>NC_136871.1:22098124-23365624 GCF_951799975.1 Gobius niger
TGTAGGGAACTAAGTTAAACTAAGTTAAGTTTAACTATGTTAAATATAGATATTTACTTAATAGCATCACAATTTATTGTTTTTACAGTGAAATTACTATCCAAAAAAAAAGCATTTTCTTAACAGCTTTCTTTTTTTACTCAAGCGATGAATACTTCCTCTATCTCTGCAGAACTCCATCTTACAACCATTAACATGGCATTTTATATTCAGTATGAGTGTGACCTAAGCAAATAGGCAGCTGGCCAGTTCAATAAATATCTTTTGCCATTTTATCTGGCACCAATTTCACTGATGAGTCCTATCAGTTAATAGAGAATTTCACAGTTTTAACCTCAGTGGCTCTGCTTTAAGTCCACTCTGTAAATCAGTATGAATGTGTTTCAAGCTTAAAGCAAAGGTCAGTTTAATCTTTAACTGAAAATGGAACTTCATAGTACTGTGTCAAGCAGAAAAGGAACAATCCCCTTCAATTTTGATATGAGGGTTACATAGTTAACCATGGGCTTGCATCCTCATATTCAAATACATTTTCATTGCTTTCTCAAAGCTTGTATAATAATGAGCTGAGAGATTTGATTAGAAATTCAGACTTGAATTTCAACAGTCATATTAAATCCATTACATCAGCGGCCTATTACCATCTAAACAACCTTGCTAAAATAAAAAACATAGTGTCTAAACCAGACTTGGAGAGACTGCAGAACGCTGCTGCTCGTGTCCTGGCAAGAACCAGGAAATATGATCATATTAGTCCAGTGCTCTGGTCTGGTCAGAGAATAGACTTTAAAAAAGCTCGGCTAGTGTACAAGTCTCTTCATGGTCGGGCACCAAAGTATATAGCTGTCATGTTACAGACGTATGAACCACCTCGGGCCTTAAGTCGTCTGGTGGTTCCATGAGTCATGACTAAACACGCAGAGGCTCCGTTTCAGCTTCACGCACCAAAGGTCTGGAACAGCCTCAGTGACAATGTGAGACAAGCCTAAACTCAGACTAAGTCCAGGCTGAAAGCATGCTTGTTTACTGCTGCCTATGGCCATTGATTGTATTTGATCTAATTTGAATATATAGTGGGAAGAAAAAGTAAGTACAAGGTTTGGATTTTCTCACTTTTTTTCCTAAATTGGTCATAAAATGTGGTCAGATCTTCATCAAAATCATAAGAATGAGTAAACAGTATCTGCTTGAACTAATACCACCCAGACATTTACATTTGATCATATTTTTATTTACTTGATAAACCTGTGAATACATTTTTTTTCTATTGATGATAGCACGTTGTCCAGACCCTGAGGCAACAAAACAGCCCCACACCATGTGGTACCGTACTTCACAGTGGGGATAGAGTTTTGATGTTGATGTGCTGATCCCCTTTTCCTCCCACATGACGTTGTGTGTTCCTACCAAACTATTCAACTTTGGGTTCACAGAATATTATTCCAGTTGTGCTGTGGAGCATCCATGAGCTCTTTGCAAACCAAAATTGAATCATCATTGAAGTTCTTAAGTTGTCTCTACTCCCGTCCTCTCAAGAGTCCCTGTTAAATGTTACATAATCAATCAACCCTCATCATTAATTCAGGTCTGAAATCTGTGCAACATTTGTCTGGAGGTCTTGGGTGTTAAACATTTCTGAAGCACAAATTTGTATTTGCTTGAGAGTAGTCACACTTAATCACACTGTTTATAAAGAGCAGTTGCTGCTCTAAGTCCCAAGTTAAACCAGATGGGGGCAGTCAAGGACTATGTGTGTCCAATGTACTGCGACAGTACGACTGCATGGGCCAGTGATTCCCAACCTTTTTTGTCCCATGTACCCCTTGAAGCATACTCCGTGAACCCCCTAACTTGAGGGATTTAACAAAATTAGCAACTACACATAAGCTACTCCGTATTTAGTTATGTTCAACATGGAGCTAACATTTTATCAAAGTCAAACCTTTTACTGAAAAACATAATTAAAACTAACTTTTCTCAGTTTCTTTTTTTAATATGAAGTCATTCCAAGCACCCCCTAACAGGAGCTCAAGCACTCCGAGGGGTCCCCATACCCGTGGTTGGGAAACACTGGCACAGTCCAGTTTTAATAGGAAATGATTCTGCATTGCTTTGAATATTTCAATTGATGCTGCAACTTGTGATGATTGTGATGGGAACAAAGCAAGAATCAAAGATCATGAACAGAAAATGTGCTTGCTTTTGACAGACTTTTACTTTAATAGCAATTAGAATTTACAACAACAACCTCCTCTGTTTGACCCGCAGTTGTAGATTAATCATGTTATTTGACAAAAAAGAACTGGAGATTTAATATCCATCCATTTTCTTCCACTGTATCCAGAGCCGGGTCCTCATGCTGGGTATTCTCAGGGGCCTCCTCCCTATGTGAAATACTGGACACCTCCTGAAGGAGGCGACCAGGAGACATTCGAAACAGACGCCCAAACCACCTCTGCTGGCAGGAGCAGCGTCTCTACTCTGAGCTCCTCCCAGGTGATTGAGCTTCTCACCCTGTCTCTAAGGGTGTGCCCAGCCACCCTGTGAAGGAAACTCATTTCGACCACCTGTATCCACAATGTTGTCCTTAGGTGAGGGTAGGAATGTAGATTGAGAGCTTTGCCCCCCACCTCGGCTGCCTTGTTGGCATAACAGTCTGATACAGCGACCCCATCAATCTCATACTCCCCCAGTCCCTCACTGAGGGACAGAAGGAGCTTTTTTGTCTGGGGTATTATGCCCCTGGTAGGGTCTCCCATGGCAAGCAGGTCCTAGGTGATGGGCCAGACAAAGGGCAGTTCAGAAACCCCTATGGACAGTGATAGATTTGTGTGTCGCCCCTGGAGCTAGGCCTGGAGTTAGGGCTGGTATGTGAGCTTCTGGCGGGCATTTGGCCACGGTGGCCCGGCCGAGCTCAGCCCGATCAAGCGTCGTGAGCCCTTCTCCCTGTGGGCTCACCGCACGCAGAGGGAGCCTCAGGGGCCGGCTGCAGACAGGAGAATGAATATATTATCATAAATTGTCGTTGGGAAATGACAGACGCGTTTCCTCCCTACTCCTCCGTCACTTCATATACATTGGCATGTTTCACTGCCACCACCCACACACAGATAAGTCATCACTGGTTTAAAACCCGCTTTTTCCAACACTTTCTATCTTTCACTTTGGAGTCTTTCTTCGAAAATGTTTTGTGGAATTGGAGAAAACTATCACGAGAAACTGCAAGAGGGTGAAAAGAACAGTTAATAGTCATAGTTACACTATGAAACCAGAAGGACCACAAATGCTTTATTTTATTTTTTATTGTCTTCTCCATTTGGAAATTGCAGGGTCAATATTTTTCATTAGTCACATTACTTGACATGATGCACCATTATTTTTACTCTGTTTACAGGAATACACTAATAGAACACAAGGTTTCACAATGGATACACGACTGACGCTTGCCCATTGCACTTACAACAGTGAATGACAAATATTTTTGCTCATAATCCTACGTCTCTCTTCATCTCTTTACAGATAACATCCACCTAAGCGTACACCTCCAGATGGACGGACACAGGAAGCTGCTATTGCCATGGAGGTGCTGTCTTTTTTATAAACACAAGATGTAAAGGAGGTTCTCTACAGTACAGAGTTTGTTCCACTGTTGTAAACCGTCAATACACGTCAGCCACATACACTTTGCAATAATAGTAATCATATCATCATTATCATTATATTCTCTTCATCATGATAATAAATATTCTTTTATACACAAAAAAGTTGGCAGCAATTACATCATGGGGATGCACATGTATTCAAAACAAAGCTGTACAGAAGAATGAATATTTACATTAAGGATGTGTCTCTCTGTCACTAAAGGCTGTTGTATCCCAGGCAATTCTTTCCCTCATTTTTATTATTATCATTATTATTTTTTTTATCCGACACAGCTCAGTCAGAGGCACTGTTCTGTATCCACTAAGAGTGCTACCAGTCAGGCTTGTGCTTTCGAGAAAATGACATCATGCCCTGATTTTGTGAACGACTCTCTAAAACACTTTGCTCTTTTGTATTTTCTATGTTGGCCTGTGAGATTTCAAGATTCATTTTACAAACCTTGCGTGAACAAAACATGCCTTGCTTCCGTTTAGTATACGATCGTATCATGCACCTTTTACAGATGGCTTGGCTGTTGAAGTGAACAATGGAATAATCACTAGAAGCATTCCATTCACCCCACAAGATACACCGACACCAATATGTACAATGACACAGAGTGGATGGAAGTGCTGACCATCTGTATCACAGCTTCATAGCAGCATGGACAAGCCAAGCCAAACACTGAGGAGCCCAAGTCAGCCAAGTGCACAGAAATAAGGGATTTGACTACAGCCATACAAAAGCCAAGCAAAAAACTCCATGCCTTAAAAGCAACATGATGGTGGACATTCAAAGAACCGACACAGTTCACCCTTTGGCAACAAGTCCCACAAGCTGCTGTGGGGAAGATGGGTCAAAACATGCCACAGAAATTAAAACTAGTTAAATATTTTTTAAGTCATACAGACAAGTCAAAAAGTAAAAACGTTTTCTGGGCCAATCCGACCGTTTTGAATCAAGGTTTTGTTGTCTTGTGAACAGAATGATGATACGCTGTTTCAGACGGAATCTTTTCCAGGTTCAAAATGAGTCATTGCATAGAATATCTGAAGTTTTAATTGCTTTCATGTTGTCCTGTGTTGTATGTAGGTGTGTGCAAAAATAGGCAGTGGAGCCAGCTTGAGAACATAATTATTAGTCCATAACTGTGTCAGTTTGTAGGATTGAGAGAAAGTAACTGTTGTACCCGTCTGCATGCTCTTATGCCATCGAACAGAGCATGCACGCATGGGGCTGTGGTTGTAAACCTGCTGACGGATTGTATTACTACTATTTATATTTCCATTTCTAAATTATAATCATTGTGCTATATACCATTATCTGCATGCTGCTATTGCTCATAAAATAAACAAGCAAATCATCAGATGAGAGAAAACAAAGATTTCAACAAAAAGTGAAAAAGTACAAACAAAAAATCTCCTGAACATGGTTCAAAAATACACAAATGACAAATATATATATAATTTGATTTGGTTTATGTACATGTTATAATATTAATAATATACAGCCGTGTAAAAAGAAAAGTGTGATGATATGGACATTTTCAAACATATGAGGTATACAAGTAAAACATACTGAATAAGGCTCTTCCATTCAGTGAGGCAAAATCAAAAACAAAAGGAAAAATGTTCCAGAGAAGCTCTGGGCCAGAACAATGGCTTTGAGATGGCTGATAAAAAGCCGTGGCCACTCTTTCATTTGGTCCTCTCTTGTGGACAGCACACATGTGGGCACACTGGTAGTAATCCCTTCCCCCAAAACCTACAGCTAATTTCTAGTGGCATCTCAGAGATGAAAAGTAACAATATTTTCAGTTTCTCATTTGTGCGTGCATCCTCTTACTCACATTTACATAATGCATTTGTAGACAAACATAAAGGACAACATTCAGAGAAAGGGTCATATCCCTCAAATGGAATGTACTGTAGAGATCAGTAAAACCAAGCGTTCATGAAGTGGAGTCAGGTTTTGTTGTCATTGCTGTGATACACCAATTCCAGGAGTGGGGTGTCTTAGTGGTAACGGAAAAACCCATAAAATTTTCTACAAAATCTTCTGAAAACCTCAAGCTGGTATCAAGTATCTGTAAAGTCCTTGACAGACGTACAATCCCCAGATGTTCCAGTAGAGGGCATTGTAAAGTTCCCTTTGGCAAAAAGATTGAGCACACTCTGAATTTGCTTATGTTTTGTGCCTCAGGTGAGAGGCTCTCTGCCTGGCACTCAGCTCCAGTGATGAGAAAACAGGGACATCACTGCCACAGTGTCATCATTTTGGGCCTGCTAGAGACAAAACATGGTCATAACTGTAGCAGAAACAAACAGTTTAGAACAAACCTCTACTAAAACAAAATATAAATGTGCGTTGCACTTATATAAAACAATCTCTGGCAAGCGCACAGAGAGAATTTCCAAAGACCCAGGTCCACAGTTCACATACTAACAGTTGTCCAGTCAAGCACTCGGGCAGTAATCCATTAAGCTGAGCCGGTTGGCTTCTCACTCTCTAAATCGGGTTTATCTTCACATTACTCCAGGGAATCCCTTGACTTATCAAGACAGACTGTTTGATACCAATCAAGAGTCAAATGCCCATAGCGGCATCATACAGTGCAATGATGTGTGGCTGGTCATGTGAACCAGCCTCAGCTGCATATGTTGTAACATGAGTTAAAGACAGTGCTCATAGATGGCCGTTCTCTGTTGCTCTGTGCATGTGCTTCTTTGAGCAGAAGTTGATAGATTCATTGTACCATGTAATGAGATGCTATCCCTGAGTCATGATTTTGTGAGCTGTCCCTGCTAGTCTTAACACGTGATATTCAAGCTAAGCCACAGTTAGCTCCTATGCTAATTATAGCACACTGCTTGCTCCAGATTATGGACAGAGTGTGGAGTCAGATGGTAACTTGGCTTGATCTTTGCGTTGAGGTTTCACTTTGAATACGATAATCAAACTAAACCCTGACTGAGAATGATTGACTAGAATTGCTAAGTAATTGCTAAGTATTTATAGCTCAATATTATACCTAATATATATTCTACAATAACATTTTGCTATAAATTATAATTATTACATATTGTTAGACCTTGTTAGATTATTAAACCTATTTCAATTATTAAGAGTGACTGATCTGTCAAGCTGCCATTTATCTGAAACTAAGACAGCGAGTCACACTTACAATCAAATTATAAAAATATCCAGAGGTGACATCTTATGGAGTACTATACAAGCTTTTGCAAACATTCACAGTATCAATATCAATTTTAAAGATTGAATGTGCACTTACATTTTGTCTGTCTTGTTGATGCTGACAGACCTTTAATTCACTTCAGGTGTGACCGAAGTCTGGGGATTACAGTGCTGACAAGGCACATTTTGATTCCAGTTCTGTTCAGTTCATATGGGTAATGGAGAAACAGTTAGTAGCATATTTGTAGTGATATGACTACATCTATTTGTTGCATTGTAACATAACCACTCACGGAAGAATTCAGAAGTCTCTGTTTGAATCATGCTTGAGATTGAAATTTTATAGGTTTTTCCAGTACAAAGACAGTGATCCATGTCATCAAGTAAACTGAAAACAAAACAAAGCACAACATAGATTTCCAGTAGAATACATCTCAAAAGAGGTTTCAGAGAAGCTAAAAATAAATGTAACATTACCTTTAACTTTTCACTTCACCAAAATGAAGTGAACTTCTTGCCGAGGCCAGACAGAGCTGGAGAGAAAGAAAACACAACATGCATTTAGAAAACCGTTGCTACTTTTGAAACTTAAATACTGCAGACAAACAACTCAAAGACCCTACCATCACCCAGTTTCCCCGCCTGCTCTGCTGCCCCTCCTTGTAGAATTTTAGTCAGGACATTATCTCCCTCGGCTGGGGCCTGTCCTGCTGCAGCACCGCCGATACCTCCAGGTTTAGTGCCGATGCCGACTGGAGCAGCTTTGGCGCCTGGAGACAACATTACATTATGATCATCATCCAACTCAGATGCACATGAACAGTCTGACACAAAACTTACCAATGCCTGTCAGCGGTGGCGTAGCTATCTTACTTGGCTGAGGTGCTGGTGGGCTTATGATGGCTTTAGATCCTATTCCACTCGATGGGGGAGTAGCATCCATTTTTGTCTGAAAGCCATAAATATATGATAATTTTAGATTAACTTAGCTAACTTCTTTTTTTTATGTCAATTTGAAGTCCAAATCTAAAGTCTATCCATAATTTCTAAACTAATCCTCTATATTACTTTATATAGAGGTGTCTTACCACAAGGGGAGCTGGCGGGCCTGTTGCAGATCCGGCGCCAGGTGGCTTTCCTTGCGTTGTTGCAGGTTTGGGTTGCGGCGCAGCTCCTGGTCCTGCCGTGGTGCTTGCCTGCCCCTGCTGCACTGGCGGCTGTTGTTGTTGAATGCTCTGTTGGGGCTGCTGTGTCCCATCCGTTGGTTCAGACCCTGGTTGTCTCCCGGCTGTACCCTGCCCTGTGGCCCGCTGCTGACCTGGAGCTGCCTGCTGTGGCTGTGGCTGTGGGTGCTGATCCTTGGGGCCTTGTGTATTGGGGTCTTGTCTCCTGGAAGAGGGGCGCTCTCCTTGTGTCCTTTGGCCTCTTCCATGATGGTGTCCGGTGGGTGAGTCTCGAGAAAAGTCGCCTGAGTTTCGGGGACTTCCTTGGGACGTACGGGAGTCTGGGTGGACTCTCCTTTGTACCCCTGAAGAGGTCCTGCCTTCAGGGCGGGTGGATGGATCTTTAGAATGTGTCCGTGAAGAACGGGATGACCTGGGATCTTCTGAAGCGTGTCGGGAAGTACTGTGTCTCGCCGAGCTGCTGCCATGGTGACGATGTTCTCGAGACGACGTGTGGCGCTGTTGGTTGTACTCATCTGGACCATAATCCTCTGGTGGTTCATCGTAGTCATGGTGAGTATGCTTACTGCGTCTACCTGTGGATGATTGTCCACTACTGCCATGGTGCTTTGAACGGGCCTCTCGAGGTTTCTCAAACCAGTCAGTCTCCTCTTGTCCCAAATGATAGGCTTTTAAAACCAAACAAGGTTTAACAGTCAATTTTAATTGGGCTAGGAATGTTAATAGCATGCAGATTGAAGCCATGCAAATCAAAAATCATGCAGAGGACGGTCAAGATGTGCACATTCCGTGCAATAAGAACAAATAGGAAAGTCATTCCAACATCTCAAACAGCATGCAAAAAAGTAAGGAGATGCTTTTTTAAGGGTTAAAAAGAACAATATACAAAATAAAATTTAAAAAAGACAAAAGAAGTATCCACACTTGCATGCAGTCTTGTTACAGAACACTTGAGGCAGCACAATACAAAACAAATTAGCACCAGTTACCTTCACTGTCAGAAACAGCACAGTGCATGTCATCTACAAGGTAAGGGTCATCAGGTTTATAGACGTGACTTCTAGGAAGATCCTTTTTGTGGTGGTCTTGTACATCTGGCAATGAATGGCTAGAGCCATACTGATTCCTCGCATCATATGCATCCGCTGCAGCAGAGCTCCTGCCGATGCCAACAGGCTTGCCAACAGGACTTAGAGGGCTTTCTTCCTCTGAGTTTTGATTGCGCATTGGAGGTCTTCCACTGCGACTGCTTCTTTGAGAGCGCTCCATTGCATCTCTTTCATAGGATTTGCTCCTATGGCCAGTGCTATCTCTAGATGAAATCTTGTCCATACCATATCCAGTTGATCTGGATCTTCCAGAGGTGTACATGTGATCCTCCTCTTCAAGTCCCTCACGACTTGTGCCATAGTATTTTTGCTGATCATAAGAATGCCTTTTCCCATAAGTTGCATCTTCCTGGCCTTTCTTGGACCTCGTCACAACTGTACAGCTCCCTCCTGTTGATGTTGTCATTGTGTACGAGGCTAGATCAGATTCAACATCTCGTGCTTCTTCTATCGGGGAGAATTTTGATATCTTTTGCTCGATTCCTTGCTTTCTATGCTTACTACGTTTGGAAGAGAATCCAGGTGTGAGATTCTTGGGTGTAGTTTTATGGCCTCCAGAGCTGCTTCTTGTTCCATGTTTATAATCATCATAGTAATAGGAGGAGCTCCCACTCACTGTTGTACTGGTGCGGCTGTCAGCAGTGCTCTGGTAACCAGCCGTCCCTGTTGGTCTGCCATAAGCATCCAAAGTCTCCTCTTCAGGCCTTCCATAAGTAGACCCATGCACAGGACCATTCTCATTACGATAACGTCCCCCTACAGGGTGTCCTAGTGCATCAGTAGTTTGGCCAGTGTTGTCTTTTGTCAGTTCACTTATATCGTCAATCATAACATAGTTTCTGGGTATATTCTGCTCAAGGTTGGAGGTGTACGTTCCATCTGTGCCATATGTATTCATGGCACTGTCATTGGGGTTAGACAGGCCAGGTTCGGGTGAGCGGTATTGTCCGTAAGCATTACTGTACAAAGAGCCATAGCTGGTGTCTGGAGCAGATGTAGCCACTGACACGGTAGGGTTGTTGATTACTTCATAGTTAGTGGGGAGTTTTTGTTCTAGATCAGCCAAAGATGTCTGCCGTGGTCTTTGATGAACAGTAAGGATGTCAGCTTGTTGTTGGTAAGGCATACCAGGTTGGTAGGAACTACTAGGATAAGGAAGGCTTTGACTGGCCATGGGTTGACCAGAAGGATGGAAGCCCTGGTGGGTATGCTGCTGCATACCAAGATCTGTCTGATAGGAAGACTGACTATAGCCTCGGGTTGAGTAACTAGCCTGATTTGGGTACAGCGGTCCTGTTGGGGGATGTGGCTGAAATGTACCAGGTTGTGGAGCTGAGGTTGGATAGGGATGAGTTTGGAACCCATAGGCAGATGCTGGTGGCTGCACTGATGACTGACTTTGAGAATAGGGGTAAGACATGTAAGATGAAGTTGAGGGATACTGGGATGTTGCATTGGGGTCATTGGTAAACTGGCTGAGTGGTGCAGTACTGGGCCTAGTGAGAAGACCATTGGCATCAAAAGTACCACTTGCAGCTGCCATTCTAAGATTATTGAGCTCACTGTCTGACATGTAGTCTCGAGCATCACCCATGCATCGTACATAAGCCAGGTCTCTTCTCTCTCTCTCCTTTACCATTGTTTCTTTGCGCTGTGTGATTCCAAGTTCTAAACAGCGGAGCTTCGCATCAATTTCTTTTTCTTCTTCCTCAAGTTCGGCTTGTTGCTTACGGAGCTTCGATGATTCTTGCTCTACTGCTTTCAGTTCACTTAGTAGACCAGCTTTAGTAACTCCCTGGACTGAGCGTGGCAGGACCCTCTGGGACATGCCAGGAGAGCTGTACATTTGTGCTGGAGTAACAATAGGCAATGGAGATTCCTCTGGAGGGGGGCTGGGTAGCGTTCTTTTCACTTTCCTCATCAGAGAGTTCTGCTGCTGCTGCAGGAGAGCCATCTGTCGAAAGGCAAAGACATGCACAATGTAAATGAAGAAGATCAGACTTATTGGACTCACACAATGTATTTATTTTTACTTACAGTGCAAGAAAAAGTAAGTACACCGCTTGGAATTGCTCACATTTCAGCCTAAATTGGACTGATCTTTATCAAAATCCAGTGTCTGCTTAAACTAATACCACCCAAACATTTACATTTTATCAGATTTTTATGACCATAACATGTAAACATTCACAGGACAGGGAGGAAAAGTAAGTAAACCACCTGAATCTCACTGAACTGCAGCAGTTTTGTAAAGAGGAATGGTCCAAGATTCATCCAGATTCTGTACAGAAAAGCAGTTATTGCCGCAAATGAAGGGTCAGACAGCTATTTAATACAAGGGATCACTAAGTTATTCCACGCTGTTGTGAATGTGTCAGGTCTTTCTGCAAAATATCTTGATAAACCTGTGAATTAATTTTTCTATTGATGATAGCACGTTGCCCAGGCCCTGAGGTAACAAAACAGCCCCAATCCATGAGTAGTGCTGTGGCGCATCCAAGAGCTCTTTCGCAAACCAATGTTTAATATTTTGGGAGATACACATGTCATGTGTGGAGGAAAAATGGAGCAGCACACAACATCAAAACCCTCTCCCCACTGTGAAGTATGGAGCAGGAGAATCATGGTGTGGGGCTGTTTTGTTGCCTCAGGGCCTGGACAACGCGATATCGTAGAACAATGAATTCACAAGTGTGAAGTGTCAAGATATTTTGCAGAAAAACCTGAGACAATCACAACAGCAGGTGAATAAGTGAATACACCCCTGTATTAATTAGCTGGCTGACTCTTCTTTTCAGCAATAATTGCTTTTCTGTATTTGCAGAATCTTGGACCATTCGTCTTTACAAAACTGCTGCTGTTCAGTGAGATTCAGGTGGTGTACTTACTTTTCCTCCCTCTCCTTTGAATGTTTACATGTCATGGCCAATAAAAATATGATAAAATGTAAATGTTTGGGTGGCATTAGTTAAAGCAGACACTATTTAATCATTCCTGCGATTTTGATGAAGATCAGACCACCACATTTAGTGACCACTTTAGGCAGAAATGTGAGAAATTCAAAACTGTGTACTTACTTTTCTTCCCACTGTATATACTGGGAACTACAGAGCTAATGAATATTTTTGACAACTGATCATGAAATAATAAAAATTGCATTGAAATATCAATTATTTTAGACTACAATGTAGATTTAATTTAGATCAATCAATCAATCAATCGATCAATCAATCATTCTACGTTAAGTTATACTTAATCCCCGTAGGAGAATTGGGCAGAGCCAGTATAGGCCGGAGCTCGGGTACCCATCTCCAAGTGTGGAGCCAGGCTAATGGTCAGAAACACCTGGTCGGAGGATTAACCTATTGTACATGTTTTTAGTGGAAGGGGAAACCAGAGTATCTAAAGTAAACCTACGCAGACACGGGGAGAACATGTAAACTCCACACAAAAAGGCCCTGTGCAGGTGGGAGTCGAACCTGGGATCTTCTAGCTGTGAAGCATGAGTGCTAAGCACCATGCTGCCGTGTGTCTATTGTCGACGCCACATAAATAACAACACTAAATTTCGTTGGAGCGTCACAACAGTGCATAGTCTGTGTAATAAAAAGTGCATACATGGTGCAAAATAAATACAGAAAATAAGAGAATAAATGGATATCTGTTTCAAACATGTTTACTGAACATGTCTTTTCAATATCTGTTTATGTCTGAATCAGTGCACTACTAAATATTTAAAATGTAAAAACAGATTTTTGTTTGTTTGTTTATTAATTTGTTTGTTGTTGGGAGGTAAATATAAACTCTTGATTCTTACCTGACTGTTAGACAGAGCCTGCTGATGGTACGGAGAGAACCTGTTCTTGGCTGGATCCTCTGATGTGGGGCTTAGAGGTTTGGGATCTGACATGGAGCGCTGAACACTTTTGATGGGTCTTGGAAGTGACTGATGGCGCTGAGGGGATTCAGCTGTGAAGGCTTTCTGCTGAGGAGTGACATGGGCCTTGTTGAGTTTCTCCTGTGATGCAAATGTGGTTTCCAACATGCGGTGGGGAGACAGAGGAGAGACCGGGGAGTACAGGACTTGGGGAGACTTAGGCGGCTGGCGAGAATCATGCTGCTGATAGCTAATGTCCAGAGGGTCCGGCTTTCTCCTCTCAAATGATGCCACACCTTGCAGTCTTGGTGATGCTGTGTCTGCTGTATTTGCACCAACCATGTGCAGACTTGTGGAGTATGGACTGATAGTTGTAGGTACACTGAGCTGAGGTGCAACCACACCCTGAGAATGTGATTCTGGCTCTGTTTGGCAAGCCAAACTCTCTCCTTTCCGAGTTCTCTCAGGAGCAGCTATATAATGTAAAAGGTCTACTTTTGAGGTCTCTGCCATTGTAATATGAATTGCAGGAGAAACTCTACCAAGCTGGTCTGCTTCAGTTTGGCACGAAGAATCATTTGTAGTTTGAATAGCTATACTAGATGAAACTTTGGATAATCCATCTGATTTACTCTCCCCACTAGATTCAGAGTGTTTTGAGGCCCGAGATCTCCTGCGCCTAACCGGTTGTTGGTCCCACTCTCCCTGGTCTTCTTCATCCGTTTGCACACTGCAATCTGCAATTCGACGTGTCCGTCTGCGCCGGTTCATAAACCTATCCTCCCCTTCTTCATCATCTGTTTGCACACAACTGTCAGTAATTTTCTTTCCCGAGTCGTCTTCTGTGCCATCCCTTAGACGAGGCATAGAATTTTGTTTTCTCATAACCTTTGGGTCAACTTGTTTGTCACTGCTTCTTAATGACATTTCAGATGTAGAACTTTGAATTGGTCGGGAGGCAACCACAGCTTGCATCACTTGTCCATCTTGCCAAAACTGAACACTCTGTCCTTCTTGTTGAATGACCCTGCCTGTGTGATCACAAATAATGAAACCATGTGGAGTCCCTTGCAGGGCACCTTGTGCTGATGTGGCAGCAGCGGCAGCAGCTGCGGAGGCTGCAGCCGCCTCTGCTGCAGCAGCGGCAGCAGAGGCCTCTACTGCTGCAGTCTTCTGTCGCTTCTGCTCCTCCAGCTGCTGCTGAAGTTGGTGCTGAAGAGACTGGATCTGTTCAAGCTGCATTCGCTGCTGTGCCAGTTGTTCTCTTTGCATGATCAGCTGTGTTTCACGCTCTGCCTGCTGTTGCTGCAGTACTTGATGTTTGATTGTCTGTAGTTCTTGAATTTCACGCTGAACAAGTAACTGCTCTTTTTCTCTGTGTCTCTGGAGCTCCATACGATCTCTTTCAAGCTCCTCTTGCAACCGCAGTTGCCGTAATTTCTCCAGTTCAACACGTTCTCGCTCTAGCTGCAGTATATGCTCTTGTTGTTGACTCATTTTCTCATCTTCTTTTCCTTTAGGTATTTCAGCAGGAGGAGAAAGTTGAGTCGTTGGAGCCTCATTGACTGTTGCTTCTTGCTGGCTCGATTGTTGATTAACAAACGGAACTAGAGACTGGGTTAAAGAGAGTGGCTCTGTTTGAACTGGTTGAATAGAACCCTGAGCTAAAGACGGAGCTGGAGCAGCAGTGAGGTGAGCCACCTGTTGGTCTGTTGGAGCCAAACCGGGCGCTGAAACTGTATGTGCACCTCCATGGGCAACAGATGGACACAATGCAACGATGGCATTTGGTTGGGCAGTGTCGTTTGCTAATGGTTTTCCAAGGTACATTGGTGTTTCTTGGGGCATGTTACTTGGAAGGGCTGGAGTTGCTGATGATAGATACTGGTTATTGTAATATTGCCCTTGGGTGGGATGAGGCATCCTAGGATTTACTTGAGGTAACCTTGTGAGGCTAGCCAATGGCACAGCTGTAACACCCGCAGGATGTGGCCTGTATACTCCTCCAGATATGGGGCGGATGACAGGGGCTGGCTGTGTGGTAATTGGCAATGTAGAGGCTATGGGGGTGTTAATAGTGGAATATATCATGCCGTCGCCACCTCTTATAGCTGCTGGGTACATTGCACGGAGACTTGCTTGTCTTGCAATTAAATTTGAAAGGGCTTGACTATTCGGAGTTGGTCTTCCATCTGGCCCATATAGGAGACTAGCTCTGATTGATGCCAAACTATGCTGTAGGTTTAGCCTGCCCAATGAACCACCTCTACCTGCTCCATAAGGAACCAATTCCATGCTTGGTCTGTATCTTCCCATGTGGTCTGCAGTATTAAGAGCTGCACACATACGACTGATCTCTCTTGCAGTGGTGGCACTATACTGTGCAAGATTAGAGTCCTGGGACCCAGATAGGTTTTGTGCACTATAGTTGTAATCAGAACTGATATTTGATAAGGAGCCATATCTGCGGAGTGGTAGAGAAGAACTTGAATAATCTTGACGCAAGTCTGTGTAAGAGCCGTACTGTCCCCCCATGCCTGTATAGCCACCGTCATATGCCTGATTTATTCCGCTAAAATCTATTGCAGCCCCCCCCTGTACTACCCTACCCTGATACTGACTCCCATCTGTCATTGAAGGCAGGTGTGTATCAGACATAGATGGTTGTATTCTTCCAATAGCAAGTGCTTTGTGCTCGTCTGTCATACCTTTTGACAATTGAACTTGTTGTTGCTGGCCAGCACTTAAGTGTGGAGGTGGAGGATTAGGTGTTTGAGAAGCTTCTGTGGTAGGATTTTTATCACCTGTGTTCTGCCCAAATGAGCCTGAGCAGGAGCTAGCAAATGGCAACTTGTAAACAACATCACAACAAGCGGCTTGGCTTTCTGGCTTAAGCTGTCCAGTGAGATCCAACACCTGGGAAGGAGGCTCTTCTGGCTTTACAAGTTGAGTAACTGTGTTATTTTGCGATGTACTGTTCTCATCAAGCTGTACCATCATAACGTGAGGTTTACCAGTCGACAGGTTAATTGCTGTTGGCTTATTTTTCAGTTCTAAGGCAACTCCACCGTAATTGTCTTGAGGAGCAGAAGTAACAGCTCCAGACACTGACTGTGGGACGACTGGTCTAGTTATGGCACTTGCTGTGACTACAGATTGAGCGCTATTCGTTTGACTATCAGCGAGATCTTTCTTCATAATTGGTGGTACCTGATTTGCTAAATTGTACCGGGCAAAGGAAGCCTGTTGATGATGTTGCTGAAGTTGTTGTTCTAGAAGTTGCTGCTGCTGAAGGAGTTTTTGTTGTTGCAGCTGTAACTGCTGTTGTTGTAGGCCCAGGTTTTCAAGGCAAGCGTCAATTTTGGGAATGGACGGGTCATTGATTGATGGTTTACTTTGAGTCAAACACACAGCTGAGCCAACCCCTTGCCCCAAGTCGACCCGATTTTGCAAAGGGTCTCCATAGATAACTGGTGTTTTGGAGGGAGACATGAACACAACACCAGCTACAGTTACACTAACAGTAGTGGGCGTTGATACCAATACATGTGGCTGCTCCTGTGCGTTCAGATTCATAATGAGAGGTTGTACAGCAGTGTGGCGACCCGAGAGCTGATCTGCTCCTCCAGAATATCGCCTTGTGTCAGAGGCTAAAGACGTCAAGTCCATCCCCTGATCTGTCATTATGATTGGTGCAGATCGCAATGGGGCTCTCAAATCCACTACATTTGCACTTGAGGTGCCTGCAACATTTGAGATAATTTCCATTGAAGTTGATTCCTGTGTGTTAACAGTGCTAATACCAACATTAACTGAATGCTTAGGAGAACATGGGGGTGGAACATGTGTGCTGTAAAGGGTTTTATAATTTGCCTGTGTTGGAGATGACAGTGGAGAAGTGGAAGAATTTACAGTATGTGGCCTTACAGGGCTTGTCGTTTCAGAAGCCAGAGTAATGACCATTACGGGAGACTCCTGAGAGGATTGCTGGCGGGCAAGCCTTGGTGACATTGCTCTTTGTGGCGACTGTGTTGCTGTAGCTGTATGCCCTCCAGGAACAGAGGGCAACTGCCTGCCACTTGAAGGCCGGACAGACGGTGCATGTGTTGGGCTTTGGGCTGGAGAAACAGTTGGAGAAACAGGAGGGCTTGGACCTTTGAAGAGTGAGAAGACTTTGGAGGTAAGCGAGGATGATGCAGGTTCTGGGGATGTCTGCGCTGGCCTTTGGTGACTGCTTTGTCTTGTGGTGGCAGGTTGGGCTTTTGTCGTGGACACTCCAACAACACCTTCAATTTTGGCACTTTGGGTCATCATCCGGTTTTGTGTTTCTTTGGATAAATGTTGTGCAGCTGGGATTCTAGGATCTGTTGAAGAGAACGAAACTGGAGCTGCAATCTGTGTCGGACTTGAACCAGGAGTCAAAGCCCCACCAGGATCAAGAGTTGACCTGCTTTCGGTGCCTTTCTGCTGAACCGTGTGCCCCTGCCTTTGCATTATCTGTGCTTTCCTCATCATCTCCTCATAAACCTCTTCTGCACTTTTGAGCGTTTTATCAGACGGCGACACTGCAGCATTTTTTTCTGTGGGCGAGTATAGAGTTGTTAAAGTGGGGAGGTTGTACTCATTCCCGGATTTGTATAACTTTCCAGCAATCCCCTCAAAGCCCTCAGCTTCAGAGTCCATGGAAGGGGAGTATTCTGAACAGGACGATCTGTGAAGCTCCTCCATTTCAGCAGCCTGCCGTAGCTCCTCAGTTGGAGAAGCATCTTCAATAGGGGAGAGATTACTGGGAGGAGTTTTTGATCTTTCCCTGCGTCTCTGTGCCCTCAGCTCCTCCTTGTCCCGTTTGGCTTTTCGTGCTGTACTCCTAATACGTTGCTGCTCTAAATCTCTCATTTGTTCTTGTTCCCTTAGAAGCTCCTCCTCTTCCCGAAGCTCATCTTCTTCTGATGAATCTTCAATTGTGGGAAGTAGTGGCCCATGGGGGCGATGTCTGGCCTTCCTCTGCTGCTTCGCCTCCTCTAGTCTTGCCCTACGACTGGGACTACTGTCACTGTCGTCCTCCATAGAGGATACAGATGTGGGGGAGGTCCCAGAGTTGTAGCTTGGTGTAGTTGCAGGCAGGGTGGATGAATAGTCCCCCTTGGATCTTTCTTCTGGCGTACCTGTCAGACTTTCCATTTCAAGCTCCGGTTCCCTCAAGTCGTGCTCGGTGCTAAGCTCAATGTCGCGATTGTAACTGTTGGTATTATTGAGTTCAATTGTCTTAAATCTTCTCAGACCGCCCTGAGCCAATGAACTATCTTCCTCTGTTCGCGCTTCTGCCGCCTTGGGGTCATCCTCGAAGCTGTTGGACTGATGGGATAGCCGTCGCCTCTCTTTACCCTGATCACCACTGCTTTTGTGTGTTCGCTTAGTTTTCTGTGTCCCATACTCTTCCATTTCATCTTCATCTGCACTCATTTCCATAATTTGCCTCCTCATTGATTCCTCATCTGTTAGTTCTTTGTGTGATTTCTTCTGTCTGACTGGTAGCGGTGAGAGACCACTTTCACTGCTGTCTTCCACATAATCGTGTCGAAGTTTACAGCTGAGGTCATCTTCTGATTCATCTCTCGCCGCATCGTCTTCCGGGCTGTAGACTCCCACAGAGAGGGAGTGAGGCCTGTTCTTCAGCTCGGGCTCCAGCAGAGGCTTCATGGAGCTTTCCAGTTTGGTGATGTCTGAGGGAACCGAGGCATTGAGTTTAATGCCCTCCTCGTGGATTTGGCCCGTAATCTCGCCTAGGGAGCCGGAGATGCCATCCGAGGAGTAGCCAGTGTCACTTAAACTCTGTGTACTCGATTTGGTGAAGTCCTGAAAGAAGAAAAGGGGAAAAATGAATGAATGCAACATTTGATCAAGTAATTGTAAGAATATTGCTCTGGATTACTGATTTACTATCCATTATTTATGAATGTGGTGTGTGTGAGTCAGAGATTGGTGGTGAAAAAGTACTTTGAATAATGCATTTCAAACCATTAGTGTCATAACACAATTTTACAGTTATATCAAATCATGATTTGGTTTTTAAATAATCCACATATTTATGACATAATCAGAGACATATAAAGAATCAGTGATCCAGACCAGAAATATAACACATTTCTATAAGTGAATGTTAACATTTATGCCACAAAGCTTTTCCAAAACATACAGTTACAACCACTTGAAGATAAAGTCAATCCTATGATTATGTGTCTGTCATCTGTAATATTAAACAGTGCGACTGACTTAGCCCTTCAGTGGTTAATAGACAGAAATGAATGTAACACAAGGTATCACGTAAGACACTTGAATATGGCACTGATGTTGTCTGGGTGAAAGGCTTCCCCATCACATTCTTTGAACCATGTCAGAGACCATGCTGTAAATGCTTCATCATGTGGAGTCACATAATGCTTGGTTGGGAAAAAATAAAAACGGAAAGACACCAGTTGTGAAGACGACGAAAACCTGATGATGACAAGTAAATGGTATTCAAAAACCACAATACAATGAAAAAATGAAAAAAAGAAAAGTATAAAAAAAAAATACTGAAAAAGAGTGAAAAAGATGATGTTGTAGACGTTGCAGGTAGCTCACTTGGTGTCTTGACATCTGCGTATCCTCATCAATCTTTATGTCTTTAGGTGAAGTGACAGGCTCTGCCACTGTCTTCTTTGGTGGAGTCTTGACATCTTCTTTTGCAGGTTTGGAGCTGGTCTTGCTTTTCTCCTGGCCCTGAGGAGGTTTGCGCGCCTGGTTGTTACTTGTAGTTTTGGACTGAGCAGGTGTTGTTTTGGTGGGAGCTGTAGAAGTCTTGGTCTGAGGTGCTGCTTTCCCTGAGGAAAGGGAAGCCTTTGTTCCAGACAGCTGTGCAGGGCCTTTTGCCTGGCCTTTAGCCAGGCCGGGTCCCTTCACTTGAGACATAGGTTGTGTTTTAGCTGGGCCTGAACCCTTACTCTGACTAGGGGGCTGGGTTGTGCCCTTGGATGGAGCAGGAGGCTGGGAAGAGGGTTTGGGTTGGGGAGAAGGTTTACTCTGAAGAGAGGGTTGACTGGCCCCCTTGGTCTGTGGGGCACTTACTTGGTGACCCGGAGCTCTCTGTTGGTGAGGACCTGTGGGCCTAAGCCCTGAGGCCTGATTGGGGCTTTGCTGCGCAGGTGAATGTTGATTGGCTGGGACAGGATGTCGAGGTGACCCCGCCGGCTGTGGGACGGGTGTAGGAATATCTCCCAAACTTCCGGAGAGGGCTCTCTGTGTCTGGCAGTGCAAGCACAGCCATTCCTTTTTCTGAAACACAAACACAAATAGAAAAGCCCATCATTATTCTGTACAAATATGTGAATTAGTGTTGAAATAATAATAATATTTTTTTTTTCTCTATTCTTATTACTAAATATACTATTATTAATAGAATATTTAGTATTACTCAGAGCCATGGTTCAGCTGGTGGGTCGGAGAATCATTTTCAGTGGGTTGTCTTTCCCAGAAAACATTTCTTTTAATATTTGCTGTCTGTTGCTTATTCAACAACATTTTTGGAGGAGAACACAATATTTTACAAGTCTAAGTTGTATTTGGGTCACAGCTTGTCATCCTAGGGTGATACCATAGATATATACCAGACCATAATCTGTAAAATTAGAAATGGACAGAGGGAGCAAGGCTTCCCCTATAGTGTTCAGTGCAGGCTGAAGCTCGATCATGCAAGCAATTTGGCCGGGTTTTTGGAGCCAGGCAACAATTTAGAATAGGATCAATTTAGGATTTTATTTTTTTGTTGCACATGTTAAAACAAACATTTGGAGGTAAGAATCACATGCCTGCTTTAAATATTGCCTTATACAAATACTTCCTTACAGTTTCAGGAAGAAGTAGGCCACAAGAAGTCCATTCTTAATATCACAGTCTATGGTCCCGACACCGTACCAGTTGAGAACAACTGGGCACATGTGAATACACGTGATCTGCCTTGCAATGTAAGAGTATCATCACTAGAGATGCAAACGTAGACACTGAAGTAGCTTTCATCAAGAAGCGCCGTCAGTATTTTGAAACTGTAAAATCATATACGGTTTCATTTTTATAAACCATGAAAGCGATTTACGAGCTCTGTAGCTTAGACCAAAGTGATGCAGAACCTTCCCGAGTGGGTGGTGGGAGGCAATGCTAAAATTGACCACAAGAAGATGAGAGGAAGGAAAAGGAGGAGGAGTGTGCATAGGACAGAGAAGATGCCAAGAAAACTTTCATTTTAATGTATCACTTCTGACAGCTAAAGTGATCTATTAGATATACAAAACAAGATGTGAAAGCAAAAACAAACAAAACAGTAAAAAGAATCCCAAAGTTATAACCTTTTTAATTTAAATGAACTTCTACAAATGCATCAGAATTTAACTGCTGTTACGATATTTGGCAAAATAAATAAACTGTTCCAAAGATGGAAACAATCAAGATTTTTTTGAAGCCTCTCTGACTGTGCCCAAACCCTCAAACTGTATTCTCTGAATGTGAGACAGTGAAGTGTTGGTGAAGCCTGTGCGTTGCCAAACAGACAGACTTCCTTTGTTTTTATCTTTATCAAGTGCCTCACTGAGGAGCTATATATAACCAGGTGCAGTCGTCTCAGAAATGGCCATCTGCGCTGTTCTTTCACATGAATAAAACTGTCACTAACCAGCATCCAGCGTGTTTCCTGCACCACGGGACACTCTTAACCCTCCCCAAGACATGCTCAAGATGATATTCACATAGTCACATCACAGGATGACAGACACTGAAATTAAACTTTATACTAATAATAAAAAAAAACAATAATAAAATGGAAGTTGGAGTGACCCCATACATTTTTCTATCTCTATAAACTGATAGAAATGTATTTTTTTTTACACCTTAATCTTATTCACAATCTTAAAAATGAACTTGTCACATGAGCATGTCTCCCCTCATCTTCTCTTATGGGAACTTGTACTGAATCAGCATAACATCTTGGAGTGTATGAGGGGACAGAGCGGCGAGGTCAAAGCAGAAGTGAGAGCAGCAAATTATTCATGTCGAGTTCTTTAGCCTGTACAGTGTGGGCCGTGCCTCCAACTCCACCCTCACACTGAAGTCCTGTGGTCCGTGCAACGAAGGATGCTCTCCGCTCCTCTTTGCTTTCTGTACGTTCAAGCTTTCACTACACAAAACAAATAACAAAAACAGTGATCTTTATCCTCCTTTTAGGGTGAATGATTTTTTAATATACAGTGTAAACTCAATGGGGATAAAAGCAGCTTTTAAAATGATAAATACTTAGGATGCGGTAGGCATTACAAAGCAACATTGATGAGCTGCTCAGCCCACTGTTGTGTTTATATGTTAATAACAATGATATTAAGCAGGGGGTTAATAAAGTTTATTGACAATCGTTCAACAAAGCAACTAATGGATAGATTAAAAATCGTTTTACTTCTCACTTGATCTCAGTCTTATTTTCCACATTTAAAAGACCCTGACTCTGTGCTCTCTGTGATTCACCACTATTTTACATTGCATCTGTTACCAGTATTCTATTATTCACTCTAATTTCATTTAAGGGACAATTTGTCTTTACCATTTAACCTCTTATTAAGTCTTTAGACGACTTAGTTTGATGGAATGCTCCTGTGGAAAGTATTAATCATATTTTTGGTGTGGCAATGAACGATTTCTGAAGAAAAATTTAGGTTCAAGTTAGGTTCAAAAATGTTAAGTCTAGACAATTCCATATGGTCCTTATGTACAACACGGCAACAGCCATGTAATGTTTACCTCTTATTGTTTCACATCCTGTGCCATTTTTTTAAAGGAATAGGCCACCGTTTTTATATACTAAGATATGTTCTTACCTCACTTTAGTCGAGTTAATATATCCCCGTCTGGTCATTGTCCGCGCGCTCTGTCACGCAAACGGAGCACATACGCAGCCTCTCCCATATGTGACATAGCTCCGAAAAAGCTCACGATAGAAGCTACCAAGCTCTTCCACGTGTTCCCTATTTAAATAAAGTTACGTGAAGTGTTTTCATGCGAAGTATATTTACACAGAAATGTAACGTGTCGATTTTATAAGCAAATAAAAAGGGGGACTATATTGTGAGGCGTAATGATACGAGGAGTAAAACGTCCGCGCAGTAACTCCTAAAGGTTATTGACGGAAGTGAGCGGGGGAAGTCTTTAGGAGTTACTACGCGGACGCTGTGCTCCTCGTATCATTACGCCTCACAATATAGTCCCCCTTTTTATTTGCTTATAAAATCGACACGTTACATTTCTGTGTAAATATACTTCGCATGAAAACACTTCACGTAACTTTATTTAAATAGGGAACACGTGGAAGAGCTTGGTAGCTTCTATCGTGAGCTTTTTCGGAGCTATGTCACATATGGGAGAGGCTGCGTATGTGCTCCGTTTGCGTGACAGAGCGCGCGGACAATGACCAGACGGGGATATATTAACTCGACTAAAGTGAGGTAAGAACATATCTTAGTATATAAAAACGGTGGCCTATTCCTTTAAATAAAGCCTTAAAATAATAAACATATTGTCACTATCATTTTGTCCAATAGTTAAAACCATTCCATCCATTTATCCAGCCATTTTCTTCCGCTTTATCCGGGGCCGGGGGCCGCAGTCTCAGCAGAGATGCCCAAACTTCCCGATCCACACACACCTCCTCCAGCTGTTCTGGGGGGACCCCGAGGCGACACCAGGCCAGCTCGGAGACATAGTCCCACCACCGTGTCCTGGGCCTTCTACGAGGCCTTGTCCCACTAGGACATGCCTGGAACACCTCCCGCGGGAGGCGACCAGGAGGCATCCGGAGCAGATGCCCGAGCCACCTCAGCTGGCTCCTTTCGACGTGAAGGAGCAGCGACTCTACTCCGAGCTCCTCTCGGGTAACTGAGCTCCTCACCCGATCTCGAAGGGTGCGCCCAGCCACCCTGCGAAGGAAACTCATTTCGGCCGCTTGTATTCGCGATCTTGTCCTGTCGGTCATGACCCAAATCTCATGACCATAGGTGAGAGTGGGAACGTAGATCAATCGGTAAATCGAGAGCTTTGCCCTCCGACTCAGCTCCCTCTTCACCACGACAGACCGATACAGCGACCGCATCACTGCTGACGCCGCACCGATCCGTCTGTCGATCTCACGCTCCATCCGTCTCTCACTCGTGAACAAGACCCCGAGATACTTGAACTCCTCCACTTGAGGTAAGGACTCCCCACGGACCTGTAGAGGGGAAACCACCTTTTTCCGGTGGAGAACCATGGCCTCAGATTTGGAGGTGCTGATTCTCATCCCGGCCGCTACACACTCGGCTGCAAACCGCCCCAGAGCAGCTGAAGGTCCTGGTCTGTTGAAGCCAACAGAACAACATCGTCCGCAAACAGCAGAGATGAAATTCTGTCCATAAAAGTAATGAACAGAAACCATTCTTACATGTTAAATTAGCTGAACAACCAAAAACCATCAGTACACACTCCAACAGATTATTCTCCAGAATCAGCTAACATATACTGTAACTGAGAGTCATTGACTTACTCCAGGGCTTCTGGGCAGAATATAAAATGACTCATTCATTGGCAACAATCAGATCACTAAATGCATCTGTTACATTGACGAGCGTCGCTAACTGGAAGTGCTCCAACTGCATCCAAACACTGGCATTTGGGCGAAAATGCCGTCAGTCAGAGGTGTTGTTTGTTCGATTCATATGGACAATGTCCCACAGTGGGGTGTAAAAAAGCAGGTGAACGTTCTTACAAGGAGTTATATAATATGTCCATGGCAGTGAGTGACAGCCATCTCGGTGACGCGGTTTCACCCTCAATATAATGAGGTATTGGGCACTGTTGGTGAGCCCAGAGGAAAAGGTCCCACACAGTTTAATAGCGGTACCGCAGAGGCCTCTCTCACGGTGTGCAATGTATGTCACTTGAGAGCGAGCGCGGATCAGTCACAAACTGGGCGAGCTAGAAGGGATTAGGTTGGCGAATTATCCAAATGCGCTAACTAGTGCACTATCTTACCCTGGCGAAGTACAAATGAGATTAGTTGGTTTTAGCTTCAATGAACAAAACAGGTACATCATAGGAAAAAAAAAATCCAAAAAGAAAACACATTATTACATAATTTGGCAAAACCCTATGTTCTTTCCCTTTGGCTCTGTCTGCTTTTCTCAGCTCATGAACAAATAAATAGGTGTTAAGTTGCTAAACATCCAGTCATCGTCCAGTGTTTTCATGATTTATTCATTTTAACAACATCTTTTGCCTGTGTGTGATGAAAAAGGGGGCAGAAAGAATGTCCAGTGTCTCAAAAGTCACCGGGCGTTTATGTAGCGTCGTAACAATGCGGAGGGGAGAAAACTGTAAGCAGCCCGTTGAGGTTGTCATACAATCTGATATTGATCAATTTTAATTTTGCACTAAAAGAGGTCATTTACAAGCTCATATGCAGAACAAGTAGTATGTGCAAAAGTAGAGCACCGGTGCATTTTTCACTCACGTTGCACTTTCTCATTTACATATATATAAGATTTGTGGCCCTAATACTGTAATACAGATCATTTCAAATGTTAAAACTGCATATTTTATTCACTCACTATTTAGCACCTGTCTTGATGATTGATCTCATTACAGTCTATGTCTCAAGTAGCACTGAAAATATCAATGGTAGAAAGATAGATTTGAAATTTAAAAATAGGGCTCTCATTAAATTGCATTAGACATTTCCTTAATCAACTAGGATTCAAATACATGTTTTTGTATCCATAATTTATATAATTAGAGGCTTCAATATGTTAAGCAGCCTTCTTATTCACATGAGAGATGCTCTGAAAAATACAATTTAATAATATACATTACATTAATTATTATATCTGCCATGGCACAGTGTAATAGACATCTTCAGTGCTTATAGCTTTATAGTGCTGCATCACAAAACGTGCAAAGAATTCATGTAGCTTCACTGTCATCACCCCTCCTCTTTATTTCACACATACAGTAAAAAGTAGGTCTACATCAGTGATCCACATACAGCTTAACAAGGAAACATGGGATTCACTCGATATAGTCTTTACTGAGAGAGATTCCCAATGGACTTTATTATTCAACCAAGACCTCACAGCACTCTTAAAAAGGTCCAACAGCAAGATCTTAATTCTTCCCACAAATGATCTGTTATTAACAGATCCTTCATCATTAATTAGACAGAGGTGTGCTACAGAGCGACCCAGCTGCCCATAGAGGGAGCCAAAGAGTGGAGAATTTCAAAGCGCCTATCAAGACCCATGGGAGTACACACACCCACACAATACGAGGAGGGAACAGAACTGCAAAACAAACAGCTTGAATAGACGGTAATGGGAACCTTAACCTTTTGAAAACACAATCTTTAATCTTCTGCATTTATGTCTTTTTTCCCTTACATTCGCGGATGAGCAGCAATGTGTACAAAAACATGAGGCCTCTGGCCCTCGGAAAACCTGGTGATACAGTGTCTCCCCTGTTAGTCTGGCACAGTGAGATCCTCTCCCCCCACACGGCTGCTCGGTCAGAGGAAGACCACAAGCAGAGAGCCAGAAATGTCACCAAATGCCATTAAAGGCACCACTCGTATGGTTTCCTTCTTTCTCCAGGAGCTCAATGACACTTTCATTAAGATGGGAGACAGTTTGAAAGGGATGATCAATTTCAATGTGACAAATACACATGTGCAGCCAAACAGGCCTGTGCTATTGTGTTTTGGTTGACACAGCCTGATAGGATACCCATATCAAAGGGTTACAGTTAAGGGCACTTGAGACGCTCGGGCAACGCCGTGCAAAGACCCATTCTCAGATCTCCAATGGGTTTGGTCAGGATTGAATATTTAATATTCTAGACCGGTGGCGCACTGGCTAGTGCTCTTGCTTCACAGCACAGAGTTACCAGGTTCAATGGGGAGGGCCGTTCTTTGTGGAGTTTGCATGTTCTCCCCGTGTCCGGTGGGTTTCCACCGGGCGCTCTGGTTTCTGCTACAACATGCACAGTAAACTAATCCTTCACCTTGAAATTCCTGACTAAGATCTGGTCTTAAGATCTGGGTCTCCGTACGCTGGACTGCGGTCGTCCATGGCCCCTGACAGGTTGCCCTAAGGCACTGTTTGAAGGATGATTTAAATGCACAATTTCTCCTAGGGGAAAATGAAGTCAACAAATCCAAAAGGTCCATGCCACAACTTTTACAAGACACATAAATCAAATTCATGAGAATATTTAAAATTTCTACCTTTTCAATGCAGGCAAGCTATGTAATGATATGATGAAAGACAAGATATCCAACAATAATTAAATTATCAAACAAATACAGTATCTACTGTTTTAGTGCTAAGGCTAAAAGTAACTAGCTTTGTCATCAATAAAACATTTTATTAAAAAAAAAAGATTGAAATGATTCATCCGTCCCACAAACATGACCAAATGCAGAAGCCAAAAAGGGTGAAGAACATTTTGAATGCCTTACAGAAAGGTATGCTGCTGCTGCTGCTGTGTTCTTTTGGCCATTGCGTTAAAAAGCTTTGCCCATACCTGTTACAGTCCATTTATTTTGCTTAAATGAGCAAAATGAAGACAATTAAATCATTTAATCATTATCATTAAAAGCACAGCCATCGATATCTAGCTCCAACTGTCAGAAGTTAAATAGATGGCACATGACAACCAAAGTAAGACGGTCATCACAGTCCAACATGCGCTGAAGCTCAGAAACTCTAATGAGGCATACAACAGCGGAGGTCAGGAGGAATTTGTCACTAGTGAAGGTTAGGGGAGCCACGGGGTCGGCGTGTATTATTAATGAACGAGTGCACATGGGAACAGTGCCAATATGTGCGAGCGGGGTGATGCTGAGGTGAGTGTGGGTGGACTTGTGCAGCAATAGGGAAACACCTGGTCATAGTGCAGCCTTCATAAGAGTATAAGTAGGTACCTATACTCAATAGAAAAGATCTGTGGACCATTTGTGTATCGGAGTGCTACAAAAACAGAAAATAAATAAATAAAGAGGTCTAAAAACTTTTCCCCGAGCCCACTGCCAATGCAAACAAATGTATTGCATGCTATTATCTAAGTTACTAGCACGCACTCGCAGCGCAAAGTGGTGCTCAGTGCAGTGATGCTCGAGCTTAAAAACCTAACAATCAGCATTATTTAGATTACAACATGGAGAGAGCCAAAAGCGCCGGGGAGAGCTGAGTGTGCACATGCCGGAGGAGTGCACCGGGATGTGTGTGTGACTGTGACGTGAGCGGTCAGTAGGAGTAAGCAGGTATGTAGGCCAATCCCAGGGGAATACTCCTTCAATGGGGACACGTGTGCGGCACTGTGGATTAGAGAGGAAATGAAGGATCAGCCACAGGGCAAGCACCACTCGGTCTCAGCGGCCACATGGGTCAGGCGTTTTCCATCTTTACAGAAAATAAACTCATACTTATTAACAGAGCACAGCCACAGGGACTGATTTGGTAAGTCAAGCATTATTCTACCCTCCGGTTGTGGGGGAGGCACATTGTGAAAATAGGTATAAAGCGAAAATGTGCAATATGCAAACTTAATGACAGTTGTTGCAGCACATATCCCAACAGGTCGCGGCTACGTTTCATTTTTTTTAGTAGAGTATTTGTGTCCAGTGCAGCTCCCGGGTGCCACCCACAGAGAGTGCTGCAGGACAGTCAGAGTGTGTCATGTGCCAACAGTGTGTGTGTGTGTGTGTGTGTGTGTGTGTGTGTGTGTGTGTGTGTGTGCGTGCTTCTGCTGCGGCTTGTGTCCCACTGAGGCTCCTGCTCCGGCTCAGGTCATGAATTCTGACCTTTATTTACTTGTTCTGTCTGCTCCCATTTGTTTCAACGGGGGCAACAGGTGCCATCTCCTCGCGGGGCCCCACAGAAGCTGACTGCTGGTGACGAAGCGGATGTTTAGATACTGAGACGTTGGCACATAAAAACAATCCCATAGGCTCGTCAGTGTGAAGGCATGTCCCTGTGGCCTTGTGGTGGACAGTCACCAAATAAAGAAGCATCTGTTTGGAGAGAACCTATAGCACCGGGATCCGAGGGCTAAACCTGGCCCTTAAAAATACGACATAATATAATCATGCTTACAGTATTGGCACACTGTTTTTAAGAGAAAGACTTACAGATTGTAATCATTGAAACCTCAAATATACCTACCCCTGCCAACAAAGCCTTTGAATGAAACAAATTCCATTCAAACGACATACGGTATTTGATCGGTCATTTGCTATTATGAAATCAGTTCTGCCCTTTATTTCAAACAGTGCATTAATCCTCTATAAAAATCAGTGTTCACTTAATTAGGTAATATGCAATATTTTATAGCAGAGGTGCCCAAATGCGGCCCTCACACCAATTCTTGTTGATTGTCACACATCGCCAGGGATGGTACTTTTTAGTTCATAATTGTAACCTAAAAAAAACAAAAAAACAAAAACTGACATTCTATTGTGGGATTGAACTTGGACAAAATGTGCGAAAAGTCATAGGGCCTGATTTACTAAGTGTTTGTGCACATGCAAAATACAGTAGATAATACACTAGATTTTTTACCCAGTGTAAACTCATCTATATGTCTAATTTGCGCCACTAATAATACACATCGTTTCTAATAATAAATCAAGTGCAACACGCTATAAAATGGCATGAGCTAATTTTAAGTGGTACGTAATTGCAATTTAGCACCTGGCTTTGCAAATCAGGCCGTGAAACTGCATTAAAATGTCAATGGCCAAATTAAGCAAGGGTACTAAGGCTGCTGCACATTTGGCGGAACACTGTTGTGTATATTCCTCCTTTCAACCTGAGCTGCTCCTTAAAGCTTATGGGACAAACAAACAAACAAACAAACAAACAAACAAACAAACAAACAATAATGATAATGACACTAATTTTTGAAGTATCCTTCTCCTTTGTAACTCTGCTCTGGTCGGCCCCTCTTCAGCTCGAGGCTGAAAGACCCCTGATGCATCTTAATTACACAATCGTATTCCTCTATTTCACAGTGGTGCACCTTAACAGGATTTGATTAACATCTGACTTGCGGATAATGAGACTGTGAATTCCACAGCAGCTCAATGAGATTTAGCCGAATGAATGCATTTGTCCGACAGTAGGGCTGGCAGTGGCATCAGACAGAAGCCGTTTGGTGCTAAGGGTGATTTTCTTTCTCCCCGAAAATGAGAAAGTGAGATGATTTTTCTACTAGAAAAAAAAAACTCCCCTCCCAAAAAAAGAAGCATAGCAAAGTCAAAACAAGAGTCAATTCTCTAAGCACACATCTGTTTTACAAAATCGGCCCATTTTAAACTGTGCTGGCAGCTCATAATACTTGTAAGAGGAAAATCTATGACTACCAGCCAGACCACAATTCATATGGCGCTCTATGCATTTGTCTTAGAGACAACCCACGGAAGCTGAACCTTATTGCAGCGTCTAGCACATGACAAGTTCATTTGCACACAGTAAGTGGATGCATATGTTAAAGGCAGCTAAACTAGTGGTAGAGAGGTTGTTGATTGCCACTGTCGCCTGTGTTACCGCTGAAAGTTACCACTTTCATCAGAGGCTGGTAAACGCTCGATGGAAGGTGTGACTAGACAGTGCTCTGGTAGAATAGTGTAGGATCCATGTCACATAAGCTAAGACAGCACGAGTTATAAAATGCTAAATTCTCTATCTCTCTATAACAGGGCTCTCCAACAGGCGGCCCTAGCCCATTCCTGTGCGGAGTTATGAATTTTTGAAGAAATAACCAGAATGCTCACTCCAGCCACTAGGGGGCAGCTTAAAGGGACTATACAGAGTTTAAAAATGTTAAAATGATGTATTTTCCTCCCCCTACACTACATGTTCCAACAATGTCCTTATGTGTAGAATGAGCCCAGACCTGTTCACCACAACTGCCTCTAAAATCCTGCCCTGTCACAGAAGGTGCAGTTACACATATGACCTGAGGTGGCAGTAGTGAGTGTAAAATGGCAAACTTGCATCTAGCCCCTTTAAATAAAGAAAGGAAAGAATTCCACACGTGTCGAGTATAGGGCACTGACAAAATGGGAGATCAGGATCTAAACAACACATTACAGCCATGTGATAAATGGACAGTCTGCCGCCGGGCGGCTGTGGCTACAATAGTAGCTTACCACCACCAAGTGCTGACAAGTAATGACTACGGTGCGGCAGAGACTTGTGACACGGGCTTGTTAAGTGCAATACAAGTGTAAGCCAAGGTTACAGTCCTGTCAGGCTCATTATTATTCATTTATTGAAAAAAAGTTTCCTCAATAGTATTTTATCAAAACATATTGCACTGGAGCTTTTGTTTACGGGCCCCGGCAATACACTCCATATACACAATATATTTTGGCCCCCAGCTAAATTTACTTGGAGACCCCTGCTCTATTAGGCAGCCAACTGAAGAAGCATACAAAAGGTAAATAAACATTGACCACAATTTTTTTCATACTCAATATATTTCTAAAGATGCCAGTAGATGATGTCACAAGATATTGGTATTTCCTCCAAAACATGTCAATACACACTATATTAAACGATCCCACATCCTATAACTCTGGACCATTTCATCTGACTAAAGCTATGTCCTAGAATAATGAAATGACACTAAGTCGTCTTCCGCTTGTTTTGTTCGGATGAGACTGGGGACGATATGCCTCCCTCTTTGGGCCTCAGGTAATCTCACCTTTAACAGTCACCAGCTTGTCAAAGGGTCACACTGAGCTCAAGTACAGCAGGTCTTTGGAAAGTGTCTGGAAGCCACAAATGACTCTCTCTTGTCAGTAAAGTTCATAAGAAGCTGTTTTATTTTCTACCCATAATTACATTTCTGATCCTGACCCTGGTGGAGAGCTGACCCGTAGAGACATGTACTACCTCAATGTCTGTGACCTTGGCTTGAATCCAGCTTAAGTCAATTTGCTGCATGTCATTCACCCCTCTATCCCTCGTACGGGACGTTTATTCTCTGCACGTTTTAACCATGGTGAACCTAAATGGATATGGGCAGAGACAGGGGGAAATTAAGCAAGAGAAGGTCAAAGTAAAGGCTTGTCACAAATTTAAAAACTTGATTTCAATACAGTCTTCGCCAATACCAGGGCAAAGAAACAAAAACCTGTTAATGGACATAAGGTCAGAAGAGGGTAGTACTCAGCTACATCTACTCAAGTACATGTACACTTGAGTGTCTTTTTGAAGAAATTGTACTTCTGAGAGTAGATTTATCATACAGTAGTTTAGACACAAAATAATACTAGTTTATGTTTACAATTTTTAAATTCTGACCATCTTCTGAGCATCTTCATCTCCCCCTGGTGTCTCTAGCCAGAAAACCACAATTGCAACTTGACTGCCACCGGACCGGAGCAACCAATGCACACTAATAGAATCACGAAGAAGAAGCTAACAGGCTAATGGGCAAAGCTAACTGTGGGCTAGCGCCACTTGAACAGTATTTACAGTTTGAGTGAAAAAAAAAAGATCTCCATTGTGTAATTGGATGTACAATATCCCTCTCTCCCTTTGTCTTTAACATCAGCGTAGTATTTACTTTCAAGGACAATTAATGAGTTAAAAAATCGCAACTTGCTACGACACCTGCAGTTGCGCTTATGGCCTCTAGGGGCAAGACTTACTTAGTACTGCTTTAAAAGATATTATGAAAACATTGAAAAATGAAATAAAAAACAAAAATAGACCTTCATCGTCATTATTGTGAGTTTGAGTCCGAGCTCTGATTATTTCTTGTTGAAATCATTGCTCCCTTCTCTTCCTCAGCACATTTGAATAGAAGTTGAAGTTTGTTCTTTGCTTTTTACTTTACAACTACTATTACTAAAGAAAATAAGACACAGTTGACAATGTTTGAACCCCAGACCTTCAAGTTACTCATCCTGTGCTGCTTCCACTCAGCACAAGCACAAAACACTAATGCCACATGGACAGCAGTCATTCTCCACCTGGCTCTGCAGGTGGACCCGATTGAAGGAAGGGGTGGGAAGATATTTCAGTTGCAAATCTGCAATGCAAACGTAGAACAGTTTTTGGATTCTCACCAACTCTGAAGAGAATGTAGGCGCATCAGATCTGATTATTGGGTTATCTGAATCCCCCATTATATGATTTTTCTGACCATGTAGAACAGACGGCTGCGTATTGAAGTGTATACGGTGGGGGGTCAAAGATCGGTGGCTATTGCAGTGAAGTCAGAGTGGTTTAAACCGTGCCCCACATCTATATTACAGGCTTTGAACCACAATGCCAGCTCTGCCGCCACACAATAAAATGTTAGTTTTTGAGGTTTGAATTTTTTTTGAATTGTGTCCTTCTCAGGAGATGTGCGCCAATTCAACAAGAAGTCTGAGGGCCACCAACAATTGGTCTGGGGGCCACATTTGGATACCCCTGATGTAGACGTAGCCAGTGTAACTGTAGCTTTCCAGGAAATGAGACAAGGACGTTTTAGACATATTTGGGCTTGAATGGGTAGAGCTAGAGAGACTTTTGTAAAGGAAGTGTGGGCTGCAGTTTCTCTGTTATATTTAGCCTCATAAAGCCCAACAATGAAAATATTTCAGAAAGAGTATAATGTAACTGCTCCCACGGCTGCGCTACTAAAAAGCATTGCTGAAAAACTCCAGAAACACACAATTAGCCTAAGACATCTGTAAACTGAAGCCACTGTGAACATTTGTCTTCGGTTAGCTGTCCAGCCCTGAGCATCTCAAACGGCGCATATAGTGCCTTCACTAATGGAGGCTGAGGGAGGGCCTTTCCGAGTGGAAAAGTTGTCAGGCTGTGTTTGTCGACTGCAGTTCTGGTCTCAAGGCAGTTTTAAGCAGTTCCCAAATGCTCTCATAATGCGATTTAGTGTTTTAAACCACACGTTCTCAAAGTTTTTAAATCACATAAACGGAATCTGGATTGACAGATGGATATACCAGGATAGGGCTGCACAATAACCTACACACGTATTGCATCTGAATGAAATCAAACAAGACTATTGGCCACAAAAGAACACACCAGAAAAGTCAAGAGTGTGGCGTTTGTACCACAGAGAACCTCTGATTATCTGCACTTCCGCTAGCAGCTGCGGTGCTAACACATTAGGGATTATCTTACCCCAGAGCCATCCCTTTCCCTGATACAACTCTACAGTCTGTCCCTTTAAAGCTTTTCAGTATTTGCAGAGCGTAGAGCCCACACTGCTAATACAAGCATTAGGGAATATTGCCTGCCCGAGGTAGTGCACGCTGGAGCTGAGGAGGCTGAAGTGACTGAAGTGATACTTTGAGACGTGAGGGCCCAGCAGTCGGGTAAGGGGACGGCTCGCCTCGCTCAAACCGAACTCTACTCCTCTGACAGCGAAATAGACACGTCACTGCCCCGAGCCCATGAGCACAACGGTATGAAGCTAGTTAGCATAGCCACTAGACCTTGAAGATGATGACTTCTGAAGAGGTGATTAAGCCTCCTCGTATGGGCTTCAGAGCATATCGAGGTTCATGAGGTGGGAGAGGCAGCAGATCAGAAGGAATGTATAGGAGGAGTAATTCAAGTTCAAAATGGCCACTGTGCAGCTCAGATAGTAATTCATCAAAGGGGTGATATTGCCACCGAGCATCATCCCCCCCGTCCTGGGAAGAGGTCGAGGTCAGGCTCAAAGGCATCACCTGAAAAATGAACACTTAGTGGTGGTGCAAAGATAAAATAACGTAATAACATGTGCCCAAAGAATGAGATCAACTGAACTACCCGAACATCCTGAAGGACAAGGTACAGGCATTTTCCAAGATGTCAGGATTCGGCAGGGTCACATTGTGAAAGAGTGGTTCAGGGAGCGCGATTCTCACACATGGATTGGACACCACAAAGTCCAGATCTCCCAGAGAAGCTTTGGGATGCGCTGGGGCAGGCTTTGCGCATAGTCACACTTTCCCATCGTAAACACTTGAAAATGAAAATAAAACTGGCGAAATAGTACGGAGCCCCTAAAGTTCCCTAAAAGGAAAAAAATAATGTCATATGCTGCTGTTTCTCCGCTCCCCTGAATTTGTGAGAGGGACAATTTTTAAAAAAAAGAAAAAAATAGATTTCATTCAGCTCTGTGGCTCCCCTTTAGGGAACTTTGAACAGTGAATGTGTGCTGTAATCAAAGCTATAGACAGTCCAACAAAACATCAAAGTATGACCTTTTTTTCTTGAGTCAACTTTTTTGTTTCATGGGTCGGGAAGTGTGCGTTTATGGTCATAGCAAAGGAGATTCTCAGTTGATTCCAAAACCTCCGCTTGTGTACAGCTGTCGCTCCTGTGGCATTCATGACCCTCCAGCCAAACATCAGTCCCGAGTTGTTCCTGTGCCATACTTAATTACAGCCCGGACATCACATCATGTTCCTGACACAAAATGAAGGAGTTGCTTTTAAACATGCCCCGGCAAACTTTCAGTACTATTGTAATCCTGAACAAAGTATTTTTAGATGGCTGCGGGGGACACTTCCTCCAAATTATATAAGGAAATGATTTAGCTTGATTTAGCACACGCGGTATTTGTCTTGTCTAATCACGCTCACTCTCCGCTCACGACTCTCACGTCTGTGTAGGTGGATGTTTTTCCTGTTGTGTGTTCGGGCTAAGCATCAAACTCAAGGGGATCGCTTCAGTCCCTCATCCAGGATTAGAAACTCTCACGGCTATTAGCTCCCACTATGAGAGGCTCCCCCAACCCCCACCCCCCCAACGACATCGCAGTCCTAAATACACGGCACTCTTGTACTCGCATTAGTCCATTGTTTTTTTTGGCAAAATCAACAAAGAGCAGACTGAATTAAGAGGGCTCAGTATCCGTGTTGCAATGTCAAGCGCTCGTGATTTAGCCAGAAGTAATTGCCAATTCAATCAATGTGTCAACAGCAGCAGCAGCAGCAGCAGCAGGAGCAGGCCGCCTCAGACTAAAAGCATGAAGACACGACGAGGAGGGACGCAAATGAATGCGGTGAAACATGTGACGGAGGGCAGTGTACGTGTGATGTAGCAGACTCATGTACAGCGTTGGCCCGGATTGTAAAATAATGTGGGAATGAGGAATGATGGGCAGAGCAAGTTGTAGATGGTTTCATTTTCCGACTGGAAGAGGATGTCGGCGAAACTGACAATCTAGAGACTACACAGTGTAACAGCCATACAGTCTGCCCGTGCATGACCAGTCAGAGGAAGAAGAAGACGAAGTGAGATCAAACGCACCTCGGCCGTCACCTGTCCACAATATCTGCACCGAAACAAAAAACACATTTGGAGAAGACCCGACAGAAATCAAGTTTGAGCATGTAATGAAATATAACCCTGCCCTTGGCGTTCAACAATTTTCCACTGCAAATCAAGTCCAGATCACAGGGTTCGGGCAGAAGAGAAATGATCAAGTATATGTGTGAAAGAACAATCAGGCGAAAACATTATGACCAGTGACGGGTGAAGTGAATGTCATCATCCGTTCATTGTGGCACCTGTTAGCGCTTTAGGAACAGCGAAGGAACGTTTTGTCCTTGAAGTCGATGTGTTAGAGACAGGAGAAGCTTTTAAGTTTGACAGGGACCAAAAGTATGATGGATGAATGACTTGCCTGGAGCATCTTCAAATCTATATAGTGGTTAGTAAAAGTCATCAACAAAAGCAGCATCGCACAATCCAGGAGCCGATGTCCAAAGATAAATTTGGCAGAACCTTCTTCAGATCTTTTTTTTCTGTTTTGAACCACAGTTCCTTAGTGAAAGTCATCAGCCTTAAAGAATGAATGATCATCTGAAGTCATGGTGTGTGGATTAAAAAAGTATTGTTCATCTCATTATGAATTGTCCAGGTTAAACATAAATAGACAGATAGGCAGACAGGCAGACAGACAGAGAGAGAGAGAGAAAGAGATAGATAGACAGATAGATAGATAGATAGATAGATAGATAGATAGATAGATAGATAGATAGATAGATAGATAGATAGATAGATAGATAGATAGATAGATAGATAGATAGATAGATAGATAGATAGATAGATAGATAGATAGATAGATAGATAGATAGATCCAGTCGATGGTCCTGTTGCTAATGTTTGTTGTATAACGGAGCACAAACTGCAAAACAAGTGGCCGTTACCCATAACCTTTCAACCACCGACCATGTATGCAATCATAATGCTCTAGCAGATGAATCAAATTTGAGAACAATCGCCATCTTAAGTGCCCTACATAAGACAGCCACATGTAAACAGAGGGAGGAGCTGTGGGTGTCTGTGATCGTGCAGCACCATCACCAGAGCAGCCGGCCCAGCGCTCCGCGGCAGGCTTGGAAACACGAAGCCCAGGGCCATCTGGCTTTATCCATGAAGCTCCTCGGGGAGACGCAGACCTGTGCCAGTCTTTGGAAAACGCTTCCAGCAGGTTCAAGAACCAGACTGAAGCGGCCATCTTTATGTTGCACGCCGTGAGGCAGGTCCCTGTGGTGCTATGACGCACTAACTCTTACATGTTGGACATTTATTTATTTCATGTATTTGATGGGGACAAGTGTGAACAATTGACAAGTAACACACAACAACATTTATGTATATATATTTATAGCCAAGACTAATTTGCAATGTCCGTCTCTAAAAGGGCTTTTAAAATGCAACACAGTTAGGAAATAGATTTACAGTAACAATACATTGGGCCATACCGCCTTTGCTCTGCCCGATCCCGTCAGGCCTCGGAGGCTAAGCAGGGAAGGGCCTGTTGGTACTTGGATGGGAGACCGTTTGGAAACACCAGGAAGCCTGGGTGAATGTAGGGAGTGAGTGAGTGGTTGGTGGTGGTCGGAGGGGCTGATGGCACAGATTGACAGCCTCGCTTCCGTCAGTCTACCCCAGGGCAGCTGTGGCTACAATAGTAACTTATCACCACCATGTATGGAGTGAATGAATTGTTATTATTGTTATTATTATTATTATTATTATTATTATTATTATTATTATTATTATTATTATTATTATTATTATTATTATTATTATTATTATTATTATTATTATTATTATTATTATTATTATTACTGTTATTGTTTTTATCATTATTAATTCTGACATTACACAAAGTGCATTTGGTCTGTTTTTATAACATGCTTTAGTGTTTTAAAGCCCCAGATCTACGTCCTGTTTCAGCTCTGGAGACGAGGCGCTCCACAGTTTAGCTCCTGGACAGTAAAGGCTGACTGTCCAAAGGTTTTCTTTCTCAGGAGCACTTTCACATTTCCATTTCCTCGTGTGATGGAGCCCACTGCTTGGAGTGGGACTATGAGTCTCTGACGACATCAGGGGCTCCGTTGTGCATTTATACATTAATTTTAAATTACATTATAAAATTATAACTTCTGCAATACTCCAGAATAGTGTGTTCTGACAGATGTTTTGTATAGTATTTCTAATGCTCTGTTGTAAATTATTCTTAATGTCCTGATCGTTGTGGTTATTTCCTGGGACCAGGAGGTTACACATTAACTGAGATGAGCTGAAGTCAGATGAGATGAACTGAGATGAAAATCAATGCATGCATAAATACATTTGCTGCATGGAATGGTACACAATCCCATATGACTCTGAAGCTGTTAACATGGAGAGCAATTAGATACAATATGATTACTTTCTAGTAGGTTGGGACTGAAGAGGAAATGGTTTCATACAGTATAAATTTAGACACACAAAGGGGCATTCCAGATTGAATCATTATGGTTAATGTAAAGCGTATATCTGTGTCTGTCTTTGAACACAAGTTATGTAAATACATGTACTACTTGTAATGATATACGGTAGCACGGTTCTTTTGGTGTAACATTTCAGTAAAAGTATTGATAAAAAACAGCAGCCTAATTGTTGTTGATGCTCTTTTCGCACACCGCAATATTTAAATGCACGGCTCTCATTATTTTAGCAGAAACACAGTGAACGGCTTTAGTGTCTGTTTGAGGGACATCAAAGCGAGCCAGTATGGAGCTGCTGCAGACTCAGTTACAGATGGTGGAAGGTCTCTCTTTGCTCTCGCTCAGACTCAGTCGGAGCTGAGCATAAAACAGAAGAAGCCTATCAGTGGCTCTGTGTGGGCGTGGGATGGCGGACCCGTAGGTGGATGGCTACAGTACACACTCATTCCAACGCCAATGCAACACGATTAACAGAAAAACTACCATTTGAATTGGTAATCTTAAAGTGTTTTTTTTTTTTTTTAGAGAGACTTGACCTTGAATATCAAAACATTTTCAGCACGGTTTGCACAACCATTAAAAATATCGGATTGTTAAATGTGTTGTACTTGGAACAAGGAAAAGATTAAACGGGCTTAAAGGAATAGGCCACCGTTTTTACATACTAAGATATGTTCTTAGCTCACTTTAGTCGAGTTAATATATCCCCGTCTGGTCTTTGTCCGCGCGCTCTGTCACGCAAACGGAGCACATACGCAGCCTCTCCCACATGTCACATAGCTCCGAAAAAGCTCACGATAGAAGCTACCAAGCTCTTCCACGTGTTCCCTATTTAATAAAGTTACGTGAAGTGTTTTCATGCGAAGTATATTTACCCAGAAATGTAGCATGTCGATTTTATAAGCAAATAAAAAGGGGGACTATATTGTGAGGCGTAATGATACGAGGAGCACAGCGTCCGCGTAGTAACTCCTAAAGACTTCCCCCGCTCACTTCCGTCAATAACCTTTAGGAGTTACTGCGCGGACGTTTTACTCCTCGTATCATTACGCCTCACAATATAGTCCCCCTTTTTATCTGCTTATAAAATCGACATGCTACATTTCTGGGTAAATATACTTCGCATGAAAACACTTCACGTAACTTTATTTAAATAGGGAACACGTGGAAGAGCTTGGTAGCTTCTATCGTGAGCTTTTTCGGAGCTATGTGACATGTGGGAGAGGCTGCGTATGTGCTCCGTTTGCGTGACAGAGCGCACGGACAAAGACCAGACGGGGATATATTAACACGTCTAAAGTGAGGTAAGAACATATCTTAGTATGTAAAAACGGTGGCCTATTCCTTTAAAGCTAGCAGCCAGGGACAAGAAGGCATTAAAATTGCATATCGTTTTATTGTAGTGTTTTATTATTGAGGACAAGGTGCACTTTGTGGCTACACTTTTTTACACCATGGTTTCTTCACAATATTGCTTTTTCTAGAAATAATAATAATTTATTTCAGTAACTTGTCCTTTGATCTCCTTTTTTAATTGTTAGTTTATTCATTATTATAGTTGACAGGAATTGGCATCTAGAAAATATTTAACCTTGAAGAAGGTTAACGTTTTAATGGTAACTGAGATTCACACTGTCCAAGTGCGTTTAGTCATTGTTTGGACCATTTACTGGTGAAGTGAATGATGTAATCTCGAGTACAGTGTGTTCTGATGTAGTTACTGTACGTACATGACTTCACTGTAACCGTTCTCGAAAAAAGCTGACCTTACGTGGCACATGACTAAGGCTGCGCTTTCTCTGCACCACTCAACATAAAGCATAAACTATTCATCATGTTCTCCCAGAGTCAATTATTGATGCAAAATGTTTTCAAATTTGGCCTTTCAAGACACTTCTCTGAATTTTTTTTTTTTTCCCCAAATTCATAATGACCATCTTGGGCTTCTACCTAAAAGCACGCGGACTCGTGATTTATTATGCTGTAGATCATAGAAATAGAGAGTGCAGTGGTGCTCCGGGGCCCACCGTGGGAATACAATGTCTGGTATGTGGGAAAACTGGCAATGGGAACAATAATGTTGAGTGACACTGCTAAGAAACTGAGGCATTGTGTCGGGCCTTCCCCTCACTGTAATTAGCAAACCGTATATGCTAATAGCTAACCCAGTCGGAAATTGAATTAATCATCATGGTTGAGTAGGTTTTGCCCCACCATTGGGAATGTCTATCTATTTATATCCAAATCTTCAGACGATGTACAGTTATTTTGAAACAACAAAAAGGTTTCTGTTTATTGTGTTTTGAGGAAAATTTGACAATCCAGGCGTGGGTTTTACATGTTCTCATGATAAGTGAATCTTCACAATCAATCTAAATTATGCACAATGGACTAGAGCTAAGTACCAAGAACCTGGCTCGACATCTGGAGATGGGTTCCCTTTCAAATGCAGATGATATTTTCCTTACAGGTGACATTAAGGTTAGTGTGTGTAAAAGCATTCCCAAAACTGCAGTGAAGGTAGCTTTAGTTAATAACTAGAGCAAGCCTAGCAATAAATCAAAAGGTTTAAGCCTGGGTTTAGGTCCAGTCAGGGTCCAGGTCTCGGCAGCCAAACCCACCCCGAACGTATATGGATAAATGAACAAATCAGAAAAATATTTAGAATAGTTATTTTTTTTGCCAAGAAATAAGCCTATTAAAGATAACAGCATGGCAACAAACATGGACCCTTATTTTCCATTTGTGGCAAGGTTTAAAAAGCCGCCCAATTCCACAGTTTAACCAAGGACCCCAAAACTTCACCTATCCAGTCAACACCAGTCACAATATCGTCATCTGAAAGTTTCCATTGTGCTGCCAGTCATCACCCACACACTTGATACAGCATGGCGTGGTTGTGTCCATTGTGCCCCGTACATCTCATCGCGAGAAGCTGGAATGGCGGTCTCCAGTCCCTAAATGTGACACCGCCATTTTGTTTTACCGATAGGCCCTACATTACTCTAATCATATGCATCTTTAATCACCAGAGCAAAATATTTATTCATAAAGAAAATCAACTGATTACTAACAAGTTATTAGAATCTTATTAAGAAGTGTAAATTTGCCCCTTGTAATTAGCATAGCCCTGTGGATGCCAACATGAGCACAATTTAATCATCTTTCTCTATCTTTAGTGAAAAAGCGTGTTCATGTGGCGGCAACTCAGAGATATAATACGGTTCCTGTTGAAATGTGCATTGCATTATGTATGTGTGTTGGAAAAAGAATCCCCAGCAAGGATGTGTTATTTATTTTAGGTCTCTCGTGAGTTTCAGCACTAATTAATGTGAAATCTCCCATTCTCACAAGACTATTTTCTTCCAGTCTCCCTCTGAACTGTAGACACTAAAGCGCACACTCTCCCAACATTGCACGACCAAACCGAGACGCCGAGGGAAACCATTTTAAGCGAATGCGTCTTATTTAGTGAATTATTTATTGTCGAGGTCTATATTTGAGGAATGCATTTTCAACGCGAGTGCTGGTGACGTGAGATGCCTTCAGGGACACTTTGTAATTACCGAGTCTATATGCTTCGGCTGGTAAAATGACGTGTATTGTATATCACATGTGGTCAACCTTTACTGTTTTTCTATAGCACTTTAATTAATATGTCAGCTCAAACAGATGATTAATGCAGTCAAAACATGAGCTTGCAGGCACTGGGGAATGTGAAAAAGAATGTGAAATATTGTCCAATGATTGCATAACGTTACTGATTCTTATAATGAACATATGAGCATGGTTTGTGTGAATATATCTTTTCATACAGCAGTGATTTCAAGTTGTATTCAATTTTATGGCACCCCTGCTTGCCTCTGAAGCTCTCCCTATAATTTCCTCCCAAAACATTACTATTTACTAACACTATCTGGTAGGAAGTCGGACACATGCACGTTGCTGCCTTTTGAAATTCTCCTCAAAAAGTCTCCTCAGTGAAGGCATTGATCAAAACAAACGGTAGGTAGCAGTCGAGAACAGGAATGTCTCGAGAAAAGCCATCCATGGGGAAAGAATAGCGTTTAAAGGCGGGCTATGGGAATGAATGTTCCAAACAGTCTGTGGCATTCACGCTGGGAGCTCAATCCAAAGCACAAAGCGTCACACTATGTCCAAATGGTTTTCACCCACTCCGCTGCCACCACGCATCTGCCGGCAGCTCGCACGGCAAATAAAAACAAAGCACTCGCAGGTTCGGAAATGAACTGGCTTCACCCTTCATTGAGTTGTGGATCAAAACAAGTCGAGAAGAAATGCAGCCTTTAATAAAATGATTGTATAAGGAGAAGATGGTCAATGTGTTATGTCCAGTAGCCAAGAATGGCACAAATGACACGTGACACTCCAGTAACTTTGGGAATACGGTGATACTACCTTTTACTTGTACGTCTTATTTAGATTGCAAAAATGATGCTGTGAAATGTTTTGTGTTTTTTTTTGCCCGTCAGCTTTATTGGACAGGACAGCACAGGGTTAAAGAGCAGGGAGAAACATTCAGCAAATTGTTGAGATCCAAACTCAATCAAATGGCCTGTAGCTATCTGAGCCTGCGTACTTCTGTTAGTGGACCTGTTTGAATTGAGCGTCCTATCCCCTTACAAATGGGAAGCCAGTCCCTATATTATATAATTTCTGTGGTTTCTCTATTATTAACATATTATAAGATGATGTTTAGTGGCCACTGGATATACATCCAACACCACAAAAAGAAAAAACTGATTCAGCATTTAGCAGAGCAGTGTGTTTTTGTGACTGTGGTGAACCAAAGACACATTTCCACCGAGGTGGACAATAAAGTTAAGGTAATGTAATGTAATCTAACTTTTCAACAAAGGCGTGTACATTCATTAATGATTTCTGATCAGGCTCTGACATCACCTACATACGGTCAAAGGGCTGCAGCAGAAATCACCTGGATTATTCATAATTTGTAATGTCTAATGGCTGAAAGGTTTACCGGAAAAGCCGGTTTACTGTCTGCTTAGGTTAGGATTGAAAACCATTTCTCCTTTTAATTTCGATGCTCAAAGCCATGACACTGAGGGCAGGGCAATATGTGCTGCATGTGAAAATTGAGATGATTTGTGGTTATTGATTTGTCTATCTGATGGATGTCATTTATTTGTATTTTTTTGTTAATTATTTTATTGAGTATCAGAAGCTGAACATTATTTAATGTGTTTCAATAACATTAATACCAAACAGCAGTGTGAGTAGTCTGCCTGACCAGGAGTTCAAGCACTGATCAATCATCTACTTGGTTTTTAAGAAACAGTACTCTTATTGACGTAAGTTTGCTGTCTACTCTGCCCACCTCAGAGGAGGAGATGCCTGACAGCATTATCTCTGCGTCTATTGCACTGTGTGAATGGCCACTGTGACTGTGACAACCAGATGCCTGTGAAGACAAGGCTGGCCATAAAAGAGACAGCGCTCCACAGAAAGCTGTTATTAGTGCTATCATTCAGTCAGATGCATTTGCATAATTAAACCCTGTTATTGCTCGACTTGGGGTGAAATTTGGCCCCTCCCTGTTCTTGAGTGTCATGGCAAAGGACTCAAAAGGCAGCAGCCTCATCTAACCTCTGTATGTGACTCGTCAATATTAGCATGATTACATTTGACTAGATAAGCTTCCTGCTGCACATTGTAGGCAACGTCTGGGAAACCTCAGGGGCAAACACTTACTCACAATGTGAATCAACGTCCAACTAAATATCAACAACAGGTCACCAAACAGAAGAGAAGGCGTCCAGAAGAGCGGAATGTGATTCAGTCTTGCCATTCAGAGTTTAGGCAAGGATGTTTCTTTTTTTTTCATAAAATACTTATTAGTCTTTATTAAGACCAGGGGAGCCCTTCAACAATTTAGATTCGGCCCGCAGGGGGGTAGGTTATGACTAATTTGTGCTGGCTGTTGGCAAGGAGACCAAGCAACGTTTTCTTGCACAATTAAAGAAAAACAAATCAAGGATCTGTAGCCCCAATGATGCTTTTACAATTGCACAATGATTGCAGAAAAGACATAAAAGAGGTTTAAAAAAATATCATTCGTACAAATAAAATTGCCAAAATTCAATACAACAGACGGGTTGCGAAAGGAGCACAGGAGCACAAACACTCCATTTTGTCTTATTGGCAATTGTTTAATGCTTCAGTGCTATTTTGGACTGGGATGGTCTGACCTGACTTTGGTGCAATCATTTAGACTATTAACATTAGTCCAAGAGCACCAGTTAGTCTAAACTGTTTAGTCCTGGAATTAATTTGATTTAGTCCAGATTGGTCTTGTTTTAAGTCTTCGTTTAATCCTGGTTTACCACTTGTCAAGAGCCATAAACCAGACACCTCCAAGAAATGTGTTTTTTTTTCTATACATCAATTGAGTAAAACATTTTCTAAGGAAAGCACCATAGCAAAAGGAGACATTGTCCGACTGCAGAAACCCTGTAACAAGATCATTACTGACATCGAAAACAGACCAAGCCAAACAATATTTAAAGTCAGGCTAAAGCCCAGAATGCTTTGCTCTCAACAGCAACAGAGCAACAGATTTCTATTATTAAGGACTCATAAAAACTCATAAACGTGAACCGGGAGGCAGCGCTTTTCCCTGAATGAAGTCTAAGCAAGATAAATAAAAGTGAATTGTTTACATGGTGATAAATGTGACATCGAGGCGGAGGATATTTCATTTCACTATTTCCAAACCATTCTTTTGCTTCTTTCCTCTGGCAGGCTGCTGCTCTTATTTTATCGCTCACAAATGCGACACTTAAGTTACAACGGCTATTATTATGATAATTAAGGGAAGCACAATTAATCACATCTCATGGGGTCGTTTAAAGTGATAGTGTGTAAGTTTAGATGATTTGAAAATGTAATGGATTGTGCATAATTGACTGCCTGGGTCTGAAATATGACATAACGTAAGTAATAATATATAACAATATCTCACCCTTGGCTGATTCCAGACACTCATTTACCTGTGAAAGTTTGTTCTCGCTCTCTTCACTTTGCAAACGTAGGAGTGGCTTTGTGGCACAACCCAATATCATTCTCTCTCTCTCCTCACTTTGTAATCTAACAGACTGTCACATGTATAAAACCTGCTAATCCTCCACTTTAGACCTCTACAACCTCTACAACCTCTATGCTTGTCGAATGTTGATACTGTAAACTGCCCAGGCAAAAGAAGGAAAATAAAGCAATGGAAGATGTGGGAAAACCAAAGCACGAACCACTTACCTCGACGAGATGAGGCATGGGGTTGAATCCGCACATGTTGCACACTTGGGCGTGGCACTGCGTACACGTGTTGTAGTTGGGGGTCTCCGTTGTGGTCCCTACGTTGAGCGTGGTCTTACATAGCGGACAGCACACTTTGGCTTTAGGCTCTGCTGGGGGAGGTTTCTGCTGCTGCTGCTGCTGCTGTTGCTGTTGTTGTTGTTGTTGTTGTTGTTGTTGTGAGGGACTTCGAGGTGCCTGTTGAGGCCCCGGCGCTTTCCCCGCCAGCGCCCCGGTACTCGGGCTGGGTTTGGGGGCAGCTTTGGGGGGTTGTGGTTGTTGGGGTTCAATCGTTTCAATGGTCTCGGATATGAGATTGCTGGCTGAGTTTAGCAGAGATGCACCGAAGCCGAACAATTTCCCAAAAGTCTGTTCTGGGGGAGGAGGTTGTCGAGACGGCGAGCTCCCCGCACTGCGCGTCTGGTCTTGCCGGGGGGCGTGTGGTTGGTGGGCTGGGGAGTTGCGGGACAAGTCGGGTTGAGACGGGGCTTTGGCCATGCTAGTGGGAGGCCTGATTTGCTGCTGTTGCTGTTGCTGTTGCTGTTGCTGTTGTTGTTGTTGTTGTTGTTGTTGTTGGGGTCTGGGGGCAGGTTGTGTTTGGGACGGGGGTTGCGGTTGGTGTGTTTGGGACGGGGGTTGCGGTTGGGGTGTGGTGGGATGTGGTGGGACGTCTGATTTGGCTGCTTGTGAGGGGGAGTGGAGCTGCTGCTGACTCTTGGAGCGTGGTGTGGTCATGTCCATCCCGAGGGCTCGCTGCATCTGACAGTTTAGACACAGCCACTCCTGGACCTGTAAAAAACACAACAATACATGACGTGAGAAACGAAGCAGTGGCCCGCCTTCCCCCATTTCCATTTCAATAACTAACGTCTGTCTTCCCCTGAATCAAAAGTACAGCTCAATGCGCAGGAGAGTTACAACTTACGGGATTGATACAGACGGCATCTCTGGAATCGGCCATATATGGTCATGTTTGAAAATAGTTAAGGTGGAAAACAATTTAGAGAAAATCAAAACTTTTTCTAATTATTAAAAAAAACACTTTAACAAATGCTGAATTATGAATATAGTTTTCTTCTAAATAAAGATACAAAGACATGGAGAGGAGCAAAGTGGTTCAACAGCCCATAAATATATAAATAACGGAGAATGCTAACATGATGCTTCATGCTAGCATTGTGCTAATTCTAACGCTAGCACTGCTGTTTTTTCGCTTCTACTGAACAATCTGCTGTGAATAAACATCCATATGGACCCGATTTAGACTTGACTTTATTTGTATGTGATAAATAAGTTTAAATTTCATCAGAAAATGGCTGAAAATAGTGAAAAATTGTATTTCCCAAAAGATTATGTTTTCCCCTTCTGCGAGGCCACGCCCCCTTCTAGGACGTGATGCCGTCTGTATCTATCGAAGGCTGTGTCAAATGCAGCGTGCGACCTTTTTAAACATAATGGATGGTTTTGTATCTTGTATTGGTATTTTCAGATTTTCAGAAAAATAAATTAGGTCATAAATTAGTCACCACCAAATTCTTCGAACTCGGATAAAAACTGAACATTAGTTTTGGCGCCCTGTGTCCGTATCGTCACCTGACTTTCGCCCAGTCTTTACATTGTGTCGATTATATTACCAACAGGCATGCTTTCTTTGTCTCTTGTTAGAGGTCCACATTTACGTCCACCAACCCTGCCTCATCTCTTGCCTTTGTCCCCTCTGTCCTACACTCTGGCCTCTGTTAAAATATGAAGGTGAAAATGACAAAGCAGCAGCGGTGACTTCATGTGTCTGTGTAGTATGTGGTAATTGGCGCCCTGGTGCTCTGACAGCTGCCACACTATTGTAGTCAACTGTAGTCCTGCTCATTACATAACATTGTGATGCATTATGAATGTGGTCAGAGAAAGCCAGAGAAGGCGTGGGCTATGATGGATGCTCTGGACATGAAGATCATTCGAGGGTAGACCACTGATGTTAAGAGGCATCATTTTTACAGTAAAATTCAGAAACATGATGAAATTTGCAACAAAATGCCGGGAAAGATATTCTCACGTCCGGTGTGGATCCAAATGCCTCTGAGATCCCGGGGTACGGGCCAGGGATTGATCCACAAACAAGACACAACACTATAGACCACAGAGGGGCCATTATCTGAGACAAACAGACCAACAATCAAACAATTTACTTTAAAATGACAAAATAAAAGGAAAGGATGCCAAGTTTAATTTAAGTTCACATTTACAAGACAACAAATACGTCTCAATGCTAAAACCAGACACGCTTGCAGACGATGCTGTTCAGTCAGTGATGTTCTTATTGACCGGTTGCTTCTAATGACTTGTAAACAATTAGCAGCCGAGGGCCAACGTACAGTAGCTCGTAAGATGACCCAGCTGGCTAATTATTTTTCATTTCAGGTCGTTTGGCTCTGTTTTGTTTTGACTTTTGGAAAAATACATAAATGGTCTCCACCTTATGGAGGTGCTCATTATGGCTGAAGGGTTGAGATTGAAGGACTGACAACAAGAAGAGTGTTTGGGTAATGCATCTGTAATGCCTGGAAGTGCATTAGCCACACCCAGACATGAGCAGCCTAAGAACAGCCAGCCTTCTCTCCTATTGTTCTGGTCATGTGCACTACAACATGATTTATCATCTGGAGAGGGGCGTAGCGTTTATTTACTGAACCTGTATTGAAAACAACAGCTGTAGCATGTAAATAGAGCAAAGATTTGTCAGTCTTACTCAAAAGAGAAACTCAATGTCTCCACTTTATATTGAATAGTTTTACCACAGAACATAAAGAAAAATAGTATAATTTTTTACTGCCATTTTTGCAGTGGCGTGTCTAGGGGTGGCCAGGGGGGGCAAGGGCCACCTCAGGTTTCACACCACTCACTGGGGGCTGAGGAAGCATGAGGAAGAATATTTGTGCCAGTTCTTCCTTATTAGCACACCCCTCTAGCACCGCAAAATCATTAGAAGAAGCCTATAGTTATGCCGCACTAACCACTGATTGTTAAGACTATATAGCTTCTTTATAGAACACAAATTAAAATGAATATTAATGCTATAATAATCATAACTATAATGCTTATTGGCATTTTGTAAGTAACAAAATCCAATCCATTTTGTTGTGGTGCTAGCATTAGTGAGTGGTTGGTTGGTTGGTCCGGCATTTATTCCTGGTCAAGCGGACACGCCACTGCATTTTTGTTTATACCTATATTGTCTATATTGGAAAACCATATGTTGTATGTATTAAGTTGAACGTCAGGGCTCAAATCTGCCATGTTTGTTGTGCGCAGCTACCTCCATAGAATAACATTAGCCAAAACTGTCCAAATATTTTATTTATGTGAACAATAGCTTATGTTTCTTATATGCCACTAATCCTATAATATGACACATTACCGAGCTCTACGCTGTCATTTTGTTATGTATCGTGGGCTTTTTTCAAAGACACTATTCAACAGTTTAATGTATTTCTTCAACCGATGTTCAGTAACAGCCTGTCTGCCATTATGTGAGCAGAGTGCTGAGACCTGGTCGAGGCCCTGTCTTGCTTTTCACTGTCAATCAAAGGCAAACTGAGAAGCTTGGAGCAGAGGTGCGCCCGGGGGACAGGCTGCGTATTTGTGGACAGTGAGATAAGCAACACAACACCACAACACATGCTGGAGCTTTTATCCAATCACAGCCTGGCCAGTGCCACCTCCTCGTGCGGTCATGATTATTGACCTTCATTGGTTTTTTGTTTTGTTTTTTTTCTTTGAGGAAATTAGACTTGTAATAATCAGGTTAAACCCATTGGTTAAATGGCACACAGGAAAAGCAGAGAAGGCAGCTGCAGAGAGGGCGAGCAGCGATTCATCAATTTCAGTGACTCTCCTCTGCCTCCCCTCGTTTCTCTCTGCGTCACCCGGGTTATGACTGAAGCAGTTCTCTCGTGGATATGTGAAATCTGATATGATCAAAGGAAACATACCCTTGGTCCTCTGGTGTATACCTTCAAAAACAGGATATCATTTTTTAATGGCGATACAGTACGTAGGATACTGTATGTATATTGTTGAGCACTTTTTACCATCTAAATATCACTCTGTGGACGTGTCATTTCTTATTTGAAAGCTCAGAACCTCCTAAATTCACTGACGACTTGAGTCTGCACCAACACTTGACATGGGGACAGGTGCTGGGATTTTAGTGGTGAGTGTTTAGATCTGAGAGAGTGTTTTTTAAGCTGGTTTTAGCTGTACAACCTGCTCATTCTGTTTTCATGATTGGATAATCAGCTCGTGAACCACAGCAAAAAACAACTGGTACGCCATGTAAAGTGGTGTGAAAACTGTGAATATATGCAGTGCACTTGTTATCAGTATGATTTGATATAAACATGTAAACTTCATGGTGGAGATTCAATACAAAAACCTATATACCCTTATTTGCACATATGGCACTAAAAGTGATTTTGGATTTCTGATTGGACAATAAAAGAGAAAACAAAAAATTTAATTATTATTATTATTTGCAATGTTGAAGAATGCTGTTTATCTTTAATTATACATTTGTATTTATTCATTAATATATTAATAGGCTCTTTACAATTCAGGATTAAATCCCAGTTCTAGACAGTTCTTTATTTTTTTTATTATCATTCAGACACTCACGTACCTAATAAGACAAATCTTACTTGTCCCTTTGCAAATCTTCCTTGGTTTCCCTCGGCATAACCTTTCACAAAACCATCTCTTTTACTAAGCGCTGTATAAGTGCCCTGCAGCCTGTTACCTTCACACATAAACGATATGCCGGTGTATTTATGGACCGTGGTGATGCAAAGGTCACAAGGCCACGCTGGAGCCCACGGTTGTGCAGGAAGTCAGCATGAGCGCCAACAGGATGCACCAAGAACCAGCTCCAGAAATAGAGCCTTCAGCAGCAGCAGCAGGGACCACAGAGACTTGGACCCACATCAAACTCATACTGCATCTATTTGTATTATAAAACTGTAACACTCATCTTCAGGGGCTCCTAGAGAAATTCCTCTAAGTGGGTCAGTTATTAGTCCATGACAAGATACGATACTGTAGCATTTGCGAAAACATTCTCTGTAGAATATATCAATAAAATTTGCGTTTTGAATGTTGAACACAGCTGTTGCAGTAATAGTAGTAGTAGTAGTAGTCATAGTTGTAGTTGTGGTATGTAATAGTAGACCACAGCACGCACCTCAACGTGTTTTGCCTGCCACTTCCACTGAACCATACAGGGTGTTATTTCTCCTTGCATGAGTTTTGTGGATGGTGACTAACGGGGCCCTGGCTGTTGGAGCTGCCGACTTCTGCAGCACAAGATGTCAACAAATAGTAAACCACGGGGCGGAGTACTCTTAGTTATCTTTAGTTACACGCTGTGCTGCAGGTATATTCCCGATATCCATTCCATAGAGCCCCAGTGAGGTTTTTTAATTTATTTTATTTTTTACATGTGCAGCCATTTTTAAATCTTTAAACAAAGGCTTGAAGCTGGTCATTGCTCTTTAATCGAGCCTCATTTTGGAGTACCGTATTTTCCAGACTATAGGTCACACTTTTTTTCATGGTTTGGCCGGGGGTGTGACTTATATTCAGGCGCGACTTATATATCAAAATATGTAATTTCACATGTTTGTTATTTTCACACTGACAGCCGCTAGAGGGTGCTCTAGGCTTGTGTACCAGTATGTACTACTCATGTACTACTGAAGATTTTTTTTGAAATGGTAATCGAGCAACAGAAAAAACGTTAGGAAGTGTCGAAAAGCGGAGGTTACTCTCTTACTGCAATGAAAACAAAAGAAAACAAAAAAAGCTAATCATGGGCTAAATGCTCGATGGCCACAGCTAGAAGAATGAGTTTGCAAATGAGAGCTCGAACAACATGATGCCGGGAGAGGCTTGTAAGTTACGCCTCCATGCCCAGGTAGTTGCCAGGGCTGGTGCGACTTATACCCCGGACTGACTTATTAGGGTTTTTTTCTCTTTCATTATGCATTTTTTGGCTGGTGTGACTTATATTCTGGAAAATATGGTACTTGTGGTGGTATATTATTTTCATTATGATTAAACAAATGCAACACTATATTCTGAACGATGTAAACAGGGCAAGTTGACAACTATCAATATCAATCCATGTATTCCTTAAAGGGGCTAGATGCAAGTTAGCCATTTTAAACTCACTACTGCCACCTCAGGTCATACATGTACCTGCACCTTCTATATTAAGCTCGTGCATGACGGCAATTCGGACCCGAAGTAATACAGTTTTGAGTGACAGTGCAGGATTTTAGCAGCAGTTGTGGTGAATAGATCTGGGCTCATTCTACACATTAGGACATTGCTGGAACATGTAGGGGGAGGAAAATTTTTAAACTCTGTATAGTCCCTTTAAAGACAATCAAACAAGGGCCTTAATGACCCTTTAGAACTGGACTTGAGTGGCACATACATTTGCAAATTGTCAGCATTAAAATGATAACCAACTGCTTTCTCTAATCTCATTTAGAAGATGCAAAAACAATAACAAAGGGCCCAAAATGGACCCTCTACAATGAAGCAATGACGCAAATCGGGAGCATGAGCCAAGTTCTTAATTTTTTTTTTTTTTTGTGCCTTTGAGTCATACAGACAGCTCAAGGCGTGATAGAAATAAAGTCGTGATCCACTGTATCAAATGCAGCAGTCAAGTTAGCCGAGTATCCTATTATTAGAGAAGTCCTTTTGTACTGGACACCTCCATGCACACAAGAAACACATCCTTTCTTTTATATATTGAGAGCAAAGGCAATCCCTGGAAAGCAACTCAAATGTGCTCCAACGTGAATGGATTGTGTTTCAGAAGTGGACACCCAAAAAAAAACATCTGTGTGTTCACTCAGAGCTCGAAATGCTGCACCCACATCAACACAGCAGCAAACACAACATGCTGAACGCTGCACTTTAGGACCCAAGATGCTGCGAATGAAGTGGTTTATCAATTCCTTGCAAATTACCCCAAAAGACATTGAAATTCCACCCGATGCCTCTGTCCCGCTTCCCTCTCCTCTGTCAATGTCTTCATCAAAGTTGCTGAGGCAGACACAAGTATCGCATTACAAGCAACTTAACGACATCTCTATGCGATTTACCTCGCAATGCTTACCAGACGAGAGCCGCAGTTGATTCAAAATAATGCGGGAATAACATTGAAACTCACGGTGCTTTATTGGCTGTCAGGTGTGTCGGCATTGTTAACCCACACTGCTGCGGTATTACTCAGGACAGTGTGAGACGTGATTCAGAGTGGCCGTGCATGAGATTGAATTTGGCCCTGTATGGGAAAAGGGACAGCTCATAATAAATGCCTTTACGATGTAATGCAGATAGTGCGCTGGGCTTTTCCTAGACTCTGTGTGCAACTGTATAACTACTACAGAGGACATACTGTGGTAAAGTGCTCATTTATTTGTATGTGGTGTCTGACAAGATGTGTATAGCAGCTAAGGATTTTTTTCTTTTGTCAATATGTAACTCATTTGCTGAGAATCGTGACACAAGGTTGAGACAAAATGAGGATGTCTGTCAGAGAGCCGCGCTAATTAGGCAACTTCTGGCAACACTTACCGATCAGTTGCCACCACCAAGAAACACTTTGTAGTTCGTTTGTAGGCGAAAATGTATTACTTCAATAGAATAATTTGATCTTGCAATGGTTGTAATAAGTAAATTACAAAGTCTGCAGTTTATACTTCGCAACAACGCTTTATATTAAGGTGTGTTGGTTAAGTATTAATAACATATAAATAAGCATTAATAATATACTTGTAAAGTATGAACACACTACTTAATATACTTTTATCTGTTAACCTACTAATAGGCCATTAATAAGATGCTTTTTCATAGCCAATCCTTAACCCAACCCTTACCTTAAAGGAACAGGCCACCATTTTTCCATACTGAGATATGTTCTTGCCTGAGCTTAGACAAGTTGATACGTACCTGTCTGGTAAAATGATTACTTATGCTTATTAATACTTAATGAACACACCTTAATCTAAAGCGATAACAAATATTATTAAGTATAAAACACGGTAACCCTGGAGTTTAGACCTATGCATGTTAATTTAGCACCTGTCAAAATAAGCTGCCATTTGATTAAAAAAGAAAAAAAAAATGAAGTTTACCTGGCTGTGAGAGAGTGAGGGAGCACAGACTTGCTCAGAGTTATGGGCTAACCCGTGTCCCAGATTTTGTTCTTTTTTTACAAAATCGTCTTCTGGTATTTTATGCAAAATTCACTAAGTAGCGTCTCAGCTGGATTCCTGACCCACTTCACACTGTTTGTCCACTTGAGTCTCTCAGACTTATTTCACCCTCAAGTGCTCGGTGTTGTTCTATTTTTGCTAATGGGGTCTATAAACTTGTTTGCACAGAATCTTTGAACAGTGGTGATTTATTTCTCGGTCAGAATCTGCAAGTCATTTTTTCAAACGAGGAATGGAGAAAGTTACTAATGCTGTTACTAAGTTCATATCTCTTTGTAATGGAGTTTGTGGCAGGCAGTAAACCTTGTGTTATGGTTCAAGCTAAGATCGATGAATTAGACAGCAGCCTCGAACAGCCTACAAAGTGTATTTCTACTGCACTTTGAAAATAGTTTTGAAGGAGTAGAACATGGAAAGATTAAGTTTTTTTTTTTACCAGAGTAAAAAGGGCATTTCAGTTTCACAGCCAGAGGTTATTTTCCTAAAACAAGGAAGATCAAGGAATTTTCACATGACTCCTACAGAAAAAAAAAAACATAATGCCAAAGCCCCTTTCATCTCGAAGTGCAAAAGACCAAAACCAAGAATGAACTAGCATTGATGTGTCTCGGTTGGTTGGGACACAAAAGCGGGTCATGGGTCTAAGACTAAAGTGTAAGATTAAAATCATATTTTATTTGGGGTGGGAGGGTGACGTGAGGCTGCTATAGTTCCTGAAGCAATGATTTAGAGACTTTGATAACAAAATTGATCTTTTGTAGGGGAAAAAAAAATCACAGTTATAGTGCAAAGTCTGTGCATCTTTTCTATAGTTCGATAAGAGAATACTCATTTAGAAAACATTTATTTTTAGCTTGAAAAGTGCTAAAGCCGTCATTCCACAAGATAAATGTTTGAATTGGGATTTGGACAACAGTACAATAGCTGGCTCCTTCCATCAAAAGGCTGACTCGGATTTTAGCACTAAATTTATCAAGCGTAGCAGTAAAACTGTGGACACCCACCTCATATTTTTCCTCAGCAAATTTCTCCGCAGACCCTTTTGTGTAGGCAGCATTTGGGTTTTTTAAGTCACTTTCTGTTGCCGTTTACAAACACAAGTTGTGAGCAATTTTTCAAATGAAACATTAAACGTCACTCTTCTGAGACTTCGCCAACACTGTATCGATCACTCTGAGTTTGGCAACAATGACGGACCTTTTAAAATAATATGAAGTCCTTTTTTGCTGTAAGATATATAGCTGTTTGAGGAAAAAATTAAAAATGCCATTTATCATATTGGGTAATACTGTAGGGTCGCACCATTTTCTGTATGTTTATGGCTTGCATATCAGTATGACGTACAACAGAGGTTTCCCCCTCTTCATGTGGAACGCGAAGCCATGTCTCCGGGTCCCGCATTGATGGTAACTAAACTTCTCCTGCTTAAGACGTCCAGACTCCCGCCTATTTTTCATCTATCCTCTCGGACGCCATTGTTTTTTTTCTCTAACAATGACGACCCTGTGTCTGTAGTCCAAGAAAGTTTGAGAAGTCATAGCCATAAGGTCATTCGGTCAGATTGCTTTATTCTAAAGAAAGCATCATTGTTTTTGTATAGTGTTGTGCCTCAAATAATGCTCATTAGGTGTGAGACAATGCTGCTCCACGCTTCAAGGTGATACAGTGCACACAATCTCTATTTCTGTGTTATGACTGTGGTCTGAATACGTCAGGCTGTTGTTAGCATGAACCTGCATGGTGACGTTAATGTATGCTGATGTGTTTCTGTATCGCACCCTTCTTTCTCTCTCTCTCTTTCTCTCTCTCTCTCTCTCGCTCTGCTCCTCTCAGCTGTGGCTTTTCAGGCCCTGGCCGTCACTGCAGACAGAAGGGGGATAAGGCCTATAAATAGAGCCTGGACCAATTATAAAGCAGATGTTTGCCCGTATGATAGTGGCAGAGGGTACAATGTCTGTGGTCCTTTCTCCGTCTCTCCCAGCTCTTGTTATCTAAGCTCCTTTTTCATGTGGACATCGTTCCTAGTAAACGTTAATATACAAAAAACAGTGTACAACAGTCGACTACATGAACAAAGGGAGTATCAGAGTACAATAATAAGTCCAGTTTTGCATTGACAATTTGCTGAATGTGTTTACCAGCTCTATTCTGCTATACTGTCCTGTCTAATAAACTCATAGGTAAAATAACAACAAGTTGAGTATTTGTATTACATTTCTTACTTTTAACTTATGGATCACAGTATTTTTCCACCACACCAAAGGTTTTCCTCTAGCAACATATATGAGCTACAAAAGCTCCTTCAAGGGTCAAACAACCCAATCTAGTTGATGACTTTGATAACCTTTGCGATGCAGTGCAATAGGTTTCAAGTTGAATTTGGAGTCCAAATCTCTGATGGTGGGGTGGCTGGGTTTGAGAAAGAACCCCCCAAACAGAAAGTTCACAATTCTTTCCCCATTATCATTGTTTGTTAGGGATCTGGGGCCGCAAGAGCATTTACCCTTGAACTGAAATGACTGTTTTTTTTACTGTATTACTGTATCTCCTTCAGTGGAATGAGGCATACATTTTTGCTGCATTCTTTATCCCAATTGAAATCGGTCAAATCATTTCTTGGATAATTTACAGCATTTTTTTTCTTTTCTTTTTTCTTTTTCGCGCCTCACCAAACATTTTCACAGTACTGTTGCTTCAAAGACGTGCCAAAATGCAATCCCAGTGCCGAGGAGGAAACGGCTTTGAGTTCTCAATGACACTTTGAGAGGCAGCTCACCTTCTCGCTTGACTGACAGACTCCAAAACACGGCGCGACACAAAAAAAAAAACACAAATTTGTTGCTATAGCAGTTTTCTCCACTTCAAAATTGCATTTACCCACAGCGCGATGTTCAACACCGCCTCGACTCGCCTCTCCACTATTTTTACGCTTCACCGCTTCCATAAGCGCACAGAGGCAAGGCACTGCTTAGGCAAATTTAGACGAAAGATGTGGCATGTCTGTATGTGAACGGACCAATTTTTACAAAAAAAATGTGTTAACTGTGATCAAAATATCCATCTTGAATATTGGGAATTGTCTTGTCATGTGGAGCAGCTCAGTCAGTGCTAGAAAGCAGGCTCGAGATAGCATTTGTACATGTAATTTAACAAAGGAGGTGAGACTCAACTTGCGGTACGTGGACCAATGGTTGGGCTTCTTCAGATCGTACTCACAATGATCTATAATTTCATTTATTCATGTTAAAGCAGTGTTGATTTCGTCGACTAAAATATTTAGTCTTAATTTTAGTCAAAGTGATATTTTTGACGACTAAAATTGGACTAAAACTAAATTAAAAGTTTTTCATGAGACTAAAACTATGACTAAAATGTCCTGATATTTTATTCGACTAAAATAAGACTAAATAAACATGAAATGGAAAGACTAAAATCATCCAAACTTCTATTGAGCGTCTGAAAGAGCCTCAGATCATGTAAATTCTCTGCCAAAGGAGCAGCTCTGAGCTTTGTTCATGTGGAGCAGCTCCATAAAGCAGAAGAGCTTTATTAAATATGATTATAATACATATTATAAAAGCAAAGCCGACTAAATTAGTCTTAAATTTAGTCGACTAAATTGACATGCAATTTTAGTCGACTAAAACTAGACTAAAATTGAAAAGATTTTTTTGACTAAATCTCGACTAAAATTAAATTACATTTTAGTCAAAAGACTAAGACTAAAACTAAAATAAAATATGTTGTCAAAATTATCACTGTGTTAAAGCAGTAATAAATCGTCTTCGCCGTCCATCTAGGTGTAAAGTGTGAATGGGGTGATCTCCCTCTGGTGTCTCTGGCCAGAAAACCACAATTGCAACTTTCGCTGCACCGACCCAGAGGCGCAATACACACTAACAGAATCATGAAGAAGAAGCTAACAGGCTAACAGGCAAAGCTAACTGTGGGCTAGCGCCACTTAACCTCTTAACCCTCGCCTGAACCGAGCACATTCCCACCAGTTTGGCATTACCCTAATCTAAAAGCTTCTTGAAAAAAGTGTCACAATAACAACAAAAACGAGATGGAAACTTATAGCCATTGTGTAATTGGATATCCCTCTCTCCCTTTGTCTTTTCGGTCAGTGTAGTATTTAATCACGGACAATTAATGAGTAAAAAAAAACGCAACATGATACGATACCTGCAGTGGCGCTTATGGCCTCTAGGGGCATGAGTTACTTGCTTTAATTGGAGACAGTTGGTGATTTTTGGTATACCCTCAATTGAGACATAAAACTAAATTGGGGCATAAATTATTTTTTTTGCCAATTGCAATTTGGATTAGATTGCAGTTGCATAAGTTTACAATCGCATCTGCAGTCCAAACCATCTCTGGTAATACAGGCTTTATTCCTTAAACAAATAAAAAGCACTGCCCCTTTCATTCATTCTTATCCCTCATCTTTAAGCCTCTGCGACCAACTCTGCCAAGAAAAGTGCATAATCGTAAATGAAATTCAGCAGGTTTGATATTTTCCCCAATTGTTTCTCCGAGCGTCTCCACACACTGCCCTCTCTTCATTATCGTGGACATTCGCAGCACTGCGGCCCTCATCACTTCTGATAGGTGATAAGGTTGTGTTAGATACGCTACACTGTGGCCCAATCCATGCTAAGTAGGTTAGGGGGCTAAATCTTCAGCTCTCCCGGGGCACAACTCTATCTCTCCCGATGTGTGTGTGTCTCATATTCTCTGTGCCCGAAACCTAAACTATCTCACTCACCAATAACATCCACCTCTGCACTACTCCTCGCCGGTAGAACTCGCCTCCACAGCCTACCAAGATCGGTCCTGGCTGCACAATTCTGTCTTTGTTTCCCAGCGCTCGAATGCCCAAACAACGTGCACGTTCAGTTCTTGATATTAACACCAACAGGGCAGGTGCGGGTTCTTTTCGCACATTTGGCGGGTATTATGCTTAACCATACACCTACAGTTTGGAGTCACCTCTGCTGTTTAGCTTCAGTGTATACGTAATGGCAAATGAAAAAGAAAATCATGGTTTCAAAAACATAAAGAGAAAAATGGTGCAAGCTACGTTTACGCTGCTTTTGCAAGTGTCAATAAATCACTGTCCAGACATAAAAGCATAAAAGCTCTAGTTGCAGTATATATTACACAACAAATCATAGATACCATCATGACGGCTGGTAAAAACCTCCACATGGAAAATGTTTGGAATGACAAAAGCTTGAGGCCTTTTAAAGGAATAGGCCACCGTTTTTACATACTGAGATATGTTCTTACCTAACCTTAGACGAGTTAATATATCCCCGTCTGGTCTTTGTCCGTGCGCTCTGTCACGCAAACGGAGCACATACGCAGCCTCTCCCACATGTCATATAGCTCCAAAAAAACTCACGATAGAAGCTACCAAGCTCTTCCATGTGTTCCCTATTTAAATAAAGTTACGTGAAGTGTTTTCAAGTGAAGCATATTTACACAGAAATGTAACATGTCGATTTTATAAGCAGATAAAAAGGGGTACTATATTGTGAGGCGTAATGATACGAGGAGCACAACGTCCGCGCAGTAACTCCTAAAGGTTATTGACGGAAGTGAGCAGGGGGAAGTCTCGTCTAAGGTTAGGTAAGAACATATCTCAGTATGTAAAAACGGTGGCCTATTCCTTTAAGAACTGCCTGATTCATTTGTTGTTTGTGTATTACATTCGATACTAACATATAATTTCCACACTTTTTAACTCTTCAGAAATTATTTGGATGTTTTTTTTTTTTTTTTTTTTTTACTTTGAGGAGACCTAACATTACTCTTGATTAAAAACAATCTCTGACGTACACCCTTCCGATAGTCATGCACTTGTTTGGCCTATTGTTCCCAGCTTAACAAAAACTCCATCCCAGCTGTAATTTGCACCATGACTCACCAAACTTGATGTGAAACTTTGTGACAGATGACATAGCCCTACTTGACAGTCACAGTCAAGCATAGCCTTATTCACATTAGCCTTTATTTTAGCAAAGGCCATGGGAGCTTTCGCTGCGACCTGTTAGGAGCGATGATTGTTTAGATGCAAATGAATAATTGGGGATGATGAGGCCCAAATAAAGTGCTTGTGGTGATAATGGGAATGCTTAAAAATGCCTTTTCCAGTCACTGCGGTGACTGAACAAATGTATTTTAGATGTTATAGTAAAATGGTCAATCACCAGAAGGAAAGCTATTGCAGAGAAGATGTTTGATAAAATAATCCCGACTTTATACAAGAAATTATCCACATCAATGCAGCGGAAACCAAGGAGAGCACAGATCGCCTGTTTTCACCAGTTGTAAGGTCCACATTTCCTCCTCTGTACAAACCATCTAAACCTGGCCTTTCTGGCTTTATCTCCAAAACAGCATAAGCTTTTCCGTCTCGTCTTATGAAGCATCTTGAGCTCTGAAACCAGTGCCATTTTACTTTTAACACGTTCCTTAGTTCAACTGCCAAAAATAATAATAATACACATAATACAGTTGCAGACATTATGTTGTTCATATGTCGTATGCACTAGACCTTGCAGTCCTCTTCACATTGGTAGAACCAGCTCTGAGCATTACACCTGGGGAATCTGTGTGTGAAAAATGACTGCATGATCCTCGTCCGTTCTGAAGCTGCTGCTAAGGTTACTAAAGAGCTGCATGTTACACCTGGGATGCAGTGAATCTCTTTCCGAGAATATCAGGACTGGAATATGCAATGCTCTGTAGCACTGCCAGTTTCCAAGTATGAGCCATTTTGAATTTGAGAGTAAAGCAAGGCCAAATAAAATACTAAGGGCAAACCTTGTGGTCCAACTAAAAGCACAATCTGCTGGAATAATGAGAAAAAAACGTATTTATTGAAATGAGTGAAACTAGCTACCAAAGAAATATGAATAGAAGAGTTGAAAACGTTTTCTTTTTAGGAACCGACAGACCCCAGGATTTTATAAACTACTTTTTATGATAATAGTTCAATAAATATGTATATATTTTTAAATGGGGTAAAATCAACCATCATAATTGCAGTAGTAGTGCAGTAGTATTGCAGCACTATTAAGTGTTGTTGTTTTTTTTATTTAATTAAGTGTTTTCTTTTCATCTGTACTTGGTTTATAAGAATACTCAGAATTGAGAAATTAAGAAATATCCTAGCTCAGATAACTATGTTAAAAAAAACTCACAGCTTTATATCAAGGTGTGTGCATACGCACTGGAGGTAAGGTCTTGCCAAAGGACACAATGACCGAAGGACCCGCGAGTTTTGAACCTCCAACCCTCCGGTCACAAGACGACCTGCTGGACCATCTGTGCCACTGCTGGCTTATAACAACAGTCTGCGTCTGCACCCCTGCTACAGTACAGTATGTCCATGCATGTGCAGTCAGGGATTACCTCTGTCAGGTGTGGGTTGGGGTTGAAGCCGCACTGGTTGCACACGAGGGAGCGGCACTGTGTGCAGGTGTTGGTAGCAGGCTGGTTGTCCCCGTTGCCCATCAGGTTAGTGGATTTGCAGACAGGGCACAGTTTGCTGCTGGGCATGGGAGCGATTTGAGGCACAGAGTAGGGGGAGGATGGTGCGCTGCCGTGGGGGGACACCGCGGGGGACCTTCCAGTCCTGCTGCCGGCTGTGTCCACCTGTAGAGTCATTCTGGACCTTTGGTCTGTGGTCCCGTGTGAGGCCAGTCGGTCCCCTGTCCCCTGGTGGTCACTTTGGATGGCAGCTTTCGGCCCAGGGTCTGACGGTGGAGCTCTGTGAAGACGGCAGAGGGTCAGAAAGAAGGATTAGTCGTGATGTGGTGGTCAGCGATTAATAACAACAAAATATTGCGTTCAAGCAATCGAGCAGAACACATATTTTGTCAGGTTTTGTTTATAGCTTAGCCTTATATGCTAAAAACAAAACAAAAAACTGTTTACAAAAACATTTTGTAATATAAATCTTCAGAAAATACAAGCTAATGGTAAATGGTCACTTTTATATAGTTTTTGTACCTTCATTAACCACTCACCCATTCACACGCCTGTGTCAGACACTGAAGGCCCAAAGACACAGCGACAGAGTGCACAATAATAAGTCCACTACTGCAGACCTCCACCAAGTATTGGAGTAAGACCATGGATACTGTCATCCCATGCATAATATTCCAAAATCCTAGTTAACAAACACAGCAATGATCTCCACCAACCCCTTCTGTTCTTGGCTCATAAGTGAACTTTTTAATATCCCACATCCAACTTTGAACTCTGTTCGGAAAACGTTCCCACACTCATTTACTTTATAGGGACGAGGAAAGTGAATCTAAGCTGCGATGATTAAGTAGCTGGGTTTGGAGGGAGAGATATCCATGAGCATTACTGTTTCTGAGATATTCCACAGCAGCTGACAAATTATGCATCTTGTATAGTTAATGTGCAACACATTTTGATGAATGAGTATTACAAGATTGACTTTTACAAATGATTCCTGTGCAAGGGAGTTTATTTTGAAGAAAACTGTAAAGAGAGAACACATTGCTGCTCATAGAGTGATATCAGACTACTCAAAACGCAGGCTAACAGAGACAAATGCTGAATATTTTATATAGCCTCTATCAGTTTTCTGTGAAGTGCTTCTGGCGCTGGGCTTTCATTCTTTGAAGCTGTTCTGACGACACCTATGACTTCAGTAAAGAACAAAGAACAAAGATCAGACGATATTTACAAACATTTTAGTCAAATTTAGGCCCTGCACAGTGTGCACACCTGCGTCAGTCTCATGTTTTGGTGTTGGTGTTGACATTCAAAAGCACCTCCACCTGTGCGCTCAAGTGAAACAAATGTAACAAATGTAAATAGAGTACGGGAGCTATTGTGAGTCATTGCAGATAACTGGAGCTGCTCCACACCTGCATCTCGACTTCACTTCTCTGCATGATACCTCAGTGCAGAGCTACAGGGAAAACCTACTCTTTCCAAAGCAGGCCTGGCCCGTGTGAAGGTTCACACAGCGTTACATGAAATGATATAACCCATCAGTGATTGACAGGGGAATGAAATGTAATTATTCTTTTTACTTTGAGCACCGTGATGAAAGGGTATTGAAGTGTAAGTTTGTCATATATAGCTCATCAGATAAATCATATTATCTGAGAACTAATCAGGTTGAAAGTTTTGTTTAAAATCCTCCAAACCTGTAGCAGGACTGGTTTTTACTCTTTGTGCAAGAGTTAGTTAGTTTCACAATAAATAAAATCAGGCTGTAACTGTCAAGCCAAGTCATTTTTCTGCAAAAAGCTTTCCCTGGTGGGCCTGCACTGCTGTCATGCTGTTTCTCATACATTCGTTCCATCCTCGGTGTAATATTAAAGAAAAATGAGTTCAGACTTTTGCACAAATTAGATCTGTTCACACTGCCTGCCTTAAAAAAACAATATAATACGTTCATTCATTGAAATAAGTTGAAATAAGGCCTTAAAGGTACTTAGTGTTACTTCAAAATGGTTTAAGGGTTTAAAGTCATTGAAGAAGCTGAACAATTGTCTGATTTATGCTTCAGTTTAGAAAATATTCCAGCAACATTTGTTAAGAATTTCACTTTTCCTCAACCCATAACTTGTGTTCCCAATGCATCGAAATATTTAAATCTGTTGCAATATTTTTTGTATAATTTGTGTTAATATAAAAAAAAAATACTCATGTAAATACAGTAAAACCATCTTAATCCTATCTATCTCTGCAGCTTTTTCATGGCGGACCTTTTAAGCCCAAATCTGACCTAAATCTATAAACAACTGACAATAGGCGCATACTGTACACCGGGCAGAGTGAAGCCGAGCAGGGCCTGAATGCATCCGGCAGCTGACAACTGCCTTTTAAATACGCCCCTTGGTACAGGAAAAGTGATCTGATGTATGGCTTTAATAGAGATACTATATGTTTCTCCGTATTGATTTGACTGCTGCCCACTGGAAACGAAACTGGGATGGGAGTGAAAGTGATCCGGCTGCTTCCGTTTAAAGGTCAAAGCGGGGTTTGCAGCAGGCTTTCACATGCGCCATTTGTTCTTAACGTTAGTCGGATGAAAACAGCTGCTGCTAAAGTGGCTTAGTCCAAAGAAGAAGACTTTAGTGGCTTTTGTTAAGTTATGAGTGTAATAGTAAGTACAATGAGTTCAGAACAGCAATGACACTACACGTCTATTTTCTATTGGTATAAATTCTGCTTTATCTTGATTGACTAGTTTACAATAATAGAGTAAAAGCTGACATTGAACAACAAAACGTGCATATCAATATCCCCTGGTCTTTGTCACAGTAGCACAGATGTAAAAGTAAAAGTACATGTAATATTAGAAGATCATATCTTCTCAGAAACAATTATAGTACTTTTACTACTACAGAGTACCTTTGCAAAGAAGTCGATTGTAAACAACAGTGAAAAGGGCATGATTTATAGGAAAAGAAACAAATGTATTGGTTTTTTTGTATGAATTCGGTCATTTTATCTGTGGTTTTATGATTGAGGGACAGACGCTGCAGAATGTTACACGAGAGCAGTCATGTGGAGGCTCATACTTTCTCTCAAAAATGATGACAAAGGTTTTGTTTTACAGAATTAAAAGACCTAAAAGGCAATCACACACAGTCTCAACTGAGCTGAACATGCTGTAGTTTAATGTTGATGGCGGAAAAACACTGAAACTACCTCATAAAACTTTGCCAAATCAAGATTCGTGAGGGTACAGGAGCAAGGAAATGTAATGGACGAGCTAAATACTATACGTCCTTTTTCCAACAAGCAGAACTTGTTGTGAGTAATGCATAAAACCGCAGAACATATACGTTGTTGAGAGCTCAACACCTTACAGAAGGAATATCTCCCAATGATAGATGTATTTGAATAAGCCATTTAAAATGTGACTGAGGGTAAACAGCTAAGCATTGATTTATGGTGATCATATTGCTGTCACTGCGTTTGACTGGAAAACAATTGCCGTATTAAATCTTCAAACTAAATGGGAAGCCGTGTAGTTTATGGGTGTTTGATATACGCATGCAAGTAATAAAGCATTTGTGTCCGGGACGTATAAAGTATTCACATGTTATACGCACAATGTTGTCATCTTCTATCCTGTCTCCTCTCACACAGGCATTCAGGACGACTTTGACCACATCAATGAACATCCTCTTCTCCTCACTCGCAGCTCTAACCTCGTCCTGTTGCAGCATAACCACTATCCCTCCTTTGTATATGATCAAGCCATGATCGTAATTGATTGATTGAACCCATTCCTATCCATCCACTGCAAACAGCAAAATGTCTAACTCTTGTGCACCTGACTTTTACTTTGGGCTGCTGCTCCGAAACTACATGACACACTGATCTCACCACGGTCTGACTGGACAGACACGTCAAAGTCTCCCACCAAGCATCAAAATATTAAAGATACAACCAGCAGCAGAGGCGTGTCTAGAGGTTTTCATTTGGGTGGCCAAGGAAAAATGTGATTCAGAATTAATACTTCACTCTTCACATTCATGCCACTTAGGCCACATTCAGACTGCGGGTCTTCAGGCTCAGTTTGAATTTTTGTTCATGGACTGAACAACAGAGAACAGTTTTTCTTTTTTTCTTCTTTTTTTTTGGCATCTGTAGGGGCAGTGACAGCAATCGACACAGACTTCACTCATAACAGGTCTTGTTTCCTTCCTGCTTCCATCTGCTTCCACACAGAATGAATGACATTTGTACCGATGGTGTGTAGGTAGGATGAATGTGACCCGGCCGTTCAGACAGAAGTTGCAAAAGATCCGCTATTTATTGGATTTTGGACCACATATCAAAAAATCTGATGTGAAAAGATCAGATACAGATCACATAAGAGCCAAAAAAAAACAAAAAACTTTTGGTCACTTTGGCCTGCAATCTAAACATAGCCATAGATGCATTTTGTTCGCAATATGTTTGGAGTCAAATTGAATTAAACTGGGCGGCACCTGGGCTGGACGGATTCCAGGGGTGTCCTGTGCTCCCCCTGGCCACTCCTAGCCCCCCCAGAGACAGATATAGATCTTTCTGAAAACTCATATGCAATTCTAAAGAAGATATTTGCGCTTCAGCGTGGCCATTGACTTGTACTCAGTGCTGATGTCACGCTATAAATAAGAGATGGCAGACTGCTGGAGCTGAGATAGATTTTGTATGTGTTGTGCTCATGCTGTTCGCTGCTTTTCGTGCCGAAGATTAATAAAATATGAGCCCACGCTTTTTCTCGCCATACAATATTTCACTGTAACGGCATTGTACACCCATGTGATAGATCTTCATTGAAAACAAAAAACGGAGTCGACAAACGTCTGTATTTGTTTTGATGATGGGGCGCATGCGAGGGATGAACATTTTGTCAGGTCGGCTTTAGGGATTCAAAAATGTCTTTCTGTTCTGTGACGGAAATTATGTTTTGTGATATACAGTTTAAGCTGTAGTATTGTTGATAAGTCTTCCACTTCAGTATTGAATATTGAAAAGCCAAGACTAATAATCACATAAATTGTTGAATCAGTCCATCTACCTTGGTCACTTGTGTTAGTGAATACACATTAGCTTTAGCTTTATGTGGAGCTGAACTTGTCTTGGGACTATTACAGCACCCACTTCAATTGGATGTTGGGGTTGTTCTCCAAGCTGTCACCAGTGTCCATTGATCATATTCATTATAACCAACTAACATTCAGGTGAGTAAATGCATGTCAAAGACTCCACTCAAGGATGTTGTGTTGAGATTGAACCCTCAGCTACGAACTGACTAACAGAGCTTCTATTCACCTTCAGTGTATTCATTGTACCTGTAGCTATCGCAGTGCTGATGGGCTTTAATGTATAGACTGTCAATACGGACCACATGATGGACACTCCGTAACAGCAAAGATGGCAGCGCTGAGCGAAATAGGTGTTCACTGTTGAAAAGGCACACAAGTAATAGTCTAAATATAACAACATGGCGTAAATAAGCAGATTTGAATCACTTCAGATTAGGGTTAGGAGTGGGCCCTTGAAGGAATAGTTCACCGTTTTTCCATACCGAGATATGTTCTTACCTGATCTCAGACGAGTTGGCGCGTTCCTGTCTGGTCATTGTGCGTGCCCCTCTGTCACGCAAACGGAGCAAAGATGTTGCTAGCATTTGGCCTCTCCCAATGTATTCCTATAGCTCCAAACGGGGGTGAAGTTGGAAGCGACCGCGCTCTTCGACGGGCACGCACAAAGACCAGACGGGTACGTATCAACTCGTCTAAGCTCAGGAAACAACATATCTAAGTATTTAAGTGTTTTTTTGTTTGTTTTTTACCACCAACATAAGATCTCTAAGTGTAAATAAACGGTGGTGACACAATGGTGATCTAGGGTGTAAGAAAAATGGGATCGGACTTTTCTTTTGTCGCGCCATGTCATATGTCACCTAGCCATGGCTGTAGTTTTGATGCAGGGCTTTCTGTAGGGAGCCTATTGGATGGAGTGGTTGCAGCAATTCTTCTCAGGTGCGGTTTAACTTAAATGAAGAGGCAGCGCTCTTATGAATGCCACGTTCCAGAGATGTTCAACAGAGTAATTAGAATCACATTTGCTAATACTGAGTGTCCTACCCACAAACCCACACACCGAGGAGCACACCTTCCACATCTCTGTACTCTCGATTCATCCCAGTTGCTTCTTACATAGTCCAAAGGTTGTTCCACCGGGATTTGCTGCAGCTGCTGAACCAAAGGACGCATCATACAGGGATTGGACCTATTTTTTTTCAATAGAATGCAAAAAAATCTGCCTTTTGTCGTGCAAGATAAGAACTTCCCCATGAATATTGATGGATGTGTGGAGCGTATAGAGAAACTGTGGTGGATATTGTGTGTTAAGTCCTGCGGGTTCACGGTTGTCATCGTGTAAACGCCAGCAGACGCACCATATGGACGAACTGTCTCAAAATCACAGCTCTTTAACATTATGGCAAAATGTGAGATCATGAGAAAATAGACTATTATGTGCTGTAGTCTCCTCACAATCCAATCTGCATCGCCGAGACTAATCTTAAACCTGATGTCGCGTGAAAGGTGCATTTTGTCCATTCATGCTTTTTGGTGCTGCCATCCTTAGCGCGCAGTACACACCGTAACAAACGTGGAAATCCCTCAAAACGTTTGTGTCCATCGTCGGCTATTATTTATTATAATCCGCTGCGTATCAAATTTGTCTCGACCTCATCTGATGCCGAGTGATTGGTGGCTACTACCAAGAAGCGATAATGGTGTCGAAAACGCAAAAAAAAATGTTGTCAGGGATATTGAAATAAATAATTAAGCACCCATTCAAGTCTATCCCCACGCAGCGGGGCTCGCCCCATGGTACAGCTGCAGCTAAAGAGAGCCGTGTTTCCTCGCATTTCGGCAATAAACGTGCCTGTGTTTTGGAGGAGAAGCGTGCTAGTGACAGCTACCTGTTAATCCCTGGGCCGGGTGCAGCCCCACTTCCTCCAGCTGGCGCTCCGTTACTGGGCTTGGTGAGCTGTCCAGAGTCCGCTGGTGCTGAAATGGAAGCCGGAGCCCCGGCTGAAGGCATGGCGGGGCCGGTCTGTCCCGCCTGGGCCTCGCCTTCCATGCTCGCCTCGTTCCCCATCGTGTCGGGAAGGTTCTCGACGCAGAGAAACGGTGTGGAAGATGGTTGAACAGCGGTTATAAAAACTCCGATGACACTCAGAGCTTCTCCCCTTCCGCCATCATCGCTTACAATTCAGCATCCCGCACGGAGCACGCGCACTGGACCGGAGGCTGAAGGAGCGCGCTGACGCAAAGGGTGGGAACTGTACGTGCGCGCTCACAGAGCGTGGTTTATTTCAAGTCAATGGGCAAATAACAATTGCCTTCAATGCTCCAAGGCCCTCCGGCACAGGACTGGAGACCACTCAGACCACTGGCAGTCTCCAGTCATATTCATTTATGCTGCAATCGCACATTGTACTATTGTTGAGCTATATGGTAAATATGATAAGTAATTATAATCATGTAGGAAACGTTAAACTAAATAATAAACAAGTGCTCTCACTGTGCCCGTAAATAATTTGTATTGTTTGACTAAGATGGCAATGATGGCTGATCTCAGACACATTGAAGGCCCTGCTGGTCTAAGATGCATTGCTCTCCCTAGTGTACAAACTGTGTCACAGCATCAATATACACCTTGTAAATGAGGTACGCACGTCCTGTTCATTTTAAACAAGTTACACATCCCTCAACATTCCTACCAGTCAAAGCAAATAACAACTAAAAAATACATGATTTAGCTTCTATTGCCAAGCTGGAAGAGAAGAGTGAAAACTGTGAAACACTTGTGAAATTGCTGTAATGAAAAACTAGAAACTTCTGCATGGATTTTCATAAACTTTAATGTTGCATAAATGGACATGGACAAATAAGAGCTCAAGAAAACAGAAGCAATAAACAGACATATATGTACAAAACAAACAACTGTACAATACAAAGATCAAATCAGTCCACAACCGTGTTGAAACCTATTTCACGTCTGATAAAACAGACATTAGACAGAGATCTGAAGTTTAAAATACAACGTAATGTTACGACGCATCATAGCATTAAAAAAACTTACAGTGAATAATGCAAAGTAATTACTATACATCTACCATATGTAGTTCTTAAAATTAAGGACAGCTTTAACAACTTACTGAAAGTAAGCATCCTTCATGAATGGCACCTGGGAGTCATCTGAGTGAATACAGTGTGAAATGTCATATTTTCCAAAATACTATTTGACAAAATAAACCTAAAAACATTTATTACAATAACCAAGTCACATTAAACATTGTGTTTTTTCCCCACAAATTTAGTGAATTTGTTTAGTGGTTCTTTTGAACATTATCTAGCCATGAATGAGAAACAATAATGTACTTGACGTTGAAAGCTCTATATATGCAAACCGAACATGCATCTGGCATCTTTTGTTACAGACTCCTTCTGATTGTGCAACATTCATGTTTTGGAGAATGTTTTTGAGTATGTAATACACAGGATTGATCTTTGTTCGAATTACTGTCTTTTGGCTTTGTAAGGACGAGAGCGTTTCCTCCGGTCAGGCTTTCTCTGTTTGTGCAAACGTCCGATACTTACGCCCTGCCGACGTCGCACTGAGATGTTCTGCTCCACAAGGCTGGCTAGCATTCCTATGGAGGGCAATACAGAGTTAGGATAACTGATAATTGATCAAACTGAAAATGAAAACTGGGCACAAAACCCAAGTCACAATTGTGGTATGAATCATAAACACATTATACTGGAGAACTTGGTTAATGGCGTTTTTCTAATATAGCAGATGTTCATGAGCTTTTACCTTCTTGGGCCAGCATTGATATAAATGTACAGATAAATTCATCATAATTATGAGTTCTCCTCTGGTCGTCAATCTACAATAAAAAAGATATATCAACTTAAAGCATGTGACAATCAAAATGAAAAAAGATTGTTTTATAGAAAAATACTCACTTTGTATTTCTTTCTCTTTTCAACTTCCTCCTTTAAGTACACCTCATAATTTGCAATGTCGGCCTCAACACACTTTAGCAGTGCAAGCAGCTCCTGCAACACACATAGCAAGTTTACTCCAGTACTTCGCTCAGGCTTAGCACAATTTGAGAGTCAAGTGCACATTATTTGTACAAACTTTGGGGGAATATTTATCTCCAGGGGGCTTGGTGTCCACTATTGATTCTTTGAGGCGTTCCTGGCTTGGTTTCTCCTCCATCTCCTCTTTGACCTCCTCTTCCTTTACCTCCACCGATGGCCCCTCATCTGGAGCAATGTCTTCTTTCTTGTCTACATCGACAACGACGACCTCTTCAGTGTCTTTTATTTTCTTTGGCGTGCATAGCTGCTTGGTCGTATCAGCTGCCAAATCCCCTAAAATGATCAAGAAGCCAGTGACACATTTTAAAAAGCAGTCTCAATGCTCTGGACAGCATTGCCTACATTTAATAAACAATTATATCACTTTGAAAAAAATATGGTTACATTTTTTTGTGAAATTAACACTGGCAACCATCAAAATCAGTTGTCTTGTAGACCGACCTGATGGCGGGAGAGCGTGCATCACTCCATCCTCCTGAAGTTGCAACAGAGCTATGCTGACAGAAGGCCCCAGGTCTCGAACAGCGCGGTTATGTCTCGAGTCTAACCTCAGCAGCTCGTCTTCTCCAAAAAGTACCCGCGATAAATGGGATGCAACTGGACTGGATGGGCGTGTGGCAGCCTGAGAGCGAGCAGGCGATCGCAGAGGGGAGTTAAAAGCGCTGCCAATCTCGGAGGCGGTATCAGTACTTTCATTGCTCGGTGTTGGGGAAGGCTGAGAGGCAGATGTGATGGAGATGCCCCCAGTGCGGCCTTCGGTGCGAACTGAAAGCGGTGTGTTTAGAGCATCTTTCCTTTGAGCTTCTTTCTTTAACTTTTCTGCCAAGACGGTCAGGGCAATTTGGCTCTCCATTCCGGTCGTGACCCTCCCTGTTCTTGAGCGAAGACTTTGCTTTCTTCTAAATCTACTAAAAAAAGAAATGGAATCATGAAGTAGCAATTATGGGAAGATATTAAATGACGTGGACTTTAGTGGCACTGACCTGTTAGACGTGGCAGCCGAACCTGTAACCGCCTCCTCCTCATCTTCATAGTCCTCTTCATCGTCAGAGTACGCGGGCTGAGGAGGACCAGATACCCGAGAGCGACCAACTCCAGCAGCGAGATCCTCCTCTTCCTGTTAGTAACATGCACACATGGTAAAACTGAGAAATCAAAGTCACCTTTAGATAGGCCCTCCGTTATTTAAGTCCTATATACCTGCATTGGAGACTTTGCGTAGTTGTGATTGTCCAGAAAAGCAGGCAGTCTTTGTACAATGGGACCCGGACTGGTGACTTCTCCTACTGGGACTGCAGGTTTGGCCATAACTTTAGAGCTTCCTGCAGGACTTGGAACATCTTTGGGTGTTACTCCAGCTTCATCCACTGTTTCTGATAAACATCTTAGTTAACATAGCAGTTTCCTTTAAAGGCGGGTTTATTCAGTTAAGCGTTTACCTGAAGCAGTTTGATCACTTCCTTGCGAGGCAGACGGCTCTACATCAGCCTCTTTTTTGACAGCAGCTGAAACTTGCTCAGGATGAGCAGAGTCCTGCTTCTTGTCATGAGCAGCTTCTGTCTGTGTAAGTTGGATCATCTAAACATGTAAATACAGATTAATGTACTGTTAGAAATGTTCTATCTATACAATCAATAGAATATAAACCGGAATATATTAGGAAAATTGTATGGATTTCCAATTTTCTGACCTTTTGCAAACCTTCCAGGACAGTCTGCCGATTTCGTTTTAGAATTTCAAGTTTGGACTCATATTTGATCCTGCGGTCAGGCACCACTGCCATCAGGTTAAAGCGGATGTCATGATAAGGCTCACTGGAAAAAGCAAGGGAGCAGCGTGATGAGAGTAAAGTAAATGAAATGTATGAAAGTGTGATGTGACATAGCATTTAAATGAACTGGTGCTCACCCAGCAGTGGCCAGTCCAATTCTCTCCATGATAACCCGCCGAGCCTTGTCGGTCCACTCCTCATCCTCCCCCCAGGGCCCTGAATTTTTTTTTTTTCAAGAAAACATTACTTTACCCAAAACATATGAGGAAAATTATGTAAATTTCTAAACTGAATTCTTGCCATGGTCAATTGGATATGCCTTGAGTCCATCCAGCTCAAACAGTCGGTCCTTTATGGGCACATAGCTGACAAAGTGGAAAGCTTCCATGGTCCGCACTGTACTAATCCCATTTTGTTTCTCAGGCAGATGCCTTGGCTCTGGTCTTCAAGAATAATGGGTGCAAGAAGATTAATTCAAATGCATACAGCTGTTATATAAATGTCCAGAAAAGCAAATTAAGTTGGCTTAGCAGAAGAAGAAGAAGATCTTTATTTATGTAGCGCCTTTCACAGACATGGTCACAAAGCTCTTTACAGACAATTGTACATTCACTCCATACTCGGTGGTGGTAAACTACGTTTGTAGCTTCAGTTTCCCCTGGGGGAGACTGTCAGAAGCGCTTTCGCGACTACACACGTCTGCGCCAACGGACCCTCTGACCACCACCATACATTCACTCACACACATCATTCATCCTGGCCTATTGTGCATGTTTTTAGTGACCAGTAACCAACCTTGCATGGCTGTTATGTGCTCTGGCAAGCTCTGGAGCATTTCCTATTGCATATCCTTTGCTCTGGAAAAAAGGCACACCAACATGTGAGGAAGACATTAATATTGTCTAGAAGAGTGCAAGCACAGTCTTACCTCTGGACTAAAGCCCTTTGTGAAAGCTTTTATGCGACTAAGGGTTGTGCCGAGCTCAACACCACTGCAGTTCAGAAGAACACTCAATAAAGCGTGGGTGGCACAAGAGTTAGGGATAAGCTGTGTGTATAAATCACATTGAATTTTAAAACAATAGTATGCTTAATTGTTGGATCCAAAAATACAAGGGCTATATCGTACCTGATGAGCAAAGAACATGTCATTGACAATATCCTCATCAATGACAGAGGTCTCATCAACCAAAGTGTTCACTTTTCTTCTCGAGCGTCGTTCCTCAATCCATTTGAACAAAAATATAAAACCATATACAGGACTGAAAAAAACAAAGCCTTTCGATTTAGTTTGAGCCACACACACACAGTTTAAACATACATACACAAAATGTTTAACAAACCTCTGGCATTTACTCTGGAGGTCATATATTTCTTCTACTTGAACTCCTTTGATACCTAAACACAACTTATATTTAACAAGGAGACAAATGCATTTACTGAGTCAACCGTGGAAAAAAGTCTCTTATCTCACCAAAATCCTCCACAAGAAGCGTGAACAATCCTACAATGTAAAAAAAAAAAGATAACAAATATGAATGTGCTAGTCCACAGAAGAGCTTGAGACAACACAATGAACATTATATTTAATTAATAGTAGTATCTATCTTTTGCTTACGTCACACGTAAATACTTGCTTACAGTCTTAACCTACACATATCAGTACCTTTCCAAAAACATATACTATGTAGAGCGGGGAATATCATAGGCTAGCGTTAGTTAGCTCAGGAGACTTGGCCATTGCTTACCTGGATCACTCTCCAACTCAAGCCACCCCTTATTCATTTTGAAAATGATGGTAATAGATTAGAATATTTTCCAGTCCATGGTCAACGGAGGATCAGTTACGATTATCAAGAATTCAGCGTTCATTCAGGACGAACTCGCCAGTGCTCAAGATTAACCATAAACACAATAGACAGAACTGGTCGCGAGCATACTACGTCATCAAATGGGGACTCGCGCAAATTAATAAATAAATACAATTTTAAAATAACGTTGATGAAATGCATATATATCTCAATCTGCAAATTAATAGTCTAACTAAAATCAAACAGAGGCTTTATCGCCATATCAATCAAACGCAATTCCATCCGACCGAACGACACCAAAGTTCTATTCCTAACACAAAATTTAAGCAATTATGTGACAAAAACTAAATAAAAATACGATTGTCGTCACTGATCAGTTCAGTTTTATTTTTTGTAAATATATACTCGTTAAAAAATACGTGAACGAAGCCGTTTCGTTGGTTGGTTTCTTTCCCCGGAACATATGGGTCGCAACATTTTTGTGGAGGGACCGTGTTTATTGTTGCACTGGAAAATTGGAATTTAGGAGCCTTTATCGTTTCATTTACCTCGATACAGTTGGATTCAACTGTAGTTTTCGTATGCACAGTTGGTGGGGTTTCATTAAAATTGCGGTGTAGACGCATGTATGGTAAGGCTCATCAAAAGCTGCTCGTTTTGGTTCAACAGTCGCCGATTTCCTCGTCCTTAGGACTAGCATTGTAATTTGGGCTAGCGTTAGCTCCGTATCTGTTACACCTACACCTTTATAGGTGGGTAACTGGGAAACACTTCTTTTATATACGCCATCTCTCAAAGAATTAACTCTATTTTAATCATTTAAAATGTGCTATTTTGTTTCTTAATATACCATGGAAAAGCAAGGGCGTTACGTAAATGATCATTTGTTATGAAGACGTTCAGGAATACTAGGCTGGTATTTACGGCATAAAGCTATAAGGAATCATTGGTTTAGTACTGCATATTCGCATTTCTGTGGAGAAACATCATACTCTAAAATACAGGTAAAATTGAATCTATTCCTTATTCCTAAATTGGTACTTATAGTCCAATTGTCTGTACCGTTATAGTTATACCAATATAACAACAGAAACATTAGTTATAAAAATCTCTTTTGGTTTATTAGTGTGTCTAAGTTATGCAATACAAGTAATATTGTTGCGTTTTGAAATTAAAGTATTTATCTTTTCGATGTCATTGCTTCAGCTCTCCTAATGAAGGTGTGTAGGTAATAATCTCACTGCCCTGCAAGACAACATGTCTGAAGAGGCTCATTCAGAAAGTGACCTGGACACAAACTCTAGCAGTGAAGAGGAGGAACTTGAAAATGAAGAAGAAGAAGAAGAAAATGATGAGATGGAGGAAGATGAGGATGAAAATGATGGTGATGATGAAGATGACAGTGCCGGTAAGAGGACTTGTCCGTTATTTAATTGAAATTATGTTTTCTTTGCTTACAAATGTGTGTGTATTTGCTCAGAGCGGCCTGCCAGTTCCCAGAGCCAGCCGGAATCTTCAGAGTCACCAACCTCTGAGCCTCCATCTCAACCTGCATCACAGCCATCCTCCCAGGCTCCGTCCAAACCTGGGTCTCGGTGTCAGACTCCAAGCATAGATGAGTCAAATAAGGGCAAAACACCTTCTGTCAAAGTGAAGAAACCCAAGTCCTCAAGTAAATCTAAATCTGCAAAGTCTGCAAAAAGTTCGAAATCCACCAAACTATCGAAGCCTATAAATATGAGGAAAAACATAAGGTATTTGTTGCTGATCTGATCTTTTTCAATTAAATGTGACTCTTTGCAACAAACCTTTATTCTTTGTGTATGAAGAAAACTGCTAAAAGAGGACCAGCTGGAGGCTGGCACAAAGGCTGCACAGCAGGAAGAGATGGAAAGACGGAAACGACTTGAGCAGCAGCGGAAGGACTTCCCCGCCCCAGCATTTTCAGAGTCCCAGCTCGGTCACTATTCATCTTTATTTCATTTCTGCAATTAAAAATGTCTGTTATGCTTCCTGACATATTTTGAATATGTCTCTCCTTAAACCTCAACAGTTGAAACGTCTGCAATATTAGGAGAAGTGTCTCAGTTGGTTCCTGGTCTTCTTGGCAAAGAAGATATAATATGTCTGGATAGTAGTGGTGATGAAGATGAAAAATTTGAGCCAAATTTGCCTGAACTTGCTGTCAGGGATGGTGTGTAATATAATGTAGTTCTTTGTTGTCGGTGCTCTGATGCCTTTGTCTAAACTATAGTTGAATTTGTCACAGATGTGATTGAGCTGAGCTCCGGGGATGAGGATGCTCTACAGATCAGCAGTGAGTCTGCTGAGGAGGATGCAGATGCAGCTGGTTCAGAGGAAAGCAGTGGAGCTCACATAAACGATGCTTTGAACTTACCTGATGCTCAGGGACGGGTCCTGGTTAACATCAATCACCCGGCTGAAGAAAAAGACATTTTCCTTGCTCCACAACTTGCAAGGGCTGTTAAGCCACATCAGGTATTGCTACTATTTCAACAATGTATTTTGTATATTGTTTTGTGTACTGTACTATGCTGATTCTTCCTAAATTATCTACTTTTAGATTGGAGGTATCCGATTTCTTTATGATAATCTTATTGAGTCTCTGGAGCGGTATAAAACCAGTAGCGGCTTTGGCTGCATCCTTGCTCACAGCATGGGACTGGGAAAGACCTTGCAGGTCATTTCCTTTGTTGACATTTTGCTGAAGAACACTGAGGCTCACACTGTGCTTGCTATTGTCCCAGTAAGTACAGGGGCTTATAGTACATACATTTATTGTGTCATGTGTAACTTTCTCTCATTATTGCCTTCTCTTTCATTGCTTTTCAATCTGATTTAATAATTACATGCTGTTATTTTTTATGCTAGGTTAACACGCTGCAGAACTGGCTGACGGAGTTTAATCTTTGGCTGCCCCCACAAGAGGCTCTTAGTCCTGACACTGACCCTGCCATCTTCGAAGGGCGCTCCTTCAAAGTCCATATTTTAAATGATGAGCACAAGTGAGCATTATTTGGCTTAATTGTTTACTATCTTAAGTAAAATATTAACAATAGTCTTACTTTTACTCCCTAGAACAACAGTTGCAAGGGCCAAAGTTGTGGAAGAATGGTCTAAGGATGGAGGAGTTTTACTTATGGGCTATGAGATGTACCGGCTGTTGTCCATGAAAAAGAGTTTTGTCATGGGCAAGAAGAGGAAGTCAAAGAAACCTGTGGGGCCAATCATTATTGATCTGGATGAGGAAGACCGACAACAAGAACTGATGAAAAGTTAGTATGTAATCAAACTTTTCATGCTATTTGTCTCTTTTCTCATTCTTGTTGTTCTTACTCTCAGATATTGAAAAGGCAATTGCACGACCTGGCCCAGATGTGGTTATATGTGATGAGGGGCATAGAATCAAGAACTACCATGCCAGCACATCACAAGCCCTGAAGAACATCAGGTCACGGCGGAGAGTGGTTCTGACTGGTTACCCACTGCAGAACAACCTCATCGAGTACTGGTGCATGGTGGACTTTGTCAGGCCAGACTTTTTAGGTACACGGCAGGAATTCAGTAACATGTTTGAAAGACCCATTCTGAACGGACAGTGTGTGGACAGCACTCCTCAAGACGTGCGACTTATGCGCTACCGCAGCCATGTTCTGTACAGTCTCCTGGAGGGATTTGTTCAGAGGTAATAACATTAGTGTGTTAAAAATATGAATCTAGTTGCAACGAATACTAATAAAGTTTTTCTACAGGCGTGGCCATGATGTGCTGCGATATCAGCTCCCCCACAAAGAGGAGCATGTTATTTTGGCGAGGCTGACTCCCATCCAAAGAGCTCTTTATACAGAGTTTATGAACCGCTTCAGAGAGGCAGGAAACAGTGGCTGGCTCGGACTGAATCCTCTCAAAGCATTTTGTGTATGCTGCAAGGTGAGATAGTTGCTGCAAATGATTAGGCAGTGAGCTAGTTTTCACTTCCTAAGATAACATTTTGGAGTCAGTAATTTGATCCGCTTATCTCGGTTCCTCTTCAGATTTGGAATCATCCGGACGTCCTTTACGAGGCCCTGCAGAAGGAGAATCAGGCTAATGATCAGGACTTGGACCTTGATGACATTACTAATAACCCTCGCTGTTCTGCCCCCACTGGCCACAAAGCCAAAGTAACAGATTCAACTAACAACAAAGGGAACGGCAACAACAACTTGCCACCTCTGAATCCGTCACAAGACCGTTCAAATCAAGTGGTCACATATGAATGGGTATGTCTGAACAATGTACAACTTTGACTTGAACAATGTACTGCTCTCTATTTACATCTGCATCTATGGTTTAGGCTAAGGACATCATGTCAAATTATCAAAGTGGAGTCCTGGAAAACTCTGCTAAAATGCTTCTGTTGTTCTGTTTGATTGATGAAAGTGTAAAAAGACGAGACAAGATGCTGGTCTTTAGGTAAGTTTTATGTCTTTTTCTCTGGCTTCATGAATGGTGCAATGATAGTGTTTGTGCAGTTTTGTCTATATTCAACATATTTGTTTTCTGCAGCCAAAGTCTGTCTACACTGTCTCTCATTGAGGACTTCTTATCACAAAGACCCATGCCAGCAGATGTCTGTCCTACTGATGGACAGAAATACAACTGGATTCGCAATATCAACTATTACAGTGAGTCATCTGAACATACATACACATATTACAACAAGCTTCTTTACTAACTTAATCATCGGTCACTGTTCAAATGATGGATTACGAGATGCTGTTGTGTTCTGTAGGATTGGATGGGAGCACTTCAGCTACAGAGAGGGAACGCCTCATCAATCAGTTTAATGACCCAGAGAACACCACAACGTGGGTGTTCCTCCTGTCCACAAGGTACACAGACCGAATGCATTAAAATCAATACTGTGTAAAGTAGATTACATTGCACTCATTCTGACTAGATGCGTTCTAATTTCATAACTCTAGAGCGGGCTGCTTGGGTGTGAATTTGATTGGAGCAAACAGGGTTGTTGTGTTCGATGCCTCCTGGAACCCCTGTCATGACGCCCAGGCAGTGTGTCGAGTGTATCGATATGGACAGAAAAAACCCTGCTTCATTTACCGCCTGGTCTGTGACTTTACTTTGGAGAAGAAGATCTATGACCGACAAGTTTCCAAGCAGGGGATGTCCGGTAATGTTTATTAACTAACCATTTCCCTAACCAGTCAACCAGTTCCTGTAGGGAGCATTCATGACAATCTGTAATTTCACCTCAGAGCTTCAGATGGAGAGCAGGGGCATTAAATATATAACTCTACAGGCAACTGAACCTTATTCGTTTTTGTGAAGGCTCGAACAAACTTGTTACACCAATTACACCACTTTTAATACAAGGAATAAAATATTTCAGTTGAATTGAACTCCGCACCTGTTGTTTACTGTGGACAGAGGGGCCGGTAATTACCGGTTTAGTAAACTAGGTCAATACATCAGACCTTTAACAGTCAAAAGCCAAATTCTACCATAGGATTCTGGGCTGTCGTTCCTCCTCAATATTAAGCTTTAGAAATAAATTCTGTGTACTATCATGTGAATGTTTTGTTATTTGCAGATCGTGTGGTGGACGACCTAAACCCAGTTCTAAACTTCACTCGTAAAGAGGTCGAGTCTTTATTGCACTTTGTGGAAGAGGCGCCTGAGGCTGAAAAAATGTCTCCTGAATTGAAAGAAGATTTTGAGTCTGTGTTGTTCCAGGCTTGTCATCTGCACCCACACCTCATCACCAAGGTACACTGCATAAGATTCATTAATACATCATTATTACATACATTTTCTGAATTTTGTCTTAACATACTGATTGTCATTAATTAAAAGGTTTTTGGGACATGAAATTGATTTTATGCAAAAAATGTTGCATTGCTGATACTTCTAATGTTTTCATACATTGTATTTCATCAGCCACCTTTCCAACATGAGTCTTTGCTGGTGGACCGCAAGGAATCCAAACTGACCAAAGCAGAAAAAAGAGCTGCAAAGAAGAGCTACGAGGATGAGAAGCGAGCCTCAGTGCCTTACTCTCGTCCCTCATATGCTTCATATTACCCAAACAGTGATCAAGCCCTTGCGAATATACCGGCTTTTAACCAACGAGGGTGGTAAGTCCACTTCACAATGCAACTAGATCTAACCCAGCATAACTGAACAGAATTCTCTAAGAAGACTGTATAACTGCACTGTTAATATAAAATTACAAAAAAAAACGTATTTTCATTACACACGTGGAATTTTCACTTTCAGGCGGCCGTTATTGAGACCAGATGAGAAGCCTGTGGCCAGTGTCAGGCCAATTCAGTCGACCCCTATCCCCATGATGCCCCGCCAGGTCGGAATGGGTCTCCCCGGCTCCAGCGGCAGCATCCCTGTCAATTTCCTGCAGAAAGCTGGTGTGTCTGTGCAGAGAATAGTTACTACAACAGGTAAGGTGCAGTTTAACATCTCCCAAAGGTAAGCATGTTACTTGTTTATTCATTATTTTTTCCTGGGTTTCTCAGACATTGTTATACCAGGAGCAAACAGTGCTACCGAGGTTCAAGCTCGCATCAGTGCAGGAGAAAGCATTCACGTCATCAGGGGGTCTAAAGGTATTATAAGCGGCACACAAACTCTATTTAGGATCACCCTTTTCGTATGTGTGATTATTATTAAATTGATATCGTTTTTATTTACCGCAGGCACCTACATCAGGACTCATGATGGAAGGATCTTTGCTGTCAGATCCGGAAAGATCAGTCGACCTCCAGTTACAGTGACCACTGTGTCAAGAGGTTGGTTTACATTTACAGAAAAGATGAATAGGCATAAAACACAATAATGGATGTGCATAAGCACGTTAGTCTAATTCTGAACTCAAAGATTTTAAAAATAAAGTAATAGAAAGTTTATTGTAATTTTTTTTTTTACTGGAATGTACATGCTGGAGTCGTAGTTATGCTGCTTGAAAAGTGATCATCTAGTGTCATTTGAAACCATACCAGCTACAATGAAAGTCTCCTGGACGACTGATAGCTTAACCTGCAAACCTGAACTGACATCAGGGCTGCACTATTGATTTTGAATTGAAATCACCATATTAATGGTCACAATTATTGTGGTTATGTTATAATTTTAAGTTTTTTCCCCATTGGGATTTCTCATGTTTAAAAGCTGCTAACCCAGTAGTTTAGATCTCTGGTATTGTTTTAGAAGTCCATGTTAAAAATGTGTTCTAAGAACTGAATCTTTATTTTAAAATATAAATCACAAATGTATTCGTAATTGTACCGTTTATCAGAAATATTGTAATTGTTGTGCCCTGTTTGAGTGACATAACATTCACACTGGAGTCCGGCTTGTTTCCACAGAGTCGCAGAGTTCACTGATCCAGCCAGTTACTAACGGCTGCTCGTCACCTGTGGAGCAGCAGCCACGCTCGCCGAACAGAGATCCACGGCCTTCCCCTCCCTTGAGTTCTGACCTCATCAGGGAACTGAGCGGTTTCTCAGGTGCCGATTCCTCCTCCGGGCTCAGGAACGAACTGCTGTCCCCGCTTGACTCTGCCCCTGGGCCCGGAGGGCACAGCCAGAACAGCCAAACCACAAACCTCAGCAGACCGCTGGGCGATGACCTCCTGAGTTCAGCACTGGAGATGCATGGGATGAAACGCAAAAACACTGAGCCTCACACGAACATGTACAGTGCAGGGAAACGCCCATCCGCAGCAACGCGCTTTCCGGGGTTTTCCGTGAGCTCCGGTGGACTGAGTTTTCCACCAATGGGACTAAACTCTTCATCTCTTCTAGGGAACTTGGGGCACGTGAGTCACCCGCTCTTAATGGGTGGTAGCGGGGGATCTTCTTTTCTTCAGAGCCCTGGACAAAACATGGGGGACCTCCAGAGCATGTTCCCTGGCTCCACTGGCTCGGACATGCTAAGGCAGCCGGCCACAGGGAACGGACATCTCCAAACCCCTTCGTCCTCCATTTTCTCTTCCGCTCCCAGCTCTATCCCCTCCACAGCATCGTCTTCGTCCCTGTCATCCAATTCACTGCCTCCCTACCTGATGAACCCAAACATGGCAGGGCTCCTTACATCTGGATATCCCCTTAACTACAGCCAGTCGTTACTTCCTGACTCCAGGATGCTCCCCACGCCTCTCCTCTCGGGGTCCGGGGGTCTCCCTACTTCCATCCCCAGCACTTCTTCGTCCACTTTTCTTTCCCATTTCAGTAACCCCACGTCCAGTCTGCTGGGGGCAGCACTGACTCACCCCGACAGACATCACAGTGAGGAGAACGGGGGCAGTAGTTCAGATGATGATGTTATCGAGGTCACAGGGCAGTAGGGAGGAAACTGAGTGACATTTGGCGCCAATCAATTGAATGGGTAGAATTGTCCACCTCTAAGACACCATTTTGAATGACTTTCTGCAACAATTTTCATATGATCCGGTAAAAAATGTCTACCCTTAAATATGTAATAGATGCTAAAATGTTCACAAGTTACAATATTAAACACTTGTAACTCAAAGTAAAGTTTGACTGAGGTCGGAGTCATGATGTGACATACAGGGACCAGCTGTACCTTTCCAGGGTTTTCTAAGCACAGATTCTCCTGTTACAATTTGTAAACAAGGTCTTGTGATAACATTTAGTTTAGTTTTGTTCAAAGTTAATTGGAGAGTTTCTGTGTTGGCTTTTGCACATGAGCTCATAGTGATGTAGTTATCAAATATGTACTATAGTAAAACAAAAAATCCCAAAGCAACTTTTTTTTTCAATCTGTTGCGGCTATAATAATAATAATAATGAAAAAAAAAAAGATCATAGCATTTCAGTAGATATTGTTGCAACCCAGTTAAAAGATATTGTGTGTGAAATACAAGTGAATATGTTAATACTTTGTAAATAGCAGTCATTATTGTTTATATTGCAAGTTAAAACTGTTCAATGTGTAGGTTTTGGCCAGAGGGGTGAAATCTTCATGGCTTGTAATGACCCCGTCTGTACAATTTGTTTTCTCTAAAATGAATGTATTTAGCCATTGATCACACATGGACTGGGACATAGTCTATTTAAGCCTTAAATCAAAAGGGTACGCCTCCTAGTTGTTTTGTTTTCTTTACACCTGTTGGATGAACTACTGAGCATTAAGATGGTGCTGAACTCAAAGGTAAATTTACGATTCAGCAAAATAACATAAATCATCAAGTCTTACCTAAGCTGTTGAACCATTGGTGTATTTGAAAATCTAAAGTTGTAGCTGCCTGCTAATTTTGATTTCATTCAACCACCACCCTTGATTATGTTTGGTGGTGGTGTGGTGGCCTTACCAAATGGTGCCATTTTGTGGTAGCTTTGTCACCGAGATGCATCCTATTCAGAGCAGTGCAGTGTTGTAGCTTCTGTCAGTAAATGTCAGTCACGTGCAGGTTTGCGATGCTTAGGGAGGTCTGTAGGTCTTTGCTGTTCTCTGTAGCATTGTGTTTCTGTGTAGTGTGACTTAGGGCAGTTACTTTTCCTCGTACAGTGGTAATAGCCTTTAGGAAGACACTGGAGAATTATTCAAAGACGAATCATTCCCAATCTTATAACCGGTTTTGTACTTTTTTTAATTTGCTTCTGACATACTGTCACCTCGACTTTTATATCCAACTTCTAAGGTATCCCAATTGCATAAGCATGTCTTCAGATTTTGTGATGACATTTGACAGAAGTGATATTTGAAAATGAATATCTGCTTGTGATGTTATATGCCCCTGATCTTGTTCTTGGCCTTCATAGTTCTAAAAACAATGTTTTTTTTATTGTACCCTTTGTTATTGTTATGATTTTTTAAAGTCGTTTTTTTATAACTTTTAATTGGTGTACTCACGTGCGCCTTATTTTAGTTTCTGACATCTATTTATTTTGATTGCAAAACATAATTGTAATTGAAATTCTACTATCATGTTTATTTGACTCTGGCAGACAGAATCATTGAGAATTTCAGTTCTCAAAAACACAGTCTAGCTCAAACGAGGATTATACTGTGTAATCAATGTTATTTTAACAATAAACACCTGTTCCAAACTGAATCTAAATATGTTGCATTATTAAATATTTATTTTAAATTCATAATCATTGCAAAGGACACTAGAAATTCCCTGAAGAGCTATTGCACATACTGTAGGTCAGATGTAGAGTCAAAAGCTGATGTGACAAAACATAGATGTACACAGGGAAAAAGATTGGATCAAGATTGTAGTCTCTTTTTCGCAGTGTATGTGCGGGAGACTTGGTCCATGATGACAAGAGCAGAGAGGGCAGGGCAGAGGGCTGACAGGTACCAGGTGTAGTCGCTGACAGCTGCAGTGAACCAGGCGGAGCAGAGGCCAAGCAGCAGACTGGCAGAGCCAAGCAGGTAAGTGACAAGTCCTGACGCCGCGTGGTACCGCTTCAGTTTGGCCAGAGACCAGCCTTTGGCCAGAGGGTGGTAGATGAGAGGCAGAGCTGCCAGAGACTGAAGCCCAGTCACACACACAGTGATCAGGCCAAGTAAGCCGTGCCAGGAAGTCAAGTGGGGCTTGCCATTTAAATTTTTATTATGGACAATGACTACAAGTCCCGCAACAGCACAAGTCACACACATGCACTGCAGCACCCAGTGAACACGACCTTTGGTTTTATGTGCAAACTTTCTCACAGGGGAACCATAGGGGGAGAACAGGAGGATGGCCTCTGTCATGAAGAATGAAAACTGTAGGAAATGGGGAAGACAAAAGCAAATGGTTAGTCTCGATATCAAACTATGTTTACTGACCAAATGACTGTTTTTTGTGTTTTTCTAAACATTAGCTTGATGGAATTAACTCTGCAGGTAAATATGTTTTTTGTCTAACATTAATAGTGACACTAATAATTTCATATTCTAAGGACAGACCTGGGACAGTGAGTAGCACAGCAGTGGAAATGATGTCACACATCCTTCTTTTGCATATTTTTCATTTTTGCATAGAAATGCTCTGACCAATCTAACCTCATTCTGTGCTGCACTTTGAGTGAACTTACTGCCAATGTCATCAGAAAAGGATGCCACGAAAATAAGCCTGGACCAGAGCAGAGAGAATACAACATATATATCATTAATAAATACTAAAATAAATACAAAAAACTAAGTTGAGAAATGATTGATCATTGACACTCACTGGACCCTGGTCGTGAAAGGAACACAAGGAAAAGTGTGAAGGCGACGCAGAGGACGTGAGTGAAGGCTGCGACTGCAGTTCTTGTACATCTGTAAACTCTCGCCTCGGCCTCAGCCTCTTTCCCTTGAGCCATGCTGGAATAAAGAGTACGTCCTCGGCTGCTTTTCCAACAACAATCCTGAAAATGCTGCTGTCGCCAGGCTGTCACTTAAAGTAAACCCGACACTTGAGAAAACTGAAGGATGCTCGTGGCACTTACTTCCGTATTATCTACAGTATCTTTACTCAATACAACCGTGATATTCAATTCACTTTCAAAATATAGTACCGACCAATACAATCAAAAAGCGGTCTGCTGAAGAATAGATTTCTCTTTTTTTTCCCACGACACTATAGTAACAGTAATAGTAAGTATATGTATATATTTCTATGATAGTAACCGGTAGTTTTCTTGGTTTTGCATTACGTGAGGTCTTCCGTTCCGCTGACAGAGTGCCACTTCCGGTGTTATCAAATGGAAACATAATGATGATATAAGTATTTTATATAGCTTTATTTGTGTCCAGTAAAATTCAAACAAATGTTGACAGTCTGGGAATAAACATGAAATATGTTTCGGCTTTTATTCTGAAAAAGTAGAAAGATTATCATCAGCATTGACCCGCCTCCTGCTGACGTGGATTACGGATCCTCAAATCTTCTTATGTCTAACTTTTCACTTACATACTCTGATGTGCTGTTTGGTTTTTACAATCCCTGTGGCTCTAAACGAAAATAATTTTATGTGATAAATCTTTGTATTATTTTTGCAAAATTTCATATTCATAAATGTAGCCTAATGTTTATGTTTCCGGTACAAATCCCCTTTTTAAACTCTACTTGCTCGAAATGATGCAATATAAAGAATCAATATGTTCCTCTTCAAACCCCAAAGCTATTAAGACTTGATGCTTTAACATTGTTTAAGTGCTGCTGCTAAGGGCTGCCTCAGTCATTTTTGTGTCTCTTTTTGTTTTTTCTTTTTTTATTATTTTTTTTGTTTTTGTTTTAACCAAAAATGTTTGTAACATTAATATAACTGTTCAATAAAATGTTATATCAGAAGTGTGTTATTATTGGACGTAGCTGTTTTTTATGAGGGGCAGTGGGGGGGTACCTTTACACACTAAAGATTCCTAGATGATGAGGTCTTTGGGATTTTAAGGGTCCATTTAAATTCTCAGCGGGAGGTGAAGGGTTTAATTCCCCAGGAGATTTAATTTAGTGCAACCTGGTACATTTTAGACGACCTTGTTTCAGTTATTACACTACATTATGATAATCTGTTAGTGGACTTAAAACTGTGTGGACTTATGGGATTTTTCTTTATTATTATTTTTATTTTATTTTTTCAAATGTATCATGTAGTTCAAGTTTAGGGGCGAATGTGGTGCAGATGGTAGAGCGGGTCGTCTCATGATCGGGAAGGTCAGGGGTTTGAATCCCACCTCCTGAAAGTGTACACTGTCGTTGTGTCCTTGGGCAAGACACTTCACCCACATCGCCCCCAGTGTCTGCGTACATTGGTGTGTGAATGAGAGTGTGAATGGGTGAGTGGATCCTTGCTGTAAAGCGCTTTGAGTAATGTAGGTGGAAAAGCGCTATATAAGTTGAGACCATTTACCATTTACCATTTAACGTGATATTCCCCCCCTGGAACCGCCATCTTAATGTGGTGGAGGTGTTTGAGCACACATCCAAATGAATGGATGGATGGATTTTTTTTGTTATAACATATTGGCTTTTTTTAAATTATTATTTTTGCCTACTTACCAACTCAACTCAAATTATTTCTAGATTACTTTTTGCAGTGTTTAAAGCTGGAATGACTTTTACAAAAAAATACAGTGTTTGTTGTTTCCCAGTGGGGTCCCCTCGGGGGCCTCTGTTAGCTGCAACACTGTAGCTAAAGCCTTTGTCAGGATATTGACTCTATGTTTTTGCTTTTATTACGGGCTGATACTGTGGCGTGTATTTGTGTCGTTACCATCCATGTGCTACATAATCTAATCAAAATAGAGCCATTTAGTTAGCATGAAAAACTGTAACCTGTATGCCTGTAGAATCATTTGGTCTTCACTTCAGCTTTGATAGTAGTGATTTTTGATCATTTTAAAGTTTTGATTTTGTTGAAAGAGTTCTGCTCCTGTTGTATAAAAAATAAAAAAGGAAAACATTCTGAAATCAAGATTTATTTCTGACATGAGCCAAGTCTGCAATGTCATTCCTCTCACAGTCTGTCACTGAATGGACTCTGAGTGGTTGATTGTTCAGTGGTTATTGTGCTCCAATAACTCTGTAACAGGCTTGTGACTGCATAGGCTACTCATCTTATTGGCAGCAGTCAGCCTGTGAAAGCATTTTTTCATTTAGGGCCTTTTTTTTGTTTCTCTGCTTTCATTCTCCATACTGTTGGCTGCACTGTCAAACTCCTTTATTAAAAAAACACCAAAATCCCACACAATTGCGAAGTGAAAAGTTGGTTTTAGTTATGTTACTTACCAAAAACTCTGTCCATTTCTGTGATTGTCAAATTCCTTTATAAAAAAAACACAAATCCTTTACAATTACAATGTGTCCTAATGATTTAAATTAGGTTACTTACCAACAACTCCATCCAAATCTGTGATTGTTACACGAGGTATTGCTGGGAGATGGAAATCACAAACAGCATATACTCTGCTCTCATGTTTGTGCCAAAAATAGAGTAAATAATGAATATTTGGTCTATCTTTGGTCAATATGGCCTCCTGTAACAGACAGACAGACAGACAGACAGACAGACAGACAGACAGACAGACAGACAGACAGACAGACAGACAGACAGACAGACAGGCAGACAGGCAGACAGGCAGACAGAGCTGGAGCCTGTGGGTGGTCATGCACAGGAGTATAGCATATATCCTAGGAACAACACATCGCAGTCCATATACTGCATAGTGCGTAAGGATGGCACAGCGCGCGGAGGAGGAGGAGGAGGAGGGTCTGTTTTATTATTACCCACATGGGCAAAAATAATAATAATTGCAAAGTGTCTTACATGTGCCATTATCACTCTTTCCTATCCTCAAACACACAAGTGGGCGTGTGGGGACCGGAGGGTTTTCCGTTTTGATGTCTCCCTGGGACGGTTCACAGAGGATTAGCGATAATCCGCACTCGCAAAGTGCATGCGCAAACTCCCGTGCGAGCAGCGAGCGACTCCACGGTGCCATCCTGCACATTCACGCTCAGCGATCAGCTGCTCTGCGATGAACTGCAAAAGAACGGCAAGGTAGGGTGTTTTTGATTGTTCGTGAGGAGGTTTTTGTTGGGCGGTACCTACACGCTCGTTGGTGGGACCTCCTATTTAGGCTACGCACTTGACCTGTGGACCCCGTCCCGTTAGGAGCGGTTACCGTGTCCAGAGTCTTTTATGGCCAACTTTAATAATGACAACTATTTGGATTTTTTTTCCTAGGGCATTATCTTTGCTTGATGGTGGTTCTCGTACAATGGTCGTTGCCCTGCGCACAATTTCGCGGTGCCGTGACCCACTTGGCAAATAGTCCTGCCGGGTTGTTCAAATTCAAGTCACAAACAATGGCGCTCTCTTAGCACAGTGTAACTCTAGGTTTTGTAATGCACCTGTCACAAAACTAAAATTCAGGACATCAAATGGTATCAACACGAAGGAATAAATGGGCATAATCTTGGTGGTTTATTGGTTTCTAAGATAAATGTATTTAAATATTGACAACATATTTTCTATTAAAACGGTCTGTGGAAGGCGCTATAGAAATAAAGCTCTTCTTCTTCTTCTTCTTCTTTTTCTTCTTCTCCTTCTCCTTCTTCTTCTTCTTCTCCTTCTTCTTCTTCTTCTTCTTCTTCTTCTTCTCCTTCTTCTTCTCCTTCTTCTCCTTCTCCCTCTTCTTCTTCTTCTTCTGCTTCTTCTTCTCCTTCTTCTTCTTCTTCTTCTTCTTCTTCTTCTTCGTCTTCTTCTTCTGCTTCTTCTTCTCCTTCTTCTGCTTCTTCTTCTCATTCTTCTTCTTCTTCTTCCTTTTCTTCTTCTTTTTCTTTTTCTTCTTCTACTTTTTCTTTTTTTCTTCTTCTTTTTCTTCTTCTTCTTCTTTTTCTTCTTCTCCTTCTTCTTCTTCTTCTCCTTCTTCTCCTTCTCCCTCTTCTTCTCCTTCTTCTCCTTCTCCCTCTTCTTCTTCTTCTTCTTCTTCTTCTCCTTCTTCTTCTTCTTCTTCTTCTTCTTCTTCTTCTTCTTCTTCTTCTTCTTCTTCTTCTTCTTCTTCTCATAGTCTATGTTTTCAGATTGTCATGATGTTCCCCTCATGTCACTGAACTATTTGATGAAGTCAAGACAGCTTCTATTACTGTAGATTATTATCATTTTATTTTTTATAAGAAATATGAAAAAGACAAATCCTCACAAAATAAAGAATAACAGTGAGATACTGTGTGACTTGTGTCAAGTTAATTCTTGTCTGTCTCTGTTGATGAGATGATTGGGAAATCTAGGGAGAGCTTGGTAAACCCTTCAGTTTTATTTTCTATAGGTCAATAGTATATCAGTAAGTCTTTGGCTAGAGAAGTACTCCCTTATTCTGGTTTGTCAAGTGCAAACTAACCTGGTAACATTTTTTCACCTGCTGTGTGTGAGTGCTAAATTCACTTTCACTATTCTCAGTGTCTACCCCGCAGGAACTCATGGATGACCCATACACAGCTGACATGCGGATGCAAGAGTCCAGTCTAAAATGTCTAAATGTGAGTTGATTGAGCTCCAGGACCTCAGTGTTACTGACCCAATTGAACTAGCTGCTCTCGGGACAAGCCACACACCCGCATCCACGGCTCTGTCTAGTTCTGGACAGCATGGCTACTCTCATGTGGTGCGCCTGGTAGGGGACAGAGTCAGCATCGAGAGTGTGCTCCCAGAAAAGACTGGACTGGGACACAAGTTTCAAACATTCAGACAGACCCATCCCACCTGGTGCGACCTTTGTGGGGAGTTCATCTGGGGGCTTTATAAACAACAGAGTCTGCGGTGCTGCAGTAAGTATTTTCTGGTTATCTATTCAACTGATTCTGTTGAAATCATTCTATATTTAAGAAAGCTTGCAGAAATGTAATGTGATAAACAAAATGAACCAACTTGTTGTGTAAAAGAGGAGGCTACATTTAAGATATGGGAGTATGCATAGCAATCTGTAGGAAGTTCTGGCCAGTGTCATGGTGACATGCCCTGGAAATTTCACACCACAAACAGGCTGCGGAGAGGCTATCGGGGGTTATGGGTTCAACCATGTGCCATACTGCCACTCACAATGGAGTTAATAGAGATGTCTGTCCCCTGCTTCCATACACACTACCATTGTGTCCTTGAGCATGACTCTTCACTTGTCGAGCCTCCGGGGTCTGTGTGTCTTAATTGATAGAACAGCAGTGACTACATCGCCAAGCATTTATCCACAAATCTGAAAATCAGCAGTTTCAGCCAGTGCATACTGACTGTGTCCTTGGGCAAAACACTTTCCACCCTTTTCTGTATACCCTGGTGTATGAGTGAGAGGATAGTGGATGAAAATGAACAGATGACTACAATGTGGGGTGGTCACAATCCTGTCACTTTTTATTAACATGCACTGTCCTTACTAAATAAATTGATACTACTACTAATAATAATAATGCCTTACACTTGTATTGCGCTTTATAAGCCCACGTTGCCAAGTTTCTCAAAGCGCTACACTGTAGTCATTATTCATTTGCGCCATACTCTGTGGTGGTAGGCTACTAGCCACAGCTGCCCTGGGGTAGACTGACGGGAGCGAGGCAGCCAGTCTGTGCCGTCCGCCGCTCTGACCACCACCACTCACTCACTCACTCACTCACTCACTCACTCACTCACTCACTCACTCACTCACTCACTCACTCACTCACAATGGCGGCACGGTAGCACAGCGGTTAGTGCTTGTCCGGTGTGGCTTGTTCATTAACTTGCACTGTCCCTACCAAATAAACCAATAAATACAAACATACTCACTCACTCACTCACTACATTCACCCAGGCTTCCTGGTGTTCCCAAACGGTCTCCCATCCAAGTATCAACCAGGCCCTTCCATTCTAAGCTTCCAAGATCTGGGTTTGGGCAGAGCAAAGGCAGAATGGCCATAAAATAATAATAATGATAATAATAATGCATTGGTTTTATATAGCGCTTTTCTGGACACTCAAAGACGCTTTACATCATTCACTATTCATTCATTCCATACATTCACTCCATACTCCATACAGGTAAGCTACTATTATAGCTGATGGAGAATTATAGAGTTAATATTCTCCATCAATAGCCACAGCTGCCCTGGGGTAGACTGATGGAAGCGAGGCAACAGTCTGCGCCATCAGCCCCTCCGACCACCACCACACACTCACTCACGCATTACATTCGCTAGGCTTCCTGGTGTTCCCAAACGGTCTCCCATCCAAGTACCGACCAGGCCCTTCCCTGCATAGCTTCCAAGGTCTGACGGTATTGGGCATAGCATAGGCGGTATGGCCATATAAAAGAACTCTTGATTCCCCAAAAGTGCTGTATAATTGTAACTTTATGATCATTTATTCACCTTATTTGAATAAAGTCTGTCTGCCTTGCCTATCTTACCATGAGTTTTTTTTTCCCTTTCATGATTCAAAAACAGTCAGTCATATAATGTCAGAAGACACTTAAGTGAGGTATGGAATTAATATTCTCCAAAACTGAATGCAAGTAAATTTCTTCTTCCAGTGTTAAATACTGTTGAGTTTGACTACAAACCTTCAAACAGCAGATTTGTTGGAACTAAATGCATTGATGTCAAACACAGTTTAATAAAAAAAAAAAACTTTTGACAAAGATTTTGAAACATGCTTGCCTCACCGGCGACTCCTGTTTGTCACTATGTCGCAGAATGCAGCTACACATGTCACTACCGCTGTCGCCCATTCATCCAGCTGGACTGCTGCACAGACGGGGGACCACTCCCTGACAAGCCTGGCTCACCAAGTGACTGCTTTGAGACAAATGTGGTAAGAAAAACAAAATCATTCTATTGTATTTATTAAATAGTTAAAATGTGCCTTATACTCTATTGCCTCCTCAATGAAAGTGACAAGGCAAAGATTGGCATTGGAGAAATCCTTGGGGAGAATTGAGTGCCACTTAAACCAACAATAACAAATGCATTATCTTTGAAACTTAATTGTTATTTATGAGAGGAGTCAGTAAAGATCTAAAGATAGCACTTTGAGATTTGGTGTCAAATATAAAGTGCATTACAAATAAAATGTGCTATTGTTACTATTATTAAAGATGAGTTTGGACTGATAATGTCAGATGAGAGAGATATCCTATTGTTATTTGTGATTTACATTTATTCATAATGGGAAGCATAAAGATTGATTTGCCTGGGATTTAGAATAAATTTGGCTTAGGTAGGAGGTATTGAGGTATTTACAGTTTAAGCTTATACCTACATCATGTTCATGTCATATAGAGAGACGATTCATGTTACATTGTAAGTATTGTTTTGTTTTTTACTCACAATCTGATTTTATTTTTAGGATGAACATATTGAAAGGGGTAAAAAGGATTTAAGCCATGCAGAGATTCATCAAAAGATTATAGAGTATAATTCTCAAACCAACAACAATCTACGCATGGTTATAGTAAGTTCTCCAAGTGCATATGATGGGTTTTTCATGTTTTTCAAACAATGGATAAGACAATACTACTGGTAACTTAAAGGAATGGGCAACTGTTTTTGCATTCTGAGATTTGTTCTTACCTGAGCTTAGACAAGTTGATGCGTACCTGTCTGCGCTCAGTCACGTAAAAGACCTAAGATGTTGTTAGCATTTAGCCTCTCCTCCTCTCCTCTATGGATCCAAAAATCAAACGTGTCGATTTTCTAAGCGGATAAAACGGGGTACTATATTGTAAGGTGTAATAACACCTTAGGAGCACTTCGACGTAAAGTGAAGATATTACTGCACGGACGATATTCCGCTTAGAAAAGTGACATGTCTAATTTTGTGTATAATACTTGGATCATGAAACTACTCACGTAACCATATTTAAATAGAGGAAACGTGGAAGAACATATCCCAGTAAGGAAAAACGGTGGCCTATTCCTTAAATACAAGTTTTATACCAATGAAGTTGCAGTCTCTCAAACAGAAGTTGGGGTAGAAAAGTTGACATGTAAATATATATATATATATATATATATATATATATATATATATATATATATATATATATATATATATATATATATATATATATAATGACATAGCGAGAAGGTAAAGGATATATTGTAAGAATAGAACTGGTATTTGCTCATGGTTCTTATGGCATAATGTTACCCTCAGGCAACAAACCACCCTTTTGGCTCTTTTAAACATTTTTTTTTTAAATATAATGTTACCAGACATGTTTCTGTCCAATATATATATATTTTTATTGGCCACAACATGTAAACATTCATAGGAGAGCGTTGAATAAGTAAGTACACCGCCTGAATCTCACTGAATATCAGCACTTTTGTAAAGACGAATGGTCCAAGATTCATCCTGATCGTTGTGAGCGTCTAATCTGCAAATACAGAAAAGCAATTATTGCTGCAAAAGAAGGATCAGCCAGCTCCGTATTTAATGCAGGTGTTCACTTACTTTTTCATATGCTGTTGTAAATGTCTCAGGTTTTTCTGCAAAATTATGTTGGTGTACTGTTCCATTTGTCCTCCGCACATGACGTTGTGTGTTCCTCCCAAACTTTTTAACTTTGGTTTGCGAAAGAGCTCTTGGATGCTCCACTGCACGACTGGACTGGACTGAAATATTCCGTGGACTGCAGAAGCTTCGTGGTGTGGGGCTGTTTTGTTGCCTCAGGGCCTGGACATCGAGCTATCAACAATAGAAAAAGGAATTCACAAGTTTATTTGCAGAAAAACTAGAGACATTCACAACAGCATGGAATAAGTAAGTGAACCCCTGTATTAAATATCTGGCTGATCCTTCTTTTGCAGCAATGACTGTTTTTCTGTAGTTGCAGATTAGACGCTCACAACGATCAGGATGAATCTTGGACCATTCGTCTTTACAAAACTGCTGATATTCAGTGAGATTCAGGCGGTGTACTTACTTATTCCTCTCTCTCCTGTGAATGTTTACATGTTGTGGCCAATAAAAATATGATAAAATGTAAATGTTTGGGTGGTATTAGTTAAAGCAGGCACTATTTATTCATTCTTATGATTTTGATGAAGATCAGACCACATTGAGTGACCAATTTAGGCAGAAATGTGAGGAATTCCACATGGTGTACTTGCTTTTTTCACCACTGTAGTTATGTTACCGTTATCTGGCACTTGTGTCAGCTGTGAATTTTCTTCCTGAAAGGACTGTTCCACCCCCTACACAAACACTCCTACCTACTTCAGCCCCTGATTTCAATGGACAGAAACATGTCTGGTAACATTATAAACTTATACAGTACTTACTCTTTCACACCACAGTATCACTTTACTACAGGTTTGAATTGGAATAACCTGATCAAATAAATATGTGCATGAATATGCCAAGAAGCAAATTAGATTGCTTACATATGTTTTTTGTTTGTATTTATTTACTAAAACTTAGCTTTTTCAGTTTGTTGCCTGAAGGCAATGTTGTGCAGTTGTTGCACTTTTGCTAGAAAAACAAAAACAAAAATAATGTTGGAGTTAGGGATGAGCTAGAATGGAAAAAAATGACTGAATTTCTACCTTCTATTCTGTTCTGTCAACCCAAAAAGTGGGTTGGAATATTTTTTCCCCCTAAAATAAAAAGTCTTGAGTCAGAGTTGCGTGCCCATGCCCAGAGTTTTTTTTTTACTTTCAATCATTTGTGCATTTGTACATTTTTGTATAATACTTTTCCTTAACTCTGTGCTTTCCAGCAACAAGATGGCTCATACACTGGTTTTATCAAGGTGCACTTTCAGTTAGTTCGTCCCATCTCATTGCCCCCTCCTCAGAGTCTTGGCTCACATCAACACGATGGTCAATGGGACAATAGGATGAGGCGGCGAACGTCATTCTACCTCCCCAAAGACACAGCTAAACATCTCCACATAAGTTCTCAAACACAGGTCCAAGAAGTCATAGTAGCTTTGCTCAACAAGTTCACTGTGGTGGACAACCCTGCAAAGTTCGCCTTGTTTGAACGCAGTGAGAGACAAAATCAGGGTATGGATACAATTTTACAAATGACTGCAATAATGCTGTGATTTTGATGGATTACCATTTGTTTTAGTGTACATGAGGAAACTGTCTCAGGACGAGCAGCCCCTATACCTACGTCTGTGTGCTGGTCCCAGTGAAAAGGTCCTAAGTCTGGTTTTAAAAGAGAATGAGACTGGTGATGTCAATGTAAGCTATTTATGTTTCAGTAATTATTATTGTCTTATTAATTTTCTTATGTAATGCCATAAATATGTTCCTCCTGTACAGTGGGATGCTTTCAGCTTTCCTGAATTGTGCAACTTTCTGAGAATCTTGCAGCGTGAGGAAGAAGAGTATGTTCGGCAAATTGTGAAGCGCTATGCTCTAGCCCGAGATAGGATGATGCAGGCCATAGCCAAGTTCAAAAGCCTTGGGTGATATATTTTATATAATAATTCTTGGGGATACTTTTTCCCATGACCTTTCTCATGCAAACTGAGCCATTGACGCTAATATTGAACACATTTCTGTCAGTCATGTAAGTCGGGAAAGACTGTGTAGCCTCGATGTCAATGTAAATAAGGTTGTTTTTATAGTCTGTTTAATGCAAATGTAATGTTGAAAACTTTTGATAACAATAAAATAGAAACCCAAATGACGATGGAAAAGTGTCTTTCGCCTCCAGTCCGCCAGACGACGCTGCCGCTCTGTTTGTCCGCTGTCACCCTTTAGAGAGCAGAAGAGAAGACACACTAGCGTTAGCATCCTCTTTAGCCCACACTACCAAGCGAAATAAACACATAGAAGTACTGTCTTTATGTTAGGTGACAGCTGCTAGCGTCTGTTTCCATCTAACCTATTTAAATGTAAGTATTTGTTTTTATCCTGGGTTGTCATTAGCTCTTAAAAACGCCAGTTACAGAAGTGTATTTACAGTTTACTGCAACACTCGCTAATGCTAGCAGCACAGAGCTAGCTGTCTTTGGCCAACGTTAGCTCCTCGGACGTGCCATCTCGTAAGCATTGGGGTCATCAAACCACAAAGACACGCCTGCAGCTCTATTTGGGGTTTTCGTAAAATACACGTGCCTCGGATGCCTCTTTCACAAATCATTTTTAGCTCGTCATCACAGATGTGACAGGTTTAGCCCAAAGATTTATTGTGAACACTGTTGTAAGAAGCTGACTCAACTTCAGGACGATTAGTCTTTCTAGAATCTTAACTTTGTGTATTGTATAATCATGCTTTGATCGAATTCTTTTTGAGGAAATAAAACGTGTCAGCTGAGCTAACCTCTTTTTTGTGTGTCTTTTTCAAGGTGTGATTTCCTAAAAGCCTGGGTTTCATTGGTGCAGTAAGACTGTAGCACGACCTCAGCAGTTTGCTAACCAGGAGAATAATGTGCTGCAGCTGAAGATGGGGGGTAGTGGCTCTAAATCCAAGGGATTTTGGCCCTTTTCTGGTTCAAGCAGTAGTGATGATCCAGCCAAAGACGGCAATGAACAAACATTGTCAAGATTTAAAAGTTTTCAAGGTGCAACGCCTTTTGTATTTACTAGACGAAGGTATGTCCAACTTTCACTATTATTGCTTAATATCATTTCTGCCATCAAGATGTTTATTTCCAACCATTGCAAAATGCATAGCCTTTTAATAGCATTTGACACAGGTAATGCTTGTTTGTGGGTCTAGGGAGTAGATGTATAGATATGGAATTTCAAAACTTTTTTGTAACAATTTGGCTGATGTTGGTTGGTTCCCACTAATCATGAATAACTCACGGTTTTCTTTCTGGCTCTGCACCAGCTCTATGTTTTTTGATGAAGATGGAGACTTGGCTCATGAGTTTTATGAAGAGACAGTTGTGACAAAAAATGGTAGAAAAAAAGCCAAGCTCAAACGAATTCAAAAGAATCTCACGCCTCAGGTACAGATATATTTTTACAAGGATTTCCCCCTGTATTTTTGTTGTTATTAACTGTCTTTTGTGTGATCTGCAGGGAATTATAAAGTTGGAACATCCATGCATTCATGTAGATTTCCCAATTGTCATTTGTGAAGCTTGACAAGGAGTCTTGGAAGAGCTACTGTGTCAACGCCGTCCTGTGGTCCACTGAAGAAGCCTGACCACCTTTTGAAAATCATGATATCCTGACAATTCTGAAGCCCCTATGCAGAAAGGCCGATGCTGTGTTTTAAGCCTCTGCATGTGATCTATTTTGACTTGTGTGCTATTAGACACACCATAGGTCACCAGTGACAAACCTTAAATGTGCCAAGTAGGCAAAGAAAGTGTCTTCAGTGTACAGATATTTCATAGCTGGTGCGCAGGTTTGTGCAGAGCCAGGGGTGCAGATGAATTCTTTAACTTGGATGGCAGTTTTGTTTCTCGTAGCATTCACCAAACATGCCCTTCAGAAAGAATGAAATCTGCCAAGGCTGATTAAGTTGGAAAGTACGGTACACTAGATTATGGTCACATTTTTAATTATTTTATTATGCATGATGGAAATCGAATCTGCTTGATAAAAGCTTTGGGACTTGACAATCACTGGTTCACACAGTGGACTAATGTGATGCTAAATGAATGGAGTTGAGCCGTTTTAGTTTGACCAGTGTAAACTTACAGAAAATGTAAACAACCAGTGTCAGTCAAATGTGAGATCTTGTTTTTTTTAATTTGCTGCTTAAGCATATGTTGTTTCACGTTTTAATTTATTCTTTTTTAAATTACATTTATGAAACACTGAAGTGTGAGTGTCGTTTTTACATCGGTGCCATTGAATTGGAGGATTGATTAGGCTACTACACTAGCTTTTATTAAACCTTTATGAATGTGCGATTTGTGAGTGTCGTGGTGGAATCCATATCCAATGAGCTAGTCAAAAATCCCTACCTACTTGCACGTTCTACTTGCACGTTCTGGTACAGGAGAGATGTGAGTAAATTGGACTTTAATCTAAGTGATAAGTGCTTTAATGTGAGCTGGTGAGCGTATGCACTTCCTGCAGAGATGGTACTAGTATTTCTCTTTTCAACCGCTTTAGTGCTTGTGCAATAGAAGCTGTCATATTTCCGAGTAAGAGGAATAGAAATAGGCTACTAAAGAAAATGAGCTCACAATTCTGGTTAGGAGGTGGGATCGGATACAGATACCAAGTTTCGACGACATCACTGTAAAGAAAATATAGCCTACAGAAACTGGTAAGATTAAGAACTGTTTCTACATTATGTCAAATTTATTTGAGTGGTAATTTGCCTCTAAAACTCACAAATTCTTATGTAATGTTTGTTTATTAGCATAATCGAGCTCTCACTTATGTAAAAGGTTACATTTAAATGAAATGACAGAATTGTGGGTCAGTCCATCTTTGGATGGATGGGTCCAGGGGTGGTTGTAATTTGGTTAACTACGTTGACAAAAAGGTGCAAGGAAAATCTAAATATTTTCGAGAACACAAAATAAAAGTATATTGTAGGAGGAACGTATAACTATTCAAAGAACTACTGTGTAAAAGAAAAAGGAAAATAGTCTAAAAACGCCCACCCGCCCACACCCGGAAATGAACTGGACCGTTTGCTTCACGTTTCCCGTTATTTTTGCAAGGCGTACATTATTGTTGTCTTACCTTCTAACACAACCTTTAACGCACGTCAAATCTCTAGTATGATTTGACTGTTTTTATACTTTTTAATCCCATGGCAGTGCAGTGGAAAAGTCAGGCATCCCATATGAATTATTTGTCGATCTTCAGGTTGTTTGAAGAAGCTTGTGCCACCACTACGGACACGGACCAGGTTAGTCAAGGAAGAAGAACAACGTGTTAGCCATGGATGTATGAAAAAAAAGTTACTTGGTGTTAGCTATGTTAAAAGAAAAACTTACAACAACAAAAACTAGAATAATTCTTAGTATTATTTACTTGTGATACTGTTTGTGTCACATTGTTGGGTTCCTTCATTCCTTTCATCTTACTTCCTTAAAACAGCCATTACATATTACATGAAAGAAAATGTAACCATTCACTGCTTAGTATGGATATTGGAAAAACTGAATAAAACAATTCCTGGCTATGATTGAAAAGTGTTATTTTTAACCATATTATCAATGTCTTATAGAGGAGGGACACCGGGAGCCTTCATGGAGCCATTTCTCACCATTGTGGCCCTTCTGTTTTGTCCATGGGCCATTGTCCTGTGCTCAGTTGACACAAAGCAGACAAGATGGCCATTATACTCCAAGAAGCCTCTTCTTCTTGTCTGGAATGCTCCCACAGAGGACTGTACCCCACGACACGGTGTAAGGCTGTCCCTGGATCAGTTTGATATTGTTGCATCTCCAAATGAAGGCTTTGTTCGGCAAAATCTCACCATTTTTTACAAGGAACGTTTGGGTTTGTATCCCTACTATGAGCCGGGTGGATCTGCAGTCAATGGTGGGCTCCCGCAACTGGTCAGCCTCACCGAACATCATGAAAAGATGCCTGAAGGGGTGCAGAAATACATACGGGAGTCGGACGCAAGAGGGCTGGCTGTTATTGATTGGGAGGAGTGGCGGCCCCTGTGGATCAGAAACTGGAATATTAAAGATGTTTATAGAAATAAGTCTCGAGAAATGGTCGCAACAAAGAATCCAACATGGAGCCCTGAACAAGTGGATAAAGTCGCTCAACAGGAGTTTGAACTGTCAGCTCGTAGATTCATGCTTGAGACTCTGAAATATGCCAAAAACCTCAGGCCCAATCAACTGTGGGGCTTCTATTTATTTCCAGACTGTTACAACCATAACTATAAGGATGGCCTGGGCAACTACACTGGGCACTGTCCCATTCTGGAGCTGACCCGAAATGACCAGCTCAACTGGTTGTGGAAGCAATGCACTGCACTTTACCCCTCCATTTACATGGACTCTGCCCTGCGCTCCACCTTGCATGGGCGTCTCTTTGTCCAAAATCGAGTGAAGGAGGCGATGCGTGTGGCGTCTGTTGGAGAGGGCACAACACGCCCAGTTTTTGTTTATACCAGGCCAACTTACACCAGTCAGAAGACCCCACTCTCTGAGGTGAGGAAGTTTAATCTTGATTAATGTATGAAGCAAAAGTTAATTTCTGTATGAAACTGTTGTAGATGGATCTGGTCTCCACTATTGGAGAAAGTGTGGCATTGGGAGCAGCTGGTGTAATATTCTGGGGAGATACATCTTATGCCAGCAACGCAGTAAGAGCCTTATACCTATGCTGTATTAACATTTTTCCTTTCTGTAGTACTTACATTTTTTATGTTACCCAGGCAAGCTGCTCTAGCCTAAATGAGTATCTTAAAGGCTCATTGGGGCGCTACCTTCTGAATGTGTCTACAGCAGTGGAACTGTGCAGCGAGACCCTGTGTAAGTTCCATGGTCGTTGCCTTCGAAAAATCCCGGACAAGGACGTGTATCTGCACCTCAGCCCCTCGAGCCACAGCATCGTCAGCCAGAACGGAAAATTAAAGGTGAGAGGAGCAGCAGGAAAGTCTGACCTCACGTTCTTCCGCACCCATTTCCAGTGCCAGTGCTACACTGGGTACCAGGGCGAGGGCTGTGCTCGGAGAGAGCGAGGACAGAATAAAGCCTCCTCTGTGATGGGGGCCTGGCACATTAGCCTCCTGCTCCCTCTCGGACTCCTAACTCTGCTGCACTGAGCACATTTCAAAAGATTTCTCAAGCAATGTTTCCTTAAGTGTAGACATTAGTCATCACAAGAATTGGATAAAAACGATTGGAATAACTGCAGCATTCCAGTTGGATAAATAATATTTTGAATGAGGTATTGGTTACGATACTGTACACGCTGAAAGGATACAACAGGCAAACCATGTATGTGAGATTTGTTAATTACCTGTGTCAAATTGGCTTTCCTAACTTTTCATATTTGTTTAAGTCATCATGTTTCATAGTCCTGTCAAAATCTCTCTCTGTTTACATACATTTCTTTTTTATACTATAATTTTAATGAGGTAATTTATGTAATTTTCTTCTCTTGTGTTTTTGGTAGCTATATAGGATATAATATTCTGAATGGTTCATTTGAAATCTGTTCTTAAAATGTTTTGGAAATTATACATACTGTTGAAAACAATGGCCTCGTACCTTTTCCTCGTAAATTTCAGTCATCTCAGTATTGTACTTTATAAAAACATATTCTAGATGATCTGCACTTTAATATTTGGTTGCGCTGGACCTTGCCTTGTGACGTAAGCCTTATGTTTATTTGGTGTCATGTAGTGTGTGTGTGTGCGTGTGCGTGTGCGTGTGCGTGTGCGTGTGTGCTTTTACAGAAGTTTAATCTCTGTTGGCCTTAACACAAATGGGAATTTTGAACATTTATGATGTGTGTATTTTATATAACCAAAGGTGCTCTTGCTGTAGCAAATAAGCCTGTCTGTGAAATTGCCTCCAGGTACAGTTATTGGTTTATAACACTTGGATTATGTACAATTAATTGTTATATTTGAAATTATCCACCAGGGTCTCAAATGTTAATCTTTCTATGTTGTAGCCTGCCTTTTTATTGTAGTAAAATATTTTGTATCTTATGACTCCTTTTAATAATAAACTGGTTGAATTAAATTTGACCCACTTGTAATTTGTTTTTCCGCATATTAAGTACATTGAGTCTGGACCTCCATAAAATGTGAAAAAAATAAAATAAAATTCTGGACCATGCATTGAAGAAGCGTAACCGCCACACGACCGGAAATGGCGCAACGCCGGTGTTGTTATGCGCAACCTCCAATGTGTTCCGGCGGGGAAACCGGGTCACTCGTCTCCATGGATGTATTATTATGCTCGTCCGACAGAAATGCTTTTACAGCTGAGCCATTTTCTGAGATACAATTAACTTTGATAATTCTTGTAATTTCTTTAACTTCGACTTGAAGTATGTTCCAGATTTGTGTTCAATAGCTGCATCACAGGCTACTACAAGTGCATCTTTCTATCCTCTGGGCCCCCACTGCAGAAGACATGACGGATAAGACACCTGCCATTTCTTTTTCACTGTAGCTTCTGTCTTCCCCGTTGTGGTATTTTCTTTTGTCATTGTGCGTACACTGAGTGATAATTGTATGTATAATCGCTCATTTTACTCTGATGCATGAAATGACTTGCCAGCATATGTGACTCAAATAATGTTGCTTGTTTAGTTGGTAGTTATTCCCAGGCTAATTTTCACATTGGTTGTCATGTGTTTTGATTAAGTTCAGTTACTCACACTTGCATAACGTGCTATTTCAGTAATGTCTCTATGTAAGTAAGATTCATGATGAATTTTTCTTGTGTATTAATGTATAAATGATTTGAAATTGAAACAATTGCACCATTGTTTCTCATTGCAATATTGTAAGTTTTTTATTTATTTATGTATTTTTCTTTCTTTTTTTTTCTTTTTTTTTGAAAAATAAGCAAAAACTATATAGTTCAATTATTATTTTTTTTACATTTATTTACAGATCTTTTTCCAGAGCTTGATGCAATGAATTTCCTGCGCAATCGCCTTGTTGTTCTTGGTTTGGTTTTGATGGCCACATTGCTGCTGTACCTGCTGCTGCCAGCCATCCGTCAAGGAAGCATGGAGCCTTCACTGGACGCACAGAAAATGGGCCTCACTGCCACCTCTCCTCCGCTGCTGCCGAGCATCAATGTGTCAATTCGTACCGGACAGCTGCCTGGAGACCCTCCCTTATTCTTTAGAGAGGCTTTACCTGTAGATGCAGCTGGTCGGCAAATTTTACCAAGGTGAGTTACAAACAAAAACAGTGTTTATGATTGTCAATAATTATTTTTAGTTTTAACGATATTTCCAGAACATTCAAAGTGATAAAACTGTACAAAAGTAACCATGGAGGGTATGCAGGTGATGTCATAGCATAGCAGAGCATGGAAACAAGCCAAATGAGCAGCAATTCTACAGAACATTACTATTATTTCTTTTGATTCTCAGTCCAGAATTCTCAGGCTTCTCTCTAGGACATTGTCATCCAGAAATTAAATTTTGGGGTATTCCAAAAAGCACCCATCCATTTGGTCGCTTTTAGGAACAACCACTGGTTTAGTGTATATGATGTTAAGGTTTGTTATGCTCGCCTTTAATATATTGTTGCTGTTTTGTATGTATGAAGGTTACAGATTGTCTTGCTGCATGGCCAGGCCTTTACTTCCAGAACATGGGAAGAACTGGGAACGATGTCCATACTGGCTACACACGGATACCAGGTTTTGGCTGTGGACCTGCCAGGTACAGCATTTTCTTAATAAATGCCCCTCTATATCATATAGGATCTACACTTGTGCTAAACGTTTACATACCCTGGCAGAATTTTTGTTTTTTTCCGACTATTTACAGAGAATATGAATGATAACACAAAAAGTTTTTTTTTTTTTTCACTCATAGTTAGTGGTTGTGCGAAGCCATTTAGGGTCAAATAACTGAGTTTACATACCCTGGGGATCTTGGCCTGATAATATGCACACAACTTGACACAAACAGGTTTGAATGGCTATTAAAGGTAGCCATCCTCACCTGTGATCTGTGTTTGTAATTATTGTACGAGTATGAAAGGTGAGTTTTTGGGCACTTGATGAAAAATGGACTGCATGGCCAAGTCGCCAGAAGAAAGACATTACTTTGCAAATGCCACAAAGTGTCCACTTACAATATGTTTAACAGCACAGAGACAAGCCTCCACATTTCTAAAACAATGTCATTTGGAAAGATGAAACCAAAAGGGAACTTTGTGGCCATAACCATAAACGTTACATTTGGAGGAGTTAACAAGGCCTGTGATGAACCATTCCTACAGTGAAACACGGAGGTGGATCACTGAGGTTTTGGGGATGTGTGATCTACTGAACTTGATCAAAATAGATTTCAAAATGAATGCAGCATGTTATTAAAGAATACTGGAGGAAAAGTGTCTCATCAGCCTTGAAGCTGCACAAGGGACGCACTTAGATGTTCCAACATGACAGCGATCCAAAGCACAAGGCCATGTTGGCCTCTCATTGGCTACAGCATAAAAAAGTGAAGGTTCTGGAGTGACCGTCTCAGTCTCCTGAACTTAATATTGTTGAGGAGAAATCTCAAACATGCAGTTCATGCAAGACAGTCCTGGAATTTACAGGAACTGGAGGCTTTTTGCCGAAAAGAATTGACAGTTTACTATCCGAGGAAATAATAAGGCCCATCCACAACTACCACAAAAGAATCCAAGCTGTCATTGATGTTAAAGGGGGCAATACACAGTATTAAGAACTGGGGTATGTAAATGTTTTGATCAGGGTCATTTTGGAAGTTTCTGTTATCATTATGATTTAAAAACAGCAAACTCTGTTGTTTGGTCATAAATGCCATGGTAAAATCACAAGTGATTTTTTGTCTGGGGACCACCAATTCAATTTCCCGTAGGAGAGGTGTGGTTTACGATCGTCCATAGCCGTTTATTGGGCGCTACGAATGTCTATCATATCCGTCTGCACGTTGCCACAGCCAATCGTATCATCGTATCCGATGACGTATGACGTACCCGCTGTAAACTTTCGAGCTTAACTCTTTAGGACACGGCCTAAAGCTTGATTGAAAAATAGCGTTGTGTCTGTTGCTGTAATGTTTGATCCGTAAATAAACTACAAGCTTCCATATATCGAATAGCTCGTCATCATCTTGCCATCCATCCTCGTTCTGTGATTGGTTCCCTAATCCATGCGAAAATTTCGGCCATGGTCCCGAGGCTGCTGTGCAGTTCGAAATGATTCGAGTGCACAGCAGTCTGGTGTTAGCCAGGTTAATGGTATGTAAACTTTTGAGGACAACGGTATATGACCTAGAATGGAACAGAATAGAATTTATTGCCATTTGCACAGGTACAAAACAGTACAAGTGCATTATTCTCTAGAGATAGTCGTAAAAAAAAGTTTAATAAATAATAAAAACACAAATTGGAACAAGCAGTAAGGTGCAGCTGGAAGTATGGTCGATTGTCCATCATTCTGAGTGTGGAATGGCATAGTTCCGCCCCTCTTTGAGCTGTAGGCGGAAAGGAAAATATATTATAGGTCATAATGAAACCATAATAGATTTTTACATTTTAAACTGATCATTCTACAAATGAATCCATCACACTTTTCCTGATCATTAAAGTTAATTTGTTATAGAATTACTTATTTTAATTGCTCAAAATCTGTATTGAGGTACAATTTCAAGGGTATTTTATACAGTGCCTCTCGAAAGTATTCATACACCTTGGACTTTTGCACATTTTGTCATGTTTACAACCCTAAACATAAAGATTTTATTTTGATTTTTTTTACTGAACGTTCACACACAAGTAACAGACAACTGTGAAGTGAAAGCAAAATGATACATTTTTCCATTATTTTTCAAAAAATAGAAAAGTGAAAAGTGGGGCGTGCATAAGTATTCATACAGCATTTTCTGAGTGCATTAAATTGCCTTTATAACATTCCTAATGACTCCAGAATGTTCACTCCTTGGCCTAACCATTAAATAGAGGCCACCTGTGTGTAATCTACTCTCAGTATAATAACAGCTTTTCTTTTAAGCCCTCAGAGCTGTGGTCGGAGTGTATTGGTCTCTAAACAACATCATGAAGGTCAAGGAGCACCAGAGAGGTCAGGGATAAAGTTATGTAGAAGTTTAAAGCAGCATAAAGTTATACAAAGATTTACCAAGATTTAAACATCTCCCGGAGCAACTGTTCAATTCATCATTCAGAAATGGAAAGAGTAAAGCACCACTGCCAACTTACCAAGACACGGTCGTTCACCTAAACTAATAGACCGAACAAGGAGAACACTGGTAAGAAATGCACCCAAGTGCCCCAAAATAACTCTGGAGGATCTGTGAAGTCCTGCCGCTGAGCTGGGGGAATCTGTACATGGGACAACTATAAGTCGTATCTGCACAAATCTGGCCTTCATGGACGAGTGGAAGAAGAAAGCCATTATTGAAAGGAGGCCTTAAGAAATCCCATTTGAAGTTTGCTAGAAGTCATATGGAGGACACAGCTCCATGTGGAAGAAGGAGCTTTGGTCTGATGAGACAAAAATTGAACTTTTTGGCCCAAATGCAAAACGTTATGTATGGAGCAAACCTAACACTGCTCATGGTCCTGAGTGCACCATCCCCAGTGTCAAATATACGGGGGGGAGCATCATGCTGTGGGGCTGCTTTTCCTCAGCGGGGACTGGGGAGATTGTAAGAATTGTTGTGAAGATGGATGGAGCCAAATATGGGGAAATTTCAGAGGAAAACCTGCTGGAGTCAGAAAGAGAACTGAGGATGGGGCGGAGATTCACCTTCGGCAGGACAATGACCCGAAGCACAAAGATAAATCTACAATGGAATGGTTCAATAAAAACATATTAATGTGTTAGAATGGCCCAGTCAAAGTCCTGACTTAAATCCTATTGAAAATCTGCGGAATAATGTGAAAACTGCTGTTCACAAACGCTCTCCTTCTAATGTGACAGAGCTTGAGTTGTTTTGTAAAGAGGAATGGGCTAAAATGTCAGTCTCTACATGTGCAAATCTTGTAGAGTCAGACCCCAAAAGACTTGCATTTATTGCAGCAAAAGGGGGTTCCACTAAGTATTCATTCATGCTGTATGAATACTTAGGCAAGCCCCACTTTTCACTTTTCTATTTTTTGAAAAATAACAGAATCATGCATCATTTTGCTTTCACTTCACAGTTGTCTGTTACTTGTGTGTGAACATTCAGTAAAAAAAATCCAAATAAAATCTTTATGTTTAGGGTTGTAAACAGGACAAAATGTGCAAAGGTTCAAGGTGTATGAATACTTTTGAGAGGCACTGTAAACTAGCACTCCCTTGTGGTTGAAAAGGCATGTACATTCTCATTTTAGAGGTGTCTGAGTAGCTACCATTCCACAAAATTCCAATTTATTTGCTTAGAAAATGCGTGTTTATTTTGAAGGTTATGGAAAATCGCCAGACTCTGAGTCTCTGAAGACAGACCAGAGTCGAGTGGATCTTCTATCACGTTTCATGGAGTCTCTGGGTGTCAGGTTTGCGGTGCTTGTGAGCCCCTCCATGAGCGGACACTACTCCATCCCATTCCTCATGAAGAACAATGCAAAGCTTCAAGCATTTATTCCTGTAGCACCTGTCGGTACCAGAAGTTACACTCCACAGCAATATCAAAATATTCAGGTAAATATGCTTGTTGTGATCATGTCTGTTTTAAGAAGGTACGAATGAGTGAGCATAGAAATATATCATAACTACTTTTGTTTTATTTACAGACTCCTACCCTGATAGTGTTTGGGGCATTGGACACAAATCTTGGTGCACAGTCCCACAAAAACCTGCTGCAGCTTCCACATTCGTCTGTGCTCAAATTGGACGGAGCTCGTCATGCCTGCTACATGGACAAGCCCAAAGAGTTTCACCAGGGACTGATTGACTTCCTCAGAAATATTTAAATGAGGTTGAGGTGTTTGTAAATTATGAGCATGTATGAAAAGAACTTCATAATTCAACAGTGTTATCGAAACCCAAATTTGTGTCCAGTTGCTTAAAGGCTAAGCAAACCTGATTTTTATTTCTAGCAGTTGAATACAATTTGTTTTGTCTTTCCCTCTCTTGTAAAAGCAAACATTTGAAAGTGAAAGTTGTGGGGCTGCTTCTAAACTCATCCCTGTGAAGAATTGGGATATAAAAAATGTCTGGGGAAAGTATAGGAATGTATTTGGACCATAACTAACAATTTAGAATTCATGTGTTCCCTCTTACATGTTTGTAGCAAAAAAAAGAAAAACAGGTATAGACCCTTTAACATAACTTCAGGCTGTTACTCAGAGGTCTTTGTTTTGTGTGAATTGTGTTATTGCATGTCAAACATGAAAAGTGTTTTTGCTTTGTTGCCATTTCTGTAGGTGACGTGTAACCTGGTGTAAATACACATTTGAAAATCCAGATGTGCAGTTTTGTCATATAATTTTGCTGTAAATTAGAGCAGATTGTTATTTTTTGCCATTCATGCATATTCCATCTTCCAACAAAACAAATATGATTCAGAATAAATAAAAAGGATCTAATGATAAACAGCAACAGTCTCCTTGTACATAGTTGGAGAAGCCTGTCTGTAATTACATAAAGCTTTTAATGAAACATCAACAAATATGAACGTGTTTTTTTGTATGTATTATTTTATTTTGAAACACCGGAAATGACTGAAGGCTTATCAGCTGACTGTGGTGTTGGTGTTGGTGTTGTCCACCTGAGCTGAGGTGCAGAGTACGAGGTGAGTATTTTCCGCTTTTACTGAAATTAGATATGGTCTATTTACATCTCAGTGTGTCATAGCGGTGACATTGGTGCGTAATGTTTGGTGACTGCGTCATCCGGTGACCAGGACGCTGTGTCAGGAAGTAGACCGCCTTGTTAAATATTTCTGATAGATTGTAACTCATTCTTGCCTTTTCCACACAGTGACAATCTGAGATGTTGTAATCCTGACATTGTGACCATAGTTTAGCCTTAGATCATTTGGATTCAACTTGACTTTTCTTTCAGTTCTGCTGTACAGGCTAACCTATTGTTGTCGGCGTGTCCATGTGTAGACTTGTACCATGTTGCCTGACAAAGACGGTTCAGAGCTTGGGAGCGGAGGCAGCTCTGCAGAGAGTGAGCATCCCTCTGTCAGCCTGTTCAGACAGTACCTGCGGCTCAAAACTGTGCACCCAGAGCCAGACTACGGTGAGATTACTGACTGACCCTTCCACAACAGGCAACTGCATACAAAGTGCATTACTCAGATTAATCTGATGAATATTGCTTTACCGGCACAAAGACTATTAGAAAACTTTCCATTAAGTTCCTAGATGGGAAATTGTCTTTGAGAAACATCCACTTTTGCATATTAAGAACATAATCCCAGCAACCTCTGAGCTCCCAAAGGACTTTAGTACCGCTATAACTCCACCCAGAGCTGACCTATTTTATGAGCATTATGCCTTTGCAATCTAATGTGTTCATATACGTATATAGCCATATATATTTATATATATATATATATATATATATATATATATATATATATATATATATATATATATATACATACATATACACTTCTTAATAGTTATAAAGTCACAAACGGAATGCTTTGGTGAGTTACATGCACTTTCTTTTTGTGTTTATTATGTGGTTTGGTTTATTTATTAACAGATGCAGCGCTTAAGTTTCTGGACAGAATTGCAAATGAACTGGAGCTGCCTGTGAAGAAAATTGAGGTATGTATTATTATGCAATGATAAAGCAGGCATACATTTATTATTACGTTGTAATTACATGATGGGTAGGGGAGGGCCTTTAGGAAAAAATTGTTAGGTTTGAAACAGGATAGCCTCTACTATGATCGTTTTATTTGTCTCACAGCTCAGGAGGGCAAGCCCTGATCTCTGGTGGTCAGTTGTTAGCAAAAGTGTTTTTGAGAAGCTTGTTGAACCAGCAGCAGCTGATTTGAATATCTAATATCTGAAATCAAGCCAGGCTCGGTTAAAGCTACACCGCGTAGAATTTTATCCAATAAATAAAATTGAAATACAAGCATTTATATTATTTTCATCATATACCACATAAATGTGCCAGGTGCCTTTGCTGTGAGCGGCTCAGCTCTCCTAAGACATGACTGGAACTTTGCCGGGAGTGGGTACGTCTCCAGCTTGTCTCCATGGAGATGTCGACTAAAGTTAGCAGAATTTGAGATTTAAACAGCTTAGGTTCCCAGCCAAATCCATTCTTTGATTATCCACTGTAAAAAGAGTATTTTCTGTGTCAAGCTGCTCATTAGGAGCATGTTTTGTACTGACGGTATTAGTCGTCCAAAATGTTACACAGTGTGCCTTTAAGTGAGTCCACCCAAGCCCTCAGACGGGCCTCCAGACAAGCGGAATGCAAAAGAAAGGACAAACTTATGAGATTGTTAAAGATTCATTATAAATCATACCAACAAGGTGTAAAAAAGGCAATGTGTGGAGAAATGGGGCCATGTGTGTGTGCAATTAAAACATATAGGCTAAAATTTAGCCAATATGTGAGATCAAAATCAAATGCCTTAAAGTACACACAAAAAATATGCTAGTACCTATTCTCTTATTTGGTCTTCTAGTAGTGATGACAACATGTCCTTGCAGATAGACCTGTGTTGTTTCATACCTGACCGTATCGGCTGCTGCCCTCCTCAGAGGTGTCACTTGGTGTTGCTGTGACTTGTCTGGTCAGATGATTTCAGCAGTTATTTGGCTCTGTCTTCCTGCTTCTTGTAGCAGGCTGACAGCGCCATCTACAGTGCGACTTCTTCAGGACTGTGTCCCAGGTGTGAGAGAGTTGGTATGCCGCCTGTGTGCTAGGACACAGGACACAAGAAGTCAGACAGTCATGCAGGAAGACTGTCTAAATCAGCTGACCAGATAGTATCACCTCTGAGGAAGGTAGCAGTAGAAACTGTCAGGTGTGAAATATAACACACAGCTCTGTCTGCAAGAACATATCGTCATCAACGCCACTTACTTTCAGATTTAGTGTCTGGTCTACTCTATTCTATTGTAAAGCGAGTCTATCAGTATTATCCTCCTATTTTTTGTCCCTATCAAGGTGTTTCCAGGCAGAGTGGTGACTATCATGACCTGGGAAGGAACCAACCCCAAACTGAAGTCCATCTTACTAAACTCCCACACAGATGTAGTCCCTGTTTTCCCGGTATGAAGCCTCAGCTTGTGTGCATCCCGATATTCCCTGTAATAGATGATGAAAAAAATAGATTTGATATCAATCTCTTCTCCAGGAACATTGGAAATATGATGCTTTCAGTGCTTTCAAAGATGCAGAGGGCAACATTTATGCCCGTGGATCACAGGACATGAAATGTGTGACTATACAGTGGGTATTAACAGAGTTGAAAACTTCGCTAGAGACTTTTTAACCACTGTAGATAAACTGTCGACCTGCAAAGACTTTTTTCTTTTCTCGATTTTTACCATTTTAACTGTTTTTTTTATTTTGTGTTTTTCTTGTTTATAGATACATTGAAGCTATCAGGAGACTGAAGGCCGAAGGACACAAATTAACACGCACTGTACACTTGATGTTTGTTCCTGGTAAGAAGTGTCTTTTTTCTTTGCAAGGGTAAAGGGCATTGTAGAATTCTGAGGTTAGAGCTAGCGTCAAGGCTTAGACTAGAGAAAACTCAATGGGAGATTTGATAGTTAGGCAAAGTTTTCAGCTGAACACTCGTCAACAAATATGTAATATAAACCAAAACTAATTGGCTATCGAGCTGCATTTACTCAGTGATGGCTGGCAGCAGATTTTGGCCAGCTTACTATATTTTGGCAGGGTAATTCTGCTTATTAACAAACTGTTTTTTCTTCAGATGAAGAAGTCGGGGGTCATAAAGGGATGGAAACATTTGTGAACCATCAGGAGTTTCACAAGTTAAATATTGGCTTTGCACTTGATGAGGGTAAACTGCATTTTTTATATTTAATTTGTAAAAGTTTGACCTGAGATGTCAAGTGGTCAACATGTACAATGTTTAACTCGCGCTTTACAAAATTATTAAAGGAACAGGCCACTGTTTTTCCATATTGAGATATGTTCTTACCTGAGCTTAGACGAGTTGATGTGTACCAGTCTGGTCTTTGTGCATACGCTCAGTCATGCAAAAAGACCAAAGAAGTCTAGTTACACAAAATTAAACATGTCGATTTTCTAAGCGGATAAAAAGGGAAATAACACCTAAGAGCACTTCGACGTAACTGTATCTAAATAGGGAAGATGTGGAAGAGCTTGGTTGCTTGTAACTTGTGAGGCTAAATGCTAACAACATCTTTGGTCTTTATGTGTGTCTGAGCGTGACAGTTACGCATCAATTCGTCTCAGCTCAGGTAAGAACATATTTTAGTATGGAAAAACGGTGGCCTGTTCCTTTTAAGTGGCAGTGACGGCAGTGAGTGGAAGTGACAGGAGTTATATATAATACATAAAGCAAATTTTCTAAAAAAGTATAATTCAAATAAAATGTGTCATTATTATTATAAGCCCCCCAAGTTTTTTGTGTGTGTGCGTGAGAATAACTTTGCTTACTACATATTTTTATTTGTCAGTATAAACATGTGTCTTGCTTTGTAGGTCTTGCCAACCCTACAGATGCTTTTACAGTTTTCTATGGCGAAAGAAACCCTTGGTGTGAGCACCACATTTCAGATTAATAGTTCTAAGCATAGACTTATTGTGGAACGTTGAAGTAAAGACGAGACGGCTTTTCTTGCAGGGATCACCATCCACTGTCCAGGCAGTCCAGGCCATGGCTCAAGATTTGTTGAAAACACAGCTGCTGAGAAACTTGTATGCCATCTTTAGTCTGTCACTCATTGTCGGCAAAAAAATGCATCATCCATTCCTAACTGCTTTGTGTGTTTCAGCACCACATCATGAACTCCTTCCTGCACTTCAGAGAGAACGAGAAACATAGGTGGTATTTTGCTAATTGAATAACGTGGGTCTGGAAGATTTTGTGAAAATTGCATTGCTTCCAAATTAGATCTGAGGGGGGAAAAAAGAAAGAAAATTAAGACATGTTGCATGTTAGAGAAAGAAGCTTTGAGGTAATTGGAAAATAGCAGAATATTTATGGTTGTCTTTTGGATAGACCAGCATTATTGGTCATCTTTTGTTAGATGAGATAAAGTCGGGGAAGTTTTAATGAAAGTCAGTGAAGAGGATTCCTGAAAATGTCTAAAAAGATTTACGTTAGATGTCTGTGGTAAGCATTTTAGTCCAAAGGAGAAGTGACCGCATCACTGGAGTTTTGCATTCTTTATCAACAATGTTTACAGAAACAGAGTTTCTATGCTATTTGAATGAACTGACTTTTCTGTCGAAAGCTCATTCCTTGTAAAAAAAAAAAAAAAAAAAAAGCTGCTTTTTGGATTAACAACAAGACTGAGAAGTTAATCTGCTGCTTAGGGGTAAGGATGTTTTAATAGGATAAATTCACTCTAATGAAAGTGGCATGCTTGAAATGGTTATGCTGTTTTCCAGGTGTTGCCCGATTTACCAAATTTCAAATGCAGTTTTAAGTTGAAAAGACTGGCTTAGTATGGCTTTAGTAACTGTAGCTGATATAATGTTAATAACTAGAAAAAGGCCTTAGCATAATTACAGGTTACACTAATTTCCCCAGAGCTTTGCAACTTTTTTCAACTTTTCTTCATAAATTCTGAAACATGATTAATACGTATCACCAGCACTATCCAATCAAACTAATGAATATGAAGAGACTGAGAGTGAGCCGAGGCACTCTGAAATAGCCTCTCCTTCCTCTCTATTCAAAGAAGCCCCACTAATCTGAAGAGGACCTGGGTTGTAAGTTTGTTTGTTTGCTCATTTGCATTCACTCTGCTTCTGTGGCGATCCAGTGAGAACTCCGCCTCTTCTCCTCTCGTAATTAGAATAATGAATAATTAGAAAAATATACAAATCTGTCATATGCATTTTATAGATTCAGATAAGCGTAACATCTTTTAATTAGAAACTCTTATACCGCCTAACCTATTTGGAAAACGTTTCAGGTTAAATAGCAGTGAGTGCCTTACCCTCGGCGATGTGACGACAGTGAATATGACCATGGTTAAAGGGGGCGTGGCCTACAATGTCATTCCGGCAGAAATGGACGTTAGTTTTGACCTGAGGATCCCACCCACCGTAAATCTGCAGGTCTGTATTCGTCTACATGAAGTTTTTTTTTTTAAGTGATTCTGTCTTGCAAATGGAGACGAGCATGAAACGCACCATGCTGTAAAACGTACATTTATTGCTGCTTTGACTTTTTTTTTTTAATGTTTTTTTCTTTCAGGAGTTTGAATGTCAGATCAAAAAGTGGTGCAAAGAAGCAGGGGATGACGTCACCTATAAATTTGCTCAGGTACACTATACACGCTCTTGTCACTCTACGACAATGTTACAGCACCTTTTAAATGTGTTAATATCATCTGCAAAATGTGTTGTAGAAACATATGGATCAGAAAATGACCTCCACAGAAGACAGTGATCCCTGGTGGAGTGCCTTCAGCTCTGCCTGCAAAGAAATGTGAGTATTCATTTGGGTTTTTGGGCATAAATAACAGATTTGTTTCATTTTAAAAGGTGTTTCACTTTTTTTCCCATCTAATTATTACAAATATTGATGATTTTACCCCTTGATAGATCAAAGACTTAACAAAAAAAGAGGATATTAACTATTAACTATTGAAATACGTTACAGTACAGTACTGTATTTTCCGGACTGTACCATTGTACCGTACCGTATCGTACCAGCCAAAAAAGGCATCATGGAGGGATAAAAAAACACATATATAAGTCTCACCAGTCTTGGCAAGTACCTGAGCATGGACCGTTTACAAGCCTCTCCCGGTAGCACTTTGTTCAAGCTCCCATTTGCTAAATCCTCCCTCAAGCTGTGGTCATTGAGCTTTTTTTGTCTTCTTCATTGCAGTTAGAGTAGCCTCCACTTTTCGCCAGTCCCTCACAAGTTTTTCCACTCACTCCACTTTGTTTCTGCTGTTTGATGATCGTTTTTTTTAATCCTCAGCGGTACAGGACTAGCAGATAGTGCTACACAAGCCTAGAGCGGCCTCCAGCAGCTGTCAGTATGAAAATAACAAACATGTGAAAAGATATATATTGATATATAAGTCGCACCTGAGTCTAAGTCGCACCCCGGGCCAAGCTATGAAAAAAAAAAAAAGACTTATAGTCTGGAAAATACGGTAGTTTGAGATTATAAAAGGGTGTTAGGGTCACCAATCTATCCACTGGTAAAAAAGGGGTCACTGAGAGAAAAAAGGTTGGGAACCACTTTTATTACTCTTTAGTCGGTTTATTACTTTTATAAAGTGACTCTATGGTACATTTTCATTCAACTGGTAAACAGTATATGTATTTTGCAGAGAAGTTTTGATTGTAAATGGAAAGAGCGGGTTGTATGGTGATTTGTTGTAACTGGCTAATGCCTTGCTGCTGCAGGAGCATGGTGCTGGAAAAGGAGATCTTTCCTGCTGCTACAGACAGTCGCTTCATCAGAGCGGTAAGTGCAAGTCTGAGAAATGCTTAAAGCCTTTAAACACTGTGACAGCCGGTTAACATTTACATCCTCACAGGTCGGCCTCCCTGCTATTGGGTTTTCTCCGATGAACCGCACTCCGATCCTGCTGCATGACCACAACGAGTTCCTGAACGAGCAGGTGTTGCTCCGAGGCATCAGCATCTACCAGAAGCTCATTCCAGCTCTGGCCTCTGTCCCTGCTTTACCGGATGAGAAGTAGGCATCGAGTGGTATCATTCCACAAAGATAACCTTATTATACATGACAAAAAGATTACCAAAGATTTATAATTGTCTTACTATCAACATGAAATAGCTCCATTGGTGCTCCAGTTTCTTCTCAGGATTTAAATGCATTCTTCATATCCAGCCATTACAGTGTTGGTGTTTATTAGCCTGACAGGAAACTACTGTACATGACTGAATAAATTGTATCCCTTTGATTTTTAATTACGGTTCTTAAATCTTTTAGAATGTGTTCATTTTAAAATTATTGTAAAGGAATATTACCATTGGTATGACATTTTTGTTTTGTTTTTAGACACAGTCTTTTTACACTGATCTGAGTGCCTGTATGCAGTGTTAGTGATATCAGCCAGATAGGAAACCACTTAACTTCTAGATTTTATTAATTTCATTTTGAATTGCAATATTTTAATTGTTTTCAATTTATTCAGATCATTTTATGAATTAATAAATATATTTGTTCATAACTGGACATGATTATTAAAGGGCAATTGTGCACAGTTTCATTTGTCTTTAAGCACAACTGCCAGTGTTGTTCACGCTTTTTGCCTATAAAAACACAAAATATTACAATATACTGTGTGTATCAGCAATACGGGAAAAAAGGAACTACGTTTCTTGTAGCATTCACCAGAGGTACCAGTCCGTTAGTAGAGTCGGTGGACCAAGCATTCACTATTATTCACCACTGATGGGAGGGCAAAGATACAAGGTCGTTTCGTGGTCACTGCCTCAAAAAAAGCCTGTCAGGTGAAATAATTGTTTTGAAAACATCACAGGTTCTCTATAATACTGTGTAGTGTGCACCACAACAGCCTAGTTGGTAAAAGCTGTAGCGCATGCTGGGCACAGTGTCATGGGTTTAAGTTGCGGCTTTGACAGTGTCCCTGCTCTTTATCCACTTTCAACCTCAACCTACTTTAAGATGTGAAATCAGATCCTGACACATGTGAATACCAGTAGTTTGTATATAGTTTGTATGAGAAAGGCCTTATGCAAAAGTTAAGTATCATGACAACATTCTTTTGTTTGATTATAAATCTGTTTACTTGCACTGTTTTCTAGAGGCAAAGGTTGCCCTAGTCTACTGTTTAGCTCCCTTTGGATTTGTCGGCTAATTAACAGTGTGCATCTCTCTGAGGGGGATTGGCAGGAAGGCCGTGCAGCCAGTAATTAGGCTGCTCTCTCCCCGGGACGCAACAGCCGCACTAACACATGGGGCTGCCTGCCACAGCCTTTCTCCCTGAGGGGCCAAGTTAGGTGCAGTCATCCTGTCAGAGTATACATGAGATGCCCTGTAGCTGCTAAACACTTTGGGAGAAAAAAATAACTTCACATCCTTATTCCACCACAACACCGCACAGATTCATGAATATAAGTTAAATTTCTGTGTTGATCTGAAGCAATTCTTTTACAGTGCCTAAAGATAAAATTCAAGATACATTCAAGAGTAGGTCAAGGAAGGTCATTGGAGATGCATGCCATATAGGGGCTTCTGAGAGGATTGATGAGGAAATTACTTTGCAAATTGCTGCATCCGAGTTGCAATATGGATAGAATTTACATTTCACATTCATTGCTGGGCACCTTTGCATTACTTAAAACCTGATATTTAGGCCATTTTATTAAAAGTATTGTATGTTACAATTTTTTTTTTTTTTTTGACAAATCTAACCTGTAAAGACCCTTGATATTATGTGTTATTCACTACCTTGATTTTGCTTTATGCAATAAAGATCTTAAGTGATAGATACCAACAGCTATGGATTTTAGATAGACAGTTTCCAAAAAGACAACAGATACCAACATACAATACAACCATTCATCACATTTGTAAAAATGGGCAGATCATTAACCATTCTATTCTATGCTAAATATGTTGTAATGAAGTAGGCCTATGCATATTTCAAAAAGACTCATAATATGCACTGTGTACAATGCAATGGACATGAATCATATACTGTTGGGTTTGTGTTACGCTTGTATCAACACACATTGTTGCATGTGTCCACATTAGGACCAACACCGCTGACACACACCTGTGTGCTGCCTGTGACCCAGCCACAAAATCTGATTTCCGACGAGCAAAAACAGAACACACCAAAACACCAAATATAGGCCACTATGTTAACCACGCACATAATACAGTTTATGCATAGCCATTTGCGTTGTAACCCTGAATGGTGATATACAAAATTGAACATTGGCCAATTTGTCAGTTTTATTTTTATTATAGGAAAGTAGAAACAGCTAAATCTCTGTGATAGGCCAACGATGGACATCTACCCATGTGGTATAAATATAATATGTTATTGAAAAATATGTATGTATATTGTTATTTATTTAATTAAGGGCCAGTCCCACGTGGCTCTGCAGCGATAATAAACCCCGAATCGCTGTTGCCTGGTGAACATGAGCGTGCCCGTGCACGCGCTGCTGCTGATGAGACTGTGCTGTGCGCGCCCCCGCCTCAGTTTTGCGCGTGCATTTAAGGGAGGGTGTGTGAGTATGTGTGTCGGTGTTGTATGTGGGAGCGGGAGCAAAGACTCTGCAGTGTCTTGGCAGCTGCATTAGTGCATCCACAGCGGCGATGCCTTCTCGAGCTCTGCGTGCCTCCTCCGCGTCCACTTGACACTACGCCGAAAAGAACTCTCCACGGAACTGAGCCAAGAGCGCCCGGACGTTTACGCAGCAGCAACCTGCTTTGAAGCGAGATACCACCCGGGGAGACAGTGGTCCCGCGCCTTTCGTTCACACCCCGGGAGCCCGTGACGAGATTTTTAATGGAAAATGGCGATAGGCAAAAGGTCTGGCAGCATCGTCTGCTTTCTATCTATCCAGATGATCTTTCTTCTCAGCAGCGCGCCGTGGCCCGGAGCAGAGGGTCTTCTGTTTCCCCAACACTACACGTAAGTAACGCACAGTGACCGAACACAGCGGGGCTTAGACGGTCACAACTTGGGTCTTGTCCAGTCAGCTTTGGTGTCAAGAAATCTCACAGTTCAATCAGTCTTCAATCAGTCATCCAGCTCTTATGTAATTTGGTTGCATCAATGTAAACGCAGAGGTTTGTTGCTCTGTTGGGTTAATGCTATTGTCCACAATGTATCAGAACGGTCTAATCACAAATAAAGGCAGAATTTTTCGAAATTAACCATGCTTGTTAAGTAGTCTATCTTAGCTTAGTTTCCTGAAGCACTTAAATGCTATTTCATCAATGCTACAGTCTATTGTCATGGGAGTCAATAGCACAGTGGGCAGATTGATGCAGTCTTTACTTGCAAAAGTTGTGGATGAGGGTGGTTATTACCTCATTACAAACAGAGTAGAGTTAAAAGCTTTTAGGTGTTTAATGCTGATGTAAGCTGCTTGATGTTTCCATGGACACTGCAGGCCCCACAAATATAGCCTACAGTTATTATTGTTAAGCAATTGCCATGGTCAAGGCAATAGTCAGTTGTATCCTCTTTTCTGTCATAATGATGTCACTTTCCAAACAAAGCTTAAATACTTGTATTTTGTCCAAACCATCAGGGTGGAGGAAAGCAACAGGGATAAGGTATAAAGTAACATTCCTGTCCTTTTTTGTGTGTTTTATCCCTAAAATTTGGTAATTTGGTAAAAACATTTGAACCTAAATTGATTCTATTCATTCTGCTTGTCTGGCTTAGATCTGAATCGACTTGTTTAGAATATTTGGTCCTTTTTTTCCCCCTCATGAAAAATCATTCTCAACTTACTGTAGCCCCTACACAAGTGTTGTTGTATCCCTCGTGGACAAAGGTTCTTGAGCCATCATCTGTACTGTGTGGTTGACTTCAGAGTACACATGACTATGATGGACAACTGTATGACCGAGAGCCTACACAGACAAGTTACTAAAACTATAACCCTGTCTTAGTAATGCTCCATATTGTCCCCAGTATGTGTCTTCATCTTATCTCTCCCCTCTGCTTTGACATAGTATATTTACTGTAGCTCATTCTGTTCATCAATTATCCCTGTTATCTTGGGCCTCTCCAGGCTGTGCTCAGGGAAAACCATGGTCCAGATGGTACCTTCCCTCTCCTCTACACGCTGCCAATCACAACTGGGGGTCTGCTTTTGCTGTACATTTACCGATTAGGAAATATGTTTAAGCCTTGACAATGCAAATTACTGGTGCTATTGTCGTATTGGTGGTAACCAATAGCACCTCCTCCGATACATCAAATTTCAACTGTATTTTTGCATTTGAAAACATTTCGTAAGTTGTATTATTGCCTTTTTGTTTTAGCTCTCTCAGTACATGCAAAATAAAGCAGAAAATACACCACGGAGCAACAGCTTCTTTTTCCAATTAAGAATTAATACGGCTGCAGCAAGGATTTATCCAGCTTCTGCAGCGTTAACACTGCTCGCTCATCTCTTTAGCTCTTGTCCTCAGATACAGACAGATGAATAATGCAGCGATATAGATAGCAGTAATGATGTAAGATCAGTCATACTGTAACTACTGAAACCTTTGTACTACCAAATTATACTGTAGAATTGGTTGAATTTGATGCATTTTGTCATAAGTGAGAGCAAAGGATATCTATAGAAAAAACAGGAGCATGTTCAGACCTTGGACTGTGAAAAAAAAGGACTTATTGTGGTCTACTTCTTTCTGAAACAGTAAGGAAATGGCGGCTGGCACCGGAAGTACCTTGCTCTAATGGACTTCCATTGAAACATACTTTCCCCTCTATAACTCATTATTGAACACAGGCTTGTCATTCTTACTTCCACATATTTGTCCTGCACAACATCATCCTAATTTTATCCTTTCACTATTTTATTTGTATTCTAAATAATGGATCTGGATCCAAAAATCAAGTAAAATTGCCTTAGCTAGCCCACGCTGAATGCTATGGGGGAGGCCTTGCACCCTTAATATTATAGTAATAGTAGTAATTATAGTCTATAGTTCTGACCCATGATGGTACAGTATGTTGGGGCGCATGTTCTTATTTACAGTCCCTTTCCCACGTTTGCAATTGTTTGTAGCTTATTATAAATAATGAATAGAAATGTTTATTGACTGCCAGTATAATGCCTCGGTCTCTGAGTGGTGCTGCTACACAGAAAATATATAGCATTGTGTTATAGGTTTTGATTTTATCCCCCCCCCCATTGCATTAAGTGCCTCTCCCTATGTCACTGGTGAATATGGGTCATGAACAGCTATAGTACCACTGTGCACTGTCCCTTGGGTCGCAGAGTGTAGAGTCGGCTATAGCTGCCTCTTCATCTCTGACAACCACAGGCCTCGTACAAAACCGCTCTAGTAGTCAACAATATGTATCCACTCTGCATTTCCTGTATTACGCCCATGCTACGACATGCAAAAACTGGACTAATCAACTTGTCAAAGGTAGAGCTGAACATGAGAACTACATGACATGATATAGTGGCCACACCACCTTCCCGTCAGACCTCAGAAGGGCCTGGTCAGTACTTGAATGGGAGACCGTTTGGGAACACCAGGAAGCCTGGGCGAATGTAGTGAGTGAGTGACTGATGGTCGCAGGGGCCGATGGTGCCGATGGTGCAGACTGTATTCAGAGTGAATGAATAATGCAATGTAAAGTGTCTCTGAGTGTCCAGAAAAGCACTTTATTTAACTGATGCATGATGATTATTATTATTATTATTATGGAAATGTTGCAATTAATCACAGTTTTAATTATGATTATATATTATTTAGTTTTATTTAATATGCCATGTCTTCTGAAAACAACATGAAATAGGATTTATCATGTATAAGACCTGCTAATGTATAGTGCACTTCCACGTCTGAAAGGCATGTGGTTCTGCTGAGTTTAAATGTGGCTCAGCTGTAAAAGTTGCAACAAAAATCAAGATGTTGTAATTTAATAAAATGTGTGTAAAATAAAAATCATTTCACACAAAGTGGAGTAAAAAGGTAAACAAAAGGCCATTGACAACTGCAATAAGCAAAGGTTGCAATCTTTACCAACAAAATCAAGTGTAATTAGGCCTGACACATAACAAAGTCAGGACTTAACCAACGATTGTCTCTTCATTACAAGTCACATGAAAGTGAACCTTCCAAAAAGCAATTAAAGGCTGATGAGAGCATCAATGGTCTTGAAATCACAAAACGATGATTGGACCCCATCAAGCAAGTAAGTGCTTTATTTGCCATTGTACAATTGTACAACAAAATTGCGTTCAGAATTAGGGTTAGTCCTTTGGTTAGCCGCTGCGACTCTGCACGCCGCCATTGTGGGTCAACTTGAATCAAGGCTACATAGAAGCAGGCTTTTGACTTACTAGTAGCACAGCTTACCCTGACGAAGACCATTGGGTCGAAACAGATAGGTTGGTCCATGTCACAATAAAGGACTTTTAATATTTTTTTCATAGACTCGAGGGCGTACTGGCATACCGGCCACAAAGACCGGCAGCCCAGAGCTTGCAGTTGGGTGTGTCCTTGAATAGGTGTGGGTTGGTCAGTCACTAAGCTGCTGCACCAATCATACGGCAGCAGGTCACCAGGACTGATCCTAGAGCAGGGCTTGAAGCAATCCACCAATCAAACAAACAATCAAACAAACAATCAAACAGGGTATCCATACATAGAATAAACAGGTTTAAGGCAAACTAATATAAAAAAGAGAGAGCCTGGAGGCCTCAGGCTGTAACATTGTAGTTCATATACTATATTGATTGTGAAGCCTGCCTTAAAAACCTTAACTTTTAATCATCGTTTGGACTATTTGTTACGCTCTATACATACAATGAAATGTATTGAATTAATTTTTCATTAAAGAAATGGTAAAGACTAAGAGCAGATGGAGATCTCATATCACTATCACATAAAGACACGGATCCCCATAGGTTCTTCCTGGTTGTTCACAGCCATGAAATACATCTATGTTTAATCTACACTATCGGTAGTTTCAATGATGTGACAGAACTGACAGCTGTTTTTGGCAGTGGTTTATGTTTTGTAATGTTGGCACAAGTCAACTGACAATATTGGTTCATCCCAAACACAAGTTGCTTTTAATTGAGAAAGCTTATGCATATTAAACCAAGGCAGGGGATGTATTGTGCCTTCATAGTAACACAGTCAAATGCATCTGAAAATGTGTACTCTCTCTGTACAGTCCTGATCAAATACCAGTTGAAAGAAGAAGAAAGAACGCAAAACTTGACATTCTGCATGGTTGGATCTTCTCAAGGTTCCAAGTAGAACTAAGGGGAGAAAAAAAGAAGAGTATTGAAAACAACAATTACACTGAAATAGGCGGTTTTGCTGCTGATCAAAGTTTTTGGATCACATGCTTTTAAAAGAGCAAATATGTGCAAAGATGTGGATTCAGCGGTGGCTGGTCCATTATTACATCAATCTATCCAAATTGTGAGTGAAAAGGAAAGGATATTGATGAGCTAATTCATTCATATTAATGTGTCGTCAGTGCATGAATGTTGGCTATAGGTTATTTAACTGTTGGCTATAAATTGTATAAAATGTGAGAAAATAGCTTACGTCTGTTTGTGGAAAGCCTGCATTTCCTGTGTTGGGGTTGTGCTGCTCGGGGCATGATGGAGTTCATTTGTGAACTTTACAGCTTCCACAGTTCAGTTTCTTTTTTAGAACTAACTAAACAGAAAAGTCTGTTTTTGTTGTGCAAATGGAAAAAAGTACAATTTCTACAGGAAACACACTCGACGGATGATGACATTTTATTTTGGACTCAACAGTGGGGTGGCAAAGCTTATTTCAGTCATGGCACATCTATCCTCCTTTCGTCAAATTACGCTTAATCACAGTGATTGGTCTAATAGCAAATAACAATTTTAATCTATACATGACAATATAAGATTGGTTATGGACTTGATTGAATACTGTGATTTAAATCGTACAATGGTTTTTATTTTATTAGAAATTTTGAATCAGAAATCTTATCTGTAGTGTATATAAATAACTCCTTTCTATTCCAAGGTGTTGTTAAAGCAGAGGTGCCCAATTTCACCTTATTTCCTTTGGTCAATTTTATATAAAAACAAAACTTAATGTCCTTGGTACAGAAATGGTAATCAGCCAATTAGATGATGGTAGGACATTATTCTTAAAAGATGAAACACAAATTCCAAAAGCTATCCAAATTTGTTTTCAGGTCTATGTCTTCACAATACTTCACTTAAAGAAATATGTAACATATCTATAAAGCCAAATAGGTGTCCAACTCAGTAAAGACAAAAAGATTTGTAGTGTAAAACAAGACTGAATTTATGGCTCCAAAGAGACTTGATTGATTTTAGGCCATAGATATTGGACAAAAAAGAGCTCATCTAAATAGTAGTATATATCAGATCAATAAAGATCAATAAAGTACCATCTTATCTTATCTTATCTTATCTTATCCACTATAGTCAAAGGCTGTTGCAATTCAATTCCTATCAAGTTTATTCCAGACTCTGGGTCCAAAGAGACCGAGGGACACAATAAAACCAACAACAAAAAAACTACAATAGTAAACAACTACACAGTCACTTTTAAAAGGCAGTTACCAATGCCTCCACATCCTCGACTGATCGCGAATGCCTGAGGAAGACCCTGTCAGGTCGAAATGCTGCAATTCTATAAATAAACTTTCTGCAAGGATTGATGGTATGCGGGACCGCAACGGGAAAATGCACAACTGTTCCAGACAGTAGATGCCCTTTGTGAGGCCGTCTTCACCACTTGGGGAAATGTTTCCACTCACCTCCTGGAAATACCGGCATTAAGCATCCGGCAACAGTTTTTTAAGTGATCAACAATGACGGTGGAGCTACTCGTTACTGAGTTCATGTTTGGAACTTAGACTTCTGTTTTAAGGGGTTTTGTGTTTTTTTTTAGGCGTTGCCCTAAAGGTTTGATCAGCTGAACAGCCTATTTCAGTTTAATTGTTGTTTTCAATAGAAAGGTTTATGATAAAAAATGTTGTCTCACTCCCATTTCGTCTTGTTGCATGTTGATCTGGTCTGAAGCGTTTGATCAGGACTGTATTAGCCTGGCATTAATTGTGTAATCACAGAAGTGTATATTATAATCAACAACTTCTGATGTTATGGTGCTAAAGTACTTTAAAAATGTGTGTTTCAGTCAAAAGTTCTGCCAGGTTGTGAATCATAGCTTAAATGGCAAACGTCCATATCAATTAAAGTAGTGCACAGCTTATTGTGGTCAGTGAGGGTCTGCATCTGGGCACATTTTGAACATTTTGAACCAGCTCAAACTGTGATGAGGCATTTGATGTCTGTATTATCTCGTCTGGATGTGTTTCTAAAAGGATAAAGAAGTGACATTGATGAAACACGCACTTGAGGGGAGATTTGTGGCCGGCACTAGATACATGAACAGAGGTGATAATGGATGGCCTCTCTGGGCACGCAAGAAACTCCCTGCACGTTTTCTGGTTATTTACAGCTCGATCTGTGGCATCCATTAGGTTAGACAGAAAAGGACTAATTGTGTTAGCCTTTGGCAAACAAAGTCTGCTGGCACCTTTGGAGGATGTAATCTGCACTGTTATGAGTGAATGTTAATGAAAAATGAATTAGAGATTAACCAGACACAACCTGGTCATAGAACAGTCATGGTTTAGTCCCTGTAGTTACACTTTAAATCCCAGCCAAACATTGTTTGATATTTGTTCATTTGGTCGGGACAGGGAATGTTAATGAACACACATGAGAAACACATTACATTGGATAGTAAACATGGGCTGGTTTGCATACTGATACACACATACACACACATACTTCACTGTAAGCAAACACTGGAGGTAAGGCAGGTGAAGTGTCTTGCTTAAAGATACAACAACAGCATGCACTGGCTGAAGTTAGGATCACACCACCCACATTTGAATTGGAAGGTGAACAGTGCAAAAGAAGAAGAAGAACTTTATTTATATGGCGCCTGTCACAGACATGGTCACAAAGCGTTTTACATGCGACAATTATACATTCACTCCACACTCACTGGTGTTAAGTTTCCCCTGGGGGAGACTGACAGAAGCGCTGTCACCACTGCACACACCTGCAGACACCTGCACCAATGGTCCCTCTGACCACCATCATGCATTCAAGCAAGCACATCATTCATCTTGGCCTATTGTACATGTTTTTAGTGGTAGGGGAAACCGGATGAAACCTACACAGACACGGGGAGAACATGCAAACTCCACACACAACGGCGGACCGTTCTAGTGAAGCGCCAGTGCCAACCGCTGTGCCACCGTGCATACCGGTGTAAAAGATGAAGAATTACTGCCAAAAAATGTACTACTTATGTAGACATCGAATAGGTCATTGCAGAGATAATCTCTTCCAGTAATCAACGACTGTGTATCTATCGTAGCACCATGGCCACATCAGCTGCAAAAACAGACAATACAAATAAACATGTGCCCTGGTTACTTTGCCCTTTTGGATTAAACTTGTATTTTACTGCAGTTATGTTAAGGCTTTAGTTCTATTCGAAAGTTCTGATTGAAAATATAAAAAAATTCATATTGAAAATCTGTTTGACCTTGAGGTGGTTTGTCTGGGCAAACAGATGCAGAAGGCAGCACTGGCTTGACAGGGGACAGCCTTTTGTAAATTACATATGTACTACATGTACAAAAGCTCTGTTTATATACAGTCTCTCATGAATTTGCCAATATAGAAAAGTCCTCCACCAATGAATGAGTTGATCAAACAGAAATCTGTCAGTGGCTCTACACGAGTGACACGGGCCTCTGTCAGAGTGTGAGGCAACCACCCTTTTATCAAAACGTCCTGTTAGTCCAGGGTGCAAAAATCTGGAACAGGATTGCCCTGTTAATGAGGTAATGTACAAGACTCCCTGTACCTTTAAGAAACATTAACTGCTGCATAGAAAATATCAACCTATCAACACCACATACAGCAAAGCCCATGGTTGTTGCGAAGAGCTTCATAAATTAAGAAATGCTTGGGGGCTTTCTTTTATGAATTTAACAATAGCATTTACATATAATACCCTCTTAGACTGAATCCATGTATGTATTGCGCAAATGTCCAACATGCTTCCTTTGACCCGCTCTGTGTTTTTGTGTATCCACAGGGTGATGCACTGGGCCAGACGTATCGAGCAGGAGATAGAGCGTGTTTTTCAGCACATCACCGGAGCGCAGCAGCTTAAAGGGGTGAGCACAGAGCTGCGGCAGACACCGTTTCTCATTTTCTTTCCACTCCTTTCATTCGATGCTGTCTGCAAGTTGAAAAAGCACAGGGCAGAGGGGTCGGTGCAAAATAAACCTGCAAAGCTATTAAGAAATAAATAGCTTCATAAAACGTCCGAGCAATTACAGCGTGCCATATGGAAAGCAGTTCATTGTTTTAGTGTTTGCCAGCGTTGTCGCAGCAGTTATGATCTCCAGCTCTTCCATAGCTTTATAATATATGTGTTCTGTTCTTGGATAAACTAATTAGGAGTCGGTAGGATTCTTGCAATGGCTTGACAAACGGATGCAGTGGTTGTTCTTAGCAGGAACCATAACACCTAATACACATTCAGATTCAGGTAACTTTGTTTATGCCCCAACTTAAGGCAGAATTGTTTAGCAGTTGAAGGTTGTGTGCCAAAGACAGCAATGAAAGATATAATTCATAAACAATGAAATCCTTTAACCCCCACCTGAACCGAGCACCATTTCTCCAGTTCGGCTTTACCCAGATCTAAAAGCTTCTTGAAAAAGAGCTTCAGAACAGCGACAAAAACGAGATGAAAACGAGGATGAAAATGCAATGCATGATAATTTTTTTATACAAAGAACTGACACAAAAGTGATGAAAACATGCCAACAAAGGCCACAAAAAGAGTAGCAGAAAAGTAACAAAAAAGTGATTAAATTATTCATTTAGATGAGTTTTGTAGGTCTTAGCTTTCAAATGAGGCGTTACACTGCCCTGTTGGCTGTGACCTTTTTAGATTTAGATAAAGCTGAACTGGAGAAAATGCACTTGGTTAAGGGGGGGTTAAGAGGTTAACAAGAAAACAAAAATAATGTAAAATCATCATTTGACTCTTGGCTCTGACCGAAAGTGGGGATTATATATACACTAAAACTGCACTTACTATTATACATACTATTTTTAAACCGCCTAGTTTTACATCTTGAAAAGAAAGACCTTTATACAGTCTGAAGAACAATTATATATATTACATCATATACGGGTATATAAGTTGTAACCAAGCTTGTCTTAAAACAGAAAAGCTGCAGTTGCTTTTACTATTCTAATGCCACAGGGAGTGGACCAAGCATGGCAGCTCGCCACACTCACTGTATCGACTTCCCTTAATTATATATTTAAACTGTTGATTTTACTGAGGCGGATAGTAATGCAATTTTGGAGGATGTACAAAAAAAAAACTTTTATTATTTATTTTCCTTTAGCTTGAAAATCAAAGCCTCACTTTATGCAATTGCATTGCATAAAAACAGACACTGCATTTGCATTGTCTGTTTTTGAAGTAATCTTAATCCTCAGTGATAATTTGCTGTGGTTGAGTTTTTGAGGTGTCTGAGGTGGTGATGGATGGCCCGAGCACAGGGTGTTGTCGTGTGCAGACAGTAAAGCCATTTGAATTGATGTTGGGGAGGAACCACATGTCTCTTGGCCTTATTGAGTGCTTCCCACCTCAGCTGTGACATGCTGCTGAGTAAAAGGTTGTCACAAACATGGCAAATGGTACATCAGAGACTGGATGTGATTCTGTCATTGACATGATCCTAGTTACGTACATAGTACTTTGGCTCAAAAGGATATGGGTGTCTTCTAACTGAACTGTAATGCTGTAATTGGCTTCATATAGCCTTGATTGAATGGTAGGGAGGCCGTTGATGCTTGCTGTCTTAACTAACGACTACTGTGTTAAACTCCTAGAGTCCGGTGCACGTGCCCTCTGTGTGTGTCACTGAGAACAGATGGTCAGCCAACACTCTTCTCTTTCACTCAGTCCTAAATTAATCCCTGTGGAAAAAATAAATGAAAGACTTGCATTCTGACACGCTGGACACAATCTCTGAGACATACAGTGTGTGAGGGGAGGTTTGACTCACACGGCGTGCACAAGAAATTAAAATATGTATAATGAACAGCTTATCTTTAAATAGTATATTCATTAGAAACATATTATATTTAGTTGCACAACATATACCGTAGATTTGTATTTTTGCTTTATGCTTTTAGTTTAAAAATCCCCTGGATTCGATACTGTAATGGACTGATGTCACAGCCTGTAGTATTTTAAGCCACTTGTGTCAGTTATTCTGCCCCAGTGGAGATATGAGTCAGTTTTACAGCATTTTAAAATATCACTGTGTGGCCAAGTCCGAAAGTTGCTGTAATTCTGTAAAGTGACTATTCAAGGGTCCAAAAAAACAACAAAAAAAGTCTGATTTGAATCCTATTACTATTTCATTAATTCATTATCTTTGAGTTATATAGTGCTTTATTTATTATCATTTTACACTGTAAAAGGCACCATATAATTCATCATTTTATGTTTTGCCTTGCCACTCATACATATTTAGATATGCAAAGGTATTATTTATAGAGTTTTCACTATAATATACCATTATAACGGTTGAATAGTGGAATCTTGTCCTAAATGCAACAAAACAAAACAGGAGATTATTTTTGACCTGAAGTGGGAGGGGAACATTGGACATACATTTTGAATTAAGAAAAAGAAAGATGAATTTCATGCCATGTCTCCCACACCCTGGAATTCATATTATTTCCTTAAAACCACATACGAAGCATTTCGTGAACAGCAGAAACTCAGTTGTACAATATGTCAACGATACCAAACCTGCTCCTATGCTCCGCTAGACACCGCCAATGTTATTTGTGCAAGGAGTTATAAAAAATAAGCATTTGGGAGAGAACCTAATGTTTTTGAACTGGCAAAATTTGTCAAAGCAAAGCAGCAACTTCAGGTCTGAAGAAAGGCGATCCAGCAAAGGCACAGGATTATTTGAGGTATTTTTCACCAACACCCAATTATGTGTAGATCATTTGGGTGCAATCTTCCACAGTACAGCTTTAAAAAACACAAAGCAGCATCATAAATATGCTCTGCTTCAGTCCAGTCTCCTCTCGGTCCGTTGTGTTCCCACTGAGGTTTGTGTGTGAGTTAAGATGGCCCAGGCCTCAGCCTCTGGTCAGGGCAGCAGCTTGAGGGATGTCTTCAGGTCCATTTATAGGATTAGGCCTGTCACGCTGCTTGACCCACTCACTTCTCCCTTCAGTGTGATCCCACAGGAAGAGAGTGTGATGGCCTCATTCAAGATGCGCTTTCTGGTTCACTGCCTCTTGTCACAAGATTTTTTTTTTTTTTTCTAAATGCGTAAATTTGTGTTGCTCTCAGACTGTAGTTGTAGAGAGAACCACTGAGCAATGAGCATTACCAACAAATATATGGAAGGAGAGGGAGGGGGACATCTTTTAGGGTGAAATATGCTTTAGTCAATTGTGCCTGGCTTGGATTAAGATTCCAAGACTTGTTTTCCATGATTATGTAATATTTCTATTTCTATCTATTAAAAAATATAACTGTTCTTTTGTCTGAGAATAACGCAAAAACACACTTGAATTGTCTGGGCTTGGGCCTGGCAGGGTTCAGTTCTTAGTTCAAACCCCATTAATCAATCAGCTTTAAAGTGATGGTCTGTAAATGTATCATAAATGACCCACTAGATTCCTAAAGTTTGTGCTGAACAGCTTGTTACCACAACTTGCTTATTTAGTTAACATCTCACTTGAAGTCTCAGTTTTAGTTCTGCTGGACCTGAGCGCTGCCTTTGACACAGTGGACCACGGGATTTTACTTCACAGGTTAGAAAACTAGGTGGGACTCTCAAGTCAAGTCCTATTTTCAGGACAGGACGTACTTTGTTGAAATTGGTAACTATGTCTCAGACAAATCTGCTGTGAACTGTGGAGGCCCCAGAGTCGGTGCTGGCCCTTCTGGGGCCCTAAGCAAAAACCCACTCGGGGGCCCTACAGTACGCACACCAAGGCTATTTGCAGTTAGTTACACTGTGCAGTAGTGCGTCAGAAGTGGAGCATAACCTCATTTCAGGCCCTGCCCCACTGTGTGAGAACTACTAACCGCTAAACCACACGTCTATTTTCCCCCACTAACTGAAATCAGCACCTGACGGTTATATTTTTATCTTAACAGAGAGTTAAGCCTGATAGTAATTTGTTTTATGCCAAGCACATTCCGAGGACTAGAGTTACTGAGTAACTATGCTCATGAGAACCGTATGGATTCAACTCCCATTTGAGACAAATACGACGGCTTTTTATACTCTTCTATTCGGTGTTGTATGAGGCTAAGTAGGCGGAGAGTGAGTGAAACTGTATAGGAAAAAATGGCTCTGGGAGTCCCCCAGGGGTCAATAGTGGGACCCCTCTTATTCAATGTATATATGCTTCCATTGGGTCAGTTAATAGACAGCAATATTGTGTACTACTACTACTACTCTGCAGATGACAGTCAGATCTATGTGTCACTGACGGCAGGTGAACATGGGCCTGTAGATACACTCTGTCACTGCATCGAACAGATCGGTTTGTGGATGCGAAACAACTTAAACTGAGCTCATTGTTTTTGGCCCACAAACACAAAGAGAAAGTTTTATCACTCAGTCACATTGAGTCTCTCTCACAAAAAACAAAAACTCAGGTTCGAAATCTAGGAGTAACCATGGACTCAGACCTGAACTTAAACAGCCACATCAAAGCAACATCAGCAGCTTTTTATCATATAAAAAACATTGCTAAGATAAGAGGTGTAGACCCGATCTTGAGTTTTTCATTACAGGCTTTAGACTATAACATTCACGCTGACGGGGCGCTTGTGTAATCTTCAGCTTCATACCTGGCGCAGTAAGTTGAATGGATATGGGCAGGACAGACACCCATGGCCAATGACAAAGTTATGTACAGCGGTTCCTACCCACGCTTTCTCCTCCTATAGACCAATATTTCTGAGCAGAATGGGGGTGAGCAGGGTTGGCGTTGGGTAAGTGGTGGCGTAGAGCCCGGAGCCACAGAGTCTGTCTGTACGCAAGATGTCACTCTAGTCTGCGCTAAGGCTGTTGCTGCGCCCGGTGGAAGATCTGGCCCCTATTGTTTAAACCAGACTTAAATGAATGCATTTGTCTCCAGCAGATTAGACTACTGTAACGGCCTGCTCACTGTTAGACAGCTGCAGTACATCCAGAATGCTGCGGCTCGAGTCCTGACCAGAACCAAGAAATACGGCCATGGCTTCCTGTCACTCAGAGAATAGAATTTAAAATAGCTCTGCTTGTGTTCAAGTCTTTTAATGGTTTAGCACCAAAGTACATCTCTGATATTTTAGAGCCATATGAACCATCTCGGGTCCTAAGAAGTTCAGGGAGTCAATAATAAACACGGTGAGGCTGCATTTCATTTTCACGCAGCTAAAATCTGGAACAGTCTTCATGAGGATGTGAGACAGGCCTCAAACCAGACAATGAAAGTATTTTATCTGCACTCTTTTTTTAATGTAATAGATACATTTTTATGTTGATGTTTTATCTGCTTTCTTGTAATCTTATGTAACTGTGAAGCACTTTGAATTACCTTGTGTATGAATCGTGCTCAACTACAAATAAACTTGCTCTGCCTTGCCATAATTGAATTTATTGCCTGCATTTTGATGTAACGTAAGTAATATTAAATAATTATAGTTTTTTTCTTTCCCTTCTCTTCCATTCTAATCAGAATCCCTGTTGCCATAACCAGTGAGATTAGCTTTCCTGTGAACATGCCTGTGAATCACATGCACAGCGAACGAGGAGCGACTTCCAGGCCCAATCATCAGGATTAGGGGCTTGATCATTTACGTTTACTATCTTCCAGCCCATCACTTTAAATAAGCCAGAGTTTACCCCTTGTTTAGACGAGGACTTGGGGCCCTCTTATAAAAGCTTGAAGAAGCAATTCCCTGTTTTAAGTGTTCTGAAAATGCATAGGTTCTTATACACTGGTAAGTCTCTATTAAAGCAGACCGCACATTGGCTCGATGCTTGTCTGAGAGAAAGTCAGCTGGAGTTTACAGGAAGCCATTAGCTGCAGGAAATTAAAGATGGTTTTCTGTATGCTCTGCCAGCTCAGCACATTCTCCTGCGGTTCACACAACACAGAAATGATTTGATCTGTTTTCTCTTGCATTAAACAACACTCTATCTATGAATACATGAATGTTATGGATGCTTTGTGGGATGATTGACATTATAATAAAACTGATCATTCTTGGTATCAAATTTTTAAAACGTTAACTTCATTTTAGAATTGCAATATGGAATCAAGTAGTTTTTTCATGACATTACACCATGTTTCTTGGGCAGATCCTTAGATGCGAGTGAACCAGGCTGATGTAGTTACACAGAATCCAATTTACTGCTACACATGACTATTGTAATAAAAGAAAACCGTTGGTTTGTCAGTGGAAATGTTTAAAAGCAATGCCTTTCTCCAGAGGGTTGTGGGAAGGAGCCAAATTTAGGTTTCTGGAGCTTGTCAGGACTCTTCTCTTGTTTCCCACCATTCGAAAAAATACAAATAAAAAATAGCATTGTGTGGATGTTTTGGTGAGTTTAAGAGCTGTGAGATTTTTCCACGTCCATGTTCTTGATTGAATGTCAAGCATAGAAATAACCTGGTTGTTTGGGGCAAATTTGAAAGACAAGATGAACATGGTTTATTGTTAATCGTTGCAGATTTACAATGAGGAAAGGCGGCGGTTCAGCGTGATCAAGAATCAGCCCAGAAGAATCGTGGAGAAGGTGGCGTTAGACATCGAAAGACTGCTGGCTAAGAAACGCAAAGCCCTGGATGTAAGTCTGACCAAAGAAAACACATCTGTCGTACCATGTGTTTCTTCTCCTTTTCAGAATCAGAACAGTTTCATTCACCTTACTCTTCAAGGACAATGTTTGAGCAGCCTGTAGCATTCACTTTGCAACATAGAAGGTGTTAGTGACCGTTATGCTACAAGAGTGATTTGTCAGATTGCACAATTCATGGGTACAGCACGTTTCTCCAAATTGAGACTAATTATTTTTGCCAACGTGTTTCATTCCTGCAGCCAACATAAACATTTTGCAGGGGTATAACTCTTCTTTTATATAAAGCATTAGCATGTATTTAGAGTCCCATTACTGTGTGTTATTTCTAAAACTCTTGCTTTAAACAAGCCTCACTTGGTTTATCCCGGCTGCTGAATAAAGATGTTTTCTGAGAGTGTCACGGTTCATCTGAGACATAGTAGTTCTTAGTGTTTCTAATCAATAAAGGAAACAGCAGGGCTAATGATCCCTGTTTGTTTGTGCAGAGGTTAGCCGGTGAAGCGGAGCGGCTACAGCGGGAGCATCTGTGGAAAGACAGTATCAAGGTAAACCCCAATTTGGAAAGGGTCACGATCATTGTTAAATTAAGTGGCACTTAGAACCCTCTTTACTGAGACAGTTTTGGGGTTTTTCTTTCTTTTCCTCAGAATTGGTCAATCTATTTGTTTGTTGATGTTTAAGGACAAGCACATTGCATAGTAAATAGAGGTAAATATGTCAGGCAAATGCAATCGTTCATTCAGTCTAAGTTGTCTGTGAATGGGACGAAGCCTCACCCGGATCACTGAACTCAGCTGTTATGTGGAGTTCTCTGCACAAGACCCGTTAAAGGAATAGGCCACCGTTTTTTTAAATACTGAGATATGTTCTTACCTTAGCTTAGACGAGTTGATCTGTAGCTCGTCTTTACACGTGCCCTCAGTCACGTAAACAGGACACAGACAGCGCTAGCATTTAGACTCTCCTCTTCTCATCCATGGATCCAAACGGAGGCGAAGTTAGAAGCGACCAAGCTCTTCCACGTTTAAGTACGGTTGCATGAGCCTGTACACAATCGAAGTATAGTCACACAAAATTAAACTTGTCAATTTTCTAAGTGGATTAAAAAAGGGAACTATATTGCAAGGCGTAGTTATATTAATGTTAGTTCCCCTTTTTATCAGCTACAAATCAACACGTCTAAGCTAACGTAAGAGCATATCTCAGTATTTATAAACGGTGGCCTGTTCCTTTAACGGAATATTGGTGCTGATCCCAAATCATATATGCTCAAGAATGATATAACACCAATTAACGTTTAGTGCTCGATGAAACATACTTGTATGTATTGACTACACGTTTCTCACATATTATTTAGATTGTAGTATTTTGTAAAGGCTACTCTGTAAAGGAATGATGTGGTGTCTATTGATATTTAGATTATCTGCATTACAATATTAGTGGTGCTTATGAACTATAAAATCTATCTTCAAACTTAGAACATTTTGAAATAAATACATCTAATTCCAATTCTTTTTTTTTTTTTTATCATTTTTGCATTAAATACAAATAAACATTGACTGGAGGATCTCAGAAAAAATAAATAAAAATATAGAAATATATATAGAAATAAAGTGAAAAAGATGATTAAATAAGTAAAGAAATCGAATTATAATAAACTGTCCAAACAGATCGTTGAGCTAACAGCTCCATTTACGTCTCCCTAATTGAATTATCAATACGAGTCATCATGGTCTGTGATAACCATGTGTACAAAGTGCAAGGATTCAAATTCCCTTGTTTACGAGAAACCACAAGGTTTCTCTGGTCAAAACCACATCCTTTCTCGAGAACTCTTTGACCCCACTAGTATTTACATTATAATAAGGCACATGCGGAAAAAAGGCTGTATCCTCGCAGTTTCTTTTTGGTGATTTGTTGCACAAAGATGTGTAATTGGATGTCAGACTTGTTCTTGAGCTCAGAGAACAGATGGCAGCACGCACTCAGCCTGGCCCTGATTCATCATGTGGCAGCACAAAGCACAATGCACACATTTGGTGGAGACAGCTTTGAAACTCGAACATTGTGGAAAGTTTGTCACTAAAACATTGAACAGCAAATATGTAAATAACTGTGTAAACAGTTTCTCCTTTGGATTAAAGTAATGCAGAGCATCCTCGGTCTTATGCAGTGACTTTCTATTTAATTCCAGCTAATACATAGATGCTAATTTGAATTCAGTCTATAGTCAAATTTACTGTAAATACTTGTACATATACATGCTATGCTGTAACATTTCTGTGTTATAGGAGCTGGACATGGCGTACTATGACTCCAAGGCAGAGCTGGATTATGTGAGTGAAAAAGTCTTTTTTGTAAATAGTTGTTATAAATCATGGACATTTTATATTTGATACTAATTTTAGTAGCTGCTTTGCCTGGCTTGATGCATTGACTTTCATACAAGGTTAAAAGCATCAGAAGCAAGGGAGAAATTATAACAATTTACAGTAGCAGTAGCAGAGACAGGGTTGATTTTTGTGCGTGTGTTTTGTAATTCATGGGCTGGTTTTGAAGTGAATGGCATAGGCTCAAAATGAGTTATTTAGCCTTTCAGCCCCATAACTTGATAAACTAAATCTTATACTGTATCTATTTATGTATTTGTGTGTATGTACCTCTATATCAATGAAAAATATCGATGTAAATGTGTCTAAAAACATTCTTTGCTTGTGTGCTTTCTTGTGACAGTACTCGATGGACGGAGAAGGAGAAGTGGAGAACCCCTCCCACATCAAGCTGGAGTTTGTTTATGACCCCAATTTCAAAAACAACGTCAACTACTCCTACACGGCTGTCCAGATCCCCACTGACATCTACAAAGGAGGTGGGTGGCATGGCAGACACCCTGTTGCACTTTGAATAACGGATCGTATGTATCTGTGTGTGTGTTTAGCGCCAGTGATTTTGAATGAGTTGAACTGGACTCAAGCTCTGGAGAAGGTGTTTATGGAGAACAGCCGAGAGGACCCATCTTTACTGTGGCAGGCTTTTGGAAGTGCCACCGGTGTCACGCGATACTATCCAGGTGGGAGGTTTATCACTTTTTGGTTGTAATTGCATATATATATAAACATTAGTCCTAGATAGCTCTTCGGACACTCAAAGGGGGCAGGTTAAGTGTTCCTTTCATCTGATTCTCGCTGGTAGTGACTAAATCATCAAACGGTGCAAGTAAATCTACTTCTTTTTTGTCTGCCCTGTTTTAACAGCTACTCCATGGAAAGCCCCTGATAAGATTGACTTGTATGATGTCAGGCGGAGACCCTGGTAATCTGATTAAATGCTGAATTATTCATGACATTTGTATGAGTACAAGCCAAATGTTTCATGTATTATTTGCTCTAACACGCACAGGTACATCCAGGGCGCCTCATCTCCCAAAGATATGGTCATTCTTGTTGATGTGTAAGTTGGCTACATCATTTGTTTCTATGTGAAGTATGCAAGTTGACTTTACTTACTGTCTATTAAAATACCTCAGCTCTTTTGAGTACCTCTGTTCTGTTTTAACGGAACCAATCACATCTGCTTAAATTAATATCAAAGACAGAACAAACATATACATATTTTACTAATTTACTCTTCCCTGCACTAATGGTTCTCTCTTGACCATGATTGGAAATAAACACTAATTATTACCCAGACATGCCATGGATAAATAAAATGTGGCAGTGGTTTTGGTTGTCTGTGTATGGATTGACCAGAGGATTAATTTATTTCCCGTGTCCCTAGTATTGGTTCGTGAAAAGCCCTTTTGCAAATGTAATTTAATATTGAACCAGAGAGGACAAAAGAGCAGCTCTTCATCAAAACATGTGTCATACTTACAAGACCATCTCCATGGAAACCACTTCTCAACTTATAATGAACCTGGCCCAAAGCTCGCCTGCACTGTGTTAAGGTTATTATGCAGAATTGATCCTGACCTTGTTTTTTAATCGACAAAGGTATTTCAGCAGATTGCTGTATTTCCATGTTGAATCTGCAACGCAATATCTCACCACAGCTGTGATCTGTGTAGGATTACAAAGAGGCGGAAAATTACTTATACATTTCCGGTAATTTGTCTGAAAACTTTCAATGGGAACTTTAGCTTGGAAATTTAGAAAACTGTAAAAACACTTCATGTAACACGGCATGGCATGGTGGTGGACATGGCAACTCTGTGAAAATTGAAGCGATGCTGAATGAAAATAACATCTGCAGCACATCTGTATGATTGATTATGTTGTTTCAGGAGCGGGAGTGTCAGTGGACTTACCCTCAAACTAATTAAGGCTTCAGTGATGGAGATGCTGGACACTTTGTCGGATGACGACTATGTTAATGTGGCCAGGGTAAGCACTGACAATTCAAATCTTGAAGTACACTGCATTTTATGTTGTTCTACTTGCTCTAGTTCAACGAAAAAGCAGAAGCCGTGGTCCCCTGCTTCAAACATCTCGTCCAGGCAAATGTGCGCAATAAAAAGATCTTTAAAGAAGCGGTGCAACAGATGCAAGCGAAAGGCACAACTGACTACAAGTCTGGGTTTCACTTCGCCTTCAACCAGCTGTTAAATGCAAGTAACGTTTGCTCGATTATAGTTTCCAGCTACTTGACTTTGGCTTAATGTTTTGTTGTTCTTGGCTTTTTTTTAGAAAACAAACGTTCCACGAGCAAACTGCAATAAGATCATCATGTTGTTCACTGATGGGGGAGAAGACCGGGCACAGGACGTCTTTTTGCAGTACAACTGGCCCAACAAAACTGTGAGTGTAATGAGACCAAACCAAAAACACACATTTTTTTCTATAAAATGACATCTTCAGTTTTGCTTTATTTGTATTCTATTCTTCTTTTTTAGGTTCGAGTTTTCACTTTTTCAGTGGGTCAGCACAATTATGACGTCACACCGCTGCAGTGGATTGCTTGCACTAATAAAGGTAAAGTAAAGACATTTTTATATCAGGTAGCATATGGAATTTTATGTTACTGGACCCGAAAAAATAGATTAACATTCTAGCTTTTGAAATATGAAAAAAAATGTTAGGGATAAAGGGTAAACAAAAAATGATGAATAAGCTTTGCAGGTAAAATGTATGGCTATATTAGGAATGCATATACTGGAACCGAGCGCAAGTCTATTAAAATTGATGAACAGATTTGGAGCCACCTCACGGGACCAAAACAAATAAATCAGTCCTTAATGCGCCTGGTATCCAAAGCTCTGCCAGTAATTACGGCTGTGTGATGCAGCAAAGAGTTTTATTCTTTGCAGAAAACATGACAACTTGTTTTTGTTTTTTGAAGATTGAATGCAATGATACTGAATTGCCGCGTCATTGTCTGCTTTAACGAAAAATAATGTATTTAAAGTGAACCAAGCAGCATGCTGTAACCGTCCTTTTCATCTGCGTTACTGCGTTACCCAAAGAGATATTTTGTGGTGGTGTCACATAATCACTTCTGTTGTTTTTGCCTTATAAAGCAATATAACAGCTTCTTTCTCCCTCTCTCTCTCTCTCTCTCCCCCCCTCTGTCCCTCTCTCTCTTACTCTACCCTCTCTCTCTTTCTCTCTTTCGCCCCTCTTTCTCTTCCTCCCTCTCTCTCTCCCTCTCTCTCCCCTCTCTCTCCATCCCTCTCCCTCTCTTACTCTACCCTCTCTCTCTTTCTCTCTTTCGCCCCTCTTTCTCTCCCTCCCTCTCTCTCTCTCCCTCTCTCTCCCCTCTCTCTCCATCCCTCTCCCTCTCTTACTCTACCCTCTCTCTCTTTCTCCTCTCTTTCTCTCTCTCCCTCTCTCTCTCTCCCTCTCTCTCCCTCTCTCTCCTCTCTCTCCCTCTCTCACACTCTCTCTTCCCCCTCTCTCCCCCTCTCTTTCCTTCTCTCTCTCCCTCTCTCTCACACTCTCTCCCCTCTCTCTCTATCTCACGCCCTACCTCTCTCCCTCTCTCTCTCTCTCCTCTCTCTCCATCCCTCTCCCTCTTACTCTACCCTCCCTCTCTTTCTCTCTTTCTCCCCTCTTTCTCTCTCTCCCTCCCTCTCTCTCACACTCTCTCTTCCCCCTCTCTCCCCTATCTCCCTCCCTCTCTCTCTCACTCTCTCTCCTTCTCTCTCTCTCTCCCCCTCTCTCCCCTCTCTCTCTCCTCTCTCTCCCTCTCTCTCTCTCTCACACTCTCTCCCCTCTCTCTCTATCTCACGCCCTCCCTCTCTCTCTCTCTCCCTCTCTCTTTCCCCTCTAAACCTCTCTCTCCCCCCTCTGTCCCTCCCTCTCTTACTCTACCCTCTCTCTTTCTCTCTCTCCCTCCCTCTCTCCCTCTCTCTTTCCCCTCTATCCCTCTCTCTCTCCCTCCCTCTCTCTCTCCCTCCCTCTCTCTTTCCCCTCTCTCCCTCTCTCTCTCCCTCTCTCTTTCCCCTCTATCCCTCTCTCTCCCCCCTCTGTCCCTCCCTCTCTTACTCTACCCTCTCTCTTTCTCTCTCTCCCTCCCTCTCTCCCTCCCTCTCTCTCTCCCCCTCTCTCTATCTCTCTCACACACTCTCCCCTCTCTCTCTATCTCACTCCCTCTCCCTCCCTCTCTTACGCTACCCTCTCTCTCACCTTCTCTCTCTCCCTCTCTCACACTCTCTCCCCTCTCTCTATCTCTCTCCCTCCCCCTCTCCCTCTCTCACGCTACCCTCTCTTTCTCCCTCTCACTCTCCCCTCTCTCTCTCCCGCTTTCTCTCCCACTCTACCCTCTCTCACTCTCTCTATCTCTCTCATTCCCTCTCACACCCCCACACACACCCTCTCATCTCTCTCTCTTTTCTCTGTGCTCGTCAGGTTACTATTTTGAGATCCGTTCCATCTGTGCGATCAGGATTAACACCCAGGTGGGTTAGATTCCCTTACCCAGCCCTCCTCTTCTGTTTGTTGGTACACACAATTGTGCCCCGTGGCCTGATGTTGTGGCTAGTGCTAAAGCGGCTTCATGTGCCCTTTTGTTGTGACAGGAGTACCTCGATGTGCTGGGGCGCCCTATGGTTCTCGCGGGGGGTGTCGCGAAACAGGTTCAGTGGACAAATGTCTATCAGGATGCTCTGGTGAGAAAGGGGTGGGACTAAAACAACCTAATATGTCTTTATAGAAAAAATATTAATACTGCAATAAATGATGTTCCTTTTTTCATTTGCACATAAATTCCTTGCACAGCTAGAAAGTAGAAATCACACTTTTTAAAAATAGGTGCTATCTGTATATTTGTCTCTGCAGGGTCTTGGTTTGGTTGTGACTGGTACATTGCCTGTGTTCAACCTGACAATGGATGGAAACTCACAGGTGATTAATAAATACTGTAGCAATAGTCACTGATCACATTTGAGTTCATCTTTGTGTTTTTGTACATGCAGAATCAGCTGATCTTAGGCGTGATGGGAGTGGACGTGCATCTAGATGAGATCAAGCGCCTGACTCCGCGGTACAATGTAAGTTGTCCAGTATGCAGGTTACAAAATCTCAGTAAAATTGTGCACATAACATGAAGTTGTTGAACATATTGGCCATTGTAGTTTTCTGAAGTTGGGCTCATGCTGGATTAAAAAGTGATCAATTCAATATTTTCTAGTGAATTATCAGTGCTGACTTGTGGTGTTGTATGGGCTTACAAATGCTACATGAAAACAACCTGTGCAACAATACAAATGCAGCAAGTATGGGTTTATTTACCTTGGGAAAATACATATTAATGAGGCTGCAGTGCACCAGTCTGCCAAGACCTGAAAGAGCAGCACTGTAGGCCTCATCTAAGCACCTTTCAAAATATTTCAGCAAATGTCATATTAGCATTTGTTTATAACTTTTCCAGACCAGGCCTCTCTTTGTTTTTTCGATTTATTCAGAGTGAAGTATTGCAATATTAAATCATATTGAATCACAATTACTTTTGTATTGCAACACTGCCATATATTTTATGATTTGTAGACAGAATATTGCAATTTAAATGCTTTTCGATCTTAGTCAGTTAATTGGTGCAAGAAATAAACAGCATTATGTGATATCTTTGCTTGTGCAGCTTCTTTCCACAACAATACATTCAAAAATACATTGTTTGCACCACTGTCACTTGCTTTCTATTGTTTTTAACAGCTGGGAGCTAATGGCTACATATTTGCCATTGATCCTAATGGGTACCTCTTGCTTCACCCAAATCTTCGACCCAAAGTAAGTTTCCTTCCACGTTCTTCACTCTGCGTGGTGTTTTGTTTACAGTTTTATCCCAATGCCATTGTTTTGTTTTTTATTTGTGGCAGCTTGTGAACTTACCTGAGCCTGTCACTTTGGACTTCCTTGACGCTGAAGTAGAAGACAGTAACAAAGAAGAGGTAAACTTGAAAAAAAAAAAAAAAATCTGGCTTTTAGTGGTCTTTGTTGTACACATTTTGACCAGATCAATATTAGGGAAATATAACAACAACAACAACAACAACAACAACAACAACAACAACAACAACAACAATGCACTAATTCAATTACCAAACAGGTTAAAAGCTTTCATGATGGACAAAGACAAAGCAAAAACAGCTTTCACTTTTCAAATGAAGCTGTCAAGTGAAAGTATGGCTTTTAACATTTTAGAGAAATACGATGAGGGCCTCGGTCAACACACTCTCTTGTCCACAGCCCTTTTGGTGATAAAAAGTCATATTTTTACAGATTCGGAGACAAATGATTGACGGGCGTCCGGGTGAAATGCAAATCAAGACGCTTTTAAAGTCAATCGATGAGGCAAGTATCAACTGTCAAAAGCCAACTTTGTTTTGCCTATCATAAACTTGTAAGGTAAGAACAGTTACTCACTTTTACCGTTTTGTAGCAATACATTGACGACGTGTACAGAAGCTACACCTGGGCACCAATTAACGGCACCGATTACAGGTAAGTAACTGCAAAAAAAAGATGACTCAATTAAATGGGAAAAAATGTAGAAAATGTCATCTTCCTATGTGGATTTTTGTCCTGCCTGTTCCTGTTGGGATGGCGCCCTCTGCAGTCTGGGTTTGGTACTACCGCCGTACAATGAGTATTACATACAGGCGGACCTCAGTGATGTGATGCTGCAGCTTCAATGTAAGTGTGCTTGAAAACAAAGTAAATATAAGACAGCACCGGAATACACTTTCATCAGCATACGTTGATCTGAGGACACATGGAAAGAGATTACATTGCAGAGTTAATAGTAGTTGTTGAAGTTACAGAAGCACTGGCCAAAGAAGTACAAGCCTCTCTCTTGTAGTAGTAGTAGTAGTAGTAGTAGACATTTATATTTTTAGTTCTTGTACATCACAGAACCTGAAAGAATTAAAATTTTACACCTTCGCTAAATCTCCGTACTATACAGTGTGTATGTTAAAGTTCTGTAATATGCAAGTATAGATTTTGCATTTGAACTAATACACGATCCCCTTCCTTTCCTCCAGATATGCAGTCGTTGTTACCCAGTTCGTACGAGTCTTCAGGACATGTGTTTCTGGCCCCGAGGTGAGCGCACTCCGACTCAGCAGTTTGGTGTCTGTCTGCTGCACATTTTTAAACGCGTTTCTTGTGTTTCCAGAGAATACTGCAAACGTCTGCATCTCTCCGACAACAACACACAGTTCCTGCAAAACTTCCTCTCCCTCATCATCGACATCTCGCCTGACTCCGACGAGTGTGAGTAAACCACAGGGATTTAGAATAATGAGGTATGAAAGGTCAATCATTTTAGCCTGTGGTCTTTATGTATCGCACAATTATACGGTTCTCAATAAATCTGATCCTTGCAATGGACAATTATAGTGTGCCTCTATGCAGCATTAATCATAACAGGTGTATTTGTAATCTCAGGTGACCAAGACTTGATCCATAACCTGATCTTGGACTCTCGGATCATCGGGCAGCTGGCCTCACGAGTGTGGAAGAACAAGGACCTCAACTCGTACGTTTACACACCAGAAGGGGGAAGGGAATATTATTTGTATAGTGCTTTTTAACATAAGAGGAGTGGATTTTTCCATTCACTCCATAGCCAGTGCTGGTTAACTACATTTGTAGCAACTTTTGTTAACTGACAGACTGTACACATCTGCCCCAACCACTCACACACACCGGGAACTGACGGTAAAATGGTAAATGGTAAATGATCTCAACTTATATAGCGTTTTTCCACCTACATTGGGCACTCGAAGCGCTTTACAGCAAGGATCCACTCACATTCATACACCAATGTACACAGACACTGGGGGCAATGTGGGTGAAGTGCACAACGACAGTGTGCACCTTCTGGAGGAGGGATTCGAACCCCCAACCTTCCGATCATGACACGACCCACTCTACCATCTGCACCACTGTCGCCCCCCTGATCTTGCCCTACCCTGCTTTGTCATTTTCTTTGTTTGTTGCAGGTATGGGTTCTTGGCAGTGTTTGCCTCCACAGACGGCGGAATCACACGAGTGTTTCCCAACGTGTAAGTGACTTGAATATGATTATGTTCTGTATGTATGTAATATTCTTATGTGATTTAACGTCACTGCCTACAACGCGGTACATGAAACAGTGACGTTAAATAACATTTGTCATGAATGTTGAATTAAAAATCCTGAATTGAAAAGGTAGTCATGTGCTATAATAATAAACATGCATCAGACCCTGAGTGCTACCGAACTAGCATCAGCCTTGTATTTCTAACCCATGTCATTGTCCATCAGGCTCAGCTATAATAACAATGTCACATTTGCACAGTGCTGCCGACGTGTGGGATGAGGATCCAGAGCCTTTCAATTCAAATTTTTACAGAAGAAGCCTTGATAACAAAGGATACATGTTTAGAGCCCCACAAAAATCCTGTGAGTACTTCTGCCCCTTCTAAATAATACCACAGGGACAAATCAAGTAATACAGTTGGAGCGAGTATGAACCACTTAAATTGATATCATACACTGTTTCAACAGCTTTAGACGACATGGTAAATGGGGATAATGGCACAGTTGGCATCCTGGTCAGCTCGGCCATTGAGGTTAATTTAGGAGGAAAACTGCTCAAACCTGCAGGTAACTAAAGGACTCTGAGAAATACATGATATGTGAAGTATCTTTAGTCTAAAACAAACAAGCAAAAATATGTGTCTTTAGTGGTCGGTGTCAAATTGGACCTGGAAGCCTGGGTGGATAAGTTCAAAATATTAGCCAGCAATGTGTCTGACGCACGACAGACACACAAGGTACAAAACAAATCTGATCATGAATCTTGATGCCGCAAGTTAAAACATACACACTTTTATTTCTGTCATTTTTGCCCTTGCAGTGTGGAGCGTCCAGGATCTGTGAGATGGACTGTGAAGCCAACACAGATGTAAGAATAATGTTCTTATAAGATTATATTTAAGTTTTTATGCTTTATTTAATTTAACCTCTTTAATTGGAGTATACTTATTCAAGATTGACACATTTCAGGTCAAACATCTTTCACTTCAAAACAAGTCAATTACAATAGCATTTCATCAATTTGAAGTTTAAGGAAAATAATTTTAAAAAAAATCAATAGGCACAAGGGGAATCTTTGGATCCCCCATGCAGTGCCTGTAAATGAGTTTATATGACTTTTTATAAACATTTTGTTGATTTGTCTGTGTTTTTAGGATCTCTTATGTTATCTCATTGATGACGGTGGCTTTTTGGTCATGTCCAATCAGAGAGGCCACTGGAAAAAGGTTTGACCGCGTAGCCCTTGTCTGTGTGTGGCGCTGTTTAACCACTGCCCTACACACGCTTTGTCTTTATTCCAACGCAGATGGGACTTTTCTTCGGAGACGTGGACCCATTTCTTATGTATGCCCTCTTCAACAACTCCATCTACGTGCGGAGACAGTCCTTTCAGTATCAGTCTGCCTGCGAGCCGATTAGCAGCAGCCACACGGGGGCAGCACCGAGGCGATTCTTTGTGGTGAGACTCAACAGTTGGAGATTATCATATTAATTGCAGTAATTTGTTATGAGTTCAAAGACATTTCTCGAGCTATGTCTAGGTCTCTGTTTTTTGTAGGCAATTTTACTGACCGTACAATGTTAATTTGCTTTCTAAACTAGCCCACTCATTTGAAGGCTTATAACTAGAAGAGCTCTAAATCCGCTCTTGAGGCTGCAGTTCAGTGATGTGTGAGTTGATATTGAGTTGTTGGAGAAGCAATAAGTTATAGCCATTTCTATCGACAGTCAGCCTCAGGGCAACCGTGGCTAAAGATGTAACATACCATCACCGAGTGTAGGAGAGTGACTGAGTGGCTACGTTTATACGCAGACCAAAAATCCAATCCAAGAGCACTTTGACTCCAAATCCAAGTGCAATCGGTTTCAGTCATCTCTGCCTGGTGCTGCAGGTGGAGATGATAGAGAGAAGGGTGGGAATGGTCGTCCAGTTGCTCTAAACATCCACAAATTCTCTTGTACACCCAGAGTTTGGGATTTTTAGATTTCTGAAGTGAATGGAAACCGGGTTATCTGATTACCCCAGTTCTGACCAGTTTAAATCGTTGCTTAAGACACACTTCTATGCAAAAGCTTTTAACACTGTCCAGCACATATCTGGCCAAAATCTGAGCTGTTAGTGCTTTGCTGTTTTGTATATTGTGTTTCTTATTATTATATATTTTTTTCTGATTTGATAAACATACCCAGTGGATGTCCTATTACTGATGTACCAAATGTAATGAGTCCTTAATGTTTTTTGGCTGGGTTAAGTCAATGTAGTCACTTGACTGTCAGCGTTCATAATGTAAGACAATCTAATATGACAATCTAAAGTGAAATAGTAATACTGTACTGAATAGGGATTTCTTATTTTGGAGAGATTGTTATATTGATACAGCATATGCTCACAGACACATACTGTCTACTTTTCCTCACACACTGTCTATAGGCCAAGTTGCAAGGTGGTTTAAGCAATCATAGTGAAGTGTGCACTCTGAGAGACAGTGCGGTTCACTATGTAAATTTGGCGGATTTTTGCGGAGAGTATAAAAACTATAAATTTTAGAAAACTTTATTAAATAAGCAATCAGAAAAAACAATGCTTCCATTTGCTCTGATGTGTAAAAAAAACACAAAAAAAAGGTCCGACAATATTGATATGGGGTGTAAAAAAGTTTACACCCCAGAGTTTGGCGGAAATTTACAACATTTTACAGAAAAATCCATTTGGTCGTTCCAATGAAAAAAGTCAATGAAACCCTTGTCATATGTTTCATGGAGTTACCGTAGCGATGACCAGATCTACTCTAATGGAAAATGGTATAATTGCACTTTTTACCAAATGACAAGGGCAAATGGAAACATTGTTTTTTTCACCACTGATATTATAAGTTTCCAAAAATATATAGTTTTCATGCTCTCTACGAAATTCCCTCAACAGTGGAAATCTAAACATAGTGAACCGGAATTTCATTATTTATTTGGTTTATTTGATAGGGACAGATACAAAAACATAGACAAATTGTAGCATAAGTCTGATGTATGTATCGTGGCGCTTTTAGCAGAAGCTAATTTGCACCACTTGCCCCCAGGTGGGCTCACAAACACAGTAGAAAGGTACACAGCATGTTAAAAGGGGATGAGAAGACAAAGACATAGACAGGGACACAACATAAACATGAGTACAATGCTGCTACTGCTGGCACATCCATGATTTTGCACGAGGAAGACAGCTTTGATTACCTCTTAAAGGTAATATAAAGTGTACATACAATGTGATCAAATCAAAATGCTGATCTAGAATCAGAAAATGATGAGTTTTTTGTAGTCATAATGCTATGTCATTGTGCATAGGCAGGTCACGCATCGCTCTCTTGTCTTTTGCAGCCTTCTGTTGCTGACCTCCTGAGCTTGGCCTGGTGGACCTCTACAGTGGCATGGTGAGACTGTTCAACATCTAAACCTCATTATCGCAGCAGAACCAAGTGTTCCCAACAACTATGTCAAAGCTCTCCTCATGATTCAGACACCTGCTGCTCTCCCTCTGCTTTATTACAGCTCAGAGCCTTGCCACGTTTTTTACATTTGTTGATATTTCCAGACTCTATTATTATATCCTCTCCATCATGATGCAATGGCTATTTTTTTCCAGGTCTGTAATGCAGCAGCTCATATATGGACTGGCCTACAATAGCTGGTTATATCAAGGTAAAGTTATTCATTTAAACATCAGTAATATTAATTAGAAGAAGTGCTTTGGTAGGGTCTATAATCAATTTGTTATGAGCTTTTAGACTTGTTATAATGTTTTTCCCTCATTACAAGTACACCTGTCGTTTTGTTCCACATTTGACTCATCCTGTATAGTCAGTCTCTTTACCTCCTTTTCCAAAGCATATAAATGTGCCCCTGTCCTGCCGTTCCTCTGTATGTTTAAAGTCACCTCAATCGCCACATATTAAATGTCTAATTGGCACACGTCTTCTTTCGCAGACGACTTGCTGGTGGATGGTTTTGAGACCAAGGCAAGCAGCTGTGTAACCATCCAGAGCCAGTTCTACTTCACCAACACCACCAACATGTACAACGTGCTGCAGGACTGTGGCAACTGCTCACGGTTAGACCACGGCTCAGTGTTTAAACTCCGCAGTTATGAAAAAGCATTTGCTCACCGCGTGTAACCTTCTGCAGTACAAGCTTTGAGTTTGGGAGTTCATGACATGGAATTAGCACAAAAGTCTCGCTGTTACGTGTAAATGACTTGCTCTACTTGATGCAGGTTGATTCACGCGAAGCGAATAGAAAACACCAATCTTCTGTTCGTGGTGGCAGAGTCTCTCCCATGCTCGACGTGTGAGATTGAGAGGCTAACCCAGGTCCGCACCGAGTGTATCCTTCATGATTTATGTTTCATGACCTGACAATTGATAGGTCATCCGTCATGGCGACACTTTCTTAGACGTCTTCCCTAACTCAATGCGAACAGTTCGGGAGGAAAATCCATGTGAAGTGCTGAGCAACGCACGCTATCGAAAAGGCCCCACGTCCTGCTTTGACTACAGTGCCTTAGTAAGTACTGTCTGTCTTTTTTTACATATGTGGTAATATTGTTGCAGTAGAACTTGACTTTGCACCACAGTAACATCATGGTATTGGATCGAAATAGCAAGGAACACGGAAACACGGTAATATAACTAACCTGGACAATAGCTATAATGGCTTGGCCCTGCAAATGCTTTAGTCCATCAGAGGCAGGGTTGGACACAGTTCGTGCCTGACCGTGAGGAAATAGTAGGAAGCCTGGCTGTTTGGTATGCATGTTTAAATGTTAATAATCCTCCCATAACAATGGATTCTTTTTTGCAGGAGAACACATCTGAGTGTGGAAGTGGCCAGTGTCTGCGACCTTCCATTGGACTCCTGTTTGTTCTACTCACTCTGCCTCTCCTCTGTCTCAGAATATAACTAACCTGACACTTTACACAAGGGTTTCGGCTCAGATCTACTCATCTCAAAGGCACATTGTGGATTTAGAGTTTTTGGAAAAGCACATGGAGGGTAGTGATAAAAATGCTCAGTGTTTTTTGCCTTATCGCTTTAACGTGGCTCTGAAGTGAGAATGTGTTGCAGCATGAGTTTACATGTGTATTTTACATAGACTATTTTACAAGGCATTGCAGCAGGGAAGGTCAGATTTGCATTCTTATGCAATGGAAGAGCACTATTCAGGTGGAAGGTTACTGAATCTGTTTACGCAAGTTTGATACAAGTTTGACATTTTAAAACAAAGTAGTAGTCGCACAAACTGGAAAGAAAGACTCATAATGGACAAAATAGAATCACACATGCTTAAGTTAATGTTTGTTTTTTGTTTACTTTTTACAACAGGTAAAGTAAGTACTATTTATTATTATTATTCTTATTCTTATTCTTATTATTATTATTATTATTATTATTATTATTTTTATTATTTTCCACTTGACTGTACTAATACTAACAGCTTCTTTCACATGTGTCAATAATGTACAGGCAAATTAGGATGGTGCTGTTGCATGGTTGTAAGATTGTTCATTATGCTCCTTTGTCATTTTTGCTTTCTAGTATTGTATTTATGTTTGTTTTTGCATGTGCTGCAGTCTCCTTTTGTAGCTTTACTCCACAGTAGATCTGGGCCTAAACTATAGTATTATCCTCAGTGTCTTTTCATCTGAGTTTGACCTTCACCAAACTCTGTCAGTGCTGTAAAGTCTGTCTGACCGACATGGCCCGGTTTTCTTTCAAGTGTGTGACCCCAATTAGACAAAATGTTCCCAGGGCACTTGGACAGAAACCGTGGTTGGAAATGCCAATATTTGACCTTAAGCAAGATTCACGAGACATGTCAGTGTCAAGAATTTGTAATTTTTGTGATTTTCAAACATGCTTCCATAGAGACTCGCTGGGGTCTCCCTCATGGGCAGTGTTGTTCAGCATTTTATTCTTAGTTGCATTCAATGCTTGACGTGACAAATCAGTGTTTGCTGCAATAGATCTCTGGCTTTTTGAGTAATAATTAATTGCCAAGTTGTTGTAAAGTAATATTAAAATCTGCAAAGGCCAAACCAGAGTTAGTTTGCAAAGACGGATGTTTTTTCTTTTCACTTCATTAAAATGAACAAATCATATGAAACATAGTGCAAACAAACTCTGATACTGTATGTACTGTATGTATGTAGTATAGAACATACAGCTGGAAAGCCCTCTGTCCTTGTTTTCTAATAGCCCTATTTGATTGAATGCACTTATGCCTGTGTATGGGGAATGTAGCTTCTGGACAGCTCAGTGTTACCAATGCATTTGTTACCAATTTGTGATGCTTTTGATGTCTGTCTTTTTGAACATGTTGAATCACTGTGGGAGATGTTTTTGCTTAACGTATCGCAAATGTCGGCTAAATTTATACTATTTAATGCTTCAAAAATGAGACACTGACGGGACACAGTCCTGGATGTGCAAACAAATACAAGGTTTTGATGCTTTGATCCATATTCTTTTTGAATCTCTTTCAGTTCTTCAACAGTCAAAAGTTATTTTCGTGTGCTGTTAATGAAAGTTTATGCACAATTGAAGCATCTTCCTACAGTGATGAAACATTTTTGATGTCATTTTTCTTAGAGGTAGATCTGAAGCGTTCAATATTTTTAAAGGCCTATTTTTAGACGCTCTTTGTAAAGCAGCTGTTTTTCTCCATCTGCCTGGTGTCCACCCAGCAGTGCCTTGTCGCACTCATTACGGCAGGACGCTGGGGCCAAGACAAAGACTCTTTCGAGGCTTACTCTTCCCTTGGACTGACTGCAGAAAAGCCAGGGAGCAAAAGCATATTGTGAACTTAAACCTGCTTCAGAGCACAGAAGAGCCGCAGTCCTGCCTTTTCTCTTCGGTGTATGGACATAACAACCTGCTGACCCTCTGCTTTGTGTCGTTTGTTTCTACACTGTGGCTCAGCCTGCTAAAAAGCACTTACATAACTTTCTACATCAAACTGCTGACTGAATGTTTACATAAAGGTCAAAGTCATGTACATCTTTGCAAAGCTTGGATGGTGACTCCAGATCAGTTCTTACTCATCTCGCCTTTGTGTATTAGTGAGCACATGTGGGGCTGTTTGCTTTGCCACAAAACGCTGAGGCCAAAAGTGAATTCTTGGGGAGGTTTTGTTCGTTTATTTGCATGATATTTTACAGATAAATGTACATAGGCTGTCGTTAACATTCCCTTGCCAACTACAGGTGTCTCTACGGGACTCTAGGGGGGGGGGAAGTATGGGCGCCCAAAAGGGATAAATGAAGAAACGTAAAAATCAAGTGTCTGACTTCAGTGAAGCCCTTTGGATGGATGGTCAGTGCATTTTGGAATCCGGAGAAGCACAGACATGTCACGAGCAACATACTGCCTGAATAATCTTTGTATTGGGAACATTATGGGAGTGGAATCGATATATTTATGCATTTGAAAACTGAGCAAGTACAGTGCGGCAGTGGCATGTTATTGGATGGCTTTGTTTGATAACTTGACCTTATGGTATTACCGTACTTTGAGTTATTTCTATGTCATTTCTTTCAATATTGTAAATACCTGAAAGTGAATGTGTTTGAAACTTAACCGGGCACAATGCGCAGATGATGCAGTGGGATCAGGACGTGTCCAAGCCCCTTTAATAAATCCTTTTAATTATTATTTTTGAAGGCTGACACTGAAAGCGTTCTATTTATTATTATTGTTTTTCATTGTTTATCAAGCTCCAGAGGCTGTTCCTTTGTGTGTGATGGATAATGAATGGAAGTTACTGTGCTTTTACCATAGGGTTTGAATACACCAGGAATGTGTTTTATTTATTTATTTTAATATGTATTTTTAAATGTAGAATTGAAGTGTAATACGTATCGAATTCACAAGAAATGTACTTGGTTGCGGTAATAAAATGCTACAAACTAAGGCTGAAATAGGCAGGAAGAGACTAAAAAACAAGGTCTGGAAACTTTCTGAACCCACTGCAGCTTCTATCTCTGTCTTTTTATTAGGTCTCTTTCAGAATGTTTCGGCTGTATCTTTGCTTTTGTTTCTGCTGATGTTGTTTACTCGGGACAGTTTCTTCTTTGTGCCAGTCTCCAACACCACCTCATTTTTGTACAGATGATGTGAAGCTGTGAGCAGCAGGAGAAGGTCAACTTTGTACAGATTTTGTCAGTCACATTCAAAATGGATATTTAGATGTTTCTATCTTTGGTGATTAAATGCTATTCATATTTTTCACTTCAGCTCGGTGTCATTATTTCTTTCTTTTTTATTATGTTTAGTTGATGTATTTTACTTGAATACTGAAGTGCACAGTACTTAAGCAGTTGGTCACGTTTATCTTATCTCATTCACTCCCAAATCTCAATGGTACTAAGTTTGCTTCTTATGACTGAAAAGTTCAAATCAATTCTGGGCGGGACCTTTAGGTGTGGAGTTGGAGTGTTATCCCGCACCTGGTTTCTTCCAGTTTGCCGTACCACTAAAAACATGGACAATAGGTCCGGGTGAAACTGTGTGGGCAACTGTTGGATAGATGGAAATGAGTCTGGCATTACATGTATGAGTCTCATGTGTGTTCATGAACATGCACTGTCCCGATCAAATATAAACGATGTCGTCAGCCCCTTTGACCAGAGTAAGTACTCAGTTACATTTACTCAAGTACCTACTTGACTTTTTAAATAAAATGCTTATTAGAGTAGTTTGATCATTCAGTAGTTGTTTCTTCTTGAGTAATATAATGAAGTATCTGTATTATTCATTATTGGATTTATTATTACTTGAGTAAAATAGGAAGTTACTTGTGTCACTGTGAGTAAATTTTGAAGTCAATTGCTTCCTGTCAACCCAAAACATATGTGCTCTGTGTTTTGTGCCCTTTTTCTTCAGAAATATATATATATTTTTTTTTAAATGTTTATTATTTTTTCTTTGGAAATATAAGGATTTTCACATACTCACAGCTGAAACATAAATCTGAATTTTACACTCAAACAGTTAGTACTCACAGTACTCCAGCAACATTTTTACATTCATTTGAGTATTTATTTCACTCGTTTTTACTTGTGCTTGAGTGAAATTATTTCAAAGTAATGTGACTCTTACTTGAGTAAATATTTTGGCTACTCACCTCTGTCTGCAATAGATCTCTGGCTTTTTGAGTAATAATTAATTGCCAAGTTGTTGTAATGTAATATTAAAATCTGCAAAGGCCAAACCAGAGTTAGTTTGCAAAGACAGATGGTTTTTCTTTTCACTTCATTAAAATGAACAAATCATATGAAACATAGTGCAAACAAACTCTGATACTGTATGCACTGTATGTATGTAATATAGAACATACACATGACACAAACAAGTCACACATTGATACAGTCGGCAGTTTAACTACTGATCTGTGAATCAATGAATCAGTGGATAAATGCTCTATCCACACAAATGCTTAATTTGTCTAAAGCAGACCTAAGTAACTCATGCCCCTAGAGGCCATACGCGCCACTGCAGGTGTCGTAGCATGTTGCGGTTTTTTACTCATTAAATACTACGCTGACAGAAAAGAGAAAGGGAGAGGGAGATATTGTACATCCAATTACACAATGGAGATTTTAGTTTTTTGTTTTCAGTCAAACTTGGCTGTTAAGTCAATCGAAAAGTCAATGACCACCCACTCCCTTTCATTGACTTTTCGAAAAAGTAAATTATTAAGAGTTTAAAAAAAAGTAATACTTAAAAATACGACAAAATTACTTTTATAAATTTGCAGTTTATAAAGTTTTAGACAAATCTTCAATTTTACCTTGCATGTTTCATGTCCGTGAGTTAGCACACAGCTGATTAGCCGGCGCCATGATGTTAAACTCTGAATAGTCGAAATAACATCGAAATAATACATGGGATTTTTTATGTTGGACCCCGACACGTGACCGGGAGTGGGTGGGGCAGTTGAGCTCTATTAACACTTGTATTACCCAGATTTGTATTATTATTATTATTAATATTATTATTATTATTATTATTATTATTATTATCATTATTATTATTATTATTATTATTATTATTATTATTATTATTATTATTATTATTATTATTATTATTATTATGTCTCAAACACGATGCGGCCCGCGGGCCCTGATTTAATGTGGCCATTTGTAGAGCATGAATTTCTGAGTATGTCAAAAAAGAAGCCTATTCCTGTGTGGAGTTATGATTTTTTACAGAAATAGCCTGAATGCTCGCTCCAGCCACGAGGGAGCATCTTAAATTTCAAAAAGGAAAGAATTCCACACGTGTCCAGCAAAGGGAACGCACATAATAAGCGACTAGGATAATCATAAACAGCATATTAAACCCATGTGGTAAATGGTCTGTCTGCCCCAGGGCAACTGTGGCTACAACAGTAACTTACCGCTGTAAGTGTGGAGTGAATAAATATGTATGACAATATATATGACAATATGTAGCACTTTGAGAAAGGTGTGATACAAAGCGCAATAAGTATAAGCCATGCAGTCCTCTGCTGTTGCTAATTCTGGCCACCTCCATCACACAATCGGCCTATTGCCAGCAATCTGCCCTATGCTATTCATGAAACCAAGTGCCATTATCTAATGCTGGGAGACTGTGCTACTGAAAGAGCCAGCTGTCAAAGGATTAAAACAGCGAATTTTGGGCAGATTGACAGGCGGCATCGGAGGGTCCTGGAGTTATCCACAGCGCCTTTGCCGGAATGCATTTGTTTGGTATGTCAGTCAGTACAATATCAAACAGTAGGCAGAGGGCCATGCAGGAAAGACGATATGTGCATGGCTACTTTTAAAAGTCTCCCAAATCTCTGAGGGGGTTATGGGATGTTTTGGCTTCCCTAAAAACCACCCCAGCTGCTCCTATTGGGATAAAAGATACAGTATGTCCCTTCCAGCGGGGCATTGTGCCTTGTTACGTGGCTTAGGGAGTATTTGACTGATCTGATTTAGCCGTGATATCAGTGGAAACAAGTTTGGCACAGCTCTTCACATTGTTCTAATGCGCCATTATAAAGTTTATCTAGCAGGACCCCACGGTTTCACCTCTCATAAGTTGACAATAGCTGACACCGGACAGACAATAGCGTAGGGCCCGAAGCAAACACTGCGTCCTATTGAGGGACTCAGCCCTTTACCCTATCAAAGTAAGTATTGAATCATTTATTCTATATTATCTGATGAATTCTTTCTATAATTGGTATTAGCAAATCAGTTACAATTTGATTACAGGCTTATCTATTTTTATGGTTATTTAAAGAAATATCAGTATGTCTGGCTACACTGAACTGACTAAACATTGGGCACGGTGTAATTGTCGACTATATTTAGACACATACTCCCACCCAAGAGGACAGCATACAGTATACAGTATACATGAGCATTCTGAGCTGAAGTATCTAAGCTTGTTGCATTATTGTTGATGGTGTATAAAAAGGATGAGTTCAGAGGAAAGACCCAATAGAAGTGTCACTCAGCAGACAGGTGCCATGAGATTAGAGGTGTGATTCAGCAGCTGTCAGTGGGTTAACAAAGAGGAAATATAAGATAATTAGATTGTAGATGGATCTTAATTCACTTTGAAGATTATCATATTTATTCAACTTAGCTGTGGTGACAGTGGTGCCGAGCTATATATTTTCATTTTTAGTATTTCTGTTGCATAATTGACCTCATTTAACACTGATCACTATTGTTGTTGAGCTTTTACCCTTTGAACTAAATCAAAGCAGACAGCATACGACAGTCTTTTATTGAACAGGTTTTATTGAAGTGTTGCAAACCCAAAAATGATATTGTATGATTTTTGGTTGTGTCACTGCAGCTTACTCTTCGGCATCTTTAACCTGAAGCAAAGAGCAAAGAAACATATTTTTTGAGACAAGCTGTGCGATGTCTATAAAAGTACATTAAAATTGTTTTCTGTTTTCTTACTTTTCCGATCTCGCGGCTCTTGGCCCTGAGCTTATTGACCTGGGACTCAGCGATGTCGGCTCGCTCTTGAGCCTCCTCCATCTCATGTTGCACCTTCCTCAGGCGGGACAGGTGAGTGTTGGCATGCTCTTCCTGCATGACCCAAAAAGTTTGATAATTGGACATTGACATTGGAGTAGAGAAGTTACTGGGGTCCACACTTACCGCTTCTTCAGACTGTCTCTTGTACACTTTCACTTTCAGCTGCAGTTTGTCGACCAGGTCCTGGAGACGAGTTATATTTTTCTTGTCTTCTTCAGTCTAGATTTAACAACAAACTGTGAGAAGACATTTCAGGTCTATAAACAAAATGGGAGCCTATTACAAAGTACCTGATAGGAAAGCTCTTTCACTCTCCTCTCATATTTACGAACTCCTTTGATAGCCTCGGCTCCTCTTCTTTGCTCACCATCAACTTCTGCCTCCAGTTCACGCACCTAAAGAGGTAATTTAACACAATAATATCAACTTCATTTTATTTTATTTGACCATGTACTAATAGCGTATATTGTTATTTTACCCTAGCCTCCAGTTTCTGGAGCTGCTTCTTGCCGCCCTTCATGGCCAGGTTCTCAGCCTCATCCAGACGGTGCTGCAGGTCTTTCACAGTCACCTCCAGGTTCTTCTTCATCCTCTCCAGGTGAGAACTGGTGTCCTGTTCCTTCTTTAGCTCCTCTGCCATCATGGCAGCCTGCAATACAAAATCCATGAGTAATGTTTCACTGACATGTGAGTGTTTATAAAGTCACTTATACACACATCAGTGATGGCCTTCTTGGCTTTATCCTCAGCATTTCTTGCTTCCTGGACAGAATCTTCTACTTCTCCTTGGATCTGGATCAGATCCGCCTCCAGCTTCTTCTTTGTGTTGATCAGACTGGTGTTCTGAAGTGATATATTTAGACTTCAATCTTTGTTTACATGAATACATATAAATGCTTTTTTTGTGTGTTTTTACCTGTGAGTGAAGAAGCCCCACACGCTCGCTGGCGTCCACCAACTCTTGTTCAGCCACTTTGCGGCTTCTCTCGGTCTGCTCCAGAGCAGCTCTCAGCTCCTCAATCTCTGCTAGCATCAAGTTGTTTCTGCGCTCCACCATGGCCACCTGCTCCTTCATTTCATCTTGACTCCTGAGAGCCTCATCAAGATGCACTTGTGCATCCTGTGGCAGACAGTGATTGTTAATAATCCAATTATTAACAATATTTTTATACTGGAATTGAACTAGTACAAGTACCTTAAGCTGGCCCTGCACATTCCTCAGTTGTTTCTGGGCTTCAGCGGCCTGGCGATTGGCATGGCTCAGCTGAATCTCCATTTCATTGAGGTCTCCCTCCATCTTCTTCTTGATTCTGAGGGCATCATTTCTGCTCCTGATTTCAGCATCCAAAGTGCTCTGCATGGTCTCGATGACTCTCTGGCTGTTCCTCTTTATCTGCTCGATTTCTTCATCCTTTTCTGCAAGTTTCCTGTCGATTTCACCTTTGACCTGTGTTAATTCAAGCTGAATACGGAGGATCTTGGACTCCTCATGCTCCAAAGTGGCCTGTAAACAAATGTGATATCATCATTGTACTTTGTTCTCCCCAAAGAGTAAATTACTGATTATTTATTGTTCTTACTTCAGCCTCCTCAAGCGCTGTCTGGATTTCTGATTTTTCCATTTCCGCACACTTTTTTCCTTTTTCAAGTTCATGAATTGTCTTACCAGTCTCACCAAGTTGTTCTGTTAGGTCTGAAATTTCCTCTGTCAAGATAAATGATAATATTAAATAAAGCAAAAAAAATAATCTGACAAATACAAAAAGGCACAAGCAGTGGAATAATAGGAAATTACGTTGCAGGTTCTTGTTCTCCCTCTTCAGAGTCTCCAGATGGTCCAGAGACTCCTCATAAGAGTTCTTTAACTTGAACATCTCAGTGCTGAGAGACCGAGCTTCTTTCTGAGAGCCCTCCAGTTCGGCTTGGCTCTCTTCATACTTCTGCTTCCACTCTGCAAGAACCTAAACACATTCATAAATCTCTGTCATTTGACGGCTGTAGTGAAGTGGCCTGTTTAATACATTAGTAGAAATCAAACCTTGTCAAAGTTTCTTTGTTTCTTGTCGAGGTTAGCAGCCAGAGCATTAGCTCTCTCCACATCAATCATCAGGTCTTCCACTTCACCCTGAAGTCTCTGCTTGGTCTTTTCCAAAGAGGCACATTTTGCATTCATAGCCTCAATGGATTCCTCTGAATCCTGAAGACGCTGAGCCAACTTTTTCCTTTGAAGAAAGACTCATTTAAACATTATGAAGACGAAGAATGATAAACACCTGTTTGTGAGAGACCTCACTGACTCACTTGGCCTCCTCCAGCTCCTCAGTGCGCTGAATGGCATCAGTCTCATATTTGGTTCTCCACTGAGCCACCTCACTGTTGGCCTTGGACAGTGCACGTTGCAGCTCAGCCTTGGCCTCCTGCTCTTCCTCATACTGCTCTCTAAGCAGGTCACAGTCATGACGGGACGATTGCAGGCCGTGAGCCAAGGCATTTTTGGCCTGTGATGTAATTTTAAGCATGTTAAATCTTGAAAAAGATTATTAAATGCTTCCTGCTGTAGTAGTATAACTATACCTTAACTTCTTCTTCAATGTGTCTCTTTAGCTCATCTATCTGCTGAGTGTAAGCCTGTTTGCCTCTAGTTAGCTGAGAAACAAGGGCCTCCTTTTCCTCCAGCTGACGTGATACTTCACCTTTGTCAGAACAAACAACAACGACAAAGGTAGTAGAATGTTGTTCAAAATAAAATTTTGAGTAGACATTGAGCCATGTCTTATCTTAAATGATAGACAGCTGTGGTTCTCAAACTGTCAAGTGTACCACTATGGGTTATTGAGCTTCTTCATCTGGCACCCTCAGTCAGGGTTGTTTTTGACTTAATTTCATCGATGCTTTGGTAATGCATTTAAGTGATTTTTTTTGGTTTGGTTTAAATATGGTTTACAGACAGTCAAACATAATTTAGTCCAACTATCAGACCTTTATAAATCTTGTTTAGTCCTGATTTGATCCTTGTGGAAAATATTTTATGAAGTGGTACTTAGTCTGAAAAATTTGAGAACCACTGATATACCATGAAGGTGGTGCTCTTACCGTTTTCAGTTTGAAGCCTGGCTTTTTGTGCGCCAATATCATTCAGTTGGCGCATGTTCTCATCATTTTTCGTTTTTAGCTCACTCAGCTGATCCTCTAATGTCCTGCACATTTTTTCAAGATTTGTCTAATAGAAACAAAATATAAATTAATAAATAATGTTTGTGTTTTTTATGCCTCATCCTTTAAAAAACATATCGCACTTTTGATTTTGCAACAGCCTCCATGTTACTTGAAAGGTCATCAATCTCCATCTTATATTCACTTTTCTCCTTCTCCAGTTTCTGCTTGACCCTCTGGAGGTTGTCGATCTGCTCTCCCAGTTCGGCCACAGTGTCAGCCTGCTTTTTGCGCAGAGAGGCAGAAGTGGCCTCATGCTGCAGAGTGGATTCTTCGAGATCTCTGCGCAGCTTTTGAAACTCAGCCTCTCGTTTCTTGTTCATCTCAATCTGAGCTGAAGTGGCTCCACCAGCTTCCTCAAGCCTCTCACTGATCTCCTCAAGTTCCCTGGAGAGATCCGAGCGCTGCTTCTCCACTTTGGCCCGAGCAGCACGCTCAGCCTCGATTTCCTCCTCCAGCTCTTCAATACGAGCCTAAAACAGAGGGTAAAAAAAGCAAAAATAAACAAATCATAAATGTCAATATAAAATGTAAACTTAAAAATGTTGGAAAAAGCGAACACTTATTCATATCATTGATGTTAATATTGAGCAGTTATTTACCTGAAGCTCTTTTATCTTTTTCTGTAACTGGATTCCCAAAGACTGTTCATCCTCAATCTTACCCAGGAGCTGGCTGATTTCAAAGTCTTTTCTAAAAAAGCAGGTAAATAAGTCAGCAGCCATCACAATGTTAATAGAGAAGTAAAATGCAAGTTAAATCTTACTTCTTAATTTTCTCTTCAGATTGCTGCTTGTCATTCTCCAAATCCATTATGGATTCTTGAGCCAATTTAAGATCTCCCTCCAATTTCCTCTTTGCTCTTTCCAGGTCCATGCGCAGCTTCTTCTCTTGCTCCAGTGAACCTTCAAGCTATAGGAACATAGATAAGCCACCCCTTCTGCAATTACAAGGCAGTAATTCTGTTTGAAAATGACATACATCATCAACTTGCTGCTCCAGCTTGGTCTTGGCCTTGGTCAGAGTGTTGACTTTGTCTTCCTCTGCCTGAAGGTCATCAAGGGTCTGCTGATGGGCCTCTTGGAGGGCCTTCTTCTCCTTGCTCAGTTTGGCAATGGATTCATCAAGAGAAGTCATCTCTTCAGTGAGATTTTTGACCTGCAAAACACAAGGGTGAAAGTTAAGGTTAAGGTAAAGAGTATTTGTATCATCCGTTAATAAGAACAGTCTAACCTTGTTCTCAGTGGCGTGCTTCTCTTTCTCCACTTTGGCCAAAGTGAGCTCCAAGTCGTCAATGTCTTTCTTCAACTCGGAGCACTCGTCCTCCAGCTTCCTCTTCTTTGCAGTCAACTCAGCGTTGATTTCCTCCTCATCCTCCAGTCTCTCAGCCGTCTCTTTGACTTTGGCCTCAAGCTGGATTTTGGATTTGATCAGCCCCTCACATCTTTCCTCTGCATCTGCAAGGGTGTCACCCTCCTGCATTACGGTCACAATTATTAGTTAGTAATATGTAAATACAGAGGATCAATTATGTTTCACATACAGATTGAATTTGGAGCTGCAAGTCATTTTTCTCTTGGAGCAAAGTGACCATTTTCTCTTCCAGCTCTTTCTTCTTGGCCAAAGCTTTTACCAGGTCCGCTTTGGTTTTTTCAAAGTCTTCTTTCATTTGGGCCATTTCTTTTTCAGTTTCTGCACTCTTCAGAAGAGGCTTGATCTTGAAGTACAGCTTCATCCATGGCCAAGTTTTGACATTCATGAACGAGCGGATGTTGTACTGGATGGAATAAATGGCCTCTCTAAGGCGGAAAAATTCATATTATAATATCAAATAAATATTTATAATTCTGGTTAATAAAGCAAACATTAATTACATGCACGGCCTAATTACCTCCTCTCCATCATCTTGACAAACTCCTTTCGCATGACGTAACCTCTGCACAGAGCCTGAGTCATTGTGACCAGTTCTGCTAACTTCTCGTCTCTCATCTCCTCCAAGGTACCCAGCAGACCAGCTTTGAAAAACACCTAAAGAGCAATATTTAATGATAAAACAAGTGCACTATTGTGAGGTAGTATGATAAGTAAATGTTGTTACCTTGGTGTGTCCAAACTTGTACTGAGTGTGGTCAACGTCAATAGAGCCCAGGAGTTTCTCTGAGGCCTTTTTGTTGTCAATAAATTGTCCCTCTGGGATGACACTGGCATTCAATACTTTGTATCTAATAAGAATAAGATACAATACTTTATTGATCCTGAAGAAAAGTGTGTTCTCCAGCTGCTTACATAAGTCACTCATAAAGAAGCAACAAATAAAATGAGCAAGCCTTAAAAACTGTGAGCATCAGAATTTTAAATATTAATTGTTAATTTGAGTAACTTCTCTTAATAATGGCAGTGAAAATTACCTCTGCTTGAAGTCTCCATATTGGATCCTGCTTGGGAAGCCCTTTCTGCAGATGCGAATTCCCTCCAACACACCATTACATCTCAACTGATGGATAACCAGGAAGTTCTCCATCAGGCCTATAGATTTATTGACTTCTGTTATAACAAGCATCTTGCAACACATGGAAAATGTCTGTGAAACTCCGCAGAAAAAACAGAGCACCTACCTGGGGTCTTAGATTCATTGGGAATCAGGCAACGTACAAAATGAGGATGGGTGCACCTCAAATTTGTCATGAGTTTTCCCAAATTCTCCTGAAAAGGTATACAAAGTTACAAGCATTAATACCTTGAAAGGCTACGAGCATCAGACCTCTCCAAACTTGTACTGACCCTGAATAGCGCTGAGACAGTCTGGAAGGAACCTCCCTTCTTCTTGCCTGCTTTCTTTCCACTAGCCTCAGCTGTGAACAAAACATTCACATTAAATTACATTGACAATGAATAATTACAGAATAAACAAAGTCAAAGTCAAAGGTCAGACTTTACCATCTGATCCAGCATGGGTTGCATAAAGCAGGGCCAGCAGTTTGACTGAAGACTTCTGATAGAGCTGAACCACTGAGTCGTTCAGGGGGTCTTTGTTCTTATCCAGCCAGCCCACAATGTTATAATCCACAGTGCCAGCATAGTGCACCAGAGAGAAGTGGGCCTCGGCTTTGCCTTTAGCTGGCTTTGGCTTCTCAAAGGACTTGCTTTTTCCAAGATGCTGGTCATACAGTTTGTTTTTGAAGGTTGTGTCTGATGCCTTTGGAAACATACACTCCTCTTCAAGGATGGAGAAGATGCCCATCGGCTGTTGACACACAACAATAATGTCATTCTGAAAAAAAAATGCTTACATTTTGATATATCGAAACACTTCTTTGTACCTTTTCAATAAGCTCAATGCAGGCAGCCAAGTCCATCCCAAAGTCAATGAACTCCCATTCAATGCCTTCTTTCTTGTACTCTTCTTGCTCCAGAACAAACATGTGGTGGTTGAAAAACTGTTGCAGTTTTTCATTTGTGAAGTTGATGCACAGCTGCTCCAGACTGTTGTACTAGAAGCCAGTATATTGCATATTTTTAAGAAATACAAACATAGTGCAGATCATATGAAATGAATAAAAACTCCACATACGTCAAAGATTTCAAAGCCAGCAATATCCAGGACTCCAATGAAAAAGTTCCTGGGCTGTTTAGTATCCAGCATTTCATTGATGCGGACCACCATCCACAAGAACATTTTCTCATAGATGGATTTGCTCAGAGCCGATACTGAGTTGTTGACCTTCAGATGACATAAACCAGACTCAATAAAATAACACAAATTATGAGTTTAATCTAAACCAACGGTGAGGCAGATTTACCTGTGGAACTGTCTGGCCTTTAACCACCATTTCATTGCCAACCTTGACTCTGGGGTAGCACAAAGCCTTGAGCATATCAGCAGAGTTCAGGCCCAGGAGGTAAGCTATTTTATCAGCCACTGGAATATGTGCAAAATAAAATGCCTTGGTCATGAAATCTCACCCCAAACAAAATACAAATGTCTAATTGCTCTTCTGTAAACATGCCAATCACCTTCATTGCCATCAGGCTCTGCCTGTTCCTCTCGCTGCTTCTGCTTGAACTTCATGTTCCCATGATGCATCACCGCACCGGTCAGCTTGAAGATGCCCAATTTTTCTTCAGCGGTAAATCCCAGAATATCAATGGCAGTCTGCAAAAATAAAAGGTTAATGTGCTTCACAGCTTTGCAGTAAACAAACATTTACTCACATCGGTGGCAATGAATTCTTCAATGTCATCGATACTCTTGACAGTGATTTCTCCCTGACTGATCATTGGATAGTCATAAGGGTTGGTGGTGATCAGAAGTGCCTCTGTGGGTAGCAGATAAAACATTGGAGCAACTTAATTTACACCATATTTGTTCTCTATAAATGCATTATGACGCTGAAATCCCACCGATGAGCTCAGGCTTGTGCCCTGTGGCCAGCTGGTAGAAGATGTGGTAGCTCCTCTCAGCAGACAGCTGGAAGGTCACCCGAGACTTCTCCAGCAGATCTGTGAAACAAAGCAGTGAGTGATGGCGCGCCAGGCTGTTATTCAACACCTTAGTCATGCAAAATGTCTTACATGTTTCGATATCAGCTGAAGCCAACTTTCCGGTGGTCCCAAAGTGGATTCTGATAAATTTACCCTTTTTCAGAGAAATGTAGTTTAGTTAAAAAACAAAAAAAACAAAACATTGGTTCATGGACAAAGTGCCTTACAAAACGAGATGAGTTGTCATTCCTCACGGTCTTGGCATTACCATAGGCCTCCAGCAGTGGGTTTGCTGCAATGATTTGATCTTCCAGCGACCCCTGTCAATAATGTTTGACTTAGAGCCACTTCAAATGTTCTGATGTCATATTTTTAAATTACATACCTGCATCTTGCTAGCAACCTGCTCAGCCTTCTTTCCTCCAGCCACTGCGATTGTCGCAAAGTACTGGATGACACGTTTGGTGTTGACCGTCTTTCCTGCTCCGGATTCTCCACTAATTAAGCAGGGAAGGAATATTATTAATACATACTAATCATTATCCAATAATGTGATCTATTTGTTCAAAAGAAGCACAAACACTCACGTAATCAGGATGGACTGGTTTTCACGGTCTGTAGGAGAGACATTTGTGAATGATGTCTATTTTTCATGTTATTTTGTAGGTTATCTGTAGATACTGTACAAATAATATAAAATACCTTGGAGCATGAACTGATAGGCGTTGTCAGAGATGGAGAAGATGTGAGGTGGAGCCTCTATTCTCTTCTTGCCTCTGTATCCTGACACAACCCCTGAGTCATACACTGGGAGCCACTTGTAGGGGTTCACAGTCACACAGAACAGCCCAGAGTAGGTCTGTCAGGACAAAGAGTGAAAGCATGAGTAAAACTCACTGCTGTTTATGAGCAGATGGTTTTACACTCACGTAGATCATCCACGCTGCATAACGCTCTTTAAGGTTGTACAGCACAGAAGGTTCACTCAGGTGGGTCATCATGGCCATGTCCTCAATCTTATCATACTTGGGAGGGTTCATAGGGAAGACTTCATCTTCCTTCACCGTCAGGGTCTGTAAAAAACATTTACTGTGATTCTGTTTATGTGTGTGTTTGTTTGTTTGTTTGTTTGTTTGTTTATGTGTTTGTTTGTTTGTTTGTTTGTTTGTTTGTTTGTTTGTTTGTTTGTTTGTTTGTTTGTTTTGTTTTTCATAGACTGAGAATTGCTAAACATGAGTATAGTTTAATGCCTTACCTTTTTGCACAGTGTCTCCACTGTGGCTTTTCCTCCCTCCCTCTTGATGAGTTTCCCCTTTAGGTACATCTCTTTAGGCTCAGTCACAAAGTAAGCTGTTTTAGCATCAAATGGTGTGTTCTGAGCCTCAATCCTCTCTCGTTCTGGCTTCCGGAGGTAAATGGCCGCCGGGCCAAAACACTCCATTTCCGCGTCACCCATGGTGGCACTTTGCTGTTGGTGAGTCAAACACATTACAAAGCTTTATAACTAGAAGTTACTTTTTTTGTTCTGTGTGTTATATTGCTTGTAGCAGATTAATAGAGATTATCTTTATAACTTGTTTCTATCAAACATGCCTTGACAACTGAAGTGTTGCACACAGTATTACAAAGACACTTAGCTGTCTTACTTTAAAAAGCTGACATGAGTTAAGATTATCATGAAAAACACTCCCATCTGCAGTAAAAAATTAGGTGGCAAGACTAATTTAGCGTAGGTCAGATAGAAAATATAATAAGCTTACCTTTTTCCCTCACCCTAGACTTGAACAGTTGCTGATGGTTGGATGCTGAGGGATCTTCTGAAGGATATGAAACAAATTCCTCACATTAATACATGAATTCAAATCATAAAAGTAAAAACCCTCAATGCACACAGGAGTCCAAGCATTAACATAAGAGCCCTGTATTGTGTCTGTGGTGTCTGCCTGGCACTGAGTGGTCATGCTCTGCATTGTTCCCTAAGCTGCTGGCTTTCGTCCGGCTAATAAAAGACTGTAACTCACTCACCTTGAGTTGAGGCCTTCCACTTCTTGGAGTCTGCGCTTCGATCTTATATAGAGAGATTAGTGCTCAGTCAGCACAAACGTCCCTCTTAATTTGGGCATGTCGTTTTTCATAGTTTGTCCATCTCCCCTCCCCCCCCTCATCTTGCCTCCTCCTTGGCGTTTGGCTCCTCCGACACTTATTGTAAATACACTCACAATAAAGAATATGTTAATAAAGTATGATTACAATGACAACTGTGTGTGTTTTCTGTGCCCTGTTATGCGTACTATGTGTATTTTAATTGTTGACTAATTCACTTTGTTCTTTGAGTGACAGAAATGATTACAGTGGATGGGAGTTTATAAATGGCAAAAGCTCAGTGTGTATGTCATCAATAGATTAAACGGCTTGCTGATATTTTGTATTCCCTTTTGGCATATGAAGAATGTGTAAGGAATGTCTATAGTTTCTTTGCCCCCTAAAACGCAAGCTCAATTAAACTAGACAAATGCTTTTTTTTTCTTTTACTGGGAGCTTCTAGTGTCGAACAACTGGCAGCCCTGAGATTAAGACAAAACTTTAAAATTATATAAATAGATAGATGCAACATGATGCCGTCTTTTGTCTTCCTGGATAAATACTGCTCCATATTGGTTTTTGGGGTACAGACATTGTTTCAGTCTTTAGTCTAAGCCCTTAATGCACCTTGGCACTGGACAGAATCTGGCTTTAGCCGTGGAGAAGCTCTCATGTGTCGCTGGTGTTCTGTTGCAGAAGCCTTGCAAGTCTTTCCTTTTACGAAGGAGTTGAATTGGTCTGAACAGTTGCTAATCTAAGACCATGCGAAAAAGAGATGATGCGCTATGATAGCACACATACTAGTGGACGAATGTATTTCATAAAATCCCAAAGTTAATGAGGTTTGTTCTATAGTGATGAAGGACAACCACCCTGAGAACAATAATGTTATTAATAGTGCACAGATATTTATACACAGAGCGGATTCAGAGTATTAGTGATAGGATGTGCCATTGCGCCTCTTATTAAACTTGAACAAGGACTAGTATTAGACAGACCAGGAACCCTTTAAGAAAGTATCATAATATTAATCACAGATGGTCTACTTTACATAACTCAAGTACTGCACATGCAAAATAATGTTTGTGGGCTTTCCTTACTGGATCAAAACAACTCATCAGATTCTCAGCAGGTTTTGTTAAAATAGTTTCGTCAGATGTTCCTGGACTGACATAACATGACCTACAATGTTAATATTCATAACAAGAGGACTAAACTGTGACCAAAACCCTCACAACACTGGGGTTTGGAGAAAGTGGTGCGATGGGGATTGGGAGGTTTGGCCCCTGGTCTTTTGACGAGAGAGAAAATTGGTCTATCATAAAGCTAACCTCATCAGTAAAAGTAGGTAGTGTGGTAATTGCCATTTCTGACCCATGGTGTCAGTCGACCAAAGAGTCAAGAGCCATTGAGAGGCGGACGGCGAAGGCTGAAGGTCTCACTGTCATCTCTGGATCTGAGGAGGAGTAAATAATTATGTGGTTTTGTTTTACACACAAGAAAATGAACATCTAGGGGCTGCTGTGATGACAATGTCATGATGTATTTTCATACATGCTCAAATAAATAAATAAATGAAAATAAATATTTTAAAAAGAATAAGTGCTGCTGTTTTGACTGAGTTGATGTGGTTTCAGTCTCATTCAAGTCCACCTTTATACAACATATTATATACACACACACACACACGCACACACACACACACACACACGCACACACACACACACACACACACACACACACACACACACACACACACACACACGCACACACACACACACACACACATACACTGCGTTACAAATTATTATGCAAATTGTATTTTTGTGTCAAAAAGGTAAAAAAAATAATTTATGAAACTCATGGATGATATTGTGTCTCGGAGCTCTTTGAATCACTGACATTAATCTCAGAGACCTGGGATAATTAGTTTTCAGGTTAAGCCCAGTTAAAGGGCTAGATGTAAGTTAGTCATTTTATGCTCACTACTGCCACCTCAGGTCTTATGTGTAACTGCACCTTCTATATTAAGCTCGTGCATGACTGCACTTTGGACCCGAATTAACACCTTTTTGAGTGACAGAGCAGGATTTTAGAGGCAGTTGTGGTGAACAGGTCTGAGCTCATTCTACACATTAGGACATTGTTGGAACATGTAGGGGGAGGAAAATACTTAGTTTTAACATTTTTAAACTCCGTAAGGGAAAAACTTCTGAAAAAGGGTGTTCCACTTTAATATGCAGATCATCATTTTCAAGCAATATGGGAAAGAAAAAGGGTCTTTCTGCTGATGAAAAGTGTGAAATAGTTGAATGCCTTGGACTAGGTATGAAAACCTTTGATATTTCATGAAAGATTAATCGTAATCATTGTACTGATAAGAGATATGTGGATGATTCAGAGCACACACAGGTTTGAGCAGATAAAGGCACAATAAGGACAGTTTCAGACAGACAAATACATGAGATGAATAGAACAGATGCGACAAAGCAGCAGACAGGTATTTGAAGCTGCTGGTGCCTCTGAAGTCCCCCGAACATCAAGGTGTAGGACCCTCCAGAGGCTGCAGTTGTGCATAAACCTTCCGGCCTCCCCTAAACTGTTAATTGAAGCTGAAGAACAGAAACGGCTGCAGTGGCTCAGAAATACATGAAGACTCATTTTCAAACAGTCTTGTTCACTGATGAGGCCGTGTAACCCTGGATGGTCAAATCAATGGAGTAGTGGATGGTTGGTGAATGGCCACAATGGCTGGGACGTCAGAAAGGAGGGGGCGGAGTCATGTTTTGGGCCAGAATCATGGGGGGAGAGCGGGTCGGCCCCTTTAGGAAAAGAAGAGCCGTGCTTTCCTGAACAAAATCATCTTCATGCATGACAACGCACCATGTCCTGCTGTAAAGAATACCTCTGCATCACTGGCTGCTATGGGCATAAAAGGAGAGAAACTCATGATGTGGACCCCCTCCTCCCCCGACCTCAACCCTATAGAGAACCTTTGGAGCCTCAACAAAAAAAAGTTCTATAAGGGTGGGAGGCAGTTTTCATCCAAACAGCAGCTCTGGGAGGCTATTCTAACATCCTGCAAAGAAATCCAAGCAGAAACTGTCCAAAAACTCACAAGTTTAATGGATTTAAGAATTTTGAAGCTGCTTCACACAAGGGCTCCTATGTTAAAATATAATTTGACCTGTTAAGATTTTGTTTGATTGAAATAGCTTTTGATTTCAGTAAATATGGTAAACATGACCTCCTAATGCTGCAAATTCAACAAATGACCATTTTCAGTTAATTACAAGCTTTGAAATGTATTGAAACGATGAGTTGCATAATAATTTGGAACAGTGGATTTTGAGGTTTTTACTACATTTAGTTTTGGAAAAAAATACTGTTATCACTGGGAGATTTTTTCAACCACATTTAAATGATCCTCAACCTGTTAAAGACATGAAAATGATGCTGACTCTCATTTGAGTTGACAATTTAGAAAATCTTAGAAAAATGTAATTTGCATAATCATTTGGAACGCAGTGTATAACAAACACACATATAACACACACACACGCATGCACGCATGCACACACACACGCACACATATTCTTCATATCATGTATTGTTTTGTGCTCTTGTCAGACGTCAGGGCTCTCTCAGATCTTCCACCAGAGCCTCAGTCAGTGGGGACTGTGTGAATCTTGTGGACAGTCCATGCTTCTCCTTTAATGGATCAAGACTCTCTGCCCACTGACTTAAAACTGCAGATGGACCAGTGGCTGAAGTCGAATCAAGGTTGCAGATTAGCAGTATTGCTAAGAGCAGAGGTTTTCAAAGATTTTCACTACAGGAAGTACCACACGAGAAAAATGTTGGTTTTCTGAGTAGCACCATTTAAACCCATTACATAAACTAGTTATATTCATGTTTTATGTTCCAATCCAACAGTCATAAATAATATGAATGTGTTTAAAACATGAAGGAATAATCAGATTATGGTCTAGACAGAGCCTCTTCACCTTTGTACTCCTAAAGTCAAAAGTTTGGAGGTAACGACAGCTTTAACTGCGGGGCGCCTGCTTTTGGTGTCAACAAGCAAACTGCCATGAATGTTCTGAATACTTGTGTGTGTTGTCCCGGCAGTCCCAATATACATCAAGCTTCATAAACGGTTTGTTAGTTAGACAGTAAACTGTGTGACAGTCCCTTATTATGGCACCAACTGTCTGACAGGGAATCTCCAGCGAACAGGTGATTACTTCTCTGTCTCCAGATTTCACTTGCATCGTCCCAGGGCACTGGCATTATTTTTAAACCCTTTCTTTAAATGGCCTTGGTGTGCTATGTGTCCTGACAGATGAACTGAAGACAAGGCCCAACTTGCGGCTTGACCTTCCTATGTCAAGTGTTTGTTCCCCTCTGCCCGGTAAAAAAGGGATCAGGTTCTATGATGTCTAGTTGTTTGCATAGTTTCCTTGTTGAAAGATGATGCTGAGCTGCCAAAGATGAACAGAGGGCATTAGCAGTGGTGCACTGAGAGCTTCACACCCAGTCGCATAGTTCTATATGTTCAATAAAAATGTGATACTTGACACTCTTATGCTCGTGGTTGTGCTTATTAGGAAGAAATACAAATATAGCTGTCTCCTCCAGTGTTCTCAGAGCTCAGCTGCCTGTGAGTCTTATTGTGGAACAGCCTTTGATATAAAACATGCTATTCCTTGGAGGTCCCCCTCAGCCAAACAAAAGGTCACGTATACTCAACACAACAAGAGCCCCCTTTGAGATTGAGGGAAGCAGAGGTGCTTCAGGACTGCGCAGTAGCAAGGGCTATTACTGTATTTCATTCTTTCATATTCTGTCATAAACTGAGCGTAAAGGGTAATTATTAGATATGTGTCCGCTCAAAAACATAGCACGACCTCTATAAATCTAAAAAATAATCTATCGTACGTGATGTGGTTGCAGTAATGTGTCCACTGTCATCATAGCTACGTGTTGACATAAGGCAGCACATGCTTAAAAAACTATAAGTTCACCAGGCTATCAGAAACATTATCACCACAGGCCAAAGATTTACAGTTATGGTAACCTTAAGGACGTTCCATTAACTGTGAATGGTTGACACATGGTGCAAAATACAGCTGTTACTTTATTAAACATGATCGGAGCTTCTACATAAAAACAAACAAAAAGAACAAAAAGAAATGCTTGACTTATTGATGCTGAAATTTATTGTTTGACACAACAGAAAGCACATATTTTATGAGTTCTTGTTTCTGCAGTTTTGATGTTTTCAGCCACTCACTCTTCAGCATCCTTTCCCTACAAAAATACGAAATTGATCAGAACATCTTATTTTTCTACAAAGAAGCAGTTTACTTAACAGCACAGTAATAGCACAGTAATAGGATGGGAGTCATGTAATAGGATGGCAATAAAGTGTAATAACATATAAATATAGCTGGGATTTTCGGTGCAATCGTGTACTTGATCTCCTGCTTTCCCAAGTTACATTACTATTTACCTTGTATTCAAATGTTATTACTGTGCAGTAAGCAAAACAACCTATATTCAAATAATAGTGATAAAAATACTGCGAAATGTAATTGTACATTACCCTGACAATGTCACGACTCTTGGCCCGGAGTTTGTTGACCTGGGACTCAGCGATGTCGGCGCGCTCTTGAGCCTCCTCCAGCTCATGTTGGACCTTCCTGTATCGGGAGAGGTGGGTGTTGGCCTGCTCCTCCTAGAAGCCACAGCAAGAATAAGTCTTATTACTCATGCATTACACCCTCGGTAACCTCACATGACCCTGTACTCACAGCCTCCTCTGAGTTACGCTTGTATGACTTCACTTTGAGCTGCAGTTTGTCCACCAGATCCTGAAGACGAGTGATGTTCTTCTTGTCCTCCTCAGTCTAGAGGCCATCACATTTAATATGAGTAATAGTGAGTTTTATATTAAATGTGATGGCTGTTTTTCTTTTTAAACCATAAATCAACAGAAACAATGCACAGCAAATGATAGGACACACAAGAATTATGTAGTATCTTATCATTCAAAATGAATATTTACTATACCCCTGAATAAACACCATGCTAGCAGCATGCTAGAAATGAACACATACTGGAGTCTAATTAAAGTGGCTTTCTTCAAGATGTGCTTTGGTAAGTCAGACAAGTCTTTGGACGGTGATTCATGCCCTCTAGAGGTTTAAAACGCACCTCACATCCAGATTATTTATGTTAATTTAAAAAAAGTTATAACACAACTGAAGCCAGCAATGATGTACCTGGTAGGTGAGCTCTTTCACTCTACGTTCATATTTGCGAACACCTTTAACAGCCTCAGCACCACGTTTTTGCTCAGCATCAACCTCAGATTCCAGTTCTCGCACCTATTTCGAGATGACAAAAATATGATCTTTTATTTGTTTTGTTTTTTGTATCACCTATGAGATAATGCATAATATAATTGGTGTTATGATTATTACCCGAGCCTCCAGTTTCTGGAGCTGCTTCTTGCCGCCCTTCATGGCCAGGTTCTCAGCCTCGTCGAGACGGTGCTGCAGGTCTTTCACAGTCACCTCCAGGTTCTTCTTCATCCTCTCCAGGTGAGAACTGGTGTCCTGTTCCTTCTTTAGCTCCTCTGCCATCATGGCAGCCTGTAACACAGTAAAGTTACGTTGCAAAACTTACAATAATACATTTTGATGGCAAATAAAATAAAATTAAAGGAAGGTTTCAAACAAACTCACGTCAGTGATTGCTTTTTTAGCCTTTTCTTCAGCATTTCTTGCCTCCTGGATAGCATCCTCAACTTCACCTTGAATTTGGGCAAGATCAGCTTCAAGCTTTCTTTTAGTGTTGATAAGGTTGGTATTCTGACAGTGCGCAGAAATGTAGTTCAGTTAGTCATAGCATTATGTAATTTCCGTAGTAAGCCTTGCTTATGATATTTCTTTATTCAATCTTTGCATTGCATTGCATTTTTATCTTAATTTCTTTTACCTGTGAGTGAAGAAGCCCCACACGCTCGCTGGCGTCCACCAACTCTTGTTCAGCCACTTTGCGGCTTCTCTCGGTCTGCTCCAGAGCAGCTCTCAGCTCCTCAATCTCTGCTAGCATCAAGTTGTTTCTGCGCTCCACCATGGCCACCTGCTCCTTCATTTCATCTTGACTCCTGAGAGCCTCATCAAGATGCACTTGTGCATCCTGTGGCAGACAGTGATTGTTAAAAATCTGTTTATTAACAATATGTTTATACTGGAATTGAACTAGTACAAGTACCTTGAGCTGGCCCTGCACATTCCTCAGTTGTTTCTGGGCTTCAGCGGCCTGGCGATTGGCATGGCTCAGCTGAATCTCCATTTCATTGAGGTCTCCCTCCATCTTCTTCTTGATTCTCAGGGCATCATTTCTGCTCCTGATTTCAGCATCCAAAGTGCTCTGCATGGTCTCGATGATTCTCTGGCTGTTCCTCTTTATCTGCTCGATTTCTTCATCCTTTTCTGCAAGTTTCCTGTCGATTTCACCTTTGACCTGTGTTAATTCAAGCTGAATACGGAGGATCTTGGACTCCTCATGCTCCAAAGTGGCCTGTACAATTAAATACAAGAGTTTGACATGGTTAGGCCAAATTCACTTTAAGCATGAAAATGCACGTTGAAATTACCTCTGCCTCCTCCAGGGCAGTTTGAACTTCTGTTTTCTCAGTCTCTACTGACTTTTTGCTCTTCTCCAGTTCATGGATTGTTTTTCCTGATTCTCCAAGGTGTTCAGTCAAATCAGTGATTTCCTCTGAGAGTGAAACAAAGAGCAGACAGAGTTGAGTTATACCACTTTGTCCACATTTAAATATTTGTTTCATGCAGTTCAATAGCTAAAGAGACAGCATTTATTGCATTACGCTGGAGGTTCTTGTTCTCTCTCTTCAAAGTCTCCAGATGGTCTAACGCCTCCTCATAAGAGTTTTTCATCTTAAACATTTCGGTGTTTAATGCACGAGCTTCTTTCTGAGAGCCCTCCAGTTCGGCTTGGCTCTCTTCATACTTCTGCTTCCACTCTGCAAGAACCTAAACACATTCATAAATCTCTGTCATTTGACGGCTGTAGTGAAGTGGCTTGTTTAACACATTAGTAGAAATCAAACCTTGTCAAAGTTTCTTTGTTTCTTGTCGAGGTTAGCAGCCAGAGCATTAGCTCTCTCCACATCAATCATCAGGTCTTCCACTTCACCCAGAAGTCTCTGCTTGGTCTTTTCCAAAGAGGCACATTTTGCATTCGTAGCTTCAATGGATTCCTCTGCATCCTGAAGACGCTGAGCCAACTTTTTCCTTTGAAGAAAGACTCATTTAAACATTATAAAGACGAAGAATGATAAACACCTGTTTGTGAGAGACCTCACTGACTCACTTGGCCTCCTCCAGCTCCTCAGTGCGCTGAATGGCATCAGTCTCATATTTGGTTCTCCACTGAGCCACCTCACTGTTGGCCTTGGACAGTGCACGTTGCAGCTCAGCCTTGGCCTCCTGCTCTTCCTCATACTGCTCTCTAAGCAGGTCACAGTCATGACGGGACGATTGCAGGCCGTGAGCCAAGGCATTTTTGGCCTAAATGAAAAGAGTTTGCCATTGTTTGAAAGAAATGAAAAGCCCAAACTTTTGTTTAAAATATCATATTGACATACTTTGACTTCCTCTTCAAGATGCCTTTTAAATTCCTCAATTTGGTGTACGTAAGCCTGTTTGCCTCTTGTAAGTTGGGAAACAAGGGACTCTTTCTCTTCCAGGTGACGACCAATCTCCCCTGGTCAAGTAAATTCATAGTTCAAGTAGATATTTCTTTTATCGCAAACTTATTTTGTCTCACTAACCATTTTCTGTGGTCAGTCTTGCTCTTTGAGCACTCATTTCATTTAACTGCCGCACATGCTCATCATTCTTAGACTTAATTTCACTCAGCTGATCTTCAAGGGAACGGCAAATCTTCTCCAAATTGCCCTATAAAACAAAGTATAATGTGATATAATACTCGTCAAGTAAATAATTTCAAAAAATGTTCAGAAAAATGTACTTTAGATTTGGCAACAGCTTCCATGTTACTTGAAAGGTCATCAATCTCCATCTTATATTCACTTTTCTCCTTCTCCAGTTTCTGCTTGACCCTCTGGAGGTTGTCGATCTGCTCTCCCAGTTCGGCCACAGTGTCAGCCTGCTTTTTGCGCAGAGCGGCAGAAGTGGCCTCATGCTGCAGAGTGGATTCTTCGAGATCTCTGCGCAGCTTTTGAAACTCAGCCTCTCGTTTCTTGTTCATTTCAATTTGAACAGAGGTGGCTCCACCAGCTTCCTCAAGCCTCTCACTGATCTCCTCAAGTTCCCTGGAGAGATCCGAGCGCTGCTTCTCCACTTTGGCCCGAGCAGCACGCTCAGCCTCGATTTCCTCCTCCAGCTCTTCAATACGAGCCTAATAAGACAAAAACATCAGCATAATGGAGTACTTATGGATGGGCTCAAAATCACAATAGACTCACCTGCAACTCTTTGATTTTCTTTTGAAGCTGAATTTCAATTGCTTGTTCATCTTCTATTTTACCAAGAAGTTGGCTCATCTCAAAGTCCCGCCTTAAAATGGAAATGAAAACTCATATTGTTAAATCTAGCTATAAATATGCTTTGTAGTTTCACGTATGCATGAATACTCACTTCTTAATTTTCTCTTCGGACTGCTGCTTGTCATTCTCCAGGTCCATAATGGTTTCATGGGCCAGTTTAAGATCTCCTTCAAGTTTTCTTTTGCTTCTTTCCAGATCCATGCGAATCTTCTTTTCCTGCTCCAGGGACCCTTCGAGCTGTTGAAGAAAGTAGAATATTTTTTCATCATTCTATTTTAATAGATGTATAATTGATTGTCTTGACATACATCATCAACTTGCTGCTCCAGCTTGGTCTTGGCCTTGGTCAGAGTGTTGACTTTGTCTTCCTCTGCCTGAAGGTCATCAAGGGTCTGCTGATGGGCCTCTTGGAGGGCCTTCTTCTCCTTGGATAGTTTGACAATGGCTTCATCAAGAGAAGTCATCTCCTCTGTTAGGTTTTTGACCTGCAAAAACCGAGGGCTATTTGCAATTTCATATGCAAAAGAATGCAAGAATACAAGTATAATGTATAATGTCCCTGATTTTAGATTTGTTAGTGACAGTACTGGTAGTCACAAAAAGGAGCAAAAGCCATGGTACAACTTTCTTATTAGACAGTGCTTTTGTTTAACTTGCTCAGACTGTTTAATAAAAGTTACACAAAAGTTTAAGTTAGGAAAGAAAAACTTTTGCTTAACTATACTCAACTTAAATAAAAGTCGGGGCTTTGTTTTTATTTTCATATTGTTATCAGAAAGAATTTACAAAAATGTGGCGAGTGAGCTGAATTGATGATTTAAATTTAAGTAACTTTAAAACTGTAGTTAACTGGCAATTTCACTTTGTGAATGTTGTTCCCGTCAGACCTCAGACAGTGAGCAGGGTTAGTACCTGGATGGGAGACCGTAAGGGAATACCAGGTATCCTAGAAGATTGTGTGTGCATGCTTGTGTGTATGAGTAAGTGAGTGAGTGGTGGTCACATAGTGCAGATCGGCAGTCGCTTACGTCAGTTTGCCCCAGAGCAGCAGTGGCTACACATGAAGCTTACCACCACTGAGTATGGAGTGACATACTCACCTTTTATTACAAAAATAAAGGAACATGGTACTGAGCCATGTCTGGCTTCTTAACTGAAATGTATAGTTTATTCAAAATTGTGTTTTTATGGAGCTGTCAATCATCTAAAAACGTTGGCAGTTTTTGCTGCTATTACTGTATATTTACAGTGTGTCGCCATAGTTACTGACCTTCAAACTAGCTACTTAGCACACATAATGTAGTGCAATACCTTGTTCTCAGTGGCGTGCTTCTCTTTCTCCACTTTGGCCAAAGTGAGCTCCAAGTCGTCAATGTCTTTCTTCAACTCGGAGCACTCGTCCTCCAGCTTCCTCTTCTTTGCAGTCAACTCAGCGTTGATTTCCTCCTCATCCTCCAGTCTCTCAGCCGTCTCTTTGACTTTGGCCTCAAGCTGGATTTTGGATTTGATCAGCCCCTCACATCTTTCCTCTGCATCTGCAAGGGTGTCACCCTCCTGCATTACGGTCACAATCATTAGTTAGTATATATAAATACAGTGGCTAAATTACGTTTCACATACAGATTGAATTTGGAGCTGCAAGTCATTTTTCTCTTGGAGCAAAGTGACCATTTTCTCTTCCAGCTCTTTCTTCTTGGCCAAAGCTTTTGCCAGGTCCGCTTTGGTTTTTTCAAAGTCTTCTTTCATTTGGGCCATTTCTTTTTCAGTTTCTGCACTCTTCAGAAGAGGCTTGATCTTGAAGTACAGCTTCATCCATGGCCAAGTTTTGACATTCATGAATGAGCGGATGTTGTACTGGATGGAATAAATCGATTCCCTGAAACCAAAAGATGGCTTTAGTTACTTTGGTAGCAAAAGTTAACAGGCTACATGGAAACCTACCTTCTCTGCATCATCTTGACAAACTCCTTTCGCATTACGTAACCTCTGCACAGAGCCTGAGTCATTGTGACCAGCAAAACAAGTTTCTCATCTCTCATCTCCTCAAGAGTTCCCAGGAGACCAGCTTTAAAAAACACCTACCAAGTTGTATAAATATCAATCATTCTGCATATTATAAAACAAATATGCACAAATTATATGCAGTATATAAAAAGTACCTTGGTGTGTCCAAACTTGTACTGAGTGTGGTCAACGTCAATAGAGCCCAGGAGTTTCTCTGAGGCCTTTTTGTTGTCAATAAATTGTCCCTCTGGGATGACACTGGCATTCAATACTTTGTATCTAATAAGAATAAGATACGATACTTTATTGATCCTGAAGAAAAGTGTGTTCTCCAGCTGCGTACATAAGTCACTCATAAAGAAGCAGGCAGTCATAAAATGAGCAAGTCTTAAAAACGGTCAGAATTAGAATTTGAAATATTAATGCTACATTTCAGTAACTTCTCTTAATAATGGCAGTGAAAATTACCTCTGCTTGAAGTCTCCATATTGGATCCTGCTTGGGAAGCCCTTTCTGCAGATGCGGATTCCCTCCAACACACCATTACATCTCAACTGATGGATAACCAGGAAGTTCTCCATCAGACCTAAACAAGACAAACAAACAAACATGTATTATGTTAAATTGCATGAAACCACCACACTAATTTAAAGCATTAGGTCTACCTGGAGTCTTTGACTCATTTGGAATTAAACAACGCACAAAATGTGGATGAGTGCTTCTTAAGTTGGTCATCAGTTTGCCCAGATTTTCCTAAAAATATGTTAGAATAATATTTTAACTTAATACAAACCTTTATTTATAGAATGTAAGAGATATTTTTTTACTTACCCTGAATAGAGCTGATACTGTCTGAAACGAACCACCTTTTTTCTTGCCACCTTTTTTTCCACCTCCCTCACCTGTTAAATCAGCAAGTAATCAAGTTATTTACAAATATTCTACACTATCATTTAAGGATTACAACATTATCGCAAATATTCTTATAAAGTTCACCTTCAGCAGCATGGGTTGCATAAAGCAGGGACAGCAGTTTGACTGAGGACTTCTGATAGAGCTGAACCACAGAGTCGTTCAGGGGGTCTTTGTTCTTATCCAGCCAGCCCATAACATTGTAATCCACAGTGCCAGCATAGTGCACCAGAGAGAAGTGGGCCTCGGCTTTGCCTTTAGCTGGCTTTGGCTTCTCAAAGGACTTGCTTTTCCCAAGATGCTGGTCATACAGTTTGTTTTTGAAGGTTGTGTCTGATGCCTTTGGAAACATACACTCCTCTTCAAGGATGGAGAAGATGCCCATCGGCTGTTGACACACAACAATAATGTCATTCAGAAAAAAAATGCTTACATTTTGATATATCGAAACACTTCTTTGTACCTTTTCAATAAGCTCAATGCAGGCAGCCAAGTCCATCCCAAAGTCAATGAACTCCCATTCAATGCCTTCTTTCTTGTACTCTTCTTGCTCCAGAACAAACATGTGGTGGTTGAAAAACTGTTGCAGTTTTTCATTTGTGAAGTTGATGCACAGCTGCTCCAGACTGTTGAACTAGAAGCCAGTATATTGCATATTTTTAAGAAATACAAACATAGTGCAGATCATATGAAATGAATAAAAACTCCACATACGTCAAAGATTTCAAAGCCAGCAATATCCAGGACTCCAATGAAAAAGTTCCTGGGCTGTTTAGTATCCAGCATTTCATTGATGCGGACCACCATCCACAAGAACATTTTCTCATAGATGGATTTGCACAGAGCCGATACTGAGTTGTTGACCTTCAGATGACATAAACCAGACTCAATAAAATAACACAAATTATGAGTTTAATCTAAACCAACGGTGAGGCAGATTTACCTGTGGAACTGTCTGGCCTTTAACCACCATTTCATTGCCAACCTTGACTCTGGGGTAGCACAAAGCCTTGAGCATATCAGCAGAGTTCAGGCCCAGGAGGTAAGCTATTTTATCAGCCACTGGAATATGTGCAAAATAAAATCCCTTGGTCATGAAATCTCACCCCAAAAAAAATACAAATGTCTAATTGCTCCTCTGTAAACACGCCAATCACCTTCATTGCCATCAGGCTCTGCCTGTTCCTCTCGCTGCTTCTGCTTGAACTTCATGTTCCCATGATGCATCACCGCACCGGTCAGCTTGTAGATGCCCAATTTTTCTTCAGCGGTAAATCCCAGAATATCAATGGCAGTCTGCAAAAATAAAAGGTTAATGTGCTTCACAGCTTTGCAGTAAACAAACATTTACTCACATCGGTGGCAATGAATTCTTCAATGTCATTGATACTCTTGACAGTGATTTCTCCATGACTGATCATTGGATAGTCATAAGGGTTGGTGGTGATCAGAAGTGCCTCTGTGGGTAGCAGATAAAACATTGGAGCAACTTAATTTACGCCATATATGTTCTCTATAAATGCATTATGACGTTGAAATCCCACCGATGAGCTCAGGCTTGTGCCCTGTGGCCAGCTGGTAGAAGATGTGGTAGCTCCTCTCAGCAGACAGCTGGAAGGTCACCCGAGACTTCTCCAGCAGATCTGTGAAACAAAGCAGTGAGTGATGGCGCGCCAGGCTGTTATTCAACACCTTAGTCATGCAAAATGTCTTACATGTTTCGATATCAGCTGAAGCCAACTTTCCGGTGGTTCCAAAGTGGATCCTGATAAATTTACCCTTTTTCAGAGAAATGTAGTTTAGTTAAAAAAAAAAAAAAAAAAAACATTGGTTCATGGACAAAGTGCCTTACAAAACGAGATGAGTTGTCATTCCTCACGGTCTTGGCATTACCATAGGCCTCCAGCAGTGGGTTTGCTGCAATGATTTGATCTTCCAGCGACCCCTGTCAATAATGTTTGACTTAGAGCCACTTCAAATGTTCTGATGTCATATTTTTAAATTACATACCTTCATCTTGCTAGCAACCTGCTCAGCCTTCTTTCCTCCAGCCACTGCGATTGTCGCAAAGTACTGGATGACACGTTTGGTGTTGACCGTCTTTCCTGCTCCGGATTCTCCACTAATTAAGCAAGGAAGGAATATTATTAATACATACTAATCATTATCCAATAATGTGATCTATTTGTTCAAAAGAAGCACAAACACTCACGTAATCAGGATGGACTGGTTTTCACGGTCTGTAGGAGAGACATTTGTGAGTGATGCATGTTTATATTTCATGTTGTTTTGTATATTATCTGTACAAATAGAATAAAAATACCTTGGAGCATGAACTGATAGGCGTTGTCAGAGATGGAGAAGATGTGAGGTGGTGCCTCTATTCTCTTCTTGCCCCTGTATCCTGACACAACCACTGAGTCATACACTGGGAGCCACTTGTAGGGGTTCACAGTCACACAGAACAGCCCAGAGTAGGTCTGTCAGGACAAAGAGTGAAAGCATAAGTAAAACTCACTGCTGTTTATGAGCAGATGGTTTTACACTCACGTAGATCATCCACGCTGCATAACGCTCTTTGAGGTTGTACAGCACAGAAGGTTCACTCAGGTGGGTCATCATGGCCATGTCCTCAATCTTATCATACTTGGGAGGGTTCATAGGGAAGATTTCATCTTCCTTCACCGTCAGAGACTGTAAAATGAAAAAAAATATTCAAATGCTATGCTTTACAGTTGAGCAACATACATGTTGCCGTCTTGCATTAATAATAAATAGATGTGCAAACCTTTCCACCCGAAATTTCAACAGTGGCTTTGCCACCTTCCTTCTTCATAAGCTTTCCCTTGAGATACATTTCTGCTGGTTCTGTAACAAAGTATGCTGTCTTGGCATCAAAAGGAGTGTTTTGTGCCTCGATCCTTTCTCGTTCTGGCTTGCGGAGGTATATGGCTGCCGGGCCAAAACACTCCATTTCTGGGTCTCCACTCATGATGACCCTTTAGTGAAGGAACCCTGTCAGTAGAAACATCTATAGTTTGAAAAATATTACAATATTAAAGCTTTTAAACAAATGAGTAAGAATAATTTACCTATTCCAAAACCAAATAGTGGCTGCGTGGACACTGAGCAAAAAGGAAATTGAAGGAAGCTGTGTTATTTTTAATCACACCTTAATATTAGTTTCTTGATGCCAGAGACTCACCTTCGTTGGCAGCCTGTCAGTTCAATACTTTGGAGGAGCATAGCAGGGGTTCTTTTATAGTGAAGATTCGGCCCACCACTCAGAAAGAGCTCTCCTCTTTAGGTCATGGCGCATTTGGACAAATGGTGTCAGGTGGCATGTGAGCCTCATCCATTCAACCGGGGCCATCATTTCCTCTAATATCACAAAATAATCATTAGATTAAATCCTATCCCACAAAACACTGTTAACTAAATCCACTATATAATTGAAAACACTTCACTAAAATGTCATTCAGTTCTGATGATTTTCATACAGCATAACGTCATAATGACAAAATATTAATCATGCTCAGGTTCAGACATAGCTAAGAGTTAAGCAGTGGTTATTTTAAAACTCCATTATGGGGCATTACAGTTGTGCCTTCTCTCAAAAAGAAAGGCGAAACCAGAGATGTTGTGAACGCTATTCTCTGTGGTGTGATTAAGTTGCGATAAAAGGCGACATTTAATATGACTGGCCTTTTACTATCATCATATTAGGGCCTACTGCAAATATAGCCTCACACGTTTAAATCCCCAATTGCTTTGCTTTTGCAAACACTTCTCTTTAATTAAGGTCAGAAGTATTTTGGGATCATATTACAAGGAAGCAGGAACCACATCACAGCTTATTTATATGGACAGAGTGGTTGCTTTTACTGATTTCTGATTCCTCTTTAATATTTTCAGCAAACTGTTGACTTGTAGACTTTGATTTATAAAATTCAGTAACACTTTGAATGATTTTTATTTTTTGTGTGTGTTAAGGATCTTACTCTTGTTCCGAAAAGCCAGATGCAGGCAAGAATCCATTTATATATGGTAAGTACATGGAGGAAGTGTGCGTGGATAGGGAAGTCTGGGCATTATTACAATTATTATTATTTATATTTATTTTCAATTAATTTAGTTTTATTATTATTTTATTATTATCTCATTTATATTTTGTTATTTTTTTTAATTTGTTTTCCTCTCTTCCTTAAACGCCAGCCTCTGACACCCACAATGGCAATTCCCATAATCAATATTACTGAAACTAAAACAAAGAGCGGCTTTGCAAACATCGGAGCATCCACTGTTAAAGAGCGTCTATGGAGCTTCAGATTCAAATGATGCCTTCTATTATATAACATGGCTTAAAACATAGCACACTAATGACTTCAGAATACTTCAGTGCACATGCATGCAGTGTTATAACATAGACACGTTTGAGCAGGTGTGATAGAATGTAGAGAGTAGCTTTGTGTGTGTTCTGCCTGAGTGCCAATCTAATTAGTCTTGTATGTGAGGGATTTCTGCAAAGTAACTGATACAAGCAGAATGAATAGTGTTGATATATTGTCAACAGGTAGAACAGGTTGTTAATATAAACAGTGAACAGGATAACAGTGACCTGTAAAAAGCAAATAACTACAGCATTCTTGGAATTCTTTCAAGTTACGATAAACGGGGGGGGAGCAGAATTTAATAGAAAATGTCTGATGGGACCCACAAGATTATCAGCCTCCAGGACCTTCCCTCTGAAAAAAATAATTCAGTGGTGTTCGATTTCAGTCTTGCATAGTGTACATTTAGTGATGAGTGGTAATCTCAGGAAACCAAACAAGACGCGAAGACAGTGATAACTCCTGCTGCATGTTGGCGGCTTCACAACTTGAGGGTCCCTCTGGTGTTTATAAGATGTCAGTGACCTCCTTAACGTTTATGCACACACATTCAAGAAGGTCTTTAGCACAGACGGCATGCGGCACTATTCTTAAACCAGCCACTTGCACTTGCACTTGCATTATTAGTATCTATCGATGTTAAAGTGTATATATTGGTAGTGGGACTCGATTAAAATGTTCAATTGAGTTAATTATGGCCTTTATTATTTATTTAATTCATTAATCACAATTAAGCGTAATTTATTTAGGGGCTGTTTTTACATGTAAAAACATGTGTTTTTATCTGTAAACCAAATGTTTACATATTAAAAAAATATATATATTTTTTTTTTCTCACTGTCTGTCTGACATGAAACCAGAATTCACTTTTATTTTGTTTAGGTCAATTAGAATTTTAAAAATTATTACATTTTTTAAATTCCAGAAGAATGAGAGATAGAATTTTCTACACTTTTTTTTTTTTCATTACTTTTTACAAAGCCAAATGTTTACATAAATTTCATTAATATTTGATAGCATTGCCTTTAAAATGTATATCTTGGCTGGTTTTGGATTTCCTTTCACAAGTTTCTCACAATAGTTGGCATGAGTTTCGGTCCATTCCTCCAAACAGAACTGGTGTAACTGAGACACTGTAGGCCACCTTGAGTGCACATGCCTTTTAGCTCTGCCCATACATTTTCAACTGGATTGAGATCAGGACTTTGTGATGGCCACTTAAAACTTCCTGGCTGATGTCTTGAGATGTTGCTTCAATGTTTCCACATAGTGTTTTCTCTTCATGACATCATCTATTTTGTGAAGTGCACCAGTTCTTCCTGCAGCAAATCAGCCCCACAGCATGATGCTGCCATCCCCTTTTTCACAGTTGGGATGATGTTCTCAGGCTTCAAGATTCCCCCTTTATTCTCCAAACGTAACGATGGTCATTATGGCCCAAAAATTCGTTGTTGTTTTTTTTTTTAGCATACCACAGGATATGTCTCCAAAAATTAAAGCCTTTGTCCTTTTTTTATTTTCAAACTCCAAACTGGCTTTTTGATGTTTCTTTTGGAGTAAGAACTTCTTCCTGGCAGAGTTCCCTCTCAGTCCATGTCGATACAGGACTTGTTTCACTGTGGATAATGACACACTCTTACCAGGTTCAGCATCTTCACCAGGTCTGTTGCATTTGTTCTTGGGTTGATATTCACATTTCAGACACAGCACGTTCGTCTCTGGGACACAGAACCCGCTGTCTTTGTGATCTGTATGATGACAGGACATTTCCATCATTGTTTGAACCGGCACCTTCAAGTTTCTTGAAATTGCACCCAATTTACCTATGTAAACTTCTGACATTGTAAAAAGTAACAAAAACATTTCCCAAAAAACTCTCTCATTCTTCTGGCATTTAGCAAATATAAATAATTTTTAAAATGAAAAAAATGCAAATGTGTCTTTTTAAAGTGTATGTAAACATATGGTTCCCCGCTGTATATTCTAGATGCTTCTTTGTATTTTCCTACATTTTAACTTATGTTAAGTGGAAATGTGATCATTTCAAAGACAAGAGCAGTTTGATTTATTTTTGGATGATTATCTTTTTGAATAAGTTTATGTGGCTTGCTCTGTGAATCCTAGTTAAGCTGGTCACTTTGTAATAATATTGGTATGATTCTCATGGTCGAAATATAAATGAACAACACAAGGGCAAGACAATAAGGTTGGGAACCACTGCTCTAATTCAACTAGTACTTTTCGCCACTCACTCCCCCTATTGGCCAGTCTTGTCATGCTCAAGGGTGAGTGACAGGAATTTCAACAATCACAGTGGTTTCAGAAGCAGCTGATGGACGTAAATACCTTATAACAGCAGTATAAATAGAACGCAAGAACTGTGATTGAAGATTGAAACTGCCCGGCCCTAACTTATATATGGGTAAATAAAAATTAAAAAATGAAGACAAACTGGTGCTTTTTACTGAGCTGATACAACAGGATTCATAGGGGTGTGTGTGAGACTAGAGTATTCACAGCCATGCGACAAGTAAAAGGGGACTGAGGAAAATAAAATTATATGAGCTTGCGGACAGGGTCTCAAGGCCATGTGGGTTTGTTGCAAGAAGAGAAGAGCAGCGTATGGCTAATCCTGTGCTTTAGGGAACTCCAAAGTCACCCCACACTTTCTCACCTCACCTCCTAATCCCGAGAGTTTTAGGGATGAATAAGGTCATGCCATCCCGGCCATCGCATACTAAGAACTAATTTTAAACATTTAACTGACAAACAAATTGAGTACAGCCATAAAAGCAGGCTTTATGTTACTATGAAAATGCTACAGACTATGTTAAAGCTTCACACAATTCACAAAATGCTCAATATAAAATGCCAAAATTGCATGCATCAAATCAACAAGCCGTCTTAAATACAGGTTAGTTGAAGTGTCCGATACAAATGACTCAAAACCAGTGCCATTGAGAAGCGCAATAGGTTATTGAAAATCTAAATGGAAAATAAATGCAGGTACTCACGTTGTACACCGTGGTCGTTACTACTTGTGTCCATGCTTTTAGTGGTCATTTACAAGTTAGGAATGCACACAACAATCACCTTGGTTTGTTATCCAGGGGCAGTTGTTGCAGCTTGACAAATGAAGAAAGTGACAGAGGGAGATCAAAGACCATAAAAACACAATAAGCCTCTTGGGCATCTGGCATTTGCCTTGTGGCTTGACAATCAACACAAGGCTGCTTCTATATTTGAGTTTTGTCCTAATATGACTGAGCAACTATCACATGACAACGGTTTATCGAAGACAGAAGCTCATTATATCTTAAGTGTAATCGCAGTAGAATTTGTTCATCTTACATCTGCCGATTTATGGTCTTTGCCACAGCACCAATTTTTAGGACCTGTCTCAAGTTAAGTGTGTTCTTTCATTGTTCTTTCTAGACAATCAGTGTCTTTTCACCATTGAAGAAAAGACACCAAATTCATGTTAAAGGCAACTGAACCGGCATCCGTCACTCACTGGGTCCAGATTTAGGGATTGTCTCAGTCCCTCTTGTGTATCCCTTAAGTGCAAGAATAAAAGCAGCTGTTGGCACTGTTGTGGGGAATAATCCCTTGGCAATCCTTTCTTTTCTTCAAAGCTCTTTGGCATGCATTTCATTTTTAACAATTTCTGACTTGTAAAGATTCTGAAACAGTATAGCAGTGACTTTTTAAAACTTCTCCAAAGCATTGTGAGGGACAATGTTGTGCCAGCAGCATTAAGTAGAAGCATTAGTCACACCTTTGGATTGTCTAACCATTGTGTTGTCTCCAAGTAACATACAACACCTGCACATTACAACTCAAGCCAAATGCCATAAGGGAAAACAATAAACCATGAGAAAAAACTGCAGGTACAGTAACAAGATGCAAGAAGTAAGATATTAAAAGATCCTTTTGAAAGTACCCATTTATTTGCAGGAAAATCACATGGTCTGGCAACAATGGCAACTCCTGAGTGGCAGCTCAGAGGTAAGGCACAACGCCAGACAACACCCAAATCGAGGTGCTGCACACGTGTGATGGGCTCTCTTACTTCTATAAAAGAGAGCGGCATAACCTTAAGCAAGGACAATAAACCAGCAAAGGTACGTTATGTTTCTCTTCAAGACAGCAATAAAAAAAGGATAGAATTAAAACAATACTCTTGTATCTGTTTTAGTCTGAACTGAAGGCTGCCAGAAAGAACATTGCTCGGTTGGTGTTCCCCAGGTAATTTATTTTCAGATGTAAAATAGTAAAAGCAACAATTGATCTAACAGAATTTTTTTCTTCAACAGCAAAGTGCCATCATGGGTGACGCGGAAATGGAGTGTTTTGGCCCGGCGGCCGTTTACCTCCGCAAGCCAGAACGAGAGAGGATTGAGGCTCAGAACACGCCATTTGATGCTAAAACAGCTTACTTTGTGACTGAGCCTAAAGAGATGTACCTAAAGGGGAAACTCATCAAGAGGGAGGGAGGAAAAGCCACAGTGGAGACACTGTGCAAAAAGGTAAGGCATTAAACTATACTCATGTTTAGCAATTCTCAGTCTATGAAAAACAAAACAAACAAGCACATAAACAGAATCACAGTACATGTTTTTTTACAGACCCTGACGGTGAAGGAAGATGAAGTCTTCCCTATGAACCCTCCCAAGTATGATAAGATTGAGGACATGGCCATGATGACCCACCTGAGTGAACCTTCTGTGCTGTACAACCTCAAAGAGCGTTATGCAGCGTGGATGATCTACGTGAGTTTAAAACCATCTGCTCATAAACAGCAGTGAGTTTTACTTATGCTTTCACTCTTTGTCCTGACAGACCTACTCTGGGCTGTTCTGTGTGACTGTGAACCCCTACAAGTGGCTCCCAGTGTATGACTCAGGGGTTGTGGCAGGATACAGGGGCAAGAAGAGAATAGAGGCTCCACCTCACATCTTCTCCATCTCTGACAACGCCTATCAGTTCATGCTCCAAGGTATTTTATAATATTTGTACGCAGTGTTGAGGAGTTTCTGAAAACACATATTCAGAATACTAATTTTGAGTAACTGTATTCTGGTAAATGTCCTCTCATTTGAGGGTATTTAGAATACAGTTACTTCCCTAGTATCAAAGGGATACATTGCACCTAATTAATAATTAAATTTCAGTTTCAGTAAATTCATAGCTCTATGTTATTTTGGGCTGTGGGCATTTGCAAAGTGCTTTCATGCATTCTGAATTAGTGAAAAATTAGTTCAAAACAGGCAGTGTAACAAGTGTAGTAATCATTTTAATCATACGCCACATTCATGCTTGAATATTATGCAAATCAACATGGAAGTATTCAAAGTATTCAGAATACAGAACTCTGATTGGACAAAACAACGGAATACCTTACTAAATACATTTTAAGGCAAGTATTCCGTATTCTGTAACTAAATGCAATTTCAAAGTATTCTCCCCAACACTGTTTGTACGGTATCTACAGATAATCTACAAAATAACATGAAATATAAACATCACACATGTCTCTCTTACAGACCGGGAAAACCAGTCCATCCTGATTACGTGAGTTTTTGCGCTTTTTGGTCGAAGAAATGTGAATACATCTTTTGAACAAATAGATCACATTATTGGATAATGATTAGTATGTATTAATAATATTCCTTCCCTGCTTAATTAGTGGAGAATCCGGAGCAGGAAAGACGGTCAACACCAAACGTGTCATCCAGTACTTTGCGACAATCGCAGTGGCTGGAGGAAAGAAGGCTGAGCAGGTTGCTAGCAAGATGCAGGTATGTAATTTTAAAAATATGACATCAGAACATTTGAAGTGGCTCTAAGTCAAACATTATTGACAGGGGTCGCTGGAAGATCAAATCATTGCAGCAAACCCACTTCTGGAGGCCTATGGTAATGCCAAGACCGTGAGGAATGACAACTCATCTCGTTTTGTAAGTCCTATGATTAACATGTTAATAAAACAGGTCATTGTGACAACACATGTTTTTTTTTCTTATTGATGATTACACCTCTTGAATATACCATGCACTTTTGTACGAGTGTCATTTGTGTAATACTGCCCATAATAATCAGATAATTGCACTATAGGGTAAATTTATCAGAATCCACTTTGGGACCACCGGAAAGTTGGCTTCAGCTGATATCGAAACATGTAAGACATTTTGCATGACTAAGATGTTGAATAACAGCCTGGCGCGCCATCACTCACTGCTTTGTTTCACAGATCTGCTGGAGAAGTCTCGGGTGACCTTCCAGCTGTCTGCTGAGAGGAGCTACCACATCTTCTACCAGCTGGCCACAGGGCACAAGCCTGAGCTCATCGGTGGGATTTCAACGTCATAATGCATTTATAGAGAACAAATATGGTGTAAATGAACTGCTATACATCTGCTTATATCTGCTACCCACAGAGGCACTTCTGATCACCACCAACCCTTATGACTATCCAATGATCAGTCATGGAGAAATCACTGTCAAGAGTATCAATGACGTTGAAGAATTCATGGCTACTGATGTATGTGTTTTTATGTATATCTTTGATGTAGTCATAAAGTAACTCTGTGACATTTATTTTTATATCTACAACAGGCCGCCATTGATATCCTTGGCTTCAATGCTGAAGAGAAAGCAAGTATGTACAAGCTGACTGGTGCAGTGATGCATCATGGGAACATGAAGTTTAAGCAGAAACAGCGAGAGGAACAAGCAGAGCCTGACGGCTCTGAGGGTAACACTGTTTGACAAAACAAAATACAGAGCTTGATTGTGTAAATCTGGGGTGTCCAAACTACGGCCCGCGGGCCTACGACGGCCCAACTGTGGCTTACTTTTAATTCTAAAAATATAATTGCATTTTTTTTTTTTTGCTTTAATTGAATACATTTAAAGTCAAATAATTCCATTAATAGAAAGCTGTGATGAAGGCAGTTTTTTGTTTACTTTTAGCATATTCAATTAAAAAGCATAGTTAACATTTTTTTGAATTTGCTAACTTTAATACAATAGAGGTGAAGTTATATATCTGACCTCTACTGAGCGGCCCAGTTGTTTGTATATTTTTCTGTATGTGGCCCTCAGTGAAAAAGGTTTGGACACCCCTGGTGTAAATAGTAAGAAACTGATGTGCTTCCTTTCTTTTAGTGGCTGATAAAATTGCTTACCTCATGGGTCTTAACTCAGCTGATTTACTAAAAGCTCTTTGCTACCCCAGAGTAAAAGTTGGAAATGAGTTTGTGACCAAAGGTCAGACTGTTCCACAGGTATGGTATGAAACAACATCATACAAAAATCCAATGTCAAATGGGACTCTATATATTATTTCTGTCATTAAGGTCAACAACTCAGTATCGGCTCTGTGCAAATCCATCTATGAGAAAATGTTCTTGTGGATGGTGGTCCGCATCAATGAAATGCTGGATACTAAACAGCCCAGGAGCTTTTTCATTGGAGTCCTGGATATTGCTGGCTTTGAAATCTTTGACGTATGTGGAGTTTTTAATATATGACTTGCTTATGATCTGCATTAAGTTTATATTTAAAAATATGCAATATACTGGCTTCTAGTTAAACAGTCTGGAGCAGCTGTGCATCAACTTCACAAATGAAAAACTGCAACAGTTTTTCAACCACCACATGTTTGTTCTGGAGCAAGAAGAGTACAAGAAAGAAGGCATTGAATGGGAGTTCATTGACTTTGGGATGGACTTGGCTGCCTGCATTGAGCTAATTGAAAAGGTACAAAGAAGTGTTTTGATAAATCAACATGTAAGCATTTTTTTTCTGAATGACATTATTGTTGTGTGTCAACAGCCGATGGGCATCTTCTCCATCCTTGAAGAGGAGTGTATGTTTCCAAAGGCAACAGACACAACCTTCAAAAACAAACTGTATGACCAGCATCTTGGGAAAAGTGCCCCTTTCCAAAAACCAAAAGCTACTAAAGGCAAAGCCGAGGCCCACTTCTCTCTGGTGCACTATGCTGGCACTGTGGATTACAATGTTAATGGCTGGCTGGATAAGAACAAAGACCCCCTGAACGACTCTGTGGTTCAGCTCTATCAGAAGTCTTCAGCCAAACTGCTGGCCCTCCTTTATGCAACCCATGCTGCTGAAGGTAAACGTCGTAATTAATAATAATAATTAAAAAAGCCCAATCTCAGAACCAAGGCACTCCTCACTCATCAAAATTCTCTATTATATCATGTAAGTCTTTATTTAAAATAAGGCTAGTCCATCTGATTAAAAAAAGACATAGACGCCAACATGACACAGCCTTTCTCAGAGAGGGTAGAAGGCTGAAGATAAACGGAAAGGCACGGGAAAAATGCAATATCATGCTGGCTGCTATACCATGCTGGGTGCTATGGTGCTATGGTGACTAGCCCATTTTGAATAAAGGTTTTTAAAGTACCTTGAATGTAGTTTAGTATTGCTGAGCAATGATTAAATAGAAGATGAGTAAATGAAATGATCTAAAAGTTTACAAATCTGTATTTAACAGGTGAGGGAGGAGGAAAAAAAGGTGGTAAGAAAAAGGGTGGTTCGTTTCAGACAGTTTCTGCTCTGTTCAGGGTAAGTTATTGTATAATCATTGTTGTATAGTTTGACTCTATTAACTGTAATTCTGGGATTATTTTAAAGTAATAAATCGTCTGCTTCCAGGAAAATCTGGGCAAGCTGATGACCAATTTAAGAAGCACTCATCCCCATTTTGTGCGCTGTTTGATTCCAAATGAATCCAAGACTCCAGGTTTCTGCTGCAATGATGAATCAATAATAGGCTGTGCGATTAGTTGGGTTAATAATAACTTTAGTATTTATTTTTTTGAGGCCTGATGGAGAACTTCCTGGTTATCCATCAGTTGAGATGTAATGGTGTGTTGGAGGGAATCCGCATCTGCAGAAAGGGCTTCCCAAGCAGGATCCAATATGGAGACTTCAAGCAGAGGTAATTTTCACTGCCATTATAAAGAGAAGTTACTCAAATTAACAATTAATATTTAAAATTCTGATTCTCACTTTTTAAGACTTGCTCATTTTATGACTGCCTGCTTCTTTATGAGTGACTTATGTAAGCAGCTGGAGAACACACTTTTCTTCAGGATCAATAAAGTATTGTATCTTATTCTTATTAGATACAAAGTATTGAATGCCAGTGTCATCCCAGAGGGACAATTTATTGACAACAAAAAGGCCTCAGAGAAACTCCTGGGCTCTATTGACGTTGACCACACTCAGTACAAGTTTGGACACACCAAGGTTAAAAAAAAATCATAGATGTGGCATGCAGCATTTTGCAAAATGTAACGTAACAGAAAGATGTTTTTCAGGTGTTCTTCAAAGCGGGGTTGTTAGGATTACTAGAAGAGATGCGAGATGAAAAACTTGCTATTTTGGTGACAATGACTCAGGCCTTATGTAGAGGATTTCTCTCGAGGAGAGAGTTTGTCAAAATGATGGAGCGAAGGTATTTTGTATTACTAAGTTATATCAACTAAACTGTGTTTTTGAAATAGCTGGCCGTTAACTCAAGTGAACTTAAATATATATATGTATCCCTATTCTCAGGGAAGCTATTTATTCCATCCAGTACAACATCCGCTCGTTCATGAATGTCAAAACTTGGCCATGGATGAAGCTGTACTTCAAGATCAAGCCTCTTCTGAAGAGTGCAGAAACTGAAAAAGAAATGGCCCAAATGAAAGAAGACTTTGAAAAAACCAAAGCGGACCTGGCAAAAGCTTTGGCCAAGAAGAAAGAGCTGGAAGAGAAAATGGTCACTTTGCTCCAAGAGAAAAATGACTTGCAGATCCAAATTCAATCTGTATGTATAGAATATTTAAAATTAATAGACCTTGAATTGCTGAAAATTTGCTTTACCCACTGGACATCCTTCCAAAAATAGGAAGGTGAAACCCTTGCAGATGCAGAGGAAAGATGTGAGGGGCTGATCAAATCCAAAATCCAGCTTGAGGCCAAAGTCAAAGAGACGGCTGAGAGACTGGAGGATGAGGAGGAAATCAACGCTGAGTTGACTGCAAAGAAGAGGAAGCTGGAGGACGAGTGCTCCGAGTTGAAGAAAGACATTGACGACTTGGAGCTCACTTTGGCCAAAGTGGAGAAAGAGAAGCACGCCACTGAGAACAAGGTTCAACAACATGAGAATATTGTTCAATCAATGGTGTATACAGCAATGCCTCAATCCATTTCAATGCATTTGACAGGTTAAAAATCTTGTGGAGGAAATGACTTCTCAAGATGAAGCCATTGCGAAACTAACCAAGGAGAAGAAGGCCCTCCAAGAGGCCCATCAGCAGACCCTTGATGACCTTCAGGCAGAGGAAGACAAAGTCAACACTCTGACCAAGGCCAAGACCAAGCTGGAGCAGCAAGTTGATGATGTATGTCAGGACAATCAATTATACACCTATTAAAATAAAATGATGAAAAAATATTCTACTTTCTTCAACAGCTCGAAGGGTCCCTGGAGCAGGAAAAGAAGATTCGCATGGATCTGGAAAGAAGCAAAAGAAAACTTGAAGGAGATCTTAAACTGGCCCATGAAACCATTATGGACCTGGAGAATGACAAGCAGCAGTCCGAAGAGAAAATTAAGAAGTGAGTATTCATGCATACATGAAACTATAAAGCATATTTATAGCTAGATTTAACAAAATGAGTTTTCATTTCCATTTTAAGGCGGGACTTTGAGATGAGCCAACTTCTTGGTAAAATAGAAGATGAACAAGCAATTGAAATTCAGCTTCAAAAGAAAATCAAAGAGTTGCAGGTGAGTCTATTGTGATTTTGAGCCCATCCATAAGTACTCCATTATGCTGATGTTTTTGTCTTATTAGGCTCGTATTGAAGAGCTGGAGGAGGAAATCGAGGCTGAACGTGCTGCTCGGGCCAAAGTGGAGAAGCAGCGCTCGGATCTCTCCAGGGAACTTGAGGAGATCAGTGAGAGGCTTGAGGAAGCTGGTGGAGCCACCTCTGTTCAAATTGAAATGAACAAGAAACGAGAGGCTGAGTTTCAAAAGCTGCGCAGAGATCTTGAAGAATCCACTCTGCAGCATGAGGCCACTTCTGCCGCTCTGCGCAAAAAGCAGGCTGACACTGTGGCTGAACTGGGAGAGCAGATCGACAACCTCCAGAGGGTCAAGCAGAAACTGGAGAAGGAGAAAAGTGAATATAAGATGGAGATTGATGACCTTTCAAGTAACATGGAGGCTGTTGCAAAAGCAAAAGTAATCATTTCAGCATAATAGTGGAAACATTATTAAATTGGTAACGTTATATTATTAATTTCAGGCTAATCTGGAGAAGATGTGTCGCAGTCTTGAGGATCAGCTCAGTGAGGTGAAATCAAAAAATGATGAAAATATACGACAACTCAATGACATTGGAGTCCATAGAGCAAGACTGCAGACAGAACATGGTTTGTTATCATTTTTGTTATTACACATTTGATCTTTATCATATTTACGTTCTACCTTATCATGCTTATGCCAGACTATTTGCCATTGTTTAAATAAAACTACAATTTTTCAACAGGTGAAATTAGTCGCCATTTGGAAGAGAAAGATGCTCTAATTTCACAGCTGACAAGAAGCAAACAGGCTTACACTCAGCAGATAGATGAGCTGAAGAGGCATATTGAAGAAGAAATTAAGGTATAGTTACACTGCTTTAGCAGTAAGCATTTAATAAGATTTATGTTACACTTTTAATTTCACCACAGGCCAGAAATGCCTTGGCTCACGGCCTGCAATCGTCCCGTCATGACTGTGACCTGCTTAGAGAGCAGTATGAGGAAGAGCAGGAGGCCAAGGCTGAGCTGCAACGTGCACTGTCCAAGGCCAACAGTGAGGTGGCTCAGTGGAGAACCAAATATGAGACTGATGCCATTCAGCGCACTGAGGAGCTGGAGGAGGCCAAGTGAGTCAGTGAGGTCTCTCACAAACAGGTGTTTATCATTCTTCGTCTTTATAATGTTTAAATGAGTCTTTCTTCAAAGGAAAAAGTTGGCTCAGCGTCTTCAGGATGCAGAGGAATCCATTGAGGCTATGAATGCAAAATGTGCCTCTTTGGAAAAGACCAAGCAGAGACTTCATGGTGAAGTGGAAGACCTGATGATTGATGTGGAGAGAGCTAATGCTCTGGCTGCTAACCTCGACAAGAAACAAAGAAACTTTGACAAGGTTTGATTTCTACTAATATATTAAACAGGCCACTTCACTACAGCCGTCAAATGACAGAGATTTATGAATGTGTTTAGGTTCTTGCAGAATGGAAGCAGAAGTATGAAGAGAGCCAAGCCGAACTGGAGGGCTCTCAGAAAGAAGCTCGGTCTCTCAGCACTGAGATGTTCAAGTTAAAGAACTCTTATGAGGAGTCTCTGGACCATCTGGAGACTCTGAAGAGGGAGAACAAGAACCTGCAGCGTATGCACATTTTGACTATTATATTTTCTAATGAATCCAGTATAATAATTTAATCACTTTCATTACAGAGGAAATTTCGGATCTCACTGAACAAATAGGTGAAAATGGAAAAACCATACATGAATTGGAAAAGGGGAAAAAGGTTGTTGAAACAGAAAAATCTGAACTACAGACTTCACTTGAAGAAGCCGAGGTATAATCTATATTCAAAATATCTAGAGCAACTTTCTATAGGGTTTTATACACAACAGAACTGTCATTATTTTCAGGCCACTTTGGAGCATGAGGAGTCCAAGATCCTCCGTGTTCAGCTTGAATTAACACAGCTCAAAGGTGAAATCGACAGGAAACTTGCAGAAAAGGACGAAGAAATCGAGCAGATAAAGAGGAACAGCCAGAGAATCATCGAGACCATGCAGAGCACTTTGGATGCTGAAATCAGGAGCAGAAATGATGCCCTGAGAATCAAGAAGAAGATGGAGGGAGACCTCAATGAAATGGAGATTCAGCTGAGCCATGCCAATCGCCAGGCCGCTGAAGCCCAGAAACAACTGAGGAATGTGCAGGGCCAGCTCAAGGTACTTGTACTAGTTCAATTCCAGTATAAACATATTGTTAATAACTGGATTATTAACAATCACTGTCTGCCACAGGATGCACAAGTGCACCTTGATGAGGCTCTCAGGGGTCAAGATGAAATGAAGGAGCAGGTGGCCATGGTGGAGCGCAGAAACAACTTGATGCTAGCAGAGATTGAGGAGCTGAGAGCTGCTCTGGAGCAGACCGAGAGAAGCCGCAAAGTGGCTGAACAAGAGTTGTTGGACGCCAGCGAGCGTGTGGGGCTTCTTCACTCACAGGTAAAAACACACAAAAAAGCTTCACTTTTTTTAATGTATTCATGTAAACAAAGATTGAAGTCTAAATATATCACTTCAGAACACCAGTCTGATCAACACAAAGAAGAAGCTGGAGGCGGATCTGATCCAGATCCAAGGAGAAGTAGAAGATTCTGTCCAGGAAGCAAGAAATGCTGAGGATAAAGCCAAGAAGGCCATCACTGATGTGTGTATAAGTGACTTTATAAACACTCACATGTCAGTGAAACATTACTCATGGATTTTGTATTGCAGGCTGCCATGATGGCAGAGGAGCTAAAGAAGGAACAGGACACCAGTTCTCACCTGGAGAGGATGAAGAAGAACCTGGAGGTGACTGTGAAAGACCTGCAGCACCGTCTGGATGAGGCTGAGAACCTGGCCATGAAGGGCGGCAAGAAGCAGCTCCAGAAACTGGAGGCTAGGGTAAAATATTCTTTGTTTTAGAAGTTCCAAGGACACTTTATAATTTAAAAAAAAAGCCCAAACAAACACACAAATCTTCTTGTTTTTATTCAAAGGTTAGAGAATTAGAGGGTGAAGTCGATGCTGAGCAAAGACGCTGTGCTGAATCCGTAAAAGGAGCGAGAAAATACGAAAGAAAACTAAAGGAACTTACCTACCAGGTAAATTGTTGATGTGGATATTTATTTATAGTTCATTTTTATTGAAGTTTAATTTGTGTGTGCACTCTTCAAATTCCACTATTTCAGACTGAAGAAGACAAGAAAAACATTAGCAGACTTCAAGATTTGGTAGACAAGCTTCAGCTGAAAGTAAAAGCATACAAAAGACAGTCGGAAGAAGCAGTGAGTGAACCTACTTGAACAATACTTGCAAGTATTTTTTTTATAACTGGACCTTGTTTGGCTAAACTATGTAATGACTTAGGAGGAGCAAGCCAACACTCACCTGGCCAGACATAGGAAGGTGCAGCATGAACTGGAGGAGGCTCAGGAGCGTGCCGACATTGCTGAATCCCAGGTCAACAAGCTGAGGGCAAAGAGCCGTGAAGTTGTCAAGGTAAACAAATATAACCAACAATATAGTTACATAACCTATTCTTTAACACTTATCTTAATTTTAATCTTTAGTCAAAAGAAGCAGCAGAATGAAGAAGCCACAACACGCAGTATGGTGTTCATATAGGCCCAATACTGTTTGTTTATCTTGTTAGTGTTACCTAGTAATAAAACATAGTTGAAGCATCAAGCTCTGTGTCTTTACTTCACTAACAACCGGTTTCATTTGTATTTGTATTTTCATAGAAGACATTATTCCTTTATTAAAGGATAAAATGACAGCAAACTTTACATGTTTTTTTTCTCCTAGTTTAGCCAGTAACTTACAGCAAAGGTTTCAAATTGATCTAAATTTACAAAGTTTCTTTATTCACCTGTGTCTCGCCTTAAACACGAGAGTATTTCGGTAAGCACAAATATAGTAAATGGTCTCAACTTATATAGCGCTTTTAGCCCAAGTGCTTAACATCAAGAAACCATTCACCCATTCACACTCTCATTCACCCATTCACACTCTCATTCACCCATTCACACTCTCATTCACCCATTCACCCATTCACACTCTCATTCACACACCAATGTACGCAGACACTTGGGTTTGGAGTAACGATTAACGTCAACCCTAACAGGGCTAACTTTACTTAGATACAGTAGCCAACTAGGGGTCGATGAACGTTTTAGAGACACGTGGATTAATGTAACCTTGTAACAAACAAAAGGCCAGTATGTGAAACCCGCCTACCTGTAAATGTCGAATTTCAACTGACCGAACATTTTCCACGAACAAAAATAAACCTTTGTTTGTATTATTATAATTATTGTAATAAGCCTACAAGATTATTTTCTGGCTTCACCATAAATATCTCTAATGCGACACATTTCTTCTGCTTTGATGAGTGGCATTTCTTCTTTAGTCACCAGAGGGCAGCACTGTATTGTTAACTGGGTGCGGGCTGCCTGCAGTAATCCTGGTCTTGCCTTTCAAATTAACAGAAGCAAACCCATTATTACCGGGTCGTAAAACGGCAATTTGTTTGAACAGGTGCATCGTTGCTTCGATGTAAAGCACAATTGTTAAAGTAAAAGTCATGTGTGCCATGGTGCGCAGTGCGCTCTGCTGTGTGTCTGCGGCTGCTGCTGCTGCTGCTGCAGTGTCTACGGCGCTGGTAGAGAGATAGCAGTGGTTGCTGCCTTGGCATGCAGTGTTTGCAGTATAAAACGTGTGTGCAAGGTGCTGCACAGCTACAGCTTCTTCCTCTGATGGAATAAGCGAAGAATCATCCTAAAGGCTTAAATACATCTTTTGAGGATACCTCTGTCAATGCAGTGCTGGCTTTAATATCCTTTCATGTGGCTAGTGTCCGGATGGACTTTTAGAACTAGGAAGAAGCAGTCACATTGCATCTGGGTCTAATAAAATGACTGGCACCCAGGGAAGCCAAGATTCCGAAGAAGCGAAAGCGTCGGGGTGCGCGACCTTGCCACTCAACCCGCAGACCGAGCGTCTGTGCAACAAAACCAGCATTTGCTCTCGCTCCTATTTCCTGCTTGTAATGGTGTTTTTTCACGTATACTTAATTAATGTAATTGCTCTGTTGTTCTACGTGCACTACAGCAGCGGGCAAGACGATGACAGCCGTAGTCGTGACGCTCCAGGCGCTGACCATTCGCGCATTAACTCCAGAGGTGCATCGTCAAAAGTTGATTATCAACGTGATTTTTCACTTCCAAGAGTCGAGGGTATTAGGGTGAGCAATACTGCAAAAGGTTGACGTTTTTGTTGCCCCAAAATCAACTGACTGCTTTAAAGCTACATCACTTCATCCAGACATGTATTCCAGGTTGGACATGTCCAGAAGGTGTCTTTGACACCAGGAAAAAGCCACCACATGAGGACACTCAGTCTGAAGCCTCTTCTTTTTGGTACGGTTCTTAGTTAGGGAGAAATTAGCAGAAACAAATTTGTCTATAAAATACATGTGAAATATATGGACCTACTTATTATTTGGTTATATATTATTACTTGCATCATACATGCTTTCCCTTTTATCAAACCTGCAGAAATCCCAGAGTTTTTGTCTGAGGATGAATGCCATGTTGTAATGCAGCTTGCTCAGCTGAAAGGTCTCATGGAAAGCCAGCTGATGATTCAGGAAGATCACGAAGAATTGGTGAAGGAGTTGAATCTTAGTCCGGAAGAGATCTTCAACCTTCTGGACATCAATCAGGATGGACAGTTACAACACACTGAGGTGATTTCTGCATGCTGGGGTTATCAGAAGTTTGGATCAGATGTGTTGAGTGTTTTGTCTTTTGTAAATCTTGTGTCACAGATATTGACACACTCTCGAGTCAGGGATGGCATCTGGCTCACACCAGACACTTTGAAGGAAATCTATGCTGGTCTCAAAGCTGACAAGAATGGTGACGGTATGAGTTAAAAGTAAAGACTTTCATTGAACTGAAGTATTTTTTTCATGTTCTGTTTTCAATATTTTCATGGACTTTAAATCAGGTTTGCTGAGTTTAGAGGAATTCAAACTTCTGAGCAATGATGCCTTCCAGCGCTTCCTGCAGCAACAAGGAGTCAAGAGGAGTCAGTTGGTGAGGAACAGCCGACACACATGGCTTTACCAAGGCGAAGGAGCGCACAAGGTCCTTCAAGATATCAAAGAGAGGTCAGAAACACACAAGTCATCAATTGTAGGCTGTAACAGACATTTTATTTCTTAATACTTGAAGACTGTTTGTTTCCATTCAGGGTAATCCAACTAACTCGGCTCCCGCCTGCCATAGTGGACCTAAGCGAGCCATTACAAGTAGTTCGTTATGAAGAAGGAGGGCATTACCACGGCCATCACGACAGTGGTCCAGTCTATCCTGAGACTGCCTGTACACACACCCGATTAGCAGCTAACACCTCCACTCCTTTTGAGACATCATGCAGGTGATTCCCATAAATAATAGTGTCTAATGCAGGGGTAGGCAACGTTAGGCTCAGGGGTGAAATCCGGCCTTCTAACATAGAACCTCCAATAACCATTACACACGTCAGAGTGTAATTAACTGTTTTATAAAAATGCTGAAAATACTATAAATTCCTATGAAATGTCTTGGTCTTTTGGCATGAATTAGTCTTTGGCATTCAAGTAAACCTGCCCGCAAACACAGCAAACTTGCCAGCCCATGTTTTGTTGCTTTGTTTCAGTTAAAGGGACATGTTAATTGTTGTGTGTAGATTATGTGGTAACTGGGGCATTTGATTTGTTAGTGATTGCACAATGTTAGTGTCAGATGCACTTGAGGGCATTCATGTGCTCATTGTACTGTAAGTGTGTTTGCCTCATGTGTGTGTCAAACTTTAAATCTATGTTGCACACTTAGGTACATCACTGTTCTCTTCTACCTGAACTCTGTTGAAGGGGGCGGGGAGACCGCATTCCCTGTGGCAGACAACAGGACCTACGATGAAGTGGTGAGTAACTGTAGGAGATGTTGAATTAGTTTCCAACCTAAAACTGCATGTTTTTCATATCTGAAAATTCACATGTTTGCCACTGACTTGTTGTTTTCTTTCAGTGTTTAATACAGAATGATGTAGACCTTCTGGACACTAGGAAGAACTGTGATAAGAGCAACCTTAGAGTAACGCCAACCAAAGGGACTGCAGTTTTCTGGTACAATTATCTTTCAGATGGAAAAGGTGGGATTGGGCATGATAATAAATAAATACATTGTTTGCATATTATTGAAGTGTGCTATGTATGCCTGCAGGCTGGGTGGGGGAGCAGGATGAATATGCTCTCCATGGTGGCTGTGTGGTCACCCATGGAACTAAGTGGGTTGCCAATAAATGGATCAACATTGATCCAGATTACCAACGTCAAGCTCGATATCAGCAGTTGGTCTCACAGCAGCCACAGGACAGTGATGACAACAGTGCTACAAAGTCCTCTGACACACATAGTCCTGACATCCACCAAGACTTGTAGCAGCGTTTAAAGATCTGCAATTGTCATGTGCACAATGTCTTTGCAACTGTTCATGGGCAGAATAGAGACAATTCAGGGAAAGGTATCGCAGTGGGTTTATCCAAGTACTTTGTAACATTTGCTACATTATAAGGAAAGGAATCGCTTATTTTTTTGGAATGTTGCACTACACTTTTAAACTTGAGACACTGTAAACCTGCATGTTTGCACTTAGAAATGATTGCACCGTTTACCAAAAAGACTGTGACTATGCATGTTGCCTCATCTCTAATCCTCATCTTGGATCTGTGAAATTGTGGCAAAATATTTTTTGTAGATATTATTCATAAATATGAAAAAAAAAATCTTTTTAATGTATACTTTTTATACACTCATATGTTTAATTTTAGTAGAATTCAGACACCAATAAAAGATTAATGACCAACTTTTTATAGTTAGTGAATTTATTGAATTGTTTCAAAATGTATTACATAGTATTACATTGTTTATCATATAAAAATGCAAATCTATTATTCATTTTTCTCAGTATTGACCCGCTTAAAGCTTTGTGCCGATGGAGATGTCCTGAAATAAATAAGTATAATTGATAAGTCTTGGGGAGGAAACAATGAAATCAAAAATCTAAATGTCTGTAATTAGTTACACACCAAGAATGGTTCATATGGAGTGAAGGTTCTTGTCCCGTGATTATTGTGACAGAAAAGTACAGCGTCATGAACAGTGGCGAACAGCTGCTGCTTTGTTATGGAACCAGAAAAGAACCCTCCTTTTTCTAACTGTGTCACAACAGAAGCTAAATGCAAAATAAACACATGATGTAGCAGTAATCAGAATATGTGTGTGTGTGTGTGTGTGTGTGCGCGTGTGTGTGTGTGCGTGTGTGTGCGTGCGTGTGTGTGTGTCCGTGCGCGCGCGTGTGTGTGTGTGTGTGTGTATACTTTCATTATTTTGCATGCCTCAGCATTGGCATTTTTGCTTTATAATTTGAAATTATTAAAATACAGGCAATAGAGCTGGTGGAGTTTTGGGGTTTTCACAATGACGCAATTGTACGAAAGTACAGAACGAAGTGCTGGTAGCTAAATTTAACAGCTTTGCCTGAGGTTTACTCAATACTGTGAGAATGTACAATAAAAGCTAAAAAATACATCATGCAATGATTTTGCATATGTCCACTTTAAATTATTATTTTACACTTAAATGATTTGATACTTACTCTGGCACCCTGCCAAGTAGATATCCACATCAATCTCACTAAAGTCTTGGAAAATCTGTTCAGAAAATTAAGAGTGTAGTTGTACATTATTTACTTTAGTCATACATTATGTGCTGTACTCATTCTCCTAAAATGAAACACTTACATTTCTTACAGTTTTGATGGCCACTGTATCTATGAAGTTAGCTGCTGACAGGTCTAGGATAATTGAGTGGATGTCCCAGGTCCACTTTCCCAGAGATCCAAGTGAGACCTTCTCTAGGTCTTGACTCAGCGTGTCCTCACTGCTAGAGCCCAGGGTGGTGGTGTCCCCCTCTTGCAGATCGGACAGCCAGCCTAAGCTCATGTTTTCTGGATCTCCCCCTCCCTTTAGGTACTCCCATCTACCCTGCCCATCAGGAGTCCTGGGAGTGGTTGGCATCACAAATACAGTGCCGTTTTCCCTCTCTGTAATCTTCTGTTCTTCATTCTCTGCACTAATGTTGTTCACACACACATCCCTCCATCCTCTGGCCTCCTCCTCCACAGAGAACACAGGGGCACCAGCCAGCTGCTCAGCTGCCCTCTGGGCTCGTCTCTTCTGAGTAATCAGTGAAGGAGATGATTCAGAGTGATGAAATGCTGGGGTTGGCTTTGTATAGTACACTACTACTACTATTTCAGTGTAACAAGAACAGTCCAATTACTGACATTATGTATGTTGCAAGTAAATAATTCTGTGTTCAACAAACACCTTTAGAGGCATTATAAAAGAAGAAAATACCAGTGAATTCTAGGCATTGTGTAAAATGCCGGCATCAGGCAAAATAGAGAATATGTGAGCCAGACTCATTCAGACTAAACCAGAATAAAAGGAGGTCTAAATCAGGAATCTTAAACTAGGACACAACCACAAGTGAACCAGGACTACCCAGATCTAAACCAGCACTATAATCCACCCAGAAACAAACACCCATCTTAAATGAGAAGAAACAAGTACATGTATATACACTCTATACTAGCATAATATCAATACAGAAATTTTGTATGTCAAAAAATGCAGTAGCTATAAATTCTTGGACAATAAAGTGTAGTATTAAACTTGCAAGCTGTGTCACATACTTAAAATGAACGTAAAATGATTTAATTTACACTAAATGTAAAAGTGCAATCTTAAATTCCCCTTCATCACAGGGCTCTACCTCTTTTTTGGCTTGCCGTTTTGCACGCCTTTCTGCCCTCCTTTCTCTGCGCCTTTGTTTGGCCTCCTGTCTCCTCTTGTAGATGATCATTTTACTGATGTCAAGTCCACTCTCCAAGGCAAAAAAACACACGAAAATAACAAAAGTTTCATTTACAAACAAAGTCCCAAATTACAGAGCAAACCTTTTCTTTGAGAGCTTCTAGGTAAAGGTCAGCGTTGGCAAAATAGACAGTAGCTGATGAGTGGAATATTGTAATGCCTGGGATCTGTCTTGCCTGATATAAAAACAGTAAAAAAGGAACATGGTCACGCTTCTTTGATACACTGAGCAATTATATTAATTTTACCTGATCATGAGTCTCTATGTCCACATATATTTCAGTCCCATGGATGTTTCCCAAAATGGAATATGTTGGCCTTAGCAATTAGAAAAGCACATTAGCATAACAAAGTGCAGTAGCTGTGCAAGTACTATCACTGAACAGTAACACAGGCTTACATTTGAGTTCTGACAATTACGGTAAGAAGTGCAAATGCAATAGAAGCTGCCAGCCCCACATCCAGGTTGAGCAGGAGGGTTGATACCAAAGTGACCAGCCATATCATCTTGACGAAAAGCAAAATTCATATTTGTATGTTTCTTTTGTCACAGTAATTCCTGCAGTAATTGCTCACCAGATCAATCTTGCTTCTCCTCCATAGAGTCACAATATCTGAGCACTGCTTGAACATACTCTTGAGGTTAACCAGGACAATAGAAGCAAGCACCGCCTACAAAAGTACAAGTTTTGATGATTGATGCGCAAAGAAAAAAAAAAAAGAAATCGAAGATAAATTGTGCTTTCATTCAATTAATCACCTTTGGAAGTTCCTGGAACAAAGGGCCAAGCTTCATTATGGTAACTAATACAATCACAGCTGAGGCCAAACTAGCCATCTTAAAGACGAAATGATACAACAGTATGAGGTGTGTTATACAGTAAAGTGGAGATTTATGGCTTTACCTGAGTTTTCCCTCCAGTACTTTCCTGTATAATACTTCTGGACATAGACGGGCAGACAGCAAAGCATTCAAAAAATCCTCCAACCGTATTACACAATCCTAGTGCCAGCAGCTCCTGCAAAAATCAAAAGCCTTGCAAATAAGATAACAGTGGGAATGTTGTGCTTTATACTGTAAACGTATTCAACTTTACCTGATTGCTATCCACCTTGTATCCGTGTTTCAGTGCAAATGTTTTTCCAAGTGAAATTGAAATGGCATAACCAACGATGGCTAGAGCAAACGCATCACCAATGACCTGTCTAAACAGGCTCACATCTGGCATACATGGAGGACTAAGCCTAAAATAGAAAACAGAATGACACACTCAGCCATGCCTTGAGTGCAATAATAAAACATGCAATTACTGTTCTTTTTTTAAACTCATGAATGATTTTTTCTTTTCTTTTTTTTTAAATCATCATGCACGTAAATCAAGAAGCTTCTCACCCACTAGGGATATCTCCAACGACTGGAATTGTGTAGTTACTGCCCAGATGGGTATAGGAGGATATCAACGTTGCACTCACAATCTAAATAAAACATGCATATTGACTTTATTACCAGTTCATCAATAAGTAATGACATAGTTATTCATATGCGTAATGTGGACAGAATTATTAACCACAAAATGTGTCTGCGAGCTGCACTGCACTAATGCTGAGTCAGAGGTCGGTTCCCTGTGTTTGTGCTTTTTTGGTCCTACAGGCTCAGCACATTGTACATAAGAGGAAGAAGTGATAACATAAAAGAAGGAGAGAAAGTGTGTCTCTGAGTCAACTGACTGTGATGAGCTCCACTGGAATAGGTACTGGCAGCTTCGGCCGCAGGAAGGCATTGAGCTCTTTGGCTGCAGCGAGACAAAGTATAGAAACAGCACTGACCACGAGAGTGGGCAAATGCGTCTGAGGGAGCAAAGAGCATATATGTCCAAATGTCTGAAAAAAAACACAAAGGTTTTGCAAGTTTCCATCATAAATACACATTGCTGAGTAAAGTGCTCAGCCGTACAGGGGTTTTCCATCACAAACAAGGGTTCTTAAGCTGCCATCTGTATTTTGTCTTTCATCCAAGAGGCATCGTCAGCAGCACTAAGAATCTCAGTCTTTACAGCAGGCGGAATATAAAATTATGCAAGTACCACCCATTCTTAAAGCTACTCCCAACCTGTTCAAAAACAAACCTGTATTGCTTCAGTATTAACGACCCTGTATGCGCTACCCTGATCACTGCTCTTTACATCGCTATTGATATTGACCTGGTCTACAATTGGTCTTTTATATTCCGCTGCCACCAAGATCTTTAATGTTGCCGACGCAGCTTTTTTGATGAAAGGCGAAATGCCAGCATTTACTACAGAAGACAGCAGACGCACCTTTGTCTACCATAGACATTGCTAAACTTGATTGTAAATTACTCACATATACAAGGGACAACGGCCCACTGAATCGGGTTGGTGAAATTCCAAAAATATATTTTATTTGCCCGATCACGGCATGAACTGCAGCAGCAGTTGTGTAGGCTCGCACTAGAGGCTCAGCCAAGTATGTTCCTACAAAACCAAACTTTACCATTCCCAGCACCACCTACAAAAACATGCAAGCAGTATAGAGGATTTACCAAAGAAAACAAATATATTATGACAATGGTTATTATATATTACACAAACCTGAATAAGTCCACTTAGGACCGTGGTTGCTGCTGCCACCTGGACTCGATACAAGTCTCGAGCTGTGATGTCGACTTCTGTTGTCATGTTTGTCCCATTGTTTATGATGAATGCAGTGTCTGGAGCCAGTGTTTCAGTTACACTTCCAACCATTATACTTAGCACTGTAAATGTGCCTGTTAGAACACAAAACATTTACGCTTAATCAACATTAATGAGATATAACAATAATATGATGCATTTAGATATAATGTAGTTTTGTCTAAATGAAAATGAATATAGTGAGTTCATAGATTATCACAAACATATCTTCTGTCTTAAATCAACTTTGACAACTAAAAGCTATACATTTTTATACAGCTTCATTGGTCTGTGTGATGACAGCCAAATTACTTACCAATGGAAATATGACGTGATGTTCCAAAGAATAAATAGATCAGTGGCGGATAGAGGGAGCTATAAAGCCCAAAAACAGGAGGTAAGGAAGCTAACAAGGCATAAGCCATTCCTAAAAGATGAGATATAAAATGAATGACTATTTCAATGTTCAGAATACAGTATATTTGGTTCTCCAAATGTAACTCACATAGTTACAAGAAACCAAAAGGGTCATACCTTGTGGCAAGTGCATGATGCCCACACTTATGCCAGAGATGAGATCTGGCATACCATAATCCCACAATGAATATTTAGGGAGCCAATACAATACCGGGAAGCCACTGAGAGCACATCTCTTTAGTCTTGGAACCGAACAGCTGCTAACAAGTGTTGTAATATAAAATTAATGATTAAATACAAATGTAAAAGGTGCAAAAATTGATCATCTTACCGTAAAGAATCTTTCAGCTTCTTGGTTACAGATGGATGAGCTTCATTGTAATCTTTTCTGTGTGTAATCTCTTCTAATCTTTCTTCATTCAATACTGTTCTCTCAACTCTGTAATTACCATGCCTATGTGAGTCCATGATGTGTAGTCCAATTTGAGGGTAGCGTTTTGCATGTTGACATATATATACAGTCCTACCTTTAATAATTTACTTTAGTTAAGAAACATGGTAGAAGAATTAAAAGTTAAAGGATGCCTAACTATTTCTGCTGCACTTGATTTTCCTTTGACTGGCAAAACCAATGAACCATAAAACACTCGGCCAGCCCATGAAAATGCACAATAAGGGAAAGTTGTCTTAAGGAGGGTTTTCAATGGAATTTCTCAACAACCTTTGCTCCAAGGTCATCCCAACTTTGCTAACCAGAGAGCAGTATGTCAACATCACACTGAAGACGGGCTGGCAACATGTTCATAATAATGCTCCACTTGTTCATGGACTGAATCACTGTTGCTTTAAGGCAAGGCTTATGAAATCTGAATCCGAGTTGGGAGCTGTGGCGTCCATTCTATTGCCTCATACATGTGACCATTGCAAGAAGACAGCAACATTTACAACAGATTTAAGTGCAGAAAATTGGGGTAGGGTTGATTTCATCCAATTTGACACATTGTAATTAATGTGTTAGAGCCAACATTATTCTGATCTTGAACCTTTGCAAACTACCAGCTTGGCCAAAACACAGTCTATTTTTGGAATAGCAGCTCAGAGGGCACAGAGAGGGGGGCGCATATCTTTGTCTCCTGCATTTGCTCAGACACTTAACTCGTCGAAGTGACACATGTAGCGACAAAAACAAGACAAACTCTTGAATACTTGTCTTTTTTGAGATCAGAAGACGGCATACAGTGGATGAAATTTTGGAAGAACCTAAAGACATTGGTAAGATAAAACAAATGTAAACAAATGTAGTAAACAAATGTACTGAGTGTCAGTTTTCCATTAGCATTAGTGTTGTGCTTACAGTTTGCTGTTGTTCTGTCAATATCTGATTTCAAATCTATTAATACTGTAAGCATCAGTGTAAAATTTCAAAATGCCATTGTTATTCTTTGAAAGCCTAACTTTTATGACATGACATTGGTGTTATTATGAGAACCTCCCCATTTTCTGTATGCAGCGAACATTGCTTGAATTCTAGTTCTTAAAGCTGTGAGCACTATGGATCTCACATTCAAGCATGGTGTGATCCTGCTGGACCAGCTGAGAAGGATGAGGGAGAGTGAACATCTGACCGATGTGGTATTAGTTGCTGAAGGCATAAGCTTCCCGTGCCACAGAGTTGTGCTCTCAGCCTTCAGTCCGTACTTTCGAGTCATGTTTACCTGTGGCCTTCGAGAATGCAACAACAGAGAGATCTTCTTGAGGGACACTCCTGCAGACAGCCTTGCTCTTCTCCTGAACTACATGTACTGTGCAGATCTGCCTCTCACAAACGACAACGTACAAGGCATTGCCATCGCCTCCTTTCTACTGCAGATGGATGATGTTTTTAATCGCTGTCGGCAGCACATGACAGAGAACATGGATGCCTCCAACTGCCTTGGTGTATATTACTTTGCTCGTGACCTTGGAGCGGAGGAACTGGCTGACCATGCATATCGTTACCTGAAGCAGCACTTTGTTGAAGTGTGTCATAATGACGAGGTGCTTGAACTCGAGGCTCATCAGCTCTGCAAACTCATTTCATCAGATGACCTCAATGTTTCCAGAGAGGAAACCATCTTAGATGTGGTTCTTCGCTGGGTTCACCATGGCACTTTGTTGGATGAAGAGCTACGGGCCCGACACCTACCAGATCTGCTGAGGAGAGTGAGACTGCCTCTTATAAATCCTGATTCCTTAAGAGAAACTATGAAGAAGAACACAGCTCTTTTGGCTGATGCTGAATGTCTGGAGATGTTGAATGTGGCGTTGGATGTCACAGATATGCACCCATGTGCTGCACCACGAAAACTGAAGCTGAGATATGGCATGGAGACTACAGATTTGCTACTATGCTTGGGTAATGACAGTGATGGCATTAGGTCAAGATATGGCAACTACAGTGAACGTAGTTTTTGCTTTGCTCCATCTACGGGCCGAATTTATTACATGACTTCACCATGCTACGGATATGCTCTGGGACATGTTGGTGCTGGGATTGTGACAGAACAAAATGACATTATAGTATCAGGAGAAGCAAATGCTCGCAAAATGGCTCGTCAAAAAGACATAAATGTTGAGATTTTCAGGTATGTGGGTCTTATTCTGTATTTCCAAAGTTCTCATCCTTAAAACTTTACTGACAGTGCATTCTTTGTTAGGTATAAAGTTGAGGCACAAGGAAGTTGGGAGAGGATGACATCTGCAGAGTATCGTGACTCCTATGGTTTAGCTTCACTGGGAGACACTCTGTATCTAGTGGGTGGCTTAATGAGGCTGAAGAACCAGTATCTCATCACTAACTGTGTGCAGCGCTGGTCCCTGAAGGGAGGGCCATGGCGCAGCGCTGCACCTCTGCCCCTTCCATTGGCCTATCACAGTGTGGTCAAGATGGACGAGCGGCTTTATGTCATTGGTGGTCGAACTCCGCAGGTATTTAAACGATTATTTAATCTATTTAAGATTTGAGTACAAATGCGTTGCTTTTATATTTCTGTCCAGTCATGTCGTCTTGATGATGAACCGGATCGCCTCAGTAACCGCCTTCTGGAGTATGACCTCAACACAAACAGGTGGATTGAACTAGCTCCTATGAAGTACGCAAAGTATCGCTGTGCTGCTGTGGTACTCAATAAAGAAATATACGTGATGGGTAAGACTAATAAGACTGGCTCATTGAAACTCTCTAAATACAGAATATACTTCATTGTTTGTACAGGAGGCATAGGGTGTGAAGGTCTCGATCGAGGGCAGTCTCGTCACTGTCTTGATGCTGTGGAGATCTACTGTCCTGACGGAGACTTCTGGAAAGAGGGGCCTCGGCTTCCATGTCCCCAACTTTCACTTCGCACCAATGCTTCAAACGCTGGAGTGGTGGGGGGTAAAATTTACATCTGCGGCTACTACAGGGGAGCAGGTATGACCCAGATCACGAATCATAAATATCCAAATCCTTTCCAAATGTTAGACTTTCTCTGTATTTGTTTGACATTATTCAGATCGGCATGATGATATAACAAAGGACATTCTGGAGCTGGATCCGAGAGAAAAGCGGTGGACAGTGGTTGCCCAGCGCACACTAATGCATGATAACTATGACGTGTGCCTTGTAGCAAAGCTCAACCCCAGAGGACTCATGTCCCCACCAGCAGACCTCATTACACAATGACATTTGAATCAAACATCAAAGTTTAATGACAGTGTTTAAAGCTTCAAACAAATTAGATCTACGTACGTGTAAATAGGTTTGTGCTTTTTCAGTGATAATTGTATGGCTTTTAAACAGTAGTTATGTTACAATATTACATTGTAATTTAAATTTCGATATGTGAAACATCTGAGATGAACCACACCTTTTGAGACGTGTGTTTTAGGCAAGTTGGGATCATATCCCTGTCTTTAAATACACTATACAGTATTTAAAGTGTTTGTTTCAATTTCACTAAATAATTAATTCAAAATTGAGTTTTCTTTTAATTGGGTGAGTTATTTAGATCCATAACTACCCATCAACATAAAGCACTTATATATTATAGTACATATAGATGAATATTCTGTATATTTAATCATAGTCTATTTACAATGTACTCTTTTACAATGCATCTTGTATTAAAAACTAAATCCAGTTTAAATAACGTCAAACTATGGTCACAGTGTCTGTCTTTTGCTGATAAATTAAAACTCTAAAAGTCCACATCAAACAACTGCCACAGGCCTCCAGGCTGTGCTGCGGCCTCTGTGTCATCCAGGATGGGGTTGATACCATTCAGGCAGGCTGAACTGTTGCTGTCCTGGGACCAGCAGCTCAGAGGGGTGATGAAACTCTTGACCTCATTTTTGTTGCAACACTCTGATAGAGGCAGCTTGTTACCTTTCAGGAGAGAGGGACTGTTTTCCTGAGCGACCACCGACTTGCATTTCTGAGGCATCACTAGAGGGCGCCTTTTACGTCTCACCGAGAATTTCCTGGTTTTCCTCTTTCTTAAGCTCACTTTGTTATCCTGGTATGGATCTACACGGATCTTACACATCTCCAGACAATTTTCTTTCAGACTCCCAGAGTGAGAGAGGCTCGGTGACGTCTGAATGAAGCTGTCCATTACTGTCACTGGGCCGCGTTTGGGTGAATCCTTGGAGTATAAGGCACTCAGCAGCTTAAGGGCCTCTTCAAGCATGTCTCGTTCACTTTGTTGATCTTTTTTTATACCTTCCACATTCATCTTTAGGCTTTGCACAGAGCAGTCAAGATCTGTAGTGGCCTAACAATGGAAACATCTAATTAAAACACAAATAATCACCAAGAAGACATAATATATTTAAATTAGAAAACTTCCAGACCTTTTCCATCTTGTCCTCTAATCCTTTCACTGTCTCTTTTTGTGAATTAATTTTCATGAGTAGAGTCTGAAGCTGCTGTGAAATGTCACTCTGGACGCTTATGAGGTTATTTTGCACTGAAAAGGTAACGTAAGTATTGCCCATAACAACAAGCCACATCTACATATTATACAACAGCGCCATCTAATGGGTAAATAGTGCACTAGACTTACATGTTGAAACACAAGTTTCAATCTTTTCAAGGACTGTGTGACAAATTGCACTATTTTTCTCAGTGCCAGTAGCAAGCTGGTGAATCTAAAAGCAGGATCAGATATCTAACTACATTAGAGTTACTTAGAAACTTTCATTTGTACACTTACTTTATTAAGAGCTTCTCGAATATGCAAACATTCCTTGGCTAAAGTGTCACTGCAAAATAATGTATATGCTTTGATTATTCGCAAAATTATTAGGCCTAAAATATATACTTTTTGATTCTACAGTATCAAAAAGTAGAATCATAAACGTTTTATTCATTGCAGTTGCGTACAATGTTATGCACACAACTACAATGTAAAAGCTTGTATACCTGTCAGAATTTTCCTTAGTTTTCTTCTTGTCTTCTTCAAATTTGTCCAGCAGGCTATAAAAAGTGCTTTTATCTTTAGTCTCTCCAAACAGAAGAGGTTTACTTTGATAACAACGAAGAAGCGTAGAATCACTTTCCTAATAAAATAAAGTTAGTTGAGATTAGAAGAGTTTTAGTTAGGGCTGCACACATTAATTGCAATGCAATAAGTTTTTGTTACGGTTGTATAAAAAAAACAGTGACACAATAATGTTGTAATGTTGCAATTGCAATACAAAAATAAGTCACAGTATTAAGGTTGCAGTGTTTCTCTGCTGTCACAGTCAACAGTGGCCAAAAGTGATCTAAATCTGAACAGAAGAGGGCAGCGCAGTACCAAACCATCGCCTTGTTATTATTTGTCAGACAAATATTTGGTTTAACACTTTTTGAAGCTCGAAGTGTGCTTCCTTTTCAGTTAATTGGTAATATTAGCACTGTCTACGTCAATCACAATACTAATTGTATCGGCCCCTACCAATAGTTAGGAATACTTGTATCGATTTGTGACAAAAGCTTAACATCCCAGCCCAAAGCCTTTAACATTGTTTTCAACACAAAGGGACTCACTGAATCATACACTATCGCTCAAAGGTTTGTAGTCACCCAGAGCAGACAACAAATGTTTTCCATGATATCTCGTATGGAATAGCTTTCATTTTTCAGAACAACAATAAACTGTCAACTTTCAGTGGCCATTTTGAGAGTATAATCAAACTCACAAATACGGACTAGCTTCTCAGCTGTGCAAACATACAGTAATAGCACAAGGGATTTCTCATAATCCATTGTCATCCAGTGCTGCACTGGCGTTTCTGGTTTCTGAGTCATGAGGAAAGCAAAATAATTGTCATCTGCAAGCAAAGGTAGTTGAACTGTATAAATAAGGAAAGGGATATAAAGATATCCAAGTCACTCAACAGTGTTCAAAGTCTAATTAAAAAGTGGAAAATTAGGGACTCTGTTGAAACCAAACCACGGTCAGGTTGACCAACAAAAATGTCAGCAGCAATTGCCAGGATAATTGTTTGTGATATGAAGAAAAGTCCACAAATAACTTCAGCTGATATACAGGCCTCTGGTATAGCTGTTTCAAGATGCACAATAAGGAAACACTTCAAGAAAAATGTGCTGCATGGCCAAGATGCCATTAGAAAGCCATTACTTTGCAAATGCCACAAAGTATCCGCTTATAATATGCCAAACAGCACAGAGACAAGCCTCAACATTGCTGAAGCAATGTCATTTGGAGTCAAAAAGGCTTATGATGAATGGTGCACCATTCCTTCTGTGAAACTTTACTTACTTTACTAGTTTATTTGGAGAGGACAGTGCACATTAATGAACACTCAGTACATACTTTGTGTTAATGTGCCTGATTTAGCCATGGGCTACTTTCTATCCAAAGTCCTCGTCAGTGCTTAATTTGTAAATCAGTATTTTCAGGAACACTTTTGGTCTGATGTGATGGATTGGCGGAACAGGCCAAAACATTTGCTGGAACACTCTCATTAAACATCATTATATCAGATACATTTTTTGCCGGACTATACCCTGAAAAACTGAAAATTGGGGGAATGCGTTCCCCCAAAACGGGGAATCAAATTAAGCCATGGTCCTCGTACATTTAAGTCCTCCTCATACATCATTGTTGTTTTTTGGGGATGTGTGAGCTACAGGGGACTTGATCAAAACTGATTTCGGGATGAAAGCAGCACGTTATTAAAGAATACTGGGGGAAATGTGTCACTCATCAGAAGCTGTGCATGGGACGCACTTGGATGTTCCAACAAGACAACAATCCAAAGCACAAGGCCATATGGACCTCTCATTGGCTACAGCAGAATAAAGTGAAGGTTCTGGAGTGACCGTCTCAGTCTCCTGACCTCAAGATCATTCAGCTTCTCTGGGGAGATTTCAAACATGCAGTTCATGCAAGACAGCCCAGGAATTTACAGGAACTGGAGGCTTTTTGCCAAAAAGAATGGACAGTTCTACTATCCAAGGAAATAAAGAGGCCCATCTACAACTACCACAAAAGACTCCAAGCAAGGGGGCAATACACAGTATTAAGAATTGGGGTATGGTTCAATTATCATAATGATTTAAAAAATGTCAACTCAGTTGTTTGACCTAAAATGGCTTCACACAATCACTAAGTAAAAACAAATGTTTTGTGTTTTCTTTCATATTCTTTGAAAACCGGTCCAAAAAAAATCTAAAATTCTGCCAGGGTGTGTAAACTTTGGAGCACAACTATATATTAGAACCCCTACCTCCTGAGATTGTGTGGAGTTCCAGGAGGACCTGCTCAGCGACTGAGACACTGCTTGTGAGTTTTCAGGCCAAAACTGAGACCCAAAGAAAAACTGGGAATCAGTAACACTGGAATGTCCACTGACATTTGTGGTCCTATCAAAAAACAAAAGGTGGATATTAGTGGGAGGGCAGGTCTTTGTGACATACACAAATTTTAACAGTTAACTTTTGATTTTGAGCACACCTTTTTAATCCAGTTTCAATACAATAGCAAGGTTCTAATCAATTTAATGAAAGCACCTGTTTCCGGTTGGGATAGTCATCATATCGGTCAGGTTCCTCATGTGATTCATTTCCTCTGTCCCTGAAACACATATGAGAACAAATGTTATATACTTTTTGGAACTGAAGGGCACCCCCTTACTGAACAGAAACAAATCTCAATATATATATATATATATATATATATATATATATATATATATATATATATATATAGTCTTAAGATGATTAAGAACAAATAGCAATAACTGTGGGCTAAATGCGGATTTAAAGTGGTAAAAACTAGTAGACTGGTTTTTGGGGCCCAGTGCCTCATTGTGTATGTGTTTTAGCCTTGAGTCAAATGTATTTAGAGCTCATTTTCTCACTAAAAGTAGTGACAAATTGTTCATATATTTCCTGTTGTCTTTTTTGTTTAACCCCAAGGCTTAACTTCATCACTGGCTGAGACTGAGTAACCCAACCTGCATGTAAAACACATTTTCGAGGATTGGTAAAAAATAAATAAATACATGAAAGGCCTAAGGGCTCAAAAGTTAAGGTCGTTCTAACTCTCCGTTACATACAATTTTACTGACATTTAGCCTATATTAGCAACATGTGTATCCCAGATGAGCTACCTAGATATATTTCAATAGGTGTATGTTTTCATGTATCTTTAATCATATCAGTTTACTTACGGCTTCCAAGCGTCTTTAGCTATAATTAAAACTCATTGAATTATATAAGTAAAACTGCCCTAGTAAGTAGTTTCCCGCCTCGGCGGCGCTGCGTCTGTTAGCTTTATGTACACTATTTATTCAGTGGAGTGTCTTATTCAAATTATACCTTCATATATTATTATTATTATTATTATTATTATTATTATTATTATTATTATTATTATTATTATTATTATTATTATTATTATTATTATTATTATTATTAGAGGCGAAATGTTCTACACTCCAACTATAGAGTACAGACGACGACTCAAGAACCTTCATCATCATTATTATTATTATTGCTAGCATTAGCATTATTACTTTTCGTTTATTTTGAAATCGAAACCCGGAAGTGCTAATGCCAGGTGAAAGCAACCGGTTACTTGCTACTGTTTGTCAGTCAGCCATACGCACCAAATCAAATCAGTGGTTAAAACACTGGAGTTTACCTTCTCTCACTCACAAATGATCAATAATCTTGTGGATGTAACTTAAAGCTGTGTCTGATCCATCCAGAGTTCCGCTGTGGAGTCTGGACTGGTCAAAGCCTACCCACTGTTTCTGTTCGGTAAGTTGTGATGATGGTGGTGGTGTCTCTTCCTCTAGCGTGCTCCTGGAGCTGCTGTCAACAATATCAACGCTATCAACACATGCGTAGAGCTTATTCGATCAGCGTTTAGATGATAGTCCAGGTTGAATGTAATATAAACGGATTGACTCGTTTTAAAGATTATGCAGCCTTATCTAATGCGATCCGAGCGACAGGTGCTATCCATATATCTGATTTATGGTAAGCTAATATAAATGATGAAAGATGAATGATTATGTACGATTACTTTCTTAAATTGTAAACTCTTGTCATGATGAATTGATTTTCAAAATTATTATTATCATAATATTTTAAGCATAGATGAGACTTTTTTTCTTTTCTTTTTTTTACTATAGACAACAAGTTGCTAGTAGTATTGCAGACCTGGACAAACTTGAATTTGTGGCACTTAAGAACACATCCGACCTGTAAAACCTGTCAGCCATGAGTCTTAACTACTGCTAAGGGCTGCAGACATTTGTAGACACAAAAACTATTCATTGATAAAGTCTTCTTTCTCTCTTTCAGAGCTACAGCATGGCACTGTCATTTTTGTTGGTCTTAGCTGCAACTGTGATTCTTATTCGACCAGAAACACCTGTAACTAAGGTGAGACAAGGAGTTTATGTTTTGACTACAGACATGCAATTACAATCTTCCTGTGACGCTGTAAGTGGTTTAATAACATATATACTGTTTTTAAGGCTTTGCACCAGAATTCATTGGAGTGTTGTAGCGACAAGCAACAAAAACTCAACAGCACTTGTTCAAATGATACTCACTGTGAACCAGGTAACAAAGATGTTCATTTAATGCGTTCAGTAAGATTAATGCACGAGATGTTTCACATGAACAAAATGTTCTTTAATCTTTGCTAGGATGTTTTCTGCGCATCTTGGAGAACAGCAACACTGTTTGCATATTTTGTGACTCAACAGCTGTTGATTTGGAAAACATAACAGCCTGCACCTATAGTAAGTACATGTTATATTTTCTGATTCAATAAATTAACAAATGCATTCAACTTTTGTTATCTGGTTTTACAGACTACACGGTGGAAAGAAAGAATCACACCACAGTCACTACAGTCTTTCCTAAAATCGGTAAGCGAGACCTGTTACCTCTATATTTATGAGTACAACAGTGTGTAAACTAATATCTCCCTTTCATTGTCGTGGTTGCAATAAAGGGGGACCAGGCGTGGCAGCTTCTCTTCTTCTGGGAACACTATTAATCAGCTTGTTCCTCATTCTCTCAGTTGCCTCCTTTTTCTACCTCAAGCGCTCAAATCGACTACCAAGTATTTTCTATCGTCGCAACAAAGGTATGCATTCATAAGCTGTTTGGTTCACATGTATAACATGTAGCACTATACTAAATTGTACAATTTGTTCTGTAGCTTTTATATTCCAACCAAGTGAGACTGTAAGTACATTCAGCTACATTGTTTAGACCAGGGTTCACCAACCCTATGCCCGTGGGCACCCAAGTGCCCTTCAGGGTTTCCTCATAGTCGTTAAGACCTTAAGACTTCTTCAAAAACAAGGTGAACCTTCAATATTGCCATTTCAATTTTTGCTTCTGTTATTGCATATTTCTTTAAGTGTTGGTGACCCCTGGTTTAGACCAAGCATTACTTACAATAGTTTTTTCACATTCAAATTTTATGTTTTGTTTTTTAGGCAGTGATGATACCCTCCTCATCAGGTATGCTTTTGCTGTACTAAACAAGCAATATCAAGAATAGCTGGGATACAAATAATCATAACATAAGTAATAAAATAAAAAGTGTTATTATGTACTGGAGTACATTTACCAGATTGCAAATTGTGAACTTGAACTTGCTGCACTGCAGCATCATATATGAGTAAACAATCCTAGCATGTGAGAGTTTTGTTAGAGTCAAAGAATGGCAAAGAATCACTTCCTACTGGTAAGAAGAAAAAAAACTTGAGATGTAGCATCTCGTTTTTAAGGGGGACCAAATGACCAATTTCTTCCCCTTCTGGGGCCAGGACTCCCCTGGTAAAAGAAGTTCTTAATGCCTCTGGGACCATCTTGGTTAAAGCCTCAGCTACTTCACACTGCTTGTCCAGTGGCATTGAAACCCCTGGCCTGTGATGCAGCTGAAATCCACATGAAATGTGCGTTTGTTTTATTATACAATATCTACAGTAACTGTCAGGTCTTTTTTTGTTTTATATAAAACATGCACCATCGTGAAGTGTATGAGGCGTTCAAGGGTTGCGGGAACACACAAGATTAATGATATTTCCCTTCTCTCTTTGATTTAGTGCCATTCCTTAAAAACATTCATGCATTAGGCTTTCATAAATTAAACCAGCATATAATTAATATTCACAAAGATAATATATTGAAATCTTTGTTATCGGAATCGTCAATCTTAGAATCGATTGGAATCAAAGTGTCAATTTGAAAAGCTGGTATTGCACTGGTATTACAGCGTCTTGAAATATTATCACTTTACTGGTTAATAACGGAAAAAATAGGCAAATGAACTAAAACACTTCTCTTGATTATTTCAAAGTGAGAAAGACCAGATATGTTCGTAGAGAACGACCATCGGCTTCATCTACAATCAACAGTGCCTCCATTCCCACTGCAGCCACAACACAAGCCTAATTCACGCCAAGGGACCTGGAGAACTCAGGAACGATGTAGGGACAACTTTTAATAAGGTATGAGGAGCAATCATATAGTATAAGAAGTGGCCAAATGTACTGTAGCTGCTATTGCACACTGACTGTTAATAGTATTGCTATATATTGCAAAGAAGATAAGAATGCTTCAGTATCTCCTTGCACATAGAAAAACATGTTGGCATTCACAATGCTATGTTTTGAGGTAAATCGTGTCTACTCTTTCTAAGTTGTGTCTACATTTTAGCTTTGTATTGCCAGATGTTTTGTAAACCCTACTTACATTTTTTTTTAGAGTGAAAGCTGTACCAATACAACATTAAGACCAGCAAGAAAAGTTTTACATTAGAAGTGATACTGGAAGTTGTTTTTGTTTGTTTTTATATGCAGGACATGTAATATTTATTTCTCATTTGTTGCTGTGCACTGAGTTTTATCCAGGGTGAAAGAATGTGCTCATGGAAGTCAACTGTATTCATTTTGTACAGTTTGAAGTGAATGTATTTTTTATGTGTGACAGTATCACATTCACAGCTGTAAGAATTCCATTTACAATGTGCTGCATCAACTAATACTGTAAGAGAAAAGTGAACTATTTTATTAATTAATGCAAAGTCAAACCACATGATTAAATTAAAGTATAGTTTTAGTGTTTCTTACTTTTAGTTTTCATTATGGTTACTTAAGGCTGCATACCTTATCTCATTGTAAATGACAGTTAGCAATAGTATTATCGTAATTTAAAATAATTAACAGTATCATATCAAGTCTCACCATTTGTGTGGAATTGAAAAGCTAAAATACAGTAAGTTAATTTTCCAATGATCTATTCTCATTTGTCAATATATGCTTGTAAAAGAAACATTTTTGATCAAGTTCACTGATTAAACAGCTAATAATGCATTACACAAACTTAATCTATTTATTCTACCAATGTATTTATCAAACCATTGCAAAACTGTGCACTTTGCCTAAAACATGTTGCCATGAAGTGTAGTTAAGATCTATAAATTTGTTGCAGCGATTGCAACTGTTGTTGCACTGAGTATTACTTGACTAGTTTTTGCCAAATACTGCTTTTGCCTATAGATATGTGCCATTATAAGCTTTCAGTGACATTAAAAAAGCATTTATCCAGTTGAATCAATCATCTCTAGAGGCCTTACGCATAACAATATAGGCTATGCTTTACCACAACACTTAAGGCCAATTTCCTTCATTTAAATGCTGTGATCCATTTTAAATGTATGGTTTTGTATATTCTTGTCATTATACTGATCTGAAACGTTCATTGTAGCTGTATTGTTTGCACAAATAAAGCTTTTTTTATGCATATAAAAGCTTAGAATCTGTATTGTCTCACATTAGTGACATTCCTAGTGTAGAGCGTAAAAAATATGTACAACTGCAGATGAATACGATACTGTTATTTACTGCTTGAAATCCAATATTATTGACATTCAGCACTCTCTTCATGACGGACAAAGAACAACTTTGGCTTCAAGCTAATAGGCGTTCATCAGCCGGTGTTCTTAATCTTCTTACATTTCTGGATACAATGTCAATTGTACCAATTAAGATGTTTAAATATTTGGGTTTATGGCCCAACCTTGACCCCAACCTTTCCTGCATGCTCTGTTACCGATAAAATTACATATTGCCTGTAATTACTTACTATCAATTCATTGATTTAGTTTTCAGTGAGAAAATTGTTACTCAGTTATTATTCTGTAAAGAATCAGAGTCTGGTTGGCGAGACTAATTATTTCCTATTCTAGATGAATAGTCAAAACACTTCAGCCACTAATCTTCATAATGTTGTTTATAACAGTCTAGTCTTGGCAGGTTTATTCTCTGTTGCCCATGACAACTTTACTGATTATTATTATTACAATATTTAACACCATTCAGTTCATTTATTTGGACGGGACTGTGCATGTTATGAACACATATAACTCATGTATGTAAACACGCTGGATTGTAGCCATGGGCTGATTTCCATCCGATGTCCCACTGGCACTCTCAAACACACTTGCACTCAAACCTTTTTTAGTGGGGGGTAGTGCCTGGGGGAAACCTATGCAGACACAAGGAGAACATGTAAGTTCCACACAGAATGGCCCATTTGGGCCAGGGATGGAACCACTAACCAGTGCACAACCATGCTGCCCAAAGATATTTAAAAAAAAGTTGTAGGACCATTTTTGTTTTACTTACAAAGCACCATCTGGTTGGAACAAGCTTCCTCTACCCACTTTATATCATCTCAAATTAATAAATAAATAAAAATACTTAAGATACATTAAATGTTGTTCATTTACATTAATTCTTCATTAATAGAGCCCAAATATATGTAGCAACCACTTAGATATTGTTACTCTCCGAGAGATACTTAACTTGCGCCGTATGATCTTGCCTCTAAACCAGTTCTTCATTGATCTCAGCTCTGTTAATTGAGAGAGTGTTGTATTTTGGTGGGCTGAAATGTCACACCTCCTCTGATGAGGGATGGACGTCTGCATGTGACCAAGCAGCTCTATTTATATCAGCTGAGAGAGGCTCCAGTCTGACTTTGACAACACAGCAGAGAATGTCACTACAGGGAACACTACAGCCTTCAAGGTGGACATTTTGTCCTTGTTCAACAGGTATGTTTGCATTGATCACAATCTTTACTCTTTATTTGACTGGTAATCCTGTAATCAGAGTTATAGATGGTCAGGAATTTAGATAAATGCCATACAGATAGTACTGAATAAACTAGTGCACAGTAGTCCTAAGCTAACACAGTGACAGTCAATCACAGATTTAATATTTGCAGCAAATTAAAATGAGTAAAAATTATAAATCTACAGCAAAAGAAATGTATCACAATGTAAAAAAAAAAGAAAGAAAAAAAAGTTAAGTAAAGGTGGCACTAAAATTAAGAGTTGAGTATTGCTCCTGTAGAAACCCCACTTCCTTGAAAATCACAGTTAGTCACGGAGTTGAGGATAAATGTTCTCTCGAGAGCCACATTCCACTGTTGAAAAATGTTTACACCATGTGAAGTGCACTCAAGAGCATGTCAGTTTTATTGTCGTCGTTGTTTTGTTGGTTTATGACAAAAGTAGGGCCGGGACTTGCGCTTTAATGCGATATTAAAGATAGTAATTCAAGTCCCACCACTAGATAAAAGCATACAAATACATTGCAAGTTTGTTAAATGATATCACAACAAATGACCTGATGCCATGGAAGATATTTGTGGCTCTAAAGAAGCTTGCGACTACTGTGCTCCAGCTCATTTTAAGGATTAATCTTACTTCTGTAGCTCAGTTCCTGTGGTTACACACCTTTGAACAGGTTTGGGGGACAATTCAATTAGCATATTTCACACAGAAGTGCATAAGTGGCCAATGTGTGTGCTCTCATTGTAAAACAGCACTTTTTGTCTTTTTCTAGGTTGTTATTTATGTTCCCAGAAGAGATGATATACAAGTGATCACAATGGACGACCTGGATCATAGTATGTGCATATCTGACCATGATTGGCTCAGCTTCTTCGAGGAGACTGAAGAGTGCTGTCTGCTGCAGGCTTCTCTGGCTTGTCCTGACAGCTCTGGCCTTAGTGATGGAGACGATCTAGATTTTGCAACTTGTACCGACACACCTTCAAACGCAGAGCAAGCCGGGGAAGAGAGCAAGGAGCGTCAAGTAGTGGGAGAGGAATTTTCATCGGTTGTATGTTCTTCAGCAGAGGAGAGTCAAGTGAGCGTTAACCCCAACCCTAAACCTGAGCTGCCTGTTACGAACGATGCCACGAGCTGTGCAGAGAAAGAGCGCTGGTTTGTGACTGTTAATGATAATCCAACTAAGTATCGAAAAGCTGCTTCTGGCTCTGTGGTTACAAAGAAGAGGAAACGCAAGAAAATTGGGAAAGACAAGCACAAGGATGGCGAAGGTCATACATGCGGTAACACTGACATGACAATGCCACTCAAAGTTCCTGAAGAGCTATTCTCAGATAGCTTGGGAACAGAGGTAAATATAACACACTTTGAAGCTCCGTGCAAAGGCAACAGATTGCAGCATTTAGATGTTGGAAATATTAGAACAAAACCAAGGAAAACTGTCAAGAGTGGCACTTGTGCTGATGTAAAGCAACTCATATCTCCTGACACTGAACCCATTCAAGATGCCTCTAGTGAAAGTCACTTCACAGAACCGAGCATGGACTTGACATGTCATGGGGTCTATGGAGACAGTGCAGTCAAGATAAAACTTGACTCTGGTTTCGACATAACAAAATTGACGGAGACTTCAGCCACTGTGTTCATTCAAGAGAAAGACTCTGATTTAGGATGTGAAAGCTCTCAGACAAAACTAACAATGGATTCTGGTGTAGGGGTCTATTTTGACACCATTGAATCAACAAAAAGCCCTGATTTTAAGCTTGATATAACAAATGATTCTAATTTGGGGCACATTCGGGGAGAGAATAGATATGAAAGAATTGTGAAAGAACTGGACATGGACTTAACGTGTCTTGAGGATTCTTATGACAAAATGCCACAGTCGGCCATGGACAGTTTGGATTCAGTAAGCGGAAATTATGCTGAATCAGTGGATGCAGCCAAACCCATTGATAATCCATTCATTCATACAAATAGTATTGAATCAGATGACTTTGCAGATGTAGAGGTCTTCTCCAGTTTTAGTAACGATTCAGAAATGTATCATTCTGCAGCAGAGTCAATGGAGGACTCCTGCCACCCCTCCATGCAAAATTCACCTTGTAATGTATCCATAAGTATTAATGACGGTTTGGAAGACATAGGAATGCATTCATGTCTGCAACGCGACAGTAGCCGGCCCCACATTGAGACATCCCAGATTTTTCCATCTGCTTACCCAGGCGCTGACAACACGCCAAATGACAACTCCACATGCAGTGATTGCACCGAAAGCACGGCGCTCAGCATGTCAGTAGACACACCTACATCTGCTAGCAATTCATCAAGCTCTTTAGGAGGCCAACCTGAATCATTACCTCAATGTGAGGTTACCATGGAAAGCCCTGAGGCGTTTGCGAAAGCCACTGGGAGCAATCAGCCTGTGTATGCCATCTCAGCTTTTTGGGATGAAATGGAAAAATTAACTATTAATGACATCTTGCATATCAGAATGGGGCGATGCATGTTGCCTGTTGAAGAAGCACCAAATGCAAATGAATTGATGTCTACAAGTTATGATATTAAAAGTTCAGCCACAATTATACCTGAAAGTGCTGATTTGGATACAATGGACACAACTGATTCTGACTATTGCACAAATCTAGATGAGTCAAAACCTGACTGTTCCAGCTGTGATTTCTCTACCTCCGATTTTGAAGAGGAATACTGGCAGTTTATCAATTCAAGTCGAAACTCCAGTCCTGACCTCCATGACAAAAGCTACCAAAGTCAGTGCACGGATTGTGTCTCTGCATCCGAAGAGGAAGCAGATGAAATAGGGACACCAGTGCCCTTGGAGGACCGTTCAGGGCAGAAATGGTCTTGTGAATCCACTTTGGATTCATTTGATGTTGCTGTACCACACCAGATGAGAAAAACTAAAAGCATGTATGATGTTCATGCACTTAAGACAATGGAGGCGTTATCACCACAAGCCTTTTTGGATCAGAGCAGCTGCAAATCTCTAGAGGAGCCTTTCAATATGAATTGCATGTTTGAAGTAGCCACTCCAATTATGTGTCATGCAGATGAACAATATCAAATATCTTTTCCTAAAGTTTTTGAATACCTTTTTGAAGACAGCAAATCAAAGAGTGAAGCGATGTCTGTAAGTGTCTATGGGCGGCAAAGAAATCCAGTCTTACCAGTAAACAGCTATACATTTCATGCAACAATGAATGACCAGTCAGTCAGGAACTACCGTGAGGAGCCCATCCCAATTTTTTCCTGCTCACGCCCCACCGTAAGAGAACTGACATTCCCAAAACCAGGTTGTGTTTTCTTGGGTACAAACTACACAGCAATAAAGGACATCTCTCCAATCCAGATATTATCCCAGTCTATTGTAAGGGGCATGGATTGCAGGCAAACTGACAGAGCCTTCTGTTTCTCCCAAGACCTGTCAAGCTTGTATTTGGTCAAGAGTATTTGCTTTCTTGACAAAGGATCTGATGTATGGAGGTATCAATCTGAAGATGACGAAAAGTCAGTGGATGTAACTGATTCAAGTATTTCTGTGGTTGGTGAGGGAGGGGTCTCCACCATGACACCTCAGATGTTTCAAGAGGCAGCGTTAAGGCAGATTTCTATGGAGAAAAACCACATACCATCAGGTAGGAAGGGACAAAAGTAAATTGACTTAACTAGTATAGCATGGCCTTATGTATTGTTAATCTTCTATTCCGATGAATACAGCTAAATTCAGGAAATTCTCCTACCCCTCTAATAACTCCTGTTTGTATTATGAGATCTAACACTAAAGGAATTGTAAGGTAGTCAATGTCCGAAGTTTTATCAACAGAAAATAATTGATTTAATGAAAGGAGGACTGAACCTTCTGTGTAAACATTTAAGAGTTGCTTAAATCAACATTTCTTTTGTTAAGATAGTCTTTTAAGCAACACAGTTGAATTTAGGAAGCAAGTGAAATCTAATTTAAGTGTATTATCTTTGTATCTCCATTACAGATTATGCTCAGGGTATATTTTCCACAATAAAGCAATCAGATATGTGTTTGGTCTGCATTGCATTTGCCTCGTGGGTGCTGAAGTCCTCTGACCCCGAGGCGGCTGATTCCTGGAAAGCAGGTAAGAAACAGCCCATGTATCTTTATATATTTCACATACAGTAAATTGACAAAGTAAACTGTTAATTCTCTTGCAGCCCTCCTCGCTAATGTGAGTGCACTGTCAGCAATCCAATATCTGCGACAGTATATGAAGAAAAAGGCGTCACCTCAACATGACTGATGTGAAACACACACACAAGGCGAAGCCAAGTCTCTGCGCTAATGCAGTGGTTCCCAAAGTGGGGGGTCCCAGGATGATTTTGAGGCAATATTTTTTACATTTCTGACATTTCATTTGATGCATTCTTTTTTCTCATTTAAAACAGTATATTTTAGTGAAATTAAGCCAAATATCAAAACACAGTATCCACAATAACATCGTTAAACAAGATTTTAAATGTTGTGCACCTGGATTTATTATATATATATATATATGTAGCCAGACGAGCGCTAGTGGCGATTTATAAACAAAAATATCTCCGCCAAACTAAACTACTTTTTAACATAAATATTGACAACGCCACCGGAGAGAAGGCTCCGGACCTTAAGGCACGCAGGTTCGTTTATGATAGACACAGGCAGAGTCCAAGCTTAGCAAAAATACATGTTTTTATTTACTATATATATATTCTGTTTCAATAAGTTACTTTGTTTCTCTTTCGTTGGTAAAACGTTCGGTTGATACACAGATTTACATTTGCACATTTCATACACTACCACAAACTGGCAGCAAACTGCAAAGTCCCTTATTTGGCAGTATTAAAACAAAAGTACAGTCCGTGAGTTGAACAGATTAAAAGACAAGTTAAAAGACAAGGCAACAACATGGACAGCGCCGTCATCGCACCAGCGCGGCCGGATCACCTGTAAATAATTAAAACCATTAACACCCAGCCTTACTGGTGGAATATAGTGAAACTCTGCCCCAAACGTACCATCTAACGCAGGGCACAACACACGGGTGTGGAGCCATGACAGCAGACGCACACCATCCCTGCCCATGGAGCATCTGGGGCTACATCGCGGAACCGTTACCACGCGGAGCTAAACCACAAAACCTCCAGTTAGGGCCAGTAATTAGTTACATTAAATTCGAAAACCTAGAGCAAACGCTACCTGTCCTTCGGAAGAGCGAGGAACGCACCGACACCGGCGGGACCAGGAAGTGAGTGACGTCAGAGAACGGAGTTGTGAGTGCATTGCGCTTATATACCCGCGGCGCCACCAGCTGGCGGGAGGAGGTGCAACAGGCGCCATGCCACATATATATATATATATATATATATATATATATATATATATATATATATATATATATATATATATATATTCGGGAACTCCTGCTCTAATATACAGAATAATTAAGCCAATACTGTACATTAGATTAGGACCAGCTGTAAATTAGGCTTAAAGTCTCATCTGTGGTTTTATCTGCAATTGTTTTGCTCTTTGCACTTTTTGTGTCACCTTTTTTTTGTGAATACTTTCAACTTTCTTTTGGAAAACAGTGTGTACGTTAAAAATTATAGTAATTAGAAAAGGAAGTCAGAGGGCACAGTGAAAACGCAGTCAGCTGCATTAAGTTTTCATATAGGACAAGGTTAAGTGCGTAACATATTTATGAGGGTTTCAGATTAGGTTAAACTGGATGTGCCGGTACATGAGATGATGTACTTCATACAGGAGTTTAAAGGTGCATTATGGAACCATTAATGTGAAAAATAAAATAAAAAAATGTTGTACTTGACGTTTTGGTGACCCAGTGGCTCTATGAGTGACATGACATGACATGACATCTTTACTTTCCATCATGGTAGCTCCAGGATCAATTGTTTTAAGAGTTTCTTGTAGGTTTTCACAGCTGGTGGACTCTCTCACCAGAAAACCTACAAAACAATTGATCATGGAGCATTGAAGAGGCCACCGTGATCGAAAGTGCCACGCTCACCATACAGCCACTGGGTCACAGAAAGGTCAGTTATGCACAAGGCGTTTTTTTTTTTTTTTTCAGAAAAAAGCTCCATAATGCATCTTAGTTATTTCCATAAATAAAACTGAATTTTATTCCATTACACTTCCATTCACAATTTATTCAGAAAATATTTCATAGTAAACATATAATGAAGAATAATAACACAGAGTAAAACATTTCATTAGAAATAAGATTTAGTGCCAGAAGTGTAATTGTAGAGGTATTTATTGAAATAAATATGTAATGGATACAATTTATATTATGTCCCATAAATATTGTCTTGGCAGTTGTTTAAAATTTTCATTAAAACACCAAAAGTTATTTATTTTTTTCTATTAAAACGTTTTTTTGTGTGTCAATTCTGGTATTGGCTTCAAAATAACTTTCCTGTGATCAATTAGTTCTTCCGTCAGCTTATTAATACTTTGAAGTGAAATAGCTTATACTTTAGTTGTAACGTGCTGACTCAAGGGATCAAGTGTCTCCTATATCAATAGTACTCATTCATCTAAACCATGTGAACATGTAATATTTACACTCAGAAACAAAGGATAAAAGCTCGGTTATAGTGTGAAAAGATAAATATATATGTATAAAACTTCAGGATTGAGACAAATATTTAGCAGATTTTGTAAAACCAACTTAGACTATGCTTTCTAAACAATGCAACTTGCTAATCTAATTTAGTGGAAACAGACTGAATCATGCTAGGTCCATTACAATCATCCAAACACTGATTTAAATGCCATTAACACAATTGAAATAAATTTAAACCATAGATATCTAAAGTTACCCCCAAAGTCGGACTGTTTTCATATCCTTTACTAAATATCATTATTCTTGTCTAAGTAGGAAACTGTGAAATTAGTCAATTTTTGATTTAGAATTAAATATGTTCAATGATTTGATAAAACTAGTACAAACAGTTGATATGAAAATCTCTGACAGACTTTGACAGTCCCATTAAGTGCTAAACGAGGAATGCACATAACAATACACTAAATTTTTTCATCTAAAATATATTAAAAGCAGATATTAACAAACATCCATTATTCTTATACAGTCTTATTGGGTACACAGTATTTGTTTGGGCTTATAGGTTCAGGTTCATGAGCATGCACCACCTAACAGTTATGATGGCTTGTCACCTTCTTTCTTCAGACGGCTTCATAAATGAATAAAGAATATACGTTATTACGAGTTAAAACACTGACTGTAAAGTTTATTCATTATCAATACAAGTAAGTTACCTGTAATAATCTTCCTGACTAGGTATAGGTCCACCGTGGAGGTGGTGCCCATGCAGCCATTGCTGCTCCATAGCCATCCGCTGCAGCTCTGCTGACTGGGCATGCATGGCCTGGAGCTGGTGGGCGGCAGACATCTGAGGGATTGGTCCCTGCAGCTCTCTTGGATATGCAGGTCCTGAAAAAAATAACATTTACTAAACAAAATGGCAAGTGCAAAACATAATGCAGAGTGGGCTGGAAAAACTACTGACCAAATAATGGGTGCCTCAGCATCTCATGATCATGAGGCAGGTCACTGAGCAGAGGGTTTGGGATTGGTCCTCCTGGGAAAGGAAATCTAGCTAGACGTGGTCCTGTCGCCATAGGATCCACAAGAGGATGGGGACTGGAACCTAAAAAACAATGATAAAACACTCAATTCAGCTTGACTGCTGACTGTGGACACACTATCAACACACTATCCGTCAGTGGAGGCAGACCTTGGCCGAGGGGGTCCTGTTGGTGCAGGTGGAGGTGAGAGTGAATGTGGGAGTGCTGGTGGTGATGCGGCGTCACGTTGAGCATCTGAAGCCTGGCCGCTGGGTCAGTGGCCACTGAGGCCATTCTCTCAGCATGTAGACGCTCCGCAGTTAGCCGCTCGGCGTAGCTCAGCTCTGGCCGCAGCTGTGGTCCCGCCAGCGCCATCCGCTCTCGCTCCAAAAGTCCAGGATGAAAGGGTGCAAAGGGGTGAGGAGGCCCTGGAATATGCGGGAGAGCCAGTGCACCATGTCTGACAAAATGCTCCATGGGATTAGCAGAGGGGTGGAGTGTCTCCAGCTCTGGGGCTTTTACTTCATATCCTGGCTTCATCCTCTCGCGCAGCTCTCTCTCTCTCAGATTTCGGAGCTCACGCTCCCTTAGATTGGGATCAGTACTGTACAGGCCTGACATGTGGTAGGCCAGCAGAGGGTCTCCAGGGCTCAGCGATACATAGAAAGGGTGATTTCGGTTTGTGGGAGACATCACGTGTGGCCGAGCATATTCACTGAGTGTGCGCAGAGCAGGAGTGTCAGGACCAATGTATGGAGGCACTGCAGCTACAGTGGTGGGAGGCTGCTCAAAGGAAGGCCGTCCATGGGGAGTGATCTGAGCTTCACTCATCCGGCTGTCATGAGATGTACTGGAGGCTTTCTGCATGCAAACAGAAAGTATACCACTGTTACATGCATTATTAGTCGTATTTGAACACATTTAAAATATTCTACAACTCACAGCACTCCTGTCAGCATCTCTTTCTCTCTCCCTCTCTCTCTCCTTCTCTCGCTCGCGCTCTTGTCGAGCGTTGAGCTCTGCCTCTCTTCTTGACCTCTCTACAGCTTCCTCCCTCTTCTTGGCCAACTTCGATGATGACAGTGGAGTGAAGAAGAAGTCTGTCCTGGCACAGGAATTATATCCACGATCCAGGTGTTTAATGAATCTGTAAAAACAAAGAAACAATGGGAACATACTTATAAAATATGACTTTATTGCCCTGGTTACTTTTAAATGTCCAGGAAAGATCCATTGAGATTAAGAAAATCTCTTTTACAATGATGTCCTGAAACATCTGTAGAGCCTGTATTCTTTTGTTTCATGCCGCGTAGGTAGCCTGGGTTTGTGAAATATTCTCCTACTGATTCAAACGTCAGTGGTTCAAACCCAGCTCCGTCAATGCATACCATTAATGTGTTCTTGGGCAGACACTTCACTTCTTGTCTCCAGTGTTTGCATGCACTGATGAATGCATTTTATCAGAGGTTCTCAAACTGTGGTATGTGCACCACTCGTGGTACCTAGGCTTCTTTAGGTGGTACTCTAGGTCATCTGCAATTTTAGACTTTATTCATTTTAATCAGAGATAATTGGATTACTAAAGCATGAATGAAACTTAAGTTTGGTGTTGTTCTGGGTTAGCTATGGCTATTTCCAATGGACATAATTTAGTACATTTTAGGGTCTTTATCATTTTCAGATCCTTTTTAGACTGCTTTACACCTAACTCAATCTTGATCTACGCCTGTTGGGACTTAGAAGGCCTAATATTTTATTTGGCGGCACTATGTGACCATTTACTATTTGCATGTCAAAAATAAACATGTTTATCAGTTTTTACAGTGAAATATCATATACTGCTAAGAGTCTCTAAACAGTCATACCTGGCTGACTGGCTGGCATGGCTGGCCATGTTCACCACAGTTGGTTCTGGAGAGGGGCTTCTGGGGGGAGGAGGGGGGCTCTCTGGCTCCTCCATTTCATCCATTGGCTCCTCTTTCACCTGTACTTGAGAGTTTGTGGGACATGAGGGCCGCAGTGGAGGGAGGGGGGACTGAAGGCTCTGGATGGGGACGATGGCAGACGCAGAAACAGATGTGATAGTGCTAGAAGCTGCGGGTAGATGAGAAGCACCCATGCTTTTGGCAGAGAGATTCTGCACCTGAGAGATGACTGGCAGCTGGGTGGACACAGGCTGTGGCATCATCTGCAGTGGAGGAGGAGCTGCCCCTGGAGGGTGCTGGTTAGGCAGAGAGCTGAGTGGCTTCAGGGCAGGAGGAGGAGGCAGGTTGGCAGGCATCTGTGGGTATGACGCAGCAGGTGGATGTGGCACCTGTTTATGTGAAGGAGGGATGGGTGTGGTGGGAGGGGGCTTGATCTGTGGTCCTTGTAAAGGACTCGGGGGCATCTGTGGTTCTCTGTAGAAGATTGGTGCTCTCTGGGATGGCTGTGGTGGCGGCTGGGGCTGTGTGCTCCCACTGTTAACAACAGATGGGACCTGGAATGGTGCAGAGAGGGGAGTGTCCGGCCCTGGACCAGTCGCCGACACTGGGTGTGGAGCAGGCTGTGGATGACTGTTGGAGGCAGTGGCAGTTTGACTTATGCTAGCCTGGGTGGGTTCTGGGGATGGAGACGGAGGGGTGTGAGAGTCAGTGGAGGGGCTTCTTTGAGGAGGGGGAGGAATGACGGCAGAACCCTGAAACGGGACAGGTTGTGAAGCTGATGCCTCGCTCAAAGGAGCAGCAGAAGAGGCAGCTGCTGGCTCTGACTGAGCGCCATTGGGCTGAGCAGAGGAGTCGGAATCGCTCTCGTTGCCCTGTTGAGGGCTGGGAATGCTGGGAGATGAGCTGCGGTTGTCCTGATCAATATCTTTGGTGTCACTGCTGCCATCATCTTGAGCACTGCGGCTTTCTGAGGAACTTTCCTCTTCAACTTCAGCCTCTCCCTCTGACCGGGAGCCCTGAGGATCCTGAAGGAAAAAAAACATGTTCATTACTGTAGCATGTGTTCTTTATTACAATAATCATTGTTTCTATATATATATAAATAAATCATAAATCATCCTACCTGAGTCTTTGGCCTTTTAGCTGTTGTTTTTTCAGACTCGTCAGGTTCCATAGCAGGACTCTCCCGAACTCTTTTGGTCGACTTTGATGATACAACCTCCTCCTTTATTTTCTAAATAAATATACATAATCTTTTACTATCTTCACACATCATATCCTTATCTTTACACAAGCTACATGCACTATAACAACATAATTATCAAATTAAAGCCGCAAGCGGTGATGGAGGCCCTCGCCCTTTTGGGCAACTCCCTACGACAAGACCGCCCCTGTGTCGCTCATGCCCACAGCTCGCAGCCACCCAGCATTGCGACTGCCCAGACTCGTATCCTCCGGCCTTGCTGACTCTTCAGCGAGACAGTCTCGCTGGACACATCAAATTGGATGATCGTTTTAGCCCCATGTTCCTAAATGATAACCAAGTTAGAGCTCATTCCATCTAAAATCATGAAATGAGTTTGTCAAAAATATCTGAAATATCAAAAAGGTGCAGTCACTCCATTGGAAAATAATGGGATATACTATGATCTTGGACTCGCAACCCTGTACATGCTACAGTAAAGGTCTGATTGGCCTTTATGATCAGCAACGCAAACTGAAACTGATTAAATCTCATCCAGTTTAACAGTGATAAAATTTCCAACTCAATCTGACATGGCACATGCAAATTATAAAGGAAAATATACAATTGAGACATTTACACTGGCGACACCCACATCTTATTTCAAATATGTGATTGTAAAAAAAGATTTGCTTGTTTCATTGTGTACAACATACCTGCAACGTTTCTTATAAATCGCTCAAATTGCAATTTTCAAAATATAGCTAGGTGGCGCTGTACTGTGCGGAAGTGGACCTGCTAATGAGTGTGTTCTGTTCAATTTGGGGTAGTGCATTAGTGACTCAAATATGAGCTTGTAATGTAGATGCATGTTCGAATTATACAGGAAAATATACCATTAGAGAGACATTTGCGTAGGCCACGCCTACATCTTATAAATTTATGATTTGGCTGTAACATATTTTTTGGTTTGTTTTATTGTCTAAAATATACCTGCAACGTTTCATGCAAATGGTCCAAACTGCAGTTTTCAAAGCATAGAAAGGTAGCGCTGTACTGTGGTGATCTGTTAAAGGAATAGGCCACCGTTTTTACATACTAAGATATGTTCTTAGCTCACTTTAGTCGAGTTAATATATCCCCGTCTGGTCTTTGTCCGCGCGCTCTGTCACGCAAACGGAGCACATACGCAGCCTCTCCCACATGTCACATAGCTCCGAAAAAGCTCACGATAGAAGCTACCAAGCTCTTCCACGTGTTCCCTATTTAAATAAAGTTACGTGAAGTGTTTTCATGCGAAGTATATTTACCCAGAAATGTAGCATGTCGATTTTATAAGCAAATAAAAAGGGGGACTATATTGTGAGGCGTAATGATACGAGGAGCACAGCGTCCGCGTAGTAACTCCTAAAGACTTCCCCCGCTCACTTCCGTCAATAACCTTTAGGAGTTACTGCGCGGACGTTTTACTCCTCGTATCATTACGCCTCACAATATAGTCCCCCTTTTTATTTGCTTATAAAATCGACATGCTACATTTCTGGGTAAATATACTTCGCATGAAAACACTTCACGTAACTTTATTTAAATAGGGAACACGTGGAAGAGCTTGGTAGCTTCTATCGTGAGCTTTTTCGGAGCTATGTGACATGTGGGAGAGGCTGCGTATGTGCTCCGTTTGCGTGACAGAGCGCGCGGACAAAGACCAGACGGGGATATATTAACTCGACTAAAGTGAGCTAAGAACATATCTTAGCATGTAAAAACGGTGGCCTATTCCTTTAAAGGAATAGGCCACCGTTTTTACATACTGAGATATGTTCTTACCTTAGCTTTGACGAGTTCTTTAGGACCTCTCTGGTCTTCCCCTGTGCCTTCTATCACGTAAACACAGCGCAGACGGCGTTAGCATTTAGCCTCTCCCTCTCTCCTCTAAAGCTCCAAAACAGGTCAAGATAGAAGCTACCAAGCTCTTCCACGTTTTCCCTATTTAAATATGGTTACGTGAAGTGTTGGCATCCGCACAGTAAAGTGAAGATTACTGCGCGGATTTCGAACTACTCCTGGTATTATTACGCCTTACAATATAGTTCCCCCTTTTATCCGCTTAGAAAATCCTCATTGTTTAATTTTGCGTAATTATACTTTGTAGTGTAACACTTCACGTAACCATATTTAAATAGGGAAAACGTGGAAGAGCTTGGTAGCTTCTATCTTGACCTGTTTTGGAGCTATAGTGGAGAGGGGGAGAGGCTAAATGCTAACGCCGTCTGCGCTGTGTTTACGTGATTAAAGGCACAGGGGAAGACCAGACAGGTCCTAAAGAAAAAGCTAAGGTAAGAACATATCTCAGTATGTAAAAACGGTGGGCTATTCCTTTAATGAGTGTGAGCTCAACATTTCAATGCTTGTTTGAATTATAAATGATAATGTGCCAGGTCTGAGGAATTTACCTTGGCCACGCCCACATCTTATAAAAATATATGACTGTAGTATACTTTTTTGTTTGATAAAGTGTTAAGAAATAACTGGCAAAGTTGAATAAAAATTATCTAAACTACAGTTTTCAAGATATAGGTGCTATCCTGAGATGTGGCTATCTATTCTGTTCTGTTCCATTTAAGATACTGCATAGTGACTTAAATTTGTGCTCTGTCAGCTGTTACCGGTGGGTGTGAGCTGTCCTCAAAAATACAAGAAATCTACGCGTTCTTCGCCGAGCTATGAGGAGACCGTTGAAAATTTACATAAATCAAGATTGAATATTGAATTTCAATATGTCTCGATCAGGGGTCTGCTACCTTAAACATCCAAAGAGCCATTTAGGACAATTTCACCACCAAATGAAACTCTCAAAGAACCGCAATAGTTTTTTTGTTCAAACGACTGAACAAATCTATTTAGGAAAATACAGACAAATTCACCATATTTATTAAAATAAAATTATGGTTGGTTTTTTATGTAATACCTATTTGGGGGTCCATAGGAAACAAATCACATGCCACTTTCAGCATTCTGTTGCATTTTAGATGTAATATGTTTAGCTGCTTGTCCTGAATCCACTTTGAGGGGACGCTGTCGAGCCATTTGGTCAATTTTCATAAATTCTTGGGCACCCGAATGGCCAAACCTAATGATTTTTCACCGATGTTTGGTGGGTCAAAAATGCGATCGTTGACGGAGATAAAGTAATAATAAACTACTACGTCTGACTCGGGCCTAACTAATATAAAACACATCCACATACTTACTTACCACATACTTAATCATTTGAACAACCTAGTCAATCTTTTGCACGCTAGAGTTAAAAGAAAATGAAGCTTGCACGGGGAAGTATGTAATCTTTTTTACCTTGTTTGCCCTCTTTGTGGAATCGGTTTTATTGTCTGCAGCAGATGCTCTTGTAGCACACCCAGAATGACTGTTACGATCCTCATTAGTGGGGGAACCAGTGATTCTCCTGTGGCCACTTCGTAAAGATGACAATTGCTGAAAAATGAAAATGAAACTACAATCAACAACTAAAAATACTTGAAGAATAAAATACTTGAGTATAGCTAAGCAATCAACAGCATTAAAATTCATGTTTAGGCTAGTGTCTGATACATCCTTATACATGTTTAGTACAGGCAGAGGCCTCAGGCTTACAGGTGCTCTGCTTCGCCGTGTCCTCATGCCATGCTTGCTGTTCACCTCTTCTTCCTCCTTAACAGGTTTGAACATGTACAGGGAGCCGCCTGATTTTTGAGATGGTGGAAGGCAGCCATGTTTGTTTTCATATGTGCGACAGCGTGTGCACAACACAGGGTTGTTCTTGCCCCCTTGGTGCCAATCCTTAGAGTCTGATGGAAGAATTAGTAGGAAAAAAGTTAATAATACAACTTTGTGTAATGGGACATTAACTGAAGGCAGTTCTATCTTGAGTGAACAAGAAAACATACTTGTTGTTCCACAGTGACTGCAGCTCTTCACATCTTGCTCGCTGTCTTCACTATCAAGGTCATCCTCACTGGCTGAACTCGCATCATCTACAAATAAATGTATTTGTTTAAATCAAATGTCAAACAACTATGCAAAATGATTTATGACTAACTTGAATAATTCTGTGAAGGCGCATTCGAAGAAGCTGCAGCAGAGCGTGTTTTGGCTTTTCGTGTGGATGGCTGGCGACGCTGCTGTCGATAGGCTCTCGTTCCAGCAGCCTCCGGAGTCTTTTTCCAGTGATAGTAAAAAGTGATCAGCTCACCCTGGTTATAACAACATTATACTTTATATTGGAGTTTAAGGAAACAACATAATATAGTATTATTCGTTTTCCAAAACATTTCTGCATATAAAACTGTAGATAATTACTGTTTTCTTGCTGGGCAGAAAGTCTTTCCGAATGCGGAAGAAATTTTTTCCATATTGTCTGAGGCCTTTAATAAAACGTTTCTGAAAAGAAAGGAAGAATAATGAAAAATCATCTTTTTTCAGGAGTTTTATTGATGCATTTACTACATAATAAGAAACCTACCACATCATCCTCTGACCAGCATTTTTCTATGAGTTTTGGTAGAGGCTTTTTCACAAGACGTTGTAGGGCTTTTGCAGCATCATAATGGCTTGCATGAAGCTATAAGAGATATTATTATTATACTATTTGCAGTACTTATTATACTATTGCAGCATTTGTTTTGTAACAAATAAATAATATTAAGAAGATATTTTACATGCCTTACCATGTTCAATGCATTAAGAGTGGTATCGTCACGAGAGGCTGCTAAACACCCATCCTCAGTGGATCCACCATCACACATTCCTGCAAATGCTGCCATGCTCCTGATGTATGTGTGGAAAAAAGAATTTAGACAAGGACATGACCAATTAAATACGTGAAAAGGGTTTTACAGTATAAAGTAATACACACAGTGAAGTACAGGGCCGGCCCTGTACTAGGGCGTCATCCGTGGAGAGGGTGCGAAAATGCGCTTTAATTTTTGAACCCCATGCTCCAGCCATCTACAACATCGACAACTTTCTGACATGGAACCGATTTAAGTCATTGAGACTTGCGTTCTTTTGTGTTGGAAACTAGAAATTTCAAGCTTTCAAACTCCCTGGTCCTTCTACGTCTCCGGGAGCCGCGTAACATCACGCGGAGAATTCAAACCAATATAACTGTTGTGTGTACGTTTCATGAAGCGCATGTTATGATTTTTTTTATGAATATATAATCATAATATAATATGACAATGATAATCATAATCATAATAAAATAAAACACAACTAGCCTTTTTCATATCCAAAGTGTGTCTAAAAGGATTCGCAAAAGTTCAATCTTGCCTGAGGCGCCTCTAGGGCTGGCCCTGGGTGAGCACTTGCAAGCTACCCCTCGGTGCACCTTACACTCAGTAAGTACTGTCTCACCTGGCCGCTCGCAGATACATGAGCAGGTCACAGTCATTGACCCCCGGTGTCCACATGAGCTCCTCATTCTCCGTATGAATCTGTAAACCAGACTGTGGTCGTGGTTGCAACTCTGGCAGTTTGGCCTGCAAATGAATATATGTTTGCACAATTAAAAAAAAAAAAAAACTGCAATGGCCCATGCAGTTATTTATAACAGACTGAATGTTTGTATTTTTTAAAGTGATTGCTTGTTTATTCACCTGATGACTAGGTCCCACTCTTATCTCTCCCTGTGTGCTGTTCAGGCTCCTGCAATAGGAATGTTAACATGTAATTGAACAGTGTTTGTGTGTGGGAGTGTCGCTCTTCACTGGATAACGCTGTCACTCTGTTACTATTTGTGCGGTGTCCAGGCGTTTAAATGAGTATATGACCGCGGTGCATCCAGCGTTCCTCCTGTAAACAGTAGTTTCAGCGAGAACATCCCGCCTCCACAACCACCGGGAGCCAATCTCAGCGGTGACCTACGACGTTTCCTTATATTACATGAATGAAACCGGACGCTGGCTACCGCAAATGACTGTCAATCAATCACACTTGAGCCGCTCATTTCTACGGTCACCATTTCAAGAACAGCGTGTGCCGCCCCGTATATTAACAGGTTGCCAGTCGCTCCTACGCACGTTTCTCTGAATCATAATATGCAATTTCATGGCCTTAAACCCATCGGTGTTATCTTTCACAACATGTCGCTGACCTAACCTTGCTAGCTGCTTACAGGCGACCATGTAAATATACAGGTCAAACCCAAAGGCGATCCAGCACTCAGTATTCCCCAGCGCGTTTGGATTAACCCAGTGACGCACAGTTTACTACACAGACGGCTTCACTTCACATTATTTATGAAGAAACAGCAAACAAATTACCACAGAATCCAACCAACAAACCTCGGCTAGCTGCTAACCAGACAGTAACATACCGTAGCGATTTGATTTGGTTAGCTTGTTAGCCAGACACCAACTTCGTGACCACTGACACGCTGATTATTTGACATTAACGCTCTCCAAAGTGCCGTGACAAACCACAAAACATACACAACGCACATCGTCCAGCGAAAACGGCGGGTATTAAGTGGATTAAGTTACCTCCGTGGACTGAACAGGTCGTCCATGTCGAGGGATGTTTGGATGTGGCTTGTTGACACTACGCGGCGCAGTGGGCGATACGCACACAAACTATGCGAATCCCCTATTACATGGCTATTCAAAATGGAGGCGGTGTAGAGCAGGCAGTCAGTCTATTTTCTCAGCGCAGTGACCTCAGCGGCAGCCACAGCCAGCCTTCAAAGTTGCCTGGTGTACATTACTGAGCATGTGCCGAGGATAAGCAGCCACTGGCTCCACTCATCAGCTGCTGCACAGGCATTCATGAATCAAACACCCCGAAGAGAGCGCCCATGGATGCATTATGGAGCACCACGGACACGATTAACCACAATTATGTAAGCTGCTGTGGGGGAAGAGTTAAGCGTTTGTATTGGCGCAATTATACGTGGAGGATATCCGAGAAGAAAAACAAAACAAAAAACATGGTCTCAAGGGAAAAAAAGAAAAAGGCCTAAATAGAGTTATTTCAGACAATCACACAACAGACTGCTTTCTTTTATTTCTTTTTTATTATTATTGACCCATCCAACTTTATAATTTATTCTTACACATCAAGTCAAATGGTTTGATTGTGAAGCTTATTCAACGTTATTACAGAGTAATAGTACAGTATTGTTAGACCTATTTAAATAATACCCTACTCATATAAGATTCTTCAATCTTTACATTAATGGTCTTCTAAAGTTCTTTCCAGCAAAACGGGCTTTGTCTCCCAACTCTTCTTCAATCCTGTAAACATCAATTTAGAATAAATTATATATTTTTTAAAAACAAGACCACTCACTAGGCCTACATGTAGGCCTACATTACTGATGTAGCCCTAGTTACTTGGTATGCACTCGACAGCAATGATTCTCAACTGCTGGATTGGAACCCAAAAGTGGGTTTATGAACCATTTTCAGTGGGTCACGAGCCTATTCCAGAGAAATAATGTTTCCAATATTGTCCATCTGAAACAGCATGACAACACTACCGGGATCTGTTGAGATGAATGTTATTGGGTTGTTTTGATCATTATTTCAGTCTTAAATTCATATCTAATGCTTCTTCAAGAATACAATATTTTATACAATAAATGACAAAGTACAGTTTTATTTGGTCACGGCTGCTAGGGTAATATTGGGTCCCGAAACCATATCACTTGAGAACCACTGCTCTGCAGTATAGCTACGTTATAGTAATCTGATATATGTAATTCATTAACACTTACCGAAGAATCTGGTTATACTTTGCCAATCGCTCAGAGCGACAAGGGGCACCAGTCTTGATCTGAAATGATTAATCAACAGTCTGCAATATGCCTACTACTCAAAAGGTCAAATGTAATCGTTATATTGTAAGACCTACCTGTCCAGTGCACAATCCAACCACTAAATCTGCAATGAAAGTGTCTTCAGTTTCTCCAGAGCGATGGCTGACCATCACGCCCCATCCACTCTCCTGGGCCATCCTGCATCTACAAAGGACCAAAGGCAATGGCACAGTAAGAAGTATTGTGTGATGCAACATCAGTAATGAAAGTTTTAAAATTGACACTGAATTGCATGTTGTTTCTCTAAAAGTATGTCTTTCCTATTATTATATTAAAAACATACGCCGTCATGGACTCAGTGACGGTGCCAATCTGGTTGACTTTAAGCAGAAGGCAGTTGCAGGCCGTCTCCTCCACAGCTTTACAAATGCGAGAGGGGTTGGTGACTGTGAGGTCATCTCCTACCACCTGAATGTCAGTGCTGCCTGTGAAGTTAGTCCAGGCTGCCCAGTCATCCTGATCAAAAGGATCCTCAATGGACACCACTGTCACCAGCCAAAACAGATGGGTAAAGAGGTTCAGTGTACAAGCAAAAGTTTTATATATTGTACAAAATACACATCTGTTCACTATTACTGCTATTTGTTGCTATTGTAGGCTAACCTACATAGTACATACCTAACCCACCTAACATAATTGACCTTTTGCAAGAGCCTCGTCCCCTTAGCCAAGTGCACATAAGTGACTCTTTTTTAGTGCAATACCAGCGCCATGTTATCCAGATTGAGGCAAAATGAGTGGCAATGTGCAGTGGATGAATATATTTCAAATATATTCCTCGAAGGGGACACTACAGACTTTTGGTTCTAAAGCACTTGAGGAAATGTGAAAATAATATCCCTGGAGTTGGCTTTACCCAAATCTAAAAGCTTCTTGAAAAAAACGTCAAAATAGCAATGAAAACAAGGATGAAAACACAACAAAAATGTGACAAAAGAGCATCAAATTACATGACGGAACAAAATGAAAAAGTGGCAAAAAAGTGATGAAAACATGACGAAAACACCAGAAAAGAAAGAAAACAACAACAAAGCAACAAAAGCGTGGCAAAAGTGTGCCTGAAAAGTGGGATGAAAACACAACAAAAATGCTTAAAAATGCGCCAACAACCTGACACAAGAAGTTACTATCCATTTTCTTTCAAAAGGGGAATTACACTGTTAAATTCTCTTCTTGTGGTAGTCCAGTACGGATGAGCTGCTGGCTGTGGAGGAGAGAGAGGCTGCAATGGCTTTGTCTCCCCCGTGCGGGTGTGGCTCAGCGAAGTAAAAGTTCTTATTCTCAAGCTTAGACATAAAATTACTTAAAACCTGAAATATCAAGGCTCTGCTAAGAGTAACTAAATGCATCCCGTAGCACTTAAAAAGTAAACATGCCAGATTTTCCAGTGGCAGAAACAGCTTTTTTGTAACAAAAGCAATGGCAGACCATGAAACTCTTGGCAAACAACATGATGGATCGGTGGTTTGCTGGGGGTGTTTTTTAAGCGTGTTTATCGGCTTTGAACTTTGAGAGACGGGTCCCGCGACATTGCTTTCATTGGGGAATATCAAGGGACTGTCTGTTAGCAATGATGCTCAGAGGTATGATTAGACAATGACCATTTTGGGGTGGGGTTTTATGAAAGGCCAATTGCTGCATGCTTTTTATTTTTTTCCTATCAAGAATAATAAGAAACACAACACTACAGCCAAGCTTTGAATCATCCCAGAAATTGTTCTGTAAAAACACTATTTGTAGCATGTATTCCCGTCGCTTATTTTTCACAAGCACTGAATGTATATTCTCTGTTATGTTAACTAATTAGTAATAAACATATGAATATACCTGGATAATCTTTCACAAAGCTCTTGTATAGATCACCAAGCTCATTGGGAGTGATGTGGCGACTTGGATCGTCCGGAGATTTGAAGTCCAAGTCGTACTTTCCATTCCTGAAAAACTCAGACGCTGCCACATCCATGCCGATCACCACCTTGTCTGTGTACCCCGCTTTGGCTATGGCCTCCTTTATCAACTCCAGAGCTAAGGATCAAAAACACAGAAGAATAAAGACAGCTTTGAAATAGTGAAGATAGAAATCAGTGATCTAATCTTTTTAAAGGGACCAGATGGAAGTGGTCATTTTTTTTACTCGCTACTGCTACCTCAGGTCTTGTGTAACTGCAGTCCTTAAGCTCATGCAAAACGGTGGAGATAGATGGTAATTCCCAAACTTTTTGAGTGGCAGTGCAGGATTTTAGCAGCAGTTGTAGCTCCTGAACCATGTAATTTCATAACTGCCATAGTTTAAAGTTATTTCTTATTAATTGTACATTAGATACAGCTTCTTTTTTTATTGGAAAGTGTTCTTGATACCCGGATTTCTCCATCTTGAGACCAATAAAGTCCTATCTTATCTTATAATTACAAGAATAAGGATAATTTAAATAATAATAATAATAATAAAAATAATAATGATAATTAACAATAATAATAAATCTCGAGCACTTTAGAATGAGAAAATCTAAAAATAGAACAAATGAAAAACAAAAAAGCTTTATTGCCTTCTTTGTTCTCCAGAATATTCGGAGCAAAGCCACCTTCATCACCAACATTGGTTGCATCTTGACCATACTTCTTCTTAATCACATTTTTCAGATTGTGGTACACCTCTGCTCCAATACGCATGGCCTCTTTGAAAGTTGTAGCACCATCGGGCAGAATCATGAATTCCTGCATGGCTAATTTGTTGCCAGCATGCGATCCACCATTGATGACATTGAAAGCCTGGAGAATAAAAGACATTAAAGTGGTAAACTTAAGGTTCTAATGTATTTAATACCATATAGTTACACAGCAACTATAGAGTCTTACAGGCACTGGCAAAATAACTTCTGGGTTCCCTGCCAGGTCAGCGATATGGCGATAGAGAGGGACACCTTTCTCTGCAGCACCAGCCTTGCACACAGCCAACGACACACCGAGAATTGCATTGGCTCCCAGCTTGGCTGATTTACGATAAAAATTTAAATGGTTGGTTCAGTAGTAGTAGTAGTAGTCGTAGTAGTTGTAGTAAGAGTAGTAGTAGTAGTTGTTGTTGTTGTAGTTGTGGAGTATAGTAGCAGTAGCACAACAGTTGAAATATTATTTGTGATAGTAATAATTGGAATGAAGATGAGTCAAGTTACCTTTGTTCTCAGTGCCATCCAAGGCAATCATCATGTGGTCAATGGTCTCTTGATCCACCACAGATACATTCTAGATACAAAGATTAAACAATATTAAGAAGGAAACATCAGATAATTATAAATGCTGATAAATAAAATATCAGAACTGCTCCTTACTTGGCCCACCAGAAGAGGTGCAATTATTGAGTTGATGTTATGTACAGCTTGTGACACTCCTGTGTTGAAAAATAAATATTGATAAAAATCTATGCAAAGCATTATTACTCAGAACTATTCTCGTAATTATGAAGCATGAAAATGAGTACAAACTGCATTAGCCCCGCTGGATCAATGCTACAGGTAAACTAGTCACTTTGCAGTTTACGTACATTCAACATGAGAAAAAGTCATGCATTACTTGACAGGTTAATTCTGGTTGATTGCCTTGAATATTTTCTGGGGCATAGCAATTGTAACGTTGTTACATAATGTTTCATGTGACTGAGAACATGACACAAAAAAACACTGATAAAAAGAGAACAGTCTGTAAAATTTACAGACTGTTTATTATGTTATTAAAAAAGTTACACAAACCCTTTCCAAGATATTGAGACTTGTCATTATCCCTGAGCTCCAAAGCTTCATAAATACCTGTGGAAGCACCACTAGGTACGGCAGCCCTGAACAAACCTGGAGACAGACAGCATTTAAAACTACTAATTACAGGATTATATTAATGGAAAAACCTGCCTGTGCAACAGACAGCCCACACATACTCTACTTTCTCTTACCTCTTTCAGTGTAGAGATCAACCTCAACGGTGGGATTCCCTCGAGAATCGAAGATCTCTCTGGCATGAATCCCCAGAATGGACATGATTTTGACCTTGAAAAATACATTTGAAATTTGACTTTTTATAAAAGTACCTAATGCACACAAATAGCTACATACAACTTACAAATGGAACCTTTATTTCATATAGTAATTTAACATAAAAACATACCTTGAACTGTCTTCCTTGACGCTTACTCAAATACCGACGTAGCTGGAAGCTTAGAGGACTGTTGAAAGACTTGCTGCAGCTCAATTGGATTAGGACTCCTCATCTGATTAATGCCATGGCTCTAGGAAATAGAAATGGCTGCATCTGTCAAAGCAGTGTTAATTTTGCAAATGACTAAATGGTACTATGTTGCAAAGTATTACTAGGCTCCTTTATTGTGTGAAAGTGAAAGATGTAGCCAATAGAACATCTATTTTTGTCTGTATGGGCCTGTCTATGGATAGCCCGCTCAAGCAGGGATTTAATGGCTTCAATGCTAGTTGTCGCCATCTAGGGTCAAGATAGAATAAAGGTAAATACAAAAAAGAGACATAAATAAATAGAACAGTTAACTAGTGCTACCTTAGTAATAAGTACTACCTTAGTAATAAGGTTCTGGTTACCTTGGTAACCATGACAATACTATTGTTTTTTTCCTTGGTTTATTGCTAATATCTCTGTGGACCTATCCACATGAAACAAAAACTGTCCCAAAGTTCAACAAGTTATTTTCACATGAAGGTTTCTAAAAGTTGTATCAAAACGTGGCATGCTATATCACTTTTCATCACTTTATCACTTTATATCACTTTATATCACTTTATACACCTACACAATATGTAAATCCAATCCCGTTGTTGTCGTCTTACCATATTTTACTTCTTTATAGCTTTTTTTTTTTTTTTTTAATCTGAACTCTGTGTTCTATGTTTTATGTTTAATGTTGCACGTCTTCATCGAGAAAAATTCCTAGTCTGTGAACCTGTTTACAAACAATGGCAATAAAAACAATTCTGATATTAGCAGAGCCTACTCAGGCTATACATTTATTAACTTTTTTTTACATTTATTAACATTATTAACTTTTTGAAGAAACTGTACTTATTGCATAATATATCATTCATTACGTTTTACTTCTACTCGAGTAATATTGTAATGAAGACCTGACCTCCTTTACTTTAGTCTTCTTTTTCATTTGTGCCAGTCAGGCCTACTTGTGCCACTGCAAGCATGTTTTATATTATATTGAACGACCCTAATCTCATCTCATCAGGTAATTAGCAGTGATCAGCTGAGATTAGGGTCGTTCAGACTGAAACTCAGGTGTGAGGTGTGATGTAGGTCGTTAGGACTAAAACTACAACTATACAGGTGAGAGTAGCTGTTAATAGAGGGGAGGGACTGAGCCAAGCTAAACTCCTCCCTGTGGTCTTTGTCTGAGCTGCGAGCTGAGCTGAACCTTAGCGCGCTGACGAAGCCTTTTGGATGAGAGGTGAAACACTTCAACGACAGAAGATGACTCAAGAACCTGCATTGTACATGTAGTTTGTGTTTTGTGCGTGTTTTTCTCCAGAAGTATATTTTTTATATATATTTTTATTTCATTTGATTTGGGAATGTTAGGATTTTCACATTTTTTTCTCATAGTTTATCTCACAACTGAAACATAAATCATTTTACTCAAACGGTTACTCAGTACCACACAGTACTCTAGTAACATTACCTCCATATTTTTAAACTTTTATGTGAGTAATTTTTTGGTTCTGTTGCAATGTTCACATATAAACATATAATATATGTTGTGCCCCAATTGTCCCCTCAAGTCAGTAGTTAAAAAAATAAAAAATAATTAGTTAGGGGCAGCATGAAAAGCATCATAAAAATCCCTCAAGTAAACCAAAATTTATAAGAAAACTTTCAAGAATTAATGCATTTTTATTTATTTTTTGTTCAATAAGTTGTACAGATTTCTTAATAAGTTTAAGCTCATTCTTCCAGTGGGTTCCAGTGGGCTTAGTTATAAAGAAGCGGAATTTGTGAATTAAATCCATCCATCCCTCCATTCCATGTGAATAAAATGTTTGGATAAAAGTAATACATTATTTACCCCATCTATCTATAATCTATAATCTATAATCTTTAATAGAAACCGCAATCTCAAGGGAAGGGCCTACAGCCTACAGTTACATCCTCCAAAACACATGACATCTGCGTGTCTTTGTTTAACTTTCTCCTGCAGGTCACCGTGGCTGTGGTTCATTATAGATCCAGTGCTGCGTAATGTCAGAGGCGCAGACAAATGGGTCCTGCACTGTGAACTGAACCGTGAGAGCTGAACACCTAATATTTATCCATACTTATTCCACTGTCTCTTGAATTCTATTCCCTGAGTTTAGCGAACATATTGTGGTTGTAGTTTATAAGAAAGGAGTACGGGTGCATCAAACACTCCAATTGCAGTTTGTTTGAAATTATTTTTAGCATTCATTATGTCCTACACATTTGTAGTGGCCATAGTTTTTGGAATGGGTTGGGAACCACTGGTCTACAGCTGAACTGTGTGACGGGTTGGACATTTCTTTGTAATCACTCATAATCTCAGAATATCAACTGTGGAGACTAGCGAGGCCCGGCCGAAGCTCAGTAATCAATATAATAATGATCAAGTTGACCATTTGTTTAGCTTATTTTCTTGGAGATTTCTCTGTAAAACTGTCTTTCTCCCATAGAGCAGATCCTCGACGAGTAGGGGAAAGCTGCATCCCCGGAGCCGAGACAGAAATACCGTGAAGCGAATCCCCCGTGATAGTGCGCCCTCTCCTGGTAAAGACGGATATACGACGCTAATAGGTCTTGGGAAGATTGATTTGATCAACTCAACGAACGTGAGATTTTAACCGAGTTATTTCATTTTTTGATTTCTTATGAACCAATTTTGAATCGTAGATGCTTCTGTTGTTTGATAAAGCCAACATGACACATTAATGTTGTTTGATAAAGATAAGATGACACATTCATTTTCTGCTTAAGATAGCGTTTATGTTAGTTGCAAATGAGTAAAAACAATAAATAACCCCAATTACATGCTACCCAAAAAATGCAATTGCCAGCTGTAAAAATTAATTTGAAAGAATCTTGGCCAGGACACTCTTGAGATTTTTAATCACGGTGGATTCGCTTTTCACGGTAGATTTGTCTCGGCTCCGGGTCTGCAGCTTGTCCTCGACCTGACAATGACGTCATGATGACGTTCTAGAACGTAAACTAGCGTCGACGCACACTGTACAGTAGGTGGCGGCATGCGCCTAAGCTGTTGGTTGCCACACGCCATTAAACCAAAGAGGAAGAGGAAGAAGAAGAAGAGGAGGAAGAAGAAGAGGAAGAAGTTATATGAACGAATGAAAGCGCTTGTTTGTTGAACTAAACGGCGCGCCTTTTATGAAATAAGTATTATAATATTTAGCAAAAAATACTTGGGGTAGGAGTAATGTCCGGGATTCCTCCAAACTCATGGCAGCCAGCCACTGTTGCGCTGGAGACGACGTAAGTTAAACGTGTAGCACGGCTAGCCGCATGTGTGTGTTATGGAGGTGCGTTGTTGGATTCCAGTTTTTTCATCAATGAAATAAGGCTACGTCTGTAAATGCTTTAAATGTAAACATTTTTTGCTAAAGACTAGCTATGGCTTTTTGTGACAAAGTGCTTTGTTCATCAGGATGGGAACACTCACTGTGGAATTGTATTGGGATCATGCCCCTAATACTTGTAAGAACTTCGCCGAACTGTCCAGGAGAGGCTACTACAATAATACCAAATTTCATCGAATAATCAAAGACTTCATGGTGCAAGGCGGAGACCCAACTGGAACAGGTGAAGCCTATTACTGTGTTTGGCAGTATCACCCCAAACAGGATGAATGTGTCAATTTAAATGTGTCAATTATGTCAATTTGTTGTGGTTCTAGGTCGAGGAGGGGCCTGTATATTTGGCAAACACTTTGAAGATGAACTGCATCCTGAACTCAAATTTACTGGTGAGTTTACTTTCATTTAATCATTTATGTATCAAATCAAATTACATAGTTTATTTTCAATTTATTGTTGTTAACTGTTCAAAACACACCAGTCAGTCTGCTTTTTCTTGATTATAGCTTTACAATGATTGTTATTGATGATGGTGATAATAATATTAATGATGATGATGATTCTGTTGACTATAATTATTGTTATAAATTAATTAATTGTGCGTTTGTATCTTTTAGGTGCTGGTATTCTGGCTATGGCTAATGCAGGTCCACACACTAATGGGAGTCAGTTTTTTCTTAGTTTAGCTCCAACTCAGTGGCTTGATGGGAAGCACACGATTTTTGGCAGAGTGTGTCAGGGTATTTCTGTCCTGAACCGCATTGGCATGGTGGAGACCAACCTCCAGGACAGACCGGCCGATGATATCCAAATAGTTAGAGCAACTGTATCCTCCTAAATGTTTTAGATTTGTCTTTTGTTTTTTAAATAAATTGTTCAATATTTTAATTTTTTTGTGTGACAAGTAGATGCACTTTTGCAGATCTTTTTTTTATTACTCATTCTAACCAAGTAACAGTCTCATAATAAAAAAACATGTTTTCATCTTTGACTTGTTAAACAGCATAGATACATTGAAAATAAAAAACAATAGGTAATATATATAGAACTGAACTGGCCACTGGTGAATATAAATATTCAGCATGCATAGAATTGCTCCACCAAAAACGTTAAAGTGACATGACATTTAAGTGATAGTCTGTTAGCATGTAAGGTTTTTCAGTTTTACAGTTTTAGTGGATTACGTGAAGGCACCTGAGCATGCAATTTGATGTAATGTAAGCAATATATATTTAGGCTTTTTTTTTTAAGTCCATCCCTTTGCGGATCTCACACACACAAGTCAGAATTCATGAGACTATTACTTTGAGCAATGAGACGAGCTATAACCAGTCTGAAAATATGTACGTGTCTCTCCCCATTTTGCAGTCTTTCAGACTTTTAGCAATATGGTCTGTTTTCCATCAACAACGAGTAGTTCCTCATTAATCTATGATAAAGTTGGGAATAGTGAATCACATTTTTAAATCAGAAATCATTTGGTTAATGCTCCCAAATGCTGGCAAAATATATAATATAGATCAAGTTTATATTAAGTTTCTCTTTAAATGTGTAGTGGCTATTTGTCCATAAACTTAAACCAAACAATCAATACATCTCAAATGGCCACTGAGGCTGTGTCATGGGATATGCTTTACACAGTTTTAGAGAAATTAAAATCAGTGTCTACACCAGAAAATTGCATTGTGAGATGGTTTAGTTACACAGGGAAGCACACAGACATTTTTGCAACCTCTGTCTCTGGTAAAAAAAAAAAAAAACATAGCCTTGCAGCCTAAAGTCCCACCCACTTTCACCTAAATCATCATGTAGCACCAGTGACCAATAAACAATAATGCAAATAATTATCTAAACTCACAGAAATAACAAATTCTAAGCTCAAATGCAAAATAAAGCAAATTAACTTTAGCAAAAAAAGGAAAAAAAGGAAAGACTTACACCTAAATTAAAGTACAAAATACCTCCTACAATATGAAACATGCACTGTAAAGAAAAATATAAAATACCTCCTACAATATGAAACATACACTGTAAAAAAAAAATATATAAGAACACAGTATGCTTTAGAGACACAAATGAAGTTGCTCCATTTCTTTAGCCATCACTGGAAGATCATCTGCAGGCTGGGAGTTTTTTTTGATTCGCTACAGGAAAGTAAAGAAGTTAAATCTATTATTTCTTGCCAATACTATTCTGTAGGTACATCTAAACCATGAACTTGACTGACCTGCCAGATTGTCCCTTTTCCATTGGCTATTTTGCACACCATAATGAGTGGAATCATTGCAACTGAAGAAGTAGCAAGAAACCAGCCAATGCCATAGGCCCACCAGGGATACACATAAGAGTTATTGAACCTCAGAGGGCTGTATCTCAACACCAAAAAGATGAAAGTTCCCTGAAACATGACACTCAATAAATACACAGCAAAATCAACAGCAAATTTAGATTTCAATATAAACACATACACTGCACATTGCAGGAGTTGCAAACAGCCAGCAGTATTTAAGCAGGAACGTGGGTCTGTATCCTATCATGTCTGCAATATTGTCAGAGAAACGCTGTGCACCTAAAAGAAAACATGACATTTAAAAAGGGATTAGTGGTTCAGATATTACCATCTGACAGCAATTTTTGTATAATTAATATTTTAATGTTAATTTTCATATCTTACCATAAATCCAGCCAATAACAACTGATTGTAAAATTGCCATTAAAAGTAATGCAGGTCCGCTGCACACATAGTGGTCAAAGATCTGCAGAATGTATGCCCCAGCCTGAAAGCAGTCACATTTATATTTTGATAAACTATTGTTCTACTGTCAGGCTGTCCACTGATAACAACTCACCTGTGTTACGAATGGCAAGTCAATAATAAAAGAAATAGCGCACATCAGAAACAGAAGAAGCTCCCTGCGGTAGCCCTTTCTGATCTGAGATGGAAAGACATCTGTTAAAGATGTCATAATGCTTTCCATTCCGACAAACTGCAGAAACAAAATATAAAAATCAAACAACAACATTTTTCTTTCAGCAAAAGACTTAGTGTCTTACCTGGCCGTCAATACCCAATAAAATAATCATAGCAAAGAAGCAGACAGCCCAGACTTGAGGCACAGGCAGAAGGGTCACAGCTTGAGGATAAACTATGAACACGAGACCAGGGCCTGTACACAGACAACAGTATTAATGAAAGTAATATTGCAAATATCAGAAATATTGTCCATACCTGACTCTGCAACTGATCCAATGTCTATGCCCTGCTTTTGTGACATATACCCCAGGATTGAGAAAATGGCAAATCCAGAAACAAAGCTTGTTCCACTGTTCAGCAGACAAAGATAAAAAGAGTCTCTGCAAATGAGGAAAAAAAAAAAAAAAATGTGTTAGTTAATTCACCATGTTAACTATTCCTATTAGTATGTATGGTGTGGCAGAATGATAGCACCTCCCCCCCCCCTTTAAACACTACGTCCACCACAGAAGAACAATTAGGAATGACTTACTTATAACAGTTGTTGTTGTACTTGTTGTAGCTCCCAAGTGTTGTAAGTATTCCGAGACAAATAGCGTAGGAATAAAATATTTGGGTCCCAGCATCCATCCAAACCTGCAAACACACAGATGACAACATGATGTTTTTCTGTCATGTTTTTCAGACAATAAACTATGAATGAACACATGGGATTATGTAGGAAACAAAAAAATGCCACCCTTTATTCTTGCCAGTTTCTCAATGTTCTTCATAAGTTAGTCACCTGTAATGGTTTTCAACAGTGCTGTGAAATGGCACCTAAAGCTGTGAAATGGCTTTAAAGTCATTTCTGGTGATGACATCGTGAAGCCCACTGAGAAATGCACAAAGCAGTAATTAAAGCAACACGGTAGCGCAGCAGTTAGCGCACGTGCTTCACAGCTAGAAGGTCCTGAGTTCAATTCCCACCAGACCAGGGCCTTTCTGTGTGGAATTTCCATGTTCTCCCCGTGTCAGCATAGGTTTCCTCCGGGTACTCCGGTTTCCCCTACCACCAAAAACGTGTATAATAGGTGAATCCTCCAGCCAGGTGATACTGACCATCAGCCTGGCCCTACATCTGGAGATGGGTCCAATGCAGAGGACATATTTTCCTACAGGGACAATAAAGTATACAAACAAGCAAAAAAAAGTGGCAATTTTCAAAGAATGTACTGTATGTCACTTTTTAGACAATATAAATGATAACACAAAAAAGTTGTTTTTCACTGTTTGTTTCCCCCTTTAATATCAATAACAGCTTGGATTCTTTTGTGGTTGTTGTGGATGGGCCTCTTTATTTCCTCGGATAGTAAAACTCAAGTTTCTGTAAATTCCTGGACTGTCTTGCATGAACTGCGCGTTTGAAATCTCCCCAGAGTAGCTCAACGATATTGAGTTCAGGAGACTGAGACGGCCACTCCAGAACCTTCACTTTGGCCGTTGCCAATGAGAGCTTGACATGGCCTTGCGCTTTGGATCGCTGTGATGTTGGAACTTCTAAGTGTGTCCCATGTGCAGCTTCCAGGCTGATGAGTGACACTTTTCCTCCAGTATTCTTTAATAACATTCTGCATTCAACCTGAAATCTATTTTGACCAAGTTCCCTGTAGCTCACACATCCCCAAAACATCAGTGATCCACCTCCGTGTTTCACTGTATGAATTGTGCACTGTTCATCACAGACCTTGTTGACTCCCCCAACGTTTATGGTTATGGCCAGAAAGTTCCATTTTGGTTTCATCATTGCAAATGACATTATTTCAGAAATGTTGAGGCTTGTCTCTGTGCTGTTTGGTATATTGTAAGTGGATACTTTGGCATTTGCAAAGTAATGGCGACTTGGCCATGCAACCCATTTTTCATCAACTGCCTCCTTATTATGCATCTTGAAACAACTGCACCACTTTTATTCACTTTTATTATTTCAGATGAAGTTATTTGTTGGTTTATCTTTTCGTCCAAGCCTGGCAAGCCTGCCAGTTGTTACTGAAAAATGTTTTGGTCGACCTGACCGTAGTTTGGTTTAAACAGAATCCTACATTTTCCACTTACGTCGAATTTGAACACTGCTGATTGATACTCTCAGTACCTTGGATATCTTTTTATATCTTTTCTTGCAGATCCTCTGACAATTCCTTTGCTTTCCTCATGACTCAGAAAGCAGAAATGCCAGTGCAGCACTGGATGAAAGATGCAAGGGTCTGTCAGGAGCCCAAAAACTCAATGACCTTTTATACACACACAATAATTACAAATACAGATCACAGGTGAGGATGCGTTACCTTTAATAGCCTTTAGAACCTGTTTGTCAACGTGTGTGCATATTATCAGGCCAAGATCTCCAGGATATGTAAATGTATTTTTAAAGAGTAAACTCAGTTATTTGACCATAAATGGTTTCACACAACCATTACCTATTAAGTGGAAAAAAGTATTTGTGTTATCATTCATATTCTCTGAAAAATAGTCAAAAAAGAAAAAGAAAAAAAACAGGGCATGTAAATGTTTGAGTACAACTGTATATCTAGAATGAATGTAAGTCAAACCTGCGGGTCTGCCAGCCGGGTGGGATTGGGGTACAGATAATATTTGATCCCGTGAAAAGCTCCAGGAAGAGTCATGCCTCGAATGAACAGCACAAACAACATGACAAAAGGGAAGGTAGCGGTGAAGTAGGTGGCCTTGGGGAAAAAAGCAAATTTTAAGAGAGTTATAATATGATGAAATTACAAGATGGACTAGATTCTGCTCAGGCATGCACGGTCATGCTGGCATGTGTTCCTTCTTCAGTAAAAAAAAAGAAAAAAAAAAATCAATTAAAATACCCATTAGTCATTTTGCACTGTTCTGCCCCAGGCCAAAGAGTGAGTGTCTGCATCATGTCTGCAGTGGATACCCCGTCTAATAAGTAATGGGGATGTCACACCTTGACGATCTAGCCACGTATGCCAAATGCTCGCATACACTGAACTTTCCATGTATTTTTTTTTTTCAGTTTTGAACGTGCTATATGCTTATCTGCATTTGAATCAATTATTTGGGGCAGCGATGGACCTGTTCAATGCAACAGCCATTATTGGGTGGCACAGCGGTTAGTGCCTGTGCTTCACACCAAGAAGGTCCCAGGTTCAAACAGCTTCATTCTGAGTTGATGATCAAAGCAATTTGTCCCTGGTTTAGCATAATTATTGATTAAGTGCAGCATTTCTTAACAGAGTTCTGTTGATTCAAGCATAGATCACAAGGCTCTCAATCAAAACTGAAAATAGGTCCACAACCCACTTTTGTGCGTTTCTCCACCCACCAGTTGAGAAAAACTGGGCTAAACGATCTGTATTTTGTAACCATTCTTTGTTTTTGAGTCAGTGGGAAATTTTAAGAATTTTATTCAATGATGTTAATTGAATAATTCAATCATTATTCTTTAGTCAATTATTCTATTGACTATTAGATCTGTCAGCCCCTTGGAGTAAATTGTATGGCCGAACTATGGGCTCAAATGCAGAAGCTGAAGCAGATTTGCCCACTGACAAGGTGAAGATCCACTCCCACATTCATTCTCCACAGAAGGAGGTTTTCAGGTTTTGACTGGACAATAATGTGGAGTTGTTCTTACTTTTCCAGTGGAGCGCACTCCTTTCCACACACAGAAGTAGCAGATGGTCCAGGCCAGCAGCAGGTACAAGCAGAGCTCCCATTGGACATGACCCATGTGCTCGATCCCAGATGAAATATTCAGGACACGCCGCCTGCAACAACCAACAAGCGCAGTCACAGGAGGTGGTTGTCACATTTACAAGGCTGATGTGTGTAAATGATAAAATATAAATAATGATAAATGATTTACAGTGACCATATTCATAGTGTTTTCAGAGCAGAGCAGTAACACCACTGAAAGTGATGTCATTAGTTTTTGTGAAACACGCACTACACACAAACCCCATTGCACAAGATATCACCAGCCCATTTATAAGGCCTACTGCTGGCTTTTTGTTATCAAGCAACTCAAATTTCTGTCATGTAGAGAGGTTTGTCTTTGGTTATGAAATACATGTGGTGTGCACATATGAAATGTCAGAGTTCATTTGGATGGAATTTCTGTCCTGCTGTTTCTTCTCTGTCTACTTTGTCTATGAAGGCCATAAATAACAGAAAAAAAAATCAGTTAAGACTTACTGCCAAAACTCTATGACAGAGGAAGAGGAGGTCCTGTTGCCTGTACTATTGTAATCATTTAAAACCACACAGGCATCTGAAACGTCCACAAAAGCGCATAAAGAGAAACTCAATAGTCTGTACAGTCATAACATTTAATTCACACTAATTTACCTGTATTCCATGTGTTATTACAGACAGCCCAGGGCAGCTCTTTGGAAAACGATGAGAATAAGTACAGAAAAGCCCAGGCCAAGATCACAATGTAGCTGAAGCATCCGTAAAGTATGATCATTTGGCTTGCATATCCAATACCTGTGAGAAAACACACGCACACGCACACACACACACACACACACACACACACTCAAAGTTTATACACCGAATAGCCATAAAGCACTTGCTCAATGTCTGTGGTCTTAATGTAATTGGTGCTGATGACCTGCCTAATATGACTTCAGGCCCAACAAAGAGCAACCACCTTTATCCAGTTTTGACACAACTATACCACTGCAGACTGGGCACAGAAACCATTTTGGAAATGGTCTGACATGTCACTAAGCTATTGTGATATTACAATTGTGTACTTGTCCAGTCATTTATATTTTGAGCACAAATCTCCACATAGTGCCTTTGTACTGCATCTGCCACCTATTAACACTCAGCTATCATGGGGCACAATCTGTTATACTCACTCCATTCATGGTCATAGTGTTTGCCCTTTTATTATATATGTATATATTTTTGAATTATTTACTTATTTAATCTCATTGTGTAGTGGAGCCCGACTGTCTGAGTGGGACGATGAACTAATTTAAAGAAATAGTTCACCGTTTTTCCATACTGAGATATGTTCTTACCTGAGCTAAGACGAGTTGATGCGTACCTGTCTGGTCTTTGTGCATGCCCTCAGTCACGCAAAAAGACCAAAGATGTGGTTAGCATTTGACCTCTCCCAATGTATCCCTATAGCTCCAAATGGGGGGGAAGTTGGAAGCTACCACGCTTTTCCACGCGTACGCACAAAGACCAGACAGGTACGTATCAACTCGTCGAAGCTCAGGTAAGAACATATCTCAGTATGGAAAAACGGTGAACTATTCCTTTAAGACAGCAGTGGCTTGATTGTGTAAACAGATACAGTGTCTTAAGAGAATTCACAAAATCCCTCTTTCTATTACCTTCAAAAAGAGGGCAGATCTTTCTCCAGCACATGATGCCGCCCAGACTCGTGTATTGGCCGAGCGCAGTTTCCATCATGAACAGGGGAATACCACACGTCACCAGGAACAGGAGGTAAGGGATGAAGAAGGCACCTGTAAAAAAAAGTTGATTGCCTTTGAAAATTGTCAATCATAGCCAATTCTTTGTAATAGGTTTATGGGGCAAGTTGTGATTTAATGTGGATAGGTTGTGTTCACAAGTCGACATTCTATAAATTGATGTCATCACTTCAAAACAAACAGAAAATGTAATTATCTGAATACAATAATATAAGTGTGAAGTAGACGTTTAAATTTTAGTTGACTAAATTTACATGGAAATTTCGGCGACTAAAATAAGACTAACACGGAAAAGAATGTTGCACCTACATCCTGACTGGGACTATACAGTAAACTGCATTTTTTCTCTCATATTATTTTTTTTCACCTCTGCCCTTGTAATAAATTATGAATAAAACATCAATCACAAAAATAACGTCCTGAGCCTACAGATTGAGGTCAGAATTCTTCCCAAATCCATCCCAGCCGACCCACAGGACCCCAGACCACAGGCTAAATGCTCACAATTTTAAGATGAGCCCAGCCTACTACAACATGACTCAGAGTAACGTGACTTTACCTGTAAGGTGTGTGCGGTACCTCACCCTAAAGATTAGACTTAATTATAGTGATGTTATACAAGTTATTACAAAAGCTGTTTCATGCAGATTTTTTCGGTCTCCACTGTGATGTACATAACACGTCTGGAATCCTCCACAGTATTTAGTAGTAGTGAGTATTTTACACAGTGTAATACTAGCAAGAGAGATTGTGAACACATCTGCAAAATGCAAAAGCTTTGACAGAACAATGTTTAGCTGTCATCCCATGAGTGGCCAGGCCTATTCCAGTTGCTTTGGATCTAAAGTGTCTAAAGCTAGAAATTCCCATGCTTAACGTCTGCTTCAGTCATCGCCCTCTTGCATGATGAACAATTAGTGTAATTAATTAGTAGTTTTTGGATGTGTGAAAAGTCCCAAACATGAGGCAAGTATTTTCACACACCTTCGAGTTTTTATTTTTGTAACTGATTTATCATTTCTTAGAATTTAAACACATGGTTTTATCCTCATGTTATTGGGAACAGAGACTGTACAAGGCCATTTGCTGCGTTCCTCATTACAAAAAACAAAACAAAAAGACTAGTAAGTACAAAATCCTTGTATTTTTTGTGTGTGTGCAGCATTAAATAAACCGTATGTAATTTTGGAACTGTGTAACAAAAATAAATATAACATTTTAAGGTAGAATTATCATTAATACATTATCCTATTTGCACACATATTTTTTGTAACAAGAATCTCAACTTTAAACAAAACTGAATGAACTACTTTAATAACATATAAGTTTAAGCTATTACACTATTACTATTATTAGTATATGTGAACTTAAAATCCAAAGTAAATGAAGAGACAAGTTTATAAACTGTACTTCATGGAGTAAGATACCACTGCTTAAAGACTAATTTAGTATCTCAAATATTTACCGAATTGTTTACCGAAAAAAATTGAGATATGGGGGAATGCGCTTCAAATTAGACACTTGCACTGCTGAGTTTTGTTGTTGTGGATTCAAACAAACACACAGGTTGTCCCGCAGCTGTCATCGGTGTAATATAGCATCTAACCTTACAAAGCTCCAAAGTCAGTGGTCAGTGTTTTTTTCTACCATGTGCATCATCTCTAGTATCCCACACTGAGTTGACTTTGACAAAGCACTCAACAAACAGAAATTTTAAGGATTTAGCAAAGAATGTGACCAGGCTTTTTGGACAAAGAGCAGCGGCAGATTATTTTGATTTCGACTGGATTCCTGTCAGAGCCTTCAGCATCAGTCACTCACACATGACACACAGACAGAGATGTTAACTACCAGCACTTTAGTACATCAGTTGGATTACTACATATTATAGAAAACAAAAAAATAAAGGTGAGAAGTACAGACACTTGATATTAAAAGATTATTTTATGATAGGGACTTAATGTCAGTAAATGAAAAGGTGTAGATTAGGTGTTTACAGAGTCAGATGTTTCAATAATTTATGTTGGTTACTGATTTAGTGATTTAATTGATTTCTGATCATTATTTTGAGTTTTATAGATACAAAAGCATGTTTTTTGCTGCTAAGTTTATGAATTACTTCACAAATTCATAAACTGTTGACTTGTCCATGTGCACTTGAATGTGCATAAAGAATGGGGCACTTAGTATAAGCGTTGTCTTCATCATGCTCCTTTTCAATCATGTACAAAAAAAATCATGTATAGTTGTTTAAGAAATTAATGAGAAAACATGTAACTAACATGACTGAAATAAATAAATAAAATAAAATAAATCAATAAATGTCAATTTTTCTGAAAAAAACAACAACACTGAAACATTCGTAATTTACTTTGTTTCTATGTATCAAAGTTGAGTTCACCTATTGCATTATATTCCTAACTTTAGACACTTACCTCCCCCATTCTTGTAGCACAGATATGGGAACCTCCACACATTTCCCAGTCCGATCACAGCTCCAGCCACGGACAAGATGAACTCAGTTTTGGATGCCCACTTGCCTCGCTCCTCTGCATGCGACTTCATGGTGAGTATGTCACTTTCCATGGTACAGGTCGAGTTGCTCACCACAGTGCCAAGTTGGCATTGATGCTTATTGAGTTTCACAACCAGTGTGAGGAGGGGCACCTACAGTTGCACTTTTATAACGGCTTACAAAACTTGTCAGACGAGGTTTTTTGTCCACAAGAGGGACCTCGTGGTGGTGTTGAGGGGAGTGAGAGTTAGTTTCTGCATGAGTAATGAATGGGGGTGGGTGACCTCGTGATAATATTTTTTTCCCTTGAACATAGTTCAGATAATTGTGACTGGAGGATAAAACTGTCTTCACACCTTTGGACATTTACCTGTCACTCATAAGCCACTTACTGTCTGTAAAATATTACACCCTTATCTTATTAACCCACGGCAATTATTTTATTATTTAAGTTTAAGGAGATTTAACACCTTGAATTGAAAAGGTGTGAAGTAACAAGATAAGTCGTTACACTCTTACATAACTATAAGGTGTGTGTTTTTACTTTTTACTAGGAGAAGTTGCAATCGTGTGGTTGTAGTAGTAGCACAGTAGTACTCACATGTCACAAGTAATATTTTTCCAAGTTGTAATCATAGTAAGATTGATGTCATTGCAATTTTAGTGCTGCTCTGTCAGTCGTCTTCATTAAAGCAGAGAAACTGTCAAGGGTGAGGAGGGAGGCCATTTTATGTGATTAATATTATTATTGATTATTATTATATGATTTATGTCTTACGTTATGTACCTACAAACTACAAATATTATAAATATATATAATATATATAATGTTATTTCATTGTGTATCTAACCCATAGGTACAACTTATTACACATTGTTACAAAACCCATTACATTGTACTAAATTCAGTTTGGTACAATGTATCAAGGGTACTGTAAAATAAAGTTTTACCTTTTTTTCTTATTCCATTGATTTCCTCTCCACTTTCATTTTAGTCCCTGCTTTATTTTTACACCCTGCATTTTTATTTTCTTGATTCCTCTCCCCTAATGCAAACTAAACTGGGGCAGACTTCGGATAAGTAGAAGGAGCTGTAAAACCTGGGATAATATGTTGTGTTTGTAACCCAGAAATATTTGAAAATTGATATTTATTCCTGAATTGATGATCAAACTTACCTTGTTCAGCTTCATCTAAACGATCAGCAGTCGAGTCAGTGATGGTGTGATTAGGTTGCAAGATTGAAGGAAAGTTTGTGAACCTGTTGATGTTACATTTGCAGTGATATTTGAATAGTTATTCAGATGTTTATTCATTTATTTTCCTCTACTCAGTAAATTCAGTAACACCGTTTCATGAAAAATAAGAAATAATTCAACCCAGTAACTCTTGACGTGCGTGAAGTAGATCAACATAGCAACCTTCCTAAAAGCTCGGTCTAGATCCGTCTTATACAGCAGAGGGCGCACTATCAGTGTGGATTCTCTTCATGGTAGATCTGTATTCTGTAGATGTGTATCAATGTATTCACCATTTGCACCTTGTAAACCTAATGCAGAATGTCCATACACTTGGACCATGTTTCTCGTTGCTTAGCATGTTCAATCTGACCCACAATTCATCTGTTACCGCGCTTACCAAATACGGTCATGTGACGATCAAGATAACAATAGTGTTTTTATTCTTTAACTTAAGACTATTGGCTTTTAACCCTTTTTACTTTATATTTATATTTTTTAGCTAAAAAATGTACATATGAATTTTACATAAATAAAGCACTGGTTCACTGGTAGTTCCGTGCTCTGACACACACACACACACACACACACACACACACACACACACACACACACACACACACACACACACACACACACACACACACACACACACACACACACACACACACGTGCACACACACACACACATACACACACACACATACACACACACACACACACACACACGCACAGAATAAAATGAATAGATCAGCTGTATAAGGCAGGGTACAGATGAACAATGTGGAAACCCCATTTGAGGAGCCGTCTGTGCCGGGAGCAGCAGTCCAGCACAGCTACAGGGCACTGACCCAGGAGAGCCCAGAGGAGGCACCACACCTCCACCTGATCATCCACAGGACAGCACCCACACAGTTACAGCCTGTCACTGCTCCCGAGCCAGAGGGCCCCTTCAGAGGAGACACTGGGAGAGCCTAAAAATATAAGAAACCATCGAAAAACCCTCATATATATTTTATCTCACAAACTTGAACAAACAAACAAATGGGAAAGTTTTCTCTGATGAAGATTCATGTCTATGGCGTAAAGGAAACAGAGCAGGAGGTAAAATTAGTTTTATTTAGGATTAAATTGAAATGAAAGCAATATCTGAACGATATCGCATTTAGAGGTGCAGATAAAGACAGCACCTGCTGCCAAAAACTAGAGGTCAAAGTTCTGAAAGAAATCTGCACAGTGGAAATAATATCTCGGAGGACCGCACAGGAACATTTAGACCAGGGGTAGGTATAAGTTTTGTCGTGGAGGGACGATTTTCATCATTGCCAAAACACCCAAGGGGTGAACCTCAACATTGTAGCCTAAAGTAAAGAAGTATTCTCTACAAATACCAATGTTTTACATCAGTGGTTTCCAAGGGGCAGGGCATTGGGACCCAAATAAAACTGTAATTTGTCATGCATCGTATAAAATATTGTATTTTTCATGCAACTTTTTGTTGAACAAGCATAGATATCCCATAAAGACTGAAATTATGATCAAAACAACCCAATAACGTTCATTTTAACAGACAGCATGCATTCCATGCAGTTTCAGATGGAAAATATTGAATAAAAGTTCTCTATAGACTCGCGGCCCACTGAAAATGGTTCCGTGACCCACTTTTGGGTCCTGACCCACCAGTAGAGAATCATTGTTTAACATTATATATGACCAAGCGGGATGTTCTGACAGGACATTTTTAAAATACTGACTATTTCTCGCATTTTAAGAGTACTTAAACAAGTATTTGATCTCTTATTTGCATAATAATATTTCTCAAAATCATCTTGGGGGCCAGAGGGCCAGATTTGGCCCCCGGGCCTGACGTTGCCTACCCCTGATTTAGACATTCGGTGTTGCCAACAGCGGTGAGATTGTAGCCTACAATAATGACTTGAAAGGGTGATCTTATCATATTTTTTATGAAAATGATTTTTATTAATAATATTTTTCATTGTAATTTCTTGGTGATATTCAGTCTTTGACTGGCAGGCATGAATTAATGACATAAAATTTAAAACTTGAAACTTGAGACGCTGCGTGATCTGAGGCCGCTCTCGCTCTTCTCTGCATGTGTTCGCCTGGACTTCAGACTTTTTTCTCCTCCCCTGTTGCGTCGGCTGCTCTTGTCGATCATCCAGGCGAGCCGCAACCGCATGTCGAACGAGCCTATCTGACTCTCCATCGACTGCAGCCAGATGCTCTTGGGCACTTCTGCCAGTGGGCAGGAAGCAGCTGGTTTATTACTTGTGGAGGGAGCCCTCTATTGTCCGCATGTAAACATGCCGTGCTGTAGATATGGGCAAATTTCCATCCGTTGGCCAGCACTCGCACCAAACACACTCTCATTCATCTGTTTATTGTATTTTATTATTATTTCTTTAAATGTCAGTGCAATGCCATAGCTACACATATAGCCATATGCCACATGTTAAAGTATTATACCATATCAGCAAACACAAAACAACCAAAACACAGGGGTTTACTTATTCACAACAATAAGATTTTATATTTCAAGAAGGTTGATGGATGTAGTGTTTTTTCACTCCATTTCATTTTGTGGATATGATATGTTGCTAGTATTATTAATTTAATGTATTATAAATGTTTCATCTGAAGTGATGATGGTGGTATTATCAGAGGTCAGTAAAATATGAAGTACTGTCATTCATCTTGACCAGGGGTGGGCAATTAATTTTCATAAGGGGCCACATAAGAATCCTGAATTGAGTTGGAGGGCCACACCAACAATAACTCGAACTTATTTCGCAACTTTATCCTATTGTACATTACACTAAATTGTGTGTTTTGAATATCTAATGCTGTTTTTTAGTAAGACTATTATTTTCTGAATATATTTAGCCATATCAAGCCAAGGACGCGCATGTGTGTGTGCATCGTTATCTAGCTTATTCGACTTCTTATACTTGTTAACCTTTACCATCGCACTGAAAGCACCTTCCTCCAAATGTGGGAAGTGAAGCAATAGCAGGGGTCTCCAAGTAAATTTCCCTGGGGGGGCAAAACATACACAGGGAGTGCATTGCCGGGGTCCATTAAAAGCTCTTTAAAAAGAATATGTTTTCATTGGGAAAATTCTATTGAGAAACTTTTTTCAATAATAAATAATAATGAGCCAGACAGGTCTGTAGGCAATGTATTGTTTGTGTCCTGATCTTTCATTATGTCAGTGCCCTCTGCTGGACACGTGTGGAATTCTTTTCTTTTCTTTTTATTTAAGCGGCCCCCTTGTGGCTGGAGTGAGCATTCTGGTAATAAAAATAAAATAAAATCATAACTCTGCAAAGGAATGGGCTAGACACTTAATTTTTTTTACATACTCAGGAATTTATGCCCTACAAGTCATGCCCTACTTGTAGGCCGGATGTGCCCGCGACTGTGTAGGTGTAGACAGCTATATGTGCATAACACCTATAGGTGTTATGGTCTACACCTACACAGACATGTGAACATGCATACTCCAAAGAGAATGCCTTAACCACTGTGCCACGGTGCTGCTCTATAGTCTCTTTTAGGCAAGGCCTGGGAACCCAGGGTGCTGGGGGTACTGTAGCACCCCCTGGTGGATGGTTTGTGTATCACAAGCCACATTATTAAATAGGAAATGAGCACAGAAAAAGCATTTTTCAGGGCAATCTTGGCCTTCAGCACCCCCTAACCAAAATAAGTTCCCACGGCTCTGCTTTTGGAGGTAGTGTTTTGTTCCTTCAGCTCCTGTGTGGCCAGTGAATAGCTGCTACGCTGGTGTTTTTCCACACTCCTGTTGCAGTCTGGCTCCACTAACGGACCTTTTTGTTGCGTTAATCCGGGCATGGTATGCCCTTGTTCATCCAAGCAGAAAAGGTTTGCAGAGCAAAAACCCTACACCAAATCCTCTCTTTTTTGACTCTGAGCTGACGTTTATTCCACACATTAAGAAGATAGGTGTTTACCATCTAAAGAGCATAGCCAGAGTCCGCCCCATTCTCTCTCGGGCTAACACGGAGACGCAAATGCATGCTTATATCACCAGTTGTATCGACTACTGTAATGCCCTGCTTTCTAGTCTTCCCAAAAAGAGTATCTCAGGTTTACAACTTCTACAAAATTCAGCAGCTCGTGTCCTGACGAAGACCAGGAGGCCACATTACACCGGTTTTAGAATTGCTGCATTGGCTCCCTGTGTGTTCTTTTATTGTTTTTTAAATGTCTTAATGGTCTTGGTCCTTCTTATCTTTCAGAACTGCTTTAACCTTACGAACCTTCACGGCCCCTTCGCTCCTCCGGCAGGGGGCTCCTAGTTATTCCTAAAGTCAACAAAAAGACTCACGGTGAGGCGTCTTTCCAATATTACGGCCCTCGCCTCTGGAACGACCTGCCGGAGGAGCTCAGGGCTGCAGAGAACGTTCATGTTTTTAAGAGCAGGCTCAAGACCCACCTTTTTAGCTTAGCTTTTAACTGACTAATCTATTTATTTAATTCCAATATATAAAATATATGTATGGGAGGTTGTGCCAGGTGTATTGTTTTAAATGCTGTAATCTTTAAAGCACTTTGTGATACCTTTCGGTATGAAAAGCGCTTTGTAAATAAAGTTAGATTGATTGATTGATTGATTGATTGATTGATTGATTGATTGATTGATTGATTGATTGATTGATTGATTGATTGATTGATTGATTGATTGATTGATTGATTGATTGATTTTGACTTTACTTACTGCTCATCTTTTTGCTGAATTCCTAAAGAAATTTCAAAGGCTAAGATATCAGTGTGACCGTTGGGTAGGAAGCCATTGCAAACTGTTGGTAGTTGGTGTGGCAGTCCTAATCAGTGGTGGATTTTATTTTATTTATTTTTTTCATTTTATTTTACCATCTTTTAACCAGGAAAGTCCCACTGAGGTTAAGAATCTCATTTCCATGGGAGACCTGGTCCAGAGCGGAACCTATTATTATTGATGGGCAGGTGAAGCCTTGTGAGCCAAAGTCTAAGATTCGGAGCTTCAGTGCTGCTTAATTCTGTTTGAACACTGACATCTTGTGGACAAACTTTATTATTGCAACTACTCATAAACATGAGTGAAGCACCAAAATCTATGTGTCAGTCACCTGCTGCTCTGAGGCAGGACCATGGATGTATGTTATCAAGGCAGGACATCAATGTGCAATCTTTTTTTTTGATTCAGCAAATTATTATTATTATTTTTAATGGGGAGATGCAGCACATTTACTTATCACTCACGGTTTACATTACCAAAATATGGCCTAGAAAACATCTGTGGTTGAGCGCCTTGCCACTCAAAGCACTTTTCAAGACAATTGACACTTTGGTCACGTGACCAGCTGTTAGCGAAACAGGCTCTGATGTAATGCTTCGAAGCCCTTTGCTTCAGAGAAAACAATACAAGCTCCAGAGCGCTGAGGTTTTTTGCACACCGTTGCCTATTATATATATTTTTAGTGGCAGGGGAAACTGGAGTCCCTGGAGGAAACCTACGCACATACAGGTTGACATGCAAACGACACAGAGAAAGGCACAGGATCGAACCTGGGACCATACTGCTGTACCACTGTGCCGTCAAAATGCTATTGCTTTTACTCAAGATTCTTGAAATAACCCCAGCCAAACAGCTAGCATGAACAAGCTTCACTTAGATTAAAGTCAAGGTGTACTTTATTGTCCTCGTAAATTTTTTAATGTATTAATTGCATAGTCCGTTGTAGGTAAGTAAGTAATAATGGTGACAAAAATCAACTTTAACCAGCTTCATTTAGAACATCATGGGAAGAATGACTCTCTCTCAACTAATCATGAACAATTGTGCCCCTCTCAAATGCTGTAGCCGACATAATCTCAGAAAATTCCAAATTATTAAAGTGCAACTATAGCTTATTCTTTACAATTTGGCAGCACCAAGCCAAATAAGCCTTTGTAAAGAGCTCAAACAGAGGAAGACTTGAGAAAATAACAATAAAAAAGGTTGTCTATGGATTATGGTGTTCACATACATTACTAAATATACAAAAAATGCAACAACAGTAACAACAGTTATATATAAAACGATAGTCTAATTTGATCAAGCTTAATAAATTTTAATAAAAATGTAATTCTTAAGTCTTGTAACACCTCATAACATACTCAGAAGTAGAATAGCACTTAATGTCAAACTAGCAGGGCATCATTTTAATAGCTCTTCAAAAAGGTTGTGCGACTTTACAAGTTGGCATATCCCCTTAAAAATACCAGAAAAAATATTTTTCAGTATAAACATTACAAAAGTACTTTCCGAAAGGTCCACAAACAAGTGAAAAAAATTAAATAATCTTTATCTATCTATCTATATCTCTATATATATATCTATATAGAAAAGGTCTAGTAATAGAGTGTCAGACTTGCAGCTCCATCTCCACTGAACCATTACCCTTGATGTCCACAGGAGGCGCTTTACTGTCTGGGTTTAGAGGGCACTGCTCCGGGCCCTTTTTGGTTTGGGTCTTCACCTCAGGCCGACAAAGCTGCTTCAGATTCTGTCAGGGGGAAGATATCTGATGTTATACAATGCATTGTATCTTTTTTTTTATTGTGTGTGTGAGAAGTGAGCCAATTGACAGAGGCCCAGAAAGGTGCAATGGATAACCAAGTACCCAGGAGGTACAGTCCCATCCCATATATCTGTTAAAACACATCTTTATGAACAATAGAAGAGTGAAGAATGAAGAATGTTTTTTTTTCTTACACTTTTTTATATACTTGTACTGTGTGAGCTAAACCGCTGTGCCATAGTTTTACCTTTTACAGTCAATCAGTATAATACTCCTTTTTATCCACTAGAAAATATCGTCCCATGTTTAATTTTGTGTAGCTATACATGGATCGTATTTAAATAGCGAAATTGTGGAAGAGCTAGGTAGCTTCTAACTTCACCCCATTTACAGCTATGCAGGGAGAGGCTAAATGGAAATAACGTCTTTGGTCTATTTGCGTGACTGAGCGCAAGCATTAAGACCAGACAGTTACGCATCAACTGGTCAAAGCTCAGGTAAGACCATATCTCAGTATGGAAAAACTTTTTTTTTTTGCTGAGCCTACCAGTAAGTCAAGATCCGCACAATGAAATTGGGAAAAGCTTTCTGAATTTCTCTGTCAAAGGCCTTAGAGGCATCTAAAACGCACATAAAAACAGGAGTTTAGATTCTCATATTGAGTAATCATATCTTTGAGAGCATAATGCCTTGGCATTAAACCCAAACTGGCTATCTGAAGACAAAACAAATATTATTCAGCAGAATTGTTTCAACACAATACAGGCCAACGGTACTAGTCTTTAATTGTCTGAAAACCCAATCTCCCCAGCATTATCTTTGATAACAGGGACTAACAAAACAGTTAGCATAACAGATTGCATACTTAGGCAAAAGGCATGTGCACAAAAAGCTGTCAAAGAGGTGGATTGCAGAGGAACAACCTTGAAATGTGCACATTGCACCAATATAGCTTGAACATAAATTGCAAATCTAATCACAGTCCCATAGCTGTTCCTAAATGTCATCATTTGATTTATAAAACTGTCCAGCTCCAGGTGGAACAGTCCAACATCAGGCTAAAGTTATGAATCAGGTAATGAACTTTGCTAATGGCACAAATACCATGTGCCTCTCGTGCAGACTTGTCACATTTCTGAGAGTTATTAGTGTCAATCCTTATCACCTGAAACTCTAATTTACACAGTCTGTCATGTAAGAATGTATGTTGTATTACTTCTGCTGTGTTTCTGCCACTGATCTGGACTTGACATTGACTTGTGTTCCTGCCATACACTGTGTGTGTGTGTGTGTGTGTGTGTGTGTGTGTGTGTGTGTGTGTGTGTGTGTGTGTGTGTGTGTGTGTGTGTGTGTGTGTGTGTGTGTGTGTGTGTGTGTGTGTGTGTGTGTGTGTGTGTGTGTGTGTGTGTGTGTGTGTGTGTGTGTGTGTGTGTGTGTGTGTGTGTGTGTGTGTGTGTGTGTGTGTGTGTGTGTGTGTGTGTGTGTTTTTCCGAACCTGCCCAATGGTCCCGTTCATCTGAGTCAGTTTGTAGACCATCCACAGAGGCACCAGCAGCACACAGAAGAGGCCCAGACACCAGCCCAGAACATAGGCCCAGGTCGGATACACATAGGTTTTGTTGAACTTCAGAGGCTGATATCGCACGATAGAGAAAAGGAAGGTTCCCTGAAAGTAATAAAAACAAAATACAATATGAGTAACAAGGACAACTAAGGACTATGGACAACCTTTTTTTTTTTGGACCCCGCACCCCGATAGGTAATTAGCTTAGTAGCAAGTAGCAGTAATTCACTACAGCGCCTGGGGACGCAGATCCTGAGCGGAGCCGGTACCTTGGACAGAATTACTTAGTTGTAGGATTGGCGCACTATGCATGTTTTTGGTTGATGAGGGAAACCACAATAACCCGCAAAATCAGTCAGGCTCCACCTGACCCGTGCTGCCCGGTGCCATGGTGATATAGTACGAAAGCATACATTTTTGCGACTGGCCTACATCATAGATTGACCTGATGTGGAGTTATTCATAAATGTATTTAACATTTCATGCCTGACACCCTGTAAATGAAACAAAGTAGTAAATTCTGAATTCCAGTATAACAAAATAGCACATACAAAACAAACTATCGGAGTGACATAACGCCAACAGATCTTCATTAGTGGCCCAGGACGAAATCCAATCATGTCTTCAATGTTGTCATAAAGGTTTTCTGCACCTGAGGAAAAAAATACAAAAAACACTATAAGACTAGTGAGGATAAAGGAGACTACAAAGTTGAATTTGAGTTTATTAGTTTATAACAGAGACTAATTATTTAGCAATATAATTATAATGTGATAAAGAAGTCTCAGTGCTCTCAAATGCTACAGTAATGTTTTTGGAAACTTACTCTGAATAATTAATGCAGTGGGAATTTTTCAACTCTGAACACAAAGTAGTATGCCACAAAACAGATCAGTCAGTGTTGTTTGCTTATACTCTAGACAGTGTATCAAGTAAACGTGAACATTTTATTTCTCTATTCCTCAACTTGATGAATGTTTGGAGTCTGTTTTTTTTTTTTTATAAAGTCTTACCAGCTGCCACTTGAAACTTTGCCAAATGCCAGAAATGTCTGACGATCCACTTGGTTTAAGTTCACCTGCCTCCTTCAGGACTATTTGAAACACTTATTTGTTCACAGGGTTAAAGCTCTGGGGGTCGTTCACATTAAAGGCAATGTCTAGGAATGTCTGTATGTTTAAACAGAGCTGTTGTTCATGGTCGCACTCCTGTTTTAGCTCTTTTAGTCTTGATTGACACAACATACTCTCAAAATGAAGTGCTCTGTTACCTTAGGGCTCCACTTTGTAGATGCAAATAAAACTTTCAGAGTATTCAATGGGAGTCAGTTCAAATTAAGTCTACATAAGACATGTTCAACACAAGCAAACAAAGATTTCCAAAGCATTCATCCAAGCCACATGCAAGACAAATACAGTCATTTACAAGCACAGGGGGGTAGAGTAGCCAGAATATTTACTCAAGTAAGAGTAACATTACTTTGACATCTTTTACTGCTCATTTCCATGGAGACCTGGTCCAGAGCGGAACCTATTATTATTGATGGGCAGGTGAAGCCTTGTAAGCCAAAGTCTAAGATTCGGAGCTTCAGAGCTGCTTAATTCTGTTTGAACACTGACATCTTGTGGACAAACTTTATTATTGCAACTACTCATAAACATGAGTGAAGCACCAAAATCTATGTGTCAGTCACCTGCTGCTCTGAGGCAGGACCATGGATGTATGTTATCAAGGCAGGACATCAATGTGCAATCTTTTTTTTTGATTCAGCAAATTATTATTATTATTTTTAATGGGGAGATGCAGCACATTTACTTATCACTCACGGTTTACATTACCAAAATATGGCCCAGAAAACATCTGTGGTTGAGCGCCTTGCCACTCAAAGCACTTTTCAAGACAATTGACACTTTGGTCACGTGACCAGCTGTTAGCGAAACAGGCTCTGATGTAATGCTTCGAAGCCCTTTGCTTCAGAGAAAACAATACAAGCTCCGGAGTGCTGAGGTTTTTTTCACCGTTGCCTATTATATATATTTTTAGTGGCAGGGGAAACTGGAGTCCCTGGAGGAAACCTACGCACATACAGGTTGACATGCAAACTCCACAGAGAAAGGCACCCGTCCGGCTAGAGCATAGGTGTCAAACTCTGTGTGTCACAAGTTTGAGAGAAAAAGTCTGATTTATTTTCAATGACGCCATAAATTTTGTGAAACAAAATGTGAAAATCCAAGAAAACAAAGAAAACTAAATCATTCTAAAGCACAACATCTATTTTATAGATCAATCTGAAGCATTTGCTGCTGATATTTTTCTCACAGTGGAAAAAGTAACAACTAGAGAACAGATACTTCATTATAATTTTACTCAAGTGGAAGTAAAAATATGATAAAACTACTTTGAGAAGTACAATTTCTTCAAAAAGTACATGTACTTGAGTAAATGTAACTGCGTACTACCCGCCTCTGTTCACAAGCCAAGAAATCATACTGTAAGTGAATGTGTGCACAGGACATGGACATTTTAAATTTCAGTATGGGATGTTATTATGGGATCTTAATAAAATGAGAAAATTGTAATGTTGTAATGAGGCAACAGGTAAAAGACTAGAAAGCTCCCGCACACTGTCTCACTTTCACATTTTTCGGTCAAACTGACCTTCACCAGGCTATACAAATATTGAAAAAAAAAAAAAACCTCTGTCACTAGTTGGCAAGAGTCAGAATAACAAATATGTGCTGCATGGAGGTAATAACTAAATTTGTTCTTTTTTGTAGTTTGATTTTTCAACAGCAGGAAAGAGTTCCAACGTAGAGAAAAACATTGATTCAAGACATTGGTCATCAAGGATTGGCAAAATGTTAATAGTTAGTCTCGGTTTGATTTTATCTATTTATTTTTTACTTTATGCATTGCTGTTGGTAGCAGAGTGACGTCTTGGGTGTTACTGAAAAGTTTTCACATGACATTTTTGCCCACCAAACGGCGCATCATCGGGTTTACAGGGGCTATAAACTTGGCTATATTTTGCATGGGCTGGGCTGAAATGGGACAATAAAATATTAGAAAAACATGTTCTGATGAGTCACACTTTCTGTAGCCGCATTCCTCCGGTCGCCTCAGAATGGGGTGGAAACAACATGAATGTCTCCAGAGACCTTTGGGCTTGGCACTTTTCTTTAGGATTCAGGATAGAAAACATTCCATTGAAGAAACGAAAGTATCAAATCATTTTAATGTGGTTTGTAGTATTTTTGAAGTGACTGACGGGATCTACATGAACCAGAAACTGTGTTAGTTGTCTGCATTTAATCACAGACACATTTTAATGAAATTTTACTATTATGTTCTTTGTTTAGGGATAAGTCTAGATTACATATTTTTTGTAAATCAGATGAACTGGATCAATGGACCTAAACCTATTCTGCAAGCCGCATAGCCTTTACTTCTGCACTCTCCCTGAATCAAGTGGTGGACTTGTGAAACTCTAAGAACATATATCAATGTGCATAGCCAAAGAGGTTTTAAAATCTGATACTGCTGCCAGGTTCCTCTAGCTTCATGTGAACCTAGAGGAATTAAAATGCCGTAAATCTACCACCTGATACCACCATGATATGCCTAATAAAGTAGCCACTTATTTTGAATTGAATTGATTTATTGGGACAGGCCAGTATTTATATAATGGTGATTATGTTGTAAAATTCAAAATACTGCAGTCCTAGTATTTGACTAATACTATATGTGCCTTGCATGCTGAGCGTGTGTTGCTTACCGTAAATCCATCCCATTGCTATTGACTGGAAAACGGATAGAAGAAGGAGGTTGTTCCCACTGCAGACATAGTGGTCAAAAAGTTGAAGGAAATACAATCCTCCCTGCGAAACACAGCAAGACAATCAATGTAGGTTTTTACTTGTGAATAAAAAACAGTATAGTATAGTATTGTTATAGCATTGTTGACTCAAAAGCACTTGCCTCTGTGACTAGGAGGAGTCCCAGGAAGAAGCAAACGACACAGAGGCAAAGCAGCAGTAGCTCTCGTCGGTACGCTTTTCGGAAAATAGTAGGGAACATGTCTGTCACTGAAGTCACCAGACACTCCAGACTGACAAACTGACATGGATGGGTGAGCACAACCACAAAACACCATCTCCACCTACTACACAGCGCACGCTTCTGCTCGTCTTACCTGTGTGTCGGCTCCCAGCAGGATCACCATGATGAAGAAGCAGATGGCCCACAGCTGAGGTAAGGGCATCATAGCCACAGCACGCGGGTAAGCGATGAAAGCCAAGCCGGGGCCTGTGAAAGACAGCTTTGTTTGTTATAATAATAGACAGAAAGGAGCAACAGTTTAGGTTGAACCGGTTCAACTGTTTGTGTAACTTCTCACAGGTTTAATTGAGGAAAAAAAAAGTCTGTCTCAAATTGCGGGACCGAACCACAAATGGTAGCCTACACGGTTGAATACAGGCTCATCTACAGTTCTGGCTGAAGGATGCTTTAAAAAAGTTCAACCAACTACAATTGCACTAGGGTTGCAAGCTGCATAGAAGAACAAATTTCACTATATGCACAGTTATTATAATTCAGTCACTAAGCTTTACTGGAGGCCACATTACAATTATTATCAGTAAAAAACAGTATTTCATTTGAAGATGTTTACCTAATATCTGGGAACACTGATATTTATAAATTAGGACTTAACTAAGTCATGGTTTATCCACTTTTGGTTTAGCACTATTTCCGAACAGTTATAGTCCCAGTTTATTTTTAGATGGCACTTGCTGTGGAGTCAGTCCAAGTCAGTCTTACACTGGGAATGATTGGCAAAACTATGTTGAAAACAAATCAGACAAGAGACTATTGAAATAATTAAGTATTGCTGATGCCTCCAGTGTTTTGGTTGTTGTAAAGTGCTTTAGAAATAAAACTTGATTGACTGATTTAAAAAAAAAGAGAGTAGCTGTATCTTTACTAGCTCAGTGATAAAGCACATGTGTGTACAAAATGTTGTGCAATACTGATTTTACCTGATGCAGCCACTTGAGATATGGGCAGACCTTGCTCATAGGACATAAAACCCAAAACAGAAAAGATTGCAAATCCCGCCACAAAACTTGACCCTGCATTTACCAAACACAAAACGAATGTGTCCCTAACAGAAAAAAAACAACATATATATGTATATTATTATTCATATCACTTGAATGATTTAAATAGCAATAGCAATCATCAGCTTACTTGTAGACATTATTGTTATATTGGTTGTAGCTCCCTAGAGCAGTCAGTGTCCCTTGACAAATCCCAAAGGAAAAGAGAACTTGCGCACCAGCATCCATCCACACCTAAAACAAGAAAATGTGATTATTACAGTAGACACTAAATATATTGGTATAGGCTATTTTATTTGGTTGAACTTAGAGGATCGAACAACAAAAAAACAACAACTTGATATTAGTGCATATTTGACTTTTTTTGCGGCCTGCTGTATGAGTGATTTAAATTACTGTGGCCTCTATGATGATCAATTGTTTTTTATGGTTCTTGTTAGGCTTTCTCTGCTGATGGAATCATCTCCATGGTTACGCATATGTTCCATTCATGCTAACCACCAATACAGTCACTAAAATATTAAATACGTGCTAATATCAAGGCATTGGCTTTATAAATTAAATAATAAACACATGTTTACATGTCATTTTAATTTCTATTGGACTGGAAGCTGATTTGTATAGGCAAGGTAAGGCATATTTATTTATACCGCACATTTTGTACACTAGGCAACTCAATGCGCCTATAGCACTTTCTACATGACACCCAAATCGCTTCCCACAGTGTAGAGGATTTATTGGTAAACGGTGTTCTCTGATTACCCTACAATAATACATACAAACTGTATTTTAAAGGTTTCTGAAAAAATATGGAAAAAGTCTGTTGTATTGAAGGATAAGAGTGCTTACTGGAACGCCATAGTAGCGAAGTAAATGCTTGTGAGATAGCAAGTAAACTATACAAACCAGTCACCTGGCCCATGGTTATAGAAGAGGAAGCGTGGGAGTCAAGGCACTCTGGATGAGCAATAAAGGTATTTTATTTCAGCGTCACTTACGTGTTTCGACTCGAAGGAGCGATCACCGGGCTCTGTTTTATTGTTTGTAGGAATTCAGACCCTTTACTACTGTGGATCTTTTCCATTGCTCCCAATAATAGCTGATTTTGAACATCCACAACATTTTCAGTATGAGACTTGAGTATAATCACGTAGAGAAGCCATTCCTATTGACCTACTTGAGGGTCAGCCAGTCGGGATGGATCAGGATACAAGTAGAAAGCCAAACCGTCCATTGCTCCGGGTAAAGTGAGTCCACGAATCAGGAGAACGAGTAACATCACATATGGGAAAGTGGCAGTGAAGTAGACTACCTATCAATACAATAAAAGAAATGAGTTTGCTAAAATAAACTGTTTAATCAGATGATTAGGATAGTGCATAGTCGTCGTACCTTGCCAGTGGATCTTACTCCCTTCCACACACAGAAGTAACAAATGATCCAAGCCAGCAAAAGACACAAGACAAGCTCCCATCGCAGACTGCCAATATGTTCAATGCTGTCAGAGATACCCAGTACTCGCCTCCTGAAACAGCATTGATTATTGGCTTGATTAGTACATATGTATGAAAAAAAAACATCCTCAGCAACCGCGGGTGGTCTCTTTTATATGTAAGGAAGGAGGCTGTAAGGAGGGAGGCCGAGGACTAGTGAGCGTGAGAGCCTCTATCCAGGATGATACATCCGAGATTCATAAGTACATCAAAGACAAGCTCCAACAGATGATGTGCTCAGTGAATGTCTCACAAAATGAGTAAGGATGAGGTGCTGGAGGTTCCGTCATGGGAGGACAAGCCCCTACAAAGGATGTACCACCGAAACATAACTGAAGGACAGCACAGAGGCATTCATCATGGCTGCACAGGAGCAGACAAGACCCCAGGTGCAGACTGTGCAAAGATGCCAATGAGACAATCCATCACATAACTGCAGGGTGTAAGATGCTGGCAGGGAAAGCTTACATTGAGCGCCATAACCAAGTGGCTGGTATAGTGTACAGGAACATCTGTGCAGAGTATGGGCTGGAAACCCAAAGGTCAAAGTGGGAAACACCTCCAAAGGTGGTCGAGAATGGAGTCCTGTGGGACTGTGACCAGATACAGACGGACAGAATGGTAATGAACCAACCGGACGTTGTGGTGGTGGACAAAGAGCAGAGGAGCCGTTGTGGTCGACATAGCAATACCAAGCGACTTCAACATCAGGAAAAAGGAACACGAGAAACTAGAGAAATACCAGGGGCTCAGAGAAGAGCTGGAGAAAACCTGGAGGGTGAAGGCATCAGTGGTGCCCGTCGTCATTGGGGCACTCGGGGCAGTGACCCCCAAACTGGAGGAGTGGCTCCAGCAGATCCCAGGAAATACATCAGACATCTCGGTCCAGACAAGTGCAGTTCTAGGAATAGCAAAGATACTGTACAGAACCCTCAAGCTCCCAGGCCTCTGGTAGAGGACCCGAGCTTGGAGGAAAAAGAGACCGCCCGCGGAGGGTGAGGAAGATATATATATATATGCGCATTTACATATAGCTTATATATATACATATATACACACATGCACACACTTATATGCATACAGTATACACTATATACTGTACTGTAAGCCATATCATTAGTTCCATCATGAAAATGGTTATGACATTTTGATGGATGCTGGCACTCAAGAACTGTCTGGGGAATTGAAGTTGTATACTATAGATTTTAGTACAAGACTGTCAATCCAAGCCAATCCTTGATTGAGCTTATATCTGGAATTACTGGGTTTTCACAATGAAGGTGTGTCCCTGCATGGTTGATATCAGTCCGACTCATGGTTCTCTATTGAAATGTTTATTAATAGTCACACCATATGGGTAGACAGAATACTCACTCCCAAAACTCAGTTGCTGGTGATGTTGCGTTTAGTGAAGCCGTCCAGTTGGAAGATGAATTTGTCTTGCCAAACTCAACACAGTTTACTGCAGAAAGGGAAGGTAAACACATCAATGAAATTATGGTACATACAGGGGTGGGAACTTATAACTATATACTTATTTACTTCCTCCCACTCCTTTCAAGTTTATGTACAGTATTATGTATATATGAAAGCAGGTTAAAATGTCGTAAAAACTGCACGTTAATGTAAAAAATAATCTTGTATATATGTAATGTACATTGAACTCAGAATAAACAATCAATCAATTTATTAAGTATCATAAAACAATAAAACAGGCAATGTTATATAACAACTCTTGACTGAAAGGCTAATATACTAAAGTGCCTCATTACGAAATACGCATTTGGCAAGAAATAGTGAGAATTTACAGCACTGATTATGTAAAAATTGGGTCACACTTGTATAATCTAGCAGAATAGTAACTCCCATAATTAGGACACTTTAAAACTATTTTTCACAATCTTACAACAATCCTTTTACTATATTCAAATCAGGCTAATCCTCACAAGGCAGAGGCTGATCAGAAACATCATGTATAGCAGTGAAGCTCTGGGCGCTTACCTGTGTTCCAGTCGTTTCTGCAGCTGGCCCATGGAATCTCCGCACTGAAGGAGGAGAAGAGGTAGAAGAAGGCCCATGCCTGAATCACGATGTATGATACTGCAGCGTAGGCTATCACCACCTGAGTGGCATAACCAATTCCTGCAGCAAGAAAGATTATTGTTATAATGGCCATATGATGTAGAGACTTTAGTTGATTCATTTATTGAATTACTTTTTTTTTTAGGGGCTGTGAGGTGGCTATAGTATTGTATCTGATCAGTAGGTAGAGTAGCCAATATTATCTAGATTTTTAATGTAACCTTAACCTTTAACCTTAACCTGTAACCTTTCCTGTTTACCAGGAAAGTGCCATTGAGGTCTGAAGATTTCTTTTACTCAAGTAAAAGTAACAATACTTTAACATACAATACAGTACTCCTCAAGTACCACCAAGATGTAGTCCTCAATGTTGTAGTAATCATAATACAATGTTGTTGTTTTTTGTTGTTTTTTATGTTCTCACTGTTGGAAGAGTTAGAGCTGTTACTACAGAAAGTTACAAAAGTTAAACTATTCGCCTCTGGGGCTAATGCTTTTAGGCACACAAAGACTCAGGGCGATTTCCTATGTCATAAAAATGCAGTAACATAATTTTGTATTTAACATTTATTTAAATGTCTTCGTCCTTTATTTAACCAAGAAAGTCCCACTGAGATTAAGCATCTAATTTCCAGGGGAGTTCTGGCAATAATAATGTCTTATGACAGCGGATGAGAGCAGGAGGTACAAAATTCTGAAAGCAAAGATTAGCAGGTTGGTGTGATGCCAAGGCCCTGCCACTGCATATATACTGTATTTACATACAGTATGTTTTTCTTTCGTGTTGTCTTTCTCTGCTTGTTATTATTGTGGTCTTTCTGAAAAAAAAATCTGAAAATGAGCCAGCTATTAACACAGCAGTATTATTTACAGCGATCCTTTCACTGCGACTCAGACTGACTTGTTTTTATACTTGAAAGAGCCCATTGATTTAGTCATGAGTGCTGAGCCTTCGGGCAGTTCACTCGGCCCGACAGTTTGTGTTGTTATGACAGGTGTTGGTTATGAGAGCAAGATCTCTTTGAAACCGTGCAGGACCTTCACATGTAATAGCTGTGCCTGATGTTTATTTACTTTGTCTTTAACTATTTTCTTTATGAATATAGTAAAAGAGCAAAAGATGAAGATGTGTCAAAAGCCTGTAAACTGAAAAACTTGTGGTTGGCTTTTTGGAGGGTTCATGTGACAGCTATTACAAGTAATAAAGGTACTTTTTAGCTTTTTCCAGCATGTACAAAATAGCTGTATAATTTTGTAAAAACAAAGGTTTTCATAATCACTGTCACATCCAGGAGCGTTAACTTTTGGTGCTCAAATAAAAACATATACAGTGAGAACCAGATGTTTACATACACTTCGTAAAAAGACACAATTGCATTTTTGTCTCACTGTCAGACATGAAACCAGAATTATTTTTTTCAGGACAATTAGAATTAAAAAAAAATCATTTGTAATTGTCAAATTCCAGAAGAATGAGAGATATAATTTTCTACATTTTTTTTAAATTAGATTAGATTAGATTTAACTTTATTGTCCACCTCGGTGGAAATTTGTCTTTGGTTCACCATCACAGTCACAAAAACACAAAGTAGCAATAGACAGGGCAGACAGTATCAAAGACAATAAGTTAATTATAAAGACAATTAAAAACAATTGTGCTGCAGACTCCACAAGCGCTTACTCAGCAGGTTTATTGCATTAGGCACAAATGAGCCCTTCTCTGTAGCTAAAGGTATTCTGTAGATGCGCCCAGAGAGCATCAGACTAAACTCATCAAACAAGGGATGCTCTGAGTCACTGACGATGGATGTGGCTGCTCTACCATAGCTGTCTGATAAAGGACGTCCAGTGACCCGCCTTCTGTCTGATCTGTATGATGACTGGTCATTTCCATCACTGTTTTAACCATTGAACCTGAAATAGCACCCAAGATGAACCAGACTTGAGCTCCAAGGTCATGACATCATCAGTGCTTTCCCAAATTGTTTAAAGGTATAGTGATCTTAGTGTATGTACCTTCTGTAAAAAGTAATACATTGAAATTGAGTAGAAAATTCTGTCTTTCATTCTTCTGGAATTTGACAAATAGAAATCATTTTAAAGAAAAATGAAATGTAATTCTGGTTTCATGTCAGACAGTGAGAAAATAAATGCAATAGTGTCTTTTTATGACGTGTATGTAAGCATCTGGTTCTTACTGTAAATATAAACAAGGCCAACCCAAAGCCATACTCTAACAAACTTTTGATTCGTTAGCATTAATGTATTTCATACATGTGTAGTTGGTGTAGTTAGAATGTGTCCTACCTTCAAATAGGGGGCAGAAGTGTCTCCAGCAGGTGATGCAGCCCTGTGATGTGAACTGCCCCATAGCTGACTCCAGGAGAAACTGGGGGATCCCACAAGATAGTAGGAATAGGACATAAGGCACCAAGAATGCACCTAAAACACATACATTGTATACATCTGTAAGTACTTGTTTAATTATACTTTATACAGGAGCAAAATTATTTTTTGAAGTATCAATATTGTAAAGGGCATTTAAGTTCATCCTTAAAATTACACTAGAGGGTAAGTTACTCATGTAACCTCCTTGATTTAGATGCATCTTATCATGTGTTTGGTTGGAGCAAGGTGACTAGTGGATTAGTTCTATAGTTGTACACACAGGTGGGGAGCCTTAGTATTGTGGAAGCTGCCCTGGGTTTTTTTTTTGCCTTTGGGACTCATGTTGTAGAACTAAACCATATTAAAATATCTAACTCTATCGTCTAAGTCTGGACATTCAGTTAATTTCATTTTCAGGCAAGGCAAGTTTATTCATACAGCACATCTTTCATGCACAAGGCAACTCAATGTGCCTAAACACAATAAAAACACAACAAAAACACAATAAAGCAAATCAATTGATACAACTCATAAAAATATACAAAAATGCAAATATGTACATGTTAAAATTATATATTAAAATGTGTTAAAATACAATTAAATACAATAGGCAGCAGTAAATAAGCTTTCAGCCTGGACTTAAACATAGTCAGGGTTAAGGCCTGATTCACCTTTGCTGCATGAAACTGAAACACTCAGAGACTCGTGCTCTGAGTCAGTGACATGCGGATTTAACCAGTGAAGTCTAAACTCTAAGCAGAAGCGAGTAGATATCCTTCACTCTTAAAAGTAGGGTTTGTAAGATTTATTTATATATATATATATATATATATATATATATATATATATATATATATTATATATATATATATATATATGTACATATATATATATATTCCATCAGCTTGACCTATACAAAATTTGACATTATTTTTACTTATAACAACTATAACAACAAACATTTGTATGATTAAGATCAAGAAAATTATGGGGGGGGCGGGGGGGTTGTTGTTATTATTATCATTATTATCTATAATATAATATAATAATAATCTATAATATAAAACGCAATCGCGAGTAGGGCGGGGCTTAGCTCCATAAGGGCGCCACCATGTTTATTTCCCAGAAATCCGCGGGCAGCCCCCACGTGACCGTCTCACCAGCCGCGGCCATTAGCCACGGGTCCATATGGACCGCGGTGCTGTCCGAGGAAAACCTGGCATCACAACAACGCGAGTGCAGGAGGTCTGACTGCCGTGCGAGTGTGCTCGCATCCAAACAGGGCGATGTGTGTCATCGTCACTCACAGCTAAACTTCAGGCTGCAGACGCTCCGCACAGGTACAGTGACATCCTCCAAAACACATCTGCGCGTCTTTGTTTAAGTCTCTCCTGCAGTGACCGTGGCTGTGGTTCATTATAGATCCAGTGCTGCGTAATGTCAGAGGCGCAGACGAATGCGTAAGATCCAATCCTGGCCATATGCCGTTTCAAAAGCTTTGTCTCCGAAAAAAAGTACACGCAGAAAGTTGTCCAAACAACTGGCCAAATATGAGCTTCGAATCAAACGCGCTGCTCCGAGTGCTTCAGCCTCCGTGAGGAAAGCGAAAATGAAACTTAACGAGCGCATGGCCTGCACTGCGATGCAGATAACTTTTTTTTTTTTTTACTTTGGTGCTGTACCATTTGTCTTCTATTTTGCTTTCAAGTATTGTGAGCCCAGAGGTACATTTTATTATAAAGCGCCTTTGAAAGCATTGCCAATTTCATTCTAAGATTATAAATAGGCTACTGTCAAGTAACAATCATTAGGTTATTTTATTTCAAAACCAACTTATTACTTTTTACATTGTACTTGCACCGTGATGCTCCAAACCGCAGGTCCTGCACCGTGCACCGAACCGTGAGAGCTGAACCCCTAATATTTATCCATAAAGATTCCACTGTCTTTTGAATTCTATTCCCTGAATTTAGCAAACATATTGTAGTCGCTCATTCTGCTGGTGTTCTGGACAACGGGCTCACTCCTTTATCCACAATGCAGGAGTAGGTAACTTGGCAATACACTACACAGTCACTACAGAGGTTCTATTGTAGAGGCTCAGAGCTTTGTCTGGTCAAAGGGTCATGAGTAACAATCATCAAATATAACAAAGGAGTATGGATGCATAAAACACCAATTGCAGTTTGTTTGAAATTATTTTGAGCTTTCATTCTTTTATACATTTGTAGTGGCCATAGTTTTTGGAATGGGTTGGGAACCACTGGTCTACTTACTGCGGGTCTACAGCTATACTGAGTGACGGGTTATAGGGCCTATACTGGACATTTCTTTGTAATAACTCATAATCTCAGAATATCAAATGTGGAGACTAGCGAGGCCCGGCCGAAGGGAGGTGCGAGGTGCAGCACCGGTCTCCTTCTCTGTGTGCGTATGTGGCGCACAACGTGGCGCATAGAGGCGCATATTGGTAATGCATCGGTGCCGGATCGGCAAAATAGGATGCTTAGGGTAGCAAGTGCCACTGTTTGAGAATCACTGATATGGGTCAATTTAATATGCAAAGTGCATTAGATTGAAGTTAAAAAAGAATTTATACAGTATATTAACAAAAAAAATAGCAGTCTGTATTTTTGTCAATCTGTTCTTTTCTGGGACCTTTAGGTTACTTTCGTAACCCCGGTTCTCTGAGTAGCATGAGTGAGATGTCTCACTATGGGATACGCCCCCTCGCATATTCACAGAAGCCTTTATACCACTACGCCAGCCCTGAGTGGCTGGCAGTGGCAACGTTGTGACGTTGGCACCCCATATAAGCTCCAGTCACAGTGTCGCCCGTCATTCAATAAGCACACCTCTTCTCGCTTCACCCCATCAGCAAGAAGGGCGTTCTGGTGAGACATCTCACTCATGCTACTCAGAGAACCGGGGTTACGAAAGTAACCTAAAGTTCCTAAGTACTCCCCTGAAGTAGGCCCATGAGGTAGCCAGGCCCCTGGTAGAATGAGCTCTGAGCCCATCAGGAACCTGAAGGCCTGCAGCGGAATAAGCCATGGAAATGGCCTCCACAATCCAATGGGAAAGTCTCTGTTTAGAGACAGGCTTTCCCTTGTGGGGCTTTGCCCAGGACACAAATAGCTGATCCACCTGCCTAAATGATCTGGTCCTATCAACGTAGGCACACAGAGCACGAACAGGGCACAGCTTGTGCAAACGCTGCTGTTGAGTGTGAGGTGGAGGCTGAAAAGCATCCAAAATCACCTGTGAGCAAGTACCAACCACCTTTGGAATAAAGGCTGGCGTGGATATCACTGACACGTTTTGTCGTGGCCATAGCCAATAGTAAAACAGTTTTAAGTGACAGTATTTTCAGCTCGATATCCTCTAACGGCTCAAAGGGATGGTCCGTTAGTGCTTGTAGCACAACAGACAGATCCCAAGAGGGAGACATGGACTTGGAGACCGGTAACAGTCTTCTGGCTCCTTTCATGAAACGACACACCAGAGGATGCTGGCCAAGTGTTATGCCATCAAAACCAACATGGCATGCAGAAATTGCAGCCAAATATACTCTGACAGTGGAGAATGCTCTCCTTTTGTCAATAAGGTCTTGTAGAAATGACAAAAAGACATTGAGCGGAGAGTTAAAGGGGAATACTCCCTCTTTAACACACCAGTCCTCAAAAATTCTCCACTGACGGTCATACAAAGACCTCGTGGATGCGGCCCTTGCGCTCTGAATAGTACACATTCTGAGGCAGACCTGCCGTGGTCAAGCTTACCCACTCAGGGGCCAGGCTTGTAGTGCAAGCCGCTCTGGGTGAGGATGAAATATTTGTCCGTCCGCTTGGGTCAGTAAGTCCCTGCGCAACGGGAGGGGCCAGGGAGGCCCTTGGAGTAGTTGTTTCACCTCCGCAAGCCATGGCATAGACGGCCAATGCGGAGCGATCAGTATCAGTGACAGGCGATGTTGCCTCACTCTGAGAAGAGTGGCAGTTATCATCGTCAGAGGAGGAAATGCATAGAGCAACCTCCGTGGCCACTCGTGGGCAAGTGCGTCCACTCCCAGCGGTGCACGTTGATCGTGCAGGGAGAAGAAGTGAGGGCAGTGCGTGTTCTCCGCCGATGCGAAGAGGTCCACCGCTGCGCGGCCAAACCTGATCCAGATCTGGTCTATTACACATGGGTTTAAACGCCATTCCCCGTACAGGGGATTTCCTCTGGAGAGGAGATCTGCACCTGTATTCAGGACACCGGGAACGTACGTCGCTCTCAGAGAGAGAATATGCACATTGCTCCATAATAGAAGTTTGCGCGTGAGTGCAAGCAGGTGGCGAGAGCGCAGCCCCCCTTGGCGATTTATGTGAGCCACGGTGTCCTTAGCACATGCTTTCCCCGAAGGATTGGAAGAAAGTGTCTCAGTGTAAGGACCACTGCCATAAGCTCGAGATAGTTTATATGCACGCGGCGGAGGCGAGGACTCCAAACACCATTTATGGGTCTGCCCTCGAACACACCGCCCCATCCAGTGAGGCTGGCATCCGTAGTGATCACCTTCCTGGTGATCACTGTGCCCATACTCACTCCCTCGGTCAGGATACCTCTCAGTTTCCACACACGCAGCGCGAGCGCGCAAAGAGCGGATATCGTGACTGTGCGCATCCGATGACGCACGGGTCCAGCTTGAGTGAAGACACCCAAATCTGAAAATCCCGCAGGTAAAGGCGGCCCAGTTTGACAACAAGGAGCACTGATGCCATGAGACCCAACATCCTTAGACACAGACCGTATGAGACCCTCTTTCCCGGGGTGAAATGGGCCAAAGTGTCCGTGAACGTGCGCACCCTCTCTGGGGAGAGATGGGCTTCGTAAGCGACAGAATCCAATGTCAGCCCCAGAAACGCTACTTGAAAACACTCTTGGTTGTGTTCACTATAAACCCTAGGTCGCGCAGATGGGAGAGCACGAGTTGCGTATGAACGACTACCTCCTCCTGTGTATGCGCCATCAGAAGCCAATCGTCCAGATATGTGGCCAAGCGAATTCCCCGCTCCCTGAGAGGGGCTAACGCTGCCTCGATACACTTGACAAACACTCTCGGGCTCAGTGAGAGGCCGAAGGGCAGCACTGTGTATTCGTATGTCATGTCAGAAACCTCAAATATTTTCTGTGAGGCGGGTATATGGAGATATGGAAATATGCGTCCTTCAGGTCTATGGACGTAAACCAGTCGCCTGGACGAACTAACCGGATCAATGCCGAGTGCGTGAGCATTCGAAACTTGTACCTCCTGAGATACGAATTCAGTGCTCTCAGATCCAGGATTGGACAAATGCCGCTCCCCTCTTTCTTCTTGATCAGAAAATACCTGGAGTAAAAGCCGCTGCGCTTCTGATCCAATGGTATTTGCTGAATGGCTCTTTTTTCCAGCAGTGAGGATATTTCCTCTGCTAAGATCATGGCTGAGTGCCCCTGAGCCTGGGAGGATATTAGGCCGTTGAATTTTGGAGGTACTGTAGCAAACTGAAGCCTGTAACCTCTGGTTGTAGTTCTCAACACCCATTTTGATTTTGTGCATTTCTTCCAGCTTTCTGCCCTGAGAGACAGGGTGGGGTGGGCCAGCTGCGCCTGGGTATTCAACAGCGATCCTGTGCCGCCCTCTATCGGCGGTGGGACGGTGGTGGGGCTTGAGAAAACAGCACATGCGCGGCCTAATGCACTGGAAGCAGTGTGCGCGGAGGCCCAAGGAAGAACGTGGGCTCTCCCTAGTGGCTCGGAGCGAAAAAGGAATCTGTTTTGCAATTTTGATTCTTTTTTGCTTGATTTTTTCAAAGTCGTGCACTGTGCCCTCGGCCTTGAGCCTGGATGCATCAGCGCACTGTTTATTTTTTAAAAATGTGTGTATGTGCTTGTGAGACTCATGAGTGGCATGGAACAATCCAACACGTGAACATAGTCTCTCTTCCTCTTGGTGGGGACATGTGGGTCCTCCTGAGGGGCGCACACGACACTGGAGTCGGGGATGACCTCCTGTGGCACACTGGAACTGACAGAGACGGGCAAACGTAGAACCCGGCCGTCTCCGTCTGAAAGCAGCGGGGTGGACTGCTAAGACGCCTTCTTCTTCCTCCTCAGCGGCTGTGATGCGCCATGTGGCCGTGGAACAGCCTGAGGAGTAGAGGAGGCCGCCGTTTTCTTCGGCCACGCGGGTCTAACCTGCTGGGGGCCAGCAGCAGACACGGCGGGAGCCTGTGGCTTTGGTCGTCGCGGGATGCGGAAGGAGGGATAAGCCGGCCTATTGGAACCCGCTTGGGCCAAGTTGGACTTCGGGGTCGACTGAGTGGCGGGAATTTTGCGCGGGAGACAGAGCTGAAGGGCTTCGTCATCTCGCTTTTTCGCTTCGCACCGCTGTTGCATTGAGGCAAGAGCAGAGCCAAAAATTCCCTCTGGAACAACCGGCATGTCCAAAATGTCTTCCCTTTCTTTGTCAGACAAATTGGTCAAATTCAGCCACCTTGCCCTCTCCTGTAACACCAACATAGCCATACATTTCCCTATAGCCTGTACAGCACAGCGCTGGACACGCAGGCATATGTCAGAGACAGTGGTGATGTCATCCCATATGGCAGGATTTGGGACTTGAGACACCTCCATGTTGACTTGAGTCAACATGGAGGTGACGTTTAGAGCTCTCACCGACAAAGCGGCCGCTTTGTAGGCCCGTTCAGTCATGGTGGACTGAAAGCGGTCGGACTTAGAGGGGTGGGCGGGTGGTCTGGTGGACGTAGCCGAGAGCTCCGGGTGAAGGTGGGCCGCCCCCATGGACTCCATATGCGGCATGCGGGCAATTCCGAGCCTGTCCATGTCCACACAATCCAGAGAGGAAGCGCCAAAAATTGGGTTCTTGCTGGAAAGAGGGTCTTTCCAAGAGACTGACATCTCCTCGAGTAGCTCTGGGAAGACCGGGAGAAGCTGTTGCGTGACCCACTTAGCTTGGGGCAATTTCTTCCCTTCATAGTGGGAGCGGGGAGCCTCCGCCGCGACCGGTGGCCAGGAAATATTCAGTTTCTCCGCTGCGCGTTTGCACACATCGTGGAGGTCTGAACTGAGCGGCGGCTTTGCAGCCCCGTCGTCATTCCTGCCGTGAGTCAACGGGGAACTCTCCCCTTGGCCCTGGGGAACGAAAGAGGAGTCATCCTCGTCGTCCTCCGACACCAAAAGGTCCTCTCCAAATGAGTCCTCCTCCTCATAGTCGAACAGGAGCGGTTCCTCATCTTCGAGAGGATGCAGGTCTAGCACCGAGCCCCAGGACAACGGCGCGGGATCACCTCGAGCCACCCCGAGCTGGTGTACTGCGGTGGCGGGCTCGGCTGCTCCGAGCTGGTGTGCTGCGGTAGCGGCGGGCTCATTCAGAGCGGGATCCCTCTCCGAGAGGAAGGCTTGGCGGGCCAGCCGGCGGCGGAGACATTTCACCGTGAACCGGGAGCAGTGATGCCGGGAGCCGGGATGATCTAAAGCGGCTCGGGCATGTTCCAGCCCGAGGCATGCTAAGCAGACCTGGTGTGAGTCATTGCTCGAGATCTTGTTCCCGCAAGTGCAAAGCCGAGCGCTATCCTGCTCCATCTCCATGGCGGGAGAAAGCTTTTCAGCTGTTGCCCTGTTTGTTGACTGGAGTGCCAACAAACAAAGTGCAGAAAACTAGCTTGGTGTAGTCTAGCAAATCGTCACTTGAGCTAGTCAACGCAATAGTCCGTCCTGTATGGTGGCAGGGCGTAGTGTCAAGACCGCTAACGCTAGGCGGCAGAGGGGTTAGCTCTACCTATAAGCTGTTAAGCTAGCAGTCAGAGACACACAGAAGAATTGCGGTAACTTGGCCTAGTGAAGCGAGAAGAGATGATTGAATGACGGGCGACACTGTGACTGGAGCTTATATGGGGTGCCAACGTCACAACGTCGCCACTGCCAGCCACTCAGGGCTGGCGTAGTGGTATAAAGGCTTCTGTGAATACGCGAGGGGGCGTATCCCATAGTGAGACATCGAAACGAATGCTATGAAGGAGAACACCAGGTTACAGCCACTGTTTTTGGCAGTAACAGCCCCTATGAATTCACCTACTTAGGTGTAAACTAGGACCCAACTTTGAAACAATTTAAAATTTAACTTGTCCAACTTTAGATACACACTGAGGCGTCCCATTTGTACTCTATGTTCTTGTCACATTTTATGTATTAGACATCAAGTTGGTCAAGGGGCTGTTAAACGATTCTGGGGCCTCTTGAATTATTATATAAATATGCACTCGAGATCAATGATAACCCAGGCACTATCACCATAGTCAAATACTAACTAGCAAAGTATGGATTATGTAAGGGATAATGTATAGAACGCTGGTCATTATCGGGAAAATAAGCACCGACAGGGCGAACCGGACCCCGACGCGAAGCGGAGGGGTCTTGTTTCGCCCTGAAGGTGCTTATTTTACCGATAATGCAATTCCCCCAACTTCTCTCGCAGTGACGGGGACAGAGATAGTGTCCGCTACTACGTACGCGCGGAGTGATATGAAAGCACCAACTCCGTTGCCATTGGCAGCGGTCATTATTTTTTTCAGAGGTCCTTTATCAGAAAATAATGACCGGTAGAACGTTGGGAAATCCCATTCAAATCAATGGAGCTTCTACTTCCGTTGTGAAGAGCCGTATAATAAGTACTGATAAAATGGCGACTCGATCTACTTCTAGAGGACAATGCAGCATCCCAAAAACTGCTTTCATCAAATCTGCCTTCTCTGTAATTGCAATGGGTCAGTGGAACAGACTGCCAATAGAGATTATTGTATATAGGCTCTATACTACATTTTTAAAATATGCGCTTTTAACTAAAAAATGGCTTCTAGAAAAATCAAACTTGCACTCATGATCAGTAACGTTGTCATGAGGGAGCGGCCGCTCACCTGGAAAAAAGGATTGGTGGAAAATTTTGTAATGTTTCACACTTATTTAAATTAAATGTATGTTAATGATCATTTTAAAATGTATAAATTCATGGTCACATACTCATCTACACTACATTTAAAATCGTACTGTAACATCAATCTCCCCAGGGACTACACATGGAAATGATCACTTTTGCTATAACCTGGTACAATGCATCTTTCCCTGAATAAAAAGCACACCATACCATACCTGGTTTTGGAAGAGTACAATAGAAGATTTTATTGTGAGTGACACAGGTTATACAGGTTATCTGTTCACGATCTGTTGCAAACTCCTGTCATAATACTAAACTGACTGTGTCTGCTGCTTCAAACATTTGCCCGTGTATGTGTTTACATGGTGAGGGGTAGGTTTGGGGGGCGCTGTAAAAAAAAAAAAAAAAAAGATTTGAAAATAAAAATTGATCAATCTGAGAAAAATTACCTTGATCATTTTGGCCATGCTACATTGTAGTTGAAAGTTTTGTTGGTGTAAATAACACTGTCCTGAATGAACCCACATGGACTTAATTATACTGTATGTTCAAGGGAAACTGGTAGAATGACTTGTGACTGGAGCACTCAAAGAATGTTATCAAGAATGTAGAAAGCACTTATATGCTGTAGGTTTTTTGGTCATGTCTGATGAACGCCGCCAGATGTGTTTTGTATGTGTGAACTGTTTCTTGTCTGCTTATGTACACTGCCTTTTTTGTTGTTTGTAAGGAGACAATATAATAAACAAATCTATTTAAAAGTCAGCATAGACTGCTGCACTGGTTATTTTGTCACAGATAAATGTAATAAAGGCAGAATTCCCAAAGCAGAGACCTTCAGGGGGTAATTATTAATGGGCTACAAAACCACATATCTGGAAAATATTAACCTAATCACTTCTAAAATCAAGGAGTGCTGTGCAGGCTTACACACCATTTAATAAAATCTGGACCATAAAGCTATGTGGTCCAGATTTTATTAAATGGTGTGTAAGCCTGCACAGCACTCCTTGATTTTAGAAGTGATTAGGTTAATATTTTCTAGACATGCCTACACACTGACCTTTCCTAAATAAATCTATATTAATCAAAGCATTCCTTGTTGATAATTTCCCCGGGGTAAAGCCAGGTTGCTTTTGAGCAATACTTCTGATAAAGAGAAGGCTTTTTGTTAACCATGCACCTTTTATGTCTTACCTCCGCCATTCTTGTAGCACAGATAGGGAAACCTCCACAGATTTCCGAGCCCCACTAGTGTTCCAGCCGTGGCCAAAAGAAACTCGATCTTATTCGCCCACTGACCACGGTCAAGCAGTTGCTGGGTTTTCTTCACCAGACTCCTGTCCTGGCCTGATCCCCCCGGGCTACTTCCCTTCCTAGACATTGCAATAAAAAGAAAACCAATAGAGGTGGTAGTGTGGATCTGTCCTGGCTTTTGACTATATTAGTCATGCAGTAAGTCCACAAAAACATTATCATGTACTTGATGATTTAGTGGATAATCTCAAAGTCTGTCACCAAAGCAACACACCCAAATTGGTTTCAATAGAAATATGTGCTTTAAAAGGTAAGAAAATATTCAGTAGTAATGCAGGTAGTACAAGCAGCCTCTAAGCATAAACCATTGATAGAAAACACATGCAAAACTTACCCCTCCATCTGGATGCTCCCTCCCTTAAGAGTTGCCAACAGCAACAGCAAACTGCTTAGTATTCCCCTCAGCTGGATGCACAGAGCCCTACACAAATACGGTCTCCAGGCTTCCTATTTCTGCCTATGACCTCACTACTATGAGTTGCACGCTCTCTCCATGTCGCCTCAGACCAGAGTGATGTTTAGCTTTGACAGTGAACGGGGATATACCACAAGCACCAGCACCACTTCCTCTGCTGTACTTTTCCACTGACACAGGATCAGTTTGAGTCACTGAGATTAGCATGTTGCTAACAACTAAACCAAATCAGCTGAGCACTCTCTGCTCTGTCTGCCACTGTAAACAGCTAACAGTCAAACGCCCTCTGGGAATTGGTCCCCATAGCTCATAAATCAAGCTAAATGGCTCTACTGGCTGGGTTTATGTGGTCACTGAAGTTTTCCTCACTTGTGCCATTGCTTTACATTCTCTTGCTTCCTTTTCACACTTTGTAAAGTGGTAGGTATGTAAACAGACAATGTAGTGTTTTTATTCCAAGTGATCAAAGGTGATTTTGCACTCGCACACAAACACAAACGCATGCACACGCACACACACGCACGCACACACACACGCACACACACACGCACGCGCGCACACACACACACACGCACACACACACACACACACACACACACACACACGCACACACACACGCACACGCACGCACACACACACACACGCACGCGCGCACACACACACACACACACACACACACACACACACACACACATTGATAGAAGAAGAATTGTGAACTTGAAAGTTATCACTAAATGGCCTTGAATGGCAATCCCTAGCTGAGAGCTGATACTGTATGTATAAACGGCTTGAAGTGATAGGGGTTCCATGTGCACATTGTGAGGTTTCTTTGATTTTTTTACCGCCTTGCTCTATTGTTTACACTTCCACACTATGTACAGTTTGCTTGAAAACTTAAATATGACAGAGTTTTACACAATAATATACAAGTATGATCTCAATATTAAGTATCACTCTGCGCTCAAACATCCTGAGTGCAGAGTCCCTCGAATTTGTTTCGCAATTTGTTTAACGTGCCAAACAAAAAGCTCACAACAGTGGGTTTTTGTTGTGGTTGTAGAATCACATGCTCTTACAATTGCAGCATGTGTTTGTCTATGGTTTCCACAGAAGTAAAGCACATGAAAGAAATACTCATGGAAACTAGAAAATCCACACTCTCAAATTTCAGACAGCAGCGCATCTGCTGGACCTGAAACCAAGCACTCAAGTGACATTTAAAGTGCAAACCAGCAGCATCCTTTGTAATAGAAAATTAATAATAAATATCCTTGATAAAAAAAATACTTTGCTTAACTGTGTGTTGAGATACTTTGAGGAGTATCAAAGTATCTCAGGCCATTGCTGCACAGATTTTTTTGTGTAAATGTATTCACACAACCCATTTAGCACTTAATACGCCTAATACAAGTATGTACGGACAACAAGTCAAGATTTACAGCTTTTCTTTGCGCCAATCCACTTCAACCAAGTAAACTATTTGAAAAAGAGAAAGGAGGTCCGAGGCACAACCAACCTTTATGTTATGTCCCTCCATAAAATAAAGGATTTTTATTTTTACTGCTTACTACAACTTAAGCTTTTTGTATACGGATCCTGGAAGAGCACCTGACTTGATAACATACTGAACCCATGGCAGCGCTCACTCGCCCTCTCACTTATTCAGTAAACTATTTGTTTTTGTTTTTTTCAATTTTCAACCAATGTTCATGTTTAGTATAATGTACATCAATAAAGTCCTATCTTATCTTAAACCCTTTTCCAGTAATAGCCAAATTATAGACATAGTCTGCATTCAAACAATTAAAAACAAGAAAAAAGATGTTGTACGTAGTAATTAGTTCTCGTCACCTGAATACCATGTGCATAGACATACAGTTTCATGTTTCCAGTATTTACAAAGACTCCTCCATGGCACCGGTGTCCTGTTACTGTTAAGATACCTTCAAAACGAACAAGCGTCAAAGGAGCAGAGGTGTAGCCTAAGTGAAATGTTTTTTACTCAATTCATTATGTTAAAAGCAAAGATCTCTATTTGCACCTTTTGAAACGGATGCCCCCTCAGTCATATTTCTGGAACCAGCGCTGAATTTAAGGAGAAATGTTCACTAATACAGATTTAAACAAATTTGTGAACAATATTTGAGATAAATGTGTCTAGTGTTGGGGGTAACTTCTTGCAAAAGTGTTACGGCCCCAGGCCTCCAGTCTCCTTCCTTTCTATATTAGTTTTGGTGTGGCTAATTTCTAATTTCATTTTTGGTCTTTATCTAGGCTGCAGGCTAAACAGAACCTTAGTTCGCTAACAAAGCCTTTTGGATGAGAGGCGAAACGTTCGAGACTCCAACTACTGAGTACAGAAGACGACTCGAATACCTTCATTGAACTCACTGTAGCTGCTTTTCCACATATAGGTGCATGTCAGCCGAATGGTTTTTTCACCCGCATTGTCGAGCTTTTCCATAAAACTAAGGCCAGGGCCAAACCAGTCTGACCAGGTATAGGTTTAGGGACCGACCTCTGGCTGTGGCCAAAGCGCGCTAGTCCGTGTCTGATGTGACATGAACAGACTGCTGGCCCCTGATTGGCAACGAGAGAGTGGAGCTTTAGCTGATGTTAGCATAACATTTGCATGTAGCTTATCTTCATAGTTGTATTTAGCGGTTTCTTTTCTATTTTAATACAGCTTGGCTCCTCTGAATGATTCCATAAGTCCCACCAGAAGGCAGCATTTGTCCACATTTGCTCTCATCACGGCTCTAAAAACTTTTAATGACGATCTGTACAGCGTGCACGTAGATCGTGCCGTGCGCAGCCGGCTCGTGCTATGTGGAACGACGGCTTTTGAGATATTCTGGTATGGTGTGTTCTGCCACTGAGTACATTACTCATTGTACAGTGATGTACACAGTATTAAGATTAGGCACCAGCCCATCCTTAAAGGGACTAAGTTAATGTTAAAATGTTAAAAGTATTTTCCTTCCTACGTGTTCCAGCAATATCCTAATGTGTAGAATGAGCTCAGACCTGTTCACCACAGCTGCCTCTAAACATCCTGCACTGTCACTCAAAAAGGTGGTAATTCGGTCCGAAGTGCCGTCATGCATGAGCTTAATATAGAAGGTGCAGTTACGTGTAAGACCTGAGGTGGCAGTAGTGAGTATAAAAATTACCAACTTGCATCTAGTGTCTTTAAGGTTAGTGGCAAGGGCAGGTCAGGGCAAAGTTGATTGGTTGCATGCATGCATGGCATTTCAAATTCATGGCTTGTGATTGGTTGATGGCAGAACATACCTATGAAAAAAAATGCATCCTGGGACATTTGTTTTGTTGTTGTTGTTGTGCTTCTTTTTGGGATGTTCACTTTGCTAGTGATATGGAATTAAGAGGCACTCGCTTTGTTCAGTCATGACTGTTTTGTATTTGTTAGGCCTAATTTTCTTAGTCTTGTTTACTTTTGTGTACTTCGATTTTGTTTGCTTAGTTTGAGTAACTTTGTTTTGGTTAAACTTTGTAAATATAGTAACTGGCCTTAGTTTGGTTATTTTTGTTACTCTTTGTTAAATTTACCTTTTGCACTCCTTTTATTAAATTGCAACTATAATTATCCATTTTCCATCTTGGTTTTTGTTATTTCCCTCAATCCTAGCTAACAAAAAGTAACTGCCAAAAGCAACTCAAAGTAGACCTACATTACCAATGTAACTATAGTTCTACGAAATGTGTACACCGCCCTTAGGCTGCGCTATTGCATATCTCTCAGAAGCGCAAGCTTCCTGTCCTGAGAGGATCAAAGAACAGACCACTCCAATCATCCCTGGGGGTCCACTCACCCCTGTGCCCTATAAAAGGGGGACTCTCCCTTCAATTGTCTCCTTTGAACTCAGCCATCAATGCGAAGACAGGTCGTGCCTGCTGGGCCCGTAGCTAAGGGCGGTGCACACATTTCGTAGAACTATAGTTACATAGGTAACTTAGATTTCTACTTCAATTCTGCTTGACTTGTTACTTTGCCCAACTTTTGTTTAGTTCTTTCTTCAGGCTTCAGGCTTTCTTTACCGACCGATGTACTTCCAGCAGGCATCATTGGAGCATGCCCTGGGCAACTCTGTGCCTAGGTAGCAGGGGCCCACGGGCAGGGTGAGGAGCAAACCAAGACAAACAACGCCAGAGCGCCTCACCCAGTAAAAAGGCAATCAGGGAATGCCTACACTAGCCGCCTCTCCCAAGAGTGCTAGTGCAAACTCCACTCCTGATTAAAAGGGTGTCCAAAGCCGCCGCCTCTCCCAAGAGCGCCGGTCACAGAAAGAGAATAGGAAAATACGGCCCAGTTCAGCCAGGCCGCCTCTCCCAAGAGCGCCTGAAGCATCAAACCGACCGTAAGGAAAAAACAGGAGCTCAAAGCCACCTCTCTCAAGAGTGTTAAAGCACACTGAAGGCCAAACCTGCCAGGTCGCCTTCTCCACGAGCAAGGGAGAGATCACGACCGTCCACCACCTAAAACCGCATGGGCAACTGAACCAGTAGTAGCATCCTACCGACTGACTGCATGAACGTTGAAGAGGATGACTAATAGTCAGGGACCCAAACTCTCAAAACTGGGTTGAACCTGACACGGTCTGATATATGTTTTATTTGTGTTTTTTCTGCTAACTTTGACCCTAAGGACCAATAATTGGAGGGTCTGCTCTGCTGGAAATATCGCGAAAAAAAATTGTGGCCATTTTAGTGTATGTAGCCTGTATTTTTATCAGAAAAATGTGAAAAACGACTTTTTTCCCTCAAATCCTCAGTGGGTTGAGTAGGCTGTCAATAAATGCATTCCAGATACGCAGAACACATGTGCTGAGAACATCCACTGAAAAAATCGCTCTTAAAACACATTTCTACACATTTTTGCATCAATTTAATGCAAAAAAATGTGGCGTTTTCTTTTTTTCCAATATTTTTATCTTTACTTCATTGGCAATCAACTATTCCACCCAGTTATGGCCTCAGTCAATATGCCATTATTTTAAACAGACTGTAGACACATTCCACAGAAAAAATGATCAAAATCAGACCAAAATCATTGGATCTGTGATGATTTAAAGACCAATAAGTGATCAACAGACTCAGAACCTCAGAACTGTCAAAAGTCACTTTTGACACTGGTCCATATTTTGGTTTAGGCCATTTCCAGCCCATTAGATAATGATTTACACCATTGTATTTGGTATCATTGGAAAGAAGACATTGTCATGTTTCATTTGAGGCCAAAGGTACTACTCTGTAACAATTACCGTGGTAACCAAAGCTCCTCAGACTCAAATGTGAGAACATTTTTTCACAATTTTCACAAAAAAATGTTTCACTACGTTTAACGCTGTTTCTTCCAGGAACATCACAGACACAAATCTCTGATACTGGGCAACTCTCTAGACTCTGAGGGTTCAGGAAATGTATAACATGTCAGTACTTTCTCAGCTTAAGGCCTCACTGTGAGCCATGAAGTAAAAGAATGTCAACCTCATATGAGCCTCTCCCATAGAAATAAGCCTATATCTGCCATTCTGAGGTTGGAACAGCTGGTGGGACTTTCTGTTCAGGACAGGCCCAACGTAACTTGAAATAACATCTATGAAAATTACAATTATTCTGCATCATATATACTGTATCTTAAATTGTATATATATATATATATTAAAAAAAAAAACTCTTCCTCACCCTCCGCGGGCGGTCTCTTTCTCCTCCTGCTCGGGTCCTCTACCAGAGGCCTGGGAGCTTGAGGGTTCTGCGCAGTATCTTTGCTGTTCCTAGAACTGCACTTTTCTGGACCGAGATGTCTGATGTATTTCCTGGGATCTGCTGGAGCCACTCCTCCAGTTTGGGGGTCACTGCCCCGAGTGCCCCAATGACCACGGGCACCACTGATGCCTTCACCCTCCAGGTTTTCTCCAGCTCTTCTCTGAGCCCCTGGTATTTCTCTAGTTTCTCGTGTTCCTTTTTCCTGATGTTGAAGTCGCTTGGTATTGCTATGTCGACCACAATGGCTTTCCTCTGCTCTTTGTCCACCACCACAATGTCCGGTTGGTTCGCCATTACCATTTTGTCCGTCTGTATCTGGAAGTCCCACAGGATCTTGGCTCGGTCATTCTCTACCACCTTTGGAGGTGTTTCCCACTTTGACCTTGGGGTTTCCAGCCCATATTCTGCACAGATGTTCCTGTACACTATACCAGCCACTTGGTTATGGCGCTCCATGTAAGCTTTCCCTGCCAGCATCTTACACCCTGCAGTTATGTGCTGGATTGTCTCATTGGCCTCTTTGCACAGTCTACACCTAGGGTCTTGTCTGGTGTGGTAGATCTGGGCCTCTATTGCTCTGGTGCTCAAGGCCTGCTCCTGTGCAGCCACGATGAGTGCCTCTGTGCTGTCCTTTAGTCCGGCTCTGTCTAGCCATTGGTAGGATTTCTGTATATCCGCCACTTCAGTTATGTTTCGGTGGTACATGCCGTGTAGGGGCTTGTCCTCCCATGACGGGACCTCCAGCACCTCATCTTCTGTTCCCCATTGTCTGAGACATTCACTGAGCACGTCATCTGTCGAAGCCTTGTCCTTGATGTACTTATGGATCTTGAATGTTTCATCCTGGATAGTGGCTCTCACACTCACTAGTCCTCGGCCTCCTTCCTTACGGCTAGCGTACAGTCTCAGGGTGCTGGATTTGGGGTGGAACCCTCCGTGCATGGTTAGGAGCTTTCGCGTCTTAACATCTGTGGTCTGTATCTCATCCTTTGGCCAGCTTATTATTCCTGCAGGGTATCTGATTACTGGCAGGGCGTAGCTGTTTATTGCCCGGGACTTGTTCTTGCCATTGAGCTGGCTTCTTAGGACCTGCCTTACTCGTTGGAGGTATTTGGCCGTAGCCGCTTTCCTTGTCACCTCTTCGAGGTTGCCATTTGCTTGTGGGATTCCGAGGTACTTGTAACTGTCCTCAATGTCTGCTATTGTTCCTTCTGGGAGTGAGACCCCTTCTGTGTGGACTACCTTCCCTCTCTTAGTCACCATCCGACCACACTTCTCTCGTCCGAATGACATCCCAATGTCTGCACTGTATATCCGGGTGGTATGGATCAGTGAGTCGATGTCTCACTCATTCTTAGCATACAGCTTGATGTCATCCATGTAGAGGAGGTGACTGATGGTGGCCCCGTTCCTGAGTCGGTATCCATAGCCAGTCTTGTTGATTATTTGGCTGAGGGGGTTCAGACCTATGCAGAACAGCAGTGGGGACAGGGCGTCTCCTTGGAATATGCCACATTTGATGGAGACTTGTGCAAGTGGCTTGCCATTGGCTTCAAGGGTGGTTTTCCACAACCTCATCGAGTTTGCAATGAAGGCTCTTAGAGTCCTGTTGATGTTGTATAGCTCCAGGCATTCAATGATCCAAGTATGTGGCATTGAGTCGTAGGCTTTCTTGTAATCAATCCAGGCAGTGCTCAGGTTAGTGTGTCGGGTTCTGCAGTCTCGAGCGACTGTTCTGTCTACCAGGAGCTGGTGTTTGGCACCTCTGGTATCTTTACCGATTCCCTTCTGAGCTGTGCTCATGTATTGATCCATGTGCTTACTTATCTTAGCCGCTATGGTGCCGGACATGAGCCTCCACGTTGTGGAGAGGCAGGTTATTGGCCGATAGTTGGATGGGACTGGACCCTTTGAGGGATCCTTCAGGATCAGGATTGTGCGCCCTTCGGTTAACCATTCAGGGTGATTCCCATCCCTCAGCAGCTGGTTCATTTGTGCTGCCAAGCGCTCATGGAGAGCCGTGAGTTTCTTAAGCCAGTAGGCGTGTATCATGTCAGGGCCTGGTGCTGTCCAATTTTTCATACCTGAGGCTCTTTCTTGGACGTCTGCCACTGTGATGGTAACTGGATTCTGTTCAGGGAGGTTGCTGTGGTCCTCTCTCAGAGCCACCAGCCACTGTGCATCACTGTTGTGTGCTGCCTCCTTCTCCCATATGCCTTTCCAGTACTGTTCAGTTTCCAGCCTTGGTGGGTCTGCTCTGTTATTGTTACCCTGCCACTGAGCGTACACTTTCGCTGGTTGAGTTGCGAACAGACGATTTACTCGTCTGGCTTCGTTGTCTCTCGTGTACCTCTTTAGGCGGCTGGCCAAGGCTTGGAGCCTTTGTTTGGCAGTTTCCAATGCTTCAGGTATGGGCATCTGGCTGTACCTTTTGGGTACTTGCTTTTTCATTGCACCTTTCAAGGCCTCTGTCAATTGACTCACTTCCCTCCGTGCTGCCTTGATGTTATCCTCCAGCCTTCTTTTCCATGGTGGGTATTTCATCTCATGGTTGCTCTTACGATAGCCAAGCGTCTCTAGGATCACTGCTGCTGTGGAGTATATCAGCTCATTGGTTTCAGTGATGGTTGATGTAGGAATTGCTCTCAGAGCTGCATTCACATCTTCTAGGAGACTTTCTGACAGTACTTCTCTTAGCCTCTGTAATTGGCTTCGGGGTTGCCTGCTGGACATTTTTGCCATGATCTTATTTTTCAGGTCAGTCGCTGCCTCATTCAGCGTGATTGCGCTTATTGGGGCTTCGTACCCAATCTCCATTGGGAGGGCTGGTGTTAACTCCCCTCTGACCTGGTGTCCTGGCTCCCCGTTGCCGGAGCATTGGTGTTGTACCTCGTCAATGTAAATGGGCTACTGGAACAAGGCGGAAATGGGAGAGATGCGAGAACAGGGCTCTGATGGAATGCTACTACTCCAGTAACCCTAGTCAGAGGGGCTACATGCAGAGGATGTGGGAGAAATGGTTACTTCGAAACCCACAGTCCAAACTCACGGCGAAACAACTAGTAGCTCAGTGTTCCAACATCCACAAACGGCAACTGCTATCACAACTTGAGATTGACGAGATATATATATATATATATATACAATTTAAGATACAGTATATGTTGCTCACAAAAACTTAGGGCACACTGTCAGACTGTCCAGTTAGGAAGCCACGCTTATTGTGAATCAATTTCACTTGGTGTTGTGGCAATTAAACAGACACTGGTGGAAATCAGAGGCAATTAGCAAGATCACTCCAAAAGAGGAATGGTTTTGCAGGTGGTGACCACAGACCATTTCCCTGTCTTCATCCTTTGTACCGTATTTTTGGAACACTTTTGCATTTGTCCAGTGTTCTCACCACTAGAGACATCATGAGGAGCATCTACAACCCACAGAAGCTGCTCAGGGAGTGATGCTCATCCAAAATGGCACGTCCATTCATGCTGTGGCAAGAAGGTTTGCTGTGTCTCCCAGCGCAGTGTCCAGAGCATGGAGGAGATACCAGGAGACAGGCCAGTACACCAGGAGACCTGGGGGGGGCGACCGAGGTCAACAACTCAGCAGCAGGACCGCTATCTGCTCATTTGTGCACGGAGAAACAGGAGAAGCACTGCCCGAGCCCTACAAAATGACCTCCAGAGGGCCACAAATGTGCATGTTGGTCCTCAAACGGTCAGAAACCGACTCCATGAGGGGGGTATGAGGGCCCGACGTCCACAGGTTGGGCCGGTGCTTACTGCCCAACACCGTGCAGCCCGATTGGCATTTGCCCGAGAACACAGCTATTGGCAGATTGGCCAATGGTGCCCTGTGCTCTTCACGGATGAGAGCAGGTTCACCCTGAGCACATGTGACAGACGTGACAGAGTCTGGAGACGCAATGGAGAACGTTCTGCTGCTGCAACATCATCCAGCATGACCGGTTTAGTGGTGGGTCAGTGATGGTCTGGGGAGGCATTTCATTGGAGGGCCGCACAGCCCTCCATGTGCGAGCCAGAGGTTCCCTGACTGGCATTGGGGACCGGGATGAGATCCTCAGACCTATTGTAAGACCATATGCTGGTGCTGTGGGCCCTGGGTTCCTTCTGATGCCTGATAATGACAGGCCACATGTGGCAAGAGTGTGTCAGCAGGTCCTGCATGATGAAGGTATTGATGTTCTGGACTGGCCTGCCCGTTCCCTAGACTTAAATCCAATAGAGCACATCTTGGACATCATGTCTCGGTCCATCCATCAACGCCACGTCGCACCACAGACTGTCCAGGAGCTGACTGATGCTCTAATCCAGGTCTGGGAGGAGATCCCTCAGGAGGACATCCGTGGTCTCATCAGGAGCATGCCCAGGCGTTGTAGGGAGTGCATTCAGGCACGTGGAGGCCACACACACTACTGAGGATGATACAGACTCGTTTTTAGGAATTTCTACAGAATTTGGATCAACCAGTGACCTGATTTGTCACTTTGATTTTGACTATAATTTTGGATCCAGACCTCCAGGGGCTGAGAATTTGATTTCCATTTATCATTCTTATGTTATTTTGTTCTCAACACATTGCCCTACACTATGAATAAAGATTTTCATCCGAAAAATCGAATTCATTGACATTTAGAATGTGTTTTTTGAGTGTGCCCTAAGTTTTTGTGAGCAGTGTAGCCTTTAACAGTTACAGGTGAAATGGAAAATTAGAATATCATTCAAAAGTTCATTTATTTATGTAATTCAAGTTAAAATGTGAAACTAATATAGGATATACTCATGACATGCAAAGTTCCATATGTCAAGCTTTTGTTTGATTATGGCATTTTCAAAATATTCAAATTTTATGAGATTTTTAATATGTGGTTTTTACAAGGCGCACTAATTAATGCTGGTTTACCTGTAAACCTGTAGGTGTGTTAACACAGCCAGAAACTGATACAAAAGTCGCACCAGGATATAAGGTGCACTGTTCAAATTAAAGGCTTTCATGTGCGCCTTATAGTGCAAAAAAATATGGTAAGTTGAATAACAGAAATGAATGCATTTTTTAACGTTATTCTAAAAGAAGCTACACTCCACAGGATATAAGTATAAGTAAGTGCTTTGTCAGTGTATAATTGTACACTGACATTGTGTTCAGGTGTTGCGTTAGCCGTGAGTCGCTGCGACTGAGCGTGCTGCCTGACCAGCACGTTTTTGGAGATCAGGAGTACCCAGAGGAAACCTGGCTGCCTGCTCTCAGTGCTGTTCTGAAAACAGTGCAGCGCCTCCTGGGTTTGTCCCTGTTTCATGGTGTCCTGCACTGGTCAGCTCCTCTTCCTCCTGTATTAATATATTCAGGCCAGTGCTAACAAGCTTGGTGCGACTCAGAAACATCCATTGTGACCTTCCTGGGGTCATTGTGTACTTTGGGTCTTTCTACATCACACACTCATATCCAGACGACCCAGTCGAGGTGATCAAGTCATGCCTTGTGTGGTTCAATTTTTCAGCCTCACTTGATCCACAACTTTTTACAATGTCTGAAATGTTCTTGATGGCATTTGTCTTAAGTAATTCCTTTACTGACAACATTTGTAGTGCTCTTTGGAGTCCAGTTTAGTATTTAATGTATTCATAGACTCCCAATAGGGAAATTTACCCTCTGCATTTGACTCAACCTTCAAGCCTCAGAGAAACCTGTCAGGAGCAGAGCCATCACGCTGCCTGGGGAACTATCTAGATTTTGAGCCAGAAGCTAGGTTAGAAGTACTGAGGTGTTCTAGAGTACTGGAACTGGATTCTACTGAAAATTAACTCATGCTGACTTGAAGACTCCTTCAGGTGTGTTCATGCTGTCGACTTGAAATGAACTCTTTTGCCCTTCCTGGGAACATCTGCTTCGTTTGTGCAAAACCCTTTGACTGCACCCATCCATCCATTTTCTTACAATTTACCCATGGTCTGGTCATGGATGCAGCAGTCAAAGCTGAGATTCACAGATATCACTCTTCACAAACACTAACTCCAACCGTTCTGAAGGAATCCCGAGCCATTGCCTGGCCACAGAGAGATATAGTCCATCCAGTGTGTCCCCAAGCCACCTCATCTGGCCGCTCCTGACAGGAAGGAGCAGTGGTTCTACTCTGAGCTCCTCCCAAGTAACTGCCTTACCCCAAGCCATCTTGTAAAGGCAGCTAATTTCGGCTGCAAACCAGAGCAGCTGAAGGTCCAACAGAACAACATCATCTGCAAACAGCAGAGATGAGATCCTGAGGTTCCCAAACCAGCAACCCTCCGGTCCCTGGCTGCGCCTAGAGATTCTGGCCATAAAAGTTACTTTTTGTTTAACCATTCATAAAGCACATTTCTTGTGGGTAGTACAGGTTCAATGTGCCAGCGAATAAAATAAATAAATAAAATTAATTTTTGGCTTCATTCACGCAGTTCTCAGTAATCCTCCTGAATCCTGCTCTCTGAGCAGCTGCTCCGCCCTCTGCTGGAAAACCACTGACCTGTGACACTCTGACGTTTTTTACGTCATAGTGTCAAACAGGAAGAGCACGACTTCTGTAATGTAATGCCTTACAGCCTGATTTTAATTAAAAAACTAATTGAAAAAAAAGAAAGAAAAGGAAGTGCCTGGCGTGTCCACACTGCCCCTGCGGAGAAAACAAACGCACCCCTGAGCGTCTGAACAGATGTCATGTTTGCACTGAAGGATGTGAAAAAGGAGCTCTTTCTAACCTACTCTGGACACGCCTGTTCTTTTTTCTTACCTAACAATAATGTCAGTGTGGTAGTACGCACTTCCGCTGGCAAACCAATCACCGCTACACCCGACGCTATATTAGGGGCGCAACGCACCTTCTGCCCTCCCTTTCGCCTCTGACGTCGCATAGCTTAGCCTGGGGACGGAGCTGCTGCGTTTGGCCGGCGTCTCGTGCCAAACACACGATTCAGTTGTACAAGGCGTAAGGCCGCGCAACTGAACTACGCTTTCGCCGTATGCGTCTTTGGTAAGTTTTCGTGTGGTTTTCATTCATTAAATCTAGTTCGACCTGTCCTAAAACCGTGCTGTTTGTAGCATGTTGGCGTTTCTCGAGCTCACGCCTCTGCCGTGCGCGTGCTCTACCTGCCGTCCCCGTGGGCTGTGGCGTTGGGGCTTTTCCTCGCCGTGCGTATGCGGTGCAACGCGGTCGTATTGAGAGAGGACCGGGCGAATCGTGTGCGGAGTGCTTCAATTGACGGTATGTTTTCACAGTGCTTCCAGGAAACAAATGTATGCGTGCTTCTCCTTCTAAAACAAGTCATATTTTCATAGGATCCTGTTCCTACCTCCCCTTCCTTTTGCCATATGGTCGTGATCGCTTCGAACTGCTGGTCGCTTGGTTAAAGTAAGCGCCCACCCGGCGCACAAAGTTAAAGCTGCGTACGAACTGAACTGAACTCAATTGACCAGGGCGCGAGGGCTCCCGCACCTGAGTGCGCTCCCCGCTGGTCTCACGAACTACTCCTCCACAAACAAGGTAACAAGGCTATCGCCATCTGCGTGGCCCTAATACGCAACGGCTGCTGTAAGACTTCGTTCCTACCCTAGTCTCCAAGTTGTGGAGCTTGGCCCTGAGCGCCACACTGCAATAGGATTAGTGGATTTTGTTTTATTTTATTAATTGTTGAGTGGATGTGGATACGAATGAGTGTGAATGCGGTTGTGTGTGTTCAATGCTTTTAAAATAGACTTACAAATTTAACAAAAAATGCTTTTTCTATAAAACTAAAATAAAGTATTTTGTATAATAACTTTTGCTGTCTGTCCATTTTCACGCTCCTCTCGAACCTGTGACCTTGTAAACAAATAATTGTGGTTCCTTGGGCCCAGAATCCAAGGTGGCGTTGTTGGTAATTCTTAAAGTAGATACACTTTTGATTTAAGTTAAGCCTCGGCTGCTACATCAGGCAGATGTCAACTCCTTATAACTGTATTGTGAAGTAACTTCACTTATTGCTGTGATATCTATATTTCTTTTACTGCTAATGATGCATGAGCGCAGAGAGGGGGCAAATCCAGCTTCAGAGCACAGTTTTCCTCAGCAAATACATTACCAACCACGTTACTATCTAATGTATAACAAATGTGCAGTATGAAAAGCCAAACTGTTGGAATTATCTTGGATTATTGAGGATTTTTTTTTTACAGATTTAAAGGGATGTATATTGGAGTGAAATCAACAGACGTATATTGTGTATATGGCATAGTAAAAGATAGATAAAAAGTTACATAATATAAAAAATAGATGAACAACTATGTAAAAATACAGAACTGTTGTTCTCCATAAATGTTATTTCAAGTTACGTTGGGCCTGTCCTGAACAGAAAGTCCCACCAGCTGTTCCAACCTGGCAGATATAGGCTTATTTCTATGGGAGAGGCTCATATGAGGTGAACATTCTTTTACTTCATGGCTCACTGTGAGGCCTTAAGCTGAGAAAGTACTGACATGTTATACACTTCCTGAACCCTCAAAGTCTAGAGAGTTGCCCAGTATCAGAGATTTGCATCTGTGATGTTCCTGGAAGAAACAGCGTTAAACGTAGTGAAACATTTTTTTGTGAAAATTGTGAAAAAATGTTCTCACATTTGAGTCTGAGGAGCTTTGGTTACCACGGTAATTGTTACAGAGTAGTACCTTTGGCCTCAAATGAAACATGACAATGTCTTCTTTCCAATGATACCAAATACATTGGTGTAAATCATTATCTAATGGGCTGGAAATGGCCTAAACCAAAATATGGACCAGTGTCAAAAGTGACTTTTGACAGTTCTGAGGTTCTGAGTCTGTTGATCACTTATTGGTCTTTAAATCATCACAGATCCAATGATTTTGGTCTGATTTTGATCATTTTTTCTGTGGAATGTGTCTACAGTCTGTTTAAAATAATGGCATATTGACTGAGGCCATAACTGGGTGGAATAGTTGATTGCCAATGAAGTAAAGATAAAAATATTGGAAAAAAGTGAGAAAACACCACATTTTTTTTGCATTAAATTGATGCAAAAATGTGTAGAAATGTGTTTTAAGAGCGATTTTTTTCAGTGGATGTTCTCAGCACATGTGTTCTGCGTATCTGGAATGTTTTTCACATTTTTCTGATAAAAATACAGGGTGCATACACTAAAATGGCCACAATTTTTTTTCGCGATATTTCCAGCAGAGCAGACCCTCCGATTATTGGTCCTTAGGGTCAAAGTTAGCAGAAAAAATACAAATAAAACATATATCAGACCGTGTCAGGTTCAACCCAGTTTAAAGAGCTTTTGAGAGTTTGGGTCCCTGACTATAAGAGGCTGCCCTGGCTGCAGACCTCCTCAATCCGTGACAGGTAAAAAATCTAAGTTACCTATGTAACTATAGTTCTACGAAATGTGTGCGCCGCCCTTAGGCTGCGCTATTGCATATCTCTCGGAAGCGCCAGCTTCCCGCCCTGAGAGGATCAAAGAACTGACCGCTCCAATCATACTTGGGGTCCACTCACCCCTGACCCCTATAAAAGGGGGACTCTCCCTTCAATCGTCTCCTTTGAACTCAGCCATCGAAGAGAGGTCGTGCCTGCTGGGCCCGTAGCTAAGGGCGGCGCACACATTTCGTAGAACTATAGTTACATAGGTAACTTAGATTTCTACTTCAATTGTGTGCTTGCCCTTAGGCTGCGCTATTGCATAAAGCAACGCGCAGCCGTGGCCGACCAATGTACTCCCAGCAGGCATGGTCTCGCATGATTGGAGCAGGCCCGTGGCAACTCTATGCATCCCAGGGAGCGGCTCAACGCTCCCTAGGTAGCAGGGGCTCACGGGCAGGGTGAGGGGCAGCCGATAGCCGTTAACAACGCCAGAGCGCCTCACCCCGGAAAAAGACAATCAGGGGACGCCTGCACGAGCCGCCTCTCCCAAGAGCGCTAGTGCAGACTCACCCCTGATAACAAGGGTGTCCGAAGCCGCCTCTCCCAAGAGCGCTGGCACCCGAGGAAAAGATATGGTCCAGTTCGGCCAGGCCGCCTCTCCCAAGAGCGCCTGAGGCACCGAACCGACCATGCAGGAAAAACAGGAGCTCAGAAGCGTCTCTCCCAAGAGCGCAAGAGCACCAAGAAGGCCAAACCAATCCAGGTCATTCCCTCCCAAACCACCATAGGGTTGAGGGGGGGAATTCATGACCGTCCATCACCCAAAACTGCGTGGGCAACTGAACCAGTAGCAACGTCCTGCAGAGGACGTTGAAGAGGACGACCAAGAGGCTGCCATGCAGACCTCCTCAATCGAAGCGTCATGGAGCAGTGCCGTAGAAGCTGCAACCCCACGTGTGGAGTGTGCTCTGACCACTGCTGGCGGAGGGAGTCCTTGTGCCTTATATGCAGCGCGGATGGCAAGGCATATCCAGTGGGCCAATCTTTGGGAGGACAGCGGAGCACCCTTGTTCCTGACCCCAAAGCCCACGAACAATTGATCTGAGCGTCTGAAGCTGGCAGTCCGCTCAAGATAGTGGCGTACCGCTCTGATCGGGCAAAGGCGGTTTCGCCGCTCATCCTCCGCCGACGCGTGCGGAGGGGGGAAGAAGGGCCTAATTCTGATCACCCTGGACCTGAAGGCGGACGTAATGACCTTCGGTTGAAAAGCCGGGTTGGGCCAGAGTTCCATCAACCCATCACCCTCAGGGAGTGACATGCAGGAAGAGTGCACAGAGAGTGCACAGAGATCACCCATCCTCTTAGCCGACGTTAGCGCTAAGAGGATCGCAGTCTTGTAGGACAGACAGTCCATCCCTGCCTGGCGAATGGGTTCAAACGGGGGCCCCGAGAGGCCCTCCAGTACTGTCTGAAGGTCCCAGGTCGGAACCGACCGGCGCACGGGCGGTCTAAGCCTACGAACGCCCTGAAGAAACCGCTTCACCAAGGGGTGACTGCGAGCAGTGTGGACTCCGAACCCCACATGCCCGGTAACGATGGCCGCCGCAAAAACCCCTAGGGTTGAGGCGGCCCTGCCTCTCTCCAGCAGACCCTGGAGAAAACTCAGTACATCCTGTATAGAACAGGATGTAGGGTCCAGGTCCCTCTCTGAGCACCAATCAGAGAAAAGACGCCAACGGACCCTGTAAGCCCTGGTCGTAGACGGGGCCCGAGCACCCTGAATTGTGGCAACAACTGAAGAGGGGAGGCCAAGGTTTAGCAACTTCCCCCGTTCAGCCTCCAGACCATCAGTCTGCGCCCCAGTACCGGACGGGACAGGAGGGCCCCCCCTGCCTGAGTCAGAGCGTCCGGTCTGTCTGGGAGGGGCCACGGATCCCCTTGTGCCGTTGATACCACGTCGGGGTACCACCTGGCACTCGGACTGTCTGGGGCTATGAGCAGGATGAGTGTGCCCTCTGTCCTCACTCTGTGAAGAAGAGGTGCAATGAGGCGCAGGGGCGGAAACGCGTAAAGCAGGCCGGACGGCCATGGTCGATGGGCCATGGCATCCACGCCGAGAGGAGGCCCGTCTGTTGACCTGAGCGAGAACCAGAGTGGGCACTGTGCGTTCTCTGCATTGGCGAAAAGGTCGGCCACTGGTCTGCCGAACCGGAGCCACACCTCCGCCGCGACCTCCGGTGCCAGGCCCCATTCGTCCCGTAGGGCGCCCCCTCTGGACATCCTGTCCGCGCCGACATTGCGAGATCCGGGAATGTGGCGCGCTTTCAGAGAGGCCAGGCGGATGCTCGCCCAGTTGAGCACCTCCGCTGCCAGCCTGTGGAGAGCGGGGGACCTGGTCCCCCCCCTGCCTGTTCAGGTAGGCCACCACTGTGGTGTTGTCCGACCGAACTAACACGTGGCGACCCTGCAGATGGGTGGCAAAGTGTAGGAGGACTTTCTGCACTGCCTCCATCTCTAGGAGGTTGATGTGTCTCGGAGACGGGGGCCAAACACCGCTCGCCGTGAGATGGCCCAGTACTCCGCCCCAGCCGGTCAGGGAGGCATCTGTGAACACCTCCGTGTAATGGAGCACGTAGCCCATTTGGACCCCCCGATGGAGGCGCTCGGGGTCCAACCAGAATTCTACGTCGGACCTTGCGGCGGGGGACAACCGCACCCGCGTCAAGTCCCTCACACGGCGGGACTCGAGGCGTGAAAACCAGCATTGAAGGCCTCTCATATGCAGCAGACCCAGTTGAACCACCGGGTGGGCTGATGCCATCATGCCGAGCAGGGAGCGGATTCGCCGTGGTACAATCCGCGGACCATCCAACACCCGTAGACCCAGATCCAGAATCACCGACTGCCTTTGGAGAGGGAGGCCCTCATGCCCTTGGAATCCAAGCGCAAACCCAGATAGACCAATTCCTGGGTCGGAGCCAGTCGACTTTTCTCCCGATTGACAACCAGCCCCAGCCGAGAAATGTGCCTCAGCACAGCGGCCGTGTGGGCTTCGGCCTCCAGTGGGGAGGAGGCCAGAATAAGCCAATCGTCGATGTAAGTCAGGATTCTGAGACCCTGACGGCGAAGCGGCTCCAGCGCTACCTCCACACACTTCGAGAAGGTGCGTGGGGCGAGGGAGTAGCCAAATGGGAGGCGGCAATACTCGTAGCATTTGTCCCCGACTGCGAACCGGAGAAACTTCCTGTGCGCTGGGACAATGGGGATGTGGAAGTATGCGTCCATTAGGTCCACTGAAGTCATCCAATCTCCGGGCCTGACGCATTGCAGCAGCTGCTGCACCGTGAGCATGCGGAAAGGCCTCTTCACAATGTAGTGATTGAGAACCCGTAGGTCCAGAATGGGCCGCACACCGCCGCTCTTTTTGGGAACGAGGAAATACGGGGAATAAAACCCCATCCTCGCTCTGAGCGGCTCCACCTCTGCTATGGCGCCGCGCCGTAGCAGAGAAACCACTTCTCTTGTGAGCGCCGCTGTCTCGGCTGCGCTGCGTAACCTTGTCTTGAGGATACCGCGAAAGCCTGGAGGTCTCCGAGAGAATTGTAGAGCGTATCCCCTTCTGAGCGCTCTGTCCAGCCAGGGCGCTCTGAGGAGCCCTGTGTCTTTCCAGACCTGGTAAAACTCTGTCAGGGGCCGTACCACGACACTGAGTGAGAGTGGGTAAACGGGCCCGCCCACAGGCTCCGCTCTCGGCGGTGAGCCGCAGCGTGGGGGGCCCTGCCAGAAAGGGCTGACGCTCCCGGGAGAGAACAGACTCATCGGCCGAGAAAAGAGCGCGCTCAGATCTACGCTTCTTAGCGGGGATTTGAGAGCGCGTGGGGAGTGTAAGGGAAGAGGGTCTACACATAGACTTACACCGCTGCCCCGAGGCTTTTAGAGGAGCATGCTGACGAGCTGCAACATCATGGGGAGCTAACGTGCCTGACATGTCATACCGCCTTTTTCCTCTCCCGCTCCTCAGCGGCAGAGAGCGGGAGCGCGGAGACGAACACTGAGCAGAAGTATGAGAGCCAATCACAGGCCTTATTTTGCTCGAGCCCCCTCTTTCTTCCACGTTCGCTGTCTTATGTACAGTCGACCAATCACTGTCGAGGAACAGCGCATCACAGCTGGGTCTCGCTGTCAGAGCAGCAGTATGCCCACATTCACTCATGTGAGACAGTGCGCTCGCGTTAGCGAAAGCCGCGGTGACACGAGGGATAGCTCCATCCGCAGCCCAAGTGCAAGAGTCAGAGCGCGTTACACACGCGTCCCTGACAGGCAGCGGAGCTGAGCGGCAAGGAGCGTTCAGCGGGGGCCCCTGAGCCCTGCTGTAACGGGCCGAGCGGCCTATATTCACGTCTTTAAATCCCCCTCTTCCTCCCCTGAAGCCCGAAGCTGGACGGCGGTCACGCCTCGGGCTGGGATCATCGCTGCGCCGACGATCCGGAACCTGGGGGCGTCGAGGAGCTGCACGTGAGGAGGACGCGGGGCCTCGACGAGGGGGAGATCTGCCGCTTCTTCCTCCTCGTTCGGAGCGCCGGCGTGAAACAGAGCCCTGGTCACGCTGAGGACGGAAATGATGGGCCAGTTGAGCGGAGGCTTTAGCGGCGGTCTCCAGTCGGTCCACCATAGCCTGGATGCCAGGACCGAAGAGGGAGGACTGGTCGAGCGGCAAGCTCAGGAGACTGCGTTTGTCCGCCTCCTTCAGCGTGGACAAGCCCAGCCAGAGATGGCGGCAGCCGACCTGCGCTGCGCACATGGTCCGTCCACCGTCGAGGGCAAGAGCCTGTGACATGCGGGCGAAGGCCGCCATGGTGGTCTCCGCCTCCTCGAACTCTTCGCGGGACAGCTGGTCACGACCGCAGATGAGTTTGTCCAGAGAGGCGGTGAGCAGGGCCATATTGTTCGCTAACGCCACGACCTGTGCAGCGTTAGCGTAACAGCGGTTAAGGATGGAAGCTGTGAACCTATCCCGCTCTGAGGGAAGGTCCACTCTACCGCCGGGCCAGAGAGAAGAGGACGGGAGAAGGGACATTCTAATCCCGTCCTCGATGGCGGGGACGCTCTTCGGCTGGCCCCATCCTTCCACAGTGGCGTACACACCGTACGCTAGTGCCGGAGTGCGGGCAGAGTACGGACTGCCCCAGTCACGCGTAGCGTAGTGGAGGAGGGAATCCACGCGAGGGGCAATGACCACCGGTCGCTGCCTGTCGCGGGTGTTGCCAAACAGGACGCGGAACCGATCCGCCGCTGGAGCTGGGGGCTGCGGAGGCATCGTCAGCTCCATTCGAGCCGCAGCTGAAGTGATGAGGCCCGGGAGACGATCCATGGGGTAACGCTCCCGCGGCTGCATCTCCTCGGAGAAAAGAGAGAGTGCGTCTTCATCAAAGAAGCGCTGCTCATCATCTTCATCGTCCGCAGCCCAGTCCCTTCTCGGGACAGGCGGAGGCGGCGGGCTCCGCTCCCGCGCCGGGGAGACCGGCGACGAGCTCCGCTCCCGCGCCGGGGAGGCTGGAGCCGGGGAATCCCCGCTCGAAGTATCCGATTCCTGATCGGATAACTTTAGAGAGGCAGGGGCCAAAAAGGCGCGGCGACGCTCGCGCTCCTCCCGAGGGAGCGCGAGGCAAGCGGCACAGGAACCGTCATCTGCAGAGTGGCGCCGGCCCAGGCAGAGGAAGCAGCTACCGTGCTGATCCCCCGCGAGGAGCGGCGCCGTGCAGGACCCGCAAACCCGCTGCTTGACGCCGGAGGGCGACGGGGGTTCAAGCGAAGGTATGCGGTGAGTCATCTTCGTCAATTCTTGAAGTCTTCGTCAATTCTAGAAGTCGAGAATCCAATTCAGAGCAAAGCTGAGAGAAAAAGGAGACGATTGAAGGGAGAGTCCCCCTTTTATAGGGGTCAGGGGTGAGTGGACCCCAAGTATGATTGGAGCGGTCAGTTCTTTGATCCTCTCAGGGCGGGAAGCTGGCGCTTCCGAGAGATATGCAATAGCGCAGCCTAAGGGCAAGCACACAATTGAAGTAGAACGGCTGCCGCGAAAACTCCTAAGGTTGCGGTGGCCCCGCCTTTCTCCAGCAGTCCCTGAAAAAAACTGAAAACAGCCTGTATGGAACAGGATGTAGGGTCCAGGTCCTTCTCTGAGCACCAATGAATGTGAATAGGACTGGAGAAGACAAGATCAAATCTGTTTACGAAAACAAAGCCAGTTTTAGGCCGCACAGAGAAACGGTGCAGTGTTGACATGTTGGTGCAAATGAACATTGGACATTTTGCACTAATCAAAATCGACTAAACATCATATTCAAACGGCGAACATTTCCCCTCATTTTCCTCTTCTCCGTTGAAACGGGCTTTGAGCTCTAACGGAAGTGTCAATACAACAGAAGTGCAGAGACAAGGCAAAAAGAGGCAAAAGTGGGCGGGGCAAAATAAAGTGAATAGGTCCAGAATCATCGACTGGCTCTCCAGTGACCCACCTTGCCTCCTGCAAAATTATGTAGTTTTTGAGGAGATTTGTGATGTTGCAGAGAGATCATGGACCCAGTCAATGATATTAATGATAATTTTTGTTATTCATGAATTTTCCTTTTAGATAGCCGACTTGTGAAAGTGTAATGCAGTTAATAGGAAAAACTAGCTCCTGCCCCCTCTGGGTGCTGTGACTTCATCACATTCTATCACCTGAAACCCATCAATCAAGTTGAGACCATTTACTATTAAAATGAGGGTCGCACATTTGTTGCTTGCCCTGTTTTTAAAAATAGTCACAGGAGGTTTGAAAAGTGGCTAAAGCGGTGTCAAAGGTAACAATGATTGGACCAGCTCCACTCCACTGCTTTCCCTCTCTGCCTGTGCTGCAGCTGGTTTTCCTCCTGCCCTTGCTGCAGTTTGACACACCTCATACCAGTATGAAGTTATCAGAGGGAATATTTTTTACCCGTACAATTAAAATATCGCCCAACCCTATTAAAAATGTACAAACATAAAATCATACTAAGTAAGTAACTAAGTAATTAACCATAAATGAAAAATAAATAAGATCAATCATACAATCAATCTGCTCACTCTTTCAAGTCTGATGAGATGGAGGAAAAACTAAATATACAAAAAATATTCTTTGATTAATTTTAATATTTGAATGACAATTAATTTTACATTTGGGACAAATCCACAGTCTATATTTGATAAAACTTCTATTAAAAGTCACTGAATGTCAGGCTCATTTCTAATTTCAACATGACAGAGAAGGAGGAGCATACAAAACGGCCGACTCCGCATCAAATGGCTTAAAGAACCTCAAATAATGCATTTTTTGTTAATTTTTTCAATGTAAAGCTCTATACGGCAGCATAAGAAACACCGCCTTGCTGTAAATGATAACACAGAAACATACACCAAAAATGTTGAAGGAAAGTTTAAATACGCGATGAAACAGAAAGAGGAGAAGTTTGAGGGTTTCCCATCACTGGCCTGCACAATAGTCCTCTGTGTTCCAGTAATTCATCATGCTCGAGCAGATTTGGCACTCATTCTTTTCATATTGTCTTTTCTTAAATAAGTTCACAAAGCCTTTTATTCATTTTAGAAATATTAAATCACAAAGTTATGCTAATGCCACCTGTATTATGTCAATAATACAGGAATCGGTCACAAAAATGTACAGTTCTAAACCATGTTGGCCACTTCTCCGAGTGGCGACATCCTTGTACAAGACAGAAAATATATTTTTTTAAAAATACACAAGAATAGATACAGTTTCTCATTATTTCATCAGATTTTTACAATAGAATATGACTGATGACTTAGTGAGGTCCATGTCCCAAAACCATTGCATTGTTTGAATAAAAACATGTAAAGTCCAGAAAGAGAGTTTATTCTTTGCACATTCACAATGAGAGAAATGCTCAGGTTTCACATACAGTAGCTACAAAACAAACCTACACATGATTCTGCCTCATAAATGATTGAAATATAATCTTCAGTTTTATCATATTAATTTGATTTGTTACAATTGTTTCAGACATCATGTACAATCAAGAGTTGGCACTTTTTCTCCACTTCAAGTATATGAGCAATATAGTATGACAGCTAGAGCAAAACACAACTGTTCATGAGTGAGGATGTCCCAACTTGTCTATGAAAGGCACAGTGAGAAAAAAGTAAAAGAAAAAAAGTGATAAGCATCTGAGTGGTAGTCACATAGCAAGCCCTTTTTATCATTGCACAATCCTTTTCTTTTTTTTCTTCTTTTTTTTTAAACGATAAATCCAATTTGAGGAACCTGAAAGATCGGAGGTGTTATCTGAAAGTGTTGCTTGACGTCGCAGAAGATTTACGACACGACTAAATCCAGAGGCTATGTGAAAGAGCTGCACTTGGGCTGAACTCAAAACATTATAACCGCCACCTGCTTTACGCAATTGAATTAGGATACATATTGAAAGTTTTTGAATTTTGTTATCCAGCCAGTTATATTGCCATAAGGAATTCCTGCATTACATTGTCATAAGGGATATCGAAGATGAAAATCCACAAATATTGACCATAATGATACCTATTAGGTAATTTGACCTTTCTGTGAGGAGTTTGCATGTTCTTCCCGTGCCTATAGGTTTCCCCTACCACAAAAACATGTACAATATGCCAGGAAGAGCGATATGCATGTGATTTATGTTTTAGTTTTGTATCCAGGAGTAAATCCTCAGGCAGAATTTTTATTTTCAAACATTCAAACTAATGGAAGAGATTAAGAGACATAGAATTTTTCCATAATTGTGCAGCCCTACAAAAACATCTGGATTCCTTACCTCGCTTGTATTTACTTTTCTCATTGGTGAGGTTACGTTTTTAATGGCCCAGGGTTATCGTTTTCATTATTATTATTAATACTATTATTTATGTTATATTTTAAATTGTAGCTTGTTCTTACTCAAAGTTTAATAATCCTCTTTTGGTCAAATAACTGGCTGTAACAAAGAGAATTAATCCTTGGGGATCAACAAAGTATGTCTGCATCTGATTATTGGCAATAGAAAAAGTGAAACCGGACTAACTAGCTGGCACATCCATGGAATGTGTTTACTCTTATTTTATAAAAAAAAAAAAATCAATTCCACTTGGAAACATTAACAATTCACTATGTTGATCACAGGACAGTGGCTATACTGTTATGTCTCACTGTTTTTTATAACAGTTGACATGAGATGAAGTAAAGTTTAAAATGCATGGTATCTTATTAGATCTTCACTCATAACACACTTCAGTAGTTAAAATATATATATATTTTTCTTTTACATTGAACAATACTCTGATTTTAATAGAAAAGATGGCCACTATAGTGAATGGTAAATACAAAATGACACTGTATGGCACTGGTGATGTGATGAGCAAATCACAAAAAGCAGCCGGTCTCATTTGTCGGAGCTAAAATGCTACTTAAGGGAAGAAAAGTAAACTATGTACCTTCAACCTAGTACTTGGAGATTGAATACAGAAGCCAACCGACCGATAGACAAGGATACTATTTAACACATTTGTATGACTTCAATGGACAAAACAAAAGTCACCTATTATTGCAAAAAAACAAAAAAAAAATGTACAAAAGATTTATACATCCCTTTAGACATTGTGATATGGCAAAAATTAAAAATCCTCACAAATTCAGTGTTTGAGTTTGGGTTTTCTGTAAGTTTTGTGTAAAAGTGGGACAGATAAAATTACAAATACGTACCATACTGAGGGAAATGTTTTCCACTTTTAGGTCATCGTAGTTACAACTATATAGAGTCTCTAACAAAAAATACAGAACAAGGTAAAACATTTTGATAGAATTTCTCGGTCATCAAGGATAATCTGAGGAATAGGTCACAAGAAGCCTATTATATAAATGCTTTTTAAAACTAAATGGATTAATTCAATAAAAATACTGTCTCTCAGCTGTACTAACAACATGGTATTGCTGTCCAAAAAGTATATAGTAAAAATAAGCACTTTTAATGTACAATTTAAAGTTATCCAACATTTAAAGTCATATAAAGTGAGTATTTCTGAGCTTTCCAGTAAAAAAAACCTGTCACACTTTAGGGGGTGGTTACGCCAGTACCACAGCCTCGCAGCCCTGTTCCAGTCAACTATTTGTATTTCACCATCCACACATGTGAGAGTCATTCTATATAAATTAAAGCATAATCCTGGAAGATAGTTCACAACATCCAAGTACTGTATGTCCCAACAATTACACAGAACTTTAAACCCACTCCCAAAAAAACAACGCTGAAAAAGCTGCCGAAAACTATCCGAACATCTCACTCATTTGCACTGCTCAGAGGAACACAATTATGCTACTTCTATTTGCTAACAGCTAAGAGCGCGGTGAAAGGTCAGACATCGCATAGCTTCAAACACTGAAGATTTCATTTTTGACACGTAGCTGGAGTATACGGGTCTTTATTTACACCTAGCAGCAATAAAACCACCGCAATTTTTTCACACACTGGCATCTAAACAGCTGTCTGAGTAAATGAGGTGAAATGTGCGTTAAAAAGATGTCCTTAAAAAGTTGGTCTTTCTATTCTCGCCTTTGTACTCCTTGTACTTTCTTTTTTCTTTTTTTTACACTTTTTCATATTTTTCTTACAAATCCAACTGGCACATACTCATTACAGTTAGCAATTGAAATGTTGGCACTTAAAATATAAATACAGTCATCTTCATTATTTTACATAAACGGAAATAAAATTAAATTAAAAAATGATGCACCATTGTTAGGTATAAATCAGATTTCCAGTGATAACTTGAGGTGAAACTTTGGTCTCCATATTATCGACTGGATTTACAAAAACAATGCTGGTTGTCAAATGGAAAAATATAAACTGAATAAATAAATAAATAAATAAATATCTTAAATAAATAAATAAGAAAATAAATATCTTGAAGGACTCAAAATATTTTCGAAATTATACATATTGGGATCGAGTTATATGATAGCTTATTTTCACCATTTTGAGGTTTTCAATTAAACTTTTCCATAATAGAAAGCATATCTATTTTTTGGCCCCTGCTTTTGATATAACATAGTGCGACCTGTAGTAGAAGAAGAATGAGTAAAAGTGCAACTGTGACAAGTGTAAACCATGGGGATTTCCTTCATAGTATCAGAGATGTTACAGTTTGCTACGTTGATTTGCAGTGAATGGATAATGCTGTTTCAGCTGCATATGCTACTTTTCCTATTGTTTTCAGTAGTTTACATAAATATCTAAAATTCTCTGCAATTATTAATCTAAATGATTTTCATAAAATCTGAATTGAACAATTCAACTGCATGATCAAATATAGTCGTATAGGATGCAAGTGTGCAAGATGCTCTGCAGGCAAACTGTAACAATAACGCCCTTCTGTTCATAGGCCAGCAGAGAATTAGGTGCTTCTGATGAGGTATGAATATTGGCCAGTATCACAGAGGGACCATTCACTTCCATTAATGTTTAAACTTTCACTGAGGGTCACATGTTTTACTGGTGTTGATGATGCCAACTGAGGAGTGAAAAAATTATATTTGTCGCTAAGATGATGACTTACTCCACACCACATTTATAAATAACACGCCATTCTAATGGCAAATTCTCCTTGAAACTTCCCTTTATGTGCACAAATTCTCAGTAAGTACCTGTAGTGTATTGTCAGCCCGACAGTTCGATGGTGGATGACAGTGAAGGGTCCAGTGTGCTAAATATGGATAAGCCTTCAGCTGTCTTCTCTCTCCACTGGAGTCTGTACACTGTCTACAGAGGCAGATCTGTGCTGTTGTGGCGAGTCTTTCTGGAAGTGCCATCGTCCCGGGGCAGGGCTTTCTGCAGATTGGACATGGCAACGGTTTTGTTCAGATCTATGACAGCATAGCACTCGCTCCGCCGCGGGGCTTGTTGGGGACCACACTTTTTGGATGGCAGACGCTGGTGCTGTGGCTGTGGCTGGGCCCCCCCACTGAGGGCTGAGGGACAGGGCTCTCCCTCCAAGTCCACCTGAATGTAGTTCAACTGCCGTGCGGGCATGTGGCCATGCTCGCAAGCCTCTGCCCCAGACCTGGACCTCCTGCGGAAATCAAAGTTAAATATTCTGCCGCCTCTGTCCGGCTGACAGGATCGTGGTGGTAGGGGGCAGGGGTGTCGTAGCCGGGGCGGCTGCACCTGCTCAGTGTTCACATAGTTCTGCAGAGCGTCTCTGTGGATACCCCTGGTCTCATGGTGGTACCCGTTAGGAGTCCCAGGTCCTTCAGAGAACTCATACTCATCAAAGTCCTCCTCCTCCTCATCATACTCCTCCTCATCCTGCTCATCTTCCTCCTCCTCCTGCTCTTCGTCCCGCTGCAGGGCACTGTACTCCCACACAGGGGGCAGCGAGGGCAGGTTTTCATAGTTAAGCAGGGCTGTCCTGCGATGGCCCATGCCCCGGTCACAGGGGTAGCCCTGAAGGGGCAGAGAGGCCGGCCCGTGTGAGTGCAGCAAGGTATGGGAGTGACTGTCCGCAGTGCTGCTACTACTGCTGGAGCCCACTGACTGAGATACACTGCTGGGGCTCAGGCGCTGCTTCCTGCGCAGCCCGTTTATGTTTTCATAGGTCAGTTCACTGCTGTCTGAAAGCTCATGGGACGGATGTCGGAGTGCGTGGTGATGGAAATGGTGATAGGAGTGAGAATTGCACAAGTGCAAAGAGGGCTCATCTCCCTCAGTTTCTGACCCTGTGGCGCCCTCTACTGGCTGCAAATTATGGAGGTTGAGCCTTTCTCTCTCTCTCTCCATTAGATGGCGCTGTGCTGGAGTGGGGCCCAGCCTGAACTTCACCTCCTGCGAAGATGGCTGGATGAACACCTGAGGGTCTTTATGCTCCTCCAGGGGGCAGCAGCGCAGGTTGGACTGAGCTGTCTCAGGGAACGTGCTAGGACGTACTTCAGGTAGGGAGTGTACACAGTGACGCATAGAGAGGTCCCCCTCCATAGTAACAGTATTTACATAGGTGTGGGTCTGTCATGGAAGAAACATATCCAAATGTAAGAAATTTAACAAACCTTTGCATTAATGCACAGAGAGACAGCTCACCTGGTCCTCCAAAGCCATTAGACTGTGACCGTGCTCCTCCGTGATCGAAGGCTGGGAGTCCCCTCTGAGTGGGTAACCTGGGTAACCGTTTGGAAATACCTGGCCAGGAAATCCGGGAGCTGCAAACATTTTTAATGAGATCATGTAAAAGGACAAAAATACAAAAAAGGACATTTTGTCAGTTATTAGTCTCAAAATTACATAACACAATAAAATATGTAAAGTACTTTAAAAGAGCCAATAGACATTTTGTGCATTTCTGAGCCTCATTGAACTTGAATCCTATGATAATTTACAGAATGGGCTTTTGTTGAATCCCAGATCCTACTGTTTATTCCGACTGCTGTGTTCTACATCAGGACTCCCTGGTGTTGGTGTGGCTGACTGACTCACTGTTGGGTGTCTGTGGGGTGCGAGACATTTCAATCTCTGGAGTGTGACCACCGCGACCCATCATCATTGACTCCTCGACCACATTGATGCTGTTGCACTGCATCAGCTCCTGGAGCAGGTTGAAGATCTCCTCCGCCCGGGAACACTTGAAGGCAAATATTCCTGAACAAATCAAACACATTTTACAAATTATTAAAGATGTTACCATTAAAACTGAATGATTGTGGAAAAAGTATTGAGATTATATTTGTAATAGTATTTTAGAATCAAGAATCAGATCACACAAACCATTTTACACATGCCTAAAAGGGTAGTGGACGGCAGGTAGGATGCACCCTTACTGGGTCAAAAACAACTTTCACAAGTCAAAAGGTAACCCGACCATAATGTGCATTGTGTTATATAATTGAAAGCTCAGGGCAGGACCTCTTTAACTCAGTCTCTGAATTCAGAGACTCGACGTAATGAGAGACCGAGCTCTAACTAGGACTGGATTAGGGACAGGTGCCAGGGTTTGGGTTGTGAGAAGGGTCAAAGAGAGTCTTAAAGTTTTAGGTTTACTACAGACTGGTTTTAGCTGAAGGACATGGAAACACAATGTATAGGGCTCATCCTGCTTTCTGATTGGATGATCAGCTCAAGGACCAAAACACAAAATGTAAAATATTTTGTCAAATTGTGAATTTGACTGGAACTTCAGATTGGCGGATGTTTATGAAAATATGAATTCACATTCATACATAGCCTACCTTTAATTATTCATAACAATTAATAAGGAACTCTAGTTAAATGGGCTTAGCTTTTAAGTTTATCATCATCCAGAATATACAGAGAATTACGCTTTCCTAGTGTGCATTATTATTATTAATTAGTATCATAATTATTATTATCGTTACTTAAAAATAATATTGATAGCAACACTTTTTGGCTTAATATACTATATAAACATGACCTTCTTTGCAACTAAAAAGAATGAATGGAAGAGTGCATGGAGCTTACCCTGCCCAGTCTGACAGCGGCGTCCACTCTCAAAGGAGAACAGGTTGGAGTCGTATCCATAGCGGCGCAGGCACAAGTACGGCCACCGGATGGCGTCCCGTTTACGAGTGTGAAGGATGAGCTCAGTCTGAGTGAGCTCCATGATCCCCGAGCCCAACTCGTTCCCCTCATCGTCTACGTTGGTAACCTGCAAACAAAGTCAAACCAGAAAAAAACAGGTTAAACCAGAAAAAACAAAGAATACACAAATCTGAAGGTCAGTATATTTGCCCTGCCTTAAATTTGGTGAGATGGTTGTCTCGGATGGGGTCTCGATACAAACAGCTCCAGCAGCTCCCCATAGCTCCAGCAGGCCAGCTGAAACCTACAAAAGTTAAGATACTTACATAATTTAGAGTTTATTACCAAGTATAATGGCATATAACATAACTTTATAGGCTATTAGTAGAGTAAATGTTACAATAATAACATTAATCATCATATTTCTACCTGCTTGTATTGTAAAATTACTGAAAATTGCTTGAACAGTGAAACATATTGTATTTATATTCATCAAAATGCAGACATTCATTTAATGTGACTTCAATTATCATTAGACCCACATAAACCCTTACCGACTCTAGGCCATCAGTGTGAAGGGTTCTGTTTCAAACCCGGAGTCTTTGACTGACCATCGTGGTCACACGGTACATCTCAGTCACTGACATCTTTGAGGAAGACCAAATTGTCTTCCCCCTTTAAACAGAAAAAAAGAAAGAAAATAAATGTTGTGCCAAGTGGATGTAGGCCACACTTTTCCACAGTCATGCATTACACACACACGGTGTGTATCTAATGCACATTAGAAACAGTATACGGATATATCATTTCATTTAATTTAACATTTAATCCAAATTAAAATGGCAAATCAAGCAATACTTTAAATGACAGATTTCGGAGTAAAATACCCTGATAAACATAGGATATTTGCATAAACTTGCCAAAAATAGAGCATGCTCTTCTGATATTTAGCTCTTTAGAACTTAAATTCAACCTCGTAAGATTGTCATCATAGAGGCCTATGTAACACGGCAGGCTGTTGCACATCTGTAAAGTGGTCTCCAGATGTTGCTGTGTAAATAAACTGGCTCTTGAACTCTTGTGTGATCGGTGAGCCTGTGGATATATCTGGTGTCTTCTGGCCGCTGCGCCGCCTGTAAACAGACGAACCCGCCGCAATGTGTGTGCTCAGACTGGGCCTCACTGACTGGTGGCAGGCGGTGCACTCAGCACCACTTCAGTACTTCAGGTCATGCGTGTGGCTTCAATGGTAACGAACATTTTACTGCCCTGCTATTTCACAAATACACTATACTACTTTTCACCGCAAAAATCCCTGCCTTTTGCTCAATTAGCCAAGCCGACGCAGCATCGACAGAAAGCTGTTTTCGCTCCATCCTCGTGGATACGCTTCCCTACAACCCCGAGAGCATCCGAGCCGCTCTCCGGCACAAACCACACGCTCTGTGCGCGCTTCTTCCCCGCGCTGAGTGGATACAATAGCCTGAGCACATAACTGGGAACGGACAAGTGGTGAACGACGATGATGGTTTGCTACTCACATGTCAGGCACGGCTTTTATTGGTCCTAAAGCGGAAAGAGCATTGATACAGCGACCAGGAGTCGGCTGCTGCTGCTACTGTAGTGGGATGTGGCACTTCGGCGACAGACAGAAGGGAAAAGATGCAGCGAGAGCAGTAAAATGTTGTTATTTTTCCTGCTATTACGCCCCCTGCTGCAGCACGGGCCTCTGCCTGTATGACATTTCCTATGCAGCTGGGGTGAAAGTTCACAGCAGACGACGAGCTGAGGGGAGTAACAAGAAGGTACAGGCTGGAGGACCGGAGAGGTGTGCTGCTGTTCGGAGGAGTGGCCGCAGTCTCCATCAAAGGACCTATAACAGCGGTATAACACAACACAGCTGCGCTACATCTGGACTTGGTCAGTGAACATTAATATTAATAATTAACATCAATAATAAATATTCAGCAATAGCCATTTACCCTGAGCCTAAAGTTTGTTGAGCAAAAAATATCTATTTTCTGTCGGCGAAATAACTGCCTAAATAAAACACAAACCTACACACGATGGGAGAAAATGCTCAAGCCGCTATCGGGGTGATTTACGCTATGTTTTACCAGAAAATCAAGAATGTAGCTATTTTGAGAAATATTTTGATATAGGCTAGGCCTGTTGTGGTTCAATATGCGCCTACATTTGTTGATAAAAATATTTGAATGTGATGAAGATGACAGCATGTGATGGAAAACATATAGAAAAATCTCCACCTTTAAGTAACAGACTGATTTATTGTTTTATTCAGTGTGAAGTATTCACGTTGATCTGATCGATGACACGTACTGTATATTGCGCTTTGCAAGCCTGTATTACCATGTGTCTCAAAGTGCTAGAATAAACCCTTCCGTTGTGCTGTTGGTCACAGATCCATGTGTTGGTCCCTGTCAGGCAGCGCTTACTGCTGACGTCACGCAGGTCAGTGCGGCTCGTGTGCAGGCTACAGTAGCTTTGGGAGGAGACGGTCAAATGTTTACTGGAGCCATTGATAAGAGCCGTACCCGTACACTACACTTTATCAGAAAATACCAGCCTACGAGGGCAGTGTTCTAGTCGCTTCCAGTGACATAAAAGAGGTCAGTGCGCCACAGAGCTGCCGAGTTTACTGAAGAGCTACACAACAGCGAAGGGTAAGTTGGTTACCTGAGATGACCCTCTGTTGTAGTGTAGACATTGTGCTATCATGCTTGTTACTGTGTTGCTTTTCTTGTTGTCATATCATACATTTTGTTTCAGTTTAATAAGTTAGTAAGAGTGGAGTAGCGTAAGCTGATACATTTATATGCTATCACTTCCTTAGCAAGTGCAGTCACGTGTTTTTGTTAACTTTTTGAGACAACTTTTGTAAAGAAGCAGTTGGCAGACCACTACATGTATTTTGTATTTAGCATTACAATTTGTAGCCTCATGTCAATAAATGGTCTTTGCATTTTAGTCTTATTTCTCTTTTTCTGTTATCTCAGGCAATGACTGGGTGGCTACCAATGATCGGAATGACTGCTCTCCCACACCTGGGAGGGCTATATGGGGGTTTCATTACACGCAAAGAGGTGAAGGCTTGGTACCCAACACTGAAAAAACCCTCTTGGAGGCCTCCAAATGCAGCATTTCCTGTTGTATGGACCTGCCTATACACTGGCATGGGGTAAGATTTTTTTGCATACAAGATCTGGGCATATTCTGACTTTAACTCTGATTTAACTTTAATCTTGTTGTGGTAAATACCCCAGGTATGGCTCCTATCTGATATGGAGAGAACTTGGGGGATTTACGGAGGATGCAGTGGTTCCACTGGGATTGTATGGTCTGCAGTTGGCGCTAAACTGGGCCTGGACTCCTATTTTTTTCGGTGCACACAAACTTAAATGGGTAAATTCACCAACATGTGTTACTGTAGTATACTTATAAGTGCTGTAATGACTGTGTCATCCATTAATAGGCTCTAATGGAGATAGTGCTGCTCACTGGCACCGTGGGTGCCACTATGTGGTCCTGGTATCCCATAAGCCGCACTGCCACTTTGCTCTTGGCTCCCTATCTGTCCTGGCTCTGCCTCGCCACCTCCCTCAACTACCGCATATGGAAAGACAATCCCGATGAAGGGCAGAAGAAAGATGAATAAGGGAACACTCTATGCATTCATATTGCTGTTTGTTGAGATGACCTATTTTTTTACGCTAATCACTTTTTGTAAAAGAAAACCCGTCCAATATGCAATATTATAATATTATTACTTGTAATGTATGTCTGTACTATTTCTCTTTTAATTAAAAAACAATCTTGATTCTAGGCCGGGTCCTATCTTGCAATGTTAAAATAAAAACATTAAAAAACTGAGGTTACGCCACTATTTTTTAAAATTCCAACATTATGTCGGAAACGGTTTAAATTTTGGGCCAAAGTCTGAGTTTTTATTTATGTTTGCAAGTTTAAAATTGCTACGGTGTAAAGGAAGAATTAAAGCCAAAAGCAGCGATAAAGGCCTTTTCCCCTGTGATGGCCCCACCTTGCCCTGGCTGTGCAGTCACCCAGCGCCTCTACTCAGGTTCAGGCTCCTATCCGTCCCCACCGTCAAAAATCACATCTGCCGGCCCGCAGCATTTAGAATATGATGCAACATGTGTAGGGATGGCGTTGACCAATTGTTAGCTCATTCTATCAAAAAAAATAAAATAAGACTAATTTGTCAAAATACCTGAGAAGCAAAAGGGGCAGACAGTCCATTGGAACGAGGTGACTGTTCCAGTAAGTTTGTTTCACTCTTATCACCACCACCACATTCCGGAGTTAATTAATTTTAACAAATCATTTTGTTTTTTTAGTTTACAAATCATCAAATAAACAAACCCCTATATTACCTAATACCCCTTATTAGATATGCTTATTTTTTGAAAAAATGATTAAAAAATAAGTGCCTGTAAAAAGGGCACGTGAAAGGCACAGGGCAACATACAGAATGAAGTGTGCCCGGTGCAGTTTGCGCTACCGACAGCGTTAAAGCCTGATGTATAGGGTGTTTCTCAATTGTCAGGATCATCGGCATTTGAACCACTTCTGAGGAATCCACGTCATCACAGAGCCGCCAAGTCCTGTTCTAAATCACCCTGACTCCTCTGTTTGGCTCATTTACCAAGGATGCACCTGACAATCCTCTGTTCCCTTGGAGAGCAGGCTATTACCCATAATTACCCAGCTCAGCAGTAAGCGTGCTTACTCGGTCATCTTGGAACGTACCTTCCGTTTAACGAATGGATCAACCAATCAGAGCTTGTGCTTGATGCAAGGCGACGTCCACGACATTTCTACCGCAAGCTCAGATTGGTTGCCGGTGTATAATAGGCATACATATAATAATTAGAGATAAATGATTACCTATTCGGCCCCAGTCATAGTAATGGTCTCGGGTCGTATGCGAAACTTACATGGCTTATACTCCTCCTACGAAGCATGTTCCATAAAAGTCCAAAAAGACCTCCAGAGCTTGATTGATTGGCTCTGGAGCAAGTCAATGCACTGAAAAGGCCTCCACTTTTTCAGACTAATGTACAACAACCAGCCTTAAACCAGGTTAAAAATATTTCACCCAGCCCAGCGTTGTCACATGGGTCATGGCATTTTTTAGATAAAGAAAAACTCTTTGGAGCCAGGCTTTTAAGTCGTTCTAGGGAGGTCTTAAGTCCCATTCGAATCCTGTCTACCAAGTGTCTTTTGGAGTTGCCCCTGGCCACCAGGGGGTGGTACTACAGCAATGTTAGCTCCCTGCCATAAGGACCATAGAGGAGTGTGTTACTTGCCCATTGATGATAGGGCATTCACACCGAGCGAAAAATATTTTGCTTTTCATCGCTCTGCTTGTTGCACCCTTGTGCAGGAGCACGAGGAGGTGGGGTTTGAAGCTGAAGTGTATGAGCCAATTATGCACAAGTGTCCGTCAGATCTTGTTCTGTGGTTGGTGGTTGCCTCTGGAAATGGCTCTATATTTGCATATATATCGTTGAAATTGGATTGATTTCAACGCTCCGGTGGCATATTTCCGGTCGACAGGCAGCATAGGGAATGAATGGATCAAGCTCGCCACTCTATTCACTTTTGCCGCTGTTGGTGTGAGTACGGTGTGACTCTCCATCGGCTGCATTCATTCTTTGGTGTATTTCCGGTTGTCGCTTTCCAGTCAGCAGCGTACATAGGAAATGAATGGAAGCTGGCCACTTATGTCACTACTGCCGCTGTTGGTGTGAATGCTCTACAAAGTGGCCTTTATGATATTCTCCCCATCTTCTGAGTGGATGGGGACGGGCCGGACGGAATGGCAGCTGCTACCCCAGAAGTGCCCCAGTGTGCTCTACAGAACACTTTAGACGAGACGAGACCGGAACGGAGCGGTTTGAGGGTGTTTCGACAGCCAAAGGGGGGTCCAAATCGCTCCAGACTCAGACCACTTCAGCCATGGGGTCTGGAGCGGTTTGCAAACTAGACCGGTTTGGGGGAAAGGGGAGGGGGCTTGTCGACACTCTGATTGGTCAGGCCTGTGAAAGGCAATAGTCTGCTTGCATATTCAAAGTTAGCTTTCTCTTCACAAATGTAAACCAGGCTCTATCATGACTTGTTCGCAGCTCTTAACTTCTGTATGAGCATCTAAAAGTCAAAGTTAACACATGGCACAGCTGATTTTTACTTTCACTTCTGTATGGATTGAGCCAAGAGGCCGATGAGAAATGGGCTATATATTGAAGTCCATTTGATAAATTAGGATAGGAAAACTTTCAAATATGATTTTTCTTATCGCTGTTCAATATAAAGGGCATAATATTATACCTTATTCCTGAGGCTCCCGTGGGCGCCGCCATTAATTATGCCCGCCCCTTTTCTCCTATCTGTTAACATGGGACTGGAGAAGTCCACATAAAATCAGTTACTACACGAAAACAAAGCCGTTTTGGGCTGCGCAGAGAAACGGTGCAGTGTTGACTTGTTGCAAGTGAACATTGGATATTTTACACAAATCAATCTACTAAACATCAGATTTGAGCGGAGCATATTTTCCCTCGTTCTCCGTTTAAATGAACGGGCTTCGCGCTCGACCGGAAGTGTCAGGACGACGGAAGTGCCGAGACAAAGCAAAAAGTGGGCGGGGCGGAATAAGGTGGATAGAACGATTGCATAGTTTTTTTTTGTTGATGAGTACTCTGCCCCACCAAATGGCCAAATATTACAAAAGGTGTTTCGATGCACAGTGATGTAATGAAGAAAGCTTTTTCCACGCACACACTTTCATCGATAGACCTTTGTTTGCAATTGGCCCTAAAAGAAATCCATCTACAGTATACATTATCAAGTAAAGGTAAACATATCAGATAACAATTAACAGCTTTATTTCCATGTATATACAGAAAAAAGGTCGTAGCACAGGCCTACTATTTTTCTTGACTTTTATCTTGACCGTCTTCTGGTGGTTTGGAAGAAAACCTCTGCATTAATGTCTTCCACAGACCCTTCTTTTCTTCATCCATCTGCTGCACACTTCCTGTAAATGAAAATAAAACGTTTAATAAAGTGCGCACAGTAACAATACCGTATTGTGGCGTTTCATACATACCAGACAATAGAACTCTACATTCTTCTACAGTCACACCCGTAAAGCTTGTGTCTCTTACTCGTGGGAACTGAAGGGCAATTATTTTAATGTTATTTTAATTTTCCACAAATAACCACACCAATATTGTTTGAACTTTACACTTACTTTTTGTCGGTATACATTACTGTTAAGCCGGGCCAAGCTTTCATACATTTGGTCACATTTTTCTGGGTCTGAAAGCTGGACAATATAAAGATACACATATGAAACATCATAATAAACTGCAAATCATATCCTTACTTTAAAAAAATATATATATACAGTGGGGAAAAAAAGTATTTGGTCAGTTTCACATAGACATTGTATTGGATTTTGGCCAAATACTTTTCCCCCCCACTGTATATATTGTGTTGTAAAGTGATAGTGATATTGCACTCAACGCAGTGTTAATTTTGTCGATTTAAATATTTTCGCTTACTAATATGAGACTAACTTTTTATACTAAGAATAAAAATTTGACTAAGGTTCAATAACTAATGAACAGATCTGCTTTGTTCATGTGAAGAACAAACATGACGCAGAGGACCTCGACCTATATGATTATAGTGAATATTACAAATGTAAAGTCGACTAAATGTGCATGCGTTTTTTAGTCGACTAAAACTAGACTAAAATTGAAGAGAACTATTTGGCTGAATCTCGACTGAAATTAAATACATTTTTTATCAAAAGGCTAAGACTACATTAAAATATGTTGTCAAAATTAACACTGGCTCAAGGGCACGCTGTTGTGAGGTTTAGCCCTAGCTTAGCACAGTTTTTGCTGAACGTTTAAAGCTCAAAATCACATACCTGTGTGCTCTCGCCCTCTCGAAAAGCTGCCGCGACCCTCTGCCTCAAGAACGTCCCCAAATCCCGGGCTTTTTTGCTCTCATCTCTCGGCCATTCTTCGCATAATTTAAGAAACCGACGATATCGCGTAGCTGACATTTTCGACACGGCAGAGAAGCAAAACAACCGAACTTCGAGCCTCATCGGCCACCGTACTTGTGCAACCTTAAAACTGGCCCCCTCTCTGTGACTCTTCATGCCGACGGTTAGCTGCGTGATTCCTTTTAACGTACGTGAACAACATGAGCGCACCTGGGGTAAAAAAGGGCTCTTCCAGTCCTTCTGGCGTGGTTCAGTGGATCACCACCGCATGTCGGTTTGCTACGGACAGAAATGATTTTAGAAGGTAAAATTATACTTCTTGAAAAGCCTTGATCAAAATGTTAGCTTTTTGCTAAGCGGTGTAATGCTCATGGCTAGTGCTGAAATATTTGCCCTTGCCTTGATCACCAGCCCCAATACGCTGAAAACGAAGCTTACTATTACTCTTTGAATTGGTTTTGTATGTTGTTAAAACTAAAAGTAGAAACTGTGAAAGGGAATATTGATATGCAAATTATTGACCTTGCTTGTTTGTCTATTTTTTATTTCAGAAATCTCTTGGTGAATCTTGGCTTGTTTGCAGCTGGTGTTTGGGTGGCAAGAAATTTATCAGATTTTGATTTGATGTCTCCTCAGCCAGTTACATAACCTTCACAGTACCAAAGGTAAACCAAAATTGTTGTTTATAAATATTTTTTTTTTATTCCTTTTTTTTTTTACTGTATTATCCACCTAACAGACATTCATTTGGAACAACAAAAATAAGACGTAAAATAACATTTGTTGAGGCATCACAACGCACAAAAATAAAACAAACAACGAAAAAGTAATAAATAACCATTCGGAAATACATATAAAAGGTAAATAATAAATAATAACATATTACAAAAGTAACAGCATATTACTTTTTTCAGTAACTAAGGAACATCACCTATTACTTACACAAAATACGGAAATATATTCGTAATTACAATTCAAGTAACTCGAGTTACAAGTGCATTTATATGTATGAACAAAAAAGGGCCTATTTTTTTCGAACCCAGGACCTTCATTTACTGATTTGACTTGTTCATATCATTAAGTGAGTGAATAATAATATTAGATATATTTCATACAGTTTGTGTGGTTCATACAAGTTGTAAAGTATTAACATAATGTCATTTTGTCTGTTTAATTTTCAGGTCCAGCGTGAAGATATAATGGACTATAATTTTCATTTTTAGTTATACTTTTTCACTTGTCCTTTTTTTTTTTCCAAACTCAAACTTTTTTTATGCTTACAGGCTTATGTGAAATATTTAAAACATCTTTGTGGCAATTTTAAGTTTTGTTTGATGTTGTAAAATACACTTCATATAGTCAATTATAATAAAATGGTCATGACCTCCCGGGAAATTGTTGTGGCTGCAGCCAAAAAATATTTATCAACAAAAAAGAAATCTCTCTCTCTTACAAAGATTTTAGACCTTTTTGCTCAGGTCTTAGCTGTAGGTTTGGGATTAAAACCAGCTCTTCTGTATGACGCTAATAATGCCAGTACAGAGCAGGTGCAGCAGTACTTGAGCTCTCTGCAGTCCTCACAGATTGTGTCAAACTCGCTGTTTACACTAGATTTAACTGGCAACACCCTAATAGTCAATCAAGAGATTGCTTTATCTCACTTAAATGAGATATTAAGTGGTGGCAATATGGGTGTAGTCGATGTGTCTCATTTGCTAGAAATGCCTGTGTTACATGACCTATCTAGAGTAGAGTTTGTGAACATGGTGCAGCAACTTAAGCTCACAATTGAAAGATTCAAGCAACATGATGATTGTAAACCTCTTTATGCTGGAAAGCAATGTGAAGACTGGAATCTGTGCATGATTTTTGGTATTTTACTTGGTTATCCAGTCACCTACTGGTTTGATCAAAACAAGAGCTATGAGAACTGTCTGTCTATGACCACTCTCATGGTTACTAAAGCTGCAGCAACATGGGAGATGGATGCTGCAAGTCACACATCTTGTCTATCCTCCTTCAGCGTCCCGGCGGATTTGTTTCACAAGACACAGCCACTTCTAAAAAACTGGAACATTCGCCTTCAAGAGAGATTCGAAAAGCAACAGGTCTTCACAAATCTCAACATATCTCAGACTTCAGTTACTTTGACATCAGTTTGTCTTTAGAAATGTACATGTATTGTCACATATGGAAAGTAAAGGGGATATAAACGTAATGGTTCCGTCTCTTGTGTTCAATACATTGAGGGAGATTTTCTTGTAATTTTCCCTTTAATTTTTCATGCACGTGCCGCTTTAGTTTGAACCCCCTGGCAGGCATCAAAGACAAAGGAGAATGTGCAATGGCGTGTGCCCCCTTGTGGTTGTCACTAAACAGGTTAACATACAATATTAAAATACTTGTTTATGCATGTTAATTAGTACATTGAGTGAATTTAGTTTTAGCTGGGTTTTTTTACCCCCCACTTTACTGTAATATATTTTATTTGCATGCCCTTATTGTTAATATCTTATGTTTGTACCGTTCCAACAAAATTTGATCGCCAGTAAAAAATGTTGAATTCATTTAGTAACAGTACAGAAAACTGCTGTCAGCACTTGATTGTTGTGTACTGTGTGCCCAAGAGCACAGCATCTTTATAAAAGTCCACAAGAGGTTGAGATTAAAATTTACACACCATATATCCAACAATATTAGTACAGTACATGACCAGTAAAACTCAATCTTAGCATTGAGTGCAACTATGACAGATGTTAACCAGAGAATATGAGGTAGTCCAAGTCCACAGTAATTATGATGCTTGGATGAGAGACAGCACTTCTCCACAGCGACCACTCACTTTGATCTGGGCCAAGTGGTCAGCTCTTGTTGGTCCAATGTTGACAATAGCAACTGGGATTTTTCTGTCCTTTGCCGCTAATAAAAATCTGTAACCTGAGTAAACCTGCAACAAAGGAAGCCATCTTTGTTAAATCAAAACAAAAGTTGCTACGATGTTAAAGCAGCTTAATACATACCTGTAGGGAAGAGCCCACAACAAGGACGCCATCAGACTCCGCTAGTCTATCATGAACAAATTCCACTTTTGCTTTGCTTACAGTGTCGCCAAAAAATGTTACATCTGGTTTGAGTGTTCCTCCACAGCACTCGCAAGAAGGCACTTTAAAATTCAAGACCTGTTCATCTTCCACAAACACATCTCCGTCTGGTGCCGCAGCTCCTGCGTGTGCCGTCCACTCTGGATTAAGTGCTTCGAAATGTCTTTGAAGATCTTCCCGGGCTGAAATGTCACCACAGCTGAGGCATATCACCCTGAAAACATACAGGAGGTGACAAGGTATAACATTTTGGGAACAATCATGAAATAATATGTATTCAACTGATACGTTTTTTTATTTCAATGAAAATGAATAAAAGCACATGGAGTTAACATTTACTCAAGTTTACCTGTGAGTACATCCATGCAGCTCTGTTAATCTCTTATGTCCTGCCTTTGAGTGAAGAGCATCTACATTTTGTGTGACCAGCCAGTGCAGCTTGCTTCTCTCCTCCCACTGCTGCAGCACCTTATGTGCCGCATTGGGCTGGTGTGAAGAGAACTGGGGCCACCCAACAAAGTTCCTGGCCCAGTATCTTTGGCGGGACTTAGCACTGCGTATAAACTCCATATGCTCCATGGGCCGTCTGTCAGTGCGTGCGTACAGTCCCACTTTCTCAGAGCGGTAGTCGGGGATCCCAGACTCTGTAGACAGTCCCGCTCCAGTCATGACAAACAGGTGCTTTACCTGTGACATAAAGTCCTGTAGCTGCTCCACATACTGAACATCAGTGGACCTGCAGGGTGGGACAAAGCTCAACGCACCTGTAGAGGCTGTGGACGCCCTATTTCCAAATGGTGCACCAAGAGGCGGTGCTCGTACCAGGAATCTCATCTGATAAAGGAACATAAATATTCATTAAATGATAAAGGCATATATGCAAATAGTTATGTTACAAAAGGATATGATGACTGCTTCCCATCCTAGACTAGACACCACTTGGTTTCAAGTCAGAAAGGGGACACACTCTAGACTGCTGGTGTTCTTGTTTTTGTTTTTTTGAGTAGGCCTCTTTATTTTGTAGACCTGGATAGAATTAATTGCTTTATTACAGAGTAGGCTACATCCCTCATGTGAAAGGTATCATGATATCCACAAACCAGTAGGTGGAGACACAACTAGAGACAAAACAAAGAAACACGGCAAAAGATATTATTTATATATAGCAGACCCAAACCAAAATACCATGCAAAGCTATGTTTATATCTCATTACCAAAACCCCATAGGATCCCACTTCACTCGCAAACCGAGTAACATGTTGGCTACAGCCACAACACATGATGTTATTAAATGTCAATACACATAAACGAATCAAATGTTCTACGCATGTTCAGGAAGAGTTCTTACCTCACCAACAAAAAGCTACACATATGTTCCTGTCGCCTGTTGTATGTCATAGGCACAGTTAGGTAAGAGGCAGTTGAATAACAAGGTTGTAGAAGCCGGAACGTTCATTTGTAGACATTTCCACTCTGGCCGGAAATACCCCAGTTAACGCGACACCACGCCGAACTGCACGCTGGGGCCTGTAGTCATTTCACTAAAACTCCATTATTTTGTAGTCCTTTATCTAGGCTAGGGGTTACAAAAAGTAATTAGGATTTATAATATTTTAAGGTACAAAACATTCACCTCTTAACTCCCGCCTCAACCAAGTGCATTTTCTCCATTTCAGTTTTACCCAAATCTAAAATGTTGCAGCCTGTTGGCCAATGTACTGCCTCATTTGAAAGCTAAGACCTACAAAACTGACCTCAAAGGATATATATTTCATCGCTTCTTCTTTGACATTTTTTTCATAGCTTTTTGTCCATTTTTTTGGTTACTCTTTTGTTGCATTGTGGCTTTTTCATCCTCCTTTCGCTTATTTTGACAGGTCATTTGACATTTTAGATCTGGGAAAAGACACACAGGAGAAAATGTGGTGGTTCATGTAGGGCTTATATAGTTAAAATCTGGTTTAATAGTGTCAATCTGGCTTAATTTCCCTTGATACTCAACATATATAAGCGTGCATGTATGTATGTATATATTTTATTTTATTATTTTATTGAATATATTATCTTATACTCTCTGAGCTAATAGTGTGTCAACTGTAACCAAGGATGAAAAAAATATTCAGGGAGTGAATTGTGTCACAAGTATTGTAGAATAAGTAGGAAAAACAAGCAAAGTCGTGTGATTTGGACCACTTTACTAAAATTCCACTGGTCTCTAAAATACAAGGGGGAAAAAAGTATAAGAAATCTCCAGTGCAGTCTTTAAAATGCGCGGCATATGTCTTTACCGCATAGCTCCAGAAGATCTGTAATTAAAATAAAGAAATACAGCATCAGACACAGAGTCAGACCCATTATTATTGCCACATATGACTGTGTATAACATTGACCTGAATGTGTGCAGTTGAAGGCAGTTTCAGCATGATGATAAAACTCCTCTCCAATAATTGCACGAAAGTCTTTGTGGCTTGTGTGGACAAAACACTTAGTGGCGTCTTTAAAAAGTAAATCACTCTCTGTGTATTGATGTGATTCAAACAGCTTGAATTCCACATCTGGGTTGGCTGAGAGAGCTTCCTATAAACAAAAACGACAAATGGGACAATGGGTATATTTACAGATTTGATATGTCCTCAAATGCTACGAGTGCAAATTTTTTCCAACCGCGTACTGTTTTTTAAATCTAAGTCAAAAATGAGCACATTCAACATTGAAGGTAAAGTGATTTTGTTCCACCACTATCAAAAAGTTGTACCACTTGATACATGGAAATATGACTTACAGTATATTAAGTTTTGAGCCAGGACAAATACTTTCCACGTACTAATGATATGGGCAAACAACTGTTTTCTGAACTGTGCTACTCCCATAAAATTATGTTTCTACAGGGTTACTGCCATTTTGCCAAAATACTACACTTTCAATGCCACAGATGCAAAAGAAAATCACAGCATATTTCATTTCGTAAACATTCGATCAGGGGACTAAGAGGAAATGTTGATATTTGAAAACAAAATTGGACACAATGGGCAATTTTTGAGCAAAAGAGTGTGTAAAATTTTATGTAAATGTTAAATGTTTTGTCAGAACTGCAGCTGAATTTGTTTTAGATCGTAGTTTTAGGGCCTCACTTGATAAATGAGCCCCCATACTGTACATAAAAAGCCTGAAATGATAAATGAAATAAAGGGCGGACCTGTGACTTCATTAGAAAGTCGTACACCCGAGCTGTGAGCACTGGTCTGGTCATTACAGTGTTTGGAGGAATGACGCCCAAGTTACAGCTCGACCACTCAGACAGAGGGGCCCGATGACCTTCACCGCACAACAGCTCAAAATCTGCGGCGGACCATCCTTGAGCCCAGCCGCTGGAGGCCAAACCTACAAAACAAACCAAAATATGAAACATCTGGATATACAGTAAATAACGGTTCCAAAATTCTCAATTTTACAAGACCATTTTGACTTGACAGTGACTTTTATTACATTAAAACAGAACTGTTAGCTGTTTTTTTTCACTTCTCAGCCCTAATGGATTTGAAATGATGTGAAATGTAGTAATTATTACGGAGAATATTGTCTTGAAGATTATGCTGCTCGAGAAAGGCCACTTCCCCATAGCTTTTTCCAGTTGGATCACCAACTAGACACCTACAAAATAAGATTAGCAACGTAAGCACGTCCTTACGGAAAATAAAACCAACCATGAACATAATATACAAAGACCATAGACAGACCTTAAAGCCCCCATGTTGCCGTAGTAACGCTCATTGTGGTTGTCAGCGCAGCGTTTGGACGGCGCATCCTCAGTGCCTCCCATACACACTTTACATAAGTTCCCCTCAGAGCCGGGGAGGCACCCTTTCCAAAACACTTCATTGTACACTAAACAAAAACAAGAAGTATCAAGAAGTAACTAGTGCAGTGATGCTCATTGCTCAGCCTTTGTTTTTCACTTGTGAGCTACTTTCACAAAAGAAAACACGGAGAAGAGTTACTGGTTGGCAAGGACACCAGTGCATCCATTGTAATATTGGCTCTTTTGGTAGAAAACTAACCTTGGTCGGGTTTGCAGGGAGAGGTGCTATTATGCTCCAGACTGAGGGGGTATCTATAAGGCAGTAGCCATCCTGCAGGACTGTAAATGTAACTGTGACAGGAGCGGCGTCCCCCCAGGTTACCAAAGAAGATACTCCTGCTCACTCTTTTAGCTACTGCCACTCCCACCAGTGAAGGGAGGACTGTAAAAACACAAGTCTAGTATCAGTAATCTATTATGAGTTGAAAAATGCATAAGTAACATTGATCTTTATTTCACTGTCAGTCTCCAAATGTGTTGATCCTTCAGTTGCAGACAAACATTTTGCTCCTAGAAAGAAACCCCTCTTTTAGTATGCAAAGAACAAAGCCGAGCAAATTATTCATGTACTGTAAATTCAATGTAAAATAAATATTTGCATTAACAGTGTACTTACCATAATACTCAGTAACGACCGGAACAAGGCCACATTTCCCTGCAATAAATGTATGAGTGGCATCAAGGGAGACTGCATCCACTTCATCTCTCTGCAACATCCAATTAAAGTGTACAGTTGTGCTCAAAAGTTTACATACCTGGACAGAATTTTTTGATTTCGTTTTTGGGGCATTTTTCAAAGAATATCAATGATAACACAAAAAACCTTTTTTCCACTCAAAGTCAGTGGTTGTGTGAAGCCATTTATAGTCAAACAACTGAGTTCACTATTTTTAAATCACATTAATGACAAAACAAACAACCAAAATGACCCTGATCAAAAGTTTAACATACCCTGGTGATCTCGGCCGGATAATATGCACACAGGTTGACACAAACGGGTTCGACTGGCTGTCACAGGTAAGCATCTTCACCTGTGACCTGTGTTTGTAATTATTGTGTGTGTATAAACGGTCAGTGAGTTGAACATTTCTAGTGGCAAAGTGGTAACGTTTCCATAGAGACGAGCAGGTGATGTCAACACTCCCAGTTACAAAGTTACGACCCTGGTCTGATGTTTGTTTTTTGGAGGCACCCTGTTTTTCTATGCCGTTTAATTCATATAATTAGACACTCTATATAAAGTAAAACTGTAACATTGTTTAACCATTCCATCACGCCAAATGAAAAATATTTTGTAACTGATCCGGAAAATTGTGAAATGAGATATACTAACTTTAATCTTTTCCACACAGTCGCCCATTGAGGCTGCCCGGACGCACACCAAAGGGTCTGACTTGATGCTAAGGGCCCATTGCTCACATTTCTTCTGTTCTGCTTGACTGATACAGCACCATCGGATCACGCTGTCCTCCAGAGAGCTCCCTGGACACACAAAGAGATCTATTTATTCTTTACATTCACCAATGAACAGCATCGTATATCCAGATTCACAGCCACATACCAATGAGAGTAAGCACCTTCATGTCCGAGACCTTTGAGGAGAGCCACATAGTCTAGTCCGAGCACCTGGCTGATGTCCTCGTCTTCTGTCAGAATGGCCAGTTTGTCTGTGACGTCTTTGAACAGAAGATCATTCTCCCCAAAAGCAGACGAGTTAAACAGTTGGTACCGGAGTCGCTCTCTTCCCTTCGGTCCGAACAGTGCCTGAAGTGAATTAAAACGAGAATGAGAAAATGAGAAACAGATTCCAGCATAATTTCACATGATGGGAACTATTTCAAAACATGCTTTGGAAATTTCTATCCGTGTGTTCATACATTTTGACAGTATTCTAAATGCCCTCTGTTTGCAATTGCATCACATTTAAGCAAACTGAAAAAGCAAAAATATTCACCTGAATTAGTTGGAGAAATTTCCGAGTGACCTTACGGAGGTTGTGGCGGGTCACGAGTGCGCCTCCCGGACCGCGACCAAGGTTACACGATCTATACAAACTCAGAGGAGCCTGAGTCCCATCTGTGCACAGAAGTCTGAACTCATCCCACTCACTCTCTGCATGAAGGAAATACACACAGGAGAAAAATCAGAGATCATTTTGGAAAACCCTTTTTGTCAGGTAGAGTAACATCATACACAGTACAGCAACATTTGGTTCTACGCTTGCTTAATGCCTTTTGTCCACTTTTTGAAAAAGATTCTCACATGGCTAATGCTACTGAAGCAACAAAATGCACATGGAACATGTCCAGTCATATTAATCAGAATTTTAGTGTTTGGAATTCCTAGGATGATGTTTTCAGTGCCCCCCAGACACCAGGGGACACTAGGGGCTGCACTAGGGGCTGCACTAGTGTGTTTCACTCTCATTTATGCCAATTGATTGTGTTAAAACTGTATAACGCACAGTTAGCCCAGCAATGTTTCCATAGTAACGACAAACATTTGAGATGGAACTAGTTTCAGGTAAAACAGCTTAAAACTTAAAAAAAAAAAGTATTTTTTACCTGAGGATTGGTCAAAAAAAGGGCCTTGGGAAAACGTAAATAGAGAATTTTGATGAGTGAATAATAAAACCTTGTTTATTTTTTCTTTCAGAAGTTTCTGGTTCACAAGAAAGGAGTATGTAAGATAACTAAGTACTAAGTACATGTTAGTGCATGTTATTTTTTTCCACTACAGTACTTTGATGATTGATTTTTATTTAAAACCTACATTATTTTTTTTAAACCCATGAAAAGCTTGTTTTTTTGTCTGATCATTTTTAAACAGTAAGTGTGCATGCTACATTCCCCACAAATAAGAATTACCTTCAATACTTTGCAGGGCTAAGTGGTCGACAAATGCAACATCTCCTGCTCCACTCCTGAGGCATCTGCATCAGTTAAAAAGAACAAAGAAATAGAAACATTTCAACAATGTTGATCAAAAACCTTTATTTATCTGTTTTGGACACTGACCTGAGAGCACCCTGGCTGTTGTAGAAAGGTTCACTGTGGGACGTCTCACAATGGTAATTCTTATGTCGAATGTAGGACTTTTGACCCTGACAGAGAGAGCAGAGAGAGGGGGCCATGGCAGCTGCTCCAGGAACACAGCTGGAGTTGAAAAATGCACTGACATCTATATAAATTACAGAAATGTTGGGTCAGAATGACAAAAATGTGTTTATTACTAAGATATAGTGTGCATATTACTGTGTGAAATTGTGTTCTTTTCTAACACAGTATATTTTTTATTGTTTCCTAAACCTAATACATTTAATAATTTAATAAATCATACTACCAAGGGTTTTCGAAACGCAGTAATCTGTAATGAGTGAAAACATACCTCCTCTCATCTAAATAATAAAAAGAATAGACTTGCTCTAAAGTCCTTCCTGTAAAAGGAAAACTTAAAATCCAGAGTGCGTACCAGTAGAACCACTGAAGAAGTCTCTTTGATGAAAGGGGAAACAAAGTTTTAAACAACCCAGTAGAAAAGACTGTGTAGTGTGTGACGTTTGACCTTTGCTGCCCCATAGCTGTGGTTGCAGGCATACCAAGGACAGGGGTCGTAAATTCCTTCACTTTCTTCTGGTCACAGACAGTGACCAGACGTTTCTTTCACAAGGTGAAGAAAGATGCTTGTACATAATGTAAAATGTTGATATTGCACGTGTAACAAGTTTTATTATGTGGTTAATGTGCTTACTTCAATCGTACTGCATTTCAAGGACTTACTCCTCCCACTGTGAGTTGCCTCGGTGATCATATCGAGTTACAACTGAATCGATAGGGTCAAACCTAGAGTGCGCCCCAGTATCACAAAAAAGCAACTCACCGGGGGCAGATCCTCATGACTGAGTCAGAGTTGAGTCAGAGATTGGGAGCCTGTCATGGTATGGCAATGCATGCTCACATTGCATTATCTTATAAGTATATTGTCGTGTTTGCATATTGTTTGCATTTGTATTTCTATATTTATTTTACAACTACAAACCATGCTCCTCACCATGACTGAGAGGCTGCTCCTTGGACCAGCTAAGGTAATTGCGCGACAGGAGGAAGCCTAGAGGGAGGCTCCAGCCCGAGGTCCACCGAGCCCCACTGTGACAGCTCCGGACCCCCTGCAAAAAACGAACATCCAGGCTGCTGTTCCTCACCACAGCCACAGACAGGATGCACCCTCCTGAGAGAATGGGACAGAGAGAACATAAACCTGTTTCGAGCATGATGGGTGCAAGGCCAACCCTCAACTCTTACCATCATTGTAGATCTCTTTGGCCACAGCTACAAGGCCAAACTGCTTCACAGCAGAGTAAACTTCACCTGCATCTAGTGTCACTATGTCAGCACGGTTAGCCTGCAACAAGAAACTGTTATTGGTGGCTTGTAATCAGTAACAAAAGTGACTATCTGGACAAAGTTTTATTTTTTATTTTTCACATTTTTTTACTTGTTAGTTGTGAAGTTTCACTGCAATAAGCTTAATAATATGTTCAGAAATTGATGTTCTACAGTGAGGCTTTAATAAACCAACAAAAAATGTGGTAAAAGTGACTAAAAAATATAAAATAATACTTTTGTCTTGAACTTATATCATAATTTCACCTGTTAAAAGATTTAGTGCAGGTACGTGCCTTCAGAGACTTGCAAATTTGTTATATTTAATGTCTATAAAATCATCCAGGACATATTATGCAACACTTAACTTCTGGTTTATTTCCCCCTTACCCTGATCCTCTCGATGCAGTCAGTTGTACTGGAGGCGAGTATACAGGAGAGTCGGGCGAATGCGGTCACTTCTGCAGGAGGTAACACAGCCACAAGGGCTTTAGCCAGTTCTGCACACTTCCTCTGCTCCGGCTCTGACACAGTGCACCAACGCACCTTCTTTGCTGAAACAAAAGGCCTCCTCCATTTACTTCTTGATAACTACAGTAGCCTATAAAAAGACAAGTACCCGTGCCACTAGAGGCCATAAGCGCCACTGCAGGTGTCATAGCATGTTGCGTTTTTTAAATACTTCGCAGAAGAAAAGAAAAGAAAAGACAAAAGGAGAGAGGGATATTGTACATTCAATTATACAATGGAGATCTATATTTTTTTCACTCAAATTTGGCTGTAAATATTTAAACCTACCGGGTAGCAGCAAAGTTACAATTGTGGTTTTCTGGCCAGAGACACCAGGGGGAGATAAAAGACCCCCCAATCATACCATTAATACTTGTATTACCCCCAGAGGAACTTCGAAAAGGATTTATTAAGGTAAACAAGTTACTTAATACTGCTTTAAGTAACATTCTCACTTAAACTGTATTAATTAAAATGATTCCACACAGAATCAACAAGGCCCCAAAAGTCTCTGCAGAAATCTATTTAAACCCTTCAATACAATTCAAGAGTTTATATAATCCTTAGTGAAGATATAATTTACCATTTGCATTTCAAAGCATGCTGCTAAATTAGAATATACCCCAGACAATGACACAAAGATGACAGACACAGCGCTTCAGAAAGCTCCAGACACGAGATACACGAGATACACCCCCACGAGTTGGTGTAAGCGCCTCAGGAGAGGAGCAGTGCAGCCACAGAAGAGATGAAATATTCTTAACTATAAACAACCCAGTGAAGATGACCTTTGTAAAGCTCCGCAATGTGAAAGTGTGATTCTTTTTTATTTCACATTAGTGCTATAACACACATAACATAAAAGTTGATCAAATTGGAAGAAACTAATAACAATGGTATAAAAAAAAAATTAAATCAACAACACTTACCACTGATGTGTGAAAGAAAGACAGCCAAAAGCAAAAGAGAGTAGCGTCCCTGCATTGTTGCAACAAGGCACTGGACACAGCCCTCTTCCCAGCCTGCGACTTCTGCATAGATTTGGAGCTACAAAAGGCACTAGTTCAAAGAAGGCTGAGACACTATTGCGTAAGGCCAAGTAACGTTTTGCTCACACATGGAAAGTATTTCACAGCAGCTGGCAAAGGGCTTCCCACAATCATTGTTATTACACAAGTTTACGGTTTACATAACAGAAAGTCTAAGCTAATATAAAAGAGGTGTAAAAAATGCACCTTCGTCAACAGAAAAAATAACCAGAGAGTCCAAAATAGAGGTCCAGCTAAATGTGTAGTTTCATTTCGAATTTGCTGAGCGAGAGGATTGCAGGGCGACCTGGAGATGCTGAATCCTCTCTACATGTAGCAGGATTGTGGGCTTCTGCCTTGATAGTTGAGAGGTGAGCTGGACAATACTCTTCTCCAACTGTAAAAATAAGTTGGGAGATGATCATGACTATTTCTAAAGAGATCATAAGAGTGTAGTATGTAAAGACCACAAGAATTCCAACCTAACATTCGCCATAATTTCAGCTTTTTATAATAATCTTTACCTCCTCCAGTTCCTGACAAACAGCCTCTTTTTCCGTAAGATGATCTTGTCCACTGGTCTGAAGCCACGCTTGCAGCACATCTCTCAGTTTGCACCATGCCCTGAACACAACATCCTAATGTTTATTATAAGGTTTTTTTGTCTAATTTCAATTGAAGGAAACTCTTACTGTAGCTGCTTCTTGTCCTGTTGGTAGCTTTTCATGTCTTGTTTAATTCCTAAAAGTTCATTTGTTAGATCTGCCACAGGATCTACAACTGCAAAATAAAACAAATAAAAAAGTAAGTTGTAAGTTGTATTACATGATTTAATTTTAGATGGTGGTAGGGTTGCTAGATGTACAATAGCTATCATATTTGATAGTTTTTTACCTCTGTATGATCAATCATTTAAAAAATCCCCAAATGTACGATAGTCTCTGAGCGCCAGATAAAGCCTGGTTTAAGGCAATTGTCTTGTGTCTGTAGCACTTTGCTGTCGGCCAGATCTGGAGTCAGACTTTGCCTCTGTATTCACTGTAAGCTTAATTTCTGCTATCGGAGGGAAACACTGATCCTGGATCAGTCTCCTACTGTCTCCCTTGAACGTCACGTGTGAGCCAAATGTCTGGCTTGGTCAGCTGGAACATGTGCCGAGAACGGTCAAATTTGGCAGCTCGTAAAACAACTCAAAGATGAATATTAAACGCTGCGACAGAGGTAAAGAAGTTGAACCCACTTTCTGTGGATTCTTGTGAGTAAAACGAGCGTCAAACGCTGGAGGAGCTACTTTGACCGAGGGTAGAAAGAAATGCAGTGGGTATGTGCTTAGTTTAATAATGCAGGTTTAGTTTGATAATTAGATTTTTTTGTGTGTGTTTTTTTTGGTTTTGAGCTGATCATGTGTTGTATTCGGAGCTTGGCACGGTTACGTGCCTCTTATCAAATCTCAAATAATGACACTTGTATAGCTAAGCAACAATTGTAGCCACAGCTACCCATTGGGGCAGACCAACGGAAGCGAGGCTGCCAATCTGCGCCATCGGCCCCTTCGACCGCCACCAACCACTTGCTTACTCTCACACTACATTCATACTGGCCTATTGTGCACGCTTTTAGTAGAGGAAAACTACGCAGGCACGGGAGAACATGCAGTCTCCACACAGAGAGGATCATCCGGTAGGGGATCTAACCTGGGACCTCGTAACTGTAGAACACAAGTGCTAACCACTGCGCTACCACGCAGCCATGCTGTTCTGATTCAAATACAATATTTAGTATTGGTCTTTATGTAGTTTAGTCCTTGTTAGACACATGGTTTGTCATATTAAACACAAATTCATATCTGAAAAACGCATATGGGTCCTATGGGTGTGTGGTGTTTCGAGAGAGCATGGGGATGTAATTCTGCGCATCTGTCATTTTTTTCCCCATTGAAAGATATATATTTTGGGTAATCTGTACTATAATTTGATTTTGAGGATCTGGCAACCCTGGATGGTAGGAAGTGTCTATATATCAGCTCAGCTCTGTGTTTACTATACCTCTAGAATTCAAGTCATCGTTTGTACCTGAAGGCATGGACCAACTGGGGTTCTCCAGTGGAAGATCTTCAGCACTTTGAGAAATCTTGAAAGAAAACACATCAATAGTACGGTATCTAAAAGCTGTGCCAATGTCATGTGAACATGCTAAGCTAAAGAATGAGCATACGGTTGTCATGAAGGCTGAAGGAGGCAAGAGGAGCACTTCGTTCTGTGTGAGCTCTTCACTGGACAAACAATGAAGCCTGGCCCCAGAGTTAATGCCCTGATGAATGGAGGTCCCTGGGACAGAGCTGAGATCATGTGATTGTGGGCCTCGGCTGCTGACGGATGTGTCCAATTCAACACTAAAAGAAAAAAAACAGGTCTGTAACATGCGGGAAAAACAGGTCTAACCAAGGACTAAACCAGGGCTACAGTTTTTAACTACACTACTAACACAAAGGAACAACATTAAAGTACTCTAAATTAAACAAAGACTAGAAATGAAGTGGGCACAGAGTCCCACATGAATCAGCTGCTGCACCACGGATTGAGAAACACTGCAGTGCACCAAACAAACAGTGAACAAAAGTATTTCTAAAATACTTTTGGTCAGATTCATCACACTTCCAACATTATAAAATGACATGGTCAAATAAACTAACAGAACAACTAATTCATTTCTATACATGACATGCTGTTACTGTCCTGTAAAGGAAAGTACTACCCGTACATGTGTATTATGCAGCGTACCTTTCCACTAACTCAAGTCTTGGTGGAGATTTAAGAAGTTCCTCAGAGCACCGTGGCTGGCGTCGAGGCATACGAGTGAGCAGCCTGTGGGACACCAACCAGTTATTTTTACTGACAATGTTGTAATTCAACCACAAACTCACAGCTTCATGAGCGCTTGGTCCTCTTCCTCCTGGGAATCACCTCTGATTTCAGGCAAAAAGAATGAAACACTCTTTTTGGCCTGTTGAACTTTGACTTCTAGGTTGTTCTCTGTTTTACACAGTGCTTTGTGTTTCCACTTTAGGGCGCAGCGGCGAACCACTCTCTGAATACGCTTGGTGTGCTGAAAACAAATGAAATTTATTCTGATATCAACAATATACGTATGTATGTAATATTCTAAATTCTACTGTCATTATTACCAGATTAAACAATGAAACCACGCAAGTTTTATTCTCACATACACTGTGCATAGTCCCTATATCAATTGTTACTTCTTATGATTAGTTTGAGAGACAATACTTGTTCTCGAGCATGCTGTGTCAGGCTGGTGGTCAGGTCATTCATTTGGGCAGCATATGTCAGTATACAGGAGACTCCCTCTCTGAGCAGCTTTTCTCTGTACAACTGAGCAGCGTGGGCAACTTCCTCTCGCTCCCTGTGTTGTTCGGCAACATAAAGCCTCCATGCAAACAATACCTGTCCATTTACAATATAATATTGACAACAAATTGGTTGATGTCCACAAGATTTGTTTGAGTGGCTAAAAATGCGTTGTTACCTTGGCCTGAAGGGAGAGGGACCAGTGCCAGAGCGCATTCTCAGTCTGCCTAGCCTCTCGCCGTTTGTGCTGCAGCTGTAGCAGGGAGTGAACCAAAATCAAATACTTGTCTAACTGAAAATACATTCCCTCACAGTCAGTGGACTTCAAACATTTCAATTTTATGAATAAACACAAACACACAATTACACTACGTATCACAATACAAACATTACATGGTCATCATCACATAGTGTAACAGAAGATGTTAGTCTAACAACTGCTTAAAGTAATTCTATGTGTATGAAGTGGATCTACTGTACATAACCCAATGGCAAAAGACAGAACAAAAATCAACATAATTTTCTTAACTATTTATGAATAGATTTATATCTATGAGCCTTGATAATATTTAGGTTAAATTCACCTTCATTTTCCACAGGTCAAAGAAATGCTGCCAAATCTTTAGTCTCAGCAGCAAACAGGCTTGTCGTTTCATCACCTACAGCATATTAAAAAACAAAAAATAATCTATACGTGTATCACAAAATCAACAAAATTAGTACTACCTTATATTTCTGATACTGGTTGTGATGATTTTCCCAAGCTTTAATGGCTTTCGACAGGATAGTGGTATCACAGTGCCACTGGGCTTTACACAAGTGGAGTTTCTCCGTTTGGACATGTTTTGTTTGCCCATGCCACTTTCTAAAACTATTCAGTAACACACCTGCACAATATCAAGAGAAAGTCTTTCATCTTACAGTTCTTCAAGCATTTGACATTTTATTCAACTTTGTACAACTTTACGTTTTTTAATGGATTCTTGTGCAATGCTCAGTACTGCCATCTGTTGGGAATGCTTGGCCACTGCATGGACAGTTGCTTCTCTCCAAACACTGAAAGCCTGCAATGGAAATAAAAGTGAAATCAAGCGAAAATGCTGATTTTGTTTTTTTATTTGCATAGAAAGAAAAATATTTGTTTATAGATTTTTAACTGAGGTACTTCTGATGCCATGTCTACATAGTTTGTAAGCTATTTAAGTAATTCCTTGTAATCAGAGGGGAAACAAACAAGGGAAAATAAAATAAATATGATAATATGGTATTATTATAATGTATACTTGCAAAAAATTCAACAAGCAAGACTTCCGTAAAAACCCACAGTGAAACTGGCAAACTAACATTTGAAAACCATGAGCCAAAGTTGCCAGAGAGAAAAAAAAGTGAACGTCAAAGCCAAAAACTAAAGAAAGAAAAAAAAACTTAAACATAGAGGGATTTTAAAACCTTAGTTAGGAGGATGTGTCGGTGGTGATGCCGAGCCATCTGCTTCTTTATTCTGAACTCGAAAGATTTGGATGCATTCTCCTGCCACATTCCCAGCATTCTCCTGGAAAATCAGATGCATCAAAGGGAAAAGTACATCAGTGGACAAGTTGGACCAAATGCAATAATCGGGAAACACTTACAGGTCAAATAGTGAAAATGACAAGATAGAGAACACTAACTGGCATTACTGTTTGTAATGCCAGTTAGTGTTTATACCTCAAAGACTTTTGCATTTGCTGTTTCTGAAGTAGTTCTGCTTGAGTGTGAATATATTTCATTTGGAGATTATGTTTCTGAAAAAGCAAACACACTTTCATTGTTGGTTAAAATTAACAAATATTTTTATCATAATACATCTATTTTTGTGAGTGCACCTTCCATGTCGCAAAGGACTGTTTGAGGAGTTGGACTTCATGGTATTGCTGCATTTCTTCTGCTCTTTGTCTCTTGGATTTTTGCATCTGGACAAACTAATGACAGATATTGGTCAACAATCAAAACTGCTAATACGTTCTTATAGCCAGACCTGTGTATTAGTTCATACCTGACGTGACACCTCTAAGGAAGGCCACAGTTGTAGCCGAAACTAACTATAGGCTATATGAGAGATTATAAAAAAATACATACAATTAAATTACTTAGATGTCGGCTTATACAGTAGGGAGGAAAAAGTAAGCACACCGTGTGGAATTTCTCACATTTCTGCCTAAATTGGTCATAAAATGTGGTCTGATCTTTATTCAAATCACAAGAATGAGTAAACAGTGTCTGCTTGAACTAATACCACCCAAACATTTAAATTTGATCATATTTTTATTGGTCATAACATGTAAAAATTCACAGGAGAGGGAGGAGTAAGTGAGTACACCGCCTTAATCTCTGAACTGCAGCAGTTTTTTTTAAAGAGGAATGGTCCAAGATTCATCCTGATCGTTGTGAGCGTCTAATCTGCAACTACAGAAAAGCAGTCATTGCTGCAAAAGAAGGATCAGCCAGATATTTAATACAGGGGTTCACTTACTTATTCCACGCTGTTGTGAATGTCTCAGGTTTTTCTGCAAAATATTGTGATAAACTTGTGAATTGTTTTTTCTATTGATGATAGCACGTTGTCCAGGCCCTGAGGCAACAAAACAGCCCCAAACCATGATTCTCCTGTACCGTACTTCACAGTGAGGATAGAGTTTTGATGTTGATGTGCTGATCCGTTTTTCCTTCACACATGACGTTGTGTGTTCCTCCCAAACTATTCAACTTTGGGTTAATCAGTCCACAGTATATTGTTCCAGTAGTGCTGTGGACCATCCAAGAGCTCTTTCACAAACCAAAGTTGAATAGTTTGGGAGGAACACACAATGTCATGTGTGGAGGAAAAATAGAACAGCACACTAACATCAAAACTCTATCCTCACTGTGAAGTACGGTACAAGAGAATCATGGTGTGGGGCTGTTTTGTTACCTCAGGGTCTGGACCACGTGTTATCATCAATAGAAAAATCAATTCACAAGTTTAAGTAGATATTTTGCAGAAAAACCTGAGACACTCACAACATGCATGGAATAAGTAAGTGAACCCTGTATTAAATAGCTGCTGATCCTTGTATTGCAGCAATAACTGCTTTTCTGCAGATTAGATGCTCACAACGATCAGGATGAATCTTGGACCATTCCTCTTTACAAAACTGTTGCAGTTCAGCAAGATTCAGGCGGTGTACATACTTATTCCTCCCTAAAATGTAAATGTTTGGGTGTTGTTAGTTTAAGCAGACCCTGTTTAATCATTCTTCTGATTTTATTAAAGATCAGACCCCATTTTATGACCAATTTAGGCAGAAATGTAAGAAATTTCACACGGTGTACTTACCTTTTTCGCCCACTGTATATTGGCTATTGGTCATGCCAACCCCCTTCATATCAGTATCGGACCCCAAAAATCCATATCCATCAGGCCCTAGAAATAACACACAGGTCTGACAACATATTGGCATCGTTACTAGACCTAATGAACCTAATTGGACTAACAATCAAAGCTCATGTGAAGAATAACCTATTAACAAATGATACTGTTTGTTTGTTACCTTTTCCCATCTCCTGACAGCCCATCTAAGGATGCACAGATCTCCTTGATGGCGGGCTTGAAGCTCCTGTGTTCTCCTACATTGAATGCATAAAATACATACCATACAAAACAATGTTGTTTCATTTGTGTAAACTTATGCACACCTGTCTTTTATCGTTGCAATGTTCTCTTTCCACTGGGCCATTGCCTTTTGCAGAAGGTGTAGCTGGTGCAGATGCTCTGAAATGTGCTGCTTCTCTTGCTCCTTGATCTTCATTTCTGCTCGTTTCCTCCATAGAATCCAGACTTTTTGCATTTGTCTTTGTTCCTCATGAAAAATGGCCTAAAAATAGTTATTTATTAAAGACACTGAAAGAGCATATTTATCTTCAATTAGATATTTCACAAAACCATTTGCTCTGCCAGCTTTTGCTCTTTGTGTTTGTCGGACACTCCCCACCAGGTGTAAAAAGCCCAGGAGAATTGGCGCTGTCTGTAAGTGGATATTTAGTCCTTAATTACTTTTGAATGATAATCTCTATAATAAACATGTTTAAAGGCTACCTGTTGTGGAGCTCAGCCCTGACTTTTCTTTGTTTTTGAGCTGTTTTTCGATGAGTAAAGTTCAACCATGATAGAAAACAACGTGGCACGATGTGGTCTGCATACAACATGTCCGCCTGCTTTGCTAGAGTCTGCACAAAATTAAGAATGAGAGTTTGCAGAGAACATTGTAAAAGGCTTGTTAAAATACCTGCATGTGTTTTGACTCGGCCAACTTCTCTCTCCAGAGGTTAAAACAGATTCGTAACAAGGAGATGCTGTCAATAAAAAAATATATATTAAAAAATATATAAAGGAATGGTACAATGTGCATAAAAAGTAAGAGACAGTAAAACAAATTAAACAACCGATAAGTAATTTGAGCCTTTTCTGTGAGGGGCTGAAAACTCGTGTCTTCAGCTTCCTCAAGACGCTCCAACCAGAGTCTCCAGAATTTCCCCAAAATCTTAAACAAGCACAAATAGATCAGCCAGTGTTTGCTTTCAATTTAACAACTGGCATTTGATCTCTTACGGTTTGTTGGTAATGTTGGACAGCCACATTGTTGTTAAGTCGTTTTGATTTATTTAACTGAACATTTTGAGACAATCCACCAAAAGCAGCTCTCTGTAAGCACATTGTTAGATGCATATAAACTTGTATTTTCACAGTATATTTTAACATTGGAATCTTACCATTAATTGATGATGGTAATGCTCTTGTACTTTCCGGATTCTCCCAGTTTTTTCATGACATAGCTTTGCATCTAGTCATGAGCTAAGGATCCGCCAACTAGGCAGGACTAGACATGTTTATATATATATATATATATATATATATATATATATATATATATATATAGTTTTTGTTTGTTGCAGGAGGCAACCACAATGTAGTGCAGAGATAGGTTTCTTGTAAGAACTACCTTGCTTTTATGCATATTTTTAGGTTGGTGAGAAACCCAAGTACTCAGATAAAACCCACTTAGACAAGGGGACAACATATAATCTCCACAAAGAAAGGCTGTATACAGTATACAGCTCCTCACATTGTATACTGTGAGGAGCCACTATGCCATTCTCCAAGATTATCTTAAGGAATTTCGTTATATTAACTATAGTATATTTGAAATGGCACAAATGTGTGCTAAGGATACAAGCTTTCCAGCGATGGACCACTCTGCGCTGACATATCCTTGTGGATATATGTCCAGCAGCCTCTAACCGCACCTCTTCACTCCATTTTTCATACAACGCTTGACACCATTTTGTCCAGTGCAACCTCATTAGCCTGAGTTTGTTAGTGTTTTGAGCCAGAACTATATAGAAAAAAGGAACCGTATGATTTGTAAAAACATTCATTTTAAATCAATAAAATAATTCAGAAAAACCTTTTGAGTTGTCTTTAGTACAGCGACAGGAAGCATACTTAAACCACTGACTAAATGTTTTTCTCTTCAGCCTTGTTGTGTTGTGACATGAAGCCTTTAACTCATTCAGTCTGTAGTGACAAGAGACCTTGTACATGTCTCTCCAGCAAAGCAAAACCTATAAAGAAAAAAACAACAACTATTGGCTGTGTTCATGTGATATCATAACATTTTAAAGAGTCTATAGTTTGATGTTGAAGTGGGCAGGTCAGGATTCTATGGTAGAAATAGTCTGCAACAATGCAGATTTTCTGACATGGTTTACAGTCAATAAATCCATTATTCAATCAATCACAGACAAGATTGTTGTCACTTGAAAAGGCAAGATTAATGACAAAAATGAAAAGGTTAAACAAATGTACATTTTTATTATTTCGTTCAAAAACTGGAATATTATGAACACAACAAAATGTCAAACTGTAGGGAAACTGATTTCAAAAGAAGGCATTGACTTTACCTTGTGCTGCACTGCCCACCTTTGCTGCTTGAGGGCTTCGTCCTTTATTACAATAAGGTACTGTATATGCTGCAGCTTACTCTTCCATTTGCTCCAAGTCCTTCTGCAAAAATAAAAACATATATATTGAATGTTGAATTGTCACTATATTAAACCCACAAAAAAGTTATATTTTTCTTTCTCTTTTTACTTTAAATTTAATTGCGTGTAGAATTGAAGAGCTGTGCCAAGATTTTTCTTATTAATTCTCCTCATTTCCGTAAAATCCTCCCATCTTTCCAATGCGTGACGCAGCCGTTGTCTGTCAGCTGGTTAAAAAAAATAGTTTAACATAGGAGTGTGTACTTACAGAAATCAAAAATATACTTTTAAAAAATCACCAAATGATTGAGCATTTTGTATTTTCATCTTTTTTTCTTTTTGCAAAACCACAAAATCCCTCCATCTGTAAAATGTCTGGTTGTGAAGAAAATATCTGAAGAGCAGAAAGTAAATATTACAGATTATTAATTGAAAATGTGATTGATCTAAAAGGATTTGCACAACATTACAACACACACACATGACTGGGCAACAAGCACAATACAGAACATGAAATTACAAAGTAAAGTCTACATGCATCTCAGTACAAGTGTGCATTTGGGGCCTCATAAGCCTAATTTTAAATTGTTCTTTCAAGTTAGCGAAGAAGCTGGAATCCTTTTCCAGGACAATGGATGTGATGCCTCTTTAAGTCAGTGTGTAATTCTGAACTATATAGTAATGGACAGGCTATGCATCTGACCTGTGGTGACAGTCTGCGCGCAGTGTCAGGCTCCACTCCCTCCTTGATGTCCACCATTCCTCCTTCCATACTTCAAAGACTCGCTTCAAGATAACTCCCTTATAGTGTGACCTGAAGCATCAAAAGATGTAATTTAAGATGAATTTGACATAATGCACAACATGTAAATTACTTTGCTTGGTGAGGCAAAACTCGTCCAAAAGTCTTCTGTATCCATATCCTTAGAAACTTCCTTGCTAAATGCCTATTAATGAAAGTGTTTAATTTAAAACAAAAAAAAGGGACGAAAAAAAGCCACGGTTAAATAGAAAACAATAACTATTACTGTGTTACCTTATTCTTAGCTCTTTTAGCCTTCCGCCTTTATTCCAGTTGTAACCCACCCTGTAAAAGACTTTTCTGGTTTGAGCGGTGTATTGTTTTGATACAGACCTGACGGCACCTGACCGTCTCGGCAAACTAGGTTTCCGAGAGTTATTGAACATTATAGTAACCCTTCATGCCCAAACACATGTTTCCTGATGCACTCTGTAAGTTGTCAATAGCAACGACATAAACGATAAAGACTCAACTAGAGGTGTGTGAAAATAACACAAAATAACACACGCGAGGACAGCACCCAATTAAAAAATTGTGGCTTCTTCCATCAACAAAACGTTTACTACTTCTTCTTCTTTCAGCTTTATGGCAGACTGCTAACCAAACTAAGGCGCATGCCGCGACTCATTGTATCGAGTGTGTCTCTGCCTTTGAGAATGTTAACAATCTATATTCACATAAAAACAAAACTTTTATTTAACTGACAAAGATAGTTGAACTACACGGGCCCTATCAAACTGTGGCATGTGAAACAATATCCTGGTCACTTCACAGGGGCGGGAAAGGGCACTTTTACATTGATAGGCATGAAAATCTCCAAACGATGCATTAACTGAACGCACCCAAAGAAAAAAGGTAGGCCGCACATTTGCCTTGACTTACTACAAAGTCATTTTACATGCCAAATACACGCATTTAGACAGTTATTCGACTAACTTATGCTCCATCATCTGCATGAAATAGATTTTTTCTTCACCTCATAATAAAAGTAGCGTGAAATGCAGGGGCAAATGTTCAAATTCTACTCAGGCGCGTCGGACACGATGTTGTAAGCTTTCTCAGGACCTTCTTAAAGCGGTGATCAGAGGAAATTTGTTGCTGCGACTTAGAAAACAGAGAACCAGACGATTGTTGAAGATTACACTGCCCCAGTGGGATTATTTTGTTTTTGGGCTTGCTTTAAGTTGCCCACGTTTCGTATGTATTGCTTGGATTTGTTGTAAAAACTCAATCGGTTTCATATTAGGTACTTGCTGGGTGGGCATTATCCCATTCCCAGCGGTTAGCTGGCTAGCACTAGTGCTAGGCTAGCTAGCTAGCTAACAAGAGCGTTTCAAGTCGGCATTTGTAAATTGTGTCACACGGAGTTGCTGTTGGGTAAGTATAACATCAATGTTTACATTTTTTTTTGCCGACTACTTTACCCTTGAAGGTGTGAGACTCACTTGGAGACAGTAAACATTCTCATGTTGCTATCTTAGCGAAATGCTAACCTATAAGTGCTACCATACGCAATTGTGAAATAAAATGTAAACTACAGCGTTATATTGCCGTTTAGTTTTGACTCTTGTTTCCATTTTTGAGGTCGCCTTTCCATCCAATTGATCTAGTTTACTCGACTGTTAACGATGTCCGGCTGCAGTCAATTAACTTAATTGCTCATCAACGTTGGCCCAACTCTGCTCCGTACAATTGAAGTTATTCTTTACCCTGTGTGTTTCAATGTGTCTGATATAGTGTTCATGTTCATTTTTTTCTTCCTCAGAATCGTTGGTAGTTGGTCCAAAAGCTGTTGCAGTTCAGTTAAACGTTTCAGTCATGGATGGCGAGACTTGCGTGGAGCAGAGAAATGGAGACGCAGCTGTGGAGCTAGTGAAACCAGCAGCTCCGTTCAGATACACAAAGGTGAATCACAGTATATTTGACATACTGGCCTAGTTTATATGTAACACTTATTTTTGTTTCAGGAGGAATTACTTGAAATCAAGGACTTGCCAATCTCCAATGAAAGGCCTGAATGCCTCTCTGAAAAATATGACAGGTAATATTACCTACATTTATCTGGTCTTTTAACTGCTGCTGCTAGAGGTTGCTACATTGATGGCAAGTCATGTGATGCCTATTGACACACAGTGATCAATTCAGTACAGCTACATCAACATCCAACAATGCCACATAGGTGTGTTCTGTTGTTTCCCATATAGTGATTGCTGGTATGCTGTTGGCTGGATATGACCAGGATGTCATGTTGGTTGAATTTAATAGTCTAGAGTTACGGTTGCTGCATATATGGCAGAACATGGTTATGTCCTCAGCGTGGTGGGTTCAAGTTGTGGCCTTGACTCTTTGCTTGTCTTTCCCGGCTCTTCACCTCCTTTCACCCTGAGCTGTGCGAAAGTCAGGATCAGCATTTCTACTCTTGTGAACAATGAAGCAAGAGAAAAATGAATGATCTCCCAAAGGCATGAAGTTGAAAATAAAACCATGCCATATCATTTAACATCTTTTACATTTTCAAAATAACAATGTCAAAAATGCCAGTGGGCAATTTGGGCTGGCTATGTCTCATAGCCCCGAAATATGGTTAGTATTGCAGTTTTAAAGGCTTTTCTTGGCGGAGTCTCCTTTCAGTTTCATAAACTAAACTATAAAGACTTCCACTCAAACAGTGGCCAATATTCTATTACTTTAGATGACCCAATCATGGTTTCTGTCCCAGCTTTGGTTAGTCGATGTTGGCATTAGCATGCTGTTGCTAGTTAAAGCATTTTGCACAGCGATTAAAAACTCAGATTGGATTCTTTACTTCAGAGCTTCAAAATGTAGTACCATGTCCAAATACACTTAATAAAATGGTGAAAGTTAGTTGGGTATTGGTTAGGATCGGATATTTGGAATCGATACCCGATACCGCGTTTTGCTGTATCGGCTCCAAAAGCTGCATTGTATCGGTGCATCCCTAATGCAAAGGGTCACTGAATATCTTTTCTGAGACTCTCGGCATTGGTTTTAAATTGTTACCTACATCTTCGTTGATACAGTGATGGTGTCTGGGATCCTGAAAAGTGGCATGCTTCCCTGTATCCCTCATCAGAGCGTAGCTCTCCAGTGGAAGGTTTTAAGAAGGATTATGGAGATGACAGAGCTCCTTTGAAACGTAGAATCCCTGGTAACTATCAATGTTGCTTTACAACCAATGAAATGGTGGTGTTTTGATTTTCATTCAAATTAATTTCTTAAATTCAGATCCACGAGAACGGTTAAAGGAAGACGAACTGGATGTGATTCTGAGTCCTCAGCGACGCAGCTTTGGAGGTGGTTGCCAAGGAAATGCCGCACCTCTGGCTCATATTAGACGGCCCATCAGCCCCCTTGAAAATAAGGAGAATGAAAGTCTTCGTCTTGGAGGGGCGCGGAGGATCGGGAGTGGACGCATAATTGCTGCTCGAGCATTTGAGCGGGAGCCTCGTATGGAGAAGGAGCGGGAACGTGACTTTAAGGATAAAAGATTCAGGGTGTGTATGTTTGAATTTGTTTAGAACTGTGCAGGTTAACTCAGTAATTGTATGATTTAATCTACTTTACCCTTGTTCTTTACAGAGAGACTTTGGTGACAAACGTGTGTTTAGTGAGAGAAGAAGAAATGACTCCTATGCAGAAGAGGAGCCAGAATGGTTTTCTGGGGGACCCACAAGCCAGTCTGAGACTATTGAGCTTATTGGGTTTGATGATAAGATTTTGGAAGATGACAAACGCAGGTCCAAAAGGTCAAAGAAAAAGACAGAGTCTCAAAGTATGTTGCTTTTGACAGATTTATTACATGAATTGTGTCTAGTAGACAAAATATTACAAAAGATGGTTTTGTTGACAGTTGAATGTAATGGTGGGCTGCCTGAGGAGCCTGATGTAGTTTTGAAATGCCCAGCGGATCAAGAAGTTCCCCACACAGACGTTTTGCCGGAGCAGTCCACAGGAGACTTCGACTTCAATGAATTCTTCAATCTGGAGAAGACTATGCCAGGGCTAGCATCTGTAAGTATTAGAATAATCCGCAAGAATATAGGTTAGCTTGGCTTTGTGTTGTATGGTCTGTACCAGAGATTACAGTAACTGAAAATTCTCAATGATTAGCTTTGATGGAACATTTTGTAGGACGTCTGTCATTTTGATGTAGGGTGGATGATGTGGCAAAAAAATTAACCACGATTTAATTTTTCTCATGTTTGATCTCGATTTTCTATTAGATTGTACTTGCATGTAGCTGATTCTTGAATTCATGACTGATAGAAATGGCTCATGAACGATTAAAAAAAAAATTTAAGGACCCCTAACACAACCACTGGTCTGTACTGGCTAATATGCTCTTGTCCTTTGCAGATGATTGAAGATGTTCTTGGTGAGGGCCCTGTATCTGCAAGTCGGTTCAGTCAATGGTTCTCGACTAACCTGAGTCCCTCGGGCAGCAGATCCAGCAGCCTACGGTCTACTCCTCACGAGGAGCTGGAGAGACTAGCTGGTAAAGGAAACTCCAGTTTTTAGGACCCTGACGCTTTTAAATGGCTTCTTTTTTTTGTGCTTCTAACACACTTTTGTTGTTCAGGGCTCGAACCAAACCATGGCCCAGCACCTTACTTTACACCTATTTCATCAGATTGCAAAGACAAGGTAGACATCCTGGACATGCTGCACAAAGCCAAAATTGACTTGAAGCCTCTGCTTTCAACACTCTCGGTCAATAAAGCACGACTTCAGGAAAGCAGTAAGTGACGCTTTGAGCCTTATGGCAGATTCATTCACTTTTACTGTTGATCCACAAACGTTGCTGTTAGTAACTTAACATTGACAAGTTTGTGCATTTCATTTGTAACGTATGTTCCCTTTATCAGGTCACTCTGGAGTGGTGCTGTCACTAGAAGAGGTTGAAGGAGGGATGAAGGGTTTGAAAATGACCTGTGACGCACAGCCAAGAAAAGTACCAACTCCACCACAGGGAAATGGAACTCCTTTTATGGCTGAACATTTAGAAGAAGCATTAACGGGTGGCTCTGGTTCACGGCCACGATCACGTGACACAGACATGTCGGCATTTAATAAGCTGGTCAGCAGCATGAAGGCAAGTGGAACTCTGCCGGTCCACCCCAAAACCAATTCAAATGTAAGTACATCTGTAATGACTTAATAGATCTTTTTCAGAAGGCATGCATTTGCTTGGTGTAAGAAGTCTTGCTTAGTGTAGTATTTTTGTTTAAGGTCGTTTTCACACATGTTGGAGCGCCTTATGGGTCGATCCAAGACCCCTATTTTAACTGCACTCCAACGTTGGTTCACATGGGCTCACCATCAACCACTTAACAATGATCAGCTCTTTGCTGAACTTATTCCCATGACGACGTGCACCAGCCTGTCAATGCGCTGACACACACACACGCACGCTCTTCCCTGATGAGGTCACTTTTCTCTCATGATTAAATACAAAGAGACTGATAGGAATAATAGGAAAACTTAACTGTGGAAGGGAAAGCGGGGGAGAAGAGTTGACGATATAAAGTTGATACATTTTCCCTCGTTGTAGTAGTAATTTAAACGTCCTGTTATGCATGGTTTTGGCACAAGAAATGAAAGGGCATAGTTTGGCCTGAGGTCGGGCGCTTTCACACCACAGCTGCTCCACCTCAGAGGAGAGAATCTGCGCTCCGAGACCACCTGTTTCAGCCGGTTACTGAGCTGTTTAGAACGGCTTCAAATGCTGCTGTTGGATTGACCCAAAAGCACTGCTCTCGGGTCAAGAGCCCCTTTAGGTCGACTTAACTAGAGCCTGTGTGAAAACGACCCAAGTGTGTGCGTATGTCTGTGTTCAGGTGTTTGTAATTGTGAAAATTAGTTTCACCCACAGAGAAAATGTCTATACAGCTGGAATTTCAGACATTGCTAACCGTGGTTCACTTTGTTACATAGACTTAAATTCGCTTAATATACATTTTTAAATGTGTCACATTTGCCGTAAACTCTTGACCTCAAAACATTGCTATCGTTTGTTCCCATCAATCTGTCTGAACTACCGAGCACCACTTAAAGGCAGTAATTGTTACAGTTGGTTTACAATATGTGTTTTATTTTGATCTCAGAAAACTCCTGAACAATCTATGGTGAATTTGTCAGACTCAAAAGTGCCTGGGGAACAGCAGAAAAACGTATTCCAGGTCAGTATTATAACCTGTCCCCTTTTGTTCTAACAATAGGCCAGCTTATACATTTGATCTTCGGTTTTCTTTTTGTGTAATTTCTACAGGAGCTCCTTGGAGGTCCTCGTGGTAGTTCCCCTACGTTACTGGGAAATCTACTGGGCCCTTCTGAAGGCCAGGCCACATCTGCTCTTCTGCAAGGACTCCTACACAAGGGCCCGTCTCCTATTTTTCCACACAGAGCCACTTCACCTGACTACTTTAACAGCCACTTGCAATCTTCTGCGGGTATGAGTTTGAGTTTTCATTTGTTTGCCTGGGTGCTTATTTTGTCTCTAAAATATTTTACTCTTGAAGGCTTTCCAGTTGGTTCTCAGCCCTTATTGCCTGAACAGTTTGCTGAAATGCACAGAGCGGTCAGTCCAGAGTCTGCTGCACAACAGGTTAATTTTGCTTTCAAATTCTGGGCTTCTGATTTGAACACTTAAATCCATGGATGCAAAGTGTAAAAGGTACCACATTTTCATTTTTTTTAGATGAGGGCACTACCCATGACTGTCAACAAAGCAGACCTAGATGCACTTGCATTCCAGCAAGACCTAGCTCTTCACTCCCACCACTCATTCCAGTCCGGCTATAAGCCACAACAGGACAAATCCTTTAGAAACCGGTACGTAAACTATACTATGAAGAATATCAAATGTGTTCCTCATAGTTAACTTCATGTATCATGCACACTAGGCGCATGAACCGGTCTCCTGGCCCTCAGTCTGCTGGAAGAAACTCTCCTGGCAATGCGGTCACGAGCATGGTGAGCTAAATGCCCTAAATGTTGGGATGTAACACCTACTGTTTTTTGTTTTGTTTTTTTACTGAATGTTGACTGTTTTTTTTTAAAAACCTGCAGCTGTCGCCATCTTTTACACCAACATCTGTTATCCGGAAAATGTATGCAACAAAAGACAAAGGCAAAGATGAAGCTGGAAGCCGTTCTGAGAGCAAGGATGATGCAGCCACTGGTACAGCGCTTTATTCTGTAGTGTTACATTTATAGCCCTGATCTTATATAGATTAATTTTGTGTTCTTTGTAGATGTTGGCCTGTCAAACACTTTTCCAGAAGATGGAGCACACCCTTCATCTGGGAAGGCTGGCTCAGCTTCTCAGTCAAATAAAGATCAGGACCGGCTCCGTCCCACTGGGCACCACATGCCCAATGTGGTACCACCAGGCCCATCGTCGTCCTTCCCTCGTCCCATCTACCCTATCCCGTTAATACCCCATGTGCCCATGGTGCGTCCCCCTCCACAGCTCCACCCGAATGTGGTTCAACGAATGCTGGCTCAGGGGATTCAACCCCAGCAACTCGGTCCAGCTCTTATGCAAGCAGGTTTGTCATTGATTTTCAGTTTGATTGTGTAAATCTGTCTTGTGCAGCGAGATTACAACTTGATCTGTCTACAGTGCATCCGGAAAGTATTCACGCCATATATCACTTTTTCCCACATTTTATGTTATCGCCTTATTCCAACATTGATTAAATAATTTCTAGTTTCTCTATCTACACACATGGATGTAAGTATAACCTATATTCAGTTCTTTGTTGAGGCACCTTTGGCAGTGATTACAGCCTCAATAGGCCAGGATGAATGATGGGTAAATGAATGGTGTTGATCAGAGGTGCAGTTGCACTTCAGTCACTCTACCCCAGGGGAACTTCACCCACCACAGTGTGTAGAGTGAAGAAAGAACAAATTCCCTAAACTGTGTGAAGAGCTTTTGGTGGCTTGTCATGTGAGGGATTCCATGTCTTCTTGGGTATGATGTTACAGGCTTGGCCCACCAGCATTAGAGGTATTTTTTTTATTTTTTTTTAGGGCCTGACTGATAATATATCAGCCGATATTTGGCCATTTTCAATATCGGCCTTTTTTATTGGCCAGGAGTGATTGACTTCCATTGGAATGAGCTCAGTCGGTGCTTTTAAAATGAGTCCTCATTTATTTACTTTTGCGTATAATTTCGGGACATACATTTTGTGCACTTTTTGTTTCAGAATCTACTGATTTTTATTTTTTTAAAACAAACTCCCTCTGAAAAACATTGACCAAAAATATCAGCGGATCTGTGTTACATCAAATTAAATTACTTAAAATATAGGCCTCTATCGGCCACGCCCAACCCTTCATATCAGTATCGATCCCCAAAAATACATCTTGGTCAGGCCCTTGTATTTTAACCAGTCTTCTCTGCAGATCCTCAAGCTGTGTCAGGTTAGATGGAGAGCGTCGGTGCACAGGTGTTTTTACACAGATGTTTTATCAGATTAAAGTGTGGGCTCTGTCTGGGCTACTGGAGGACATTCACAGGCTTGTCCTCGTCATGGAGCAGTTTTTCATCCTGGATGCTTCTGTACATTGCTGCATTCATCTTCCCCTGTATCTTGACTAGTCTCCCAGCTCCTGTCGCTGAAAAGCATCCCCACAGCATGATGCTGCCACCACCATGATTCACCGTAGTGATGGTAATTACCAGGTGATGAGCGGTGCCTGGTTTCCTCCAAACTTGACGCTTGGCATTAGACCAAATAGTTCCATCTTGGTTTCATCAGGCTAGTTACTCAGAGTGTCTAAGTGCTGTCATGTGCCTTTTTTACTGAGGAGACACTTCCATGTGGCCTCTCCACCATCAAGGGCTGATTGTTGGAGAGCTGCAGAGATAGTTGAGGAAATGGGAGAGCCTTCCAGAAGGACAATAATCTGAACTCAATCAGTGACTATCGGGTTGTTGGTTAGCTCCCTGACCAAGGCCCTTCTCCCCCGATCGCTCGGTTTGGACGGGTGGCCAGCTCCAGGGACATTTCCTGTTGTTCCTGAACTTCCATTTATGAATGACTCGGGCCTCTGTGCTCTTTGGGACCTTCAATGTTGCAACAATTTTTCTGTGCCCTTCCCCAGATCTGTGCCTCAATACAATCCTGTCTCGGAGGTCTGCAGGTCTTTGACTTCAGGGCTTAGTGCACGTCAGAGCAGAAACTGTCAGCTATGGGACCTTTTTATATAGAAGGGTGCGTGCCTTTCCAAATCAAGTCCAATTAATTTAATTTACCACGGGTGGTCTAAAGTTGTAGAAATATCTCCAGGACAATCAGTAGAAATGGGATACTCCTGAGCCCAGTTTTGAATATCCTTGCAAAGGGTGTGAATACTTGTGTGCATTTTTTTTTTTAATCTTTTAACATTTGCAAAAATGTATTATGTATGGAATAAGGCTGTAGGAATCAAAGTGTAAAAATGGACGGAGCATTAATACTTTCTGGATGCACTGTATGAATACCCTTTGTCATCAAGGCCAATGGAAATGCGTCAAAAGGGATAAAGCGGACGGTTAATGTATTGTCACATACTTGAGTATTGAACATACTTGAGTATTGAACTGTCATGAGACTGAGTGATGTGATGCATGCCTGCTTTATCCTTGGTTTTGATATATCTGGGCTCTTCCCCTATTTTGGCATTTCCTGTTCTGTTGTTCATGTATTTTTATTTTTTTAAAGGTATTCTCCCACCGCACATGGATCTTTCACAACTTCAAGGCTTGCCACCTGCCCTGCTTGGTCCTCCACTGTATCCTGTCAATGCAGCTGGCCATCCACTGCTACCTCCCAGATCTAATGCCCAAATGCAGTTTGCGGCAATTCAGCAACAAAGACCAGGTGACTGAAATAGCGATGCATTTCATTATGTTCCAAAAGATGGTTTGCTGAACGTATTTGAAGTGATCTTTGTGTTTGTCTGAGCTGTCTAGAAAGGAGTTTTCAAAAGGGAATTTATGACTTCTATCAGTCCAATTTCCTCTTCTAATTCTTGTTTCTCTTTTTTGAGCTCTCAAATGAGTTGATGTTCTGTCATAGTTGCCTTGAGGGCTTCCCAAAAAATGGCGTATGAGACCTCGGTTACCTCAAAGTCTTGGATAATTCCTCATATCCGAAATGCGGTTACTTTGCGCATGCACAGCTAGCCTCCAACAAGTGAGAACAGTCGGAAGTTGGGACATGGTTGGGCCAGGGGTAAATGGTTATTTCTGTACTACAGAGATGGTATGGCCTTACAGCATGACCCAATATAATAAATTAAAATGCTTTTAGACTGTGATTTCCCTGTCACGCCAATATTTCTGCAGTTCTGGCTCATTTACTCCTGTCCAACCATGTCCCAACTTCCAGCTGTTCACACTTGTTTGAGGCTTTCTGTGCATGCGCAAAGTGATAACACCTTTTTCAAAACTGAGGAACTGTATTTATAAACTCTTAGATTAAATCTCCATGTCTGTTTTGTTTCGATCTGCAGGCTCACAGGGCTGTGATCTGAGAACTCCGATACGTAGAGTTACTGATATTTGTTTTATTTCCTTTTGTTTGCAGTTCATCCTGTTGGTCCTCAGTCTCAAAACCATGGACCTCACCGGACAAGCGGCTCACAGCGTCATGCAGGCAGTCCGCCCTTGGGGCTTGCAAAGTGGTTTGGATCAGACGTGCTTGAGCAGCCGCTGCCGTCCATGCCAGCTAAAGTCATCAGTGTTGATGAGTTGGAGTTTCGACCGTGACTTGCTACACACTGCAGAACCACCGCAACTTCATTTCCTTGTTTCTGGAGAAATGTGAACTTTACTTTGAAAGGGTGCACAGACCTGAACGGTCTAATGCCTTGTCTTCGGTCTCTGTCACTGCTTTTTAAAAGAGGCTTATTTTCAGAGAAGGATAGACGAGTGGATTTCTTTTGCAGGATTTCTTTTTGTATGAGACTTTACATAGTAAATCAGTAAATAATGTGTATAAGCCCAATTGTACATACTAAGGGAACGACTATTCTCCTTGTGTATATATGTATTTTTCTTTTTTTTTTTTGGTATTGTGTGGAATATGTAAGTATACTGCAGTACAGCTAAATCGGAGAAACAAATGGTAGTTTTCCTTTGTCCAACTAGTAATCCCCCCCAAGGCTGCCACGACAGGCCCACTGTTGGTGAGGAGATCCGTGTTGTCTCGTCACTTAAATAAACGGCCTGTGGGCATTTCTGAATCGTGACTGAATTGGAACTTGATTGGACTCCAGGGGAAACTGTGGCTGCTGGTTGTGCCTTTCTTTAGTTTTTTTGTTTTCTGTAAACTGTCTCATCCAGCCTATCACTGACAAGTGCAGCCTAACTCATTGAGGCTGGTTGGGAGTTGGTTTATTCAGTGCTATTTATCTTAAAAAGCACAAAAGAACTGATAAATAAAATGAGTAATAAGTAAGTGTTGCCTATTTTTTTTTTGTTATATAAGCCTATTTAAAGCCACACCATGTAGAATTTTACCCAATAAATAAAATTTAAATCCAAGCATTACTTAAATGACACATTTTCATCATTGAACAATACCTCATAAATCACCTAAAAGATCACCAACTTTACTGGACTTCCACGGAGATGTTGACTAAAGGCAGCAGAATTTGATGTTTACAGAGGTGAGGTCCTCATCCAGTTGATTCTTTGGTTACACACACTGCAGTAGCATGTTCTGTGTTGAGCTGGTCATTAGGAGCGTGTTTTGGATTGATGGCAACAGTATAGTACAAATGTTACGCAGTGTGCCTTCAAGATAAACTGCAAGCTTAGTTTAGTGGATGATCTTAATCTGGAGTTAAGGATTAAGAGCACTGCAAAAAGCTGGAATCAGTGCCTAGAAGATGTATTTATTTGTATATATATATATTGGAGCATTAACTTTATAACATTAACTGTGTGGTTATAACAGGACAGTTCTCAGTCATTGCTTTTCTTTTTTGATGGGGCATATATGGGGGGGGGGGGGATTGACCAAACAAATCAGACAGGGTCCCGTTGAAATGCTGCTGCTCGCAGACTTGAGACTCCTGTGGTATTTGACTCTGCCCTTCTATGTGTACATAAAGATGGGATGTGAAAGTGCGCGTTTTTTTGTAGTCACGAGCGGAGCCGGGCACAACCAGAGCGACCCCCACCCCCCAAACAAACCGGGGTTAAAGTTGACAGGAAGCTGGGGGGCTGCCATTTTTCTCTGCTGCTACTGCTAACGATGCTAAAACGGAAAGAAGGGACGTGGGTTCGATATTTTTAGCCTCAAGAAAAGCGTTCACGCGAATTTGTTGATCACATTGGATTTCAAACGCTGTCGCCCGCATCTGTACATATTGGATGAATTCGGCATGGAGAAGGTAGCGGAGCCGTCTTGGACCTCTTCATACACCTATCAGGTGAGCAAGCACAGCGCGGAGATGCTACACAACCTGAACGCGCAGAGGAAAGATGGAGGCAGGTTCTGCGATGTGGTGCTGCGCGTCGGCGAGGAGAGCTTCCCTGCCCACAGAGCCGTCCTGGCGGCCTGCAGCGAGTACTTTGAGTCGGTCTTCAGCCGCCAGTCGGAGGGCGACGCCAAGGAGCTGGAGATGCACACCATAAGCCCCAAAGTCTTTAAAGACATCCTGGACTTCGCTTACACCTCGAACATAGTTGTGCGTCTGGAGTGCTTTCCCGAGTTGATGACCGCGGCGAAGTTTCTGCTCATGCGGTCGATCATCGAGATCTGTCAGGAGGTGATTAAACAGTCCAATGTGCAGATCCTCGTGCCCACTTTACGGGGAAGCGACGCCAGTCTGTTTAAAATCCACCCAGAGCCCCCGGTGCTCAGCTTGTGCGTGGCCCCGCAGGACCTTGTGAACGGGATGGGAACGCACGTCGTGAACGGACAAACGCCAAATGACATGGATGGCAGCGACGCCTCGGCGGCTGCGCTCCTGGAGGACCCCGGGGAGCCGACCATGCCGACTCTGCAGCCTGTAGACGGGCTCTCACCGTCCATTGAAATCGCAGGGGCCATGCTGCATCACAACACCGGTTCGTCCAACTCGAAGCGGCACCGGAGTAGACCGAAGAAAGCCGAAGACGAAGAGGACACCGCGCAGTTCGATCAAATGAAAGACAATGGTCTGTTTCCTTGCAGGGTTTGTGGTAAAGCGTTCACAGAGGCTTCTCGTTTAAAAAACCACGAGGCCCAGCACGGGGCGTCCAGTGGCAGTGTCCACAGCCTGTCACCCCCAGGCGGCCTGAACCTGGTGGAGAATGGAGCTCTCGTGCTTGACAGCAGTCGCAAGCGCGAGCGGACTAGGAGGCATGTGGGCTGTGACATTTGTGGCAAAGTGTTTCGGGACGTGTACCACCTAAATAGGCACAAACTGTCCCATTCAGGAGAGAAACCTTACGCCTGCCATGTGTGTGGACTCCGGTTCAAGCGAAAGGACAGAATGTCGTACCATGTGCGCTCCCACGACGGCTCTGTGGGCAAGCCCTACGTGTGCCAAAGCTGCGGGAAAGGCTTCTCAAGGTGAGCTTCTGATTCCACAGACCAGAAACTATACGAGTTATTGTTCTAATGTGTTTTTCCTCCGTGTGCTTCAGACCAGACCATCTAAACGGACACATAAAGCAGGTTCACACAACAGAGAGACCTCACAAGTGCCAGGTAGCCTCACAATCATTATTTATTCTGATGACCTGATCTGTGGGAAAGACTGTGTTTAAGTGATCTGTCCGTTTCAGATTTGTAATGCCTCTTTTGCTACAAGAGATCGCCTCCGCTCACACCTTGTATGCCATGAAGATAAAATACCCTGTAAGGTTTGTGGAAAGTTTCTGCGAGCTGCCTACATGACAGACCACCTCAAAAAACACAGCGAAGGACCTCATAACTTCTGCAGCATTTGTAACAAGGGTAAGTTCAGTTACCGGAAGTGGGGCTTGACAACATGGCAAAAAAATGCATCATGATTTTTTTTTCTCATGTTGATTGATTATTTTATACAGAAGTATAAATACATACATATAAATACATGCTGATTCATGAACTTAGACTTGAGGTCTAAAAGGTCTGTCAAACAAGAGCAAATGCTTTCCTCCAGTTTCATTTAACACACGAAAAATCTTTCATTGTCTCATCCAAACTCCGGAACTAAGTGATGTTTCTGCCAAAAAAATGACAAAGCCACACAATGACTATTGAGATTGACCAAAATTGAGATTTGAATTTCCCAGCTTTTCTGAAGTTTGCACTGACAGCAAGAAGTTCATTTTCCATACACACTGTCCAATGAATTAGTATCAATGGAATCTGTCAAACTTTAATATATCTCATTAAAGCCTTGCATGTTGCGTTGTTGTACTGTTATACTCATTTTAAGTGATCTTACATCATTATAGGTGTTTTTTGAGCTGGCAAAAGGTTCCTGTACCATTGCTGTGTATACAACAACATACAATGTTGTGCTCTTCTGGTCTCAGGTTTCTCCACTGCCTCATACCTTAAAGTGCACATAAAGACGCACCATGGCACCCCACTGCCCCCCTCGTTCCCTGAGCCTCGGGGTGAGCAGCAGATGCTCCACGGCACCCCTTACCACATGGGACACCAGTGCTCAGTGGAAGGCAAGCAGCCGTCTGCCTATCCCAGACAAATCATGTTTTTGGCTTTCCTTTGCCCCGTTGCTCTATGGAGAAACATGCTTTTGCTTTTTGTTTAGTACACAAGCGAACATCTGCTTCTGCTCTGCTGAGTCTTTGCTCAAATGTCAGGCTGTAAACTTCATCTTTTTTGTCATCTCCTTTGTGTCCATTTCAAGAGCTTTCTTGAGCTTTTGTTTGAACCTATCTTTACATTTCATTAATGCACATTGTGTTGGATCTAGACAGTGATTGGTAAATACTATAATATTAATATTTTTTGATGATTTTATTTTGTTGAAACTAGTTTGACCCCCTAAATCGTTACTGCCTAATGTTTGAGGTTGTTTGACGTTTTCATGCCCCATGCTTTCATGCTTGCTCTTGCAGAGTCACCTTTGCTTCTTGCTGAGTGCACAGTTAATCTGCAGAGCACGGCTGCTTAGGTTGAGCTTGGCTTTCCCATTTACTACTCGCATTTGTTGCATGACTGTTGAAATCTGTTATTCTGATATTGGTGCGATGTCACATTCCCTACTTATTAGTTATTTAAGGTGAAATCTCTTTATCTCAGTGTTGTAGTGAGTGTTTGTCTTTGTTGTTTTGGTGAAGGTAATTGTTTTGTTTGGTTTTGCTGGCCTTTTGTCTTCCCTTTCCCTTGGCTGGTGTCATGTAGACCTGTGCGCCAGTCGCCAGCTGCAGCTCACCTCGTCTGAGGCAGAGGGGCGCTTTCAAGGTCTTTCTGGACACACTCTGCTTTCTCAACCTGGCCCTCCAGTGGGCGTGCAGCCTGAGCTGCTAATGGGAAAGCCAGGTGGGGCTCCGTATTTCTGGGAGTGTCGCTCTGGGCTTCCTAGCTTCCCTGTCCATGGCTCTGCTGCAGGTCAGTACAGTGCAGCCAGAGGTGGGTGGGTCAGGTTCAGTTATTGAGGAGCATGACACAAAACGTCTGAATGGCAAAGGGGCATTATATTCAACCTATCTATTTAACTATCTCATATATGCGTTTTATTCTTTGGGTAAAAAATCATTGGTAAAGTGTGGGAAACCCTGTGTTGCTAAATAGGAACTGCTTTATTAAATATGAAGTAGCTTGTTTTGCCTGTTTTAATCCAGACTCTTGTGTTTGTGTTTTCTCTTTTCTCCTATCTTCCTTTTTCCTCCCATTGTTTGTTCCTCAGATGGACAGGAAAACACAGGTAAATGCCCACATCTAGAGTCAGAAGAATCAGACCCTTCGTTTGAAGAACTTACAAATGGAGATGAACTGAAGACTCCACAGAAGGCCGATGCACCAGACATTCAAATGCCCGCACTAGACTTTAATGGCGCCTCTGCAGGGACCATGGGCTCTCCTGAGCTCAAAGCAAAGACTGAACCAGAGAAGAAGTTTATCTGCAACATCTGCGGCCAAGCCTTCCGCACCAAGTGCTACCTCAACAAGCACCAGCACCGAGTCCACAAACACAAACCCCTGGCACAGTCAGGATCTGGCCTCAGTGACCTGGCTCCTGCCTTGTCCTCTCCCTTCTCTCCTCAACAGAACATGTCTCTGCTGGAGTCCTTTGGCTTTCAGATAGTGCAGTCTGCGTTTGCTTCCTCACTGGTGGAGGCAGACGCAGGTCAGAGCGGACTAGACTTTGGAAGCAAGTGATTGATGATAAAAGTTATTTTTGGTATCATAACCTTTTTATTTATAGAACTAAGCTTCTAGGAAATACTTTGGGACATTTATGACAAACCCAGCTTGCAATTATTTTGTGTCTCCACTGCTGCTTCCATTTCACAAATCGTAGATTTCCACAAAATGTATTTTTTATAACCCGATTATAAGGTGTAATTTTCTATCACAGCATAAAGGTTTTTCTTATCTAAAAAATGTTAAATTGACTTCCCATGTTGAAATTGCCCCAGGTTTAGAGTCTGAGTTAAATTGCCTTTACCTTTATTTTGAGGTCTTTGTAGAAGGTGCAATTTATTGGATTTTTTTTTCTTTTTTTCTTCCCACTGTGTTGTATTAATTACATTTTTCATTGTGTTGTGAATGCGATAAGTGCTTAATTCAGGCTAGGATTTACAGGGGTGCAAAAGGGTGCATTGCAACCTCATTTTGAAACTCTAATGCACCCTCAGTCGGTTTGTTCTGCAGCCAGTGCTGGCTTAATTACTTCAACTTCGACCCACACAACATTATCATTGTACAACATTTGTTCCAAACAAGTGGACACCAGCATTATTAGTCTGCAGGGTTCAAAAGTACATAAACACACAACAGAGTTTATGAATTCCTCTGTTGTATTGTATTTATTTGATAAATTGTGAAAGTTTGACTAAAAATAGACTGTACACATGCTGCCAAAACATGACTTTATCATTTAATTGTAGGTTAGTAACACTGTCATTAACACAGGGACCAAGACAAGATGTACATTTTGTAGATTAGTAATTTTGTTTGCCTTTTTTTTTTTAATCCTGTATTTTACTGAGAAAAAAAAAATCAAGTTCTGTTTGGTGTACACCGGCACTTTTCTACTGTCTTTAGTTTCAAATTGTGTGGTGTGCAATGTTTTTTAGATGACTTGATTCCAACATTGGCTCAAATAGAGCTGCTGTACTCAACTTACATGAAATGTCCTTAAGTTGCGTATTTGAGGTATGTTAAGGGCTAAGGTGTCCCAAATTGACTATTTATTTGATTAAAGCAAGTCCTGCCAATAATAATCTTGAATTAAATGCAAAAGCATATAGCTTATGTGATGGCTCTGTGACTAGAGCACAAATGTGTGTTGTAGATATCAGTGCAGTTTCATTTCTGTTTTGTGTGTAATTAAGTACATTCCTTTTTATTTATAATTATATTGTGATTGTAACGTGTACAATTCATATCCACACATTTTATGAATATATATATATATATACATATATATATATATATGAGAGAACATATTCTGGCTCCATGCGTGTCTAAAGCTCTTACACATTTCCTCTGTTCACCTGTTCTGTCTGCAGACTTTAATTTAACGCACTAAAGAGTTACTTGTGCATGTTTAATGGGCCTTTTAGTTGATCACTGGTTGGTGACTGTTATAAATTTGATGTCATCCCACAATGCTTATCAATTATACCCTTAGTTTTGTTCCTGTGTTCTGCACTTACTTGATTCTCCAAGAACAAGTTAATGGTTGGTGAATTTTGACACCAGGCGCTGTCAAACTACTGTCAGAATGATTGATACTTCCTATGTAAACTGTTCCTTCATTATTTAAGTCCTTGTTTTCTGCTTTTCGTCTGTTGCAAAGTGCCTTCCAAGTACTGATTGTGCACAGCAGTGGATTAGAATTTTTTTTTTTTTCTAAAATGTACAGCCTAACCAAGACTCATTTGTGTCAAAGAACACACTGGAGATGTACAGGATGTTGACAGTATTTTATAAGACGGCTCCGGAAGAGTGAGCGACATGTTTTTAATTCTTCAAACATGTTTTAATGTGGACATACTTTTCTACAAATACTTGTTTTTGTACTCTGTAATTGAGCCTCATCTCTTTTGTTGATAAAGAGATGAGTGTTGAATAAAAGGCAATTGAAACGGTAACATTTTATGAAACCTTTATTGACACAACTGCTTGTAATGAAGAAAATACTGTAGTGTTCGTGCCCTTTAAGGTTTTAAAGACAATGAACAAAGATATATAAATTACATCATATGCATACACGTCTAGTAATCCAGTGGACCAAATCCACTAGACTTTCTTGCAAAAAGAGATAACGTACTGTGCAAATTTGAAGATATCTCCCTGGCAACTAGATACGGTCCTTGATACCGGTTGTAATGAATCTGCTTAAAACATACACATTTTCATAAGTGAGTGGAGTTACCACAGGGTTGTATTTCAAAATAGTAATTGGTAATGAGCAATACACTATTTCTCTGCAAAATTTGTAAATCTAGATAATTAAATAAAAATCATTAAAAAAAAGTTCAGCCTGTTAAGTTATAATTTGGTCCCTCGACCAATCTCATGAACTTCAATGTCAGCCTTCTTATTTTTAAAGTTCAGTTGGTGGAAGCTCTCCATAATTTCAACCATTGTCTTTCCTTTGGTTTCTGGCACAAAATAAATCAAGAAAGCTGCACTTAGAATGCTATAAGCCACAAAAATGAGAAAGCAGTATTGGCCAAGTGCATCCTGCAGAGGAAAGAACAAATATCCAATAAAATACATCATAATTATGTATTTAATGTATTCAGTATGTTATCCAAATGTATGCTTACCACAATGTACCCAAAACACAGCCCCACGATGAACATCCCGAGCCAGTTTATCGTGCCACTGATGACATAGGCAGAGGGACGCCAGGCTTGTAGGAAAAGGTCTGCCGGCAGGGCCATGGACACGCCAGCTGAAATGTTACAATGACAGTCTTATTCCATCAAAATAAAGACACATTTTGTCACGTTGTTTGAAACTTACAAGGTCCGAGTCCATAAATGCAGATGACACAGAAAATAAGGCCAATGTTCACATACGGGAGTACCGGATTCAGGTCCTGTCGGGAAAACAAGACATTAAAGAAAGTTATTGAGTTCAATTGGGAGATGGAAGTTTATTCTCTTACAGTGGGAGACAGAGCGGTCAACACTGAAGAGTTTAAAAGTGTGGGTACCTTTATGGAGAGCATTACTGTGAGAACAGACATGGTGATCCCCATCAGGAGGTATCCATATCCCATCAGCTTCTTCCTACCTGCTCGATCTATAAGAAATGACTAGACACACAGAGTAATGCTCTTATCAACAAGCAAAAACGTCTGCACACAAAATTTAGGATGAAATTAGGGTTAGGCCTTTAAACTATTCTTCTAAAGCAAATCTGATGTTTTGTATGCAGTGTGTCACTTGACTTACACATAGAGAGATTGTGATCAGTTCCGTTGCTCCAAGGCCAATGGCCAGGTAATGCATTTGGTTCTCCGGGATTCCTGATTCCCGAAAGATGTCATAGGCATAGAAGTATAACTAAAGACACACATATCAGGTAGACAGTATTAGGGCAGTGGTACTCAAACCTTTCACACCAAGTAGGCCTACCACATCTAATAGATTACCCAGGCTCCTCCATAAATCAGGATTAACCAAGTATATAGTTGGTACAAGGCCCTGGGTTCGATTCCCACCTGGACGGGGCCTTTCTGTGTGGAGTTTGCACGTTCTCTCCGTGGCTGTGATTTTTCCTCCGGGTACTCCAGTTTACCCTACCACTAAAAATATGTACAATAGGTTCCCCACTGGGGCCAGGACTCCCCTGTTAAAGAGAGTCTTAATCTCAGTGGGACTTTCCTGGTTAAGTAAAGGTGAAATAAATAAATAAAAAAGTAGCTAACCACCACCAAACATGGAGTGAATGAATAATGCAATGTAAAGCATCTTTAACATTTCAAGCTTTAACAAATAATGGGAATAGCACTGTATAACAAAGTGCAAGTTTAGTGGCGCTCTAGAACAGATTCCAGAACTTGAGGTCAGGGCACCAAGTTAGGGTCCCCCCAAACTTTACAGTGGGGCACCGGTGCTTCTTAAAAGAGGTCAAGAATAGGGCTGCACAATATATCGCGAAAAATATCCTATCGCGATATTAGCTGATGCAATATCCGTATCGCCAGAAGCCACAATATATCGCAACATCACCATAGCCTTCATCTGACTGAGATCGACCCATTTTTTTTGCAAGTCATGTGTAAAAGTTCAGTTTAAGTTTAACATTTACTAGCCTTGTTAAATTCTACCCTTGTTTAGGTCCTGATGGGGTGTTTTTTAAGTCTTCTTTTGACACAATTTGCTGGAAAAATGGAACATATCGTGTTTAGTGAAATATCGCAATAATACCGTTATCCCGATGTTGCACGGCAATATCGCATATCGCAAGTCACTTCAATATCGTGCAGCCCTAGTCAAGAATATGGAAGAGCTACAGAACAAGTGAAACAGCTACACGGGGTCGGCCAGGTTGGATTAAATTCTGGGGTCAGTAAAATCAATCACCATTTTACTGACCCCAGTATTTAATCCAACCTGGCCGTGTAACTGTTTCACTTGTTCTGTGTCGCACTGCATCCAGAATAATTAGTGCCCTTCCCCGCCCCCTCCCCACTAAAAGTCAGTCTTCACACGCCCCTGATATTGGAGCCTAAACTCACAGCGTTGATGCCGCAGAACTGTACGCCAGCGCACGGGATGGCCAAGGTGAGGAGCTGCCACCTGACGCAGCGGGACGTCAGCACGTCCCTCACTGTCTTGGCCTTCTGTCCCCGCGCGCTCTCCCGCTCCTTCTCCATGTCGTCCAGCTCCTGTTTGAGGTCGCTCTCCTGCCACAGCCACTGGAGGGCCCGCTTACAGCCCTCTGTGTCGCCTCTGTCGATGTAAGTGTACCGCGGGGATTCAGGGAAGACGAGCAGCGTGGCGAACTGCAGGATGGCGGGAAGTCCACTGACCGCCAGCAGGAAGGGCCACACGTCCTCCGTGCCCAACACCTCCCTGTTCGACATTTACACAGAACACAGCGTCAGTGAGAGACATTTCTTTTTCTTTTCTTTTTTTTTTTTACACATACAATTTCACTTAATTATTATTAATTAACTTATATAGGCTATTATTATTATTATTATTTATTTATTATTATTATTTATTTATTATATTATTTATTACTATCAAAACTAGCACCATCAAACCAGGTTTGAAATGTTTTACACTTGATCGTTAATGCTAATTACATTTTACACAAGGGGGTCCTGAGTATATTGAGTGATTTTGGGGGTCGGGGCCTGAAAGGTTTGGAAATCCTTGAGATAGAGTGTGCTTCTGCTGTCCTTCAGTCCACCTCTGTCTAACCATTGGTAGGATTTATTGATATATCGGCCTCAGCCATGTCTCTTAGCTATATATAGGCTATACTCCATATATAATCATAAAAAAACTTCTGTTCTGTTCTGCGCAGTATCTTTGCTGTTCCTAAAACTGCACTTGTCTGGACCGAGATGTCTGATGTATTTCCTGGGATCTGCTGTAGCCACTCCTCCAGTTTAGGGGTCACTAACCCGAGTGCCCCAATGACCACCGGGCCGGCACCACAGATGCCTGCACCCTCCAGGCCTTCTCCAACTCTTCTCTGAGCCCCTGGTACTTCTCTAGTTTCTCGTGTTCCTTTTTCCTGATGTTGAAGTCGCTTGGTATTGCTATGTCGACCACAATGGCTTCCCTCTGCTCTTTGTCCACCACCACAATGTCCGGTTGGTTCGCCATTACCATTTTGTCCGTCTGTATCTGGAAGTCCCACAGGATCTTGGCTCGGTCATTCTCGACCACCTTTGGAGGTGTTTCCCACTTTGACCTTGGGGTTTCCAGCCCATACTCTGCACAGATGTTCCTGTACGCTATACCAGCCACTTGGTTATGGCACTCCATGTAAGCTTTCCCTGCAGCATCTTACACCCTGCAGTTATGTGCTGGATTGTCTCAGGGGCCTCTTTGCACAGTCTGTACTTGGGGTCTTACAGGTAGTCAATTAGAAATGCTAGGAAAGATTTTAAGAGAAATTGCCAGTCATAAGGTTGTTAGGTCTGAGTGGTGCATACTTAATCCCAATAATCTGGCCCGTAACTTTGCCTAAACCGATGAAGATGGATCCTGTGAGTGTCAGAAAACCTCGTAGTTCCTTTGGAGAGCTTTCTCCTAGGTACATGAGGTGAACGCTGAGTCCCAAACCTAAAGAATAATACAAGGTGAATGATGAGTGTCATACTAAATAACGGATCATTGAACTGGCACAGGGTTACATACCAACATTGTATCCATATAAAAACCGTCCCAGCAGAATCATCTCAAAAGACTTGGCTGCACGACTGAACAGCATGAGCAAGGCAGCCACCATTGCCACCACATTATTAATCAATAGAGCCTTTTTCCTTTGGATATAAAAGGAAAGATAAGAAATATCAAAACTAATTCCACTTATACTCACTTATTACTAGGCAAAAGTACAAGTAGAAGAAAATACATTTTACCGTCCATATTTAACAGGGAGGCTGCCGCTGTGGATGGCTCCAGCCCAGGCCCCCAGGCTTAAAACAGCCACAATGAAGGACCAGATGAGCTGATTGGATGATTCCTCCAGCACACTGCTGTACCTCCACATCCACGTATAGTTCACAAAGCTTTGGACGTGCTACAATCACAATTGAATGAACTTTAATTTCACAAAATGACACAAAGCGATCAATAATGCTTGAGTTGAGACGTTTCTCAAATAGCCACATTGTAGTTATTTTGAATTCACTCAGTACTCAATGATGCTAAACTACTATTGTCGATTGACAGAAGTGAGGCCGCCAATCTCCGACAGCATCACTCACTCACTCACTATATTCACACCGCCTGAATCTCACTGAACTGCAGCAGTTTTGTAAAGAGGAAGAGTCCAAGATTCATCCTGATCTGTAACTACAGAAAAGCAGTTATTGCTGCAAACGAAGGCTGCCTCAGGGCCTGGACAACATGCTATCATCAATAGAAAAATGAATTCACAGGTTTATCAAGATATTTTGCAGAAAGATCTGAGACTTTCTCAACAGCGAGGAATAAGTAAGTGATCCATTGTATTAAATAGCTGGTTGACCCTTCTTTTGCAACAATAAGTGCTTTTCTGTAGTTGCAGATAAGACGCTCACAACGATCAGTTGTGAACTGTTGCAGTTCAGTGAGATTCAGGTGGTGTACTTACTTATTCACCATTCTCCTGTGAATGTTTAGATGTTACGGCCAATAAAAATATGATAAAATGTAAATGTTTGGGTGGTATTAGTTAAAGCAGACACTGTTTAATCATTCTAATGATTTTGATGAAGATCAGACCACATTTAGTGACCAATTTAGGCAAACAGTGTACTCACTTTTTCTTGCCACTGTATATCTACAATCACTGTTGTCAACCACTTTACATACTTTTTTTAATAGTTTCACATTTTTCACATTTTTTTCTGGCTGCTCAAAAGTTTTGTTGAAGCAACATTTTTACTGAAGGGTATTTTTTACAAATACATATTTTGTCAGCTTGTATAAAATTCAGCACAAATTAAGAGTAAGAGGATATTGTTTGGCTTACCACAGCTGGTGAAGCGATTACAGACACCTGGATGCCATACTGGAAGGATCCTCCGATGCCCAACACTACAGTGAGTAGATACAGCCTCCAGTACTGCAAATGATACAATCAGACAAGTTATATAACAAGGAATATGTACACACTACAAGTACACAATAGACCACTCCGTGTGTTTGAGTCCCATGTAAATGGGACTCAAACAGGCAGATTCTTGATACTCATTGTTTTGTCATTTGTCACTTACATAGAACAAAATGACTCAGGCATGTAATGAGAAGTAAAAAATTAACAGCCTTAACCAGCAGTTCTGCTTTCATAGACGGATCATGAGCCTTGAAACTGAACATTTGAGTTGAGAGCTGCATCATGTTTGGCCAAACACTTGAAACCATGCTCATACTAAAATATATCTTCTATGTTAATTAAAAACAAAAAATATCATGTGGTTTATTTAGTCAAGATACAAAAAACATGTTTGTGAATGAGACACACATAATAATAACTAAAGCAATAATACAAAAACATACAGAAACCAGACTGACCCAGTTAATCTAAATCAAAGAAACCGAATGATTGAATGACGACTTTAGAGCAATTGTTTTCTATTTCAGTTTGCAATCAACTGCAAAACACTAAACGCTCAATCAGACCTACATTTATTTCGTAAATGTAAATTGCCATGTCACAAACCTTGGTCGAAGCCATGTCTTCTGCTCGTCCCTCGATGGCACTTGTCCCATTGACGCTCATGTTACTTTTATATAAAGGATGCTCCCAAAAGTTACACATCAATCCGCCGTAGTTGTGCATTCATGGTAATGGTCGAGCTCTGACGTGGATGATAGGAAGGGGCAGACTTCACGCTGGATCCAACTGGCTCCACAATCCATGTCCTGCTTAAGCATTAAATTCACGCATGTGTACAGCTGATGTCCTTCCTACGCAGACGTGGTGTTGTTCTACCTGACAGTAACATTGTAACACACAGATAGAGGCACATGGCCACAACAGGAATACATCTAGTTGTGTCTGGTTCTTGCTACTGCCAAGGTGATTGAGGTCTTCAGTTCAACAATAGGTTTTCATTCAGTGTCATAATATTCGCCTCAATTATTAGAACTGTGTGAATCCTGTGGTTGAATCTACTGCTGTTATCAGTGTTCAGATATTGTGGCATGGTTTATGGTTGATGTCTTTTTCTATTCCTGAGCCTATTGCCAAAACAGAATGGGATGAAGTTCTGTGTTGTCTGTGTAAGTACTGTACATCAGTAATATTTTTTCAATCACACAGAGATATTTGTGGACTCTAGGCCATGGCCAAGTGTACAAACTATGTACCTACAGCAGTGTAAGGAAGGAGAGGGAGAGAGCCTTTCTTTGTACTTAACATTGCTAAATTTATAGCTTCTGCATTTGGGAATTAACACTTTTCTATAATCATTTTACTGTAATCATTTCATTTCAAGGACAATGGAGTAATGATGGGAAATAGTCCTGTTTCAAAAAGTGACAGTGTCAGAATGCAAGGGGGTAGAACAGTCGGGAAAAAAAACAAAAAAAACTAAAATGTATTTCTATCCTTCGTTTCCGGTCATGGTCATAGCTTTTGTGAGCTTTTGGAAAAAATGTTTGGATCTGTACAGGCTGGGTGTGGGAAGCGATTTACAATATATCTTCTGCCTCAGCAGTGTTTGACCTTTGTCAGCAACAGTGTGACAATCTTCCAGTTCTACTTACTTTATGCCTTTTACTTTGACATATGTTCCACTATACTAGTAACTGGCATATGAGGAGTTACTGAATGGTTAATGGTTCCTATAACAATACATGATTGAAGAAAAGCTGATTAATGTTTGATGCAATTTGTGCAATATTTTTTAGATTATGCACTTCGATCAGTCTCCACCAGTAAGGAAAAGTAATTTAATTTGTGCAAATGTCAATAGGTCCATAAAATACATTCCATGCCACATAAATCCATAAAATATTAATGATATAACATGTCAGCTCAATGTAATCATTTTGCTTTTACATCTGTGCAAATACCATTTAAAGTGTTGGAATGACAATAAAAAACATACATATCTTACATATTTCTTTGATCATTCGGGCTTATAATAAACCTTGTCCAGATGAAGGAGTGCTTATTTACAAGGGAGTGATTCTGTACTTGTGTCATGTGCATTGTACATGGCACAAGTATAAAGTTCTCTTCTCCAGTCCCAGTGCAGAGTGTTTCTACAAAGCTGTGGAGTGGCACACCTCTCCCAGCTGATACTTGGCCTTGCACTGTGGAGAGTCCGATGGGTCCAGGCCTTTGAAGTTAAGTTTGTGAAACTCAGCTGTGATGGCAGAAAGAGACTTCCCTTTGGTCTCTGGAAGAAACATCCCGACGTAGACAGCAGATAATAGGCAGACTGTAGCGAAAGGCACGAAGCAGTACTCCTTCAACCCACTCTGAAAAACAACCACAAGTGTTGTTACATCAAGTTAAGGTTTTAGAGGTCTGACCGACAAGATTTGGAACAATTACGTAATAAATGATTACGCACTGTACTACACAGGTGGGAGTTCTGCTATTGTTGTTCTTTTTTTTTTTTTTTAAAGAAATGTGTGGCGCATAGGCAGCTATGAGTGAAGGGGGTGAAAGGCAGGGAGAGATATTCAGCAAATTGTCAGTGCCAGGACTCTAACCCACAACGCCAAGGACAGCTACAAATGCAGCAGCTTTACCTACTAAACTATTGGCTGCACAGGGCTAACTCTATTGTTGAAAGCTGCGTTATGGAACTTTATTTGTGAAAAAATAAACTTGATATTTGTGCGTATTTGACCTTTTTGTGACCCAGCGGCCGTATGGGTGGATAAAGGGACTATAGGGAGTTTAAAAATGTTAAAACTAAGTATTTTCCTCCCCCTACATGTTCCAGCCATGTCCTAATGTGTAGAATGAGCTCAGACCTGTTCACCACAACTGCCTCTAAAATCCTAAAATCCGAATTGTCGTCATGCACGAGCTTAATATAGAAGGTGCAGTTACACATATGGCCTGAGGTGGCAGTAGTGAGCATAAAATGGCGAACTTGTATCTAGTCCCTTTAACATGTCGTCTTTACTTTCAATCACAGTGGTCTCTGGTGGTGAGAGGGTCTGTCCACAGTGAAAACCAACCAGAAACTTGAAAAACAATTGATCCTGGGGCATCATAGAGACAACTGTGATGGAAAGTAAAGGCACCATGCTAACCACTGGGTCACTTAAAGGTCAAATACTCACTAACAAAACATAAAAAGTTCCATAATGCACCTTTAATACTACACGCACATGTCAGGAGCAGTGAGCAAACATGACAGGGGCAAATACTGCATGATATATTAAAATGGCCATACTCTTGTTGTTGTTGTTGTTGTTGTTGTTTTTTATTGTTATAAGATGTATTTGGTTTGTCAAACCCACTTTCTTTTATGCTATATCTGAGTGGTGGAGTATTGTTACCCAACTCTGCAGAGAACTATTCTTATTCAGTACATCAATGTTAAGACTATTATACTGTAGATCAGGGGTCACTAACGTGGTGCCCGTGGGCACCCAGGGGCCCTTTGGGGCATGTCCAGTAGCCCTTGCGACTTCTTCTAAAGTGTAAAACACTTCATTTTCTTGAATCTAATTCTTAAAATTACAGTTATTTCGGTTCTTGTGACTCGGTATGAGTTTAAAATAAAGCTATTTTAATATGATATGGGGTCAATATCCTATAAGTGAACAGTGTACGTTTAAGTCTTTAGGATTTGTTTTTAACTGGTAGCCCTCGAACAACTTAATGCTCTTAAAGTAGCCCTCAGCTGAAATAAGGCTGGTGACCCCTGCTGTAGATGCATGTTCCTGCTCCAATATCTTTACAAAAACATATTAAGAAAAAAGTAGTAAATCTAGTTACTGACCACTAGAAAAGGAAATATCATCCCGACTATGAAAAGGTTGATCCACAGCATGGAGCCAGCGATCGTGTAGGCTGCTGGTCGAGCGGACTGGTTAAAGATCTCTGTGGGCAACACACCAGTGACCCCAGCTGAAACAAAGAAAATGTCACTGGTTGGAGGATATTGTTATATTAAAACGTGTTCAGTCAAGTCTCCTACCTGGCCCCATGCCAAAGCTGAGGATGTACGTAAAGATGCAGGTCATCCTGAGGTAGGGCATCCACGAAATAGACTGCTATAGAAGAGAAGAAAACACAAGAGCAATTAGTTTGACTATTCGATTTCAAAACAGTGTTTGGGTCTGTACTAACTTCACAAAACACATTTTCTTTAAATGGAGATGAACACTAGAAGAAATTGCACCTGTTTAATTGGGCGCTATGATATTTTTGTAGCTGTTTATACTATACTTATACCTCAAATGACAGGGCGATTGTGAAGACGATAGCCCAAACAGTCATGAGTATGAAGCCGCCCATCAACATGAACCTCCGGCCTTTGCGCTCAATCAGCAGGTTCTGGAAATAAGGATAATTTTTTAGCTTTTTAGCTAATATTTTTAGCTTTTCTGGAATCTGGAATTGCCAAAAAATGCGAAGTAAATTTACTAATGGTTTGCTGACTTGTGAACCCTCGTCTCTTGGTTGCAATACTGTTTGCAGTTTAAAATTTGATGATTCGTAATTGCACATTCAAGGCTATGATTCAATAATTTTAAAAGAAAACGCAATTATTATTCTCAGGGATTGCCTCCACAAACTGCAAATCTTATGGCTTAGAGATTTTCTTTACTGCATTTGTCCAGTGCACTTCCTCCATGGGGGGTTCCCCAGGCAAACCATGTGTTTTTCTTACATAAACATTAGCTGTGCATTTGCATTAGGCGCAATAAGAAGAAAACAAAGGCCATACCACTGTAGCCTGTTATGTAATTCATCAGACATACTTACACATATAATACAGGCTGTGAATTCACATGAGCCGGTGCCTATTGTGACATACTGGACTGCATCAGCAGAGATCCCGGCCTCTTTGAAAACATAGGAGGCATAGAAGTAAATCTGCAACAAAAGGACACAAAACTGTTACTTTTAGTTGTGTAACTAATAAGCTCACATTGGCCTCATTTTGATAATACTCTGTCAGCCTTCAAATCTGACCTGATTCTGAGTATTCACCCAGAACAGAAAGACATCTTGTGCAAAGCCATAAACGTTAAGGCAAGATTTAAAATGCCAGCTTTGCCAAGTTTGTTTTATTTTTTCCATTAAATTAGGAAAAGGAGGACATAGGTCCAGGTATCAGGTTTGGTAAATGCTCTATCAAAGAGAGCTGCTGAGCCTCCCTGAATATTGGATGTCCTATGTAGAATTAGTATTCAGTATAGATGCTTTATTATTGATGCCACCCACCGCAGTATCACTGTAAAGTGCCTACCCTCTCAAATATCTTATTATGACTTTGGGAGCACACAGTACTGGTGAAAAACAAAAGGATATGTGATACTGTCGCTGAACCTCAGTGTTCGCATTACACATGACGAGGTTTATGTGACACTGTTTCCTAGAGGCACTCCTACAGCTTGTTACTATTTCTGAACTGACTTACAGTTGATTGTAATTATAGAAGAGTAGAATTTAAATGCACAAACAAAAACTAACAACAAAAATTTTCAATCTATACTTTAAAAAGTAAATCATTTTTGTCACTTTGCCAAAAAATAATATGTTAAAGAAGAGGGTATCAGAGCGTTCAGTAATTGTATAATGGTAACATTTCCTCTAAAACTAAAGTTGGACATCGTTAGTTTCATACCGAGTCATTTCCACAGAGCTGCATGGCACTGCTGACCACGATGACAGAGAGGAGCTGCCATCGGACGGCCCGGTCCCTGAACAGGTCCCAGGGTCCACTGGGCCGCATATCTTTGATCTGAGCTTGCTCCTCTAAAATCTCATCCAGCTCACTGTTCAGCGCCTCACTGCCATGCAGCCGTCGCAGAGCTGATCCAAGAAAATAGATGCATTGAAAATGTGATAACATGTAGAGGACATTGCCTTTGTTTTGTTTACAAGCAATTATCCAACAGTATGTACTTATAATAACAATTAATTCCATATTAGTTTTTTCATGCCACTTTTACCGTCCAAGCAGGCCTCTTTGTCCTCTCTGTCGATTAGCAGGTATCTGGGGCTCTCTGGGAACCAGGGCAGCGTAAGAAGCTGAATGAAGCCAGGAATGGCATTACTGGCCAAGAGGTAATGCCAGCACGATTCGCTCCCCAAAATCTCCCTGCAAATAAAGAATAATGCAGTATTAGACATGTAGCAATGCCTTACTTCTAATCAATATTATTATTTATGGGGCACCTCAGTCCTACCACCTGTCCCAGGACAACTCCAAACGCTGTGAAAACTGCTGATGACAGAGATAACGCCCCTCTCAGGTGTTTTGGTGCACTTTCTCCGAAATACATTGGCTGAACATTCATGCTAATTCCTGTCAAAGCAAAACAGTAAATGGTCACATTTACAGTATAAAGAGCTTTTCTACCTATGTAAGCCACTCAAACTCACCCATTCTCACGCTCATTCACACAGCAGCATCAGACACTAGAGGCAAGGTGGGTGAAGTGTCTTGCCCAAGGACACAAGTGTGTCACAGTGTGTATCTGCGGGATCCCCCCCCCCACACACACACATAATAACATAATAACAACGCTCTTTTTTAATCTAGGGTTAGAACTTGGGGTTACCACATAATGACGTGCTTGTGATTTGTTTCATTTGTTTGTTCAAGCAATTATTTACAATTAAGAAAGACAATAGTTACCGGCGTTGATTCCCACGAGCACACGCGAAATGATGATCATCTCAAAGGATCGGGCAGCTCTGCTCGTCACAGCGAAGAATGCAGCACTCATCAGAAAGATATTATTCAGCAGGAGGCATTTTTTCCTAGAAACATCCAAAAACATATCATTTCTATTAACTTACTGAGTTCAGGACAATATAGGTTTTTTCAAGGACAAGAGAAAAATGTCTTTGGTAAAAGAAAGTAAATGTATAATCCTTGCTTGATGATTAACAGAGAAAGCACTGCCAGTCAAAACGCATGTGGATGCTGCGATATCTTTTGTACCTTCCAAATCGTATGGTCATGGGTCCCGCAATAAGTGCTCCAGTGAAGCCTCCCAAAGAGAAGATAGAGACAATGATCGTCCAAACTAAGGTGACTTGGTAGTTCTCCAACTGGACGTCCCATCTTTCCAGAAACGTTTCATTGATGAAAGTTTGAATGAACTGAAAAAGAGTTAAACATTAAATTGCTATTGTGTCACTGTGAAAACACACTCCCAGAGCTCTGAAAAAAGACCCCTAGACCCCCATACGTCAACTCCCTGTATTGCTCGGGCACAGGCTTATTTGCTTGGATAAATTCAATTATGTACACAGTTCCGTATACTTACAGTAGTGGGCGCGTTCATTATAGCCAAGTTGTATCCATACTGCAGGGTCCCTCCGATGGCAGCTGAAGCCACCATTAGGACCAGAGTCAAAGGACTGCCCTGTGGATGAAATCACATCCAATCAATTATTCATATGGAAGAGGAGGGAAGGTGAGTGCTTCAGTGGGCAAGAAAGTTTGCGTCTAAACCAGGGGCTCCTCAGGATCAAGTAGAGTTAATCCAACTAGGAAAAAAAGGAGATCCGAGGCACTCTGAGCAAAAGTCCTTTATTTAAGGGGACATAATATAATCAATTATTCATATGGACAATGATACAGTACTTTGTTCCACTACGTCTGTGTGGGGCAGTTCATTCATTTTACAAGTGCGGTAAAGGACAGAGAAGCCTGATGAAGCAAAAAAGCAAAATATTAAATTCTTCTCTTCATTTCACTTCTACTATTCCCATGCCGTTTATATTAAATGTATTACTAGATTCATAAATATAGATTAATAAGTATATTAAGTAGTCTACAGGTGTTTTTCTAAACATACTTCATTTGCACTTGAGTAAAAATAAGATGCATTTTTTAAGCATAACGTTTAAAACCAGTAAACACATGAAAACGTGTCAAATGTAAGTATCCAATAGCAAGCATTAACGAGGTTTCATTATTATATTTAATAGCAAAATGTGATGCAGTGTTTAGTTCACATCAGTACAAGACAATAGGTAGTAATAGGTACTTGTGAACATTTGTACTGATGTTGATAAGAAACTAATAACTTTTTTAAGCAGCTTTTGAGAATTACTTCGATTTGTTATTTTAATATAATCTAATGATAAAAACTATAAACTATTGCATATCCATAATGAAAATCAACAAATTATATAATTGAGTAGCAAATACCTTTTGTGATCCAGGGTTGGACATGTTGAAAACTGATGCCGCACAAACTGCCCTGGAAGGCACCGTTATATTCGGCGCCCCGATCGCAACCCTGCTCCTGCCAGAGGTTCAGCCCACCACCTCCAGGTCCTTCCAGGTCCCAAATAGAGCCTGGTACCTGCGCACACAGCACGAGGCCACACCATGGGCCCACATGCGCGCCTCACCTCACTCGTGAACGCGCTCAAGGGTACCGTGCACGTACAGACCATGGATGTATTGTTTCCAGACTGGTCAATACATGACCGGTCTAATCGGTGACCGCAGAGGGCACTGACGTCACTGTTATTATTACATTAAAAACAAGTTCATTACGAGCTGTTGAAGTTTGCCGCATTATTTGATCAGGAAATGCGAGGCGACGTGTATCACGTATTTCAAGTACTGAGCGCAACATCAAATGATGTGATATGACATAAATATCAGAGTATGATCCTTACCTAAAATTCATCTGTCCAGCAGATGGCGCTAGTTGCAAACCACCGAGGCCCCATTCCTGTGTTTCTTTTTTGTAATATGCATATGCCAAAACTAGTTTGAGTGTTTAATAAAGGACCAAGAAACTGATTTATGGCTATTGTGCCCTTTTATATTACATAGGCCTACATAATGCAGCAAAATAATATTTGCCAAATTTGGACAGACATACAGGTGAAACTCGGAAAATTTGTATCGAATATCGTGAAAGGTTCATCTATTTCTGTAATTCAACTTAAAATGTGAAACTAATAGGCCCATATGATGTAGACTCATGACATGCAAAGTGACATATATCAAGCCTTTGTTTTAATTTTGATGATTGTGGCTTACAGCTTGTAAAAAAACAACTTCAAAATATCAGAAGATTAGAATATCACATAAAATTAATAACAAAAAAAACGAGAAATGTCAACCCTCTGAACTATAATCATGCATATGTACTTAGTACTTGGTTTGGGCCCCTTTTACTTGAATTATGCCGTAGTGCAGTGTGGCATGGATGCCATCAGCCTGTGGCACTGCTGAGGTGTTATGAAGACCAGGAGGCTTCAATCAGAGGAATATGACATTTGAAGCCCATGTCCAGGATCCGTCTGTGTGGCTCTTGATGCACTGACTCCAGCCTCAGTCCTCTCCTTGTCCCCCACACTTTTGAATGGCCTTTTCCTGACAATCCTCCCCAGACTGCGCTCATCCTGAGATGTTTCTGAGATGTTTTATTTGGGGATTTTACAAGCTGTGAGCCATAATGATCAAAATGATAACAAATAAAGGCTTGACATATCTCACTTTGTCTGATGATTGTGGCTTACAACTTGTAAAAAACAAACAAACATTAGAATATTGTGTATTGCAGTGTTAATTTCGTCGATTTCAGCTCTGAGCTTTGATCATGTGGAGCAGCTCCATGAAGCAGAGGACCAAGATTAAATATGATTATAATGAATATTATCAATGCAAGACTAGTAGACTAACCCTAAATTTACTTGCAATTTTAGTCGACTAAAACTAGACTAAAATTTAAGATATTTTTTTTAACTAAAACTAGACTAAAATCGATTTACATTTTCGTCAAAAGACTAAGACTAAAACTAAATTAAAATATGTTGTCAAAATTAACACTGATGTATTGTCGGCTCAAAATATCACCTTTTCATCAGTTAATCCATCCAAAACACCTGCTATGGGTCCCTGAGACTTAAAATGGTCTCTCAGTGGTTCAGTAGAATTCACCATCAGGGGTAAGACTGCTGACCTGACAGTTGTGCTGAAAACCATCATTGACACCCATAAGGAGGGAAAGCCTCAAAAGGCAATAGTAAAGGAAGTTGGAGGTTCTCAAAGTGCGGTATCAAAGCTCATTCAAAGCTCAAAAAGGTGCACAAGCCACAGGGATGAGCGCAGTCTGGAGAGGATTGTCAGGAAAAGGCCATTCAAAAGTGTGGGGGACAAGGAGAGGACTGAGGCTGGAGTCAGTGCATCAAGAGCCGCCGCACACACACGGATCCTGGACATGGGCTTCAGACGTCCTATTCCTCTTGTTGAAGCATCCTGGTCTTCATAACATCTCAGTGAGTACTAAGTGCATATGCATGACTATAGTTTTCAGATGGCCGACATTTCTCGTTTGAAATAATTCCGATTCCAATTCTTATTTATAAGTTCAAAGAAAAGGTCTGGTTTTATTAACTTGGTAGACCCACAGTGATGATAAATTACTGAGCAGGTGCCTTTTATATGTTGGTAAAATGTGTGTTTACATTATTTGTTTTGGTTTTCAAGAGGATAATCCAATCAGAAAGCAGAATGAGTCCCACACTTAGGCTTGCCATGTCCCATACCTGAAAACAGCTATGAAATGAACAGAAAGAGATACTGTCTCAGTTAGTGCTATAGGGCAAGTCTCCAGGAGAAAGCTCAGTGACTGAATTCGAGGCATGTGTACAGAAAACCTGTGCTTAGAACTGTCCTCATTTGGACTTTAAGGAAACCCAAGTCCAACTGTAGTAGCCTAGTGACTTTTAAACGATTACTTTTCGATTTGCGCGCTGATGCGTAAAGCTTGCGTACAGCTAAAGTTACATTTCCACGCAGAGATCCCTTTTCTACCTCCTGCGCTCGTGCCGTAACAGGGCTCATAATGAGTAGATACACCCTCCTCCCCTCCCCGTCTGTAATTGGCCAGCCTCTGACAGGATTACACGGGTTTCCTCAATTGAACGCCAGTCAAGGCAAACCCCCGGGACTGCTGTGCATTTGGCTCAATTACCGACCCGTTTGTAAACATCGTTCTTGTGGTGAAGACAAAAAGTAGCTAGAGTTTTGGGGCCGATATTTCATCCGTTTGTGTTTGATCACTGGATTTAATGTATTTTCCCACTTTCGATCCCACTCGAGCTCCCTGTGTCTCTAATGACTAATGTGGTCACCAAAGACACGGTTGCGCATGACTGAAGATTCGCGGTGTGGGTGCAGACCTCATCATGATGATGGCAAAGATGCTTTGGGACACTATATTACTAATAAGTGGTAAGAACACATATGTGACTAAACTCTTATTTTCTTAAAGATTTGGTGTTGTTGTTTTTAACTGCCATTCCTTTTCTTTCCATTTCATTTTATTGTTGCTGTGTTTATAAAGAAAAACAAAGGTTTTGTGGTATTGAAATTGGCCAAAAGGCATCATAATGATTACATTGCTCATGCTTTAACTTGTTTACAACCTCTATGCAAAATAATGATGGCTTGTCCAGGTTGTCCTTGCTTTCCCTGCTTTTTGCTTAAAGATTTTAAGTATTTCCCTGTGTTCTCCGTATTGTTTACATCTACATTTATTTTACATTTCTTAATGTAGCCTGAGCTAAATATTGTTTGTTTCTTGAAAGCCACTGTATTTATTTATAGGACTAGTATCTCATTCCTTTAGCCATCCCTGTCCCTTTGAGTAATGTTAGGTAAGCTCTCTCAATGAATGGAACATAACATTGAAAGCTTGATACTCTGTAGTTTAGAGCTGTGAATGCTGGGATACCCCTCAGGATCCAACTGTAGGTTACTGGACACCGCTCTTTGTCCCATAAAACCACAATGCAATAATGTCCCCCTTTTTTATATTTCTATAGGTACATTTAGTATATCTTTCCTACTCAATGGTGAGTTTGCAGTTCTCTTTGGATTGCTACAAGCTATTGTTGTTATTCTAGGTCAAGAGTAGACCTATATTAACACTTCATTGTGATTCTTCTCACAGGCTCCCTCTTTACATTTGGATCAGAGCAGAAAAATTCTACGCTGAGTGGTGCCAACGTCTCCTTTGAAAGCAACTCCACAGCTTTACCATATTTTTCAACAAATAGCTCATCAACAGGAAGCCCTACCACCCAAACAACAACTATTGCAACTAGCAAACCGGGCATCTCTCCAATTAAAAGTAAGTATTTGTGTTGCTTTGCATAATCCACTTTCACAATGGTCAGGTTTTGGAGAAGATTTCTACTCTAAACCTTCCCAACTGAGCATTACCCCTATCAGCAGATGCCAATGTGTGCCGTGTTGTGGTAATCCTTACTTTTCATAAATACAGATTCATTTTATACTTTTTAGGTAGAAATTATCTTCACCAAAGTGCCGACTTAAAGGCAATTAAAATATATACTTGTTTTTTAATGTTACTTTTGATAAATTACATGGTAAAAAGAGATGGCTTGGTTAGTACGTAGATGCCCCAGGACAAGAGAGAGCTTTCAGAAAGTCTGAAAGGAGAAGACAATGCATGTAGGCTGCCGTCCAAAAGCACATTTCCCGTTGGAATGGTGTGTGACAAGAACGCTATCTCCTTAAATACTCCTCTGACATCAGCCAAGATGGAGAACACGTAGCACTGTTTAGAGCAACTAAGTTTGGAATGTGTGTGACTGTAACGTCCCTGTCTGACAATGTTAATTTAATCAACCATGTCCGCACTGGTGAAAACTGAGATTCTATATAAAAAATATTGAACCATGTTTCTTTAAAAATGTGGCTCCTTGAAGAATATTTGTGGTATTTTTTGAACTGATGAAATAAACTTCAAAATGGTACTAGAGGTGGTTTTTCAGATACGTCCCCTCTTTCATAAGAAAGGTAACAAAAGGCTGTGACGAGGGTGGTGCTCCATGGCGTGGGTGTCAGCTTTAGGATTTAGCAAATGTCATTTGAGCTCTTCATGCTTAGGCTATTATTAGTTTTATAATTTGTACAGCTCTTATTTACCAAAATGTATGTTTTAAGTTAGTTAGATACAATGCCTTGTCATACTGTATTTAGACAAATAGGAAATGTTTACACTATTACATGACATTAAAATGTCCTGTGGATTGTATTTATTTATATGATGGAAAAAAAGCTGTTGCAGTAGATCACGGTCCAGCGAAACATTGAAGCATGTCCTCTTGTGCCCAGAGTTTGTGGCTGCTGCTGTTCGCTCTCACTTTGATGACTGTCCAGACTCTCATCGTCACTTCTGTTTTCACGGGATATGTCGATTTCTCATTCTGGAGGAGACGCCTGCGTGTGTGTAAGGACCTGCCTATTATTTTTATTATTATTATTATTATTTTTACAAACAATATCTTGCTTCAGGGTGTAAATGGTCTCAATCTATAGTGCTTTTTCACTCAGTAGGCACTCAAAGTTCTTCTCCATCAAGGAACCACTTACTGACGCACACTCATATTGATACACTAGTGTGCACAGACATGGGTACAATAACAAACCGTATACACGGGGATCAAATCACCATGGACAAACGCTCTTCCACTTGAGCCACTACTTTTTATGAAATGTGATATTCCATGTTGAAATGAGTCATTTCAATGTCCTTTGACAAAAACACTAATTTAGAGGGAGGTTCCATCAGCCGATTTAAGGAAAATCTGCTTGAAGCAGCTTTAAATGTGATCATGAACAACCTGTTTTTTCTTGAATAAATATATATTGCAATACAATATCTGTCATTAAGAATTGTATATTAAAATATTCTGTACTTTGCATTGCAGGTGTCATCAAGGTTTTGTTGGTATACGGTGTGAGCATGCCGACCTGTTGGCAGTAGTAGCCACCAATCACAGTCAAAACACTTTTGCCACAGTGCTAGTGTTTTGCGTCATCAGTTGCATCCTCATAGCGGTGGTGGTTACACTTCTACAGTAAGTAAAAGGACTTGAATATCTTTAGCCCTCGCGGAGAAGTGTTTAGTTAAGTTGTTCTTTGTTTAGCTGTTGGTGGAGACGGCTGTGCCGCAGGAGATATGCACATCGCAATGCCTCAGAGAAGAACAGTGGAGCGTCCTACTGGCCATCAGAGAGTGGTATGATTTTATAGCTGTAATCATTATTTTAATGTACTTGCGCTTTCATACATTTGAGTTTACTTATACAGACTTTATCTAAATATAGTGCATCACAAATACAGAAAATGAGCTCAGAAGTTAATGCAGTGCAGACATGAGCAAAGCTTTTTTACACTAAATTAAAGCAGGCAGTCGGCTATCTTTGAGAATTCAGATAACACACTACTGAGCCTCAGGAAACTACAGTATATATATATTTCAGATTTTGTTAAATAACGAGATGGTTCTGTTGATCTAACTACTATACTGTGTATTGGTTCCAGTGGTTTGAGGAGACGTAGTAAAGACCCTGTGGTTGGTCTTGTGATGACTGCAACTTCTGTTGGACTTTCATTGTGCTTTGGACTCACAAAACTTCAAGCCTTCAAGTAGTATTGGCAATCTCTGAATAGGAAATGCTACTAACCAACATCTCAAGTTGGACCCTGCTTAATCTCGGATTACCACTGACTAGTTTTTGCATTTCTACACCTCTGTGGAAATCCAACCTGCAGCTGTGAGTTCCAGACCAGTGCTGCCCATAATACGGAGAGGCTCAGTTTGGTCATCGTTGCTTCAGACTCAATGTCACCATCATCTCATACAGAGCTGATTAAGCGTCTTTGAGGATGATGAATGTGGAGTTTTCTTCAGGTAAAAGGACAACCAGGTTTTATGGTCTTGAACCAAAAGCTTCCAATTCCTAATGTAGATATTTTTTTTAGACCACATGCTTGAGCACAGAATAATTTTATATATAAGGTGAAGGGACACTGCTAGTTTTCAAGCCATTTATTGTTGGATTTTATGCAACTCACGTCACTGTTCAAAATTAGGAATTGAATACCGGACATCATTTTGTATAAAATATCCTGGATAAACAAAGACTCCTAAGACTGCAAAAACACATTGTTTGATTTGAAAAGTTGACAGTTGTTTTGTTACTATAGATGAAATGTACTTGGTCAGTTTATTTTTTTTTATTCCTGAGCTATACTTGAATATGCTTCATGTCATGCTATATCTACACTCACATTGTGATGATGTTATTGTACAATTGTCTTGGTTTAAAGACTGCACTGTTTAATTATTCACTTTTACTTTTGTCAGTGCATCGCCAGAGGTGCCCATTATCACTGTTTTTAACTGCACTGAAGGGCGCACACGGGGAAGCACATCCTAAGCATATCTGCACTTGTATTTTATATATTTTATTTCTAAAATGATTCTACTATTCTGAAGCATTGCCTACTTTTATCAAGTTATCTATTAAACAACATTAAATGCATTGCTAAATAGGAATACAAAAAAAACTGACCGGTTAAACTTTTTGTTCAAATGTGGGGCATTTATGTGCCCATATTTTCTTTGTTTACATGACTTTAATTGTGATGAAGACAATGTGGCTTTTTTTAATTCACATTTTACTAACCAATTTATTTTGTCTCATCTAAAGTCTCTATTATTCACATTTGTTTTCAATGTTGAATTAAATATGCAACTGCATTTCTGTGTAGCTCATACTTTTAATATGTAGTTCTTATTTGGTCCATCATCTCTCACAGCTGAAGCTCACTGGTCCATGATTTTCACTTTTTTTTTTCAATCCTTTCTCCTCTATTTCTGTCTTCTGTTGAATATTTCAACTTGGAGGCACGCACATTGAAACAAACTTCGAATCCTTTGGCATATTATAACAAAGAGTGCCTCTCCAGAGTGCTTTTATGGCTGCAGGAAATATTTCTTTCTTTCTACTGGATCTCAGTGTTTTGCCTCCTTTTTGAGCTTGAATGTAGTATCGGTTCATCCCACTCATGTGAGCTGCATCCGCTGTTTGTCATTATTTCATAGAGTTGACGTAGATCTAGTCCTTTCACTCTTCACATTAGGAGCTGCATTTTGATTCACAATCCCATTATGTCTGCAATTGGATTTCTGCACAGTCCTTTAGAGCCGTCTGGCAGAGCTTCTAAACCAGCTTTGATTTAAGCGGCTCTTGTGGATGTTGCCCTGCAGATACACATAAGCCTTAGACAAATAATAAACATATGAAGCCCCAACAAAACTGGTTTATAAACAGCAACTCATTTCATACATGTTTATGTAGATTCTTGAAGATGTGCAAACATTTATGGGTTCATAATTAAAATAGATGCTTTGATTGGCTTCGCCTGTGGCCTGCGAGTGGTGTTACTGTGATCTGCTTTGGTCCAGATGGTTTAAAGCTGTCTTTAGGCAGGTATTAAGGTTAAGCGACGGTGCCCTATGTTCAGTGCTAAACAATCAAACCACTTTAAACTTGCTCTGGACTATGTCCAGCCTAATCCTAGGAAAAAGACCAGATTACTTTAAACACTCTTTTATTTTGTCCTTTATGATTTGTATTCAATAATTTAAATAAGTGGGTGATATGTTCAATTACATACAATTCAAGTCTTAGGTTTTAAGCATCGAAGTGTTTATAAATGTGATGTTTTATTAAAACTGTTGTTACATAACATGAAAATTACATCTGTCATCTTCAAGTATTCAAATAAAATGTTTATTTCAAATGCCCCCAAGAGGCCTCAGGACTCCAGCAGAGTTTGGGTCTTAATTTACTGACTTCCTTATAATGAGCTGAAACATGTCACTTTGTCTCTGACCCTTTGCTTCTTATATTAGTAAATCTGATCCCTCAGTGAAAAGGTTTGGATGCCCTCAGTATGGTCTGTTTCCTCTAGATCGGTGGTTCTCAACTCGAGTGGTGTCTGTACCCACCATCACCCAAAGATGACGAGCTGTGACCCAGTAAAGATAATTTTTCAAATCCTTAAATCACATTGCAGTTCAAATGTTATATATAAAGTGAAATACTTTTCCTCAGATTATTAACAATTGAAGCATTAAATAAGTCTAAAGCCGTCAAAACAACTCAACATCAGTCAATTTAACGGTCAAACTCAAGAACTTTTCATGCTTTTCAGTTGGCAATATAGAAACAAATGTCCCCCGGGAACATCTTGAAACCGACTCGTTCATCCTCTGTTTAGATGCTGCTGAAGTCGTAACGGCAGCTCTTCTAAAGAACTAAGACGGTGCTCTTTCGGAACAACGTCAGACTGCTCATATTTGTTGTCTCTGTCCAAAAGAAATCCGTGAATGCCAACAGAACGAGATGCAAGGTAGTCTTTGACATAATGGTCCCCGACATGAGCTATTTCTGCAGCAGACGCGCCACACTTCTGCAGAGCCTGCTCAAAGATGCGGGGACTGGGCTTGGCTACACTTGCGTCCTCTGAGGTGATCAAAAAACTGAAGTGTGATAACAGATCACATGACTTCAAAATGGTTTCCAGGCGCTTGTCAAAATTTGATACCACACCAAGCTTCAGCCCGAGAGATGCACACACCTCCAGAACCGTTTTCGAATCATCAAACACCTACAACAGAAAAAATATCCCAAATTTAACATTTGTACACTATGCCAGCATCTTACACCCTACAGTTCTGTCAGTTGGGCTGGGCATCATTAAACGAAAAAAGAAAAGTATCGAAAGCAGGTACTGAAAAACATATATCTTTTTTAGAACAGGTTTTGATGCCTGCTGGGTCCAGGGACAGCATTAAAGGAAGTTACTTGATTGTTTCAGCTCAAATAAATAATACAAATTTAATAGAAATAGTCGTTTATGCAATAAATTAACGTCATTGTTCTGTTTTATGGTTCTAGACGTATAGTATAGTAAACCAAGAATCATTAAAGTACCTGATATTGTAGCGACTGAACATTCAGTAAAGGTTTAGTTATGGTAAAGTATGTTCAGCCCATGAGACAGATACAGGGGAATCCTCTAGGGCTAGGTACCATAACATTTTTATCAATGCCGTTAATTTAATGATACTTTGTTTACGATACGTGAGCAATACTTTTCTCATTACCGATACCAAAATATTTGTCATCTAGAACCAGAAAAGAAAACAATCATGTTTTTATAATATATATATTAAAATATATAATTTACAATATCAGGTTCATCTCAGGAAATGTGTGAGCATTTTGGGAAAAATTGCGGGAAATGGGGCAAAAATTCTGGGACAAAATGGGAGGAAAATTGAGTAAAAATGGGGAGAAAATATGGAAAGAATTAGTAATAAAAGATTGGCAAAACTGAGGAAAATAATAAGGCCAAAAAATAAGGAAAAATTCAGGAAAAAAAATAATTTATTGGAGCTGAACTAATCACTTCCTGTAATGCTGTCCCTGGACCAACAGCATAAAAACTGATTTTTTGTTGTTGTCCAAACCTGTTTCCGATACTTTCAGTCCCTAATCCTCTATGACTGAGGGAAGAATAAAAATGTATGAAAATTACAAAATCAATAATAACAATTTGAGCATTTTCCGCGTCATAATAATTATCAAAATAATGATAATAACAATAATAATTAAATACTTCCTGAAGCTTCTGTACGTACCTCCCAGTTCTCTGCATTGCAGAAATTGTGATAAAGATTGTGGGATACTGTCTGGAGAAGAGCTGTATCTTGAACTCCGCATAGATCAAAAGTGTCTCTCACCACAGCTGTCCACCACATGTGTCCATTCAGACCTTGAGCGATGCCATAGTTTGGATATCTATTTGAGTAACTTTTATACACCTGACGGAAAGCAGAGTTGACCTTCACAGGGTTGAGACTGAGGCCCACTTGCTCAGCCTCTCGACAGTACTGATCTCCCACGGACAAGCGCACCTTTAGGAGAGTGTCTTTGACATCCCACAACACCCATCTTAAAGGAGGAGCACGCATCACACCTGTAGAGTAAGCAGACACAGACAAAACTCATGACACTGCATCCCATGAACATTACATATAGTAATGAAATAAAATATATGGATTTACACATATACAGTCCTTAAGGGCAGCTGTGGCTGCAATAGAGCTTACCAACACCAAGTATGGTGTGAATGAACAATGCAATGTAAAGCGTCTTTGAGTGTCCAGGGGAAAAAAATGCAGCATTATTAGTATTAGTATTAGTATTATTATTATTATTATTATTATTATTATTATTATTATTATTATTATTATTATTATTAACCTACATATAGGTGTGTAAACAGGGTATTCATTTATTTTGGGCTCTTTTGAAGCCACAGGCTGCCAATCTGCACCATAAACCGCTACCAACCATAAATATGTGTTTACCGAGTTCATCAATTAAACAGCTGCTGCAACATTGACTCAGACAGAGCAATCAGCCTCTCTACATCAAGTAGCATTTTTACACAGCGACAATCTATAAGACGACTGGATTTCTCGCGTCTCCTTTTCTACTTTGACACAGTTTAAATTCAATGCAATCTCACCTAAATTCATCTTACGCGGTCACCAAGTTGACCTGTGAAAAAGACGGTGCTGCTACTTCCGAAACATTACTCTTCTTCTTCTACGGTGGGTGGGTAGTCCCATTGGCGAAAGCGTAAATCCTCAACCTTTAGATACGTTCAATTACATATGATATGAAGTCTTGCCCCTGACGAAGCGATTTAGTGATTACACACGATAATAAGCAAATGTATACGCAGATACATTTGCACTTGATCAGTTTATTGATGAACCAGAGCCAGTCCAGTAGAGGGCGATGCAGACACTCGCGGCAGCCAAGAGAAACAACACAGTCAAATGCGCATGCGTCCGAGAACACGCAGCATTGATGTTACTGATGTAGGCTACCGTCTGTGTGTAGGTCACATTATGCTTTATTTGTTTGATAAATAGCAAGGCGACAATGGCAACTGCAGCTATCCGGCTATTTCGGAAGTTAGAGGGCTTGTTCTGTGTGTACAAACCCCCTGGTGTTCACTGGAAGCTTGTTCGGGACACTGTGGAAACCAATCTTCTCAAAGGTCAGCACAACTTGTCTTCCTTTGTTGTATTTCTCGTTTCATTTGCTTATACCTTTGTGTCTTGTTGTAGGTTTGAACGACACTGTGCCCCGTCCTGTTGCGAGGGAGGTCCGCTTTATGTTATCCCAGAGCAGTACAGAGGCCAGTGATGCTCCCAAGGCGCTCACCCTGTCTGCTGCCAGTGTGCCTGTCCTGTCAGAACACCCTCTTGGTCAGTGGCTCTCAAACTTCTCACACCATCGAAGAAAAGCTTTGCCCGAGTGGGATCTATGCTAGGGCTGATTCAGATCATAACTTAAGATAACCAAAGAATAAATCAAATTGTCTCTCAAGTAAGCACACAGCCAACCACAGTTTGAGAAGCACGCACTAGGTATTTTACTACTTATCTGCCACTACTTCAGTGGTTACCAGTTATGGCCAGGAAATTTGCATCTACAGTCTGGTTAGGGGATTTTAATTATTGCACGAAATTTGACTTAACTGCGTTTTAATGTCTTTTATGTTGTAGTTACAGGACCTGAATTTCAGCAAATTCAAGTTGGAGTGGGCCATCGGCTGGACACTTTTTCTTCTGGCGTGTTAGGTATGACCCGATGAATCCACAAAGTATTAGTCTACAGCATTTAACAATAATTTGTCCTTTTTTTTTGTGTCCCCAACAGTTCTTGGTGTTGGAAATGCAAACAAAGTCCTAAATGATCTCCATAACACTCGTGTTACAAGGGTGAAGAAAGTTCTTTCTATGTCAGAATATACTGTGAACATTGTGTCATGATGGCATTTCCCCGTTCAGGATTACACAGTCGAAGGAGAGTTTGGAGTTGCGACAGCTGACTTTTCAAACCAAGGCCGAATTGTAGAAAGATCCACTTATGGTTTGTTTTTTTCCCTTACATGATTAATTTTATTATTATCTCAAAGATAATTCTTTGGCTCTCATTGTACTTTCAGAACACATCACACGGGATAAACTTGAAAGGGTCATGGCAATTCTGCAGGGAGCCAATCAAAAGGCGCTGTTTATGTATGGAAAATGGTTTTGTAATGACTATATCATAACCACTCCAAGCATTGTATTAGCTTTTATAAAAATGTGTCGTTAAAGGTATTCAAGAGTGGATATGCGCTCACAAGAGGCCTATGAAATGGCAGTTCAAGGTCGATTGGGACCAGAGGAGAAGTCTGTGCCTATTCTATTAGGCCTGCGCTGCATTCGATTTGAGCCTCCTAATTTTACTTTGGGTAAGTCACCACTAAAAGTTGCATTCCTGTCTCTTATTATGGGCCTCTAGTGCTGACTAATTTAAATTGACAGATGATAAGATGATATGATAAATATAACGGGTGTGTGAGGCAGTTATAATGTACTATAATTGTGGAGTGAGATGAGCCACCTGCCACTGCACTGTGGTGCAAATGGGAGATGTTGTTCATAATGGCATCCAGTCTGACTCTTGACGCACCCCTCCACCACAACAAACAGCGAGTCCAGGGCCCACCCAATCAAAGAATGACCTTTTCCCACCAGCTTGGCCCTTTTCTGTTCTTATCAGTCAGGTCCCAACAAACTGCCCTATATAAAAGGACACCGGCCACGACTGGTCTGTCTTGCGTGGCTTTCTTTATTGATCAAAAAACATTTAGAAAGCTCTTTGTTATCAAACATCTGTGTAATGTAAACTAATCTAATTTATTTATGTCCACGGCAGAGATCCAGTGTCTAAATGAAACACAAAAGTATCTTCGTAAAGTTGTGCATGAGATTGGATTGGAGCTGCGCAGCACAGCGGTTTGTAAAGGTGTTCGCAGGACCAGAGATGGCTGGTTCACTGTGCACCAGGCTTTGACACGGAACCAGTGGACTTCTGCAGAGGTTATGAATGCTGTCCAGCAATACCACGTCAATAAGAAAAGAAGGGGTACCAGAGAACTTAAAGACCCAGAGCTGCACGGGAAAGAAGGGGACATTACTACCAGCCAAAATAAAGCGAATAGAAGAGATGCTGTTAATTAGACGTGCAAATATGTATTTTATTAATATAACACAATCAGAACAGGAGTACAGACATTGGGTAAACAACCGTTACTCTGTGCGTATTTAAAATACACCGATCACCCCTACAACGGTCTAGCCACCTACCCATTTTTGATCATAGTCCGATCCAATAATACTACAATTAAATCCATAAATTGTGGATCTTATGGGCTTACTTTTTAAAACCTTTTCAGAAGAATGTTTTTGGATGAACATATGTAATACAGTGTGAACATCTGGATATTTATTTAACTGACCTTTGCTTGTATTGGTGTTTTATAAGGATTCTGCATTGGCATGATGTTGACATGCCTGCCATTCCACAGACTCTATTTGTATAATGGTCAAGTGACAAGAATGAGACTGCCGTTGTCAGACACAAACTAACATTGATGGCTTGTAGTTTTACTTGTTATGATTAATTAAGCCAAAGAATTGTTTTTGTTAACTTGCGACATAAATGTGGATTATACAGAAGTTTATGTGAAATTCTGTGTTTTCTCATCACAATCGGTACTAAATCCCTTTTATACTAAAACACTTAAAACATAAAGCAGTATACTGGCAGACTTCCCAGATATTTCAAGAAAGATTATAAAAGTGGTGTTTTCTGTGCAAAAGTAGAAATGATTTCCTCCCTTACATTTTAAAATTGTGTTCTGCTAATATACATTCAATTTAAAGTTAAAATCATATACAATAAAATGTATCCCTAAAAACTCAAAATTAAAAGGTTAAAGTAAGTTACATTTTCCCCCTTTGCATCAAAAACAAAATGTAGTCATAAGATTAGATTTACAATCTATGTGTCTTAAAACATTCAGCAACATCCCAACTTGTTTTTTGGTTCAGGTCTACGCAACAGCAGGGGTTCCTCACTTTTGTCAGCTCTTTGACTCAGCAGCCTGACAAGACACACAAGTAACAAAACTCCATCGATTAAAATATATATGGTGTGTAAATAAATATGGACATATGTGTCAAGTGTTACCTGGCAACTGTTTCCAAAGCTTCTGTGACATTTTGACCTGTCGCAGCACTGCACTCCATAAAGGCAAAGCTGTTCTCCTGCAGATATGGAAGAATGCTTATATGCATTTCTAATTTGATATACAAATACTTTAAAATAGTGTTATATCTAAAGGTAGGGTATATTCGATTTTTAAATATTTCATTAATGTTATCTGTGTCCCTTAATATGAGATCATGTTTAAATAAATAAAAAAAAACTTTACTGATAGCAATTGTGGCATCAATCTATTCACAGTATTTACATGTTTTGTTTTGGTTCTTGAGGCAATTATCAAATGAAGTCCTAATTTGTGCGAGTGCAGGACTCCATTAGTTGACGTTCAGTAGCATGTCCATATAAACTTAAAAAAACAGTTACAGTGAAGCTAGTGTTTGCATTTTTTTTTTTTTTACTGAGGTCACTGATTTGAAGCATATTACCTCTGCAAGAATTTCTCCATCTTCTCTGCTCACTTTTCTTTCCATACGGTCGCTCTTATTCCCCAGAAGTAAAACAACTGCATTTTCTGCAGCTCCCTCCTGCAAAACAGAGGGTAAAATTAGTATAACAGTACAAGAGTTAGTCAAATTAGCTCTTGGAGGTGTTTTATGCACAATACCTTTACACAGTTTGCCCAGTAGCTCACTGCAGTGAAAGTTTGAGCACAGGTGACGTCATACATCAACAGAAAAGCCTGGGCTCGGTGGAATATCTGCTTTGTCATGCTGCGAAATCTGTGGACGCCATATGAAAATTACTACAATGCTCTACATTTGTAAGCAAGAGCTCGTCAAGTCATTTTTTGATCAGTAAGCATTGTGTTAACACCATTGACCTTTAGATACTGTATTGCTTTTAGTTCAAACAAATATAAAATGGGCTTGGACCTTGTGCAAAAAGAACACCCATACTGTAAATATCAGTACTAAACTGACAACCAGCATTCATAAAAACATTACAACAATATGCCAAACCAGTTCCCCAACAGGTTTCAACTTGGCTCAATCGTTTCTGAAAGAGCACACAGTCTACCTCACATTCAGGGAGTTGCTGCTTGTGCTGACTCATATCAAAATGTTCCGCAAACTCCTACAGACACAATTGCGCAGATCATAAGTATGAATCCTTTCTGCAGACCTGCCGAGACAGCCGGCTGTGCCTTTGATTCAGCGAACAGGGAACAACTCCGCCTCAAAACAAGGACAAACTGTCCTCACCAACAACAAATTACTCCTGTTTTGGCTCCAAATGTGGGCCATGTTTTGTGACTCAAAACACCAAAATGGCAATATGTAGCTTTTATGATACTTCGCCTTATGTGCCTTTTTGTCTCAACAAACATTTCATACAGGGGACAAATACAGTCCCGATCAAACGTTTAAGACCAGGGGAAAAATTGTCAAAATTCACATTTTGCCTGGTTGGATCTTCACAAGGTTCCAAGTTGAATTTCAGTATGCAACAAGAAGAAATAGGAGTGAGACAAAAAAAATATTGAATAAAGCTTTTTTGCAGCTGATCAAAAGCTTAGGACCACAAGGCCAAATCTGTGCAAAAATGTGGATTCAGTGTCATTTTCAGGTATTCACACCGTCATGCGGTCCTGATGCAAAGGCAAAAAAAAAAAACTTTCTGGTTTTGAGCATGGTTGGGTTGTTAAACTGCGGGTTATGGAACAAAAAAGTGAAGTGGAAAACTCAAAAAAATGTCACCAGCTCTGAGCTGGAGGGTCTGATTGGGCTGTTCGTCAAGACACTGGACGATCCTCGACCCAAATGAAGGAGCCCAAAAACCAGTGGTTCCCACACAGACGAGGGCCACAGTCATGAGGGATGCTCTCTGTAACATCTGCAGAGGCAGCGGCCATTTGACGGCTTGCACCGCCTGAAGCTTCACTGTTCTACTGAAGGAAAAAGCGCCAGATCATTATAGCACCCTGTCCCTGTGGCGCAAAGAAAACATCTCAGAAACCATCAGGGCCAGTCAAAGGAACTGTCTGTAGACTCAGACAGGATTGTATCGAGGCACAGATCTGGGGAATGTACAGAAAAACTGTTTCAGCATTGAAGGTCCCGAAGAGCACATGACATCTATTATTCATAAATGGAAGACGTTCAGAACCTCCAGGACTCTTCCTAGAGCTAGGCCCGTACAAACGGAGCCGTCGGGGAGAAGGGCCTTTGTCAGGGAGGTGACCAGGAACCCGATGGTCTCTACAGAACTCCAGTTATTCTGAGGAAATGGGAGGACCTTACAGACGGACAGGTGCTGCAGTTTATTTGAAATTAATTTGCAAAACATTCTTAAAAACTTTTTTCACTGTGTCATTATGGGGTATTGTGTTTCGATTGATGAGAATTTGGAATAAGCTGTAACATAACAAAATGTGGCAAAAGTGTAGGGGTGTGAATACTTTCCGAATGCACTGTAATCTGTAATTTTCTTCCACCTTTCATTGTCTCATGTTTGGTGCTCTGTAACAAAGTCCAAGCTAGGCCTTTGAAGACATGTTTTGTTTTTGAAGCCCTTCAGACGCAGTTGCCTCTGATGGTTATTGAGCTGCAGTCGGCTCCAGTAACGGCCTTCATTTGGGTCGAGGATCATCCAGTGTCTTCACTAACAGCCAATCGGAGCCTCTGGCTCAGTGCTGGTGACATTTTTTTGGGTCTTAAACTTGACGTTTTTGTTCCATAAACCTCTTTTCCGATCTTTTAGGAAATTCAAAATTACCGACTTACTGTCGCACCTCAGCAGCAATGGCACGCGGTGAGAGGCCCTGTTTTTGCAGCTTAACAACCTAACCACGTTCAAACCAGAACGTTTTTTTGCCTTTGCATCAGGACGGCATGACAGTGTGAATACCTGACAGAAAATGACACTGACTGCACATCTTTGCACAGATTTGAGCTTTTAAAGGCATGTGGTCCAAAACTTTTGATCAGCTGCAAAACAGACTATTTCAGTTTAATTGTTGTTTTCAATAAAAGCTTTATGCCCATTTCTTCTTGTTGCAGATTGAAGATCTACTTGGAACCTTGTGAAGATCCAACCAGGCAAAATGTGATTTTTTTTTTGTTTGTTGTCATTTTTCAACTGGTCTTAAACGTTTTATCGGGACTGCATACTGTATTTATGTATAAAAGTGCTAAACTATATGTTTTCTAAATGACACATAAATACATACCGCTCCTGACCAGCTGTATCCCATAAATGTAGCACAATATTTTTTCCATTCACAGGCATAGTCCACTTGTATGAATCCATGCCTGTAATAAAAATGAATCAATTTACATAAGTAGAGATTATTACACAAGTAAACCTATTGTTAATGTCATTTATATATAACATTTATACTTTTTCAAAGTCTTACCAATCGACGCCGGAACATCGGGGGAAAATCTCCCACTTTGAGCCCTCTGTATAAAGGAGGTCTTGCCCACACTGCTGTCTCCAATCATGACCACCTCATACCTGCAAACACTGCGATCCAAACCTGAAGAAAGATGCATTATTTTGTGTTTTATTGTGTGTTTTATTGTGTACTGAAGTCATCCTGTTTCAATTGGCCGTTAAATAATTAAGTGAATACACATTGCATTACTGCAGCTACTCTGATGTAGAATAACTTAAAATTTACAAAAATCATAATTATTATCAAACATGTACACAACATATTCAGAATGTAGGAAAATATTTAGGCTTTGTTTACCTCCAGAAATCCTGATATTACTCTCTTGGACTCGGCGCATATTTGGTTTTGATGGCTGTTGTGATATTTTTTCACTGTAGTAAAAGAAAACAAAGTAAGCGAGGTACAATATTTACTAGATGCTGTCATGTTTAGGAGGTATTTGAAAGGGCAAAGTTGAATGAAATATTAAGTTTCATTTGTTTTGTTCTGTAGATAAACAAAATGATTATGAATCAACTTTGTTCTATTTTAGACAAATATGGAACTATGTGGTTACACTTTATTATACACTTCCTTGATACATTGTACCTACAACTTTAGTTGAATGTAATCTGCTTTGTAACAATCTGTAAAAACTTGTACCTATGTAGTACATACACAATGGAAACATGTGTATTAGATAGGTACGTAATGTACCTCCAAAAATGTCATAAGACTTAAGACCCTTAGGGTTAGGGCTCACGATTAGGGTCTTATGTCTTGTTACTTTACAGAGCACATTACATTGTACGAAAAAGCACAATGTATTGGGTAGTGTAAAATAAAGTGTCACCAACAAGGGTTATTTCAAATAAGCAACACACTGCAAACAACTTAAAAGCAGAAGTGGGTGGTATTCAGATACATTTGCTCACTTACTTGAGTAGCATTTAAGTTCTTGCACTTCTTGGAATCGTTTTATCAGACACAATTTACAGTGTGTTTTATGTTTTTCATGCTGTTATGCAAGGGAGTGTGTTCAAAATGAATTTTGTTGTGATTCATTTTGCAATGACAACAAAGACCTAACCTATCCTAGTATTTTAAAATAACAATACTCCTAGTTTACAAAACCTCGATATGTAAGAGACAAAAGCTTCATGTTGACATATACAGTGGGGAAAAAAAGTATTTGGTCAGTTTCACATAGACATTCTATTGGATTTTGGCCAAATACTTTTCCCCCCCAAAACAAGGAAACATATTTTTTATTGTATTTTTGTGAATCGTTTCTTTGGCACAGGCAGTTTTGTTAAGGCTACCATCTACATGGAGCACTGTTCCAATTAGCATTGTGGATTCCAGTTAACGGCTCCAATAATTTCTTCCTCCCATTTCACCTTAATATTTGAACCTGATCCTTTTGCTTTTAAGTAAGTGAGATATGTTGTGTCCACTACTTCTAAGACTCACCACAAAGGCCTAGAATCCAATGCATCATTGAAAGCAGTGGCACTGGATAAATCTTTGTCACCTGCATTAACCTGTCAAGACAAACAAATATCTGAACATAAGAGCTACTTAGACTTGTACTATGTTTTACAATAACAATGAAAGGTTTGCAAGTCAATTTCCAGTACAACCACATCTTCCTCTTTGTGCGTTATGCCACATGTTCTTGAAACAAAGTGGTTTCATGCCAAAAAACACAGGCTAATGTGACAACAGTGCACAGTAAATACTAGTAAAAAGAACAAATGCTGCAAGTCAGCAACAAATTCAAATTTCATTATGATGATATGAAATAAATAAAATCTTACCTCAGATACTTGGATCAGTTTTGGTGCCTCTGCTCTGTGCTCTCCCAATGGATGAAGCAGGCTCTCTTCACTGTCTGGTACTCTCCTTTGTATGACGCTTTGGTCTGAGTGGGGCTTTCTATGTGACCCCATTTTTCTTCTCCTTGCTACAGCTGCATCTTCAGCCATTGCTTCGTGTTGGGAAGACATCTCTGTTACTTTAGACTCTGATCTCAACTTCTCCAGACTGGCTTGTTGGCTAAGAGGGGTTTCCTCATCTGGTGGCGGCTGATGTACAGCAGCAGAGTAAACGAGTAAGCCACTTTGTCCTTTACTGTCATTATCATCATTAGAGACACTTGCAACTACTTCACTTTCTAAATTTACAGGTGTGAAAGTCTCGTCTTGTGGATTTTCTCTATTGGATGATACATTTTTGCGAGTGGAGCCCATTTTTCTTCTTTTGCCTGGACTTGGTGGTTGGATTGCTTCCCCAGCAATTGGTAGAAGAGTTTGTGCCATTGCCCCTTTATCTATGTCCTCAACCAATTCAGCCTCTGTTTGCAAAATCTTTTCTTTATCTTCCTGTGATGCCTCTTGTCTTTCTGTGCTTTCTTCACTTTGATGCTGATCTTTAACATGTGTAACAATGGTGGCTTCCCCTTGATTTACAATGATATCATGGTATAAAGGTTGAGCATCATTTTCACTTACAGTCGGAGTGCTGTCTATCTCATCAGTTGTTGGCTTTACTAAGATGGTTGCATTGAGGTCTGCATTTTCTTCTTCGACTTGTTCCTTTTTGTTGAGGTGAGATTTTCGAGTCGAGCCCATCTTTTTTCGCTTTGGTTCAGAGTTTGTTTGTAGTTTATCTTTAGTCTCTAAAACGTCTATGACTTCAATTCCTTCTTTGTCCTTAGTTATGTCCTCTGCAGAAATTACAACTGACTGTATTGCATCATCTGTTTTTGCTCTGATTATTTCCTCAGATCTGGCCACACTCTGTGAGCTTGTGTTGTCTACATCAACATCACGTGGCAAACCTTCTGCCTTCACAATACCTTTGTCTTTCAGGTCTATTATTGTGAAATTTTCTACCATCACTTCTGGAATTTCCTTTTGGACATCTATTGCTTTTTCATCAAGGGATACAACTTGAGTATTCATTTCTTTTTCTTGTGTAGAATCAACGGTTTGTTCTTGATTCATGGGTTCTGCATCCAATTCTGATACAACATCTGAACTAATGATCTCTTCTGCTGAAGAAGCTTCTACAAACTCAGGAACTTTATTATCATCTTCATTGTCAATTGATGAAGAATCTTTACTGTCTGTGAGAATCTCCTCCAACTGGTTTCTTCTTACTCGTCGACTTGAGCCCAGTTTTCTTCTCAGATTATGGTGTGCATCACTATCAGACGTATTACTCAATTTAACTGTTTCCGATGGTTCCACCATAGAGTCCGCAAGGTCTGGTTGCTTGCCTTGTTGTAAAGAGGAGTTATCCATCTCTTCAGGCGTCTCACTGTCTGATATGTAGGTTAATTGATGAACATTTAAAGTCTCTTTTAATGTATAACTTTCAGCACCGACGTCACTTTGTTGAGCATTAGATTTTGGTTCCGTCACATTGCCTAATACTTGATTGTCTGTAACATTTGATAATTCATCATCTACAGTTTTCTCCACCTCCAACAATGTTGTCACTTCTGTTGTCTTCAAGGCATCATCATGAACATGTATAGGGCTTTTTACTAATTCATCTTGTAAAGCTGCCCAGTTCTCATTGTCCGTGGATATTTCTGTCATTTGAACAGGCTCAACTTGTGTTTTTTCAGCAACTACATCATTCTCTTTAGTCATTTCTTGGCTCTTTTCTTCAATAAGGGACTCAGTTTTTGTTTCTAAATTTGTTTCTTCAGGCGTGTGGCTAGAGCCAAGTTTATTATCTTCATTGAGATTTGAGTCTTTAGCAAAACCATCGTCCACACTGACAGGAACATCTGGTTGCGTAGTGGCTAGAGTTGCATCTGTGTCATCTGAAATTGGGACTTGTATAGTAAAGAGTGTAGACGACTCGTCCCTTTGACCATTATTCTCTATTTGGTTTTCATCGGTACTGACCTCACTGAGAACAAAGTCATGACTTGTATTTTTTGTTGTGGATGGGCTAATCCCATCTTCCACCTTTACAGACACATTTTCATCAGGAACCAAAATATTAGCTTGAACTTCAAATAACTTTTCTTTCATCTGATCCATTTCCATTCCTTCCTTTGGTGATGACAGTTCTCTCACTGCTGCATCCACTGCCTCTGCAACATTCATATCATCCTCTTTCTTAATTGCTTCACTTTGTTCATCTGTTTGCACATCTATGCTAGATGATAGATTTTCATTCTCGGCTGATAGAGCATCTTCATCGTCAACAGTCGTAACTTGAGTAACATCTTTTCTAGCTTTTGATCGCCGACTTGAGCCAAATTTTCTTCTCACTGGACCATGACTGGGATCAGTATCAGGTGCATTTAAATCTGCATCAAGTTTTTGAACATTTTCAAATGGTTCTCCAACAGTTTCATTGTTAAGTTGTTGCTCTGTAGATTGCACTGTATCAGACACTTCAATATCAGACACAGTGCTTTCCTGTGTAAGAGAGACCTTGTCCATTTCGTCAGGTTTAGCTGCCGGATCTTTATTTTCCATGGGCAATTCTCGGCTCTGTTCCTCAAGTTCAGACTCAATTTGTATTTCTCCAATAACTATATTTGGTGTGATTTTTTTCTCCTGCACATCCCATGTAGCAGTTACATCATCCACACTCGCAGTAATAACTGGAAAAGAAGAACTCGCCAGTGCATTTATTTCCTCCATATGTGGGTTTGGGGTCCTCTTAGTTTCTGAAGGCATGTCCTTCTGCAGATCAATTAACTGTTCATGGCTGAGATCTTGGTTTTCTTTGTAAGGCTCATTAGAAACTGTGTTTACTCCGTCTGTCATATCTATCAGTGGTTCTGATTGTTGGCCTAAAAGGTTACTATTAGACCCTAATTTGGTTTCACCGGGTGTCTCACTCACAGATGGAGTTATTTGATGTGCATCTTCAGTCTGCGAAACACCGCTCTCATTTTTATTAGCATCAACAGTCTCAGTAGTTGTGCTTATATTAACTATATCTATGTTTTGATCTAACTGTATCTCTTCTATAGACGGCTTTTGTTCATCAAGAATTGGTTCATCATCTGAAGATGTACTTTCTGAACTAGATTCAGACATATCTTCAGTCACAGATGATTCGTCTGAATCTTCATTTGGAGACAAATCTAAGTTGACGCTTTCTTTCAGATAGGCATCACTTTCTATGATTGGCTCTTGAACCGCTGCTGTTGTGTTTAAGGATTCTTCTGTTGCATTATCCTTTGCTGCCTCATCAACCGGCAGAGATTTATCACAAACTGGCTGTGAGGGGCTGTCTTCCATTCCAAGTATTTTTGCTTCCTCAACATCATTTACGTTAATATCTGGAGTAGAGGTTGGTGCATTGTCAACTAACTGTGGGATTTGTAGAGAAAAGTCAAATGGCTCTTCCTCCTTGAGATTTACATCCTTGTCTCCTTTATAAACCTGGGCAATGCTTACTCCATCACTAAAACTTATCAGAGGTTCTGGTTGCTCAACATTGTTTTGACCATCTACAGGCTCCACAGAGCTGTTAGCTTCTGGTGCTACGGCAAATTCTGTTGTTTTTAAAGAGTCCTTGTTTGTAATGTCTTTATTTGTCTCCTCTGATTCATAATACACTTGTAGAGTGGTGTTTTCTCCTGTTTGGGGTATTTTTGTTTCAACATCCTCAAATGCATTTGTGCCACATGTCGGTGGAATCTCCACTAAAGACAATTCTGAAAGGTCATTGTTCTGCAGACAAACTGACAGGTCTTCACTGCCTTTAGACTCCTGCTTTTGGTCACCTTGTGCAATAATTTTAGCCAACACATTTTCAGTGTGTAGTTCCTCAAAATCTTTGACTTCTGAAAGATTAGAACTAGCTACATCACATAAATCCTCCATATCTGTTTTATCTTCATTTACTTTTGGTGACAAATTAGTCTCTACTTGACCTTCCTCTTTGTAGGTCACTCCTGTTGCAGTAACACAAACATTAACTACCTGAGTGTTATCTAAAATTGTGGGGTCAGGTGCTTTTATTGCAATGGATAAATCACTTTCCATTGCTCTTTCAGAATCTTCATCTTGCAATTCTATGAGATTAACCTTTTTCCTACGACTGGAGCCCATTTTTCTTGGTTTTGCAGTTGGCAGAGAACTATTGTCTATACAAACTGGTTTTTCAACGGGCCCTGCCTTGTCTTCTGTGTTTTGTTTATTATGGTCATGTGACTCTTCGACTATGATCTCTTCATGTTCAATTAATCTGACAGCGCCTGAGCTTTCTCCAGTCACACCTGCAGGGATGGTTGCTTCAAATATGTCTGGCATTTGTTGTGCTTGGTCCTTTTCACTTAACACACCCTCTTCAGTACTGGATATTTCAGTTTGGACAACTGTCAAAAGTAAATCAGATGCGGAGTCCATCATAGTGTCCTGGGAGTCACTTTTTGGAGACATTGCTTCTGTTATTGTTGATAAACCGACATTTGAAGAGTCATGACACACCAAATCTGAACCAGCTGCTTCACTTTCTGGAAATGTAGATTTAATATTTCTTTCCAGGGACTCATCAGTGCTCTCACTGTTGATTCCTAAAGCTTGGGAGTGTGTAGTTGTACTGCCTTGCACTTCCTCTATTGGTTTGTGACCTGACTGCAGTTTCCCTTTATTGCCACGTTGAGAGCCCAACTTTTTCTTCCTTGTAGATGTTTCAGATTTTGCACCGTCAGGGCTCAAAGTTAAATCAGCTGTTGCATCTGCTCTTTGTCTACCTTGCGGTACCGGTGAACTTGTGGCTTTGTCACTGGTTTCCGGAGATTCTCCTACATTTAGTGCACGGCGTTGAGAGCCCAGACGCTTTTTCTTTGACGTAGACATGACTTCCAGTCTTCTCCCCTAGATCAAAATACATTGTCATGTAATCGCAATTTATGCGGGTTAACTGTTTGATTTCTTAACCTGAGCAAACGCTAGTGTTTGTTCCTGCAGAAACATATAAGCCTACACAGGGTAAAGTGACTGTTGGTATGTTTACACAATGTCCTTTAAAGCAAAAAAAATATGTAACCGTGTTATGAAAGGGGTTTAAGGTTGTATATAGTCCTACTTTAAAAGGACTTTTAGTTTTACTGCCTCCACTTCTACGGTGCTTTGAAATAATTGTTTTCAAAGCATGGAGCGGCAACTATGTATTACTCAAATACACTGCAGGAGTCGGCTACTTTTAACTGAACAGACCATACAGGCTACATTTACAGAGTACATAGTGTTCACTTACCCCTCTGCGCCGCTGTCTCCCGCGTGAGGAGGACTTTGTAATGTCACTTTAAAGTGCCTGCTCAAAAGTGAGATTGGCTCATGGGGCTGGCTGCAGTGGAGTTTCAGCAACACTCGCTACTTCCTGTTATTTACACTTCCAGTTCTGTCAGTCCGCACGCAGAGACTGTGAAACACGTCCTCAAAACACATCACACCTAGGTTTTGTTTCAGCATAAAAATCTCTGAAAACTGCCAACTATAATGCATATAGTGTCAACACTGAGGACTTTTGCATTACGTTTCCAATAGCTTTATACAAACACTTTTTCTCTCAATACTTGTTTCAGAGCAATGGTATTGTTACAGAAAAAGATTTTTTGTTGTTTGGGGGGGAAAAGGGGGTTCGTGTTTGTTATAGGCTATTCTTTGGAACACATCTGGCTGGGTTTAAGGGAAAGTGGCATATCCTTTATTAATATGCAACAGTATATCTTCAACAGTCTATCTGCTGTTCTTTTTCTTTATATGTGCTAATGTGTAAATATATATATGGGACAATAGGCTTTAATAACTATGGTAAAATGCACAAGCAGAAATCACATTTAAAAGCCATTTATTGACAAAGTTGCTATGGACATAAATGTAACTATATTTAACTATTACTCTTTTTGAAAAAGCATCAGTTAATAACAGAAAAAAAAAAGTGTTTTTAAGTGACTCAGAGAAACCTGTAAACAAACGGACCAGCAATGTACTGTCCCGTTTAGTCTGGACACATGTAAACAAACCGCAGAAACAGGAGTGTTTGTGTAAAATAAAATAAAAAAGGATTGAACAGATAAAAAGATGAAGATAAAAAAAATCAAAAAAATCAAGATTGCAAACATGTAAAATCCAATTGTTTGATTTAAGGGAGTACTTTTCAGAACATAAAAATAAAAAATCTGCATACCCATTAAAAAGGACATTCAATCTTTTGTTTGGTCAACGGGTGACATTTTATGCAAGACAGCTAAAAAACAAAAACAAAAAAATAAAACGACATTCTGAGGACAGTAAGATGCCAACTGATGTCTGTTATTTTCCATTGACCATAGCAAAATCAAGCAGATAGTTCACATCTTCATTTTCTCTCGAAAGACCGGGAACGACTATAAAGAAAATAGAAATTGATTAAAAACGCATCGTCTACATACAGTATATAACAATTACATAATTATAATGCTAAATGTCAAAAATCCAAGTGATCTATTTTACACAATGTCCAATAACTTACCTCCTGGACCTAGAAAGAGATCGTGAGCGCTTGCGGGTCTTTTCCCGGGAGAGCGAGCGGTACCTACGCTTTTCCCTTGACATAGAACTAATAAAACAAATATATATATATATAAATAATGCTTCAGTAATATTGTTGCTTATAAATTAGTGATGAAGGAAACCACTTTTGCTTAAACTCACCGACTACGGCTGCGACTTCCGCTCTTCCTCCTCGGTGATCTAAGATGTGAATGTGAAAATGGTGAGAATTTTAAAATGAACAAGTCACTGAAGGCCACCTGCAAAGGGATAAGGTTAAGAGTAGAAATGTGGCTACATGTGTGTAGTAAAGGATAATTCTTGTCCGTGAATGAGTCCCCTCATGTTTAAAAGGGATCATCATCCTGCAGCCACATTTTAGACTATAATCAAGAGAGCTCAATTATCTAATATATAGCACTGCCTCTTGAGTGATATATTGGACAACTGGATAATTATTGACTATTGTTTTATCTTTTTAAAATTAGATTTTCATGGAAATTTGATTTAGTTGATTTTTAAAATGCTGCTTGGTTGTAGATTTTTGTAGCGCCATACTTTTAATGGCATATTGACTTATAACTGCTGAGATACAGGTATTAGGCAGCTGTGAGAGCTACATTAAGGACAAACTACAAAAAGCAGGATAAAAGTAACTTACTATTTTGGGGGTTTGGACAAGATAGAAATGATGGAAAGAAGCCAGACTGATGGAGAGGGAGGTCAAATTGCAGAGAGGATTTGCCACATGAAGCAAATGCTGAAATGAAGATTGTTGGTGGTTTGTTGAATGTTGTAGATTTGTCCTGCCTTTATAGGGAAAGGATGCGGAGGGACGTAAGCCATGGGCTGTTCCCGTTGATACTGAAGTTGTTTGGAGATAAGATAAGTAAAGATGCTGATTGGCAGATAATGTGAAGCGGACCACTGGCGACTGAATAAAAGTTGAGAAGAGGAGGAGGATGCTGGGAAGGAGCTGCGTGCTCAGGAACCAATAGTTGGTGGAACCTGATGGTTGGTGCCTTGGTCATGTGACAACATCAGCCAAGCTGACGGCTCGCTGCTCAGCAGTCACATGATGCTGAAAGAGGGCTAGTTGATTGACTCAGATGGAGAGAAGCGTGGCGACTCTGCAACGGGGTTCACTTTATTAATATATTGCCAAATGAACTTGGGAAACAAAATGTACACCTACAGAATGCATCTATCAACAAATCTGTGATACATTAGTTAATACGGTATGCTACATGTAAACTTTGATATTTTATTTTATTTAGAAAAGCAATTGATAATATTTTAATTTGTAAACACTTATATATAACAATGGAGTGACAGGTCACCAATACATCAATGAACAAACGTCACTCCTGCTGCATATTTGCTCTCAAACTGTCAGTAGAGAGTTAAGTTTAGAGAGATTTATGCATTACATTAATTAGACAAAATAAGGAATACTTACCGGCGCTTGACTAGAGGACTCCGCCGCCTGAAGTCATCCCGAGGCCTTCTGCCCCAGGATGGAGGCGGGGCACGACTTCTTGAACGCTTCTCTCCAGTAGACAACTCTACACGCACACGACAGCCGCACATAGTCCTGCAAAACACAATAGGTCATTATTGCACAACAGCAGAACACTGAAACAGAATAGAGAGACATTATAGAATCCTGTAAATTACCTTCCATCCAGTTCCCTCACAGCATCTGTTGCATCTCTGGGATCTTCAAACTCTACAAAAGCAAAGCCTGGAGGATTCCTGGCGACCCACACACTTCTCAATGGACCATAGTATCCAAACGCCCTCTCAAGTTCAGTTTTGTTTCCATTGTTTCCCAAATTTCCAACATAAACCTTGCAATCAAGTGGACAGTCTCTGTGAAGAGCAGGATCTACAGAGGCAAATCAAACTTGAACCGATACGTACTGATAATGGTTGTCCTACACGACAACAATTCATGTACTTGACTCATCATCACGGATAAGTTTATACCAGTCATATCAAACAATTTCTACAGTTTGGAAGTTTAGCTTACCTCCCATTTTGATGACCAAATAAATCTCGGAAAGAAGTAAACAATCCTTTCCTGAACAATGACAAAGAACACAAGTTAAGATTTGACTCCAAATTGACGACTTCGCCCAGTCAAATAAAATACAAGACAAGACAAAATAACATGCTACATCTTGTTTTTGTAACGCTAATGTATATGCTTTCTTTAAAGCTGTGAAGCTGATAGTGCCTTGGGTCTACCTTTCGGATTCACGGATTTGGGAAAAGAAAATGTTCAAGACCGAGATGGAAGCTAGGCTAGCTATATGTGCTCGAAACAGTTCATTCTAGGTATTACATAAAAGGAACATTAATGTGTATAAATGCATAGAGGCTACACAACAAGTTTAACCACAAATTCGCCAGTCTAATCAAAGTGCGTACCTTCTTTCGGGACAGTAGATTTTACAGCATCCGTCTGCGCAATGTTCCCTCAGATGTTAGCATCAAGGGTTAGCGCAGCAGCTGCAGTAGCCAGAGCGAGCCAGAGTGAGCTGTACTATTTGAAGACAGTGCGCACAGCGACACCTACTGGATTGGAGTTCACTTGGGCTGCACGACCCACAGGTCATTTCCTCGTCCAGTTTTTTGTTTTGTAGTTTTATCAAGAGGGACTTTGGTTGTCTTTGTTCAATAGTGCTTTCCTCTATTGCAGCATCGATAAAGGTATAGTCTACACAGAACTCAGTTAAGCATCCTTCCACTGGGCTGCTACACATAAACAAGTTTAGTTTCATCGCCCATTCAAGTCTAGCGTCGCTAGTCGGGGACTCTAAACACTATTTTATTTAGCATTTTACTTACTCACACCATTTTTTTTATACGTTCAAAGTCATATTTTAGTGTTGATTTAGGATGGGGTAGGTATAGGATAATGTTTGGTCTCTAAATGTCAGAATTCACTAACTAGGAATTTTCTTCTGGTGGAATGGTGCGACACGAAACACTGATTAAAATGTTTAAATATCAAGGGTTACAAAATAAAAGCAAAAATAAAACTCAAAAGACTGACAGGAGCGTAGAAAACGTGCAACCAATGCCTAGATTATGCTCTTAAAGCTGATTTTTCCTGCACAAACTGTGATTTTATTTTATTTGGCCCAAACTCGTTTCGAGCTCTCTGCATGTCCGAATTACTCAAGAATTTTTTTTACATTTCAAGAGTGTGAAGGCTACAGCTTTGGAGGTGGCAAAGTGAAGAAGGGGGGACCACCCTCAACATAAATTTCACTAATTTAGATTCTACTTCTATCTTCTATCTCTTTTTTTTTTGCTGTGTTTACTACATATTCTATGGTGGTAAAAACAAATTTTACAACAACAAAAAGTCAGGTACCCCAGCTTCTCTTAATCTAATAGCCTACTTGGAAACAACCGGGTTGGGAATCATTTAGTCGATTGCTTCATTGTAGAAAATTAAAGTTTGTTTTCACCACGGGAATTAGCTGCATCACTCTTGTTATCGAAGAAATATATCACCTTTAGAGTTTGCATATGAAACTGTATGATGACATGGGTGTAGCAGGATCAAGCTGTCTGTAGAAAACCTTTAGGCAAACTAATATATATTTTTGTTGTTGTAGATGACATGACATAATCTATTTGTATGGCCATCACTTTTCCAAGAAATGACTGTCTAGTCCAGTGAAAGTGAAGCACATAATACAAAAGCCAGAGTGGGGTCCAGTATCTGATTGATAGATGGCACAGCTTGTCCCAGCTTAAACCAACAAGGCATTAGGAAAATATTGTAATAAACTTAAATTTAGAATTAACAATTATAATATCTACAACTCTTGAGAACCGTACTGCCTTAAAATGTTTTCATTGAAAAAAGAACCCAGTTGAACTTTTTCGTATGATGGTTGTTTGCACTGTAGCGTGACAAGACACCAACCATGCATGTAGTTACAGTGCGAAGGTTTAGACACTCTGGATGAAAAATTCCAATAATGTGTATTTCGGCTTAATCCCATTTAGACCGATGAGGGCAGCAAATCCAGGAATAGTAGCCTAAGAAATGCACTGACTGTGCATTTCAATACAAATCCGAAGAGTCAAATTCTACAAAACTACAGCTGCTTTATTAAGTTAAAATTCATATAAATATTCATCCATTCATTCATGTCATAACATCCAGTTAATTAGTTCCACAAAAGGCTAAAATCACAAACAGTGAAGCGGTCAACAGACTGTGCTGTTCTGGATTGCCAACACCTGTGGGACTCAGGAGTGGCTCCCCATTTATAGAGCACCACCACAGCACCTCCTAGTGGTGACACATGACTCCGACAATGTCCATAATGAAGCAAAGCCAATATGAAATGATCGCCAAAGGGCACAAGGATGAGCCATTACCGTTACATTTTGGCTGAGTTTTTAAAAACATTTGTCGATCTCAGTCCGATGAAGACTTGATGTTGCTATATGTTGTGGCTTCTTGCAATACAGATATTGAATCACCTAGTATCACGATATGATATTTTTTGCGATTTATTGTGCAGCCCTTTCGTCCATCGGGATTTTCGAGGTGTGTTTACGATAGTTACCCATTTGTAGAAGTCAATTTAACTTCAGCTTTGTCGCAGATGGTGTGACGTTTCCTCCAGAATTGGTTGGAAATGATTTGAGCAATGTTTCATTCTACTTTGTGCCAAACCCCTAGGATCTACCCCCAGGTTTAACAGTTGGACAGATCTTCATGAAATTCTCTGCACCTTCTTCTCCAAATAGTCCTTGGCTCATTTTGGCCAAAAATGATATATCTTTAACCTCTGATTTTTGTCTCTATAATGCTAAGTGTTATTCCTAAACTTCTGCAGCCCACTGTAGAACACTTCCCCTTGCTTCATTATTCACATTATTAACTGGACTTAATTGTTTTTTTAATTATCACTATTAGATATTCAGTAACAAGAAATACTAAATTGTCACACACATTTTAATCTCATAAGATATGAAGTTGGTCTGGACATCTTTATACTTTTGGTGTCTTTATCCCTCTACGGCTTTGGTAAACTGTGTACTGTGTGAGCTACCATAAGTAGGGCCTGACCGATATATCAATATGTTAGAGACTTCCCGTTTTGCACCGGAAAAAGCACAGTCATAGTGAACCCTCCCACAACTTCCAAGGCCTCAGGGGCGCAGAAAAATATCTCTGTGAAAATTTGTCACAAGTGTGTACACCTGTTTTACTGTATTTATTTTATGTTTTAGACTTTTGTTTATAGTTTCGTAACCATAAGAGATTGACTTAATCTTTTTTGCTTTTGAATCTACTTATTTTTGTCTTTCAGAAAAGCTTCCTCTGAAGTGCCTACAACACATGAATGTACAGCGCCCCCTGCTGTCACAGTTCAACACTGACACTAGTGGCATCATACACAGGATTATTTTTTTTATTTGGCCAAAAATATCAGCTGTGTATATCGGCATCGGCCATTCAAAATCCCCCAAAATTGGCATCGGCCTTAGAAAATCAAACATCGGTCAACATCTATTAGATATAATTCTATGATTGAAACTTTGATAATACATGTTTAACTATAGGCTAATAATTCTAATCAAATCAAATTAAATTACTTAAAAATATTGGCCTATAAATCAGCCAGGCCAACCCCCTTCATATCAGTATCAACCCTAAAAATCCATATGGGTTGGGCCCTAACTATAAGTGCTACAGGGCTCATAGAGAATGGGACACAAGAGCATTATCACTCAGCCTTTTTTTGGTCGCCATGTTTGAACACCCACCCTCCTTTCCAGTCTGGATCCACTCCTAGATGCTATTTCTTATAGCTGTCCACTTTCTCTAGACGTTGTCAGGGGAATCCTCTTTTCAGCCGTTTAGTTGAAACTTCTTATTTCCTCTCACGTCGCAGCGGAGGGCAGTGTGTTTTTCAATCAGATTAGTACAGCACATTCTGTTCTGTGTGACTTCCTGATGATGGCGCAGGCTGCTGTGTCCCTGGGTGAACCCGGACCCACGTGCTGTTGCTTACACACTGACACTCATTCACACACGGCGAGGACTGGCTGACTGACTGCAGCTCAGCACAAAACACGTCTGTATATCTGTTTCCTATAAAATACTTAGACCGTTAGACGACGCATACATTTCACTATACATTTCATAAGTAGCCTAGCCTACTATACTCTTTATTTTATTAGAACTATAACCAAATGGATGAGTACAGTAGCCTACATCTGATTATTATATGCCTGATTTGGAAACTTGTTATTTAGCCTACATAGCATTTAACTCCTATATTGCAGCGCAACAATATTCACTGATCAATGTTTAAGATATGTACTGCTCTTTATAATAATTACATGCATTTAAAAAGGGCTTACCTCACAAACTGCTGCTCAATTTGTAAAATTACAATTTAATTAGTGAATGAATTTGCGAAAAATGTTCTAGGGAGCAACACAAATTCCTCTTCGTGTGAGCATGAACATGGACCGCATACAGATGAGGTCTTAGGTGAGGTGCACTGAGGACGTGTAGTACAATTGGTCAAGTCTGGATTGTAACAATTATGGATTATATGAACCCATTTTTGCTGCATGTAGACAACTAGCTGTGGTGTGAAGGGAAATGTCTTAGTAAGAACAACTTGTGTTTGGCCATATTTAGAAATGTGTTTATGTTTTGTAGAGTGTATAACGATGAAACTGCATTTCTATGTCCTACATCATCTTTGATTGTGTGATATATATTTTTTCTTTTGCTTATGATTGCAGCTACATCCACATACATGTGGTGAGGTAATGATGTACTGGATGGGGCAAAAGGTTGGAATGGTAAGAGCTACTGTTTTTTTTGCCGAGCATTAACTAATTACAAACGTAAAAAAAACAACTACAAAAAACATGGACAGCTGTCCTCAGTTGACCTTAAATGAGGGACACTTTTCTGACTTTCACTTTTTGTTCCCATAAATTGATCTTGTGCATCTGCTTGAGGAAGTGCCCGACTGAGGACACCGCAGACCGTGTGTGAAAACAAACACTTCTCTATAGTGCGGCTGCAAAGTGCACACTGTTCTCAGAGGGAACTTAAATAGCTTTCTAAGGTACTACTACTGGATGTAAATCACCAAACTAAAAACAACAACCGCTGATTCTCCTTAATTACATAGAAATATTACAGACTTGTCTCGCTCAATCTCCTGAACTTAATATTACCCTTGCACAGCATCCCCTCAGGCGTGTAGTCAGGTACACTCACATTATGTCACCTTTATTATTAACAAGATCATTGTGTTCCTTTCACTCGCTGCTGCTGGCTGCCTGCCATGCGTGTCCTCTGGCTGGCAGGAACATGTCAAGCAATAAAGCACAATAAAACAGCAACCACTGTGTTCAAAACAGTGAGATAGAGAACACGAGAAGAGCTTTGAACTTTAATTCTGAATGCTTTGAAGATAGCAGATGAATAAAAATGTGATTACATTTCAGTAATTGACAAGCAAACCAGAAATGGCTTCTGATACACAATTGTAATAAGCTCAACGCATGCTTACTGTATAGGCACACATAGTCCAAAATACATGAAGCAAGAAATCCAACATTGGAACATAGTGAAAATGATTTACTGTGATCAAAGGGACTCTTGGAATAGCATAATTCAGTTAATAGACCATTGATACTATTTTCCCATTTGATGACATCATTTTTACAGAAGGTACATAAGCCATGAAGAACAGCATGGTATGAAACACTTGATGTAGGATATTTTATTCAGTAGCAACAGGCCCCAAAAAGAAAGACAGATGGCTCACTGTTTACATTTATTATTTGACTACTAGACTAAGCCCCAATATATTACTTTGATTATGTTGTAATATTATTATCACTAAAGGCTTTAATTACAGCAACGCAAACCACCACCAAATCGTATGTAACTATTTTTCTATTAAATCATATAACAATATTGTAAAAAAAAAAATTTAACCACGTGTTGTCGAAATTCCTACCTTTAAAATTCTATAAGCCGAAAAGGCATTTGCGCCTAAAGAAGTAGCCCTAGTTATGTCCGATAAAAAAAGCGCTCCCAAAAGAAAAAAAAGCTATAACAAAGCGTCTGCATTTCCTATTGTAAATCCACTCTCCCGCGGCATCTTATCACAACGCAAAAAAAAAGCACATTTATTTATGCGCTTTCTGATCCAGTTAGTGCCTTTTTCCTCTTTCAAACGCGGCGCCGTTGATAGGCTACACGGCGCAGTCAGCTGGTCGGAAAAGGACAGCCTGCCCCGCGGTACGCGCTGTTCTCGGGCCCCGATCTGGCACGGAACGGGTTACAGGGTCAGGCTGTGTATTGGTACAGAGTGTTCTCATCAGCGGCGGGCAGTACAGCTACAGTACAGCACAGGCGGAACATTGTGTTACAGAGTGAGCTTGCTTTCCAGGACCTGCCCTTAATTTTTTACACTCAGAGCCCTCCCACTACTCCACTCTCCTCCCCCTCCTCCCCGTGCCTCTCGTGTGTGGCTTCACTGCTCTACTCCCACAGTGGCATTTTAAACTCTGAGCTCCATGTGGTCACTACACCGGCACGTTTAACCGCGTCCCAGCCTCTGCCCGTGTAGCCGCTTTTACGCGCAGGAGGATCCGGGGGCGCTGCGTAAAAGCGCGGCCGAGTCACAAGAACAGCTCTGCACAAGGGAAGGCGCGCGTGCAGAACATTTAGTACCTGGATGTCAGTGAGAACACGGTGTTATTACGAGCGCGCAGGAAGAAGCCGGTTTCGCAGACCTCTCTCCCCCAGATCGAACGCAGCCTGACAAAATGTAAGTTCTGATTTTTTTTTTTTGCCACTTTGCCGCGTAAATCATTTGAATGAGTAAGTTTTCTACATCGTACGTGTCACGTTTATCTTGGACTGGCTCCCTGGAACAATAATCCGCTGTTTTTTGCACAATGAAAAAAAGGATGACTTGAGAGAGTGCGCGCTACTATTTGTTTTGTGACGCGCACATTCAGTTTCTGTGTCGCACGTGCAAGTGGGGGGACATTCGAGGTTACGGCTGTACGTGGAAGTCCGGGCTGATAACATACCCGTGTGTGCGCCGGGTGTGAGTGTGTTTATGTGGGTGAACGCGCCACTTTAAACACTCCTTTTCAGCCTCAAGATACAAGATGAGATGAACTAGTCCTGCAGGCTTATGTGTACCTTCTCCACTAATGGTAGTTTTGCGTAACCACGTCCTTACCACCAGGTTAATAGCAGTGGGGCACCTGGAAATAAACACCACTGTACTGACAAACAGCCCATGATTATATGAGCTAAATTACATGGGTAGTTTTATACAATCCCACGATAACAATCTGGGGGGGAAAATGCTTCTTTGATATTGGATATTGGTTCAAAACGCCACAAAAGGTGATTTATACTGGCCTGACATGTAACATAAACAAGCGTTCGAATCAACAATGCAGTAAACTCGGAAAAAAAAACTAGACTAACAAACGATTTGGTTACAGATGCGTAATTGTTTAAATCTGAAACAACGGCCTTACGCGAGTTTTGTTTTGTTCCACCATCAAGCACACGGGACGTAAACGCCGGTTGTGTGAGTGCTGTGGGGCGCCTTTTAAAAACAGGATGTTCCCTCTCACTCACATGTGGCTGTACATATGAATCAGCCGCGCGGTGAGACAGAATGTACTGATACACCGTGTGCCGGAGCCGCCGCGCTCTTCCAGCTCATTGTGTTCCTGCATTCCAGCAAAGGCTATCCGAGTTTAGGTACAGATGTCTGCTTATCTGTGGTACACGCTGTTTATACTTGACCTATACCTACATAACAGTGCCTTGACTTTCATAAAAAAAAAAAAAAAACACATAGCTGTCAAGTCTAATTAGGAGGGCGATTTGATATACTGAATGAAATGCTTTGTGGATTTATAGTTACAAATTGTTGATACAGGTAGTGCACCCTGGGCTGGTCAGGTAAATGTGCAAGATCTGAAAGATGACCTACTCCCAATGTGAAAGTCCAGAGAGGGAATCTTTTTTTTTATGTTTGAAGTTAATTTTGGTCAGCAGAACTTAATACTGCTTCTTAAAGAATTGTAAAATAAGCTTTTGTCAATCAATAAATGTGTGTTCACTTTGTCCCATGGTGGATTGAGTAATATGTAAATCCCGGTTCTTATTGAACTTAAGACATCGTTTTGAATGTGGAGGTTGAGGATGCGTTGAAACATATCGGGTGTCTATTACAATCAGCAGGTTCTTTGTTTTTGCTCAAAGCCTGTTAAGAAACGAGTAACGAGAAACGAGTACTTCATGACTGAATTAATATTCTGATCACTGCATAGATACACAGAGGATTGAAGAGAAAATAAAGATGCAAGTTTTAAGTTACGGACGTATTATAAATCTTGGTGCAGAATTTCTCTCGGATATAAACAGTGATCATTTTGTCTTTGGCTCATTGTAGACTTTTCATTAGAGAATCTGATTCAGTGAAGCAAGCCGTCTGAAAACGCGAATGACACTGTATGTAAAATGTCCCCATGTTGATATAATTAGTCTATGCCAGCTGGAAACCATGACATGCGGGAACATTGTGTCCAGAGTGTGGTCTAGGTACACGGTGACACACAAGTAGCATTTGGAAAAGAAAAAAAAAAGAAGAGAGAATGAGAGTAATCTAAGGGATGAGTTGAGAGCGGTGGCCCCACAGTGAAGGAGACATGGACATTTTGTACCGTGCCTTTTGTTGAGGAGCTTAGAGTGGTCTGTTGATCTGTGTGTGTGTCTCAAACAGAACTGGGAACAGCTTGTGGACATATCAGGTGCACCGCTTTACCTGATGAAGACTAGGACAAGCTTTGTGTCATGCCGCTAAAAACATTTTTTACCAATGTGAATTAAGCACTCTCGTATTACTTCATAAAGGGCTTTGAATACTGGGAACTTCTGACATGCGTAGATTTCAAGGAAGAGGGGGCTTAGGTAATGCTAGTCACCACACAAGAAGGACATCAACAGCCTTATAGTTTCAGTAGATGAGAAAGAGGGTCTGACGTGCATAAGAACTTGGATACCAAGGCTTTTTCCTTCACACACTCTGTCCTTGAACAGTCTCTCGTCAACAATCACTTGCAGTTACAACATGTTCCTTTGCTTTTTAACGAATGCTGTAAATGTAAAAGGAAAATGCAACTCAATTACTTAACTGTCAAAAAAAGAGTTCAAAGTATGTAAAAATTCGAAATACAGGATATTTATACCCTTTTGTGCAATTTTAGATGTTTTACAGTCGAAAACAATGCATAAAGAAAATAGAATGTTTGAAAGACTTATTGGAGCAAAAGAATAAAATCCATACAGACACACACACAAAGTTGTTTGTCCAGTCTTGGACATCATCTACTTAACCTAACTATCCCCTTAAACTAACTTTGTTAGTGCCATTCTGGGAAGAAAGTCTTATCAACATCTATCACAATGAATGTTGCACATTAAAGTTATCTGTAGCGAAGTTTAGTAAAGATGTATATGTATATGTATATATAAAGGTTTAGACATTGACTCAAGAGTTAATGTTTTTACCAGCCACAATTACATTGCTGTGAACAATTTGTATTAGGTGGCTGATATAATTTTTAGTCTTGACAGGAGTAAAATAAGTGAAACAGAGGTTTATATTTCTTCTTTTAACCCATTATCATTTTCATTTTCTAAAACATAGCAGGTTATGTACAGAACTGATTGAGAAACACGTAAATTCAGGCCTTTATCTGAAGTTTCAGCAGTGTGCCAATCGACCAAAGTGGTTAGAGGAACTAGATCCAGCTGAAAACATAAAAGCAAGTCAGTCTTTATTTGACTCATTGGCTAGTGTTAATTGTAAACGTTGTGATGATTTCGTAACAGACCTCACCTAAGTGTCATCTGTATCATTTCAACATTACAGCAGCTGCGGTTGAAGCCATGCCAGAAGGAATTACCATCTCAGCTGTTGGATGTGATAATAATCTCGCAATAGTGTTTGCCAACATGCTTAACATAACAAACTCGCTTTTGCATTGTCTTTAAACAATGTCAAGATTATTGGCCCGGGCTGACTAAACATGCTGGCAGCTACAGTATGTCAGTGTATGGCGGAGTATGTAGTGACACAGGAACAGCGAGTGTCGACAGGGACACATTCTGTGAGTAGTGAGCAGTTTTATGTCCCAGGCAAAAACACTGCCAATTTTGTGCGGAAGCGCAAAGCCTTACGCTTGAAGATCTGTTGTGGCTTATGGTTCATTTTGGGACAATGAATGAGCACAGTATATTTAGTGATGAACAAACATTTCTTTGCAAACCACCAGAAATGTGCTAAAAATGTGCATGTAAGCATCGCATTGATCAAAATGAGAATTGACTTTATGTTAAACCTCAGTAGTGCTAAACCATCAGTTCTTTTGTTTTTTTTGCAACAATTTTTCCTTCTCACCCACAGTTTTATTGTAGTATCTTCCAGAAAAACAACTTGCATTGTTACATTGATCACCACTATGAACAACATTTTGTTCATAGTCTGATCTGAATGACTAGTAATTTATTGCAATGGATTAAAAGTGTGTTTACATGATCTTATGAAAATGTAGTTCGTAGTAGTAGTTTGAAAAGCTTTTACAGTAGAAGAGATTTTCTTCAGCTGGACTTTAGTTGTCTTAATAACATACCAATAAAGCACATATTACTGTATATGATATATATCATCAATCTGAAAGACCCGAGTCCTTCAATGTAAACCCTACTGAGCACTAGGAAATACCAACCACAATGTACTCGGTTCAGAGAATTGTAGCTATATTTATATCAACAAAACAAGATGTTCTGTCTCTTGTACAATGTGCTCAATGTTCCTGTGAAACTGTAAATGCAATAGTAGACTCCCCTAAATAGCGGCATCTTACATAATGTTGTTATGAAGATCCATTTTCTATTTTTTTCATGCAGTAAATCGTGACTTTTCTGTCCACCTCCAGTAATTGGATTATATCATTTTCTATTTGTCTTGTTTCAGGTTTGAGTAAGAGCACAAGACAAACCCTGAACTTTTTTCTCCCCCTTCTCTTCAGCTAAAGTAAAAGCTCTTTTTTTGTGTGTGTGTTTGTTAGTGTTGAAAGTGAATGATCCAGTCGTAGACGATGACCACTGACCAGGATTTGCCGTTGGACAGTCAGGCGGTACCTGCTCGGTTCGTCTCTAAGGGCATCGATATAACAACAAAAAAAGACCAAGGAGTTATCAAGGTAATTTCAGTCATGTGTGCAGTCGAATCTCATATAAGTTTATTTTTTGTTGATTTGGTACGTTGTATTCGTAAGTTAGTGAGTTGCATTGGCCACAGTTGTAAAGCAATAACTGCAGTACCTAGTAGTTATTTCAATAGTGCTGATATTGAGCTCTTCTTCAGTTCATTCTAGGCCCTGGCATTTCAAATCACGCCAATGAATGGTTTCTCAGTCCTTTATTGTGTGTCCAGGTTGTGAAGCGAAAGGGACAAGATGGCGACAGACCGATGATCGGGGACAGAGTAACTGTGCATTATACGGGGAAGTTGCTCACTGGGAAAACCTTCGACAGCAGCAGAGAGCGCAAGGAGTCTTTTAGTTTCAATGTGGGCAAAGGTATGCGACTGTTTAACTGATGATTCACATCCATGTATATGTCATGAGCACTTTTTGAGCTTTCTGTGTGTAATACCCTTTTTAATTTCAAATGCCACCTCATACTTTTATATTCGTGAAGTTGCCTATATGATCCAATTTTGCTACTGCTTTTATGGGACAAGCGTCTATATTGTACAAGGCTGCACAATTAATCACAATCTAATATTATAATTGTATTGCTGAATGCTGATTTAATTTAAGTGTTTTACTTCTACACTTTTTAAAACAAATATGTTTCATATTAAATGTTCAGCGTAAATATCCTGTCAATATCCCAGCAAGCCAAACCATCAGATATGGTTTAATATGTATCAGGCAATAATTGGTGTGTTTTGTTTGCACTCCTCTCGTATATTTAATAACGTCTTTTATGCTGTTTTTCTCTCTCAGGCCAAGTGCTCAAGGCGTGGGACATCGGAGTGTTATCTATGCAGAGAGGAGAGGTGTGTTTGCTGTTGTGTAAGCCTGAATACGCCTATGGATGTGCTGGGAATCCTGACAAGATCCCTCCCAACTCGATAGTCATCTTTGAGGTAGGAACACTATGCCCATGTCTTCTTTTTTTTTTATCATTTAAATTGAGTGGTTCTTGAACTGTGGTTTGTGGACTCTTCTGTACTGAGTGATACATTGTTTGAAACAAGACCGGTGCATCAGGCTAAATTGACTAAAAGTTAACAGAGGGGATAAAATATACTATTCTATATACTAAATAATATACTAAAATGTCCGAGGCCAGAATATACTGGGGTATTTAACCCAGGTATAGTCCACACAAAGGATATACTATGGCCTTTTCCTTTTGTATTTTTTTAAAAACATTTTCAATCAATCAATGGTTTTGTGTAGCACAGGGCTGCACCGGACATCATGGCAATAAAACAAAGCAGTAAAAAAGACCATGTAAAATTCAGGCAAATTAAGTATCTAGGCAAACATAACGTCCAAATAAGCGCGGGTGTCCCCTGTCCTTAGACTCTCCTGCACGGCGAGGAAAAACTCAAAAACAAAGGGGAGAAAAGATAAACCTTGGGGAGAACCACAGAAGGAGAGGTTTTGACCCGCACAATGCAGTAATCTCATTACTCAGTCTGTACAGGGAATGTCCAGTGATAATAGCAACATTCGATCAAACTGTTAAGCTTCCGAACATGTGCGGTTTTGCTAATCATCTGCTTTGACGAGTAACTAACGCCTGAAATTGTCTATGTCAAACCATTGAGTCTTCTCTTTTTTCCTCCTCGCCACTTACTCCAGTTTATCTCAATACATTCAGTACAAAAGTATGCTGCTGTCTGCTGCGATTCATCACAATGTTGCTGAAACGAGCACTTGGATACATGCGCCCGATCACATTTCAGAATGTTATTACAATGTACTCTTTATCATTTTTATCATAGGGCACATTGATGCTCAGTTAAATGTTTTATTAATTTAAAGCTATGGCAGCTCTTTCCTTGACCTGAGAGATGTTTGAACGTACTGTGTCCTTTTGTAAATCGTCTGCACAGCAAGCCACCGTTTGGAATCTTGCTCTTAGCCAATGATTTCCATTGTCCGGTTTTAGAACCGTCCAATCACAGCTGGTAATTGGCAGTGCGTCACTCGGAAGAACAAATTCCTCTCAAATAACTCATTCAGAGCCAAACTTGAAACTTCTCTCCCCTCTGTTTGAGCCTGTGGGGCGACTGCTGTTATGGGTTTTTACACAAAACGGCTACATTGAGTGATTTAAATGTTTATGGCAGAAGATGATGCTTTTTCTTACTGCACCGTGTGTCACCTGAACAGCTGATAAAACGAGATTCAGACTATTCTTTGTGTAGAAAAGAAAAGCCAGAGACTTTTCAGTATTATGACATGACAAGGTAATTGCGTGATTCAAGAAAATGTGATTATATTTTATAGATAGATTTGAAAGTAGGTCAAAATAAAAAGGGCAAAACTATTTCAGAATAAATGAAAGCCTCTGCTGTAATGCTGTAGTTGTCACTGCCTTGCATTCATAATATTGTTCTACTTATGTAATATATTCTTGCATTTTAGCTTTTCAGTTTAAATGCTGCTAATTATGACCCTGTAATGTGTCTACAACAGATGGAGCTGCTGAACTTTGAGGGCGAGTTACTTACAGACGACAGGGGCATCATGAGAAGAATCAAGGTCAAAGGGGACGGTTTCATAAGTCCCAACGACGGAGCAAGTGTTCATGGTAAACAACTTCTTAACCCAACAGAGTCATTATGCTGTTATGATTATTAGCACAATTAAATTAAGAGAGGATTACAGACAGTCCCAATATAATGCCAAACTCAATTTGTTGATTTTGAAGATGAGTCCAGGCAGCATTTTACAAGCACAGAAATTAGATAAAAAGACAGATCTTCTTCAGATCCTGGTCTTTTCTGGTTTGATATCATCTATGATTTTGATCCCATAGTGCACTTGGAGGGGAGATGCGATGGCCAGCTGTTTGACTGTAGAGATGTGAGCTTCACTGTTGGGGAGGGAGAGGACTCTGACATCCCCCTGGGCGTGGACCGGGCCATGGATAAGATGCAGAAAGGAGAGTGCTGCGTACTGCACTTACAGCCCAAGTATGTACTGCGATTTCCACTGCTCTGGAAGCACATCATCATGCACCTTTGTGATGAATGAGTGAGAAGTATTTTACAATATGCCCTCTATTTTGTTTTGTTGGGTGTAATAATGACATCTCATTATGTGACACAAGTCATTCTGTGTACATCACACGTGTCAAATTCAGCTCCCACGGCGTGTCACGGGTCACAGAAACAGGAAAATACTATTGAGAAAAATTGTTTCTATAAATTAATAATGAGCACAGTGATTTTAAAATAGTGCCGATTTGGTCAAAGGCCCAACAGGACTGTAGCCTGATGAATGATAACAACTGCTTGCGCTTTGCACTTTACACTTTACAAGCCTGTGTTTTTCAAAGTGCTACATTGTCCTCATTATTCATTCACACAACACTCGGTGGTGGTAAACTACTACTGTAGCCACAGCTGCCCTAGGGCAGACTGATCATTTACTACATGGCTGTAATGCATTGTTTATGTTGTTTATATATATATATGCATTGATTACCCTCTGGGGCCAGGACTCCCCTGAAAAAGAGATTCTTAGTCTCAGTGGGATTACCCTGGTTAAATAAAGGTCAATCAATAAAAATATCCTGATCTCTTATTATGTCAGTGCGTTATGCTGTGAGAAAGTCTTTCCTTTTTTTTTGCTTTGGCTGCCCCCTAGTGGCTGCAGTGAGCATTCTCTCTTTAAAAAGCCGCACAGGAATGGGCCCAGAGACTTCCTTTTTTTAAAGTACTCATGAACTTATGCCCTTTGAGCCTCACATACCACTTTTCTACTCAAATTTCCTTTACAATTTTGCATTATTATTATTTCACTCACTTGTGCAGTCATTCTTGTTTACATAATGTGCTATGTCTTACTTTTCAGATATGGCTTTGGAGATGAAGGTCGACCAGAGTTTAAAATTGGGCCAGACAAGGAGCTTGAATACGAAGTTATTTTGAAAGATTTTCAAAGGGTGAGGAAGGAGGAAAGACAGTTCAATCCAGGATACTCCAAAACAAACCAACATTAATCCCCTGTTTTTTCATTTTCTAGGCTAAAGAATCCTGGGAAATGGACTTGAATGAGAAGTTGGATCTTGCTCCTGGTGTGAAGCATAAAGGGAATCAATATTTTAAGGTGCAGTTTCTTGGCGAGAAGTCATTTTTCTTGGCTGATTTTTCTCTCCACTTGTATTCCTAAATCCCTGTCATCTTTTCTAGGGGGGCCACTTTCACCAAGCGATAGTTCAGTACCATCGGATAGTCTCGTGGCTGGAAATGGAGTGTGGCAGTGGCATCGAGCAGCACAAAAGGATAAAAGAGTGTCTTGTGATGGCGCACCTCAATTTAGCCATGTGTTTCCTGAAGCTAAAGGAATTCTCTCAAGTAATAGACAACTGCAATAAGGTGAGATGACTTGTAATGATCAGCAGAGGTCCGGGTCGATAAGCTCTAATGCTAATGGTGTGATGTTCAATTGCTACAGGTTATAGAAATAGATGAAACGAATGAGAAGGCATTGTACCGTCGAGGAGAGGCCCGACTACTGCGCAACGAGTTCAGTCTGGCCATGGCGGACTTTCAGAGAGTCCTTCAAGTGAGTCCTCAAAACCGAGCAGCGCGCTCCCAAATCTCCATCTGTCAGAGCAAGATCAAAGAGCACGACGAGCAGGACAAGAGGACCTACGCCAACATGTTCCAGAAGTTCGCCGAACGGGACGCCAAGGTGATTATTCTTTATGTGCTTATTCACGATGTCGTGCACTGGTTTCGTTTTTATAAATGGGCTAAATCCTTTTTATCTGCAAAAGGTCCCCCCACGAATGTTTTTTTTTTTAGCAGTTTATTTGTTTAGTTTATGAAAATATATGAAAATCATCAGTAAAACAACCTGAATGATAAAAAGAAATAATCATATATAATCTCCTTGACGTTCTAGCTGTAGTTTCATGGTGACCGCTGCCATCTAGTGGTTTTGTTTGAGGAGCCCACAAAAGAAGTGTCGAACAGCGCTTGTTCTGATTTAGTAATTATTTCTATGAGGACCTTTCCCTGTTACTTATTGACGTCTACATCGGCTTGTATTACTCTATGATTATGATATCGACTTATCAATAACAGATCGATATATATTTTTGGCCTTGATATTTATCATCTCTACATTTATTAGCATTTTCCCCTTATTTTTTCTTTGTAAAACATTGATTTTTAACAGAAGCAAATTGAGTTACATTATATTTCATGTTTCTTGCAGCTTATGTGGTGTTTCAGGATGTGGTTTAAGGTTTACTTGCTAAGCTTTGCTGAGAACTGACAGAATCTAGGATCGTCAGAGTCAATAATATCGTTTATCGCGATACTTTCCTGCCTCAATATATCGAACTTCAAATTTGTTATCGTGACAGGCCTACTTACAATTCCATCGAATGATTTTCTTATTTGGCAACGTATGCATTATAAAAAATATTTTCTCCAAACTGTGTCAATTCTGTGACTCCAAGGTGGTTGATTCAATTGTCCAAATTATTTCGCCACTATTTCCGAAGCTAAGCGTGGTGTCTTTCTTATACAAGTCTTTCTGCCCAGTTGCACAGATACACAACACAGTTCTGTATGATGCTCAAATACAAGAGTCTACTACTCAGCCGGTTAAACTTTTGAAGACTGATTTTTCTCACATGTGACGCACAGGTGACCAGGTCGAAGAGGCGGAGGGACGATGTCCTCAGGGGTGGCCTGAATGGTGCGGTCTGCAGCAAACGCCGCCGGTCCAGGAGCGCGTCACAGGAGTGCGTCTCTTAACAAACACCAATGAACTAAAGGGAGTTTGAACCAGGATTGTCCTCCCCTTTGCTTTCCTCAGAAGCTACGGAGCAGAGACAGAAAGTTTAGCCTTGAAATCTTTTTGTCCTTTTATGCAGCTCATCATTCCTGCAGGACCTTCCAGAGCACTCTGTCATTAGCAGATGTCACAGTTCAGATCCATGTGTACATTAGTCTTTTTGGAATCAAACCTTTTCGGGAGCAGCTGCATGCACCCACCTCGGTGTTTTCGGAACTCAGACTTGAAATGTTGTTGTTGTTAATGTGCAATATTTAAAATATGATGTAATAAGTCATGTCAAAATTGTTGAATATACAGTAAATTAAAAAAAAAACTTTAATGCATCCAAATACACAGATTAGGTATAACCTTATGGCCACATATAGCTAAAGAGAATAACTCCGATTTAAAGCCTAAGTAGGTTTCTGATAGAAATGTAGCAATGTCATGGTGCATGGTCATAATGTTATTCCTGATTATGTGTTATTCAATGATAAACAGACTCAACCAAGACTATTTGTGTGAAGAAAGTGCCCAAGCAGAATCATATTTAAGAAGCACAAATTTCAGATGTTAAACTAAATATATGTAAGCATCTGTTGTGGTGTACATAGTTTATCTCTCTAAAACGGCATTGCTTTTTTTTGTTGGTTTGTAATCCGACCATAGCGTCGTGCACTAAAAAAAACAATTTGACTTCTTATTTAAGTATGTTTTATTTTTATTTTTTATCCTGAGCTTATTGTTTTGAACGAGATGTGATACAATTTGTGATACAAATTATCAGCAGCTTTGAAATCAAGCTAGATGACAGCCCTCCACTTTTAACAAACAAAAAGTGACTCTCCCAAACTTGTGTAAATGTAAACAGGAAGGGCATCTAGCGTAAAAAAACCATTGCCAAGTGAAATCCATGACATTTGTTTGTGGTTACTAGTAATAGGGCTAGCGAGGCGTATAGTGTAGCTTGCTTTATATGGTATGAGAAAACTTCAAAAATTAGGCTCCTAGTTTGATATTTTAGAGAAAACACAGTAGAAGCAAAGGTGTATTTTGAAGCTTTAAACCAGTACATTTCATGCACTCTGGTCAAACACCTTGACATGTTTTGTTTGCCTTTAAACCCGGAGCAACCTCTTTTTTTTTTTTTTTTTTATTATTGTGTGAATGATGCCCTTTGGTGAGGCTTCAAACCTACACTGTTCATTCATGTCCGGATCTGATCTGGACTCAAGACTGTAGACCTGAGACTGGTTCTGAATGAAACCTCAGCTGTCTTAAATATTTCATGTAAATGTGTGTATGTGCGTGTTAATATATATTGTATGTCAGCAAGGTTTTTAAACGGCTTATGACTCAATGTTTTTAAGTATTTCCGGCTCTGAACATTCAACTCTTTTGTACAGCGGGAAGAAGAGCATGAACTACTTTTGCTGGTTAGAAGTTACATTTACGGACACTACAGGATATCTGTTCCCCCATTGCCGCTGCAGCCATCCGTTCGATAACAAGAACATGGGAATAACAGGAAACATTTGGACAAATCACAAAGTTTGAAGCAGCGGAGACCGATGCGAGATTAGAGCGCACCGCAGTGTCACGTACCAAAATGTTTACTCTGAACCAAAATGTTATTGTCCTCTGTCCGTGTGACGCTAAACCAAGACAAGAACCGCATGGCATTTATGCAAAGCCTAAATATTTTCCCAACAAAAAACAATGTAAGGTACCTTTGTTCATGTCTTCTTTATATATTTTTATTTTTTTGCACTTTAAAATATTAAACGAATATGAAAGTTGCATTTTAACCAAATTGTTTCCCCCCCATCTCTCTTCTAGTTCTTCTCCTGATTATTTATATTGCTGAGGTCCTACCCTCTAGTTGACACTTATTTCACACAAATACAACAAAAGATCATTGATAAAATAACTTTATTTGCTTTAACAGTTTACCATTTACACTACTATCAAAAATAAAATTTCAGTTATGAAACCTTTTCTTTTTTAATAAATGGCACCTGGCAACATATAAATTACACTTGATGTTATATTTTTATTCGAAACATTTTTACAATTTACATTAAAAACAGTAATTATTCTGTACAAAAAAGAAAAAGTCACAGCATTCATCATTTTTAAACACATCATTCATGTCTCTATCACCCAAATGCACACCATTAGATCGATGTACAGTCGGTACAAGCTTAGACTAAACAGGTCTTAAAGTTATAGAGATGTAGCTGGACTGCCTAATGCAGGTGTTTTGATTATGCTAATATTGAGTTATATAAAAGTTGCTTGCGACAGTGTAAAGAGCTTGTTCACACAGTATTTATGTAGTTAATATTGTGCAGTGTTAATGTGCACAATGCCCCCTTTGTGTTTTCATAGTAATACATTGCGATCGTTGCTGTAGTCCTGAATACTACTGAGACTACAGTTTTGAGGAGTGTGCAAGGAATTTCACAGTTTTGAGTCAAACACTTAAAAAGCGAAGATCAATGAGAACATCAATCCTTTGACCTTAGCAAGAGACATTTTTAAAACACATTTGGTCCCTCTGACCTTCAACAGGAAGGAGGATAGACCTAATTGGCAAAATGCTCACAGACCAATGTGTAAACTATGATTTAAAATAAATATGGATTTCAACCGTAGCCAATATTTAAAAGCTGTACAGCGCATACTGCATTTACAGTTTGTAATTAAAGGAATGTTTTATGATAAAAACAAGAGTTTTAAGGCACTTTTTGCACACTTTAATTGTCTTAATGACAGCACGAGCTCCAGAACAAACGGACTGCAGTGCTCCAATTAAAGTGTATTGTGATGCAACTAAAACTGAGGGTGCAAACAGTTTAAACTTAGGTTGTAATGCACCATTTTGCATCCATTAGATCCGGGCCTGTTAAAAGTTAGTCAGTTCCTCAGTAGTTACTGAGACAACTTTCTGTCAATGCACGAGCTCAGCTCCTGCATCTCCAGGGCTTTCCTCTCCTGCTTGGTCAAAGGCAAGTCATGTGCTCGAGTGCACAGGATTGATAATCTCTGAAAAGACACAAGGAATTACCTTTACTCAGCTGTATTTTTGTATATGAGGGTTTGAGAAGTGTCTGAACTGACCTGCCGCAGAGAGCCAGGGGTGACGCTCAACATGTACACCATAAAGATAGGGACCATGAGTGTGGAGGAGAGGGTGAACCACCAGCCCAAAACAGGGCCCCACCACGGATACTCAATGACATTGTTGAACTTCAGGGGGGTGTATTTGACCAGGGAAAATATGAATGTCCCCTTCAACAAGAAACAAACAAAATGTCATCACTATATCTTTTTGTCTTATCTTGTTTGATAATTCTTGACAAATATAGAATAATCAAGTATAAAATTACTTGAAATGTATTGCTATATACTGAGATGATGAGGAAATAACACAGAAAGAATACAATATGCTTTTTGGTTTCACTTTTGTTTTTGTTGTGCTACTTACCAAACAAATGACTGGTGTGACATACTTCAGGCAGTATTTAATCAATGGGAGGGGTCTGTATCCAATCATGTCTTCAATGTTATCATAAAAACGGTCTGCACCTGCACTCATGAATAATCAAATTATTCTGCAATACATGGTTTTAAACTACAGTTTCTTCTCATCCAAAAGTATTTTATCCTCTTTGTGTATAAAAAAACAGCAATAACCTATCTAACCGTATAGGATATACACAAACAAATACTCTAAATAAAAAAACATTGTTATTGTCGTCGTCAGTACATCATTAGAATAATATTTGCATGACGACTATATTTACTTGTGGGATTGCAAAACAAGGTATTTGTAGAGCATAATTCAAACACAAAGTCAGTATTTTATCGTCTCTACCCATTTCTGCTGATTGAGAGGTGGGTAGAGAAGCTACTGGCTTACTGAAGTATGGTCTCTCACTACACTTATGTATGTCTGAAGCCCTACACATTCAATTATGACGAACATGTCCCTGTAATGAATAAACTCACCATAGATCCATCCAATGCACACAGACTGGAGGAAGGCGAAGAGCAGCAGAGTCATGCCGCTGCAGGCATAGTAGTCAAACAACTGGAAGATGTACAGTCCTCCCTAAAACAAAAAACAAGTTATCATCTGTGGACAATTGCACCCTCCTCTGTATCAACAACTATACTAGTGATTCTCATGTTTCACCAAAGGTCACCTAAGATTTTTCTATTGCTGTGATGTAGATCAATTTATAGCTGGATTTGTTTTGTGCAGTTTCCCTGATTTGTTTACATGTTGTTTAGTGTGTCATTGAGTTCTCCCAAATATATGCACCATTGGCTAATCTAGCAGCTAGAGCCTCAAGGGACTGCCTCTTGATGGAGAAGGATCCCATGCTAATGTGTCTTTTATTATCATTTTAAACAAAATACAGCATAACATTTGACCTTTAAAGTCTGTAAAACTACCCAGCTTTACCTCTGTAACCATCACAAGTCCGATGAAGAAGCTGACGACACAAATGGATAAGAGGAGGATCTTACGCCGATGTCCAACATGGAAGTACGAGGGATACAGGTCTGAGATAGCTGTAGCAAGAGCCTCCAGGCCCACAAACTAAAAAGATAAACAATTGAACACATTCACTTATGATCTGATTGAATATGTTAAGTATAATAAACAAATGCACATGAAACCATGTCATTGTGATATTCTGATTTTGATGGACTGTGACTGTAGGTGGAGTTGAATGCTGGGAAAGGTTTAGAGCATTGTTATTGTAACACTGATTATATTCTTGAATGAGCACTGTTAATTTATGTTCTCTAAGAAAAAGAAGAAGAACATTTTATTCTCATTATACAATTGAACAACGAAATTGCGACTCTGTGGGCCAACCTGACCACCAACCTGGGACCTTCTAGCTGCAAGGCAAGGGCTCTAACCACTCAGCCACCGTGCCATCCCAAGGAAAATGAATGTAAACTATTTAGTTATAATCTTGTGCATCTCTGTCTCTATGAGCAAAGGTTCCGCACATTGTCCCTTAAACAACGAGGCACTAATAGTTGGAAGTAGCAGCAGTAGAAATAGTATCAGAATTTAGTACAAAACACTTTTTTTCTACTGAACTAGCAAAAATGTATTTGATATGTGTCAATCCTCATACAGTATATTGTTTGAACCTCTAACTTGATGCTGAACCTACTTTAATATTGAGAATGGGCCTCTTGTTTCAAGGGAAAATAGTTAAATTGAATAAGATAACACAATTTATCCCTGAGTGTAACAAGGCCTGAATCACGGGAAGATGGAGAATGAATAATGATGGTATTGTGGTAATTATTGTTTTTACTTCACTGTCGAGTCCCAGCAAGATGATCATTATAAAGAAGAATATGGCCCAGATCTGAGGGAAAGGCATCATGGCGACCGCTCGAGGATAAGCAATGAACGCCAAACCAGGGCCTGAAAGAACAACATTATTTTACAGGATCGAAACACTTGCAGCATCTATTTTTGAAAACCTAAGCAAGAGACATTTACCCAATAGAAAAACTGCTGAGTGTCTCTCCCACTCTTTCACCCTGAGCTGTCCTGTCTACATACAATACAGTAAAATTAAAAACTAAAAATGTATAATAAGCACCCTGTCAACTACAAGCTTTCTTTACTAAAGTAAGCAAGAGTTTGAAAAGTCATCCACACAGACAGCCAGGGCCAAATCATTTCACAGTCTGGGGCTAAAGCTTGGAAAGACAGGTCCCATTGAGTTTTAAAGCGAGCATTTGGGACAACCAGAAGCTCAAACAGTGCGGCCAGAGGAACAGGTGCACAGCAGGTCAGTAATGTCCTGGAGTCCTGTCCAAGCAATGCTCCTAAATTAAGGCCTAAAGTTTGGACTCCATGCTATTTTCTCTGGAACGCAAGAGAAGCCAATATCACTTTCTTCTTTGCTTTAGCTCTTCTCTGATTGACAAGTCCAAGCAGATAAAGAATGAAGAATGATAAATGATGACACAATTCTCCAAATCATGACTTGTGCACTGCCCACCCGACTAGGATACAGCCAACAACATCCTCTTCCTGCTCATGCCTGAAATCAAACCCACCTGCACACTCCCATTGATCATCCCAACACAAAGACAAAGACCTTCAGCCCAATACTCCAACCACAGACACTACTGGTATGAATAATAGCCATGGACAATATCACCTCACCAGTGTTTTACCCACATCATCAATTTTACCTTTACCTTAGTTGAATAAAAACATGAATTATGTGGGAAATAGGTTAAAACCTAAGTTAAAATTAAAAAAACTATTTTGTTTAAAATACCTGTGTTAAAATATGTTAGATGATAACCATGATTTGGTAAAATGAATGATTTAAATATGTTTAAAATACATGTATATGTGGTTTAATATAATTCATTATAAAGTTTAAAACCCAAAACTAACAAACAAAACTTCAAGAAGTACTTGTCTTGTCACTTAAGCCTCATGTGATGTATTTTTTGTCTGTTATAGGTTATCAACCTACTCCTCAACCAAAAGAGTTTTTATAGACAATTATAGACAATTTTGCAAATGGAGTTGAGTTGTCCCAGCGTCCTTTTGTCCGGAGTCAGGCCTTTTTCAAGTTTAGGCAGGAGCTGAAGGAACTTTTAAAAAACTTGACACTGATCATCTGAGATATATAATGCGGCACTGTGCTTAGTCCTAGATTAAGTATTAAGTCATTCACTTCAATTCAAGTTTATTTCATTTGTATAGCACATGTTAAATGTGCTATACAAATGAAATAAACTTGAATTTAACACACATTTAACACATACCATTGACCAAAGTGCACGCAAGTCATGGTTTTAATTTTCTGTGTTTCACTTATTTTCTTCTCACCTGATTCGGCCACTTTTGATATATCTGTGTTCTGCTCATATGCCATGAAGCCGAGAGCCGAGAAAATGGCAAATCCAGCCACAAAACTTGTCCCACTATTTAGAAGACATAAGTATACACAATCCCTAAAAGAAGAAGAGCATTACTTACAATCCGATAGCCATTCAAAAACATTTTCCTCGTAAAACTCACTTGTAGCAGTTGTTGTCGTATTTATTGTAGCTGCCAAGAGCCATTAGACAGCCGATACAGATGGCATAGGAGTAGAAAATCTGTGTGCCCGCGTCCATCCACACCTGTATGAGAACAAGAGACAAACAGGGTCACCGTCCGTCGCTCTGAAAAGGGAATTGTGAAAAAAGTGTGCGCCAACAATAATGACATACATTTTTTCACCAAACATGTTGGATAATGTGTAGCAGCCTGTTGCATCTCTAATGTCGACATCACAATATAGAAAGTGTGTGTTTTGTGGGATAACCAGCAGATGAAATGGTTTGCAGGCCATATACAGCTTAGCGAAAATTCAAGCAAAACAGCCAAGCACAGCCCAGGATCCTACATTTAAACTTCCTTCTCCACTACCTCATGCTCCACTTCATCTCCACCTGGCCTCACCTCTGCCCTTGGCGGTCATCATTCCCTGCTCACCTCCGGCCTCAAGAGCTATATCCACTGCACAAAACAGAGGTCTAACCAACTGTTTAAGTAGAGTCAAAACCAACACTACAGAACATGCTTTCCTTTGAGTCACCGGGGCGAGAGGCTCAGCCCCCCATTTGTTGAAAAAATGGGCCCAGCACCGATCAAACTCTCCTGCTCAACCATACATAATTAAATCAGATGCCAGTTAACTTCTTACCCTAATGTTTCTTTTTACCTCTAGATTAAGATAAGATAAACCTTTATTGATCTCACAATGATAACATTCAGCTCTCAAGAAAAACATTCAGGGTGCAGAATAAAAAGGAAATGTGCAAACACTTAGATAGTAAATAGAGGTATCTTATATACAATGACTACCAAAAACCTTAGGGGACAAAAAGTATAAACAATAAAAAATAAAATAAACAGACTACTAAAAAAGTCCGTATTAGCAGTGCAGGCTTGCAGTCATAGTGCAGGTGGTTGATAAAGTGACGTAGATACAGAGATTATTGCACGTTCAAAACGCTCATGCTTGTTTATGAAAAGCCATTAATGTGTCATGAGACAGAAGCCGACAAAAGCTTATCAGATTAACTTTACAAACTGTCTGTCAACAGACATCTGTATTTGAAACATGAACATGCATTCAAGTGAATCTTAGGAATGTGTGGCGGGACATGCTCATACCTGTGGGTCACTGAGGCGGGACGGGTCAGGGTAGAGGTAAAACTTGATCCCATTTAAAGCTCCGGGCAAAGTCAGACCCCGCACCAAAAGCACCAATAACATCACATAGGGAAACGTGGCAGTGAAGTACACCACCTGCAAAATATTCACTATTTTAGTGCTAGTTTTCCATTATTGTTTCTGGTTAATACTGGACTTTTCACAAGTTTCTTCAGTAGTTTAGAACAGGGTTCTCCAGCCTGCAGTTCTTCACTCCTTCCAAGTAACTCCACAAAAGCCTTTTCGTTTTCTAAGTTTTTAGATTGTTGAAATGAGACATGAGACTTTGGCATTTAATCAATTTGAACTTGTCAGAGATGATGCAATGCATGGTGTGGAACTAGATCCTGATTTAAACGGTTTCTCAAACACAAATAATGCCTGACGAAAAATAATGAGAGATGCCACTTTTTTATCTTCTTTGAATCATGAGTTGAATAATTATTTCTCCAAAATTGGTGCATCGCTGGAATTTGTGCCACAAATGCCAATCCATTAGATCAGTGGTTCCCAAAGGGGGGGGGGTCAGGACCCCTCAGGAGGTCGTGAAGCCTTGGGTGGGGGTCCCCAGATGATTTCAAAATGAAACAAAAAGAAAAATGCTATTGTTCTTAGCCTTTTTTTTTAATGTAAAACAGCCTAAAATGTGTGAAATCCATTCAATTATTCAAATACGTTTAAATACATACTAACTTTTTAAATGTTTTTCCGGCCTAAAGTGGCGTAAGAGGCAATGACTATATACAATGGGGTCCCAAGTTGTTTAGATGTCAATTTTTGGGGTCCCAGCCAAAAATGTTTGAAAACCCCTGCATTAGATTACATCAAGGGTACACGTACTTCTTTTAAGGATTTTTAACTGCCTAATTCCAGTACGGGAGGCCCTGTACCTCACTGGAATTAGTGGGGCCCCTGCCCCATGACCATCTACTATTTCATCTACTATTTCATCTGTTATTTTCAATTAGTCTATTTTCTTGGCACACTTTTGCATTAGCTATGAAAACTGGTATATACTTTCTGATTTAAAAATAGCTGAAATTGTGCCTGCATCCTTCTCAAATAATCTTTGTAATATGTTTTTCAAAGGTTTTGGTAAAACTTGATCTTTTATTATTCAAAAGGTTCAGTGCAAATAAATTGTCATTAAATGTAAAAATATAAGTATAAATATATATATACATACATGTATAAACATTTTTATGGTATTTGCTGGTGGTTAAAAAATGTGATAGAGATCAAATAAAAATGTACATTAATAATGTAGCAATAAACAGTGTGTCATATCCATATTTTTTACTACTACAATACTATACCTGTACAATTTTGTAACTTAAAGTAGTACAGAAATAAAGCACTCTATTTGTTTGAAAGGATCTTGTTTATTTCATTATTTTTATTCATATGTTTTTATCCCTTGAATACAAGATTTTATTCTTCTTTCTTATTATCTGGTTGACCTACCTTCCCCGTGGACTTTACCCCCTGCCAGACACAGAAGTAGCAGATGACCCACGAAAGCAGAAGACACAGAGCCAACTCCCATCTGATCGCCCCCAGCTCATGGATACTTCCCGACAGGTTCAAAACTCTTCTCCTGCAAAATAAAATAATTCAACACCACAGAAATATCTAAACTTAGCCCACAGTAATAATCCTGGTCTACTCACTCCCAAAATTCTCGCACTGGTGACGTTGCATTCGCTGCTATCGTCAAATTGAGATTCCCAATTCGATCAAATTCCACACAGGTTTCTTAACGAAAGAATAGCAATGATTTTGATGTAATTAAAAATATCTTTAAAATAATAATATTGAGTTTGTATGTCAAACCCGTGTTCCAGGGGTTTCTGCAACTGGCCCAGGGAACTTCAGTGCTGAAAGACGAGAAGAGATACAGGAATGCCCAGGCCAAAATAATAATGTAATAGATGCTCGAATACAAAACAACCACCTGGCTACCGTAGCCAATCCCTGCAAACAACAAAGAGAGAACAGAAACATTTTGTGTTAAATACATTGTTTTGCAAAGGTAATCTGATCTATGAAAGAACAAGAAACATTTTCAGAAATACCTTGTAACTCAAACTATTTTACAGACTATACACAGACATATTAACAGAAGAAGATTCAAAACATGATGAGCATCAAGGAATTATTACCCAACTGCATGTGAGGACATCTGTTAATGTGAGGACAAGTGTTTGTGTGACCAGAAATGGTTTACTAAACTAACTTGTTTTTTCTCTCAGAAAGCTCAGGCCATTACTGTTTCACCCATTTCACTCACATGGTGTTGCAGACCGCCGATGTTTACTCTACTTAAAATATAAACCTAGAAAGAAAACTGCTTTTCTTTTCCTAGAATTGCAACCTTTTTTCAGGTCTGTTATTGAATATTTTCACACCATGTGATTTTCAAGTCAATAAATAACACATTTTCCTACCTTTTTATCCTAAAAAGGTCTCCATGCACTCATGCACTTACTGAGTGACATACAACTGCCCTCTGTGTAGCCTGTAGTATGCTTAACATGTAGAGTTTGCAGAGCAGCGCTTTTTATTTTCAAAAATAAGGTTGTACAGAATCTGAAATACATTTTCCACAAACCAAGGTCAGAAGAATACTGACAGTGTGGCTGAGTGCACAATACCAGTCTGTTGGGACCTGGCACTAAACATGAGTGACTCGCTCTGAGAAGGAATGTGCCCTGATTGGCATCAGTGTTTACAACATGAACTACGCCCCCAGTGGAAAACTGCCTGGACCATTAGTATACACACAATATTAGTTTCTATTTCTGTTTTGTCATATTGTGTCCCTCCGTCTCTTTGGACCCTGAGTCAGTAATAAAGTTTAATTGAATTATTAAAATAGAAATAAATAACATCAAGCATGTTTATTACTTGAAGCTATATTGTTATATGAACCCGAGTTTACCTTGAAATAAGGGACAGATCTTTTTCCAGCAGGTTATGCTGCCCTGTTTGGTGTACTGTCCCATAGCAGTCTCCAGGAGGAACAGAGGGATCCCACAGGTGAAGAGGAACAGCACATAAGGGATGAAGAACACTCCTAATAAACAAAGTATGGGTCAAAAACATAACATTTAAAAATATACATTAAAATGATTTCAAGCCTGTTGTAACATTAGACAGGATATGTTTGAATAAGCAAAAAGTCAAAACAAGTACATTTGCTTTCTTTTTTACAATTCAATGCACTTTTAAGATTATGTCACACCCAGTGGTCCTATATTCTGCTCCCTTATTATTCAGTGGAGCACGATTTTATGCCATCAGAGGCAGTGAGAGCTGACCAAATATAGAGGCCGACTGAATGTGTACAAATGCTCAAACAGGCAAGCTTCAAACCAAACACAACTCCAGGTACAAAACACATGAGGGAACAACATTGTACATGAAAGCTTTTCCAGTTCAATGTATTGCTTTATGGCTTTTTATCTTTTCTTTATTTTTCCAATGTATTGTTCTTATTTGTCAATTACGGCTTGACTGTCTTTGAACATTTTTATTTGTGAGAACTGGTGGCGCTAAACTGAGAAATGATTGTTTATATCAACCACTGTGGGGACTGTGTTGTGTAAATGTGCCTTGCTAATTGACTGGATTTGGACAAACAGTAGAGGCAGGACACTCACCTCCTCCATTCTTGTAGCACAGGTAGGGAAACCTCCAGACGTTCCCAAGGCCGATGATCTGCCCCGCTACAGCCAGCAGGAACTCAATTTTACTGGACCACTGGCCTCTGCTGTGGGTGCTGCTGTGAGGGAGATGGGATGTACTCTTCTCAGCCATGAGTTTGACATCAGGAACAAAGGCTCTATCGTTATCCATCGCACTGTGATAGCAAACGCAGTCATCAATACGTGACTGCATTGAAGAGAGATCAGCACAGCAAATCACATACTACCAGCTCAGTAACACAATTTATTTAGTCAATCTCAAAGTTTTCCTGTAATGCACACCTTCCCCACTAGGTATAGAGCAAAGGGAAACCTCCTTGCCCCAGGCCCCAGCAAGTAGACTGCCCTTTTTTTTTTAAACTTTCAGTGCATGTTTTGAGTTGACAGGAAAAACGGGAGAGACGGATGAACCCAGCCAGACTCAAAAAGACATAAAAGGCCCGAAAATGTTACCCGGGGCGTTTCTGCTGCACCCAACTGCACTTCATCTACCTTAATAAACGCACTTCTTAAATTTTGGACGTCTTACAAATATTGAAAACATCTTTTTACAATTTTGAAGATAAGTACGCTCACATGAACAGCTGTGAGCGTACTTCTGTGACAGTGCTCATGTGCAGCCCAGCGCCTCTTTGGTGTAAGGGGCTTCTCAACAATGTGTCTTTTGTCTCGCTGCCTTGGATTAAAAGTGCTGAAAATAGACCGGAAAACATGTGTGCGAATATATTAGCACGTAAAAGGACGCCAATTGCACCAAGTTTGTGATTCAGCTGCAGGTATCTTGCATGCCTATTACCAGTTCTACTATACCAATCAATGCTGCCAAATTGTTATTTTAGAGAGAGGATTTGCATTTTGCCTCAAAAGTGTAGTATTAGCAGTCAGTATTAGCAATGTTTTGGTTACTACACTCTCTTTAAACCACTGGTACAGGCTATATATGAAAAGGGACCTATAAACTAATCATGACTGAGGGAAAAAGTGACTCAAAATGAGACATAAGAGGAACTGCTCATGTGACAAACACAAATGGTTAGCATGGTGCTTTACTTTCCATCACAGTGGCCTCTATGATGGATCAGCTGTCTTTTTTTAAGGTTTCTGGTTGGTTTTCGGGATGGAATGTATGCACAACCATGGAGATGGTTCCATCAACGGTGGAAACCTACCAGAAATCCTAAAAACAATTCACCCTGGAGCGTCATAGAGGACACTGTGATGGAAAGTAAAGGCTCTATACTCACCATACACACAGCTGCGGGGTCAGTGAAAGGTCAAATACGCACTAATATCAAGCTTTCTTTTAGCATAAAAACTTCTGAAATGCACCTTTAAAGCAAAATGTTATATCTCGCAAGAATGTCCATGTCACCCATCAGGTAAATAGTGTAATGACACCTGAGGAATTAAGCTCTGTAAGTGGTCTGGTGGTGTTGGTTTGTTCTTGGCTCTAGTTCTAATTCTAATATCTCTTTACAGATGAAGATTTAGTGGTTTGTGACCCCTGGTCTGTTGGTATAACTATGACAGAGTGAAAAATAATTCAATAGCAAGATGAAGAGTGGGATATTAATAACTCATAACCATCCACTGATGCAATGGTGATTTATAGCATTTAAGCCATCATGATTCGGTCCAATTTCTTTTAAATCAAACCTTTCATTAATCACATTTGTTTGGCTTTAGTCAGACAATAAGAGCAAGACAGCACTTCAATCGGTCTGCCACACAGGGAAGAAAAACAAACAGTTTAGTTCTAACTATCATTAAGTTAGTTCAATCATTCCCGTCCAGTGAAAGGCTGAGGCAGAATGACAAAGAGAGTTACACTCAGCGACTCTCCCAGCAGAGCTGCTGTAACCTTTGGCCTACTTAGTAACCGCTTTATGAACACTGCTTTACTAGTCCACTCTCGAATTTAAAAGACACGGAAAATCAATAAATAAGTTGTACCTGTATAGGCAAACGTCAGCTCCTATTATCCTAGATCCATTTAATCTCAGAGGAAACTCCTCTGGCTTCGTTAGCAGGGGACGCAGGTCTGTCACTCGCAGAGCGCCTCTGTGACCATGACCGTGAGGGAGCCCACGCGGAGCTTTATAAATGGCTGCGTGTGCGCGTGTGAGGCAGGCTTTGATGGCGAGAGCGCACGAGACAATGAGGTGTGTGTGTGCGCGCGCGCGAGATAGAGAGAGAGTAGCAGTTATGCGCCCATATGAATGAGCCACTTGAGGCGGGGCTTGCTGAGTCACGTGACCTGCCCGGGGATTAGGTGTGGGCGTGGTAATGGTATAGGATGTGTACAGTAACAGCCTGACTATGGCACAGCTTTAGTTATAGAATAAAAGAGGTCTATTTGTTGTGTTCACCAGCAATGACCTCAACGTGATTGGACAGCTGACACCTGTTTGGATCAAAAAAAAAGCTTCACCAAAATGTGCTTTAAAAATTGGAACAGTGCTAATCTATTTCCAAACATAAGGGGTTATGGGATTTCTTGGTAGGGTGACTTTTCAGGGTCACTGTGACGGGTCATATACTGAAGGAGGAGGTTTAAGAGTAACTTGCGTGTGTTAGTAGTTTAATATTCAAACCAACGGCAAAGACCTTTGACAAATATGTGCAAATTTGGATAATGACATTAAGTAACCATGACATTTCTGGAACTATAGACCAATATAAACACAACCCAGATGTATGCTACAGAAAAACATTTTGTAAAAAAAAGAAAAAAAAAGAAGGTAGAGACTGTGCTCATGAATCAATGACAGAGACCAGTTTCAATGTTGAAACTTCACAGCTGCTGACCCACAATGGATTTCTCCCGCTGTCGCTGTCAGTGACCCTGCAGGCCCCCCCTCAAGTCCTCCATTCTTTCCCTCAAACACTGACCTACTTCTGCACAACGCTCCACTAAGACACCACAAAACCCACTTCAAACAACCCTGACATACTGCAGATACACGCAGAATGTGAAGCACTCGCGCAATGTACACACGGATGACCTTATCCATCCATAACAAGCAGAAAACATTTACGTTTGTCCTGTACTCCTCTATTTCACCCTAATGTTTTGCAGGGTCTCGTAATGAAATAATGCAGCATTAGCTAGAAACTATTGACACTTTTTCAGAATGCATTCTCTCTTCTATATGAAAGCTTGACTAATAACTTACCTTTCACAGAGAAAATCCTTAAGAATCCAAATTACTACACTTGTGTTGTTAAAGATGCACTGTGTAGCATTTGAGCTCTTTGCACATTTTTTTCCAATGCAAATGGCCAATAAAATAAATCTGAATCTGAATTTTGAACTATACTGTTGCAGCAAAACAAAACATGCTCCTAATGACCAGTTCAACACAGAAAATGCTATTACTGCAGTGGGTTATAAAACAATGGACTTGGACGAGGACCTAATCTGTTTAAACCTCAAATTCTACTGTCTTTCTTCACATCTCCATGGAAACGAGCTGGAGACGTACCCACTCCCTGTAGAGTTTACTGTCATATCTTAGGAGTGGTGAGCCTCATAAATGTTTGTTTGTAAATTTATGAGGTATTTTTCAATGATGAAAACATCTGTCATAAAATAAATGCTTGTATTTCTCTATTGTCCCCATAGAGCTCTGTATCACACTAAAATGACTTTCCAAGTAAAAATATTTGACCTTCCAGACACCTAAACACCCGACCTAAATGAATCATACTAAAGCTGGAAAAAATGTATAGTATAATATAATATGTACGGAAGTTAGACCCCATCTTTAATGCTCATGTCAATTATAACCCTAGCCGGTAAACAAAACCAAAAAATAGCAAAATGTTAAGGTCTTGTCTTGCATGTTGCACTGCTGCACTACAGGAAATGAACATATCGTCATAGGTGAAATGCTGTGAACTGTGGTTGAGGTACGCCTAGTAGAGGAGTGATAGTGCTTTGCCTATGATGATAATATGCTCTTCTGTGACAAATGTTTTTCTTCTCCTTTGTTCAACTGTTCATGAGGCCTCACCTGCGTCCTCCGTACATATACACGTTCGCCTGCCTCACATGGTCAAATAAACACCTGATGGCAAACCTAGAATCATGCACTTCGCCTGTCACATCACTTATAAACTCACAACACCTGGGTCAACCGTCTGCTGCTGTACGGTCCACGAAGGCACTCCACTCAACTGTCTCGAACTGCTTTGCGTGGAAAAAGTTCATCCCTGTGATACAATTAATACTCAGTCAGGGCAAACTGGGGGCTTGAAGCAGCAGATAAGGTGTTCAATTCCAGTTCAGCGAGTGCGCAGGTCGCTGGACAAACAGATGTACACCTCTAAAGCCAGCCTCGTGTGGCGTGGAATCGACAGATCCACTTCAGTCTTTTTGCAGAATGCCACATATTGGTTTGATTTTACAGACTATGCTGTACCATTCTAGCACAGTATGTTGCAATGATAATAGTACAAAAGTAAATCCCTTTTACTTTACTTTTCAAAGCCTCACAAACAAAAGACTTCATCAAGAAATAAATAGAGGAATTCCTGACCAACATTTTAACCTATGCAATCATTTAAGATAGTCTTTCTCAAAGTTTTTGGGATCACATTTTCACCTCTTATCAAACTGGAAAAATCCGTTGTTTAAAACCATGTGCAAACATAAAGTACCTATACCTGATGTTCTTTCCTAACAGTGAACACATATATTTGATTTGTGCTCCATCGATTAAAGAAAGGCCGATATTGTGCTGTTCAAGAATGTAAATATATGCATTGCAAAGAAGTTCAAAGTGGCCATACTGCCTTATGCAGCTGTTCTCTGTCTCTTTTCTGTCTGTTTCTGTGTGCAAAGTGACAGCAGGTATTCAAAGCTTCCTGAGGGGGCTTAGTTTTGACATGTGGTAGTGGTGTTTGTCCATTCTGTCACTCTGGACCAGTGTTTTTCAACCTATTTTGAGCTAAGGCACATATTTTTCATTGAAAAAAAATCACGAGGCACACCACCAGCAGAAAATGTAAGAAAATGTAACTCTGTAGGCTATACATCAAAGTGTCCTGAATAGGAACACCATATAGTCTCGCTAGCCACAATGCCATTGATCATCACACATGAGCTTCCTGCGGCCACTGATATGGAAGAGTATTACATGGTTACTCTGCCATGACACTAGAGGGCACAGACATTCAAAAACTGTACATTATTTGCTGATAATAATGAGTTTATTTAAAAAAAGACAAATAGGTGAAATTGCATAATTTCCCAAGGCACACCAGACAATATCTCACGGCACAGTGGTTGAAAAACACTGCTCTGGACATTAATATTTGAAAGGTGGCAGACACCGTGCTACCATGCTAAAGTAAACCATAAACCATGTTTCTATTACAGTGTAACTATTTTTCCACTGTGATTTGCATGTGCGATCATCTCATCTGCTCAGCCAACCAGGGCTCGGGTTTGAATCATCCAGATAAAGGTTAGGTTTTCACATTAACCATAATATTAAACATTAAAATGAAGCACACAAACTTTTCTGGTAAAACAAAAAACAAAGCAAAAAAGAAGCATTAAATACACAAAAAGGGAATCTAATAAACCCCCACTACCATCACCACCATCACCTGTAATCAATGTTGTGCCTATTCATTGTGTAATGCATGCACTGCTAGTCTACAGGACTGAGCACTACAATGACCTCTAGCGGCCATAATCAACATCACTATTTCACTCAGCTCCTTCTGACTAAGATGATGGGGGCACTCACAGCCTTTCCTCCCTGCCTGACAAAAAGGACTATTACGGACCACACAGATAACCGAAAACTATCCGGAAAAATAATATGATTTTCAAATAAAAAATCTTCCCAAAACAAATCGTTGGTTTTCCTCAAAATGAATGATAAATATTGATATAGACCTATCAGGACTCCACTCCTGCCACACATAATACACAGCACCATTAATTCAGCCCAAAGACCATTCGACGGACCTAGAGACCATCTCAGGGACCACCAGGGACCACTCGGACCACTGCACAGCGCCCCTAGAGGTCATGGTCCCTAATGGTCCAGACCGGTCTTTAATGTTCACGGACCAGACCACACTTTCGGCTACAACCCCCTCTCCAAAAAGGTCAACGTAGATTGGGATAATTCACTCTCATCTTATCATCAAATCTAATCATCTAATCATCAAAACAAGGAGCAAAAAGAGGCTTCACTGACAAAGAGTGTAATCAAATCCAATGCAAACCAACATTGTGAGAGTGCACAGTTCCCCACAGACTGGTTGTGTCAGTCTTGGCCACTCCTCTGAAACTAAACAAGCTCATTCAATTGATCCAGTTGTTTCAGGTGTGCAGTGCCTAAGGTGAGATGTCTTGTTTTGTCTTGATACTGTATATTGTTTTATGTATTTTAATTTATGGCAATAATGGTTATTTGTTGGACAAATGAAAAACAAAAAACGTTATTTTGACCCCTCAAAGTGAGTTTTTGGCATGATCACATACACAAATCTATTATATATTATTATTTTTTTAGGTATAAAAGCAGGTAGGTAGTTTGGGCAGCTTTCCTGGGTCAAGCTGAGTTAATTTGACCCATCTTTTCCTTAAGAAACAATGAATCACAAACTACAGACGATTGTTATTTACAATTCTTTTTTTTTTTTACAGAGAGAAAGTTGCTTAATCTGCAAATGATGCGTATGGGAAGAAAAATATATATGATGCTTTTTTTTTTCTGCATAAAATGTCTCGTGGGAAACAATAAAATGCAAAAAAAAAAAAAAAAGATTTTATGATTTTAAGTGTAAATTATAACTTCATATCTGGTGACTGAACATACCCCAAGAATAAAGTGAGACAGCGTCGTCAAAACGATATATTTCAGAAGATTTTTTGTGCCTTGTAATTTTAAAGCTATACTGACATTTTTGAAATATTATCCCCCTCAGCGTCATACAGTGTAGTTTTGCTCACTGATACATCTCTGCAACCAGGCTTGTGACCGTGGTTAAGTACACTGACTTGCACATAATGTTACGTCTCAAAATAATTGAAAAGGTTTTTGTTTTTTAATTTGTTTGAAGCATGGGTGGGGGTCAAAGTCAGTCTGAAGATAAGAAGCCAGTGGAGAGAGAGACGTGGGACAGTAAAATCGAGTACCTCTTGGCTGTGGCGGGACACTTGGTCGGCCTTGGCAATGTGTGGAGATTTCCGTATCTCTGCTACAAAAACGGAGGAGGTCAGTTGCTGCTGCCCTGTTGTTCATCCGTCTTAAACTGCATTAGCACAGATTGATTTTGATATTTGTCTTGAAGGCGTATTCCTGATTCCGTATGTGGTGTTCCTGTTCACATGTGGCATCCCGATCTTCTTCATGGAGACAACTCTGGGCCAGTTCACCAGCCAGGGAGGGATCACCTGCTGGAGGAAACTCTGCCCTTTGTTTCAAGGTAACATCGGCCACATCAGATGAATGAATAAACCAAAACTTTATTTATGTGCATTTCAATTATAGCAGCCCAGCCATGCTTACATCCACTGAAATGCATTTGAGTAAGCAGGAGTTTTCCATTGTAGAAAAGGATATTCAAGTTGTCATCTGTACTGGTGGTGGTAATGAGATGTGGATGTTTGTCGGACACGGAAAGTACAGTCATTTCAGGCCTTTGTGGTGAAGAACTAGAACGACCTTTCCCAGGATGACCTTTTTATTCAACTGAATTTGGACGTCTTTATTGAGCTTGAAGCTTCCTGAACTAAGATGTGCTTCTCTCCTCCAGGTATCGGCTACGGAAGCCAAGTGGTGATAGTGTACAGTGGCATTTACTACATCATTATTTTGGCCTGGTCTTTTCTGTATTTGTTCTCCTCATTCAACTCAAAGCTCCCATGGGCAACCTGCCAAAATTCCTGGAACACAGGTGAGGAGACGACTGGTTTTACGAGTCTTGCATGGTTGATATTGTGATACCTTTGTGTCATGCTGCTCTGTTTTGTATTTCCCCCTTCATAGAATCCTGTTTCGAGCACGGGACCAATCACACACCTGGGATGCATCTGGATGGGGGCGGTTCTTCCTCTGTTGTGGAGTTTTGGGAGTAAGGGATATTGAAAAAAGTTCAACATTTAAAGGAACACGCCACCGTTTTTCCATACTGAGATATGTTCGTACCTGAGCTTGATGCGTACCTGTCTGGTCTTTGTGCGTGCGCTCAGTCACGCAAAAAACGACCAAAGATATTGTTAGCATTTAGCCTCTCCTCCTCTCCTTTATGTGGCCAAACGCGGGTGAAGTTAGAAGCGACCAAGCTCTTCCACGTTTTCCCTATTTCAATAAGGTTACATGTGTAGTTGCACTATCAAAGTATAGTTACACAAAATTAAACATGTCGATTTTCTAAGCAGATAAAAATGGGTACTGTATTGTAAGGCGTAATAACACCTTAGGAGCACTTCGACATCAGTGCAGTCTTCACTTTACACGCAGACATCAAAGTGACATGTTTTGTGTAACTAGACTTGGATCGTGTAACTACTCACGCAACTGTATTTAAATAGGGAAAACATGGAAAAGCTTGGTCGCTTCTAACTTCACCCCCTTTTGGCCACATAGAGGAGAGGAGGGGAGGCTAAATGCTAACAACATATTTGGTCTTTTTGCGTGACTGAGCACACGTGTAAAGACCAGACAGGTACGCATCAACTCATCTAAGCTCAGATAAGAACATATCTCAGTGTGGAAAAACGGTGGCCTGTTCCTTTAAGGTTAATTAATTGATCAGTTGAATGGTAACAAGCTTTTTTTTTGAGTGGGATGAAACTGTAGTGGCCATACTGCCTTTGCTATGCCCAATCCCGTCAGACCTTGGAAGCTAAGCAGGGAAGGGCCTGGTCGGTGCTTGGATGGGAGACTGTTTGGGAGCACCAGGAAGCCTAGCGAATGTAGTCTGTGAGTGAGTGGTTGGTGGTGGTTGGAGAGGCCGATGGTACCTCCCTTCTGTCAGTCTACCCTGGGGCAGCTGTGGCTACAATAGTAGCTTACCACCATCGAGTATGGAGTGAACGAATAATGCAATGTAAAGCATCTTTGAGTGTCCAGAAAAGCGCTATATAAAACTGATGCACAATTATTATTATTATTATTATTATTATTATTATTATTATTATTATTATTATTATTATTATTATTATTATTATTATTATTATTATTAATATGGTGCATGGTTGCAGGAGGAGAATTTTGGGACTTTCAGATGGTATTGATCACATCGGGAATGTTCGCTGGGATCTCGCCCTGTGTCTTCTTCTGGCCTGGATCGTGTGCTACTTTTGTGTGTGGCAAGGAGTCAAGTCCACTGGGAAGGTACCGGATACTGATGTTTATTTATTCAAAAAACTATTTGTAAATAGCATATTGACATATGCTTCAGGTCGTGTACTTCACGGCCACGTTTCCATACTTAATGCTGGTGGTCTTGCTGATTCGTGGGCTCACTTTACCGGGAGCCAAAGAGGGAGTGATATTCTACTTGTACCCAGACGCATCAAAACTTGCAGATCCAGAGGTATGTAATCATCTTTTTGTGTTAATTATTATGCAATTGTTTACTTAGTTCATTTATTTCAGCCTGAGCATTACAGTATTGTATAGTATTATCAATGGCATCCGGCATTAAATATCTGCCAATCTGCAGGTTCACTTGATTGCAGAGAAAACAAAACAAAAACTTCATACTCTCTCCATTGTGAATACGGTGCTCTAATGCACTGTATATTTTAATAACCAATATTACTTTTTTTGTTGATGAATTATTGAAATTATGTATTAAAGGGGCTAGATGCAAGTTAGCCATTTTATATTCACTACTGCCACATCAGGTCATACGTGTAAGTGCAGCTTCTATATTAAGCTCGTGCATGACGACAATTCGGACCCGAAACAACACCTTTTTGAGTGACAGTGCAGGATTTTAATGGCAGTTGTTGTGAATAGGTCTGGGCTCATTCTACACCTTAGGACATTGTTCGAACATGTAGGGGGAGGAAAATACATAATTTTAACATTTTTAAACTCCGTATAGTCCCTATAGTCCCTGATTTTTTGATTGCAAACAATGAAAGGGGAGGCCACTAAATTAAAGTGTTAGTTGTGGTCCAGAATAATTCGTAACTTCCCTAATGTATTTGTAGCATCCAAATTCTTTACAGGGACAAGTTTATAGGCACATTTCACAACTTGCAGGGTCACTTTTCAGGATCACATTCACAAAAATGCTAGAAAAATAGCCTGCAAGTTCATGAAATTGATACAAATGTTTTATAATTTGCGCAGTATCCCCCACAAATGTTTCAGTTTACATTATACCAAAAGAGGATGAAATAATTTTCATTCCATTTCTAGAAGTAAAACCAGGAATAGCTCCTTTAAGTTTAAATCAACCAACAAATGAAGTTCACTAAAAGTATTGGCCCATTTAGCAAATTGCAGTTTCTTAAGTAGTATTGGAACGCAAAATATCCTGATTTTGTTTGGTGTAAAACCAGTGAATCTTTTTGTGTTTTTTTTAGTACACAATTTTAAATGTAATTTTACAAAGTAGGATTTATGTAGTTTCTCTACAAATCTGCTACTCCCAAAAGTCATTTCTTTCAGTGTAGTTAGTACAGGGAGTGCAGTGGTCCCTCACCAGCTCACTGTTTGCCAGGTTTGGAGTGACGCTGGCAGCCAGATCTTCTTCTCTTATGGCGTCTGCATGGGTATCCTCTGCTCTCTGGGAAGTCACAATAAGTACACCAACAACTGCTACAAGTACAACACTGTAAATCGTGTCTTCTACATTGATTTAGGACATTTTTACTTCAGTAAAACTAATTGTTTTGTATATTATTCCCACAGAGATTGTGTTTACTTGGGACTTTTAAACAGTGTAACAAGTTTTATAGCTGGATTTGCCATTTTCTCAGTCCTGGGCTTCATGGCAAAGGAGCAGGGTGTGCCCATATCAGTGGTCGCTGAATCAGGTAATGGCAAAATAGCATATCATATTTATCTCGGCTGTTTAAACTTAAGCTGTTGTGCAGGTCCAGGCCTGGCGTTTATTGCCTATCCCCGTGCAGTGGCCATGATGCCGGTTCCTCAACTTTGGGCTATTTTCTTCTTTGTGATGTTGCTTTTGCTAGGATTAGACAGTCAGGTATGGGTTCCATGCAGACACAGGAACACACAATAATGAATGTTACCAATTTCTTCTAAACTTCACTCCATTTTCTTCCTTTACTCAATGCTGTACATGTGTCTTTCCAGTTTGTGAATCAGGAAGCTCTCGTCACCACCATCTCAGACATGTATCCAAACTTTTTTCAAAATCACTGTCGACGGAAGCTGCTCCTCCTCGTGTTGTGTGTGGGGAGTTTCTTTGTTGGCCTACTGCTGATCACTGAAGTGAGTGGTCACATGGTCACGTCAAGACTCTGTCATATGAGGGTTTATCGCTACTTCTTTTATTTGGCAGGGAGGACTCTATATTTTTCTGCTGTTTGACTATTACGCCTGCAGTGGGTCGACTCTGCTGCTCTTTGCAGTCTTTCAGTCAGTGTGTGTTGGTTGGGTCTATGGTAATCCAAATTATACATGTTTACAATATCCCTTATTTAACTCTTATTGTATTTCTACATTAGTGTGTAACTTATCCACTTTGAACAATTGTGCAGGTGCTGATCGGATGTATGACAATATCCAGGACATGATTGGGTACAGACCACATGGTTTTATGAAGTATTGCTGGAAGTACCTAACACCAGGAGTGTGTACTGTGAGTAGCATTAAGTGCAGATCACATTCATGTTAAAGGGTCTTCTGTTCAAATACAGCCAGCCTGTGACGAGTCAGACACAGTCTCAAACACACAGCGGTGCATGGCTCTGTAGATGCACAGATTTATTTACTCCTTCTGTGTATTCTTGGCAGCAAGAGGTAATTCCCTCAAATATAATTAAATAACCACATTTATTTGATGACCTGTTCGATTCACAAGTTCATTCACGCCTTTGCACGGTCACAGTCTGGATTTTTTTTTAATAGCTAAGACCTCTGTCGTCACAAACTATGAAAAAGAGTGACTAATGATGTGAAATATATGCCAAGTTTAACTTTATTTCTATAGCACATTTACAACAACTACGGCTGCCCCAATTGATTCACGTAAAATAAAAAACAAAGAAATCTAGATGCACTTCTGTGAATAACAACTGCAGCATTTTGGGGTTTGCCTTTGTCCAAATGATCTTTCCATTGAGGGCTACATACCAAATAACATTTGTGGAGGGCCAATCAATAATGGTGACTTATTTTGGCTCATCATAATATAAGTCAAAGTCAAATAAAGGAGAAGTTTAATGTGACGGCCCTTTTGTTGTTTTGCTGCGGGTGATTATGCCCCACACCTTAATTCAGGCTTGGAATATTACACCTGTCTCAAAATCTCTCTGTCTTCTTTCCATCTTCAGCTGACCATTGTCTTTTCTCTGGTGAAGCACTCTCCACTGAAATTCAATAATACATATGAGTACCCGTGGTGGGGTTATGCCATCGGGGGACTATTCACCCTCTCCTCCACTCTGCTGGTGCCACTGTTTATGATATATGCAGTCTGTGTCACACCAGGGACATTCAGACAGGTATGCATGTTTTGAAATGAAAAAATACTGTTGTTCAACCCATACATAAAAAAAACATCTTTCTTTTTGTTGTAGAGAGTAAAGATTTTATGCACTCCAGCAAAAGACTTAAAGAGGAGGAGTGTTAATAAAGAAGCCTTTCAGACGTTTACAGACATGAACACATTACGGATGCTGGAAGAAGACATCCATGAAGTAGTCCCTGTGATGGTCTGAAAAAGACAAGCGTTGAGAAAACAATACTCAGACTGACCACTAGAAGCCACACGCCTACCTCCTGTTCTATTGCATTGTAGCACAAGAGTCCTCATTCATGTAGGCCAGGGGTGTCCAAACTTTTTTCATGGGGGGCCGCATATTGAAGCGTACACGGGGTGAAGGGCCGTAGATCAGTAGTTAGTGCCGCAAAACCTTCCACTAGCAGAGGTTTAAATTGTGCCCCACACCTCTATGTAAGCTTAAAACCTTCATGCCAGCTCTGTCTCACAATAAAATGTTAGTTGTTCGGTTAGAATTGTATAGAATTATTACATTTCAAATAAAAAGGTCCATCTCTGGTGATGTGTACCGATACAGCAAGAGGCCGAGGGCCACCATAAATTGGTCTGAGGGCCGCATTTGGCCCGCAGGCCGCACTTTGGACACCCCTGATGTAAGCCTACTGCCTAAGGCCGACTCGCATAGCCCCTAAAAGGCCCTTTTCACGGCTCTGTCACTTCCCGCAGAGCAGTACAGAGCATGCGGAACTACTAGCCATTGTTTAGTCATTTTGTGATTTGAAGACAAAATAATGCAAGGATGATAAAAATATTAGGCTATTATATTCTTATTCTTATTTTCCCCTATTTTTTTTAAAATGTCTTCTAAGTGGTTTCCCCATTGAAACCTGCTGCCCTGGCGCGTAAATTTCAAATATTTATTCATTCGCCCCAAGATTTTCTGAATTCCAGGTTTTCATAGAAAATAAGTTTACATTTCCCTGAAGAGAGAAGGGCGCAAGCGTGACGTTCCATGAAAAGGGCTTATTCCAAAGCATTTCAAAAAACTTGTCTGTGAGAGCAAGACACAGAAAATAAACTTTACATTTTATTACTAATCACATTTAAAATAACTATCAAAGTATGGGTGATAAGTCAGCCCATATAACCTTAAACCAAAGGCCTGTCTTTGGTTATTTTTGTCCTAATCTTTCCCGGTGTAGGTTCGAGATAGATCTCAGTATTGCCCCCTCTGCTGGCAAACACAAGGCATTGCGCATCTTACTTCTACTACTGCGGCCATTGCTAGTTTTAACCAGTGTTACAGAGTGAAAAGTCTCTACTTACATACTTCTATTGTGTGTGTTTCCCTGGGACAAACTGAACCCAAACCTTCAGACAAATGTTTTGGTTGTAAAACGTATTCTTTATGCATGGCCCCATAGCCTCATAGTTAAATTCTCTGTTATATGTTTTATGTTTAACGCATGCACCGAGAAAAAAACCTAGCCTGTGAACCTGTTCTCAAACAATGGCAATAAAAAACTATTGATTTTCAGACGTTTTTTTTTTTTTTCCTGATCAGCAGAAGTGTAGCTGTATTTGAGAGATGGTCATTATGTCTATGGAGATGCTTGAATTGCCCCATCTGCTGGCTGATATAGGATATTACACGATTCCGCCACTAAACGCACCCACACTGCTCTTCGATTAAAGCAGCATTACGCCCTCTCGATTGGAATGAGTTCATTATTACCTGAGAACCTTTTTTCCCCTTCAATTTCTATGTTTCACAGCACACAAATGGACGCTGATTTTTTTTTATATTTCCTAAGCATATCTCATACTACAAAAAAAACAAAAAACCTTTAATTTGTCTTGAACTAGAATTATTGTTTTCAGTTCTTTCAAAATGCAAGTGGCCCAATTGTATTGCTAGTTTTATTCGCGTACAGGCTCAGGCCAGTGAGAGGCGCTGAAGTGCAACCCATCGACCCCTCGCAGAAGTCGGTGAGGATTTCAAACTGTGGCGTTCAAACTGTAACAGTTCTATCCACACCATCGATTTTTGTATTACTGCACACAGGATTAACTAGGCTTGACATTGTTTTAAGGTTGGCCCATTTGATCCAAGAAATGAAATTGAAGGTGAGTGTGCGCGCAATAGAAATGTGAACTGCTTTATATCAGCGTTAAGAAGATTCTATCCATCCAAAATAAAAGAAAATAAAAAAGATCAGGCGCTTTTTAAAGCAAACAAAACTAAACAAAACATTCCTGCCCCCTTTATGAAAGGTTACCATGCGCTCTACACTCATTGACAGTGGATACATGGGTTAAGCGCAAACTGGATATAGTTCAAACAGGTGTCCGTCCTTCTGGCACATGCGCAGTTAGTGCATCTTAATTCGAATAAGCTACGTGTTAGTGAGTTCAGTCAGAGCCAGTGACCCCTGGGAAAAACTCATCTCACACAAACTTATTTTGTTATTATTATCATTATAGTTATATTTTATGTATTATTACAGTATCCTCATATCTGCAAATAAATAGGGCCTAATGTTCACATTGTTTAGTGGGAGGATTTTGCACAAGGGATGGAGTGATGTTACAGTCAACCCATTACACTACCACAGCACATCGCATTCACTCACTGTAACAGAAGAGTACCGTTACTTTGAAAGAATTTTACTCAAGGACAAAGTAGTGACCCAAATAAATACTCATGTGAAAGTAAAGAAGTACTAAAATGTTACTTTCCTGCACGCTGTTGTTCTGTCCTTGGTGGGTGACCTTACCTCCAGTGTCTGCGTACACTGGTGTATGAATGAGAGTGAATGGGTGAGTGGTCCCTGGATGTAAAGTGTTTTAAGTGCCTGAAGCAGGTAGAGAGGCGCTATATAAATGTGACCATTTACCAAAGAAAATATCTGCTGTATTTATTTGATTTATTCATTTGTTTGTTGGTTACTTACTTACTTACTTACTTACTTACTTACTTACTTACTTACTTACTTACTTACTTACTTACTTACTTAGATTACTTGGTTGAAAAAGATGTCCAAATGATCCCAGACAAGGCACTACATACTTAATACATACTACTACTACTACCACTACTACTACTACTACTACTACTGCAAGACTCCTGGTGTTTAGTGTGCATTGTGTAAAGCTGGCCTCTATTGCATGGATAAATAAATATATTTTCCACAGTACTAGTTGAAGAACAGACCTGCGATCATTTGCCTTCAGTTTTGCCCCTGGAAAATATGTAGCTGTGCAAATAATTTGAAGATTGCGGATTATTTTCTATTTTGTTTTTGCACACTCACAAAAAAAAAGAAGAAGTCTGAATTAGCTAAAATGTTATGCGGTGAATGACCCACTTTAAACTGTTACTTCCTGTCTGTCACATTTTACATAAGCCGTTCTTTATGGGTCAACCTACAACATCTAGGCTACAGCGTAACTGCAATGCAAACAGGTCTCTGAAGGGAATCACGCAATTGTTAACTGAGATGAGATGGAAAATTTAAAGAAAGTGTTAAAACTGGCTGAAACATCAGAGAAGTCTTTGAAAAAATAGGCTGCATGCGGTAAGGGAATGGAACTCTCCAGCAAAGATGAAAATAAAGCAGGGATGTTGATAAATTGATACATTTCAGCAGTACATATTCACAGCAAAAAAAAACACGTCTGCCCTTTGTGTCATTGAAATGGAGGTCAGTGGGAGAGCGTAAATTGAAAGTGACATTTGTCAAGCCTGGTGGTGACGTTCAGCTCGTGCTTTGACTTCCTCAACACCTTGGTATTAAGTACAAAGTGTGAATCCAATTTGTGCATCCTGTGGATTAGAATGGACAAACCCCTCCGGCTTAACAGGTTTCTAGTGACAATTTTTGGACCCTAAGGCGATGAAAGGAAAGCTTCTTGGTCTGAAATCCCAAAGCCGAGAGACAGATGGTTTCCTGTTTGCAGAGCTGGCCTATAGTCACATACACTGTTTATTAAGGAAGACATTCACACTTTCTCAACTACAGCAGTGTCAATCTACAAGCACAACCTACTGAACACAAGTGGACTTTTTATAAAACACTTTAGAATAGTATGTAATAATGATTAAACCTTCACTTTGTAAAGGTTATCTTAGAAAAAACAAGTATGGACTCTATTCATGTCAACCTGTTATAATTGTGTGCCTGTGTTAATTATAGTACTTTAAGTAAGTACTATAATTTTGTAATTGGCAATATTTGTTTTGTGTGAATGTTGCAATGAGAAAATGTCCTGGTGTAGCATGACCTGCATTGCTTTTAAAATGGTTTTGTTTTCTATGCTTGATGTGTTGGAAAATGAGTTACTGATGAGTTGGATGAGTGTTTGTTGATATTATTTTTGGTGCAAATAGAAAGAAGAGGACTGGAAAAACCATGGCAGTGTCTGTCTTAATGTTTTTATACAAGTGTCTCAATTAAAGGGTGACTTTATTGGGTAAATAAGTATAAGTGAAGCCACTTAACCCCGGGGTGGAGCTACGCAGAGAGGCTGTAGTCACATGACAGCTTATGTTTCCTTTTAGAGAACGACTGACTCCACCCACTTTCAGAGGCCTGAAAAGTGAAAATAAATAAATAAATAATACACTTGTCATCTACTCTAGAAAGGCTATACAAAATTGTATTCTGGTAAAACAAAAAAAACAAAAACAAAAAAACTATGTTTAGAGTGGTGTACTGACTTTAGTTTTTGATTTTTGTTCTTAGACCTCTTTAATGTTCATGTGCCATTTAATTCTGTACATTCAACTTGTAAACAACAATCAGACTGCTTTAAGATATCTTATTATTGTTACATTTTCTCACTCCCACAACAGAACCACCATGATCTGTCCATGATATATGTTTGAATTTTTCCACAGTTTCTATTTGAATTCCCCATGTACAGTGATTTTAGAGTTCCATCATTGGGTGCTTGTAATTTCCTGTAATTTTCTTAATTCAGATGTATGTATGCATGTATATATATATATATATTAAAAATGAGACATTATTTATTATAACAATTTAAAGGATGCTAAATGGATTGTGGCTTAATGACAGTTATAACTGTTTAATTTGATTTCCTATTGTTCCCTAATATTTTCCCTCTTATTGTGTCACCAATGAAATATAGAATAAATAAATACAAAATTACTTTATTTTCAGGCAAATATAATATGATGGACATCAACAGGAATAATAGAAATAAAAACCTGTCATATGCACTTTAGGCTGTGTTCGACACATATCCAGTGTTAGTGGTTCTCCGTGAAGGCCCAGCCCCTGGTCCTCTGCCCCTTTGTCCTCTCACTGACTCTTTAGACTAAACTAAAGTCTGAAACCTCTGTCAGGACTCCCAGCCTAACGTTTACAATGTGCTGATTCTACAGTGGGTCATTCACCTGAAACACAGCGAGAAATGCATTGCGATTGAATGCACAAACATATCTGTTCATTAGCTGTAACTCCATGTAGATGAGACAGATTTTCACAAAATAAAAACTGGATGTGGAGAGCCTCTTTATAGCACCTACAAAGTTCCTACAACCATTATTCACTCCCTGTTGAAGACCAGCACCAAGGTTTAAACTCCAGGGAGAGACGACATAATAAAGCAATGAGTCATGAATCATCCCATTAACACGTATTACCCCAGAGGGACTACAAAAAGGATTTATTAAAGTAAACCAGTTACTTAGTACTACTTTTAACATCATCAGAGCTCATGCGCTAATCCACTTTTAGGTCTACCTGCTGTCTGTGCGAGTAATTGGCAAATTAGAGAAGATCTTGTTAATAATTATGCATGCAGCAAGCAGTTGTCTGATTTCTTCACTAAATTCTGCTTCTATGAGAGTGAGAATACTTTTAGGTTACTTATAGGGCCATTCAGCAATATTTTGTTTTATTATAAATTGTCTTTGCCATCATATTTTCCTCCTGATAAACCATTTATTCCTTCATTTAGTATATGTGCAATGAACAAACAAGTTCAGGAGGAAGTGGATTCTCGTCTTGGATTAAAATGTGACTTATAATGTATTTATTATTATTTTAACTATATGGTCAGGAGTTTGTGTGCACACATTGGCCGTGTGCATAAACATGGCCCAAAACTCTTACCTTGTGAAAATATCTGTTTTGGTTTGTATTGAACTTAATTCATTCATTAAACCAAAGTTCTGTACATATCATGATATAGTATTAGCAAAGTTAGTTTATGTGGAGGTGGCTTGATCATCTGTGTTGAATCCCTCCTCGTCACCTCCCTCCCCCTCGCAGAAGACCGAGGACACGCTGGAGGGACTATGTCTCTGAGTTGGCCTGGTGTCGCCTCGGGGTCCCCCCCAGAACAGCTGGAGGAGGTGTGCGTGGTTTCGGAAATCGGCGCTTTAAAAATAAAGTTTGATTTGATTTGATTTTGTGCATCTCTGCTGAGACTGATGCCTCCATGACCTCGCCCCGGATAAAGCGTTAGACCATGGAAGGAATGGATGGATGGCAATTTACTCCAAATAAGTAATTTTATGTGGTTAGGAACAAAAATGTAAATTTTCCTGTTTAATAAAACAAGTAGCATTTCAATTGAATGATTTATGGTATTATTTCTGTTCGTACAGCATGTATGTTTTTTGTCTTGCATATGTAGTTGTCAACTGATTGCTGAAACCTACTTTGTGTTAGAGGAAAACAATAAATCGCTATTTATCATACTGGGTCAGGCTGTACAGTCGTGCTATCTCTGTCATAGCCTTGACTGTGGTGCTCAGGCGCCCACTCTCAGCCACTGAATGTTTGCTTGCGCATCAGTATGACGCTCTGAGCGGGTATTTATCCCTTTTCTGTGGAAGCATGGACAGACTTGAATGGTAGGACCAGCGCAATGTCTCGGGTCCCGCACCGATGGTAAATCAACTTCTCCTGTATAAGATATCCAGACTGCTGCCTATTCTTCATCTATCCTTTCAAACACCATGGTTAATTCTCTAACACTTAGCTCTTAGCGTGCAACTCTAGCTATATCTAAATACAATATATCACATGAAGCAGAGTAAAAATGTTTCACAGTGAAACTCTCAATCTTCCTTAACAATGTTAAAATAGGCCTGGAGTTCTTGCTGTTTCACCTCCTAATCCATAGGTTCAAAGCAGAATTACCAGCGATGCTGAAGTGTTGATGGGCTCAGTGATTGGATGAAGCCTACTCTAATTTAGTTAAAGAATTAATTAGTGCAATTTGCACTTCCCTACTGCTGGGTCAGACTGAAGGATACAGATAACAAGCTCTTTAGTCGAAGGAGCTTTGTTAGTGTTGCGAGGGCAGCACCTTAAACTGGCTAACGCCGTGCTGCTGTGTGCGCTCGAATCATTTCGAACTGCACAACAGCCTGGGGACCATGGCCGAAATTTTCGCATGGATTTGGGAACCAATCACAGAGCGAGGAGGGACGGCAAGACGATGACGCACTTCGATATACGGAAGCTTGTAGTTTATTTACGGATCCAACATGACAGCAGCAGACACATGGTATTTTGCGATCAAGCTTTAGACCTTGTTCTAAATAGTTTATCTCAAAAGTTTACAGTGGGTACGTCATACGTCATCTCATACGATGATTGGCTGTGGCGACGTGCAGACGCATGATGACGCATGACTTTTTTTTTTTCTTCGTATCGCCCAATAAACGACTATGGACGATCGTAAACCACACCTCTCCTACGAGAAAATGAATTGGTGTTCCCCAGACTAAATATCACTTGTGATTTTAGTCTGGTGTTAGCCAGGCTAGCACCACCCACTCACACAGGCTAATTTTGAGTCTCAGGCCCAACTTCAGACAGTGTTCATGAATTGAACATCTCCCAAAACTCCCAGTCTTCAGGAAAAACAGTGTTCAAGCTTATGACCGCAGTGTGAAATGCCTGAGGTCAGTTGGGGGCTGTTTGCATTTAGTGTTTAGGAATTTACTGTCTTACTAATTGAGAAAAACTGCAAAACCTTTTGAAGGGCCAATTTAAGCCCCGTTAAGCCGAGTCTAACTTGGATTTCTATGCTCTTTATACGTACCATAAGTACAGTTGAAAAACAGAAAATTAGAATATCGTTCATTCATTTCTGTAATACAACTTAAAATGTGAAACTAATATATGATACAGACTCATGACATGCAAAGTGACATATGTCAAGCCTTTATTTGTTATAATTTTGATGATTATGGCCTACAGTCCATTTTAAAAATATTCTAATTTTTTTTTATATTTTATTTGGGGATTTTACAAGCTTAGCCATAATTATGGTAGTGTTTATTTCAGTCTTCACATAGACACGATTAACTACAAAACTTAAAAACAATGAAACAATGACTGAAAAGGGGTTTTGTTGAAGTGAAACACTTATCTAAAACCAAACCCTATTACAGTTTAATTACAACTTAAAGCCCTAAGCATGTTTAACATCTGCAAGATGAGGACAAAATAATTTGTGTCAATTGATCACAAAGTAAATTAAAACGAGTCACACATTTCATCAATAGATTTGGCTTGAATCAATCATTTATATCGTGAAGACAAGATAGACTTTACACAGGAGTGTTTATTTGTGATTTCGTTCTAGTGCTGTATAACTGCTAATTACATTAGATTTTAACTTTTTTTTTTTTTAAAGTGTTTTAGGATGTAGAGTTTTTTAAGGTGTCATTCAGATTATTCCATACATTTACTCCTCTGACTGAGACACATCTGGCTTTGGTGTTTGTTCCAAATATACATGAATTCCTCTTAGATTAGAGCCAGTCTCTCTGGGTTTAAGCCTTTCTTGAATACATTTAGGAAGCTTATAGTTATGAACCTTGTACATAACAAGAGCTGCTGAGATCAACTAAATCGTTTTTTTTTTTATATTATGATTTAATGAACAAGGGATTTGTTCGGGCAAAATAATCTGCATATCTGACTATTCTGACCACTTTAAATGCAGAATAAAAATGGGTTGGATTGTACTTTCATAATTATTCCCCCAAAGATCCACATCATAATTTAGGTATGGAAGAATGAGGGCGTTGCATAATAAATGGAGTGATGCTTTTGATTTCACATAATTTACATGCACTTTCCAATTGAGTGTTTCATTAACATGCACTCCCAAAATGTTGCATGACACACTCTCTCAATTTGTGCATTTGTCAGTATGATTTAACCAAAAATGTAATCTCAATTCACAGGAATGCTCCTGTCCTGTTTAACACAATCAGTTGTTTCCAATTGGTTTCAGGTGACGTCACAGCGTGCTAAAGGCCTCTAATATTATATAGATGTAGAATTATTTTGCTTTTGAGGACGTGTTCTCAGAGAGATCATGGACCCAGTGACTGATATTAATGATAATTTTTGTAATTCATGAATTATCTTTTTAGATACGACTTCTGAAAGTGTTATGCAGTTAATGGGAAAAACTGGCTCCTGCCCCGAAAGTGACCTTGACACCAATAAAGGTGTCAAGGTCACTTTCCTTTTACTCCGTCCAAAACGTAAATCCATAAAATAGATATTATCCGTGCATAATCCACGTGAATTAGGTATCCAATCCATTTCCACGCGTCGTCAAAAAGCAGATAAATAATCCATCGCCCCACACGCTCAAAGTTTGTTTGATTGCATAATTTAAACTCCAGTGGAAGACAGTAAGGTCTATTCAGTATAAAAAATAAAGGCTTGATATATCTCACTTTGCACGATGATTTTGCCTCAAAAACAAGTTAAAAATCTCATAAGATTAGAATATTGTGAAAAGTGGTTATACTGTCGGCACAAAGTTTCACCCTTTCATCAGCTAATTCATCCAAAACACTTGCAAAGGGTCCCTGACACTTTAAATGGTCTCAGTCTGGTTCAGCAGAATTCACCGTCATGAAGAAGACTTTTTATTTCACATAATATTCTAACCTTCTGAGATTTTGAATTTGGGGTTTTTACAAGCTTTACGCCAAAATCATCATAACTGCTCACAAATGCTTACCATAATTATGTCATTTTGCTTGTCATGAGTCTATATCCTACACTAGTTTCACATTTTAAGCTGAATTGCAGAAAAAAATGAACTTTTTCACGATATTCTAATTTTCCGAGTTCCACCTGTGTTGCGGTGTGTGTTTGTTTTGACAACAAATTTCCCAATCTCCTTACAAGAATCTTCAACTGACCCTAACTTGAACTATGGGTGAACTATCCCTGCCCCTTCCCTTACACTGTCTGCTCTTCAATCCTCTTAGGAATGTTTGATATCTTCATAGCACTGTGGGCTGTCTCTTTTTAACGGTTTCATGCTTTTATCAATGCTCAAGCAGTTAAGCAAGATTTTGTTTTTTAGTGTCCCTACTAGAACGGGTCATTTGTAGGCACATTTATGCACCAAAGCAATCTTCAAGTAGGTAATTAAAATGATTATCCTTACTCACGCCAGATTACAGGCTAGTTTAGGATCCTCTTTGGTCATCTTATGGGGCTGAGTGGAAACTATATAATGATCACACAAGTATTTATGGGGTGTCAGATGGTCGTCAGGAGACAGACTCACTGTAGCTCTGGCCGTTGAGAGAGCTTCACTGAACAGAAAGCAACAATGGGCTGGGAGAGCGGAAACGAGCCAAATGGGACAGAAGGGAAAGACTTCTACATCCCCATGAACAACCGCTCTGGGCTGGTCAGAAATCCCTATGAGTACCCACAGTATTATTTAGCCGAACCATGGATGTTCAAGATGCTGGCGTTTTACATGTTTTTCCTCATCATTACTGGATTCCCCATCAATGCCTTGACACTGGTGGTGACAGCACAAAACAAGAAGCTAAGGCAACCTCTCAACTTCATCCTGGTCAACCTGGCAGTGGCTGGTCTCGTCATGGTGTGCTTTGGACACACAGTGGCATTTTTTACTTCGTTTATGGGCTATTTCGCCTTGGGTAGAATCGGATGCACCGTTGAGGGATTCATGTCTACACTCGGAGGTACGTTGCTGAATCATTTCATTTATGAATGTTTTTTTTTTTGTTTTAAATAAATTATCAAATACAATTTCCAAACGTTTAGGTCAAATTTCCCTGTGGTCTCTGGTCATCCTGGCTATTGAGCGCTACATTGTGGTTTGCAAGCCAATGGGTAGTTTTAAATTCACCGCCACACATGCTGCAACGGGCTGTGCATTCACCTGGATCATGGCGCTGTCCTGTGCGGTCCCACCTCTGGTTGGTTGGTCAAGGTAATTGAATCAACCAATTAACTAATTATGATGTTGTCAAGGTCAGAGCGGTCAGGGCACTGTCTGATGTATGTGTGTTTTTGCAGATTCATCCCTGAGGGTCTCCAGGTCGGGTGTGGACCTGACTACTACACTCAGACTCCTGGATACAATAATGATTCCTTTGTTATGTATTTGTTCACCTGCCACTTCCTCGTGCCTGTCTTCATAATACTCTTCAGTTATGGAAACCTGGTCTGCACAGTGAAGGCGGTGAGACATCTGACAGCATCTGCACATAAAACACATCAGAATCAAGCACAACAGCTGATGATGCGCTAATATGTTATTTATTATGGATATTCCTTGAGGAGGTCAGGTTTGACTTGTAGTTTTCAATATCACCAACACACTTCACCTTTCCTATACCTTTGTTCACTCTATAAGTCTTGATAAGATGGGTTTAAAGTTCTAAACCAAGCAATTGACAAAGTTATATTGTCCATATTGAACTGGTGTCTCTGTCACACCTGCCTCCAGGCTGCAGCCCAGCAGCAGGACTCAGCCTCCACTCAGAAAGCAGAGAAGGAGGTGACCCGCATGTGCCTCCTGATGGTGCTGGGTTTCCTGGTGGCCTGGACTCCTTATGCCGCCTCCGCTGCATGGATCTTCTTCAACAAAGGAGCTGCTTTCTCTGCCACAGCCTTGGCCATTCCTGCCTTTTTCTCCAAGAGCTCTGCCCTGTTCAACCCTTTCATCTATATTTTGATGAACAAACAGGTAGATTATTGTCCCTCTGTATCTCTCCATATCTGTGTTACAATGTACGGTAATATGGCTTAGTGCCTCTAGAATACAAGAAGCTGAGATTGATATACTGTAACCCTTACACACTGTTTGTCTTTTTCCAGATACTAATATGTGGTCATGCACATTCAAATGGTCCTCTTAATAACATCTGAGCTCTGCTCACTTATAGAACCACTCAAGTTAAACCAATTACAGCATGACCTGGGATTTGGATTTTTCTATTTCATTTCTTTTTCTTTTTAACTTTGAGCTCCTTGTTGGTTAAAACAAAACAAAAACGGAATAAAATGAATCTTTATCTAAAATAAAAATGTTTACAAACAGATCTTTACTCGAAAACAATGAATAGCGCTTTAATCACTTTTTAAACCCCTTTTTGTTTCAGTTCCGTACCTGCATGCTCAGCACTGTTGGTATGGGAGGCATGGTGGAGGATGAAACCTCCATGTCTACAAGCAAGACAGAAGTGTCCTCTGTCTCTTAAACAGAGAAGAACTACAGCTTAGATGGATTTCTCTTTTGGACTATCCAGCTGCAGAGGCTCAGTGCTGCATCTCAGTGAAATATTTAAACAAATGTATTTATTTTAGTAAAGTTTCCTCACTGTGTTCCATTGTACCTGTGTCTAGCCGATTACAGACTGTTACTTTTAACTTGTCTGTCACAATGGAGCCTTTTTAATAAAATGATTCAAATCATTTCAATAATCTTTGTATAAATGTTTCTCTTCTTGTATACATGCTGTATAATTATACTCACATGGTTATGCCGTCCACATCACTCAATAAATATCCCAAAGATGACGTGATTACAATGTTTTAACATTCATAAATGTTTATTGTTTATTAATGGATCCCCATTAGTCTTTACCATATAACAGTAAAGACTACTCTTCCTGGGGTCCATGAAACATCTTGACAATCTTGGTGAAATTGTCTGATTGTTTGTCCATCATCTCATTGTAGTAGGCTTTTTGTTGACATAATGCCTCTTTTATCATATCTTTAACTACATTGAGAGAAACAAAGTCACTGTCGTCATCTATCTTGTCAGGATGAGTAGTCAAAGCTCCCTCATGCCCGATGGCTAGTCCAGAAGACTTGTCCTTGTTTTTAGGCATTTTTCGTGTGATTATACACTGATATCCAGAAACACAGGCCTGAGGCCTGTCCACTCAAGCAGGAAGGGAGCCCAGGATAAAAGGAATCCCTTCAGTATCAGCACCAGCACAAGCAATCCGTCTGCAATTTTTACTTGTCTAAGCCAGATGAGAGTAGCCAATACTTTACTAAAAATATTAAGGCAATTGTTAGATAAAAAAGGGTATAAACAGGTCTTATACAAAGAGCACAAAATCCGGCAGCAGCATACAGGATAACCTTCCAATGTAATCTTCCAATTGTTTAAGTGAACAAGGCCTGAAGATATTACTGTTTTAGCTCCAAGCCCTAACAGAATTACCAGAGGCGTTGAAGTGCTGATGGGCAAATTAATTGAATGAAAGCTACTCTAATCTAGTTATTCAATTCTCTCACAGTGTGACCGGGCCAGACTGAAGGCTGATAACACAGCTCTTTACCAGCAAGTCACAATCCCTAAATTCAAAACAAAAGAAGAGCAAATATGACACGAACAAATCTTCTTATAAATCTTAATCTGACCCTGACTTGAACTATGGCTAACCTTTCCCTGATAATCTGTCCCACCTTGTACTGTTTGCTCTCCAATCTTCTTAGGTTTGTCTACTAACAAAGCAAAACCTTAACCTTTAACTTTTTCAAATTCTTTTTTAACAGACATTAGGATTTCAACAAGTGTCCACTCTAACTGTGTTTAGGCACATTCTTTTTGCACATTGTTTTTGCACAAAGGTCAAACTCATGTTGGTTATCACAGTACATGATTATCCTTACAGCTGCCAGATTACAGGCTAGCTTATGATCCTCTTTGGTCATCTTATGTGGCTGCCTGAAAACTATATAATGATCACACAAGTATTTATGGGGTGTCAGATGGTCGTCAGGAGACAGACTCACTGTAGCTCTGGCCGTTGAGAGAGCTTCACTGAACAGAAAGCAACAATGGGCTGGGAGAGCGGAAACGAGCCAAATGGGACAGAAGGGAGCAACTTCTACATCCCCATGAACAACCGTTCTGGGCTGGTTCGGAGCCCTTTTGAATACCCACAGTACTATTTAGCCGAACCATGGATGTTCAAGATGCTGGCGGTTTACATGTTTTTCCTGCTTTGCGCTGGATTCCCCATCAATGCGTTGACACTGGTGGTGACAGCACAAAACAAGAAGCTAAGGCAACCTCTCAACTTCATCCTGGTCAACCTGGCAGTGGCTGGTCTCATCATGGTGTGCTTTGGATTCACTGTTACACTTTATACTTCGCTTATGGGCTATTTCTCCTTGGGAACAATGGGATGCGCTATTGAGGGATTCATGGCTACACTGGGAGGTCAGCTGTCAAACCATACAGTTTTGTTTTTGCACTTTCTTTAAAAAACTAATTTGCATTATTTCCGTTTCGTTTAGGTCAAGTTTCCCTGTGGTCTCTGGTCATCCTGGCTGTTGAGCGCTACATTGTGGTTTGCAAGCCAATGGGTAGTTTTAAATTCACCGCCACACATGCTGCAACGGGCTGTGCATTCACCTGGATCATGGCGCTGTCCTGTGCGGTCCCACCTCTGGTTGGTTGGTCAAGGTAATTGAATCAACCAATTAACTAATTATGATGTTGTCAAGGTCAGAGATTCTTGGTCATTTTGATTAGTATATCTCATTCACACACTGGTTTATAATATGTTTTTGCAGATACATTCCAGAAGGTATCCAGGTCTCGTGTGGACCCGACTACTACACTCAGGCTCCTGGATACAATAACGAATCATTCGTCATGTACATGTTCACCTGCCACTTCTGCGTGCCTGTCTTCACCATCTTCTTCACGTACGGGAATCTGGTCTTCACAGTGAAGGCGGTGAGACATATGACAGCATCTGCACATGTCATCATAATATCAAAATATATCATCATAAACACATGAGAATTGAGCTGACGTACAGCTATAGCACAGTGCAAGTTCTCTGGGTTTTACCTTCACTTTAATAATTGTATTTTACATGGGATCACCTTGTTGTGCATACAAGTCTCAGTATACTCTACATGTCTTTCCTTACACTGACAAACTAAATTTTAAACCAAGCAAATGACGTTGTTATATTTTCCACATTGAACTGGTGTCTCTGTCACACCTGCCTCCAGGCTGCAGCCCAGCAGCAGGACTCAGCCTCCACTCAGAAAGCCGAGAAGGAGGTGACCCGCATGTGCATCCTGATGGTGATGGGTTTCCTGGTGGCCTGGACTCCTTATGCCAGCTTCGCCGCATGGATCTTCTTCAACAAAGGAGCTGCTTTCTCTGCCACAGCCATGGCCATTCCTGCCTTTTTCTCCAAGAGCTCTGCCCTGTTTAACCCAGTAATCTATATTCTAATGAACAAACAGGTACAGTATACTATTACCCATTCATCTTTGACGTATATGCTACATCACAGGTCACCAACATTTTATAGTCAAGGGCTACTTCAAGCGCATAAAGTTGAACATTTCCCTTTTAAATTGTCCTTAAAAAGATTTAATGTTACATCATTTAGGGTGTTTGCCATCATATCACGTTGCACATTCGTTTTACACAGTGTGTCGCAAGACTGTATTCAAGAAATCAGATGCAAGAAAGTGAACAGTCCCATGGGTTTACTGTGGAAGCCGAGTTCCTGTGAGACACCTGTTGTGCAGATTTCAAGAACCAAAGCTTTACACAGCTTGACCCAAGGCAGTGGCAATCCTTTAACCCACATTTTTAGACATAAGTCTTGCTCTTTTATACAACAGGACAGGGCAAGACCTTTCAAGAGTGTATGACCCTTTCAAACGGTGGTGCCCTCTTAAACGTGTGTGTAAATAACATTATTGTGTTTTAGAATCTGCTGGAGCCGGCCATGCAAGCTAAAACTTCAGTGCAGCTTTACCCTCAGTATACTCAAATATGACATGTGCTTGATATCTTTAATATTTTATTGAATTATAAATTTACAAATTACTTTTTGTTCAACTGGAAAATAAATAAATAACTTATAAACAACCTTCAATCCCTACCTTAAAAACAAAGTATGAACTTTTTCCCCCCTTTTTTTTAAGACTGTGGCTTTCATGTCAATCTGACACCAGATCCTTTCGTTTTGTGATTTCAGTTCCGTAGCTGCATGCTCAGCACCGTAGGTATGGGAGGCATGGTGGAGGACGAGACCTCAATGTCGACAAGCAAAACAGAAGTGTCCTCTGTCTCTTAAGCAGAGAAGCACAGCGGGTTTTGGACTAAGATGGTTTCCTTTGATTGTAAATGTAGATTTGTTTTATCATTGCAAAATGCAAACAATTTAATAAAAATAACTGATTGCATGCTCATGCCGTGTGTCATTTCTCCTGTGAGAGTGTTTGGTCATTCCTTGTGTGTGTCAGAGTTCTGTTCCATGCAGTCCACCACAGCCACTCTTTTAATATTGTCAAATCATTAGGAACAATGAGTACAGTATGTGTACTAATAGTAATTTTACATGTTGTCTGCAGTACCTCTGCCTCTGTTCCAGTACAGGCCTCAAGTTTTAGGGGGTGGAAATTGTCACCAACGTGTGAAGTGTAAGTAAAGTGTTTTTGAAATAAAACTTAATTTTGATCATAACTGGTTTTGAGACAAAAAAAACTAGTGTAGAATGATTGTGATTTTGTGTGATTGTGTGACATTGTTATTCCATGTTAGTAACAAAAAACAATTTCAAAGAACTTAAAACAAGTAAGTAAATAAAAATAACAAATCAAAATTGAATAATATTTACCATGTGGATATTTATACATACCAGTGAAACAGTGTATACATTGCTACTTTGGTAAAGTGACTTGATTGTTGTACATTGTCCGTCATGTTTTAGTTTCACAAGTTAGTTACATTTATGTGCTTAATAGAGTATGCACATCTAATTTTTGATTCTGAACCACCAAGTGTCAAAACAAATAACACTACTATCCTCATTGACATACGCCTGTTTAACCTAACTACAGACTGTTAAACCAACACAGTATAATTCACCACTCAAGACAACCCGAGCTGAGGTTGAGGCAATTATGGGGCAGGAAATCCCGTCAAAAAAAACAAAACAATTGTGACTTTTAACCAGTGGCACCTTTGCGCATTGTTTTAACCTGTTAAGGACCACCTATTTTGATGTAATGTTTGTGGAACTGGAATCAGTTCCTGATCAGGGACGACGGTCCTGACCAGGTTAAAGTCTTTAAAGTCTTTAAGATTTAAGATGAATTATGGTAAGTTGGGAGGGGCAAAAGCTCCCAATCCCTCTTATCCCCTCCATGGCACACTATATAACCACCACCTGACAATGAGCTGAACTGGAGACAGAAAATCAAACTCCAGGCTGTTAGTTCATCCACTTGCCACCACTTCTGCGGGTGTAAGGAAAGAAATGGGCTGGGACATGGAGCCAAATGGAACAGAGGGCAAAAACTTCTACATCCCCCTCAACAACCGTTCTGGGTTGGCGAGGAGCCCCTTCGAATACCCACAGTACTACCTCGGAGCACCATGGATGTTCTATGCGCTGGCAGCCTACATGTTTTTTCTCATCTGCACCGGTTTCCCCATCAACTTCCTCACACTTTTTGTGACAGCGCAGAACAAGAAGCTACGGCAACCTCTTAACTTCATTCTGGTCAACCTAGCCGTAGCTGGTCTCATCATGGTGTGCTTCGGATTCACAATCACATTTGTTACCTCCATAAACGGCTACTTTATTTTCGGGCCGATGGGATGTGCGGTCGAAGGTTTCATGGCTACGCTGGGAGGTAAGTGGTGCAGAGTTCGAGTTCCATCTTAAATCAAAACATCTGCTTGCTTTATCATGCCTTTCTGTCTACAGGTCAGGTTGCCCTCTGGTCTCTGGTCGTGCTGGCCGTTGAGAGGTACATTGTTGTCTGCAAACCAATGGGAAGCTTCAAGTTCACTGGAACCCACGCTGGAGCTGGAGTTGTGTTCACTTGGATCATGGCCTTTTCCTGCGCTGCTCCTCCTCTGGGCGGCTGGTCGAGGTAATGACTTACAGATGCAGATTACTTTAATTAGACATGTTGGTGCAAGTTGTCCAGGTATTGTTAAAGCAAGCTGGTCCAGATGACTATTTAAGAAAACCTTTCGCTATGACCTTTGCACTGCACCAAGAAGACAGAGGAAATGAAATTAGCTTATGGAGATATGACAGAATCAAATGTATTGCCTCAAAATTCCCTCTAGCTAAAGAGCATAAGTTGTTAAAGCTTGACCAAAACCTCTGTAAATAGAAATTCCGATGACAACGATGACAACAACGATAACAACCACAACCACCACAACAACCACCACCACCACCACAGAAACAACAACAACAACAACAACCTTTAATTTCCATACAAATAGAACGATATTGTATCAAAAGCTAGGTCCCAAAGGATCTTGTCAGTACTTACAAAAATCAAGCAGTTATCAAGCAGAAAAATGTGCGTAACTGTATGACATGACATAAGCAACAAATTTGATCCACACTGTCTGTTTTGTCTGCAGGTACATCCCAGAGGGACTGCAGTGCTCATGTGGACCCGACTACTACACCCTGGCCCCTGGCTTCAACAATGAGTCCTACGTGATGTACATGTTCGTCTGCCACTTCTGTTTCCCAGTGTTCACCATCTTCTTCACATACGGCAGCCTCGTGCTCACTGTCAAAGCGGTAAGTTCTGATGGACTAGTGCGCAGTTTTTCCATTGCAGACCAACAAATGTACATTTCTCTTCTTTTGTAAAGAAATCTGCACTGATTACCCAAATACATTTGAATGAACATACTTAACAGTAAAGTTTATAAAAAGTTCATAAAGTACTCACTCTACACAACAGCTGCATATCTAATCCATTGCATTGCTTCAGCCTATTCCTTTAGAGAGGTACAGACTCTTATCAGATTCAGTACTGTACATTAACATAATAGAGAGAATAAATAGTGGTAGAAATACTTCCTGGACACTGTATGATAAAAAAAAAAATGCTTCTCTCCATACAAACTATATCAAAGTAACATAAACATGATAAAACCTATAGCCCATGAAACTCACTGAAGCAAAACCTCTGTCTTTTCTATCTCCAGGCTGCAGCCCAGCAGCAGGACTCAGCCTCCACTCAGAAAGCTGAGAAGGAGGTGACCCGCATGTGCATCCTGATGGTGCTGGGTTTCCTGGTGGCCTGGACTCCTTATGCCAGCTTCGCCGCATGGATTTTCTTCAACAAAGGAGCTGCTTTCTCTGCCACAGCCATGGCCATTCCTGCCTTTTTCTCCAAGAGCTCTGCCCTCTTCAATCCTATTATCTATGTGCTCTTTAACAAACAGGTCAGTACAATTCACATATTGTGCAAAATTGCCTTTCTTTTTTTCCTTTCATGCATTTCTTTCATAAAAGTTTCAGCAACCTATCTGCTGGTGGCATATCGGTTGTACATGCGAACTGGACTAATCTCTAACATATGTTTCTTGCTCCACAGTTCCGTAGCTGCATGCTCAGCACTGTGGGAATGGGAGGCATGGTGGACGATGAGACCTCAGTGTCAGCCAGCAAGACAGAAGTGTCCTCTGTCTCCTAAAAGCTTTCTACGGGACGTTTTACACTCATTTGTGCTGGATTACTGCTCCAACAAATGGACTGCCTATTTTCTATTCTGAGCAAGGTAGCTTGGCTTCTCATGGTTATACGTCACTGTGACCCAAACTGTGTATTTCTTTGATGATGTGAATGAGCAAATGAAAAAGCAAAATTAAAAGTAAAACTGGAAGTTGTTGGTTGATATGATGTACATATTTTGTAAATGTAGAAAATAAATGCATTCATGAAAAAGATTTATTGCTGTTTCTGTGTATTCCTAGAAGTCACTTTTTGTATTGCTATTACACATTTGAATGCCCTTTTACTCTTTAACAAACAATAATCACCACTGAAGTTGGTGATTTATAATGGTTGCACTAGCAGCCATGCAAAGTGACCTACTTAGACAAGGACAGTCTTATTTATACATAAACGCTAGCCTCATGAAAATACATATTCTGTCTCTTTGAATAAAACTAAAGATAAAGTGGCTACAGACTCGATCGGAATCGGACCACACCTCCCGATCAGGACTCGGATATTTATGCGTGTCCATTCTCGTTACTTTTGATCAGATTTCGAGCTACCGCGACCCACTTTCTGTCCTCTCCCCCTGGCCCTCTCTTCGCTTATCCCCGCGCTATGTTCAGGAGGTGAAGTGAAGCACTTGTTGTCACTCCTGGTTGTCTTAAGCCTTTGGTAAAACACACGCACTCTGTACACGCCCACAGTTGGTGACACGACATGTGGTCACCATATATCTAAAGAGACTGTTATCATGTTAACATGGCACACTTAGCTTTTGGCCAAATACATTGTGTTATTTAACCACATTACTGCTGTGTTTTTTTTCTGTGCTGCCAGACAGTTTTTTTTTTTACATTGCAGTGCATAAAAAATGTATTGCCCAAGTTTTGTTTTCATTGCCAATCAACAAACACATTTAGTAACAAATGGGATTTTAGATCAGCCTCTCTGTGTAAAACTATATTACACTGTACAGACTAGTCTTGCTTACTTGAGAAAAAACGAACAAAGTAGAGTTACTCTCTATATCCAAAACCATGAATGTAAACAAGTGGAATAATATAGTTTTTTTTCTTAATTTTTAAAACAATGTATTAGGTATCGGATCGGGACTCGGTATCGGGCAATTCTCAAAATCAAATGACTCGGACTCGGATCGGGGCAAAAAAACCTGATCGGGACATCCCTAGTTGTGATGCACAGTAAGAGTTGCACACTTGCAGGCACCATAAACCTGTACCAAATTATATAGAAATAATGTAAACATATATAGTAAGGTCCGGACAAAACAACAAAACAAAAACGATCCTAATAACCTAATAATCATAATAACCTGTCTAGAAATATAAATAATAAATATATATATATATATATATATATATATATATATATATATATATATATATATATATATATATATATATATATATGTGTGTGTGTGTGTGTGTGTGTGTGAGTGTGTGCGTGTGTGTGTGTGTGTGTGTGTGTGTTGTGTGTGTGTGTGTCTAAATAAATAAATAAATAAATGTAAAAATATATATATACAGCATATATTTTTTATTTATTTATTTATATATATACACAACAACACAACTCTTCCTCACCCTCACCCTATATATATAATTTTATATTTTATTTGTATTTTTTTTTATTTGTATTTTTATTTATTTGTATTTATATTTATAGACTCAGGTTATTATGATTAGGTTATTATTTGTTTTGTTATTTTGTCCGGACCTTATTATGTTTATATTTTGAAAGTCTAAACTTCAGGCTTTTACCAGTCTGGTCGCTTTACCTTTTAACTCCCACTAGTGGGCGCCCGAGGACAAAGGACCCGATGTTCTGACCAGTGTTGCTTTCTTTTAAGTAGAAGTAGTGAGTAGCCGACCTCCATGGATATACTACATCAAGATTTACCTTACAATAGCACCAAGTATACTTGAATTACGACAAAACAGTAATAAAACCAGGTTCCAAATTTAACGGAACTGAATGTATTAAGTTCATGCTTAATAATAATCATAATAATCATTATAATCATAATGCAATAGTTTGAAGTGCATGAGACAGATTTGACTTTTCACCAGAACATATTTTACATAATTATATTTAAGATTTTTCATAAAAAATAAATAAATAACATTTTTTGTGATTTTTATTATTTTATTGATCCTTGGGTACAGGACAACATGCATAAAGGGTTGCTAATGTTTTAGAACATTTTAACTTTAAAATGACAACATTGACTGGTAAAACTTTAATCATTAGTCACAATAATGGTCATAATCTCTTAACTATAAAATTGTTAGAAAAACACAACATATCATAAGCATTGAAGTGTGTTTAAAGCCAAGCCAATGCTTGCTTTGTTTATATATAGAGTAGTATGTACAGCAGTGCAACATATGCAAACGTTTTGTAGCATTATTTTGCTTGGCCACTTTCAAATACATATTTTGTCTTGGGCACAGCATACTGTCTCTGTTGGAACTGATCCTGCTGAATCAGCTCCCTTACCAAACCCCTAAAGATATCCACGCCACTGAAGCAGAAATAATGCCACTCAATGAAATAAAGCTATTGTTTGAACCCATCACAAATTAAAAATTATTTAGCCTATAAATTCATAATCTTATGTATATCTCAGACTGTAAATGGGCAATTTTCACCTCCAACCTATTTGTGGTCGGCGGTAAAAAGTGTTGGTTCCTACTGTAGTTACAGTAGTTGTTTTATATCCAGTTGTATACTAAAATGACACCGTTAACGTTGTAATAGGATTATAGTCCTTGTACTTGAGCAGATATTATCATAGATCTATGTTTCTGACTTTTACAGTCTACAGTTTTGCAGGTTACATACGATACAGCAAATGATTTGAGTAGTAAGATACACTGCTATTGTGAAACGCTCTCGAGTTGATTAATGCAATTACATGTTACTTTTTTATTTCATTTTGGCTTGTTAACACTACAACAATCTAGATACATAGTACACAAAAGTGTTATTGCACATTGATGTCTTTGGGAAGATTTTTTTCTATAGCTTTTGCCATTTGTCTAGAAACAGAAAAATCCAGCATCGATTGTGAAATGTTTAAGGAGGTGTTAGAATAGGTCCATAGATTCAGTCAAGGAAATCAGGATTATCTCCAGTAATGTTATTGCATCCATGGTGTGCAAAGACATCCGCTGCAGTGGAAATTGAATTAAGGAAAAGACAGGATAAAAGTCGATAAATGATGATGAAGAATTTGTACGGTCCAAGTCCTAGTTTACGTGTCCACTATCCATGGAGGTTTTGTCATGGAATTAGGTTCCAAAATGACGCTCTCTCCCCCGCAGCCACCTTTGTTGAAGACTGTCCGAGTTGCTGCCCGTCTTTTGCATTCTCTCTGCTGTCAAAATTAGATTGGAGGATTGTAAAGTGCAGTAGGCCAATTATTTCCCTTTAATCTAATTTAGTAAACTCCGGAGAGGGAATGTTAATCCCAATCAAAAGATTTGACTGCAGGTGCTATGAATAAGCTTAACCTGATTCCAAGGTGCCTGAAGGGGTTAATACAAAGTGTCATATAAATAATAAAATCAAATGAGGTGTTTTGAGACATCAGTTTATCCACAATATACAGTCTAGCTAGCACATTATTGACTCTTGACTGTAAACAGAGCTTTGAGAGTGCACACAGACACTGACTGTTCATACGTCACAGTGCATCCATCTGGTGTGTGCTTCGGTCAAGGTGTGAGTATCCTTATTGGATTACTCTTAAGTTTATTGCCCTGACATGCCCTGGCTGTTAGACGACAAAAGCTTACCGTCACTCTAGGAACTGAGGCCAGGATCCTGCTTCATCAACAATCTTACAGTCCAAAAAGAAATTGATATAACCTCCCGTATACTGATGGAACAATAAGTACATACAATTACTAAAAGAAATGTGATTGCTATTTCCTGTCTGAAATACTATGAGACTATGAAGTTATACAAAAATAAAAAAAACAAGTCATCTGTGACATTCTTAAGGATCATGAGGGTCATCTACTGTTAAATCATAGATCCTAATGATGAATAATAGAAAATATATATTTCTCTTCCATTTTTTAGTAATACATTGGTTGTTTTGCAAGGGGTGGCAAGGCACGTTTATTTGTAGAGCACAACAACTCATACACAAGGAAATTCAAAGTGCTTCACAAATGACCAGAAAGTGTTGAAGACGATGAAGAGACTTCGGGAAGCCAGTGCGGTGGAGTGACCACCTGTCCCTCTTTTGGTTGCACTGCACATATGTTGGTTTTCTGATAACAAATTGAACGTTGCTTTGTTTACAATAAAGAACATTAACTTGTTTTGAATTCTCAAACTTATCATCCTGTCAGAGAGTGAAATTAGGCCATTCTTTAAATGGTCATATATATGTCTAAAACCAAGTATGAACATATCCAAACAATGACTTTAAACATTTCCCCTATGCAGTATGAATGCTAGTGCATTAGTTCAGTTCAATGGCTGTATTCATGAGATTGAAGCCAAACTGTCTTTCCTATTTAATTCAAAGAAGTTTGAGATCTCTACCCTCGGCGTGATTGAAAAGTGGGTTGACCAACCGAAGCAAGACATAATGTACCAATACAAGCCTGGTGGTTTAAAAAAATGAAATAGATTATACAGATAAGAGAGAGCGAAGCATCAATACTGTTCATCAGAGGTGAGTGGGCCCTGCATGATGTGGAGATACAGGGATGATACTCTGCATTTGAGAAACATATTACAAATAAACTGTAATTGGATGCCATAATATTATGAGTATTTCAGATGCTCCTGCTTTTGAACAGAAAGTAGTGGCTGGCCAGCTAGGCTAGAGGCTTTAGCTTTGAAATTATCAATCTTCTGTAGTTAGCCAATTTGCTCACTCTCTGTCCTGCCTAAGAGTAGGTCACCTAAAGTCGATTAGTCTTACGTGAGCCGTCCATTTCCACTGAGCCAATCCACTTATCTATTTATCTAACAATTTAAGGATAAAAGTAAGAGAGTATATAACGACACACACCACAGCCTGTGCTGTGAGGACTTACTGACACCTCTAGTTTCAGATCGCTGCGGACTGTAGCTGACTTAGACATCTCGATATGGGCTGGGACGGAGGCTTTGAGCCAAATGGCACAGAGGGAAAGAACTTCTACATCCCCATGTCCAACAGGACAGGGATTGTTAGGAGTCCTTTTGAAGCCCAACAGTATTATTTAGCAGATCCTATAATGTTCAAACTGCTGGCATTCTACATGTTCTTCCTCATCTGCACTGGGACACCAATCAACGGCCTGACCCTGCTGGTCACTTTCCAGAACAAGAAGCTGCGGCAGCCCCTGAACTTCATTCTGGTCAACCTTGCAGTTGCTGGTCTCATCATGTGCGGTTTTGGCTTCACCATCACTATCACCTCTGCTATAAGTGGCTACTTCATCCTGGGCGCGACTTTCTGCGCAATTGAAGGCTTCATGGCTACACTGGGAGGTATGTTTACAGATGAAGAAGGCAAAAAATGCTACATTAATGTTCAGTGAATTTGTTTCAAAGACTTACTCTTCTTGTCTTTCTCTGATCAGGTGAAGTTGCCCTCTGGTCTCTGGTTGTGTTGGCTGTTGAGAGATACATCGTTGTGTGCAAACCCATGGGGAGCTTCAAGTTTGGTGCAGGTCACGCTGGTGCTGGAGTTGCCTTCACTTGGATCATGGCTCTTGCTTGTGCTGCTCCTCCTCTCTTTGGATGGTCCAGGTACAAGCAGACTTATTCTCAAAGCTTAAATTATAAAAAGAAAAAATCTGACTGTAATATTTTTTCATGACATAGATACCTCCCAGAGGGCATGCAGTGCTCGTGCGGACCTGACTACTACACTCTGGCCCCAGGCTTCAACAACGAGTCCTATGTAATTTACATGTTTGTTGTCCACTTCTTCGTTCCTGTCTTCGTCATCTTCTTCACCTATGGAAGCCTTGTGCTCACTGTCAAAGCAGTAAGTGAAATATTTTAAACTATTAAGTAAAATTTCAGTAATCTATTACTTCAAACAATAGTCATAGAAAGTTGCTAAAGCCTTTTTATGTTGAACTTTAGGCAGCTGCCCAGCAGCAGGACTCAGCTTCCACTCAGAAAGCAGAGAAGGAAGTCACCCGCATGTGCGTCCTGATGGTCTTTGGCTTCCTGGTGGCTTGGACACCTTATGCCACCTTTGCTGGATGGATCTTCATGAATAAGGGAGCAGCATTCACAGCCATGACTGCAGCTATCCCTGCCTTCTTTGCTAAGAGCTCAGCCCTGTACAACCCTGTCATCTATGTGCTCATGAACAAGCAGGTGTGTATTTTGTTCCATTCCAGTAACTTTACCTTTTTCTTGTGTTATGTTATCATGAATTACAATCTGCACTCTCTTTTTCCACCTAATTTCAGTTCCGTAACTGCATGCTTGGAGCAGTTGGAATGGGAGGCATGGTGGATGATGAGACCTCAGTGTCTGCCAGCAAGACAGAAGTGTCCTCTGTCTCTTAAACATCCTCACAACATCAAACCTTTGGACACTTTAATAACGGCTTCCAGATTGAAACAGATCCCAGGAAAGTCTGTTGCCAAATGGAAAATGGGTTTTGGAATTGGAGAGTGGACAACACACAGGACTCATGTGTTTATTTGTGTAAATATGTGTATGTGCAGAGAAAATGAGACTAAGTATGTGTGAAGGAGCCTCAACTCCAAGGTACAGCTTTGATGACGACACAGACACTCCTGACGCTCCCGTCACACTGTGGATGTGTGATCACCAGAGCTGTGTGCATGTACTTATGTGAAGCGCATGTGTAGTGCTGGAATACCAGTGCTATGATTTTTATGTACATTCAATGAAAAAAAATCCAAAAAAAATCAAGATGATTAGATAAATTATCATGCATTGAAAAAGAAACATGCTGTGTGTCTTTTCATTATACTGGTTTTGTGGTCATCTCTATGACAAACAAGAACATTATTATGATGATATCTTAATGTACCTAAAAAAAACTTGGAAACACCTTATCTATCAAAAGGGCCAGGGAAAAATATCGTCATCTGACTCGTGCGATCATGAAAATTACAAAAAGCGAGAAACATGTGTGCAACAACAAATGGCTAATGTCTTTAGCGATTATTTTTGGAATTGTTGCTCCAAATGATCGGCATCACATTCTGATTTGTCTTTTTATACTTCTTCTGTGGAGAAGTCTTTTTTCTTTAACAATGTTACTCCACTCGAGGTTCAGCAGATAATTGACAGCTTTAGTCAGAACCTAGAACTGGCCAAGATGAATTGGAGGTTAAATTCTTAAAAATGGCCTCATATGTCTTGGACGACCCATGTACAACCCCGCGTTTTAAACTAAACTTTTCCACAACAAGCGCTCTTGTAAAATTTTCAAATGACATATTCCCTTCATTCAATTCAAATGAGAAAACAAGCACCATATTCATTGATTTATCCAAAGCACCTTTTTTTCGAATTGGGTTTAAAATACAAAGAATCAAGATTAGTACTGGCCAATATGAATCACTATACTATGCTAATCTGGAGCTCTGCACTAAGACTGTGCTAATCTGAAATCCTGTAACAACAACACCCTCCAAGACCTAGTGCAGCTTCAACGTAGTAAGAGGTCTTTCACTTAGGCTACATTAATACCATGTCTGTTGACCAGCACTAATCTTGATTCTTTGTACTTTAAACACAATTCGAAATAAAGGTCAATTAACTACCCCCATTCATGCTCCATTGTTTGTGGAGGATGATAGTGGAGTCTATACGCCGAAGATACTACTGTAGGCAGCCTCGTTCCCTACACCAATATGTTTGCGTTATTTAGCAACAATTGTGTTTTATAGCGCAATTATTATTGCGATATAGCGCAATTATTATTATTGCGTTATATCAGAAGAAGAAGAAGATCTTTATTTATATAGCACCTTTCACAGACATGGTCACAAAGCGCTTTGCATGAGACAATTGTACATTCACTCCATACTGGGTGGTGGAAAGCTACATTTGTAGCTTCAGTTTCCCCAGAAGCGCTTTCGCAACTACACACGTCAGCGCCAACGGACCCTCTGACCACCACCATACATTCACTCACACACATCATTCATCCTGGCCTATTGTGCATGTTTTTAGTGGTAGGGGAAACCGGAGTGCCCGGAGGAAACCTACGCAGACACGGGGAGAACATGCAAACTCCACACAGAAAGGCCCCGTGCAGGTGGGAATCGAACCTTCTAGCTGTGAAGCGAGAGCATAGACTGTAGAAAATAAGAGCGAGAGCACTAACCGCTGCGCTACCGTGCCGCCCATCACAATAATTATTGTGTTTAATTGCAAAACTATTGCATTATGTTGCAATACTTTGCGAAAAAAAATCTCGTAATGTCCCTTGGCGGTCTCCATACCATTGTGTGTTGAGGAATACAGCATAGACTTACAGTGTCCTCATGTGTACCTTTGTTTGTTTGTTTCACCACCTGTAAGCTGGCTGACTTAACGTCTGCAAGTCTGCTTCTACCTGGGCTGTACTACTTTTTTTATTTGAGGAGGAAATGAAGCATAACAAACAATAAAGATCTTGTCCGAATCACAGTTTATTCATACGTCGCTTTCATGAATTTCAGTAATTCTACATGTGTTCCTCAACAAGTAACACCCACAAGTCTTCCTGTCAGTTTTACACATAAGTACATGCTGGAGCCTTAAGTAATAATTATTGGGAAGTGTGGCCTTCTTTAGCAGCTGATAGGCGGCCCACTGATGTAACCCTTTATTTCCTGCTGATAGCCTGACCTAATTGCCATGCTCTGTGCTCATCCACTGTAATTAGCTTCAAAGCACTGGCATGAACACCTGCATGTGCTTAGATTCTCTGCATCGCCTTTTAGGTCTTGTTGCCCTTTAGATAAGAGAGTGCCTATAAGAGGGCTTAAACTTACTTAAAGAACGCTGGTATGTAGGGCAGCAGCAAACTGGTGTGTTTTAGGCTAATTTACTCTGAAATACCAGTACTTGATTTTTCTAAAGTAAATTTGAATTGCATAGAGCGAGACATGACTATCTGCTCATACAATAATTGTTAAATCAACTGCTAGCAATAGTGATTGAAATACATTTTGATGAATCAAAAGCAGTTTATTAACACAAAACCAAAAAACAAACTAATCCAAACATGTTCTTATAATTCTTGAATAATACATTATAAATATTAACCAGCACGTGCACATATCATGAAGCAAACATTTTAAACACCTTAATGATTATTTTACATCCTTCAGTATTAAGTCGAAACTTGGACACAGCTCGGGAGTCACCAAACACGCAACAAGTCTTTCAACCAAGTTCAAGTGATTAGTGTCTGAGCTGGTATTGAGTTAACTGGCTTAGACAGGATCCAGGATTATCCCGTTGGCCTTTCACGCCATCTCAGACAGAAATGTCTAAGATGGCACACAGAATTGAATGTGATTATTTCACAGACGCAATGACTATTTGCATTTACTATATTATATTACTTCAGGGAATTACTAGTTATAATCAATTTAATCCTTTTTCTTCCCTTGATTGCTCTCTTGCCTTTATGCCTCAATGCTCATTTATTTGACTTTCCCTTTTTAAGCTTCCTAAATCATTGTAACCACTGAAGAGGTGTGTCTTGTGTAGCTTTGTGAACAACATCAATGCACAAACAGTCTCAATCAATTGTGGTGAAACATCATCAACAATGCAATACTTAAAATTTCACCAAGTACTTTCACCAATTATCAGAAACCACTTTCCCAATCTATACTTGTTCAACACTGTTTCTAGAAAACACCTGACGTTGTTATGTGTGGCCTGTTCATATCTCATTGACAAATATGACTGGCCCTTTTGTCCTGACCGTATTGTCTCTCTCTTGGGGTTTGCTCACAATTGTCTGAGGCAGGCTGAGGCCCACAGGAGCCTGGTGCATGCTGCTCTGCCTCTGCAGCTCTCTGGCCTGACTGAATGGGTCAAGTCGGACCTGGTTGAAACTGTCTTGTCTCAAAGGTTGTGGTCCAAAGTCGTCCGGCTGATCAAAGCTGCTCTCGCTGTACAGCCTCTGCCGCATCTCACTGGCTCGTTTCCCAGAAGCACTCCTGGTCGGGTATCTCTGACCGCTCTTGTACCAGCCTGTCTCTTTGAACACAAACCAAATGTTTCCAGCCCACAGGACCAGGTTCACAAAACCAAATACCTGCGCACACACACAAGGGGTATAGTTATACTTTAAAACATTGATAATATGAAACAATATTGGAAATCTACATATTCTGAAAAACGAATTGGCTTCCAAGTACGGGCTGTGGATGGGCTCACAAATGCATTTGTCACTAAATGACCTAGTGGTAATTATATTGTACAGTTTCATCCCTGTGTTATTTCTTTTTTTTCCCGAACTGCCTCAGAAGCACAAAGGTAGTTATTCACCCAAGGTCACCAAACTAAATTAATGTAGAGGGCGGAGATTTGCACATTAATTTGTCTGTTACCTTTTATGACACTAATCACAATGTCCTCACAAACCCTCTCCATCAGAGACTGAGAAAAGCACAGTACAGCTTTAGTACTTATCTTGCTTTATATCCATTTTATAGTATATTATTTATTATTTACTTCGCAGATATTCTACGCAAAGGAAGAATGACAGACACTAATAGACAATACCAATATTGCCACACATAAGAAATACTGAATGAACAAAGCTCTCTTTTTGGAGCACTTAAACCTGGCAGTTCCACGCTCATCTTTGACCACTTCCTGTACTTTTGCCTATTGACCGTGACCCTTTCCAACTGTCGATGCCATGGTAGCTGTGGATTAATAAGTAGCTTGCCACCATTGAGGGCAGGAAGAGAGAGAAATAATTCACGATATCACAAAAGCCTGTAAAGTCTGTGAAGGATGGTTCCAGTAGCTCCAAAAATATCCCCAAAATCACTGCCAAAGAACTAGAAATATTAGTTTAATTGTGGGAGTCATGAAGTCATCACTCTGGGTTTCATGCCAATATCAGTCGAGGGAGCCTTAAAGGTGAAGGTTTATATTTACCACAGAGGTGTTGAGGCGGGACCAGCGTGGCTCCTGTGTTATGGTACACTTGTTTTCTGGAGCTCTGCAGGCCGAGATCAGCCGTAAGACCTGGGACGGATTTGTCGCACTTTTGAGGTCCGACAGTGCTTTGGCCCAACAACACGTGCACACCAACCACATGAAGGAGAAGACCACTGTCACCACGAAATCCTGCAAAAAATAAACAATGACAATTAGATTTACATCTACAAATAAAACTAATTTACATTTGTAAATCATCCCCCATTGGGAGTGATGGGTTGAAAGGGCAAGATTAGATTAATGATCATATTGGCCAGATTAAGAGGAGGCAAGATTGTTTAATGATAAAAGAATAAAGTGAAGACACAGACCACACAACAACCCAAAGAATTAAAGTGGGTCTAAATAAAACCCTTCACTTTGGGAGGGCAGTGGAGTGTTACAGAGCTTGACCACAGAAGAGACCAGGTCCCCCAGGCCTTGGTATTTTAAAACTTGTCTTAGGAACCAAAAACTGGAGCTGGCCCTTGGACATGAGTGTTGGTAAATTTGGATGAGGTCAGATATACAGTATCTTGTGGCTCAAGTCATGTGACAATCCTTTGAGTGTGCTCGCGGCGTGCAGGTAATTTGAAGTTAATTTATCTCTGGCTTCCAAGTTAGACAGATGAAAAAAAAAACATATTCTATTTAGAAGTAAATGTATGCATTACAACACTTTTACATTTGTTGTGCACCTAAGCCTTTAGTTAGTCTTCTGTTGCCCACACGCTTAGTGTGAACCGGCTCCTGCTCAGCAGTTGAGCCTCTGTGGTTCTTATGTTGTTCTCTCATTGATTTATAACATAATTTGTTCTCTCATTGAACATTTGACAGCACCAACTTGATTTCCAGCCTTCAAGGACACCTGGAAACACTGCATATAAATACAGTATATTAGGTCCTCTTCCAAATGCTTCATACTGATAATACACTGCAAAAAAGTCAATCATTATGAGTATGTTTGCTATCGCTGACATATTCGGTTATGTTGTACACCAATTTAGTCAAGCACTTATGACTCAGCAACTTTTGTGGTCCGCAGTGTGGCTTTAATATGTTTGCAATATGATGAAAGAGGTCATGAATTTTGTCTGGTGGAAGGAGAGAGGGTGTGTAAGGTTAACTAGTACTCCATGTAACACCTAAAGGGAATCACCAAAAGAAGAAAAAATGTATAGACTAACCACAAGTGGCCCTCTGTTGTTCCTCACGTAAGTGTTCTGGTAGAACACGTACACCACAGTTGCCAAGAGTGAATAGAGAAAGGCAAATACTCCAACCATTACGAAGAACTGGGCTGTCAGAGACATATCGCCGTCCAGGAAGTAGACCTCATGTCTCCTAGCTTCACACAGGGGAGCTCTGAAATGCACCTGCTGTAGTCTGGAGGAGAAAGTGTGTTGCATCAAATATTGGCGAAAAAATAGAGGCAAACTTATGTATGGAAACTGAAATATATCTTACTGAGGGGGGTTAAACACAGGCAAGGGGCCGCCCACACTGATGCATTAACCCTACTGAAACTGACCTAGTGGTGATGTTCCTTAATTATTTTTCTCTTTCTGAATGCAAGTGTGCAAGCAGGACCCTGGGAATTAATATGCATGGTCACATGATCACACATCAGAGACGCCACAGCCTTTGAAGATTGCCCAATTTAAAATCAGGAAGCTGTGCCGCCGAACAGGAGGTCACCCCAATATAAAATCCCTTAGTAGAAAATGTCTCATTGCATCATTACACAGCGGAGACTCTCAGCAATGGAGATTTTCTCGTTAGTCATTAAGCCGCTCTTGTCGGAAGCCTACATCTTTTTTTCTTAACACAATAATTTGTTTTTGATGTTTACTTTCTTTGAACTTAACGCCTCTCACATAATTTTATTCATGAGATTCAAGCTAATATTAGCGAAAGGAAAAAGTTCTTGTTTAACCTGTATACGGCAGCACAGTCCACACTCTCGTCTCACAGTAAGAAGGTCCAGGTGGGGAGAATGGAGTTTGCATGTTCTCCCTGTGCCTGAGTAGGTTTTCTTTGGGTGCTCCGGTTTCTCTCCTAACCCAAAACATGCACAGTTACCTACCCCTCCAGCTACTCTCCCAGGGTGCTGCACTCCAGTTGCCCACTGCACCTGACATGCTGCCCTGAGAAACTGACTGAAGAGGGATGGAAAATATTTCCCCCAAAGTCTCCAAATACAAACATGATGAAATGAGAAAGGTTTTGCGTTCAGGCACCTGAATGGATAGCTGAAGTCAATGTTGATGGTGCGATTGCTCGGTCTTCGCTCAGCACAGTCCACTTTAACCTGGAGATGACCATAGTAACCTCCGCATGTTGCAAATGCGCACACTGCAAAAATCTACACAACATGAAAGAAGCATGATGAGTGCGTCACCATACATAAAACATGCTTAACTTCATTCACTTCCCCCCCAGTTCAAACCATTCGTATAAGCTCTAGATTTCTTCGTGCTATAGGCCTGAATAAATAGATCTAATAATTGTGTTGTTGTGTAGTTCAAGTTGGATGTAATCATTTCGTTTTCTGTGAAGCCCCTCAGTTATAGTGTTGCTGTAAAGTGCTGTATAAATAATCAATAATAATCTGATTGAGTGATTGATTGAAGTTAATGGTGGTGTTAGCTTAGGCATGTTATGTGATGTAAATAAACTCTACTTACAATGTTACTTAAAGGCAACAATAAATGAGATAGATAAAAATGAAATCAATAACTTTTTGCTGCATTTTCAATTGGCCACACTGATAGTACAGAATTATAGGCTGTGTGATGTAAATAGGCCAATACAAAACGTGAATAATTTAAAGGTAGAGGCAGAGGAGCTAACTGTGCTCTGGAGGGTGTCCCAGCTGTCCAAGTCACCAGTCTCTATAGTCCACACGAAATCAAATCCAATTAGAAAATCCAATTATAAAGTTTTTTTTTTGGGGTCAAAACTCCACCACGTGACACAAGCCGAAAAAGCTATATTTTTTGTTTATTTTTTGATATTAAGAAAATATTAAGCAGTTTTGATAACATCCAATTACAAAAAATAAATCGTAAACAATGCACTTACCGGAGCAAATATGACCATACACATTTAAAATGTGGATCGGAGACAAATCCTCAGCGTTTTTGGAGACTGCAGGTGTTTGGTCAGATGCGATGCCGCGGATGAGAGGGTTGAAGCAGCACTGGTGCCAGTCGAGAAGAGAGGGGGGCGGGGGGGCTGTGGGGGGGTGGGGACCTTTCTTACGGTAGCCTATTCTTGGTATTATGATTATTTTGGCAACTGTTGGCAACTCGACCGATGGCCTTCGCCTGGTAATGTTTTCTTGTCCCTTTTGTGGTTAAAGGTAAATCACGGTTGTTTAAACATTACTAGTTTTGAAATTCTTCCTTAAAAAAAGAATAAAAAGAAATGAATGAATGGCAGGGAAAATAACAAAACTATTAGGCCCAGCATTTCGATCATGTTACATTTTGATGGAGTCTAGTGCCCTCTTTTGGTCATTTGTGTCTACTACACGTTCGTCACAGAGATGGAAGAAATGGAAGACTTTATACAAGCAGGGGTGGACTGGCCATAGGTCCATTCTGGAGGAGCACAGAAGGGCTGCTGGCTTGAGGGCCATCAGCATGTAAGGGGGTGCTGCTATCCGGCCTTGCAATTGCACAGGGAAGCAGCAAAAAAAAAAAAAAAAAAAAAAATCTCTATTCTATTTGTTTAACAGCTCTATTGTTCATTGGTGAAACAGCAATTGCGCAAAAAAAAAATTATGCCTATTATACATTGATGTCAAAATATGTCTTTGTGGACGTGTGTGTTTACACTAACTTGAGTCCAGGGCCATTTTTTAGTCCCAGTCCGCCCCTGTATACAAGTAAATAAATTACTTTAAAAAAAAGAAAAGAAAATGCTGTTGTGAATTCAAGGCTATCGTAGCATAAAGACAAAAACATCATTTACATAAATGAGTTTTTACAGTACATAAAGAGGCAGTAAACCGCATCATTGTCATTCAGTCAGCCAGGCATTCAGTCATTCATGCCGTTTTCACACACAAACCCTTTCAAAAACAGCTGGGCCTGTTCAGGCTCCTGGTAAAATCATTGTAGGAAATACAGGTAAGTTAAAGGAAAAAGGTGAAAGGAAATGAGCGCTAAATTCTGCTTTTTGTTGTTGACTGCTTTGGTCTTCATCATCAAAGCAACATGTTAGCTGAGGAGGTCTGTTTAGACCACACCTGAGCCCTAAAAGACTATGAAGGGCTCAGGTCATTACAGAGATGCAGCCCAAACCAAGGGACTTGTTTGATCATCATACTACAATCCACTCGATATCGTGAACAAAAACTCAGTTTTGGAGTCAGTCCACATATCACAATCCATCCAATTCATGTGTTTTCTTCCACTTTACCCAGGGCTGGGTCACAGAGATAGGCTCTCCAGTGTTCCTTGGTTTTCCCCAGGGCCTCCTCCCAATAGGACATGGCAGGAATACCTCCCCAAGAAGGTGATCGTGAGTCATCCGAAATAGATGCTCAGTGCCACCTGAGTGGCTCCACTCAGAGCTCCAACGCCACTCAAAGCCCCAGCGTCAGGCCTGGCTCCAGGGTGAGGCGAGTATGACACATACTGGGATTGTTCATGAACTGTTCATTGGCGTTTTATGAACCGCTCCTAGTCTGTCCCGCCAACTAGGACATGTTGGGGAACCCAATGCCCCTGACAACATAGGATCATTTGGATGTTCAAGCTCACCGACCACCATAAGGTAGCAGTTCTGTGGCTGTTCAGTGTCTGTGTGCCAAAGATGAATGAAAAAGGAAAAACCCTTCAAAAAGAAAGAAAGACAGAAACAGCCTGCATAAATTAAACAGAACGAAATAACTCCAAAGATGTGGGGGGACAATATTGTAACTGTTGGGTACAGCCAAATTTGGGCCCTTTACACCTCTTTTTTTGACCATCCAAAATGAATGTATTTGTTTGAATTTAAGCAGTGCATGTATGTCATTTCACACCCAGATGGAATCCACTTGGTGTCTTGACTGAAACAACAAAGCTTTGGTAATTGCCTGGAACTCCCCAGGCAGCCCTTCGACGCTAATGACACAGTAGCCAATCATCATTTGTTTTCAACAAGAACAGATTGGAAAACAGACAGAGGGGGCACTGCCACTGCTCAATATCCTGTTATAACTCAGGCTCGGAAATGGTGAGGTGAAAGTATTTTATTTATGGTTGAAGTTACATACGTACGGTGAAGCTCGGAAAATTAGAATATTGTGCAATAGTTCATTTATTTCTGTAAAGCAACTTAAAATGTTAAACTAATATATGATAGCTATAAACTCATGACATGCCAAGTGACATAATGTTGAGCCTTTGTTTTCTATCATTGTTATGATTATGGCTTACAGTCCATTTTCAAAATATTCCAATTTTCTCAGATTTTTAATTTGGGTTTTATAAGCTGTGAGCCTCATAAATCTAAATTATAGCAAATAAAGACAATACATATCTAACTTTGCAAGTAATGAGTCTATCATATATTAGTTTCACACTTTAGTTTACATCATCCCACGGTTAAATAGTGAATCTCCGCTCCGCCACTAGAGGGCAGTACCCACCCACACCGCTAATGAAGAACATCACAGGCGCTGCAGTGATTAGATCCTTTTTGCATTTGATTTCTTGTTCATTTCATTTGCCAAACGTCACTATTGTCTGGTTGCACAATCAACTTAAAACATCCAATCCAGATCTACTGCTGTCAACAGTGAAATTAAACCATACGTAATCTGTAAGAGAGTCCAAAGCATGTTGGACAGAGCTGTATGAGGGTTTCAGCATGGTTAAGACTCCAGGCAGCCTTCTCGTGCATTATTGATGAAGTCTATTTGAGCGTCAACTCCTCTCCCTATCCCGAAAAGAAATAGATATTGTACTATGGTTGTAACTGCTCCACTGTAAGCAAAAGCACAACTGGACTGCCGGAATGTGTCTTTTCATCTATAACGTTATCCTCATAGGACTTCAGGCCCAGGGCTGAAATCCACACAAGTGTCTTATTGGCAACCAGATGGGACAAAAAACAAACAAACACAAGAAATCAACTTCTAGATTGCGGTGGGTAAAGCACTTAATCCACATTTACACAGTTTCTAGTTCCTATGCATGGCCTTATCCCCTAGACTGTCAGCTGCGCCATTGCTTAATTTTTGTGCAAGCAAGGACCTCGTCTCTACAGCTTGGCAAGAGAGTGCTGAGCTTTTGTGTTTGAAAGATATCCAGAGTAAAAGCAAAGCGTACGAGTATACTGGCGCATCTGAGGGAACTACAGGCCAGTGTGTTTTTTGAATGCGTTGGATTTATTACATCGTATTTGTATTTGTAGTTATAGACCTATTGTCCCCAAAGGAAAAGTGTCCTCTGCTTTTGACCCATTCATAAACTAGTGCCTCTGTGCAACCTGTCAGGAGCAGCTTGCGGCTTTATCCAGAATTTGAGCCAAGATCTTTGTCGCTTGTAAGGTTGGCCTCATTTGTGTGTTATGGAAATGAGAACAAAAAAGGCAAAACATGTTTTTCAAGTATTTGCTTTTGTTTTGTTTTGATTTTCAGTGACACTTATCCCTCAAAAAGCTTGCGTGACTCTCTCCTTCCAGTACATACTCGGTCCTCGATCTAAAGGCATTCCTGGGGAACAAATATTAAGTGGTATCCCATGGTATTTTGCTGGGTGACGGCCTCTTGGAGAGCCTGCTGTAGTAGCTACGTTGCTGACCTTATTCCATCAATCTCACATTAAAACGCTTGCAGCATTTAAATATTTCAAAGAGCTCCCCAGTCTAACTCCAAAGAAGCCGTGCATCTCTCTCTCTGTATGTGCGTCTGCTCTGCCTACAATCAAACAAAGCCAAATGAAAGATTAATGGGGAAAATAGACATCAATATCAAGAACTAAATGCACATAACTCATGTGTACAAATGCATTGCCATTGTCCATGTGTTGTTCTGGTGTTACCAGGCAGTACTTCACTCTCTGTATTGTTCTTTTGGCTGGCTAATACAATCTATACATACAGTACATATCATATAAAACACTCACCATTTTGGTTGTGTTATATTAACCTGATTTGTTTTAGCTCCCAGTGGCCAACTAAATGTTTTTGTCACTGCAAATATTCTTGCCGCATTATTATCACAGCATAGGTTTCCAACGGGTGCTCCGGTTTGGTTTTCGCTATACCTCTAGATAGAACGATAGACAGATGAATACTTTATTGTCAGATGCGAGGATCTGAAATTTGCTTCCCAGTTCAGCAGCTCCGTATCAACACAGAATACAGACAAGACATACAAATGTAAGACAATTCACAAAGACATTATACATAATTGTCTACTCATCATAACACACTTTGATTTTATGACTTAGCTCCTCATTTAGTTTCAGTTTCAGGAAACAAAGGAGTTCCTCAATCTGACCTTAAAATGTGGCACTGATGGCAACAGCACATATTCAGGGTTCAGAACATGGCTGGAGTCTGAGGTGATGTTCTTCGCCAGCCCTAATGTGTTGTTTTGCTAGGCGGCATTGTACAGTCCATCCAGGGGCTGTCCTACAATCTTTGAGCAGATTTTAAACAAGTGTCTCAGTCCAGATTTGGCAGTGGCAGAGAGACAGCTGCACCACACAGCGTTACAGTACTGCAGGACACTGAGAATCACAGAAGTGAAGAACATAAGCAGCACCTGACCAGACGCTCTAAAAAACATCTTTCTGCCCACATGCCTGGCTCCGTGGGTCCCTGGGCACCAGCCTACACCGGCTGCTCGCTGCTCCTACAGGTTGCCCCGACCGCATTGAGGATGGGTCAAATGCAAAGAAAGAATTTCCGTACAGGGAAGTATAACTTAACCTATTCTAGCTGTTTGTTTTTATGCTGTATATCCACATGTGCAGAGCTTTCCTTCTAGCCTCTTTAAGAATATATACCTGGTAAATTAAACATTACCTGTATGGTGCTTATAGACTGGCTGGAAAAGAGAAAGAGATGGGGGAGAGGCGTAGAGAGAGAGAGGAAGTCATGAATATATTATTGTGCAGCACTTGTGATGGTTGGGCTGTGTGCAGGGCTGTACAGTCTGGTGCGTCACTGTGTACTTTACATATGCCGTCTGTATCACTCCCCAGAGACGCACAATATACACATGCTTACTGTATATTCCCAACACCAAAGAAAAAATAAATATCACACATACATTTACTAGTGCTGCTCGGTATCTAATCTATGCTTGGCTCAGATGAAGAAGAGACTAGCGTTAGATATGGGATTAATAATGAATCTTCTAGCCAGAGGTCACGCTGAGTTCAAAAAATTCACTTTTGATCTGCCTGGCCTCGTTTTATATAACGTTGTCCAACAAAGCAAGGATTTACTTACAGGTGTGATGACTGATAAAAAGTTGGAATACCACCAGTAGCCTGATTCCTTTATTTGCTTGACACACTTTGGATGATAGATTTGCTGATTTACATGGCCATTTGGTAAACCTCTTGTTTTAGCCTACTACCCTGTTTTTAGCTTGATAAAGATGTCATTTCTTCATTCAAATCAACTAAAGTCCAACTTTATGAGGTTGATGCAAAGATTCTTCCCCAGAGCACAAACAAAACATAGTGACAGAGAGCAGAAAATGAGGGAGTGTTTACACAGTGCAAACACATTACCCTTGCTTTAGGCCATACTTGTTGTTGAGTGATCATTTTCTTATGAGAAAGTGGGCTGTGATGTAGGACCCAACATGAAGATTTAATGTGTACACACTGTTGAGTAGGCAGCAGAGCACGTCAGTCAATTATTCATGTATAATAGGTTTGGAGGGGCCTGCTGCTGAGGTTAGAGCTGGACCTCTCACTGGTGTATCAACAACAAAAAAGCGTACTCTAGTTAATGTACATATGAAGCCTTGGCTATATGACCATGTAGTAGGGTAAAGCAAAAGACCAAAGCAACTCACTATTACGTATTACTAAACCTCACAGCATTGCTATTATTTGTATTCATTGTAATGGAAATGAGAGTAGTTTGTGCTAATCAAATAAAAAAAATAAAAAAATCTGCTCAAGTGTTGGGTTAGTCATGAGCCAAGTAGCTTTTACTCAAAGGCTTGTGATAAGGTCGTTTGTCTGTAATGCAGCCTCGACTCCAAACAATCATAAGGATGGGCAGCAACACAGCGTTTCCATCACATTAAAACAACATTCACACACAGATAGTCTGGACAGGACTGACATACCAAGAAACTTGAAACAATTCAAAGAAATCTTCATGGACATTTCTCCTTAGAGTCATGCCATGTGCCAGCCTGCTGGTGCCTGGACTTCCCAGGAACCTATATGCCAGGATCCTTTTTGTGGACTTCAGCCTGCCTTCAACACTATTCTCCCTGGACTGCTACGAGACTCTGCAGGTTGATCCCTGACTTCCTGACAGATCGGAGGCAGCACATGCGGCTGGGGAAAGTCATCTCGGACACTCGGACTACAAACAATAGAAACCCTCAGGGCTGTGTACTTTCCCCCGGGCTCTTCTCCCTGCTGCATTTCCAGTCACCAGTCCATAAAACTGATCAAGTTTGCGGATGACATCACCCTCATGGGGTCTCGGATGGTGATTAGTCTGCCTACAGGAGCGATTCTCTGATTCTGCACTACGCTCCATGTGAATTCAGCCTGCACTTTAGGAAAAACAAACTACAAGATTTCTTTAGAATGAAGACTACGTTGACACTGCTTCATGTTAAAAATACAAGATAAAGCAGGCAGCTTTCCAAGAATCGTTTTGTAAATTATTATTATTATTAAAATATACAAATAAAAGAGTCGACGAGCCCAAAGTTCAACCCATTTCCCTTTGGAATATAACAAACAGTGGTGCGTAAGAGGCCTACGGTTGTGAAGCACAGAGCTCCATGATGCATGCTCCAACATCCCAAGACACTGTACGGGAGCAGTGAAAGAAAAACATAATTTATTTCTAGAGTAAAAATGTCAACGTGTTGGATAACATTACTGCCCTGACGAAGGCCCAAAACGGCTGAAACATGTAGGCAATGTTTTAACCTAATAGCCATGCTGCAATAAAGGCCTTTTCTTTGAGTGCCTCAGTTTTGTATCTTTTTAAAGTGTTGGATAACATGTTGGATCTGCAATATACATAAAACTCAATACCAATTAAATTTTATGGCCAGATTTAGAATACAGTAGATTGACTCGGACACATTGATTTTCTCTTTAACAAAAAGAAAACTTTTGTCTTTTTCTGCTTACGTAGATGGCACAATTCTGCACTTGATCAAAAGCTGATATTTTAAAGACCTTGGCAGAACTGTGAGCGGAACAATAGATCATTATATCATCAGCGAAAAAGTAAAATTTATCTTTCATAATATTTTGTCCAATGCTATTTACTGTTTAAAAAGCAGGGGCCCAAGCATGGACCCTTGATGCACTCCCTTTTGGGCGAGCAGAGCATCAGAAGCCGAATCCTCCAATTGAACACTCCGGGTTCTATTAGACAGATAATCTTTGAACCACACAACTGCCAGGTCTGACAAACCACACAGGTTCATCTATGTTCATTCACACACACACATCAAAAATAGGTGAAGTTGGGTCTCACCGTTAATTCATTCAACAATCCAATCACGTGTTATCTCACTAATTCCTTCACCAAAATAACCGCAAGCGAAATTACATTTACAGAATTCAGTGTTGAACACTGAGAGCAGGTAAGTGGTTCATATTATGAAGATTTAAGAGTGACGTGTAGATAAGGTGCATCTCATGCTGGCTACTTTTCAAGTGTCTTTATTTGATTGACAGCACAAAAACAAAAGCAAACACCAAAGGGCGTGTTCAAATAATCTAGTCTTTGTCCTGGGATGGAGAAAAATCAATAAATCCATGAGCAAATCAATGAAATCAATTAAAGATCAAATCCATCAAATAAAGATCATTTAGTGAAATACACTAACAATAGGCTCTATGTGGCAACAATTCCAGCAAAAGTCACATATTTACATCAACTGTTAAAGCTTTTATTTTGTTTTTTTGTATTTTTGTTTTACAACAATACAATTAAAATGTAAATCTGAATTTGCTAAAGGTATGGGCAAAGGGTCTGACTTCTTGTGGACAGTGGACATGGTGCTCGTACATGTGAATCAACAAATCAACAGGATGATTGTTAATATTACCAATTAATTCACCATTGTGTGCTAAGTCCTAAATAGAAGACTCTTGACTATGATCTTTCATAAAGTCACAAATGGTAGTGTTATGTCACTGCCTTATGTGCTGTATTGTAGTATTTGGGTTGCGGGGATTTATTTTTGTTGGCTACGGATTTAGTCTCACGTGACCACTTAAAACAACACATGACAAATCCTACTATCCTGGGTCATGATCCACAAAAAAAAAGTGTGTGTGTTTTTTTTGGCCACAAAAACATTTCTATTCTGTGTGTTTCAGCAGAAGACCCTCAAATAACTCAGTTAAAACTGCCCCGTTTAAAGAGTTGTCTTTTCTGTGAAGAGAAATTACAGCGTACTGCAAAAGTAGGTAGTGTATAGCAGCTCGCAGGCGGATAATTAAACAGTATTTTATGGTCCACCCCACCCTACAATCGAGCCACGGTGAGATTGACTGTGCGATCAATGGGACTTTTAACTCATCTATGTTCACATCCTGTGCACCCCCAATAACGCTCCCAGTCTGAATGAGAGTCCCGTGGCAGCCATCTTAGGTGTAGCTCTGCAGACCGTGGTGAGGAGCTCCAAACAGGACGCATCCTTCACTCTCCACCCTGTGCTCCTGCTGCTCTCATTTCAGCACCGCGGCCAGCTCCCTGCGCCTGCGTCGTAGCGTCACGCTTTCTCCCTCTCTCGCGCTCACTCTCGGCAGGCTGGGAGAGGCCATCTCCCGCTTTAACCTTCCCTCATCTGTGCACTGGCCCCTCCCATCTCTTCTCACATCCGCAGCGCTCTGACTGGACGCTCAAACATAGAAAGCACGTAAGCGTCGACGAGTGCTCGACGCAGGCGGAGAATGCTCATTGTGAAGCAGGCTACGAGTACTGCTGACATCCACCAGCGAGCTGCTACAACCGGGGCCTGTATCTGCTACTCTTCAGGCTCGTCCCACTGCCAGCACAAGCCAGCATCACCAAGAGCAGCGAGCAGTAGAAGACGGACAAGTCGCCCGTAGAGCAAGATGCTCGACCCGTCGTCCAGCGAAGAGGAGTCTGATGGGATACTTGAAGAGGAGAGTAAGGAGGCGAAGGCTCCCCAGGCCGGGTCCCGTGTCTCCCCGAGCAGGACCAGCAGTAGCTCAGGGGGCCTGGCTCCGAGCAGCAGCCGCAGCAATGCCCGTCCGACCAGCCCTAGTCCCTCGGCCGCCAGTGAGGAGAAGGAGGACATGGAGAAGATGCAGCGAGAGGAAGAGGATCGCAAGAAGAAGCTGCAGCTGTATGTTTTTGTCATGCGGGCCATCGCTTACCCTTTCAACGCCAAGCAGCCTACAGATATGGCCAGGAGACAGCTGAAGGTAAGGACATAGTAATGAGCACGCTCTGGTAAAGCGCGTCTTTGCGTTTGCAGATGTTGTCATTGATGACCTACATAAGGCTGAATACACCAGGCCCATCACACAGCCCATAAATCACAGGCATGCCACTTCGAGCCTCATGCAGCTGTGGATTTGACGCAAAATGTTGAATGTCCCGTGCATGACAGTGGCACAAAGCGAGAGAGAGGGGGAGTAAAAAGGCTCACATGGCACTGCAGAGCTCCATTCACAAGCTCGCACTTAAATCAATGCCAGCAGCGGTAGAAGGGCGTTCTGGAGCTACTCTGAGCAGGCACTTTGAAACAACACACTGTCCTTGCTGGCCTGCTCCTCCCTAGGCTCCTCATACATGCCTGCCTACTGGGCTGGCCCTGTCCCAAGCCGCTAGCGCCATCACTTATCCCGTCAATCTGGCCTCCCAAGGTGACTTTTAGGCACAGACCTCAGGAGGAGAGCTGCTTAATTGCCTGTGTCCTTTACAGAGGAGAGAATGGCCGTCCTAATGGCACAGAGTCAATTACCCGCAATTGCACTCTGCACATACATGTTTGGACTGTGAGCCTCTCCTGTGCAAGACCCTCTGCATGCAGGGGTGAAGCTCCTCCTGGGGACAGGCCTACATCCTGGTTTCATGTTGCTGCTCTGCGCCTCGCCAAGGAGGGAGCCACTTTTGGGTCATACTGTCCTTACTGTCAAAGTCACCACTGTAGGAGCCAGTATATAGTACACTCTGCCAGACCTGATTTAAATGCCCTGTGTTTTTCAGGAGCAGCAACCATTTATCTTCCCACTGCCTTTTAATGAATAGCTTTTTGGACAGGCCTCAGTGCAAACAGTCCGGATGCCAAAAAAGACAATGTACTATCGGTAGCAGATTTCTGAATGACTTGAGAGCTGTTTTTTTCCGCCTCAGTTTATTTCACATTCGTCATGCCATACTCAATGCATATAAGGAGTAGATTTGTCCTTTGCGGCAGCTTCCTTTTGTGTAACCTGTAGACTATTTGTCTTTCCTTGGACACAGTTAAGCCATATGGTCATGTATTTCTGCTGAGTCATGCACTGGAGCGTGTGGGAGGCTCAAACTACTGCCTTTCCGACTATTGGTTTATTTCGTAGTGCTGATCCGAGTGGGTTACTGCCTGGTGGACTTCAACATGGTTACGTCTCTAAACTAGGCATGGAGGTCCATTGTTTGAGAGTGAAGGAGCTGAAAGTGATGTAAACTCCAAAGGGTCTGTTTCCAACAACAGATAAGACCTTATATTGTACACGTGTGACCGAAACCCACATTTGTCATCAACATATTTAAGTGCCTCAATTAAAACGCTAATGGAAATCCTCACAAAAAAAGGGAAATCAATCAGAGAAGATTATTGAGGAAAAGTGACATTTTGTCCATAGGTTGGTGCGAGAAGTATTCCATGCATGAATTATTTGTATTGTAAAGATTATAATTATTATGTCATTTGTCTATCAACAAATAGATCCAACACTGGAATAATGGTACTTGTTGTAGCTGCTGTAAAAAGTAGGACTAAAGAGTTTTGAATTTCTGAACATATTTGATGTCCAAACCACAACGTTCGCAGGCTGTTTAATTGCTTTTTGATAATCGCAACCCTCATATTTCGATTATGATAAATTATGAAGCCCTACAGCAGGCCTTGAACTTTCACAGTCTGACTTTTACTAAACATTTACTTTCTTGCACTTACATGTGAAAACCCCGAATTTTCACATTACTTTGCGTTGTTGTGTGACTAGTGTGAGATTTCGTCATGTCTTCTAATAGTCCTACGATCCAAAAATGTATCTCCACCCGTTCAATTTCTAGGCAAGACCCAGAACTATGTCATTGGGCTAATAAACAGGCTTAAAAGCCTAGCAGAACATGCAGAACGGCTCCACCATAATCCGTTATTAGGGACTTTGGCATCAAAATAACATTGATGGTTTAACACAGCCAACCCACCCACCCACCCAAGTGTGTAGTGGGCAAACCAGTTCTATTCGTAAATGGTTTAGAGTTGGACAATTCAGACAACAATAAAGAGCTCTTTCTTTTCTGTAGCCATTGTTACCAAACATTTCTACACAATGTATTGCCGAGCTCATATTCTAGTATTGCACAAACACATCACAAAAACCTTCTGAGTAACTAGATGCTGCTGGTTGTTGTTTGCATGAGGAAGGTTTCCCGTGACTGTAACGCTTTAGACGAATGGCACTCTTTCTCCAAGGTTGTTATGTAGGGGAGAAATTAGGTTTATTGACACTTATGGATCGTTTTAGTTTAATTTATGGAAATATACACTTATTGGGATTGTTCCAGAGGGCATAGTAAGGGTATGGCGTGGCGTTATAGTCTTGATAAGTGCAGTGTCTCCGCAGAGGGACGGACAGCCTAATGTAGTGAGAAAGTTTAATTTCATTTTGTTTGATGTTGGTTTTGCTCTCTTATTGCATTGTTCTTCCTTCCGGATTAAAACTCCCACAATGAAATTGATCAGTAAAAACTATTCACCGGGATTATGCTTTGCCAACAACGAAGTATCCTGACTGATGCGAGAATCATATGCAGGTTTTATAACACTCCATCAGTCTTGTCTCAAATATTACTGATGTAAATATGTCATAAATTAGCACAGTGTACTGAATCTTACAAAGTCCTCGTGTGTATACCTTTCTTTGTGATAATAATGATAATACACCACTTAAGGCTGGTAGTTGTTGTCTTACTTTTCTCCGGCAGGTGCCTGTTGGATCTGCGTTTGAGCGTGCTGTTAATGCCTGTGGTGCAACGCTGCAAAGTGCGCCGCTCGTGTTGTGACGTGAATGCTGCGCAGTAGTTGCAAATCGGCGAGAGTCTAGGTGGAAGTTTGCGGCTTTATTGTTTGAGGATGGCTTCAGTCCACAGACGGAGCAGACAAAGTGCTTCGTCGCTCAGGGCTGCGTAACCTTGCAACCTTTAGACTGACTTTAAGTTTTGAACAGAATCATCTTCAAGTTCTGCATTAGTGTCACATTACGTTTGAATTAGAACTTCTTCTCATTCGCTGCGATGGCAAACTATCGGTGTCCTCTACGCACACGAGTCTATCGGCAGAAGGGTCATCCATCGCCAGTTCGTCCATGGGAGTTGAATCTCCCCTTCAGTGTGGTTCTTCTTGTCGTGAATTAGGGCCTCAGGACAGAGAACCGGCACTGCTGTCCATCTCAACTAGTGCCCATCTCAGCGCTGTTCATTTTCATTTCATTTGTCTGTTTTATTGTTTAATGTCTGTGTCTTTGCCTATTTTTAAATCAGTAATATTCCTGCAGCCGTGTGAGACAACCTATGTTCAGATCAGGCTGTAACAAAACAACTCGATTTGAATTAAGTGTTATTTTGCCACTAGATTTGCCAATGATTTTTAAGTAAGTTCAATGAGAACAGTTTAGTTATCAAATTAGTGAAGGCTGCAAAATAATTCCAGTACAGTTTAAAGTAGAGGATTAAATGATTTGGGATGGTGGGTTTTATATGTATTAAAGGGACTAGATGCAAGTTGGTCATTTTAATACTCACTACTGCCACCTCTGGTCTTACGCGTAACTGCAGGCTCTATATTAAGCTTGTGCATGACGGCACTTCAGACCCAAATTAACACCTTTTTGAGTGACAGTGCAGGATTTTAGAGGTAGTTGTGGTGAATATGTCTGAGCTCATTCACACATTAGGACATTGCTGGAAAATTTTAACTCTGTATAGTCCCCTTAAGACTTCCCAGAAACATTCAATCCTTGTGTTACCAACCGCAACGTTACCTTTCCTGACTCTTCACTTCCATTCCAAAGAACGCCCTTTGTGAGTCTTTGTGGCTGAATCATTTTTCCAGGTATATCTCACCACAGCAGTGTCAGACTGGATTTGTTGTTTGGTTCAGTTATAATGGCTACGGGTCATTACAAATTGTTAAAGGAATAGGCCACCGTTTTTACATAATGAGATATGTCCGTTTAGCCTCTCCCAGCATGTTCCTATAGCTCCAAACTGGGGTGAAGTTAGAAGCTACTAAGTTCATCCACATGTTCCCTATTTATATACAGTTGAAACGTGAAAATGTATAATATATTTTACAATATATTACTCCTTTTAATCCGCTTAGAATATCGACATGCTTTATTTTGTGTAACGAGACTCGGATCGTGCAACTTTTCGCTTCTAACTTCACCCCCGTTTGGAGCCATATGATATAATAAGGAGAGGCTAAATGCTAACAACGTCTTTGGTCTATTTGTGTGACTGAGCGCACGCACAAAGACCAGACAGTTACGTATCAACTCGTCTAAGCACAGGTAAGAACATTTCTCAGTATGGGCAAGACGGTGGCCTGTTCCTTTAAAAGCAAGTGAATGAACTGTGTCAAAATTAAATAGTAAAATATAAGGCTTGCCACCTGCATAAACCCCGTTATTAGAAGTGTTTTGAAGTTCCCTCGATGTGAACACAGAAGATAGGGATAAATGGAGACTGTCACATAGTTTAACACTGCTCGATTGTAATAAATTGCTTTCCTCTGGACCTTTCACTTTTTTTTCTTCTTGATGCTGCTGCCAAAACCAGCTCAGAGCCTCACTGTGGGGACATGGCGTGCATGTGAAGTTCAAAGAGTGGCAGCAGAGAGCCAGCAGGACCTCGTGTCCAGGCGCCGCAAGCTTCTGCTCAATGTATAAATAAATATATTAGATCAATTAAAATCCCTCACACTCACACCCCTGTCCGTATGTAGGAACACTCTGTGGTTTGTTAGAACTCCATTTCCCAGAAGCCACTATGAAGGCAGCAATCATGGTCGGGATCAAAATGACCCGCATTTGTTGTGTGTACGCGATGCCATACAGCTACCTGGCGTTTGGTGTGCACAGAAACAACTGCAGCTAGCAACAAAATGTAAATGCTTAAGGATGTTAATGAAGGCATGCTGATAGAATTTATGGAAAGAGCAAGGAATCATACACTTTCCTGTGCTTTTATGGCAGCACAAATGAACTGCTTTTCTTTAGAATCATACATAAAATGACATCGCAGCTTCTCCCACAACTGGTTCCTCTGCCATACTTTCGACATTTTTGTAGTTGAAGGTTTAAGGTTTATGTCAAGGTCCTGTGGAAATCTGTACACTGCCTTCTTTGCCGCTGGGGCAAACTGTCAGGAGCAGTAAGCAGTACCCGGGGACCCACCTCCAGATCTTGAGCTTGGTTTGCACCTCGCTGGAGAATTCGTCGATCGTGCATGCACTGGGTCGGTGAGAACGCAGAAAAAAAGTCGGGGAATCGTGTGACCAAAGACTGTCTGTATTAACACTTCAGCCACGGCGCTCACACCAGTCTGTCTCAGTAATCAGTCCTGGCTTTTATTAGTGCCTCTTCATGTTCATTACAGTCCATTGTTCCTCACAGACGCTGCTCCCGTTCAGCTCAGTTGACTAAATCCAGTGATCTGTGCAAATGTGTCAGCTCAGATCCACTGCGCCAGAGCTGCCTTTGCTGGGGACACATCAATAACATTACAGACATGACACACACCGGCCCCGCTCTGCATACATACATACATACACACACACATACATACACATACACACACACGCTGATGAAGAGATTAATCTAAAGGTCTCTCGTCTACTTTTCCCGGCGCACGTTGAATAATCCCTGCTCCCATTGCTGGTCTAAGTTAATCACATGCTGGGAAATGACTTCACAATGTCAGTGTTGCTGTGGTGGTGTTTTATACATTTTTGTACCAAATTGTTAGATATATCAATTTTGTTAGAAAATAATCCTGTAAATTAAAGCAGTACTAAGTAACGTGTTTACCTTAATAAATCCTTTTCGTAGTCCCTGTGGGGGTAATACAAGTGTTTATGGGATTATTGGAGGGTCTTTCATCTCCCCCTGTTGTCTCTGGCCAGAAAACCATGTTTAAACACCGGAGCAACCAATACACACTAATGGAATCACGAAGAAGAAGCTGGCTAACGGGCAAAGCTAACTGCGGGCTAATGTAACTTTAAACAGTATTTACAGCTAAGTTTGACTGAAAAAAAAAAATTCCATTATATAATTGGATAAACAATATCCCTCTCCCCCTTCACCTTTCCAGTCAGCGTAGTATTTACTCTCCAAGACATTTATAAAGTTAAAAAATCGTAACTTGCCACGACACCTGCAGTTGCGCTTATGGCCTCTAGGGACAAGAGATACTTAGTACTGCTTTAAAATGATTTGCAGTGATGTATTCTTGTGCGTGCACAATTCTGGAAAAAGAAATATGTGTGCAAATGTAATTTGTCGAGTTTAGATTTATCTTTTAAAGGAATAGCTTCTATTGACGGAAGTGAGCGGGGAAGTCTTTAGAAGTTACTGCGCGGACGTTTTGCTCCTCGTATCATTACGCCTCACAACATATAGTACCCCTTTTTATCTGCTTATAAAATCGACATGTTACATTTCTGTGTAAATATACTTTGCATGAAAACACTTCACGTAACTTTATTTAAATAGGGAACACGTGGAAGAGCTTGGTAGCTTCAATTGTGAGCTTTTTTGGAGCTATATGACATGTGGGAGAGGCTGCGTATGTGCTCCGTTTGCGTGACAGAGCGCACGGACAAAGACCAGATGGGGATATATTAACTCGTCTAAGGTTAGGTAAGAACATATCTCAGTATGTAAAAACGGTGGCCTATTCCTTTTAGATCAAGATTCCTTCCATCAGAAAGTGATATCTAACTCTAGAACATGAATGCTTCCTCTGATGTGATTGTTTTATCTGTTTATCTCTCTCTTCTTCCTTCTTTATTTAATGACTTATGTTTAAAGTGATAGTCTGTAAGTTTGCAATGTGAGGATAGAACATTTTACCATTTTAAAGTAAGCAATTAAATTCCTCCCCTCTTTAACCAGAAAGCCCTTCTTCATTTGCCAAAGGAGGAGAGCAGGAACAGAACTTTCAGTAAATGATCAAGCTCCTCCCCCTCCCCTCTGATTGGACCTGACAGGCTGGTTCTCAGGAAAACCTCGTGTTATTGGTCAATGCGGGAGGAAACTAGAGTATGATTAGACGCTGAGATCTGGGAAGGAGGGACTCAACACTTAATAGTCACACAAATACGATTGCAATCATCACTCAAGTAGTAATTTGACTTTATTGTGACTAATTTTCCCAACCCACACTAATGGAGATGGCTGTCTTTGGAAGGGCATCTGTTGTATGATGCTACCAGTGCTTAACCTTTGGACCGGTGTGATGGATTCGGGAAACAGGCCAAAACACTCTCATCATCTCAAAAAATCTCAAATCTTTGCTGCATCCTCCAGAACAGTTCCTGGATCCTTTACCCTGAAATCCTGAAAGGGGGTGAACAGGGGATCAACTTAAGCACTGGATATTACCAAATCAATATGTCAATCACGAGGCAAATTCATCTCTTTAACGACGCATTAGGGGAAAGCTGCTAGAAAGAATAAGCCGCAATCATTATTAAGCCATTCAAATAATCTCTCTCTAAAAATAACCACAGCGCAGATCAAATTGCGATTTTTTTTAATTTTTATTTTTTTAAATTTATGAAGTCATTTTTTGTCACATTCAGGAGAAATATGTCGCTTCTAATTTAAGGGAAAGCAAAACAGGCAATACTTTTCCACTTTTCACCAAATTTCCATTTTCCATTCTGGCATTGCACAGGATTTTGAAGGATTTTTAAACAGTTCAAGTGCATATGACACATTAGACACATGTTTTAACACAATTGTATTTAAAATTTTGCTATAGATTGCACCCGGCTTCCTTTAGTTTGGCCATTTTTGTGATGTTTATCGTTTCACTTCCTGATTGGACAGGAAGTGACATAGATGGAGGCAAACAATGTTAAACTGTTGCCGTGCCAACCATGCTATGTCAATGGGAAATGAGTCAAACGGCTATGGAGCTTTACCTTCTTCATCTATGTCACTTCCTGTCAGCAGCTTAAACATTCAAATATAAACAACTTTTCTGCCCAACATTTCTTCATTAAAATTGCTGCTACACTGAAATATAACGATAATTATGCAACTGACAAACTTGCTCCTGATGTTATTCTTCTAAACAAGTCATATTGTCCAAAACCATTAAATCCTGTCATGTGCACTTTAATCCCTAGATTAATTTATTCACCTTTGAACCCCAAAAAACACTGTGCAACATGGCAAAACGTTTGCATTTTTTTTCCAGTTATAGCAAGTCCATTCGAAGACCAAACCAGATCATTAGCAAATCTTTACATGTCAACAAAATAAACCCATCAGTTTAAACTTGGCTTGATCAATTATTCAGATTTTTTTTTCTTTTTTTTTTCATGCAAACAATGCCTTTTCTCTAGATAGTTTATTTCCTCCTGTCGAAGTTAAGGCTTGCAAAACCATGTCACAGCATTTCTGTTATATGACTATCACACGTGAAAAAAATCAGTGAGATCTTTTTTAATTTTCGACATCAAACGAACCACTCCCCTGTGTGTGTGTGTGTGTGTGTGTGTGTGCGTGTGCGTGTGTGTGGGAGGGAAGAGGGGGGGTGGGAGGGGATTGGTGCACAATGGCAAAGACAGTAAGTGATTTGTGATGGGGGTGCAGATTAAAAGGATTTATGCCTTTTCCTTCAGAGAGTAATGGACTGCTACAAACAGGGATACAAGCCGGGCCCCGCGTGCTCACCGCGCTATGAAATGACAGGCAGGTGCTGCAGATTTAAGAGCCAACTTTTGCAAATGTCAACATGAGCAAGAGGGATATTGTGTGGCGTTTCGGCTCAGAAGTTCATCCGTTCTTTCACAACATGCTGAAAGCTACTACAACATAAAAAAAAAAACACAACAAAACTTGCCAGTCAGGAAATAATCAAAATGAAAAATGAAAAAAAAAAGAAAAAAAAAGAAATAAAAAACGAATCCGTTTCCTGTCGTGATTTCCCATTTGTGAACTAATTTATGCTCCAGTCTAATGAGAAAACCAAATGATGTTCATGTATTCTCACAGTGGCCTAATGTCTTTTCCATTTCAAACATCTAATCATTAACAACAGCAGCATTAAGGAAAAACTCCCAAAACACCCACACACAAACACAAACACAAACAGATTGCCCAGTACTAAAAACACTAGTGTAATTGATCGAGTTTTGTGCCACTATGACCATGAAATTAGGCTAGACAATACAGCAAATTAATGGCAGGTTAAGCTCATCTGATAATGTAATATAGGCCCCAGAAGAAAAGATGATCAGGGCAGGATCGGAGTAGGTTTTGGGGAAAAAAACCTGGAAAAAACAATATAGAACCCTTGTGACTTAGACAAAAGGGGTTTGTAAGGGGATAGTAACAAGCCTTAATTGGCTGAGGTCAAAGCCGATGATCGATGAAGATGTAGTGTTGCTTGGGGAGTAGAATGAAACCAAAAAAAAAATGGTCCTAAAAAAATGTGGGCATTATACAGGCAAAACGGTATGTCTTTCTGATCTGCAGGTTAGTCTCTACGGAAAGCAGCTTAGGAGAGAAAGACAAGTTCAAGAACATCACATTTTGATTTGTCCTTATTGAAAGATGTCAGAACAGAGTTACATAATTCGGCTCCACGGGCACACACTGGGTGTTATTGTGTTATGCCCTTTTGGTGTATTTTGTTTTACATTACACAAGACCGTTTTTCAGATTTGCCAGCAACAGTTTTGACCTTTTACCTTGAAATGTTAAGTGTCAAACTGAATTGTGTTTTGTGGAATGGGAAAATATTAGCACATAAGCCTTTCTTTTTTTCTCTCCAGTGGCGGGAGAATCCCTTTAACATATAGGGGAGATAGAAATAGATAGAAAGAAATAGAAAAAATGACTTGAGGAGTGCATGACATGAGAAAAACAAGTGATGTTCGGTAGCTGTCTTAAACATCAGGACGTCGCAATGCCATGCCATGCGGTAAAAGGAACCGCTATATGAAGCCCTTCATCCCTGACGCTATACGACTCCTGAACTCTCTTTAACTTGAGTTTGTCTTTTCCCGGTTGTAATCTGTGAGCACGCTCTGCTTGTTTGTTTGTGTGACTGTTTTTATATTGTGTGTTCTGAAGGAATAGCCCCATGTGGGATGAACAAAGTCATGCAGTTCGGAACATGTTTGCAGAGGTGAAACGAGACCGAACGAAAGTCTATAGATAAAATGGAAGTCCAGTAATTTGTTAGATGCTTCCTTTACGGTCCTTGCCATGTGCAGCCCTACAGTATCTAAGGATCTTCTCCCTTTATACAGACTAACTACAGCTCAGTGCCTTAGATACATGCTGAAATCCAGGGATCAGGGCTGCTAAAAACAGACTTCTGCTTTCAAATAGAGTAGGTGCGCCGGACAAAGTGGCGACTGGGCGTGTGTGTGTGTGCCTACGTTGTGTGGGGACGGTTTCTCTGAGCTCACTGAAAGTCCCTGTTTGTCATGGCGCTGCATCTGCACACTGTACACCTGGATGTTTGCTAACCCGCCCTGCGCTATTTATCCACTCTGTTTGTGCGTCCCCAGAACAAATTGAGCTGAATGTCTGGCTCTGGATAACAGCTGGTGCATCTGTCTTTGTACAGTGGTGCTTTTGACCCCGCGCAGACACTATAGGACATTATGTTTGATGAGGCCAATAACCGGCAGCTTTCGAGCAGCTGTCAGTCAGGATGAACTTGTAATTGCTGTTTACTCAGATGGAGATGATGGTGTCACGTACAATAGGGCGGCATGAAGCCGGTTTGCATGAAGTAGCAGCAGTTAAACCCTACCTGGAGCGTTAAGGGGATGGGAGATATTCCAACAATGTTACTTAAGTCTGTAATGATGTGATTCTTGAGCTAAAGAAAAATAAAAAGCAGTCAGTTCTCAAAGTTCGCATAAACACACTTCTTGCTCCACTACTGCCACTTTTACGTACTAATTTTTCTGCTGCCTAGGGGTTGACTCAGACCAGCTACGAGGCAGATCGCTCAGAAAGAAGGGAGTAATTCGATAGAAAAGCAATAACTGCAGGACTTGACCCAAAAATGTTAGAGTGGCCTCACCTGCGAAGAAGTCACTGAGGCTCTTTGTAATGGGCTGCGGGATCTGATCTTTGCTTGTCATATCTAGGAAGATGTTCAGTGACACATTCAGGCCCCCGGCGTCTTCCTGGATTTGCTTCATCCACTGGTCCACCCTCCGGTCTCTTTAGCTTCCGTTCTGATATAACCTTTCAGATCCTTGAATCTAGTGAACCTTTCCCCCAATACATCGCTCCACTCTTAGCAAAGACTCCCAGGTTTTTGGGGGCGCTTGCATTTCTGTAAGTTCTTCAGATGTCACATGGGCATTGACTGGGACACCGGTTATCCTTCTGAGCAGAGGATTATGGAATGAGCTTCGTCGCCCATGTCTTTTCTCGATGCTCCATGTTTCCGAAACATAAAACACGACGCTAAGCACTAGAAACTTGTATAGGGCTATTTTTTGTTCCCTATACAATCAGTGTTGTGTCCCATTGGCTATTTTGTTCATTATTTGTAATGGTTTTGAATTCTTTTTTCTTCGGATTTGCCTCTCTTCACTTTTACTCACCAAACTCGGTTGTGAATTTTATACGGAAACACCTCCATCTACCTTTCCTATGTGCTATTATGTAACTACTAGAGGAAACCCAAGAGTGAGTCAGCAGAGGCTCTTCCTGTGCTGAACTTTGCCAGCTCTACTACTGCTTAGACGGCATCCAATTAGCTGATTACTCCACTTATCAAAGCAGTGCTAGACCAGCTGATTTGGACTGAAGCTACCCGCATGCCATGGACTTCTGAATGCTAATTCTCTTCTGATCCTTTTATTTATTGGATTTTGGCTCTGCATGTTAATGGGCATACAGGCAGCACAGGCAGCACGTGCCAATGTCGGGTTATATCCCTGCTTTTCACTCTCAGTTTTTTTTAGTTCACTTATTTTGGCACTCTCAGGAACAGTTCAAATTTGACATTTTAATGCACCTTTTCCCCACATTTGAAGGACAATAAGGGATCACGTGAAATTTGTATTGGTGTTTCTAAAGTAACAGCGGCGGTGGCGTTGCTAGCAGACACTAGGATCTTTTGTATAGGCTGGACAAAAATGTGGCTCCGGTGACAAATTTCTGACCTCGGGAAAAGTGGAGCATAACGTTCCTTGTATTGACAGGGCGATATGAGAGAGACCGGTCTGCGCGGTCCGTTGAAGAATCACTAAAGACAGCTTACATTTAACTGCAGTGGTGCCGCAGGGGCTTACTTGACCCTCCATTGGAGTCTCAAGTCGGCTTTGGGCTGGGTGAAGGCATATTTTGCAGAGCTGTCGAGGTTAACTCTGCCCCCCTTACATAGACTGTACAATCAAATACACTGCTAGAATGAAGCAAAGTTTTATAAAAAGGGATTGGTTCATTTGCGCTCTTTATGTGTTGCCATTTTTTTTTTTATGCAGACAAAACTTTCCCAAAGTCTATTAAGCTTCAGAAAAAAAATTACCAAGTGTTTGCGTGGGATCACTTTCACATTTACAGCGTTATTGCGCCTCTGCTCTAACCAATGTGAGATCGTCCGGAAGCAAAGTTACTTGATAAAGCGTTTTATCACAGTCTATTATTAGCCATCATCAGAAATGCATAGGAACTGTAATGACCTTATTGTACAGTACAGCGGCCCCTGCACTGTGAAAATGCGCCGTATTGAAGTATTGATATGTGAAGGGTGATTAATGTTACCGCCTACTCCATCTCGAGCCAATGAATCACGGTTACACTCCAATCTTGATAAGAGCCACAGAGAGAGAATCAATAAAAGCAAAGCAGAAAAGTATGTCTGGGGGAGTCTGGCCCATTCTGATGGAACTGGACACGTTTTCTTGCATCCATCAGAGTTGTAACTAATCAGGCTGCTCTTTGAGTCAGCAATCAGCCTCTGCCACACTGCAAATGCTTTATGCAGTTGATTTGGTAATTGAAGGCTGCACGTCAGGTCCTCGCGCAGATATTTTCTTTTTTCTTTCGCTCATTAAGCCAGTCGGCACAGATGATCTGGGTTGAAAATGAACTCCTATTTTTTCCCCCAACAAAGTGTACGTGCATATTTCCTATATTGGCGTGAGTCAAATCTATCATGCATTGACTTGCAGAGCTGCACAATTAATGAAATTGTTCTTTGGATAGTTGAGTGCAGGGTAGTCTTTGTTTTAAGACATTCTTCACAAATCTAAACACAGTCACAGTAGTTCCTGTCTTTGTGGATTCAAAATAATAAACCTTATTCCTTTGTAAACCTCAACATATACTGTACATACCATTGAATAAAATGTAGGGATGCAACAATCCCATACCGGTGTTGGTTATCGGAGCCGATACTGGAAAAAAATACGATATTGGGTACCGGCGGCAACAAATACCTGATACTGAACCAATACCAGTTTTGGCTCTCAATGCCTTAAAAACACAACTTTTACCAAGTGAAAAAAAGTGAATATGGGCATGCGAGTTTCAACCCCCGCATTTTTGATCCCCGCGCAAAATGCCGCGGTTAGCATCAGTATGCTAAAGCTAGCATGCTAGCAAAAACGATTCAAGGCTGGGACAGAAACTAACATAAAAATACCTAAAGTAGCCTAATAAAATAAAATAAACCACTGCTGAAGCCAAATGTTTGTATTTTAGTTTAAGAAATAACTGATCTAACATATTTGTAATGATCAGATCACTTCATGTGAGGTGTTTATATTATTGTAACCTAAAGCCTGTCATATACCCAAGGATAATTAGTGTAGAAAAGTCTAGTGGTTCTTGTTAAATGTTTATCCAAGAGTTTATCAATACATGTAATTGACTCTTGATCCGACAATAAAATATGACTTTATTGATCTTAAAATGGAGAAAAGAGTCAATTAAATTTTTCACTCAGAGGAAGCCACTTTTAAGAAAGTGGTATTGGTATCGGCAGATATCGGTAGCAAAAAAGCGCGACCGGTGCGTCTCTAATTAAATTCATGTTTGCGTAATCTCTCGGGAGCTTTATATTTGTTCTCTATTGTGGAGGTGGGTTGTTGAAAAATATCCCAAGGCTAAGGGAAAAGGGACATGAGCCTTACGTTGATTTCCGAGACACCAGAGTAAAGCTGCATAAATAGAAGTCCCGGCCTGTGCTGAAAGATGACTTGAGAGTCTCCACAGACTCGTGTAATCTGCACACTGTCGTCAATATTATCACACCTTGCCTGTAGACGCACCTCGAACATTATGGCGTCTTAAACCGAGCTCAGGCGCTTCTTATTTGCCTTTAATCTCACATGTAGCTGCTGCATGAAGAGGAGAGCGCGAGGCAGGAGCCACCGTATTGATTGCTCATGTGTTGTGATGTGCTTTAAGAGGACAATACTTTATGGTCGGACGTTAAGGAACCAATTTACAAGATTACAAATGTTGCGTTGGGTTTACTGTACTGCTCAGTGACTGCCTGACTTCCTGTGTGATTGACGGTGGGTAGGAAATCTTTGCTCTGCTCATCTGGGTTTGCTACAGCTCTCATGCTGCTGCTGTTAGTGGGCAGTAGAACAGTTTGTACTTGGACGCCTGGTCAGCACAGCAATTTGTCTTCATATTACAAGAATACACACAGGCTGCTGCAGTGATTGCTGACTATTGCTATGAATGCAATTTTTGATTATGATTTTGATTGGGATAAATTTTGCAGCCCTGATTGTTTGTTTGTGTTGCTATGTGTCCCGGGGGTTGAAGTTGGCAAGTCCCTGACCCCATTAGCGCCCTTTTTGGTTCCATGATGATGGGCTCCTCCCGTGCTGCTGCTGCTAGTGCTGCTGCTGCTGGTGGTGAAGGGAACAGTGATGGACACACAGATGGTGCAGGGACTGCCTCACAGGCACATGAGAAGGATTTTTCCACTGCACTCCTACACTGAAGTCTGTCACTTGCTATGTGCGGACTGTGCTCACACACCAACACGCTTCAGCAGCAGGTTCCTGTGCCGGCGAGATGTGCTGTATATAACATGGCTAACTGGACGGGGAGTTTGGCAGGAGCCTGGAGACATAACGTCCTGGGCATTTGAGATGGGGTGGAAACTGTATGGGGGAAAACAGATTCTATCATTACTCTGTCAGTTCCCTGTATATACGTCTTTTTCTTTTTGTAAGGCAAGGCGAGGCAACTTTATTTATACCGCGCATTTCGTACACAAGGCAACTCAATGCGCCTGTACAATTGGAATCGTCCCACCGCTCAGGAAAGAAAAAAAATGGGACACAGAAATATGTCCTTTCTGAGTCAACCCTCTTGATTTATCTTCAATCAGGGGACAGTTCATAAGATAAAGCTAATGTATTTCTTTGCATCTGAAGCTTCAAAATACACAAACCCAAATGGACTGGCCTCATGAGACGACTCCTGCCAGCTTTTCTATTTGTGATATTTACAATGGGCCATAAATAGCTGTGGCGTGAACCTGGCAGTGACACGAGTGTGTACAGTAATGTCCGTGTGCTGCAGCGGTTTACTTCTGGTGACATTTACAAATTCTCAAAACTTCTTTATCTTGCAATGCGTGGTTAAAGACAGTAAAATGTGTGCCCGGGACGTCTACCAAACTGTTTTATTATGTAAATACTTTGTGACCCTCAGAGGCATGCTTTATGCCTAAATGTGTGTACAGTAGTAGCAGCTTCCTTTCCTGCCATCTCCATAGATCATCAGCTAGTAAACCCAAATTATTTTCTGCTTCCTTGCCCCAGAGGATTCTAAACAGAAGAAATATATGGTTTCTGTTTGCAGTGCACCCATGATTTCTTAAGACTTCAGGGACCTAAATCTTTGGGGAGAGTTAATCCATAATACACTACAGGGATTACGTCTCTCTCTCGGGGAGTCCTCAGATAACCTGCAAACTTAGGAAAGGTGTCACAAAAGAAGACTCAGTACGCTCATGTTTGTGGTGATTTTTGTCCTTTGTTGAAATCCTAAATGCGTTTCCTGTTTTCCTGTTCCTTTCAGATAACCAAGCAGCAGCTTCAGCAGACCAAGGACCGCTTTCAGGCCTTCCTCAATGGAGACACACAGATAGTGGCTGACGAAGCCTTCATCAACGCCGTGCAGAGCTATTCTGAGGTACAGTTTGGTTTGACCACGTCGCCGCTTCACAACTGGACAGAAAAGGATTCAGACGTCCGTATGTCGCTGCATCTGTGCCCAACCGACCACACCATCAGGGCTATTGTTGATGTCTGCGCACAGATTAGTTAGATTGCGGTAAAAAAGCCTGTTGTGAATGTGACATGTTCAAAATGCCTGCTTTTCCCGTTTCTGAACGTGTGTATTGAGAGGCTCCGGAGTGAAATGGTGCTGAAGCCTTTCACAGCACAGATTATGAGTCAGAGCATGTGGCTGACACAGCTATCCTTCCAACGTACTTTTTCAATCCCAGATGAAAAGTCCCTATTACCAACACATTACCGCCATATATCCTACAAAAAAACACAGCTGATATCTTGACATGTCTGGGCTTAATCCACCGGTAATCCGTTATTTTTTTTTAAATGAACTGTTGAGGGGAGAGCCGTTTGGAAATTACTTTCAGATAATTAACTGCAGAATAACCCGCAGTCGATGTGGCAGCTGACCTGAATTATGAGTTTAATATACATGGCTTTAAGTGCGGGATGAAACTGTACATTTACTTTATCTGCAAAATGAAAAAAGTAATGACACTGCCCCCCCTCAATGTGTTCCCCTGCATTACACACTGACTGCTCCTCAATGCCCCCAGGTGTTCCTGAAGAGCGACCGCGTGGCCAAGATGGTGCAGAGCGGGGGCTTCTCTGCGGCAGATTTCAGGGAAGTGTTCAAGAGGCACATTGAGAAGCGAGTGCGTAGTCTGCCGGAGATCGACGGCCTCAGCAAGGAGACGGTGCTCAGCTCGTGGATGGCCAAGTTCGACACCATCTACCGCGGAGACGAGGACCCGCGCAAGGCCCAGCAGCGCATGACGGCCAGCGCCGCCTCCGAGCTCATCCTCAGCAAGGACCAGCTGTACGAGATGTTCCAAAACATCCTGGGCATCAAGAAGTTTGAACACCAGCTGCTGTACCAGGCCTGTCAGGTGAGATGGCGCGAGACCGGTGTCCGCCATTTTCTAATTTGTTTATTTCATTCATTATTGACACAAAATACACACGGCAAAAGTGTGAAGTCAGTCCAGGTTGAATGAAATGGAGCAGACACAAGAGCCATCTTTGAATATCTGTCACAACATTTTCTGAAAGCATATTGACAAGTGAGGTGAGTTTATGCACAAATGTTTGTCAAGTCATTGGACACATTAATATATACAGTTTAGCAAACACCCATATGAGGAACTGGGACATTATAGCTTACATATCCTCAGCTTTCCAGCATTATTGGAAAATAAATGTTTTGGCCAAGTCATGCTCATTCCAGGCTCTAAACACAAGTAAAAATTAGCACCATCTAAGTCAAGTTTTCCCCATTTTAAAAAAAATATGACTTAAAGGGGCTAGATGCAAGTTAGCCATTTTATACTCAATACTGTCACCTCAGGTCAAATGCGTAACTGCAGCTTCTATATTGAGCTCGTGCATGACGGCACTTCGGACCCGAATTAACACCTCTTTGAGTGACAGTGCAGGATTTTAGAGGCAGTTGTGATGGACAGGTCTGGGCTCATTCTACACATTAGGACATTGTTGGAACATCTAGGGGGGGGGGAATACTTACTTTTAACATTTTTAAACTCTGTATAGTCCCTTTAAGCAATCATGCAAGGAGGCTAACAATATCAGCTTAAAAAAATCGATGACAATTCAGAGTACATGGCTCTAAATGTGTAGTAGTATTTGGCCTGAATATTTAAGATTTGATTAGATGGGACTTTCATTCACAATCATCATATGTTTTACAGAGAATGGTCCATAAAAATAAAGACACAAACAGTAAACAGTTCTGTGGCCCCTTGAAGAGAAAAAACACTGTGATATGTTCTGGTTTGAAGCGTTCAAACTGTATCTAATAAAGTGGCCTGTGTTTGTATTTTTAGTATGGCCTTTTTTTTTAACATAGTGTCTGCGTGTGGAAGCAAACCCTCACTTACCCAGCGTGAGCTAGATTTTACAGGCCTGCACAGCCATTGCAGTGATCCCCCGTAAGATAAAACCTGCTTTATGTTTCCAGAGCATCAATACTTGATTAGATGGCGGACTGTGTAGAGATTGCAGGGAGACATTTAAGTGCACATGTGGAACAGTGCAATCCTTCGCCTTATTGTCTTTAGTGCGGGGGTTATAGCAGCAGTAATGGTTTCTCTCTTCAGGAGCTGGATTAAAAGTTTAATCACAGCAGGGTAGAAAGGGAGCCTTTCTCCAAATTTGCATCAACTAGTCATTTCAAGTTCAATGAAAATGGCACTATTTTGTTTCTTTTATGACTCCACAGTCCTGCAGTTGAATCAAACTCTCTGGTTGTTAAGTTAAAATGTAAACACTCCCATCTGCTTCTAAATGTGGAGTTAGCCTGCAGAAAACAAACAAACAAACAAAGCTCCTCAAACCTAGCATAATAAGCCTGAATAACTGTCCCTTTAGCAGAAACTATTTTCCTGCTCTGCCTTTAAAGAAGCTTACGTCAGTTGTGCCAGCTGCAGATTTTCTTGGAGGTCAGAAATATAGAAGAGGAAGAAAAACAACAACTAGTATTTCTTTTCACACATCCCACACTAAACATGGAGACACGACTAAAGAATGGCCCAGGCTAAACAAACAGTCGCAAAACATATGCAGTTTTCTGGCCTGTTGTTTAGAAGCGAGTTTAAAAAAAGCGACTTTGTGTTTGCCTTCATGAATGATCTAGCCCTCAGTTAAAGCTAAAGAGGCGCAGGCGGTCGACAGGCGGGTGTCTGGGAATTTGATGAAAGGTTTCCAGGGATTGGCTCAGTTTCAGAGGCCATGGTTATCAACACTGCATTTACATTTATGCAGTTACATCAGAGTGGTGTGACTGTGGTAACCACCCTCTGGACTCTTGTCTCCAATGACTATGTATTTTGCATTTGTTTTGTTTTTTAAGTATTTCAGTAGTGCAGGTTCGAGGTGGCAGAAATAGCGTCCTGCTTTGCTGTTACACTCTCATTAATCTCTTCTTTCAACCTGAAGCATTCAGATTCAAGCCACCATTTTCATTTCCCATAATAATGACCTGTATGGATATAGATAGAATTGCTTCCTCCTGTGCAGCTGATAGCCCAGTGGGTGAGTTTGCTGCACATAACACTGTTCTGTCCTGAGTGTCATGGGCTTGAGTCCCGGCCCTCGATCCCCATCCGCCCTTCTGTCAGCTCTAAACCATGAAAGCAGCTCATTTACACAAAACCCTTTTCATTCAGATATGGGGCTATTAAATTACCTTGACCAGACTGGAGTAGGCTTCATCATCGGGTTCAGACTTCCCCTAAACGAGCCGTAAAGCACTGCCTGTGGGCTCTCCGCCTGACAATGCATACTCAAATCAGCTTTTTCTCCGGGGCATTGAAAAAGAGCCCCCCCTTTCCACTTTAATTTGTCTTGTCAGCAACTGTTAGTTGGGAAATGAGGCTTGAGCCCTTCCTGGTTTAGCCCTCAGCTGATATAATTGTGTAATGGAGCCCCTTCGCTGCACACAGGATTGGGAAAGGATGAACGCATTTATGCCTGCCCAGCCCTGTTCAAGCAAAAAAGAATCATGCTCAAAATGCAGAGGGATACATATCCTGAAATCTGAACCGTGGGCATCGGAAGAAAATAACACCGAACTCATTTGTGCAATTTTAAGTAAGAATGTGTTATTTGATCTATTTAACCAGGAAATGTCTCATTGGTATGAAAATATCTTTTGCAAGAGCATCCCCTGCCAAGGCAAGCAACAGCAAAAATTTCATGGCACTTACAATCGGCACTCTGTCACATTCACAGAAAATGTGTTAAAAATTAAGCGCTACTGTATCTGATTCTTAAAAGTAGAAGCAAAATGAAAAATATTCTGTGTTAGTTTCAGTATATTATCCCTGCCTAAAGAAAATTGCATTAATGTTGTTCTGGGTTTAAATATGTTTCTTAATTATTATATATATTATTAAACTATTGGCTCAATTTGGGTGGAATACACGAAAGTCATTTAGAGTGAATAATTCTATATACGTTTCAGGGCGTTTTGAACCTGCTGTGTTAGGGCCAAATGGAGGTCAACCGTCCCGCCAAGGTTCAGGAAGTAATAATTCTATTCAAAATCTCCATAGACCTGTCATACCTTGTGAATGTCTGATCTCGTCAGATCTCAGAAGCTAAGCAACAGCAGCCGTGGCTACATACTGTAAGTTACTTTCCTCCAACATGTGTAAGAGGAATGACAATCATTCCTTGTAAAGTTCTTTGTGACTGTGTCTGTGAAAGACGCTACACAAATAAAGTACAATACGTACCGTTGTATTAAGTATGCTTGAAGTATTCTGGAGAATATTATGATCAAAGTTTCAAATAACCTATAGGCTAAATATGTTAAGAATTAGTAATACAAATTTTAGTTACTTAAAGGAACAGGCCACGGTTTTGTCCATACTGAGATATGTTCTTAACTGAGCTTAGACGAGTTGATGCATAACTGTCTGGTCTTTGTGCGTGCACTCAGTCACGCGAAAAGACCAAAGATGTTGTAAGCATTTAGCCGCTCCCAGCCTATTCCTATGAGCCCAAACGGGGGTAAAGTTAGAAGCGACCAAGCTCTTCCACGTTGACCCTATTTAAATATGGTTATGTGAGTAGTTACACGATCCAAGAATAGAACAATTTTCTAAGCAGATAAAAAGAGGTACTATATTGTAAGCTGTAATAATACTTTAGGAGCACTTTGACGTTCGCTATTACAGCTCCCCGTTAGGAATAGGAATTATGAATATGCTTGGAGAGGCTGAATGCTAACAACATCTTTGGTCTTTTTGCATGACTGAGTGCACGCGTTAAGACCAGACGGCTACACATCAACTTGTCTACTAAGAACATATCTCAGTATGGAAAAACAGGGGCTTGTTCCTTTAAGCACTCTTATATATATAGAAGCTGCAGTTACGCATAAGGCCTGAGATGGCAGTAGTGAGTATAAAATCCCAAACTTGCATCTAGCTTCTTTAAATATACTACCTTTTGGCAGGGGATCATAGAAGAACAGTCAGAAATGTCTTGCTTTCTGTGCCAGTGGCTTTGTTGAGTAGAATTACTAATTTATTGGTTCTAACAGATTCTCCATGTTTACCATTGCAAGATGCCTTATTCCCAGTTACCTGCCTCGGTGTGTTTGAGCGATCTGTTCTGTTTGATCAGTTTTTGAAAATCTTTGAAGAACATTCCCTGTGTAATATCCTAAACAGAGAGGACTATTTTGTTGACAGGAGCATCATCTGACGGTTGAGCACATGCCCTAATTAGCATGTTGTGCTTGTGGATTCAACTAAAGCATTTCCAAACAGAGACATCACACAGAGCGCACATCTAAATATAGCACAGATGTTGAAATTCCAGCCCTCGTTCTGGTTTACCCAGGCACGGCATTGCCCACTCTGTCAGCCTTTGTTTTTTATCCTTTGTATGAGCTAGCTGCTAATATTTCAGTGTCCTCCAATTATGCTGCCGCGAGCTGCGCCGTTCAATAGCGCCTTGTTTGAGCTGTGTCACCTTTAACCTGCTGTCAGTTTGGTTAATTGTGAGCCTGTGTCACATTTATTTAGCCACTGTCCACTTTGGTTAGTGCAAAACCTGTATGATTTTTATTTTTATTATTATTTTTATTATGGTAAGTCTGGCAATTTGGATCAGAAATTAAGAAATATTTTAAAAGCAAGGTTAAAAAATCTAATTGACAAGATTATGTGAAAATACTAATAATGCATGCCATTTCAAAAGGAAATATAGCCGCAAAGTAGGGCTGCACGATTTTAAAGTAACATGCGAAAGGTGACACAGCGGTGCAATATTTCGAAAATGATGTTATTGCGATATTTTTCTAAACCATTTCAACACGACATTTCAAATTAAACACAAATCACAACTTCTTTAGCTAGGAGGAATGATCACAAAACACAAAATCAGGATCACAACAAGGACAAATTGTTCTGTCCATTGTTTGCTCTTGGCTGAGTTTGCATTAAATGTGTCTGTCTCAGTCAGATGAGGACTTAAGTGATGTTGTGATATATTGTGGCTTCTTGCGATACAGATCTTGCATCACCCAACATTGTGATACGATATTTTTTGCGATATATTGTGCAACCTTACTGCGATTATTGTTTTTTAATGTGATATCATGGTGATTGCAGAGTTATTCTTTTAGCTAGCGCATCCTTTCTGTTCCTGACGAAATGGAAACACGTTTTTTTTACACTGTTTTGTTGACCATATACAGGGCTCTCAGTCGTCCATTGACCTTTATGGGCTCTGTACAATTATAATGTTGATTTTTGCATTACACATTATGTGCACGGGAAGTGCATGATGGGAAGAGTGTTTGAGGGGATAGCTTAACACTACATTTTTCCATATATAATTGGACAGCAGTGTGCGAAGCGAAGAGCTGCTTTGTGCTCATTTTATGCGCTCCGCACACTTTGGGCACTGTGCAGAGTGAAGCGGAGAGCACTGTGCAGAGTGAAGCGGAGAGCACTGCTGTATTATAAGAGCCCCTTCGCCAATCCTGATGGCGCTCGGGCCTGAATATAGTTGCAACATAGGCTATTTTCCAGCTTGCTCTCACAATTTAGTAGGTCTTAATATATTACCCCCAAAGTAATTAAAAGTGCTTTACAGAGAAAGAGGAAAAGAAAATGTATTGAAAGTACATTATAAAATGCTCAAATTATAAATCGTACATTTGGGGGGCAAACCTACTGCGCCTCACCTCTTCAGATGATTAACTGACGTTTCACGTTAACCTCAATGTATGTAATTTGATTTCCAATAGCATAGTGTGTTATCAGTTCCTCCACAGTCTCCCGTTATTCTCATGCCACCGCCATTAAGTAACACAGGGGTAACAACAGCAGGAACAAGCCCATCCCCCCTTTACTGTACATTACATGCTCACTTCCCCCATCTTCCTATAAGCTGCAACATTCCAAACTGCAGTGTAAGGCTAAAAATGCTGGCTTTCCGGACAGAACAGTGACATTTCTTTTGGGATTCGGATGTCACCCGCTCAGCGGCCCATTCTTGCCCACAGTTTTTTGGTAGGATGTTTTGACAGTTAGTGCAGTATCGCTAGGAGCAGGGGAAAAGGTCAGCTTTTACCACATACTCGTGGCAGAAACGCAATCAGCATCAGTCACAGTTATAGCTTGGCTTGAATCTGCCTTTTATGGTGTGAGACAGGCAGGGAAGTTGGTTGTAAGGGCTCCCCTCGTGAAGATGCCTCGCGCCGTTTGCGTGTGTCATTGTGTGTAGGAAGAGCTCAAGAGCCTATATTCTGTTGCAGCTGGTGGCAAAGTCAAATTATGTGCTCTACTAAACAGGAACTCTGGGCTTTGGAGCAGAGTGGCGGAGGACTGGACAGCATTGGTTACACGGCAGAAGCAGACTTTTACAGCCTCCTTTGAAAGTGCCATCTGGTCAACAGTATTCTACAGTATAGCTAACCCGCACGTGAGAGGGCAGAATCAATTACATAAGTGCTCCAGACAGAAAAATATATGGATTTGAAACTCAGAAGGCTACTTCTCTTACTGCCTTCAAGTGGATCAATATCGATTTGGGTTCACATATTAAGAATCTGATGATGCTAAATCTCAGAAGGGTGGGAGCTAGTATACTGTACATAGATGTTTTTTGGAAGATATCACCAAAAGGAAAACTAACTTAAATCTTATGTCAAAAAGTTTTGTCAACTTACTATGATTGACCCTATTTGATTTGAGGCTATAGCGTCTTCCTCCAAAGAATCAAGTGTCCTCCATCTGCTTAGCGTCCGTCTATAACATCATGTAGAGTATGCACGCACACGTTTGTCATTCTAAACAGAACCCTCAACAATTCTGCCTGAGAAGGGCTGCACAATTTTGAGAATTTTTTATTTTTTTATTTTTCTGAAAGATATTGCTATAGTGACTTGAGTAGAGGCAAAAGTGGGCAGGGCGGAATAAGGTGAATAGAAAGTGGTGAACGAAAGGAATATATTTTTACCATAGTTTTAATGCTCACCAATCCGTGTATCATTCGTTCAATCATTATCAATGACATTTCCTCCTCCACAGTCTCTCTGTCCACTGGTGTGCCACAGGGTTCCATTTTAGGTCCGGTTTTATGTTCACTTTACATGTTGCCCCTGGGTTCAATTATCTATCGACATCCTTTCACATGTATGCAGACGATATATATGATTTTAAAGGTTCTAATTGTCCCATAAATGTATTGTAGAAGTAACACATACATGTCCTTTTTACTATGTGCTATTGAGGGATCAATACCTTCACTGATCTCTTTGGGCCTCTGCTCTCACTGTTCCTTTTTGACCGTCCTTGCTCCCCCTCCCCTTTGTTAACAGCTGCCCATGGCCTTTTTTCCACTTGCTTCTCTTTTAAAAGGATCTCCGAAAGGGGCAGATAATCAATATGATAAATCCAGAAGGACAGGCCTTTTTAAATGTAATCAAAGTGGGTGAAACACCACAAAGCCGAAAGCCAATGAGAGGTCAACCCTGGCTCTGCTCCCAGTGTCAAAAACTATTTCAACAAAAAGAAAAAGAAAGAAAAAGCCAAGTACAATAACTTTGACCTTGCATATTTGGACATTTTATTGTATTACGAAAAACTGATTTCTAATGAATGAACGAATTCTGAATAAAAAAGTCATTTTTTTCATAACTGCATTTCTTGGAGCTAGATGTCATTGGAATATCCTTGTCAAGTTGGAAAAAAAAGAAATGCTGAAGTACACTACAAGCGTTGTTCCCTGTTTGCACATTCAGCAGCATTCAGATGTAAAAATGTCGGATTTGCTGTGTACTGTGTCGTGTACAGCACAGCTCAGAAACCCAGCTGTGGGTTTTACAATGCAGTGAAAAAGCATTTATAGGCTGCTTCATGTGGCATCAGAACCTTCTAAAGAGCCCGTCATATTGAGGCCAGAAATCTATGGTAGCCTAAAATGTGTCTTTTAAATTAACTAAGGTGAACTCTCTACAGCCTACTTCAAAAACTGGGAGCATTTGTTCTCAGTTGAAAGGAAAATAGAGAATGGGAGTGAAATAAATTGAGCATTACCATAGAAACCTGCCATTTTAAGGGGATATTGCAAATGTCCATAGACCAACGTAATATAATTTTGTAGGTTCTTTGTCGTCCAGGAAAAAAATATGTGAGTGGAGAATATTTTTCTTTATGGCAAGAAGAAAGCTTCTCCTCGCTCTTGTAGTTAAATGCGTGTGTACGTGTAGGAGATGGCAGTCCTGGCAGAGTTTTAGGCCTTTCGCTTGTTACAGTGTTATTACTGAAAGAGCGAGAAAGAATCTTCTAAAGAGAAGAGAAACGTTCTCTGCTCTGTCAACCCTGTACAGTTGATGATATTTTAAATCTCGGCAACGATAAGCTAAAAACAACAACAGGCAACAAGATTTAGGGAAAACAGGATGCTCGTAGGGTCAGTCGCTCAACTGGGCACCCACAAAGAACAACATCACTCGGCACCTATGATTTGTTTTAATCATGTCGACCGTCTTGGATAAATGAGACAGCTTGGCTTGGGAAGTAAATGAGCCACAATAAAACAGAAGGCAGAAAGTCGAGAAGAAGACATGAGGGTTCTATTCTGTTTCCTTGTGTCAGCTAATATAAAACTCTCATTCATTATTGATGTGTCAGAGGGGCCTGAATTTCTCTGCGGGGCAAAAACTAGGCTAACTGATGTCAGATGTCTCCTCATGAGATACGGCTTTGTCCAACATCGGACAGCTTTTTTATTTAAAGTTATGGTACAAAAATTACATTGGATGATGGATTCAATTGTTTCAGCACATTCAGTGATCTTGTAAACTTTTGGGGTTGTAAAATGTATATTGATTGTGCATATTAGTTGTTATCTAACTTTTACTGTATTGAATGCTGGTCCAAGACTGGATAAATACATGAAACGTGACACATTAATAGTCTTATTTTTAAGGTCCTATTGTTCCTAATTGAAATGGAACTGTCAAAATGCATTTTCAAACACAAATTCCAAAAAATGAATTGATGGAAAATCAATGAAAGAACTTAAAGCCACAAGAACAGTATGGAAAGTGCAGACTGAACAATGAGGTACACTTGAGGCTTCTCTTTTAAAACAGTGCCGACAAAGCTCAAAGCCCCTGTCCTCCATCTGTAACTGTGGCATCAAATTCTATCATTTGTGAACACAGCCTATTGCATGAGGAAGGGCATCGACCTTAAAAGCGATACCACAATAATATGGAGATGGCTGAATGCTGGGAGGCAGATGATTTGACTTTGTGGGGTGAGTGAAATCAGCCCCAGTGCATTGGTCCATTCATGGTCTCTATGGTGATGGTCCCTGCGAGGCTTGAGTCACTCATGTGCACTGCCACACCAGGCTGCTGTGATTACAGCTTTCAACAAATCATTTTGGAGCTTTCAAAAAAGCACTTCCAATGTCAGACTCAAGGCCTGCTTTGGTTTATCACATGGTTTTTTTGGCCATCTAATTAAAATAATATTTTAGCCTATTCATCGGTAGCTGATTGTAATTCATCGAACACTTTATATTCTTCCACACTTTGACACAAACAGTAAAGTTCACCAAGACATTTGTGCCATCTTAGTTCAGCAGTATTTTAGAAGCTTTAATAGCAATATCAATATAAATGTAATATATAAATGGCTCGAAAAGTGTCTTGTTCTGACAGTTCTGTGTGTTTACAGTATACATTTCCTACAGTCCCTTGTTGTGTTTAGAATCATTGAATTGAACGGTTGGGTTATACAGGAAAAAGGCGCTGAATAATTTAAATGCAATAATTAACTTGTTTGTTGTGTTACCTTGTTAGTCTTACATAATCTTCATGAAAATGCTTTCTAAATATATCACTGAATGCAGTACATACATTGGAATCGGCTCAATCAGCTATGCATATGGAGATCCTGTGTGGAAATGCAAGCTCTTATTTATGCCAGCTACTTCTTTTAGTTAGATATAGTTCACTTCACAACAGAAAAAAATACAGATCTGTGTTATGTGAATAATGTACAGTAGTAAAAAAATATTCCAAGTTTCAAACCAGATGTCATTTATTTGGACTGATTTTTTCTTTTTTCATCAAATAATTACAGGTGGGTTTGCTGCTGGGATATTGAAGGCATCAATAGTTAGTCTCACACAGGGCTATTGCAGACACTGAACATTTCACTATATCATAAATCTGCCAGTCTGCGTCTATAACCCCCTCGACCACCGCCCGTCACTAACTTGCACCCCACGTTCAAACATAGGCGAGTCCAGTCTCCCCTGAAAAATATGCAAAGCGCTTCTTAAATTCTGTGGAGTTTGCACGTTCTCCCCAAGTTTCCTCCGGGTACTTAAAAACAGGCCGGGATGAGTGAGAGTGTGAGTGGGGGACAACGGATGTGCTCATTAACATGCGCTGCCCCGGCCAAACAAACAAACAAACCTATAATCTGCCCTATTTGGATCCACGGACAAAACGCTCGTTCACTTGCTCATCGTCACCGCCGCTATTGCCCCACTGTGTGACCCCCGTCGGCCTCTGCCTTTGTGTTTTGTCTCTGCAGTTGGACAACCTGGACGAGCAGGCAGCACAGATCCGGAGGGAGCTGGACGGCCGTCTTCAGATGGCAGACCAGATTGCCAGAGTGAGTCAGGCTCTGCAGGAGACTCTTCACATTCCTCTAATAAGCTTTGCTATGTAGTTGGTAGTATGTCAGTAATATGGTGATGCTTGGTGTTTGCGACATGCTGCGAGCTGCCGCCCACGGTCATGCTCTGCTTCGAAACCGATGCGGCTATTGCCACATGACACACAATTTCGAAACCACAAATATTCGCAAACTGTTTAAAGGAACTGAGCACACGTTTGTTCTGCAAAAATGGCACCTAATCATTTTTCTTGGGACAGCACTAATGGATGCTACAAGTACACGATTTCCATTTTATTGTTTTATGGTCACAGTACGGTATATACTACAAACTACCAACCACTTTTGGTATTGAAAAAAAGTGCAGCACTAGATGAAAGTTAGAAGACTGCTTTTTAAATTTCTTCCTTTATCTTGTCACCAGGGCGGCAAGTTTCCAAAATTTGTGTCCAAAGAAATGGAGGCCATGTACATCGAGGAGCTGAAGTCATCCGTGAACCAGCTAATGGCCAATTTGGAGAGCATGCCCGTGTCGAAAGGAGGGGAATTCAAACTGCAGAAGCTGAAGCGTGGACACAATACCTCCATCATCGACATGGGACAGGAGGACGAGAACACGCTGTCCAAGTCTGACGTGGTGCTGTCCTTCACACTCGAGGTATGCACATTTTGAATTCGGGCTGCATGATATAGGGGAGAAATTAATTCGATGGCAGTATTATTCCAATCATTTACTTTTCGCACATTTTAATATAACATCATTTGATTCAAACAATAGATAATAAGAAAGTGTCCATTACCAAGATACTTTTTTTTGTGCTTTTTTTTTTACTTTCAAACTTAGCATTTTTATATTGAAGTAAGAATTTAGTGTTGATACGCTCTGAGATGATCACCCATTACACATCACTCGTATCTGCTAGACGCCGGCCGTGTCTACACTTGTGAAAAGTAGACATAGACACAGCCCTTTTACCTGCTCCCTCACTGTGGAATGTGAGTCATCTTATTATCGGCTTGTCTGAGAGCAGCCATCACCCCCGAAGAGGAGCGATCGCGCCTCCGTTCCCCCCGATGCAGTGTGATTTCACTATAATCTCACGTGCAGGGAAAGTGACGCTGATCTCAGCCTCAAATACACCACCACGAAGTCAAAGTTTCAAAGTGACTGGTGTAATTCCACCAGCAAGTTTCCAAAAATGACTTTTCTGGTGGAAATCACGCCGGTCAAGCTCTTCGATCATGTGTAAAATATGTTCTTTGAAGCAACATTAAATGATATAGTATTAAGGATGGTATCTTCATTGCTTGGCCGAGTCATTTTAATCAGCCTTACCTTAGAACATTGTATTTTACAATTTGGTTATGCCGTGACTGGCTGATTTTCCTTGGATATTTTACTTCCCTAAAGTGAGCATGATTCAACTACTTTAAACTGAAATTACAAAGCCAAAATATGAATAAAACATCTATCTACTGCTTTTGCATATTGCATTTACTCTGGTGATATTTTGCAACGACCCCATGTGATATTTGTCATTATGTTTCTGTTACATTATTCATGGGGCACGTACAGTTACTTTTTGTGAATGAGGTATGAACAGACAGCATCATCATTTCTGCAAATATGTCTCCGGCTGGTCTACCTTTGCAGACTTTGCTGATCTTCACAGTCGCACAGTGTGTTCTGGACCAACTATTCACTTTACAGCACCATAGAAACAAAACAAAATATGGAAATAAGATGGTAACAAGAGATAAATGATCTGTCACTATCATAATGTATTTTGAATCCCGTTTTTTTTTTATATATATACATTATGACCTAGGATCTTTGAATTGTTTTTCCTTGTAACTCACAGTCTATTCTGGGTTATGGTTATCATTATTAAGTATTACCTGGAAATAAAAGAGTTACTATTTCCACCCTCTTACCATGCTGTGCTGTGCAGTGCTACTGACTTATGTTTTGGGGAAATTGGTCAATCTAAATTGGCCCCACCCAACCTGATGCCCCAAGCAGCAGATATAAAGTATGCTCCAACATCTAAGCAGTGTAATATGAGTGGATGTGACATGACATGCTGGGAGTGAGTCATTGCTTGTGGCGTGTGTGTTTGTAGGTGGTGATCATGGAAGTGCAAGGGCTCAAGTCACTGGCCCCTAACCGGATTGTGTACTGCACCATGGAGGTGGAGGGAGGAGAGAAGCTTCAGACCGACCAGGCCGAAGCATCTAAGCCCACGTAAGCCTTCATTCCATAAGCATCTCAAATCAGGCCCAGAACTGCTGTCAAACGGAGGAGACCATACAGTAGCATTAATAAATAAATACATCCCGCTCCCTGCTGCCCATGGTTATTGCATGGGCAGCAACAAACGCAAGGGGTTTACTAGCACCAGCAGTGTGTCCCATTAGTCACTGCAGACACCTGAGGTTAACACAATGTCATCTTTTCGTCAGTCCACCTATGCGCCTCCTGTGAAATAGTTCAAGCAGAAAGGGCATCTGGCATTCTGCACCAGATCGCTACGGCAAGTTATTGCTCGCTGGAGGTAATTTTCTGTGGGGACCCCAGAGTGGAAAAAGGCTAAAAGGACAGAACATTCTCGTCGGCTGAAAGTTTAAAGAGCGAACCTCCAGGACTGAACGTTTTCTGTTCAGCGAGAAAATGTGACTTTTCAAAAAGGTCTCCGTCATTTTTCTCGAAATTGAACGGCAGTTTCTATCTCAACTTGCTTCCTTGACCTTGAATATCTTGTGTCGCTCTTTCCATTCAGCGTTTGCTCTCGTGTGTTCCATCCGATTAAAAGTAGTTTTTTCGAAAACTGCTGCCATCAAAATCTAAATGCTAATTACAGGTGTCATGAATCAATCAGAAGGTCAAGGTACTAATTATTTAAAGCTGAAATGTCCTTCAACATCAAAATGCAAATGTCTTACTATGATTTAGTCCATTCAAACCGTACATCGCACAGATTCTATGCCATGACTGGGGAGGGGATTAGATGTGTAAGAATAAAGGGAGGAGGTACAGCGTGGGAGAATACGTACACGCAAACAACACTCTGGTTTGGTATAGCATCTAAAAAAGACTTCACATGCACATCTTTTCCCTTTGCACAGTCCGTAATTGTGAGTAATTTGACCCGCTTGAGCTTCAATACCATTTAGAAGAAGAGTTTCAGAGCGATGTCACGGCTATTAATAGAGCCCAGATTGATCCACAAGGTCACCTTCATAGTGTTACAATGGCTCCATTTGAAATGAGCACAGTCAGTGGCTGCTGCTCGCCATGTGGGAAACTGCAGTGTCCGGGGTTTGCATTCATCACCATTACAAAAAAACACCACGCTGCAGTCTCCACAAATACATTTCACATAAAAGCCAGCGTCATAAGTGACAATGGAAGATGAAATTAAATAGGCAGTCTTATACAGTAGGCTGTTTATATTCATGTGGAAGAGAAATGACGGTTATTCAAAACTAACAAATAATCAAACATAAAAAACATCAACGTCGAGTTATTGTTTGTACTGACACTTTATATTTTGTATTCTTTGCTGTCTTGCCTACAGCAATGTTTACATGTGTATGGACTGTTTTATTACCCAACCTTGTCTATTGATCAAGGTTTAGTACCGGTACAAAACCAGCAGTGTGATCTTTAATGGCCTCACATTATTCTGTTTAGGGTATTCTTTTAGCTTAGTTCTCCGGTAACGTCCATACCTTCAGCCAGTGCTAATAGTACATTAACAATTCTGAATTCGTCTTGTTCCTGCAGTATGTTAAACTGCTGCAGGGATACAGTATTCTTTTAATTCCCTGTCTAAGCATCTTGACTTGCTTTCATTATAAGTCATGGGCGCACATGTTTCAGTAATGCTGCATAAGTTGACGTAACAAGTAAAGCAGCGAACATGGAACAGCGGACTATGCCATACAGTCGTTATCGTTACCGCTTCACCTTATAATGGTCTTCATTTTCTTTCCCAAGCGAATCGTAAAGTATATAAATAATCCTACCATTTTTGTTCCAAAACAGAACATTAGTGACATTCTTAGGTTAATTTTAGGATCTTTGTCGACGCTTGTTTTGTTCTTTTTTCTGTGGCTGACACATTCAATAGATCTTGTTGATAGGATGAGCGCTTTGTTACAGGGAAATCATGCAGGTTCTGAAATGCTTGTCTTATAAATAGATAGGAGATGGGACGGTGTTATCTTTCATTGTCTCATCCTGCCTCTACCGCCGCTGCGGTGTGCCTCCGTGTGACATGAACTACATAAATGTGTTATATCTCTGGTCTACTGCAATGTTAACTGCAGTCCCCGCGTGTCAGCTGCTGTTGTGTGTTTGTGGAGATGCTCTTGTCTGTTCCTTTTTATTTATGAGTGAAGCAGAGCCATACAGTAAAAACATATTCGCCTTGTGGATGATGTCATGGAATCTACGAGCTCACGAGAGTGTTGTGTCTTTCAGCTGGGGCACACAGGGCGACTTCACCACCACGCACCCCCTGCCTGCCGTCAAGGTGAAGCTGTTCACGGAGAGCACTGGAGTCTTGGCGCTGGAGGACAAAGAGCTGGGCAGGGTGACGCTCCTTATTTCTGCTTTTTACATGCGTTTACATCTTACAGGAAACATTCCCAACGGGAGACATTACCACTTGTCAATCGAAAACAAGCTTATAGAACCTATCTGTGGAAATCCAAAATCATGACTTTAAACAGTTTGGCTGAGTGTATAAAAATAGTGCATAATCTCTCTCTTTTGTGGCGCAGACACCGAAGGGGACAGCAGGACTCTATTTGTTTCCTCCGTCCTTAGGCAAATGTTTATTTTTGGCGAGTTTTCGCATCTCCTGTTGTTATAAGTTTATCAAAACTAGATCTCTCTGATAGATAGAGCCGGACGGATCAAAAGGATCCTAAGGACAGAGTTCAACAATTCACTGTTTATGAATTATGATCATGTTTTTCAAATAATCGTCTACATTTTACACAATAACAATATAATTTGGCTTAAAATAAAGGGTACAGACGTGCAGTTTTATTTGAAGGGATTGCTTTCCCTCGATATATTACAAGATTACACAGGTTTATACTGAACATCTCCGGTTCCATTGGAAAACAACATGTTCCTTAAACCTGAGGTAAAAAAAAAAGAGTGAGTGTAGCAAGTAGGGGGCGTAGTGAGGAGTCGTAGTGGATGGTAGTGGCAGTTGCAGTAGCTTGGAGCGGGACTACCAACTCCCACTCCCACTACTAGTTGCCGTGTTAATCTTTGCTTAGTCCTAAATTAGTCCTGCTCACTATTCTCTACTTTGCCTGGAAGCCTTTAGGCAACGTAGAGCATAGTTAATATTTACTTTGCCATAGCAACGTTTCTGGCATTCTTTAGAATACGTACAGTAAATATCTTTGCCTTTAACAGAATATTTATGACTACACTTAGTTGTATACACCTCATGATTATTGCAATAACTGTAACGGTTTGTATGTACACTTATACAACAAAACTTTATGAATGATTTGTTAAACGTGGTTTGATAAATCTAATATTACACAGTCATATGCACAAAATAATATAATTACATGCAGTGATAATCTGGACAGTAATTTATTAGTTAATGTCGTAGAATGAGACTCAATGAACGCACTTTGTCAAAGCTGGCGTTACTATTGTTTTCAGTGAGTTGTATGAGTCGTGACTCTGACCTTGTCTTTTCCTGTTTGAGATCCCGTTGCACCAGTGATGGCACAAAGGCAGCTTTCCTGAAAGCTCTTTAACTTGGCAAAGGGAGATTAGGTCTCCTCTTCAGGAAGCCACAGCAAAGCATCACTCCCACTTTAACACTTTACCCATAAAACTCAAATACTCACATCACACAGCTCTAAAGCAGCCTCCTTGCCGGAGAAGGTCGTTTATTCAATCTGTAACCTCAGCTTTGTCTGATTTGTCTTTGAGTGCAGGTTGTGCTCCACCCCACTCCGAACAGCCCCAAACAATCGGAGCTCCATAAGATGACTGTTACCAAGGCATGTCCGGACCAGGACCTTAGGATCAAACTGGCCATTCGCATGGACAAGCCTCAGAACATGAAGCACTGCGGGTGAGACAGGCCTTTCTACCGGAGCTACGGCTCACACTGCTCCTTGGCCTCATTTTCTAGTCACGTCCCATGGAAAATTACTGTCAAGTGCACTACACCCCCTGGTGGATGCTTGTGTGTACTGTAGTCGTTTTAAATGAAGGTCTTCATCATTAGAAAACTGAGAAACTATTCATTCACAAAACTATTTTACAGATAACCTTAAGTAAAGAATTTTAATATCGGAATTTTCTGCTGCAGGTATCTCTGGGCATTTGGGAAGAATGTTTGGAAGCGCTGGAAGAAGCGTTTCTTTGTCCTTGTACAGGTTAGAAGGAAAAAAAATCCAATCTGCTACTTCATTGTGAAAGTCTATGTTTGCCCCAATGTGAAGGCTGCTTCGTTGGGTCAGATTTGTAGTTTCTCTCATTTTTCAATGCCGTCTTTTTTTTTAGGTAAGCCAATACACATTTGCCATGTGCAGCTACAGAGAGAAGAAGTCAGAACCACAAGAGCTTCTTCAGCTGGACGGGTACACTGTCGACTACAGCGACCCACAACCAGGTGCGTGCAAATAACATATCCAAAACTGCAACTTGCCTTCTGTTTTGCAGTATAACGTCAGCTGGTCATAACTTATAAAACAACAAACAAACAAAAAACATCTAAAATAAATGTACTTGTTCAGGTTTGGACGGGGGCAGGGCCTTCTTCAACGCGGTAAAGGAAGGGGACACTGTGATCTTTGCCAGTGACGACGAACAGGATCGCATCTTGTGGGTCCAGGCCATGTACCGCGCCACGGGCCAGTCCCACAAGCCCGTGCCGCCTACTCAGGTCCAGAAACTCAACTCCAAAGGCGGCGTCTCCGCTCAGATGGACGCTCCCATTTCTCAGTTCTGTGAGTAGTCCCACCTGTTTGCCTCACCCATAATAAGTTCACCTAATGTAGACAGCTGTGTCCATCCACAAATCAATGTTAAGGTCTAACTCATTGTTGTCTCACGCCATGCGCTCCACACTGCCGTCACCTATGTGCTGGTAGAACTAACACACAAGCACGCACACACAACTCACGGCAATCCCATAGCATCTGATGGACCTCTACTGTTTACGGTGCAACCCCATCATTTATTTACCATCACGAGTCTTTATGAATTCGCCTATCAGTGTGCCAAACGTGGATTTTGTAAGAACTGCTTGAAGCGAATGGGGTTGGATTAAGACAGTACAACTTTTATTCATAGCTGTAAAGAGAAGTTGTAGCACATGCTAACCACTCTGCTAATATACCCTTAGCAGCGCCACTCATGTAGCAAAGGTGAAGGTAAGACCGTGTACAGTACTGTGGCATCTGTACAAACCTCTGTCTGTTCAGTCTACTGTGTCCTAGATCACTACAGAGAGATAGACATTTAGCAATAAAAGTAATCGCTAGAATAATATTTAATAATTAAAGAGTAATACTAGCTCGGAACAGCTTTTATGCTTTTTTTTTGGTTTTGTTCTTTAGTTTGTTTGTTTTTATCAATTGGCTCTCCGTCCCATTACGGATCCCTACGATTGCGTTTACGTACTAGTAACTCTAAAGACATGAACTGTAAGAAACTTAAACCACATAAAATCTATGTTGTTTCTCCATTGGTTTCTTTGTCCAGTATGTGATCGTTCTTGTGGTTAGTTGACTTCTCTGATGCCAGCTGTTGCCATTCAAAGCGTCCTCCTCACAGTGGCACAGACCCTCCTCTTCCTCCCTGAAACATTGTGGCACACCACGCAAAACATGTTTCAACCCCGGTGTTCTTGAATGGCACCGGGACCATAACATACACAGCCTCCTCACTCTGCTGCGGGAAGTCTATTGAGACATTCAGATGGGAAATAATGACCCCCATGGCCGCCGGTGTTGCGTGCGGTTAATATGACCTTGCATTTAAATTTCCTGGCCTTAGAGTCGACTGCTACAAATGGTTGGTTTACGACTATTCATCGGATTTTCAGTCAAAATTCATATTATTATCTTGCATTATCTTATATTTTAGTTCTTTCAACCCGCTGTGTCAGTATAAGTGTATACTTCCACACCTTTTTAATGCTATACCGACATACACTATTACCTTCGTCAAAATATGTACACATTAAATGAACACATTGAACGACATTTTAATGATTTGATGAGCCCGGACAAAAGTGTGATAGTCGCCCTGGTTTACATACATGTGCCTTTGAAAGTTTATTTGTCAACTTGGTCTGGATAATGCATGTTGATGAACACACATGGGACTCATGCATTTAAAGCATGCAATGTCGGATTGTAACCACAAGCTTAAAGAAGAACTAAGTAACTTATTAACCTTGATAAATCCTTTCCGTAGTCCCTCTGGCGGTAATACAAGTGTTGATGGGATGATTGGGGAGGTCTTTCATCTCCACCTTGTGTCTCTGACCAGAAAACCACCCATGCAACTTTCCCCGCGCGGAGTCGGAGGCGCAATACACACTTATGGAATCACGAAGAAGAAGCTAACAGGCTAACGGGCAAAGCCAACTGCGGGCAAGCGCCACTTTAGCAGTATTTACAGCCAAGTTTGAGTGACAACAATTACCTCCATTGTGTAATTGGGTTGTGGCACAATGTACAACACCCCTCTCTCCCTTTGTCTTTTCTGTGAGCGTAGCATTCACTCTCACGGACAATTAATGAGAAAAAAAAAGCTGCAACATGCTACAACATCTGCAGTGGCGCTTATGACCTCTAGGGACATGAGTCACTAAGTTTTGCTTTTACTGCAACCGTTGTCCCACAGTCGCACACACAAAACACTCGCATTCATCCTGGCTTATTGTCCATGTTTTTAGCGGTGGAGCAAACTTACCAGCTCCAGACAGAAATGCCCTATACCCAGGCAGAGAATCGAACTCGGGGGGGCCTTTCTGCTGTGAGGCAAGAGCGCTAACCACTGGCGCGCATGCAAAGTAAAAGCACTTACTTTGATCTTAGGCTCAGAATCCTACTTAGATCCTACAGATTCATGTACTGCAGCAGAGTGATGAGGACGGCACATAGCTTCTTCTCTTTCTGTCTCTGTTGCTCTCTCTAAATCTCCCTCTCTCTGTCTTTTCGTCTCTATAAAATGTCTCTCGTCACATGTCCACCACACACTCTCATGTCGGTATTTAGGCTGTTGTTTTTTCAGTTGTGTTTTCTACTACTTTCTCATGCTTTGTGCCTGTTACCCTTCTTGAGTGATGCTAGTAGCTGCTAGGTCAGGGTTTCTCTCGTGACTGCTCTTCCTTCAGCCTTGTTGCTAGTCTTTATGTTATATTCTGGTTTGTCCCTTCTTACCCTGCTGTCTTCTAGCTGGACTCAAGGGTAAGTGCTTCCCTGTAGCCGGCACAGCTCAGATAATCCCCGCTGATTATCTGACCAATGCAACGTTCTCTATCTCTCTTGACTTCCCCCCCTCCTCCTTTCTCTTCTCCTTTCACGTCTCGCTTCATGTCTTCTTACTAGATCTTAGTTTATTTCTTTTTGAATTTTTGTTTCTTTTTTTCCCGACGACCTCTACTTGAGGATCGAAGTATAAGCATCCATTTGTGCCAATATAGGATGCATGTAAGAAGTTTTTGGTTTGATTCAGCAATGGTTGAAGTTGATCTTACAGCTGTTTATGCATAATTGCCTTCTCTCTTTATTCTCATTGGTGAGCGGACCCCTCAGAGTAAAGCGTTACGTAATGTTCTCCCTTTGGCTTGTTTGTTAAAAAAAAAAAACAAGAAAAATGTCTATTAAACTTTCAGCTGCTTTACTTCAGAGGGCTCAATCTTTTTGCGATTATGTTTTTCTTTGAGAGTCGGCAAATATGTACGCGGAGTATTCGGAATGCCCCATAGAGAGAGTATAGCCAATGCCGCCCCCTTCTTCCAGTACAATACTCCGGACCTAACCCACTAGTAGTGCAGCCGCTTGTAGACATAGAAGCCACAGTTATACCTCCTGCAAAGGCCAGAACTCATTTTTGTTTTTTGACTGCCCTTTTGTTTTGCCTGTACAGGACCACACCTGTGTCATGTGACCATACAAAAACATTATCAAAACTCTTATCCTCCCCATATACCCCCCGGAGAATGTCAAGCTTCATGCTATTTTTTTACCCATGCACCAAATTGTATTGCTACCCCCTTTGATAGACTTTCTCCAGTAGTGGTATGCCTTGTTACTGTGCTCTGTAGAGAACCATGAATACACCGCAACATATTCCAAGTATTGTCAACTTGCAAATGCGTATAGAAAACAAAACTAAAAAATTAAAAAAGGGAAGGAATGCCAGAAAAAAAAAGAGATATCACTGAATCTGCAAATGTGCATGGTGTTTAAAAGTTAATGAGAAGTCACACTGAGCTCTAGCATGTAACGATTTTTTCAGAGTATGCCAACAGTTTTTTTGCCTATTCACAATATTTTACTCATGGGTGATCATTGACAACTGTTCATTTCACTGTAGTATTGACTTGTATTCTTGAGTGCTATTTCTCCCCCCCCCTCAACCAGCCAGAGGAGTGTTTCAGCCTATAGTCTCTTGTCTCATAGCTCATCCTTTTGCATTTCACTCTATGGACGTGTCCCCATCTCCATCACTTTTGCACCACTTCCTCTTCAAGTATTTCTTTGCACTCACTAACACCACTTTTTAATCGAAATGTTTTTGCACAGTAGCGCTTTCTACCTGTCACTTGTCCATGTTTTACCTGTTGTCACGTTTTCTGTGTTCCTTAGATCAACTAAAACAACTGACAGCTCATACTCTATTGTAGACATTGCCCCTGTAGTTGCCGTATGACTCTCCCAAACCTTTAGGGTAGACAGATGCTTGGTGCTTGATTTGGTCCATCAGCCTATAGCCCCCTACAAAGAAATCTTTCCGCCTCCACGCTCCAGTCATCGTCATTCACATTGAGTGTTTCATGACTTGACGCCTGTCTCTCACGGAGGACGCCACTGCATCTCTCTAAAGTTTGCCTGAATGTCCTCATCATCTTGTGTATTGCTTCAAGATATTGATGTTAAGCTAATCTTCAGATGTGCTACTAATTTTCATGTTACTGAGACAACAAAAGATTTGTAGAATTAGACATTTCCTAAACCAAGACTATTAACTTGTTCTCTTTCCAATCACTGTTTGGCTATGTTCTTTAGCAAATCAGAATGGCAGATCTGTTCCGTATAGTTAGAGTGCATTTCAGCTTATCTTAGAGTGTTTTTTTCTTTTTTCTGAACATGGATTTTGACTTTTAAATAACGCCCTGAACAACTTCAGGCAATGAGAAAGTCAAGCATGCACATAGCATCCAAGCAGCTGTCCCTTGTAGCGTAGTTGTAGATATCTAATCTCTACGCTGGCTTGACACAATGCAAGTTGACAATGTAAGCTGTAAGTGTTTATAATTTGCCCGTAGAAGTAGCCAAATAGCTCCCTGGTGTTTGTGCTGTGTTGAACTAACTGTCTGGCCTCACTCATGGCTCTCCTCTGAACCATGTGCTTCTCCCTGTGCCGTTGGCCGGATAGATGCTGACAGAGCTCAGAAACACGGCATGGATGAATTTATCTCGGCTAACCCATGTAGCTTTGACCACGCCTCCCTATTTGAGATGGTGCAGCGGCTCACTTTGGACCATAGACTCAACGACACCTTCTGCTGCTTGGTAAGAGCCTGGACTAATCCTGGGTCATGGTTCATGTGTAGATTACACTAATATAAAATCTCTTTTCTGTAGGGATGGTTCAGCCCAGGCCAGGTCTTTGTGCTGGACGAGTACTGTGCCAGGAATGGGGTGCGCGGCTGCCACAGGCACCTGTGCTACCTGCGGGACCTGCTTGAGAGGGCAGAGAATGGGGCCATTATCGACCCCACTCTGCTCCACTACAGCTTTGCTTTCTGTGCGTCCCATGTCCATGGGAACAGGTGTGCACAACCCTCTGACAGAACACACTCACATGGCACACAAATCAATCCACTGACCTCTGCACATGTCCTCAGTGATTTGAAAACCCAACATAGGACAAGCTGCTACCATAAAGCAAACAGTCTTCTGTGTCATTGTTCATCTGTTTAATTTATGATTTATTTTTGTTCTGTTTTTATGTTGGTGTTTTATGTTGCTTTTGTGTTATGTTTTAATCAAATGCATTTTTCTACGTGTTCTTGTTTCTACCATTTTCTTTGTTTTCTTTTCTCTGTATTCTTTGTTGACATAGTTTCTTACTGTCCATATTATTCATCCTCCCATGCGTCTGTAAAAGTCAGAGAGGGCAGCTACTGGGGGCCGCTGGGCTATGAGGCCCTCCAGTCCCCAAAGTGCAGCCCCAGTCCAGACCCCAGCACTGCCACTAAACCGGCACGCATGTTCAAGTTTAGAAAGAGAAAGGATCTCAAATTTCCTTTCTTTCAAGTGCCCAAAAGGTGAGCCCAATCATATTTTCTGATTGTTACTAAGAGATCTCATCACTCCATGTGCTCCTGTGGAGTTTAAAGCTGGCAGCACATTGCTCATGTCAGACTCAGACTAAGTTGCATAACCGAAACCTCAACGGGACGTCTGCTCACTTCAAATGTGTGTGATCTTCACAGGCCCGACGGGCTCAGCACAGTCATCGTGGATGAGAAGGACCGCTTTGAAGACATCAAGGAGCGGTTGCGTGTAATTTTGGAAAACCAGATTGTAAATTTCAGGTGATTAGCTAATCACTCATCTTACAACTTTAAGCCCCTGAACGTTCTCAACCTGTGGCCTCTCTTGTAGATATTTTTTCCCTTTTGGCCGTCCAGAAGGGGCGCTGAAGGCAACTTTATCTTTGCTTGAGAGGGTTTGTAGATTTGGTATTTTATGTTTAGCATGGGTCGTAGGGGAATCAAATAATCCAGTTGCTGTTAAATTGTGGTCTGCAGGTCCTGATGAAAGACATAGTGACTCCAGTTCCTCCAGAGGAAGTGAAAGGAGTAATCCGCAAATGTTTGGAGCAGGCAGCTCAGCTCAACTATCAGCGGATTAAAGACTACGCCACAGTTGAAGGTAAGGAACATACAGTACATAATGTTATGTTTAATGTATGTACCGCAGCTCAAGAGTAACTGTAATTGCCTGTAAGGGGACATTGTTTACAGTATAGTCATGGTTGAGTAAAATGACACGTTTTTACAGTTATTCTTGCAAAGTGACGTGTTCTTGTCATGACTACTTTCTGAGCACGTAGTGAGTTCACTTGGCATATGGTATTTTTGTGTCCATATCCCAAATGACCTGCTGTGACAGTGTGTGGGTCCTCTCTGTCTCTCAGTCCAATAACTTTCTCCTTTGTTTCAGGCCCACTTTAGCTCTGTGCTGTTCTGTAGGTCAAGTTGGCTTTTGTGTAGAGGTGTGTGAGTAAAAATGCATTCAAATCCAAAGCCCTGAAATCTGTTGATTGATGTGCTGATCTCTCATTGTGCCTTGACTGTATGGACTCCAGCTGTGTCTTTGGCCCTTAGACATTAGGTGACTGGACTGCCTTTTGCCCCTTTGACAATTCTCTCTCCTTTCACCTCTGCCTTCACTTCCTTCTACTTGTATACGTTGCTTCCCTCCCACACAAACTAAAGAAATGCTGGGATTTAAAAGCAACAGACCAGCATCCCTGCACTGCTTGCATGTGCTTCGACACAACATGACAGCATGGATTACACATAAAAATGATCAAAGACATTTTCCATGTCTTTTTTAAGCTGCGGGGTGCTAAAGATACTAAGGACTTTAGTATCTTTTCTAATGATTCCCATGTTCACTGTGAGGCCACTTTACTAGGTGCCTCCTGAACTCAACTTCCCATTATCCCCCTCACTTGTAGCCTTCTCTTGTCTGACCCTAGCTTCCTCTTGCATGGTCCCATCCTTTTTTATAGGCAAAAAGAGGGAAATGTTTGAGCACCCTGTCTTCTGCTTGGCGTCTCAAGTGATGGATTTAACCATCCGTGAGTACCTCCATCATCCTGCCCATGCACCTTCTCAACCTCAAGTTTTTTTTTTTCCTTTCCTTCCTTTCAGTTCACCTCATATCCCTCCCTCTCTCTTCCCAAACTCTTCGACATACAGTATGTGTTAACATGCGTCTCTTGCCTGTGAGAGTGAGTGACGGGGGTGAACTGCCCAAAGAGCAGCACTAGTCAATCAGTGGACACGAATGAGCATGTCTGTAAGCTTTTTTGATTTTGTTTTGGATTCCACTGTTACTTTGACTTGAATGCATTTTTACATTGCTTACATTGTGATCTCCTTCAGTCATTTGGTTCGGTTCATGTGTCAGTGGCGTGTTGTGGCCAGCAGGTAGGAAGCACAGTACTTCTACAATGATATTTATTCCATCACACAGAGAAGACAGAATAGGTATTATTATTATTTTGAAATATCACTCAGTGTCTTGTCTCTGATGCCGACAGCTTTCCGTGTGTCTCCTGTGTAAATGGACGAGTCCGAGCTTCTTTGTGTCTGTGATCATCTCTTTTAATTTGACTTTTCACAGGCGCTGTTTTGATTGTATGTTGTGTGACGTTTGTTGTCTGTTGCCTAGAAGCCCCACTCTCCCCGGATCAGAGAGCGGTCCCAGCAGATCTCAGTGACTCTCCCCTGTAACCCGACAGACAACCCTAGAGCGTGCTAATGCTAAACATCTCCTCTTTATCTTTTCTCTCTTCCTGTTCGGTCGCTGAAGTTGAGAAAGGGCAAAAGGATCAAAAGGATCCAGGTGAAGATATGATTAGCTTGTGGTCTAACCCCAAGCACACACTATGTATTTAATGCACAAAACACGTCTAGGTTATCCCATGTAACTGCTAGTATTTGAACTCAAGATGCATGCTTAAAAACAAAACAAAAAAAAACATACAATACATGTTAATACAGTTACCGTATTCAGCACACATAAGCTGTTTGTCATGCTTTAAGCGTTTCCTACAAGGTATTTATGTTGGAGATTGTATTTTTGTATTATAAGAAATCCCCGTGGCAATATGGTACACCAGCATTGAATATACCAGATGATCAAATCAATTGTATGACTGTAAAGTAATACAGTCCTGCACATTTGCAAATTATAAAGCAGCACTATGACAGTTACCTCTGGCTACTGAGCTTCTTATGGCATCTAAATAACATTGTGATTGAAGTTAGTTGTAAGTCATGAGGCTTGCTATCATCTAGTGTAATGGAAACTTACATAGCCTTGTTTTAAGCCGACAAGGAGGGCAGGGCATACCGAATTTAGTAGATTAGTCAGATACAAAAATAGATAATGTCATAGATAATAGATAATGTCATGATTGCACACGAAAAATTGTTGCAGTACTGTACATTATGTATTGCAGCTTTTGCAAATCTAAGGCGCTTCCATGCAATTTACAATACAAAGTGAGCAATTGTATTTTTGTGAACCATGGCTTAAAAATCAAACTCTATGTGAAATCCTTGCAAACGCCTTTATAGACTTATCCCTAAGCCCTCTATCCAACGACACATCTCAAAGTATTACCACATTTATTCTCCTGCTTGTGATGTACAGCAGCTGCTATCATAAATACCCAAGTTTACTGAAACATAAAAAAAGAAAAAAAAAGAAGCCCCGATCAAAAACAACAACAACAATGAACGGATTTAGTGCCAGAGCAGTTACTGTTTCATGTAGAGTTATGTATATTTGTGCTTTTGATTTGAGATGTGTGTAGCCATCTGGTCTCATGTCCATGTTCCAAATTACACATCTGCCATTTTACAAAGTTTTACGATCTGGTAAATCATGTTCATGTTCAGCTGTGTCATTCCACATTCTGTCAGCGAAAAACGATTTGGAGCTTGATTTAGCAACTAACACGCAGGGAAACAAAGATGAATTCTCAGTTCTGGTATCACAAACAACTCGCTGCATGTATGTCAGTGTAACAAATGTGAACCTTCATTTGTCAGTCTCCAAATAATCAACCCTAATTTCTGTCAGTTCCAAGCCTGATAGAAAAGAACAGGATTTTGTCGTAAGGGGGGAACTAGAATCAAGTCTAAGGCAAATTGATTCGCACAAAGCAGTTCAATGGAGTTACGCATATTAGCTTTTTTTTTTTTAAAGGGTGGGTGTTAAGAACAATCTTTGAATCTTGGCCTTCTGAGGTGATACGAACCCAGGAAATGCTTTGCCCACCTCTTGATCTCTTGCTGTAGTGCAGTGTATTATTTTCTTTTCTTTTTTGAAACAACTGCACAGCAAAGAGGAGCAAGAGGACAGGGTGGAAGGGGCTTATTTTAGCTGGTTCAGAGGGAAGTGAAACTACTGGACATTCTGTTTCAGCTGTTTTAGATCAATAGTGTGTTTTCTAACTAGAGGTATATGGACGATTTTTTGGGATTTTTTTGACTGATGCCTATATGCTTGGCCGAAATTTTTGACCAATATTTTTGGCTGACTTTTCCAAATATCCAATCTATAATCCTGTAAAAACATAAATATTTGGCCACTCCACTCCAGTGACCCATTTTGTTTTATTACTTTAGGTGATTCAGTCATAGTTTCTGTCCCAGCTTTGATTAGCTGCCGTTAGCATTATCTTGCTGCCGTTAGCATTAGCTTGCTGCCGTCAGCATTAGCATACTGTTGCTAGCCGCCGCCTTTTGCGCGGCGACCAAAAACACAATTGTGGAGATTAAAACTAACTCAGCAATTGGGTTATCCAGGTTCTGAGCTTCAAAATGATATGCAGCATGTCCATATTGACTGAGGTTTAGTGAAACGTATTTAACAAAACCTGTTGCTAATATTTTCATTGAGACGTTTTTCCGTTCCCCTGAAGCCTAGAGAGTTTTAAAGCCATGACTTTGCTCTTTCCAATGTTAAAAAAAAACCCGGAAATCTCTATCACCTTTGGTCCAGGAGATATCGGCTTTTTGCAGTGCTAGATTGTCCGATAGCCCATATTGTAAAATCGTCAATTATCGACCTCTATTTCTAACAGTGTAAGATAGTGATCAAGATGTGTTTAACATTATTACCAAATACCAGGAAAAAGCATAAACTCCCCTCTTTAACTATTTGGGAAAAAACACAGAAGTGGTAAAGTTGAAGTTAAAATTCCTCAAGTTAATCGACTGACAGTGATTGCATTCATTTTACACTGCTAGACACAATCAATATCTTTATATTAAATCCCATATAAAACAATTTCTTCCTTAGAAAGACCTGACCTCTCTGAGTATAGGCCAGATCCGTCTAAACCATAGGTATTTCTAAACAAAGACTAACTCAAAACAATTAAACTGGTCTTATTGAATTACTTGATAGCCAGGAACCGCCCAAGTACAACCAGCACTACCCACACCACAGTTTGAGAACCACTGATTTAGCATAGCGTCGCTCTGCCCAGAAACGACATGCCACCAATCACACTATTGGGCATCAAACAGCTTATTTAACGCTGCTCCATATTCTGCATGTATTCTCCATCTCCATTTCAATGCCACTATTTTTGTGCCTGCCTCACCTCTGAATCGTATCAGCTCTATTAATGTTACTACAGCACACCATTTCTACTTGTCCAATAGGGCTGGTCAAAGCTAAACATCACAGTGTAGGTGCTGTGATGCTGTTATTAGATCATTAAATATAGAGTAAAAAAAACTTTAAAAAAAACTCATGTGAATAGTCATACAAACCCCCCTGGAAATCCTTATGTGTGCTTGACTAACTGCTCATCCCTCACCCTCATCCTTTTGTCTCAGAGAACGTAGGCCGCTTAGTCACGCCTGCCAAAAAGCTGGAGGAATCAATTCGCCTGGCGGAGTTAGTCATAGAGGTCCTCCAGCAGAACCAGGAACACCACGCGGAGGTGAGTGAGCCCGCCCCTCCCTCTCACCCCCCTTTCCCCCAACGCCTGCACTCTTATCGCACTCTACCCAGTTAGCCTTATGATGATCAGCCTTTACTATAAATAAAGCCGCTTTCATCTACAGCTAAGTTAGGGGGGGGAATAAAAGAGAATTTAATTTAGAGGAGAGGCTCTAATTGCTGTGCAGCCGACCGTGCCAAAATGAGCCGCAGTAATGTGTTTGTGCAAAGAATGTAAATTTGCTTCTGCATGATAACACGTGCGCAGTTCTCTGCCCTGATTACAGCGCAGAGCTCAGGAGCGCAGTTACGTAAGCCGCTAAAAGCCCAGGGTGATGGCTGTGTGTGTGTTTTAAAGATATGAATAAGTAAAAGTTCGGAAGGTTGTGTGGTAGAAGAGGTAAAGGAAAGCAAAGCACAGGTTAAGCCATGCTTGCAGATTAGCAGAATAGCGCAACCCGTTTCGTATGTTTCCCTGCAAACTACAAACCTGAGTTCATACGATAGGGACATTGAAAAAAATTGTCACATGATATACACTCAACAAAAATGTGAACGCGACGCTTTTGCTTTTGCTCTCATTTTTCTTTGGGTGAACTAAAAGACTTACAGTATTTTTCGGACTACAAGTCGCACTATCCAAAGAATAATGAAGAAAATAGTCACTCTGGAGTATAAGTTGCGCCAACTATCTGGGTATGGAGGCGTAACTGCACCGTTGACAAGCCTCTCCCGGCATCACGTTGTTCACCCATCTGCTAACTAATTTCTCTAGCTGTGGCATCAAGCTTTAAGCCCGTGATTACCTTTTTTTGTTTTCTTCATTGGAGTAAGAGTTACCTCTGCTTTTTGACAGTCCGTCACAAGTTTCTTGCTCACTCTAAACGCTACAGTTTTTAAAAAATATATATTTTCAATGGTACAGTAAGTAAATAAGTGCTTTATTTGTCATCGTACAACCATAAAAGAGTAGCAGATACTGGTACACAAGCCTAGAGCGCCCTCCAGCGGCTGTCAGTGTGAAAATAGCACAAATTATATATTTTGATATATAAGTCGCACTTGAGTATAAGTCGCACTCCAGCCAAACTATGAAAAAGGTGCGACTTATTGTCCGGAAAATACAGTACAACTTTTTATATGTACACAGTAGACCCATTTCTGCCACATATTGTTCACAAATCTGGCCAAATCTGTTAATGAGCACTGCTAGAATATTGCCCATCTGTCTACAATGAAAAGAGGCGGCTTTCAGAGTGTTTCAGAGTGTCCTTTTTATCTTAGACAACCTCATTCACACCTGTGTAATATCCATGGGGTCTAATCAACATAAAAAATGAGAGCAAAAATAAAAGCATTTACATTATTGTTGAGTGTAACTCCAACAACATACCAAGTCGTTGGCCTACTGTTATTTGACAGCAGCAACACCTCTCAAAGAACTTGGAATAGGGGAGCAAAAGCGCCATACTTTGCAAAGATTTTAGATTAACATTTTTTTTGTTTCTGTTCTACCGTTTGTTGTCCAACTCCTTGGGGACATGTTGCTCCTGTTAAATTGAAATGAATAGGTTCATGTTGTATTGTGAATGAAATATCGGAACTGGGTTTGTACTTTCCCCTTTAGCCCCTTAGTTAGCTACAATGAGCATGTGTAGACCTGCCTAGAATAATCCAGTGTGCTCGTAGATAAAGCAGATTTATTCTATCTCTTTGAATATGCTTGACAGACGGCAGTCACAAGTTCTGGAGATCAATCGGTACAGTATTTTTGTTTCTTTTTTTCCTCTTCTGCCCCCCATCACGACCCCCCTGAACGGCATGTTGCGCCACTACTGCTAAAGGCACTTCCTTGAGCACAGATTCAAGCCATAGACACTGCCATACAACGTAATGGGTTGGGGTTTTTTGTGTAGGCGTACGACTGAGACAAACTGAAAGAAATTGAAAAGGCACTGTAGCTTGCACCGACATAATTGTGACCATAAAGCATGTTCATCGGGCCATAAAAGAGGATTTTCTTCAAGCATGCCAGACCAATATATATTCTGACGTATGCTCATGTGAACCTGAAGTTTGATCTTCCATAAACATTTCTCTGCCTCCTCCATCCTGACAATTATTTTCACAGTCCGCCCTTGTTCAGGCATTACCTTCCCTTGGCTTCCCCTCCATCAGTCTCTGCTGTCCGAGTTTTACGATCCCTGTTTCGAGAAATGCCTCAAAGATACATATTTGTTTGTACGTTTTCTTGTTGTTCTCACTGTCATATGAATGATGACTATCCCAGCAGGGAAAAGAGGTATGTAGTGAAGTTGCCCCGCCCTAAATGCTCTGTGCATGTCCCGTAGATGGAGTTATGATGTCATGCCCCTTATACCCACCGGCACTTATACCGCCCCCTGCAGACTGCTCCCTATATGACACTATTGCCTTGATAACAGCACTGTTGAGCGTGTATGGCTGAGCACAAGGTCAAGGGTCCTGAATGTGTTGCCCCGTCTGCTATCAAAGGTCACCCCCTTTCTGCCCCTTCTTGACCCCTCATGACCTGACTCTGATTGAATCAACTTTCAATGTGATGGAGAAAGAGCTGTGTTTGCTGCCTGTTTTTTTTTTTTTTTTTTTTTTTCTACATTTGTGTGTGTGTCTCAGGAAGGTAAGTAGTAGGTAAGTAACAGTTTGTGATGGTTTCACACGAGGGTTACATAACGACAGGTCAGTAAATTAAAATGTTGAAAAATTGAAATAAAACATCAATTCAATTCAAGTTTGAAAAATAAAGCATCATTGCCTCTTTAGGTATTTCATGGTTTAATCAATTTATTCAAATTACTCTGAATAATTGTAATTATGAACTTCCAGACCAAGCGATTTTTTTGTGACTGTGCCAAGCCGGGATAAATGGAGGTTACCCCCATCACCTCAGTGTACAGTGTAAAACCTATTACTTTGATGTGCCAGTTAGACCATTTGTTTTTGTGTCCCTTTAGTGCAGGGATGTCCAAAGTGCGGCCAGGGGGGCAAATGCGGCCCTCAGACCAATTTTTGGTGGCCCACTGCCTTCTTGGACACATCATCAGAGATAGTCCTTTTTATTTGAAATGTAATAATTCTACACAATTCTAACCAAACAACTAACCTTGTACTGTGAGACAGAGCTGGCATGAAGGTTTTGAGCATAAATAAAGGTGTGGGGCGCAATTTAAACCTCTGCTAGTCAAAGGTTTTGCGGCACTAACCACCGATCTATGGACCTTCACCCTGCGTACGCTTCAGTATGCGGCCCCACAGGAAAAAAGTTTGGACACCCCTGCTTTAATGGAACAGCTTGCTATCAGGGATAAAATTTGTTTCATTTCCCCTAAATGCAAAAGTAGTTTAGATCCCTTTCTTTTTAAATGTGTGTTACATCTGCATTATATACTTGAATTGAAGCACTATAAAATTTGACTTTTTACAATGTTCTAATTTATTGACCTGGGCCTGCCTGACAAACAAAAAACTATTAAATGCAAGTATAAGCATGCGGCACCATTCAAAAAGATTAAGTTTGGATTTTTGAACTTGGCAGCGTGAATGCACAGCAGCCAAGCCGAGACTGTCAGCAAAGCAGCTGCTGTGCTTTAAAGGGCGACGAGGCCTCGGCTGTGCCAGGACACAGTCAGCTGAATCTCAAACACTACTTTGTTAATTGGAATGGACACACTATAAGAAATTATGCTATGTGCTGCAGTCTTTGGCGTGCCTAATAAAACGTGCATGACTTACATTCACATCAGGTGGGAGATGCAGAGTTTGGCAGTGATGTGAATGGTTGAAGCCTTGTCTCTTAAATGACTGAGGAAAGCATGGAGCATTTGCATGAGGGAAGCAAGCCTGAATACAAAACATACAACCACACTGCGATTCTCATGTTCCATATGCAGCAGTGCAGTGATTTACCTAATAATCCCTCCTTGAAGTCTTAATCAATGCGAGCCGTGAATTCAGAGCAGAGTGGGGAATACTCCGTGTACATGTACAATGAGAACATGTACATGGAGTACAGGCTCTTCCTCTCAGTGGAGATTTGTTTAAAAGGAATAACCCTAGCTTAACGCTCACTGACAGAATGCACTTCACAGATCAATGCAAAACAAAAACACACAGTATTTCCGTAAGGTTTTAAACATTTAAACACAGGGCTTGTCATGGACTTTTTATTTATCATCACTGTGGCTGGACTTTTCAAAGGACACTAGCCACATTGTGTCCACGCTGCAATTTAATTTGGTAGTTACATTTCTGCTTACTTATAATCAAAGCCTATGCTTCTAAAGGAAATGTTGGCTTTGGTTTTACGGTGGGATCTAGAGTGTTTCAGTTGGTTCAGTGGTTAGCTTGCCTATGTATGAATGAGCTGAGTGAGGGATTAGTGGTGGTTAGAAAGGCTTCTGCCGGAGACTGACAACTATGTTTGCATCAGCCAGCCCCATGGCAGCTTTGGCTACAATAGTAGCTATCCACCAAAGCGGTTGAGGAGTAAATTATTAATGCTACTGAAATCCTTACTGTCTTGAAAGGCCCTATAACTATAAGGCATTATTATCATACTTAACAGAGATTTGGTCTGTCCATTAGTAGTATGTTTTTTCCTTATTCTAGTACATCGGGTGGGGACACCATAAATTTGCAACTAACTAGAATGTTCATATCTAAGGACGCACAAGACTGAATTGGCCAAGCGGTTAGTGAGAGTAAAAGAGTTGTAGCCAACGTGTTGCTTGTGTTATTGTCGCTCTATAGAACAGACCAAACTTTAACTTTACAGACGCAGTGCTCCCATCTCTGCGTCACATGTGTCACATTTCTCACGAGTCCTCTCGTGTATCCCTGCAGGCCTTTGCGTGGTGGACAGACTTGATGGTAGAACATGCGGAGAACTTCCTGGCCCTCTATGCCATCGACATGGATGCTGCGTTGGAGATCCAGTCACCCGAGAGCTGGGACAGTTTCCCCCTCTTTCAGCTGCTCAACGACTACCTACGGACAGACTGTGAGCTTCAGAGGCTTTAATATCACTCAAATATAATTCAGTCCTCCTATTATTATTATCATTATTATTATTATTATTATTATTATTATTATTATTATTATTATTATTATTATTATTATTATTATTATTATTATTATTATTATTATTATTATTGATCTTGAAGTTTGTCTTCATTATCTTTATTTCTTCAGTTTGAGAATTCTATTGATATGAAGGTAGCCTGTAATTTACAGAGTGGTGCAAGTGCTCTATCAAAACCAATATTCAAGCATAATATGTAATTAAAACATAGACCAACAACCTTGAGCATCGCATTTCTACCAAGGCTAATTAATCGTTTCCCACATTCTCAAACTCAAATGAATATGCAACCATTTGCACTTTAAAGCCACGATGTAAAGCCCCTATAATCTTGTTTTGAGCTCAGATCTCTACATTATTTAACAAATGCGTTTTGTTCCTCCTCAGTCCATCTGTGCAACGGAAGGTTCCACAAGCACCTGCAGGACCTGTACGCCCCCCTGGTGGTTAGATATGTGGATCTGATGGAGACCTCCATCGCACAGTCAATTCACAAAGGCTTTGACCGCGAGTCCTGGGAGCCCGTCAAGTAAGGAGCCTGTAGTTTCTAGCTCAGCTTTGTACTGCGATGACAGGCCGACTGCATGGAGGCGTGAGAAAGTGGGAGAGAAGATTCACCCAGCCGGTCTGTGGGTTCACTTCTTAATAACCTATTTTCTTTGCCTGGAAAAAGAGGAAATGGGTTGTTTCGTTTTAAATAGCTTTGACTAATGTATATATATATCGCACACCGACACATTCAGGTCAGGGAAATATTTCAGTTGTTCTGTTGTGTGCACTTACTAACCTTCATAATGTGTGCTTTGACGTGTTGCCAGATACAAATGGCCTCCTGTAGTTACGTCAGCGCTCTGATTTATTTGCTGTTGCTTTATTTGATGTTTTTCCTTTTGCATATTTCATCACGAGTGTTATTCTAAGATTGATCAGGCAAGAAGCTAGTTCGAAATGCCTCATATAATATTATTATCTGTATTACTACCTGTTCTCATCCAGTCCAGCCGTTTTTTGACCGTGTTCCTCTCTGCGCAAAATACGTACGTCTTTCTTATTGTCCCGCTGCGTCTCTGTCCTTCTGCTTTGGCCTCACGATGAATGTTTTACATAGCTTTGTGCCGCTCTCACCTCACTGTTATGGATTCTTTATACTTTTTTCTTTTTTGTCTGTCTTTTTTTCCGCAGGAGTTTAACAAGTAATCTGCCCAATGTGAACCTACCAAATGTGAACCTCCAAATTCCCAAAGTACCAAATCTGCCCGTTCCAGTAGCAGGACTATCAGTTAACCTTCCACAAATGCCTAGCTTTTCTACCCCGTCATGGATGGCCGCTATATATGACTCTGAGTGTGTATTCAATACCAGTTCACTTGATATACAGTGGGTTTAGGAACTATTCATACCCCTCTATTTATTCCCATCTTATTTTATTGATGTTAGATTTCTATCATTATTATTATTGTATATATTGAACAATAATGATCGAGAGCATAACAGTGGGTCTGCACTTGTTGTGTAAGAAAAGTTTGGATTGCGGTTACTTAAATGCTTTATTGACGGGTAATAGAAAACACATTTTTAGCATCACACTGCTACATGATAAAATTGAAATAAATATGAGTGGTCTGAAAACTTTCTTAACCCACTGTAACACAACCGGAGGCATGCCTTGGTATGAAGATGTCCCTCCCAAAAAAAAACATCAAGTACTGCATAATGACATTGAGGAAATCACCGAAGCATGTTTCGAAATGTACACCACACGTCTTCATGCCAAGGACTCTCTGAGAGGTGCTGTAGACTAGATGGGGTTTGGGAAATGAGTGGCTGAAATGCGCTCATTTGCCTCGACTTGCATGCTGCGTGGAGATAACGTTCGGGTTTTTTCCAATACACTGCACTTGTGTATCTCCAGTGCTTTAAAAAAAAAAAAAAAAAAATGAAGCCTGGCAATAGAGGCACAGCTTATGACCTTCCTGGTAGTGGTTTGATCAGGATTGTTGGAAATGACGTACGCCTCAATCCAACCTTCCCGAGCAGCGCTGCGCAGGGACGTCAAAAAGACTGCATGATTTCTCTTTTTTCAAATCTATCAGGAGACTCCACCAGCTTTTAGAGACATGGAGAATGAGAGAGGGCTTGTGATATTGCGAGTAAATTCTTCACGAGTTGAAAAAAAGATCAGCACGTATTTCAGTGTTTTTTACATGCCCTCGCTCACTGCTCCGTTCACTGTTTTCCCTTTTCTGTCTTGGCACACTGTGACTCGAACTGCAGTGACTTACCTGCATGTGGCCACTTCACACCTCATAACAATAACCATCCAACTCAGCATGGTTATTGTGTTACACTGAACCCCTGCCAACTCGTATTCACCCATACGCTGACTGTCAGAGAAAGAGAGTCAGTGTATGGCGGAAATAATGCACCACCTCCACTCCCATGATCCTAGTGAGTTACACAAATGACTCTTTGTGACATAATGTGTGTGTTGTTGCTGGCAGTAACGGCTCCGGGACGTCTGAGGACCTCTTTTGGAAGCTGGATGCCCTGCAGACTTTCATCCGAGACCTACACTGGCCCGAGGACGAATTCGCCAAGCACCTGGAGAGCCGCATTAAGCTCATGTCCAGCAACATGATCGAGAACTGCGTCAAGCGGTGGGTTGCGCCAATACCAAGCCAAACAACATAATCCACAGCAAGAGTAACTTTGCTCCGAGGCAGCTATGTCCAAGAGTGAATGCATTTTTCATAGCACAGTGGACATAAATATTTTACTTTCACACTGCAGCACCAGGATGGCCTTCGAGTCAAAGCTGGCGAAAAGCAGCAAGTCCACAGATTTCCGCATCTCCCCGACATTATGCACCATGTTCAACGTGATGGTGGACGCCAAGGACCAGTCAGCCAAACTGTGTGCCATGGAGATGGGTCAGGAGGTATAAAAAAACCAAATAGGCCACTTTATATTCCACAAAAGATTTTATACATCAGCAGTATGCGCTTCTGTCTGTATGTGTAAGCAATTGCCACAGCAGGGAGAGATTCTGCCTCAGAAATAGTCATTAATGCAATGTTGACTAGTCAATAATATGGTAATAATTTACACTACATTTGGGATAGTTTGAGACCATTTAGCTTTTGCATCATTCAAGTCCATGATACAAATTTAATTAAATCCATCACTCATTGGGTTTACTTGGGTACTTGAGGAACAACTACTATTATTTCACTTTCTATTTTTTTTTGCTGCTATTTGCCAGGAATCATTTTTGTCAGTAGTAAACACTGTTCTGCTCAGAGCCTTAATCATTGTGATGTTATTGTTCACAAATCAACCGTTTCTCTCTTGTTTTGCAGAAACAGTCTGCCGCCCAAATAGATGAACTGATTGAAGAAAGTGTGAAGGACATGATTCAGCTTCTCATTGCAAAGGTTCGACACTTCAACAACATATCAAAACAGTTCAACTGCAACTGTAGGGCAATGGTCAAAGACGTTTGTTTTCGGCCTTGTTTTTTTTTTAGTTCGTTGCAATATTGGAGGGTGTCCTGGCGAAGATTTCCAGATATGATGAAGGAACACTCTTCTCCTCATTCCTCTCATTCACGGTGAGACTTCAGAGTACAATATTCATCACAATGTGCTGATAAACGAAACATAAATAATAGATCAAGCTAAATGGTTGTCTAATTTCAGGTGAAAGCAGCCTCTAAATATGTGGATGTACCTGTAAGTTGCTCGTTGCGTGCTCTGACACAGCATGTCGCTCTGGTTTATCCCTCCCTGCCTTTTCAATACAGAGCTCAGTGATGTGCAGCCTAACTTACTCTGTTGTGTTTGCGCCTGCAGAAGCCGGGGATGGACGTGGCTGATGGCTACGTGACCTTTGTGCGGCACTCTCAGGATATGCTTCGTGATAAGGTCAATGAGGAGGTGTATATAGAAAGGTTATTTGATGTAAGTAATGCCTTCTCCTCCTCACACAAACGGGAGGGGCCTTCCAAAATGTGGCAAAACAATCAGGGCAGAGAGGGATAAGTCCCATTTTGAACAGGAGATGTTTCTGTGAGCTCTACTTCCTCTGTCTTTCTCTGTCTGTCTCTCTCAGCTCTCTGCTGCTGCCCTCTACATTAATGTTGTACATTGCCACAGTGCTTTTGGGCCTTTGTGTATTCGAAAAGTAATGACTTTTATTTACAAAGAGTCCATAAAAGCATCCTCAGAAAGGATTATCACAAGCAGTGCTTTCTGGAAAGAACAGAACAACTGTCCATATAGTGAAGCTCTGATAGTGCACCACTTGTACCCCTCTGTGCTTTCACACCTGTATACAGCAAACATGGCAGCCTCCAGGAGAGTAGACCGCCCACAGTGGAGCACCCAGGCTATTTGTGCCTCAACTCAAAATGCTGGGTGACCTACACACTGCTGGACACTCCTGGTGCAACACAGAGAGGCTGACATGTTGTATACCCTCTGTCATGTGCTTCCCAACCTGTGCAGTCTCAGATGCACTTTGCTAAGAGGCTTCAGTGGTTTTTGGCACTAGTCTTATTTTGTCTTTTTGTAACCACACCTTGTTTGTCCTTCCACTTAGCCACATAACACTGAGATTGTCTTCACCCACGGCTGCTCATACAGAATTACATCAAAAACAAAAAAATATGACAAGTAAAGTAAAGTAATGCACAAATCAAACAACATTTGCTAAAAAGCAAAGCATAGTACAAAGTGTCATTATCCAAAAACAGAACAGACTGAACTGAGCTGAAGGTTGGGAACCCCTGGCACAGAGGGTCAAGAGAGCACTGTCTTCCTCCCACATAATCCTGTCGGGATACATCATGAATGTGTCCTCCATGTGTACTACTGCGCATACAGCTGTGATGTCTGTGCCTCATGTTCATCTGAGCGGCCCGCACAGATCCGGGTCTCTGTTTTCAGACCTGGTTCTGTGAAGAGGCCTCTGAAAATGCCGTGTTTGGTTTGATGTTTTGTCTTCTGCACTGGGAGTTAGATCACTGGTATGTCAGAGTCAGGACTGTTGTCTATGACGCTTACTGTATGTCTATGAGGTCCACTCCTCTCATTTGCTTTCTCCCCCGAATACCTCGTCCGCACTGTCATGTTTACTTTGGAGAAACACTCGATCTTGTCACTGTTTTAGGTTTAGACAATGTTCTCCAGTCCGTCGCTTCCAGGATTTCATTTGAGTCCATCCCTCCATCTGCATGCCGACTAAATGTTGCACTAAATGTTGCATAAGGCTCTTCCTGGTCTCTCTTTCTTTCACTGGTTTGGATCTTTTTCTTGATTCTGTTTCTTATTAACTCCATTCCTGCTGCCTCCTCTCTTCAAAAAGTGGCACTTATCTCTAGTGTTGCGTTGCGTTGTTTTATCACATTATGTTGGTTGGCATGAGTTTTAGAGTCAGATAATCTTCCTGTGTACATCTCTTAGCATGACCCTCCTCCTCAGAGCATTTTGTACATACTCTACATAGAACAGTGTTTCCTGCCCGCGTGTGGATGGCACCCCTTCAGACGCAAGGCTGCTGGAAAAGTCTGTCAGTCATTTGGGCTTTGTTTGGGACATAAATAGACAGTCTTTGTGCTGTTAAAATGGATGCTGTGAGTCTTATGGCAAGAAATACCATATGCCCTAATAAGACCTTTCATGTTTAGAAGTTCCACATCTTAGGTAGTTGTGCTGGACTCAGGCTTTAGAGTTTTGAGCTACATTTTCTTTGTGGAATTTCCCCCACGGCCACTGTGGATCACAGTACAAATGAGTTTTTGAGAGCTAAACAGGGTTTATGCTCTGAACTATCCCAAATGGCTGAGACACTCCTCCTGTAGCTTTCAGTTTGCTGGGGTGACTCTTTCATGCAGGTGTTTCCTCTCTCTTCCGCACGTCCCACCTGCCAGGTCTGCATGCACTGCACGCTCAACTGGACTGTGAAGTGGACAGGCATCAACCAAGTATCAACTAAACTTAACACAAAAAAACACACCAAAGAGATCCGAAATCAACTTCATTCATATATTTGGGCCGTAAATATTTGCATTCCTGCCTACTCACAAGTTAAAAGTTGACTTATTTTATTCCAGTATGACAGCGTATGTTTCTTCGACTTTTGATGGTGCTGTTCTCTTGTAACTAAATGGAGCTGATAGATCATTAGTCTGGGGGAAGCTAAGCCAACCCTCCAACAATTCTTAAACAGGACCTATACAAGAAAATAGCACCTGTGCTCCCTGCCTGCCGACCATTTGCTCACTCATTCTACTTTCTTTTGCTAATGAACTCTTGTTAAAACTACAGTTTAATTTCAATCCCCGGTAAAGGTTTTCCATCTTTCACATAGATGAAATATATTATAAATAAGAGCTAAGTTTCCTACCGCCGTAGGTCTTAAGCTATCACAAGTTCAGACATACTCTGATCAGGCATAACATTTGTGACCAAGGACAGTAAAAGTCAATAGCGCAGAAAAGTCTCCTTTGTGGTGCTAATCCTTTAAAGACATTGTTTTATACTGGACCTGAAAAGTTAAGGCCACAAACATAGAGTCATACTGTAATGTTTTGCCTGATCTTTGTATTTTAAAACCATATGTTAATTTTCCCCTTGATATTTAGTTGTTGCATTGTTGCTAAAGTTGTTAAAACCCCTCTCTTCTCTAGCTCTTTTCAGTACAGTAGAGGTCTGTGTGAACGAAAAGTCTCCTGGTATGAGTGTGCGTGTCTTTGTGTATGTTTAGAGGAGCAAACAGTAAAATTTCAAACACGCCGCGGCAGAACTCTGGAGAAGTTTGCGTTCTCCCACAGGTGCAGTCCCAGAGCTATAGGCTCTGATGTTTTATTTAGTCAGAGGAGCTGTGCCAGAGATGAGAAGTACCGGTTATAAAATAACGCCATAATAAGCAAACAGCAACATCAACATTAACACTATTCATTTGCCTCTGTTTTTTGGAGAAGAAAGGCGTCACTCAAAACTCAATGTTTCTGTTTTTTAACATGCCTTTGTGTTATTTTACAAATCAGAAAGTATTCATATTATATCCCTCTATTTGTTATGTTGAAGTCCAATTAGGACAATGATCCAATTAGTATTTATTTATTCTTTTAAAAACAAATCCACTCTCCTTTCTGCATCCAGAGCAGTGAACAGAATTTACCACAGACATTAATCTTTATAAATGTCCCAAAACTGCATTCATGGAATTGATCTGCATTTGTTGTATTGGGTCTGACAATGAAACTTTACTATTACTTTTTTTACATTATCCCAAAAACATTTCGCAAAACATTTTAAATGTAGGGTACATTTTCTTCTTAGGGAGTTTTTCCTCCCAAGAAATTGATATCATGCAGCCACATGATAAATTGACTAAAATATAATTAGTTTTTTAAGCCGCTGAAATCAAGTTTGTATAATTAGGTGAACTAAACTACGGTAATGATGCAATTTTATTTGTTGGATTGACAAGCCTTAACAAACAGTCAGTCAAAAAACGTGACATATTTTCAAAAACAACTAAACCAAATCCTGAATAACTACCTCAGCTTCCTGGTTCCCAATGATGTAGTTTAAGAGATGTTATAAAAAGCTGCTGCCCATATAGAATTTAAATTTCAACTAATAAAACATTTCCCAGGTTGACCCCGTTAGTATATCAACGTTGTAGTTCCTCATAGCGTTGTGTTAATTGTGTTGACTATATATAATATTTCAATCATTGATGTTCCTCTTCCTTAATGTTCATTTGGAATATGAGCCTAGTTGTGTTGCTTTACAATTTCAACTTTCAACTTCAGCCTTTATTCCTGCCCCATAAAGTATTCTTTGCTGTAGTGTGTGTAGGCCTAAAGCTGTCAGTCTGTTGTGTCCATGTCCTGTGTGGGGTGAGTGTTTTGCTGGAGAGTGTCATGTTTGTGTTGCAGCAATGGTACACTGCCACGATGAACCTGCTGGGCACCTGGCTTACCGAGCGCATGGACCAGCAGCTGCACGTCTACCAACTCAAGATCCTCATCCGGATCACCAAGGTAATCCCAGAGCGCAGTATGTGTTTTATCCCACTGTCAAGCACAAATACAATATTAAAAGAAATTGTACTTTTAACAGTAGTTCTTGAATGCACTGCCTTTCCGTGACTATACAGAATATAGCTTATTCTCCTCTGCTCAAGTTTCTTGAAATGCCTGACGACTCACTTTGATTGAACCTTTTTTTTTGTGTGTGCAGAAAAAGTACCGGGACTTCCGTCTGCAGGGCGTGCTGGACTCCACTCTGAACAGCAAGATGTACGACACAGTGCGTAACCGGCTGACGATGGAGGAAGCCTCGGCATCGGTGCGGGAGGGCGGCATGCAGGGCATCTCCATGAAGGACAGCGATGAGGAGGATGAAGAGGACTAGACACAGCCCTGCCCTGCCCTCGCCCTCGAACACCCCCCACTTTTGACTTTAGCCTGGTTACCGATGCATGTACCAACTCAGATAGCCACTCTAGGACCTCTTTGTCAGCTCGAAATGCCTATGAAGGAACTAATAACTATTAAAAAAAAAGTACTTATACTGAGGAAATAAAAATGTAAAAAATAACCATGATTGGCAGTTTAGCTGTGTCATGATAAAGATAGCACCTATCTTTGATTCATTCATTTCTAAATTCATTTCTATGTGTTACTAAGCAATATGGAGAACCATTTGTTTGACGATGTTGAGTGAGATTAATAGTGTCCCTGTCCAATGCAAACCTATATGGCGCTACTTTGTCGTATCTACATTCATAATGGTACATTGTCGTGAAAATGAGTGTGTGGACCCTTTTATTTGTCTCGTCTGTTTTAAGTGAATGCCAACTGCTTCAAACTGAAAAAGAAAACTTCTGTATTTATTTAAGGCTGTCGCAGATAAACTGTCGTCTACTGTTAACATCAACAGTAACTTTTTATCATGTGTCTGCGCTCTGTGCTCATCTCGATGACCAATTAGATACTGAACTCCAGTTCTATATGAGATGCAATATTGTCATAGCTCCATTTTGATAACGGGAGATTATATTTTTATTTCAACATGTAAGTTGCGTTGCACTTTTACAGAGAAAATGGCAAAATATTTTTTTTTTTTTTATGAAAAAAGTTGGTCTGTCTTTGTTCTGTAACTGTGTCGAATGAGATGTCTGGCATTTGTTTGGGTCTCACTGTTGTTTTGTATATATGATATAAATATATATAAATATAAAATGCTGTACATTGCATTCTGAGCCATTGCTGCATGCCTGTGGGTCCCCGCCCTCCCCCAAACGCTTTCTGTTTTCTGTGTCAACTAGCTGGTCCATTCATTCTTGCTTTTGCCTTATGAAAAGCCAACAGTTGTTATATGCAAGAGCTGTGGCCTCAAAATAAAACCATTGTACATGTGCATCTTCTCCTTTATGTTTGCTGCCAGCAGGGGGCGCCAGAACAACAGGCTGGAGGCAGAAGTGCCATTGCATCGCCAGTACATTGACGCATCCAAAACTCTTTATTTCGTGTACAGCGGTACAAATGACCTTTCAAATAACACCAGCATCATATCTCATACCATCTCTGTATGAACAATCTGCTATTATGTCATAAAAACGGGAGATATTAAGGAGAAAACATGTACATATTCATTACAAAATAGACTTTGAACCTGGCTCAAGTACTGGAAATCTGTGGAGTCATTTAGGTGGTCGATCTAAGGAGACCTGTGGACAAGGTACATTCTGTTAAGGTCCACATTACAAACAACTGCTTTGTATAAAAATATAAACTGATAAAAGCGTAAATTTACAGGTAAAGCCACCAAGAATGCACAAGTCAACAAAGCAACCAATGTTTACTGCAAAGTGGGAGTAACTATATGTTGAAGAAAATAAATTAACTGTGGACAAAATTACACAGGTGCCAATAGAAAGGAATGCTTAAGGTTAGTGTGGATACAGACTTTTAGCCTAAATAAATCAAAAATAAATCAATAGCATGCCAGCTTCCAATATCTGCACTAACATGAAACTGTTTTCAATTGTTGCCGATAAATAGACCACATAATAACCACATCTTTGGTTACAAATAAAGCATAAACCCGAGTAATAGCAGCAGTGCCTGTGCAAAATAACTCCTCTCATCGACCAGTCCTGGGCTCTTTGCAACGTCAACTTACAATGGACGTCCATAATCCAAAAAAATGACATGGAAAGCGCTTCCTTGTGATGAGGATCAATAGAAAGTAGATTGAAGGTGATTTTTGGCCTAAGCAAGCACCATAAATGTAAACAGACAAGGCACTGAATATTTCCAACGCAACTTCGAAAAAGAAACACGTCACAGCAGAGAAAGTAAGAATGAAGCCAGTGGCCAAAAGAAAAAGAAGAAAGCAATAGCCATGCAGAAAAGACTCGGTTACTAATAGAAATGTAGGGCTCAAAACAGAGTGGAACAACCAAAATATAATCTACAACTTGGAAATCAGTGACACTGACCAACGTAAAGCAAGACAAGTATTTGATTATATCATGTATGTACAGTAGCTTGTGATAATATATTAAATGGATTAGTAGCATGAAAAGAAGCAGGGATTACTTTGTGCTGGCCGGATCTCATCCGAAAACAGCGACGTTTGTAAAACCACATGATATGTTGCCAAAAACGAACACACTGTAGGCGTTGCGCTTAAACAAGGTTACATTTTGCATAGGCACTGCTCTGTGTAAATAGGTGACCATTGACTGTTGAGGTTAGTAACGTGGCAAAAAAAACATTAGATAATTAGATATATTTATAATGAGTTACAAATTAGGACTTTACAAAAGGGTCAGTGGACAAATAGATAAAACTACAAAGAAAAAAATACACTGGCTGAATATAATAAGATATTATATATATATGTATATATATATAATTTACAAAACAAGATAACAATATACATAAATCCCTGCTAAAGCAATAAATGTTCACATTAGATGCAGTAACACATTTAACATAAGCAATAATAATAATAACTACACGTTTTACAAGACAGTAGTGAGTTTTGGACCATATTTCCATCATATTAAGTGACATGTGATAAAACGAGGAGTGGCTGTGACTGAATGCATGCGCTGGGCTGCAGTGGTGAAGTGTGGTTAGACTGATTTAAATGGTCCTTCTGTGGTCCTCGTGGGTATCCGGGTTTGTCATTTTGGGGGTCATGAACCCAGATCTGTTGCCACGGCGATTGTTTTTTAGGCAGTAACACTGATAGGATAGTGCAAACTGGACAAAGTCGTTTCATCCTCGGTCGATCTTCAACTTAAAACAGGTGCAAACGCTCAGCAGGGTTACGCTTAAGACAAGAAGTAAAGGACGAAAAAAAAAAAAAGCATAAATATCAAAAAACTTCATCAGTATAAAAGTAATAAGGTTATTTGTTTTAATCAATAGTCTGGCAAAAAAAGGCCTCCGAAAAGTCATTGGATTTTTTTTTTTGTACAAATAAGTGCGAAATGTCCTCAGACGAGTGACTCCATGCTCTCAGCAGGGTCCGACTCATCCGCCATCACCACCAGCCCGTTAGTGTCCATGTGTAGCGGGCTCAGGTCGCTCTCCCGGTGGCTCACCAGGCTCAGCATGGCTTTGTATAGGTACTGATACTGCTCCTGTACACAGAAAAACACTCATCATTATTCAGCAGGGCAAACCTAGATCAATAAAGACACAGCTTTGGGTTGCTTGTTTAGTGAGGTTTGCATGGAAAAAGCAAACAACTTTTGATGTAAATCTACTTGTTTTTGTGCTGCCAAACAGAATGAAATATGCAGCTCGAGGCACTATAACGTCAGACAAAAAAAAGAAAAAAAAGATTTCAAAGTCAACTCTACTACAAGTAAAAAAGATTCTGGCAACTTGAATAATGACTTAAAACATTGTCTGTTGTTTATGTGGAAAAGTAGTTTACTGTTGTGTCTCAATCAATCAATATTTTAAGCAATACAAACAACAATCAACTGTTAACCAATGACGTGATGTTAGTATTGCACTAAAAGTAAATTATATTTATTATACAGGAATGATCTGCTTTTGTTATGTTTATTTGCCCTTAATTCTGTTTTTAATCGCCATAATGGTCCGTAACACCCCAATGTGGAGACAACCTGTAATCAGTAACTATTAATTCTACTAATGCTGCAGAGGAAGTAACTTCTTACTATATCAGTGAAGACGCCCGGTCTCATGAGGTTGATCATCTTGGCGACCTGATAGATGTCCACCGATCCCTCATTCTCCAGCTGCTGAGACAGAGTGGTGAGGGCACACAGCATCCCCGCAGACACTGCCCCATACCTGAAGCAAAAACATATCACTCAGGCTGTGCAATGCATTGAATTTGACTCAAATCATGGTTAAATCTACAATTAATATTCATTATGAGCATGGAAGATTTCCCCATTGACAGGTCTAAATCTATTCTGTAGCAGCAGTTGCTTTTTGGAAGGAAGTTTGGACTTTGGAGGAATAAATTGGAAACTACTTTGGGTTAAATGTATTACATTTTTATTCAATTGGTTTAGCTTTTTTTTTGATAAGTTCATTACTAAAGTTCTACAAATTCAACTAAATCAATTCAAATTGAAAACTGAGATCCATGAATAAGAGATAATAATAAAAACACATCTACAATGCCTGCCCTCCCCTTTAAAATCTTTACTGTCCTGTTGACCTTTTATGGTTGCTAGAGTTGTCAGCATCCAAAACATTCAGCAATTTTCAAATGAATGATCTGACAACTCTTTTTGCTTTTCCTGTCTGGGACCGGCACGGGCAGATTGTAACCCCCTGTTGCAGGACAGATCCCAAGATGCCATTATCTCATGACATTGATGAAGTCATTTCCCAGCCATAAAAGATGGCAAAAGTTTAACGTCTAAATTAAAACGCAGATTAGCATCTCGGTGTGCATGTGGCGTGTTGTAAATTACAGCAGAAAGCAGCCTGGTGGTTTAAATGGAGCACTAATTGTCAGGGTATCCCGTAATGAAGACAACATGCTGATGCTGCCACTAATCACGGTGGAGCACTGGGAGAAAGTACATTAACTAAAACTAGAGCTTGAGCACAATTACACGCAGGCCAATGCTGATTAGGCAAATGTTGGTTTTGTTAATAGATCAAATACACTATTCAAACGGCATTATATCCACTACGGTATACACTCATTCAAAAGTGCCAACGAATATAAAACAAAACTGAAACTATATATTGCCAGTCAATCACTACAGGACATTACAATTGCCCTGCACAGCGTCCTGACCCAGTATCTTTGGATTAAATTATAGTTGAGACTTCAAGCAAGACCGTCTCATCCCACATAAGTGACCTAACAAATGCGCTAAGTGTGAGTGATGAGCAAAAATCCCCACAAACACACCCCTTCCTCCGTCGGGACTGAGAGAGTACCCGCTTGTAGGTGCCGGGATAAGCTCCACTTACTCGTCATGTACAATAGTGGGACCGTCCCGCGTCATGGCCTCCTCCTTGATGACACTGATGAGCTCGAATGCGCTGCTGAGCGGGGCATCGGGGTTTGGCCACTTAGGGCACTGGAAATGTCTAACCTCTAACACATAGTCATCCTGCAAAAGGCACCAAATACATTTCAGTAAATACAAAGGGGATACAGCATTTACAGTTTTCAGACGTCTTGATCCTTTTAACTTTATTACGGATAAGCCAAACATTAAAATCACAAAATCTAAACCCTTCAGTGATGCATATAATATAAAAAAGGGGAATAAAAGACTTCATAGAGATAGAGAATCTTAAATAAACCTTATACAACTACAGCAAATCTCTTTCATTTACTGGAGGGGTATAAATAGACTTCCTGCATTCCCTGTAAGAGCGGCGAGTGAATAGATTGTTTACCTGCGTGGCCTCCAGGATGAAGTCGTGGATGATGATCTGCTCCTCGTTTGACAGGCACAGTCTGTCTTTGCTGATCAGAGTGACGGTGAAGGCAATACAGTTCATGGCCTCCTCACGACTGGGCCAGTACACAAACTCATCCTCTGCCTAGACACAACGCACGCAATGCACATTAACCGATACAATGAGCGTCAAAAACATTATAAAGTCAATCAAATAAATGTAATTTCAATCCAGGGGGAAAAGTGCGAATAAAAAATCAATACATGTGATATGAATAAACTGTCACCATGTTTTCACTGTTAAGTTATTCAGTTATGCAAATTGTATTTCACATGCGAAAATGCACTTTACAGCACAGTAATAGCATAGTAATAGGATGGAAATGGAAATTTACATAAAAGTAATTACATTATAACTACTAGAGATAAAGCACTAATTCAGCGTTGTTTGCTTCCGCTATCGATACTGGGGATTTGAGTATCTGCCGATATCCGATATTAACCAATAAAGTAAAAGAGGCTGCTGTGAGTGAAAAAGTGAATATTTCTCTTTTCTCCATTTCAAGATCAATAAAGTAAATAAATAAATAAATAGTTTCTTATGATGTTACAGATCAGTTGTCAGTTATATCTATTAATAAACTAACAACGATCATTGGACTTTTAGGTTGCATTTACATAAACAACTCACATAAAGTGATCCAGTTACTACAACTTGTGCATTAAAAATATGTTAGATCAGTTATTAATCAACAGCACATTGTGAACTAAAATACCAACACTTGACCACTCCAGCAGTGGTTATGTGATTTTAGTAGACTTCTTTAGGCATTTACATCCTGTTTTTTGACCCAGCGCTAGCATGCTCCTGTTAAGCATTAGCATGAAGTTTCTAGTCACGGTTTTGCGCAGCGATCAAAAATACATTTGCGGAGGTTTAAACTAACTCAACGATTGAATTCTCCGTGTTCTAAGCTTAAAAATGACATAGCCTGCAGCACGGGTAGGCAAGTTTGTGTCATGGAAGGACGATTTTCTTCATTTCCAAAACGCCAAGGGCCGAAACTCACAATTGTAGCCCAAAATAAAGCCTATTTTTTCTACAAATATACTTTTTGCACATAATATATGACCTAATGGGGTGTTTTGCTGGGAAATGTGAAAATATTGACATTGACACAGTCCTTTTCACGTATTTGGTCTCTGATTTATGAATAAATGTTTCCTCAAAATTCTCTTGGGGGCCAAATGTTTTATGCTGGAGGGCCGAATTTGCCCCCCGGGCCTGACGTTGCCTACCCCTGGCCTACAGCGTGCCCATATTCACTTGATGAGTGCCAAAAAAGGTATTGGGTCAGTATCAGATATTGGTAGCTGATACCCAAAATCATGTTTTTCCCAGTATCAGCTCAGATATCCAATTCCAGTATCAGTGCATCCCTAATAATTACAAGGAGAAGGGGCACACCTAATCTATTTCAAGGTCATGTGATTTTAATAGATTGTAAATGATCAGTAAACACAGTAAGCGTTCTCCCAATAAGAGCATTAAGAACAATACATTATCCCTCTTTATCTTTAGTTACTGTGCTATTTACTCCCCCCCCCCCATGTTATTCAAGTGTGACCACAAACACATACCAGTCCTTGGTTGTCAGGCAGCATTACAATAATCTGAGCATTATGGTCCCAAATCATCCGCCAGAAGTCCGTGGTGGTGTGCGGCAAAGGATGCTGGGTAATTATGAACTCATTACTGCGGTAGTAGCCCTGAGAGGTAAGAGGTGAAATGTCAGCAGTTAGGTAAGGGGCTCTATTATGTACGGCACAGTAAAAGCAGGGGAAACTGGGGACTGTACCATTATGTAGGACGCATTAATATAATCTGTTCCCTTCATCCCGGGCAGAGTGGTGAGTCCCACCCTGGCTCGCTCCGCTGTGGAGACAACGCAGATTGAAGAGAAAAAAAAAACAAAAAAACTCCTCGATATTGTTCGGCTGATAATGCACACATTCATTACCGCTCCTGCTGTTGCTATAGAAACAAGTATCTCATTCTTACCCCGACCAGGGTTAGAGCCGAGGACGCACGGAAAGATTAACTTATAGGATTATGGAAATGGTTTCTAATTTAGGAACGGTCCTTAAAGATTTAGGCTGGAAAAAATGGGAAAGAGCGGGGAAGCTATTCTTAGAAAATCTCGCTACCTCTTACGAATATCACTGCAAAAATGATAAAGCGACAATAAACAGAGGTGTACATATCCTGAATTTAAGACACCTGCCTTTCACTGATGGTCATGTATAGACACCCATCCTAATAATTAACATGTTTTCCATTCGAACTTGATAAAAATGTGCCTACTATATGACTTATGATTGTAATGAATATGTCAGCCCTAGCTCTATCCCTGTGATCTAGGCTTTGCATATTGTCAGACTAAAATAACTGCACCTTCACATATTCTGTCAATGTCTGACTGTTTCGTTGTACTTTAAAGTGGCAATCATACACCAAACCACTGCTGACTAATCCTTTGCTAAAACCGATATGCTTTTGGCGAGACATTTTCTCAATCAACCTGTTTATTGTCAAAGTGAACATTTGCAGTTTAAATTATGTTTTTTAACCTTGTAACACTATCTAAACAAACCTATGTTGCTGTTTGAAAACCACCATCAGAGATAGCTGCGCGTCTTTTACAGCTCAGAGCGTTGAACATGGCCTTGTATGCATAAACCGCAGCCTATACGCTATAGTTAATGTGCACACACTCCACTCACAGGGAACCACGGAGGAGTTGCGGTTCTTCTCCTTGTTACTGTCTTTGTGGGCGCTGAAGCACTCCACGAAACGAGTGTTGCACTGAGACAGCAGCTGCAGAGAAAAAAAACATACAGGGGGAGAAAAAAAAAAGATGAGAGGAAAGAAAAGTACAGTGTTTGAGTCTCCAGAGTCACTGTTTAAGCACCGTGCTGCCAATATGTCAACAAAAAAACAAATGAGGACGTGCGTGTGGCTTCTTAAAATAGTTGAAATAGATTACTAATTAAAGTACAATCCCATAGTTTGTGTGCTTCTGATAGACACAGTGATCGTAGACGTGGTGGTATAGCTAACTAACGCACTGTATTAGAAGAATGTCGAAGGAAGCAACATGAATTGACTTTGATAAAAGATACTGAGTCAATCCCCAAAGTGCATCTAAAGATTCAATAGATGTCAGCTAAAAAGAAGCAAAGAAGACTTTAATGTTCTGAGCTTGAGTGCATGGAATATTTCCTAATTAAAACGACCGTGTACAACCTCTCATCTCAGGTTTGGTCAAAACATAGTATACATCCATTTAGATAGACTATTGTTGAGATTAATTTGTGGTACAAAGCAGTGAATATATAAAGCAAAGATATCAGTCAAACGACTTCAAATACTGCTGTTGGTATTTGGTCTCGGAAGCTTCACAGCATCAAAAGATCAGCGTTTAATTAGTTATTCCTGATTTTGGCGAGGCTCAGTAAAACATTTATTAATGCCGTAGCTCATCATGCCAGAAATAACTCAACAGCTACATATCTTATCTGTGTTTTATTCATATGGGGTGTGGTTCAGTCTAATAAGGTCATTTGGATATATATATATTATGTATCTATATTTCTGCTGTTGTAGCATAGTTGCAAGTAAAAATGAAAATAACTTTTTTCGGTATTGGACTTGAGAGGTGCTTCGTGAAACCATTGAGCACGCTTCTAACAAGGCTCAGATCTGAAGGATACCTCTCCTCTGTCAGTGGTGTATGGACAGCTTATCTAACGCACAGCAGAGCACTCACCCTGAACTGCTTCTCCAGTCGAGTGCGGCCGGACGAGTTGGGCGTCAGGATGCTGTTGACATAACTGTGCAGCTGACAGGCTGGCACCTCCGTCTCCAGGCCCAAAATGGCCTCCATCAGAGCATCGTGGATAAAGATGTACTGCTCCTGTAGACAAAATATACACGTTTTGAGAGTGGCACGGAGCAAAACCAGAAACGGATTCATAGGAAAAAATAGAGTCCAAAATTGAGATAACATTAATGCTTTCAAAACCCCCCAAAACAAAAAAAACTTACTAACCCACCTTACTAAACTTACTAACCCAAGCAACACAGTAGGTAATGTGGCTCTTTGGACACTGTGTGCTACAAATACAGGCGGATTAGACTGAAAATGGATAATGCTTTTCTTTTTTAACCCATACGATTCAACGCTCAGTCCCAACAGAATGAAAAGCAATAAAAGAAGATATTGACTTTAAGAACTTCTTTTGAAGACAAACTGCATACACGGCCATGTTTACATAAATAAAAAGTGAGCACTGAAAGAATTGGTTCAATATCTCGGTAGGTTAGAATCAGGGCAACTAATGAACTCTACAGAGACCCATTTAGGAGTAGTGAAAGTGCTTATACGTAAGAAATGATCGCTTAAAAGGGGTATATCTCACAAATGACTACATTGTACTACGCAGATACAGAAGAGCCTCCACCTACTTGAGTGGAAATTGCTCAGTGGAAATGTATATAATCCCTTGTAGAGTTGACTTTAGACTTCATTGTCCCCGTAGTGAAACTGAACTGGCTGGCAAAGCGCCCATAATTAGTATGTAGTGTAACTAATACAAAATGCGGCGATAACAACATAATGGCTGATTGACATTTCTCCAGTTTACTTCTTTGCCAAACAGTTGAAATGATGATGCACGAGATTTAGCCTAAGCTTACAGTTTTCATTGTGCTGTTTAAGCACACACTTGTCGGTTAAGTACGTGTTTGCTGTAAAACAAATTCTGCTGCAACACATTGAGTAATTACGAGATGATTAAACTCAGAAACATCTGTGTATTGTAAATGAGAGAATGCAGCGCTCGGCAATGACTTTTTAATGCTTACAGAAGTATCCGGCCTAATGAGGACACCCTCCTGACAGTGCAATCAAAGTAATAACGGATGCGCTGATTCATCAATTATTTAAATCAGCCAATAACAATGATAACTTTAGAGTGTATGGTGTGTGCAACGGACGCAAGGCCCAATCATTCTAACCAACACAAAGTCTGGAAGTCTCTGGCAATTTTGTGACACAGTTTGTACTTGACTTGTGAAGTTTGTCTACATAAAATATGCCTCAGCAAATCACGTACATAAGAAGTGGTTTACAGCAATATAAAATGGGTGTTGTAAAGTAGCCATCTGGACTGTACAGTTTACCGAAGCTTCTAGTAGTGTTGTGACTCTTGACTAGCTTTTCCTTGGCACCTTTTCCCATCTTGCGCATTCATGAATTTGTAAAACATCGTCTAGCATGTTAGCAGTAGCCTTGATCTTTGGACTTAAGTCAAATAGCTGCGACCAACGCTTACAATCACAAGAAAAGAACGTTTTCCTGACCAACCCCCTGGGCCAAAATGTTTCTGTTCTACATTCCGTTGCTGTTTGTTTGCAACAGAACTGGTGCAAGCGTGACCTTTAGCTGCGCTCGGAGCCTTTAACGAAATAGCTTTCCAAAGCCCCACATCCATCTTTAATCACACATGACCTTTTCAGCATTAAAAGCAGTAATGTGCCCCCCCCCCCAGCCTGCTTCTCTTACCTCTGTTTGGACCAGGTAGTTGCGTTGTGTTCGGATGTGTTTTAGGAAATCCAGGACGCTCACTGTGCTTTTGTCCTTGATCTGTTGCAGCATGCTGTCAATGACGATGTATGTTCCCGTGCGGCCCACCCCTGCACTGGAAAGCACATAGGAAAGCTTTTACGCACCAGAATGCACCTACAGGGGGAGCTCTTAACCACCAAGTGCGTTATATTAAGAGGGGAGTTAATTTGTCTCCGGGGGGTACCTGCAGTGCACCAGGACGGGGCCCATGTCCGCAGTGCGAGCCGAAGACGAGCGCTGGATGAAGGTGAGGACGGGGAGTGTGTACTCCGGGACGCCCATGTCAGGCCACTGTGTGTAGTGATACTGCACCACGGTCCGCTCGTTCTGGCGCCCTTTCGGGTTCCCCTTCTGACCCTATGAACATAAATATACACACAACTTAGACTGGAAATGAAGCTGTTTTGTATTATCTTAAGTGAATGTGCTGCTACATAATGAGTCAAGATTAAATACAGTACTATTTGGATACAATAATTCACTTATTATATCATTATTATTTTATCAAGGATGATGCCATCAACATAGTTACAATTCAGGTTTGCTGCTGATGCGACACATAAAGAGCTTCTAGGTTCTTCTGGTTGGGCCTTTCTACACATTTAAAAACACTCTAGAGAGGTGGTTTTATGCTTTTTCCAGGTATTTAGTAATAATTCATCTTTATCACTATCTTACACTTGTTGGTTAGAAACTGTAGTAGTTTAACTTCACAATCCTCTGAGCGAACAAAAATAGGCTACTCCCACTCCTCCCCTCCTCTTGCTCCCCTTTGCTGTGCAGCCGTTTCAATGAAGAACGAAGACAAACCACACTGCTCGGCACGTGTGGCTGCATTGATACTACGACAAGTCTTTTCATTTTGCGAGGAAGGAGATTAAACATAGCAAGAGATGAAGAGGTGAGGAAAGCATTTCCTGGATACGTGCGACCTCAGGAGGAGCTTTTTAGAAAAACATGTTTTTTGGGAATTGCCGCCGTGATGCTAATAAAAGCCACTGGAGGAGATCCTAAGATCCAGCAGCTCGAAAGACAACTCCTGGTTTGTTTTTTTTGATGAGAGAACAGAATTGTAAAAAGCTCTAAAAAGGTCTTTTGCAAAAAAAATCCTTCTCCTTAAAAACTAAATTTCATGCAATGTGCAAGAATAATAAGTCACAACTACAACCTATCTACAACAATAACAGACAGGTATTATCTTGTTAAACTAAAAACAACAACAATATAATATCAGAGCAAGGGTTTACAGATTTCTGATAAAATCCTTACCTTTTTCATTTTTGTGTTCCTTATAAGGAAACGCCTCAGTGTGTAACAGGCGTGGACTTTGGTGATCTTCAGTGTCACTACTATGTTTCCATATTGCTCGCTGTTCTCAGTTGGCCAGTACTGGTCACATTTCCGCTACAAGACGAGAAAAATGAGTTAAAGCTAAGCAGGTTTCAATATGGCTCTACACTGGTCATACATTTTCGCTAGTTTCAGCCAAAATGTCTGGCATACCAAAGAACACAGCCATACGCATTCTGTTTGGACAAATGGTGGGAGTCTTAAGGCTGAATGTGTAAAAGCAATTCACTCTGTGCATAACTTCAAATCATAACAAAACCGCCCAAGAAGTGACTTCCTGTTTCGATCAAGCATGCTAAAATAAAAGCACACATCGTCTCATTGACTGGTTCAGCAGGTACTTGCAACATTACAAGGATGTAATTAAATACACAGATTTTAAGTGTGTTGTCTGTTAATAGTTAGGCAGAAAGAAAGTTGAACTAATGAACTGCTGAACTAATGAATAAGATGGTGCTTTTATTTTGGTGTGCTGGATAGAAACAGGAAGTCACTTCTTGGGCGGCGTTGTTATGATGAGGTTATGCAAAGAGTCAATTCTTGCTTGCCCTTCCATAACACTATTAAGCATGGTGAGAGAAACTGCAACTAAAACATACCCGCCCTTTTTCCACTAGGTTGGTGATCATGACAATAATGCAGGTGTTCTGCTCCCAAACCATCCTCCAGAAGTCTTCAAAGGTCGACTTCAGGGGGCCTTGAGCTGCGATGTAAGCTCTGGGCTGGTTGTAGCCCTGAAACGAAACATAACAACTGATTTTCAGAAACATATGTGATCAATAACCCGCAAACCAAAAACTGCCAGTGCATTTCCAAATCCGATGGTGAACTTCTGCAACTTTCAAAAACCGCTAAAAGACACGCTCGATAAAATAACTCAAGCGAAAGTGTTTGTAGGTGTCTGAGAGCGAGACAGATTCTTCTCAAACTAAAGTCTGGGTCATGTTGATAGTCAGTACTCACATCCACATAGTTGCCGTTAATATAATCTGAGTGCTTGGCATCTTTTCCTGCTAGAGCCCGCAGCTTCACTCGGCTGTGGTCGTCTGGGGACAGCAAAGATTAGGGAGAATAAGTGCTTCTATACAACATACTGTGGGGCGCCACTTGTACATAATTGAATTTTGCCGAAATAAAGGCGTTTTGCAGCCGACTCACAGGCCACGATGTTGATGTATCTGTTTTTGTGCTTGTTGTCGAGATGATTGGAGTGCTCCGCTGTGATTTTCAGGTCTGCTGTGCAGCGCTGGACCTCCTGGCGAGAGGAAAAACACACGTATTAGGAGCATTTTAATACTGTTAACTGTTATGAATCAAATCCGCCAATGTGAACCGTAGCATAAAGCTCTGCACTGCTGTTTTTTAATACCATGGGTCCAGGATTAGGCTCCCTCATTAGCTTGGATTTAGTACATGAATTAAAAGCTCCATTCTTTGCTAACGTTTACCTTTTTGAGCTTTTACGTAATGCTTTATTCATGTTTGAGTAATCTTGCATATTCAGTCACCTTCCCAAGAGACAGGGAGACTGAATAAGCATACGTTCTTTGAGATCCATTTTTATCCATAAATAAATATTGGGATTAAGTTAAGTTTTTTTTTAATCATTATCATGCAACAACCTGGCCCAAAGCATCATTCATCCTCATCTTGGTCAATGAGATATTGTGCGGTCCCTTTTGAAAATAAACATCACACCATAATATGGGCCGAGAGGTAAAGCCACAAGAGATTTGAAGTTCTGAACTATTTCGCCCCTTTTCTTTCCATAGAACAACTCAGAAAACAACTCGACTGCATCTTTAACAGGAGGTGTGGAGCACGTGTTGTTTTGCATCAAATGACCCCAATTAGCAGGCCTCCCCTGGGACGGGCCTTGTGCCCTTGTTTCCTAACCTGGTGGAACATCGGAGTGTGTTTTCATCCCGAAACACAGCAGACAGTGCGGCTCTAATTAACCTCCGTCTCTCTTGATCTTTCTCCGTGTCATTCTAGCCGCCATATGCTAACGATCGCTAAATGTCCTCGCACACGAGCAGGGTCTCCAAACCAGGCCAAATATGTGCAGTTTATGTATGTATTGTGAAGTGAGGCAGGATACTGTCAACTAAAAAGCATTTAAACTGTAAATATGTAACGGCTGCAGCTACTTCTGGTTTAATGACCGTCAATTGCAGCTCATTTACTTTCAAACCAGAGCTCAAAGATGTCATTTGAGCTATAGAGACGACATAGAATCAAGATGGGGAAGTCACTGAAAAGAGAACACAACTCTTCACCTGCCATGTATTTTAATGCCAGTCTCGAACACAGGGCGGCACAGTGTGAAAAAAAGGTGGTGTACGATAACTTTAAAAGGAACAGGCCACCGTTTTTCCATACTGAGATATGTTCTTATCTGAGCTTAGACGAGTTGATGCGTAACTGTCTGATCTGTGCGTGCGCGCAGTCATGCAAATGTTGTCGGCATATAGCCTCTCCCAGCAAAGGTGTAGCTCCAAACTGGGGTGAAGTAAGAAGCGACCAATCTGTTCCATGTTTTCCCAATTTAAATACAGTTACATGAAAAGTTACACGATCCAAGTCTAGTTACACAAAATTAAACATGTCGATTTTCTAAGCGGATAAAAAGGGGCACTATATTGTAAGACGTAATAATATTAGGAGCACTTTGATTTTTTTTTTCATCAGCTTAGAAAATCAACATTAATTTTGTGTAACGAGGCTTGGATCGTGTGAATTATCATGTGACTGTATTTAAATAGGGAAAACATGGAAGAGCTCGGTCACTTCTAACTTCACCCCGTTTGGAGCTATAGGGATATGCTCGGAGAAGCTAAATGCTGACAACATCTTTGGTCTTTTTGCGTGTATGAGCGCACGCACAAAGACCAGACAGGTACGCATCAACTCGTCTAAGCCCAGGTAAGAACTCAGTATGGAAAAACGGTGGCCTGTTCTTTTGTTTTTGTTTTTTTGCATTTAAACAATTTCCAATATTATGTTTTATTGAGGCTTTTTTCTACAATTTAATACCCCCTTAGCCTTCACATTTCTTGTACTGCAACTTCAAAAACAAAAACAAATTCTTATATTTAATTACATTACTCCTCCTTTTGGACAGCGATGCCCAGGGCAGCAGTGCAGAAAGGAAACTTAAAAGAATGTATGTGCCGGCAAACATGCCAATCAGTGCGTGGAAGGAAAAAAACAACAACTTCTAAAACAGGACCGGGGCAAAAATGCAAATAAATTATGAAAATCATAAGAACTGAACTTTACAAAACTTTTAGTCAGATGGAAGATGATGTAATTTTGGAATACATGATGAGCTAATATTGCATCAGCTGATATTGCATTTTAATGACCACATAATTAGAAAAGACTAGTCAATTTACATGATCATAATCACGTTATTCCAGGAATTTTTCCCTCTAATAAAACAGGCAAATCCCCCAAGATAGCAAAACTAGGGCTTAAACTGTGAAAGACATCCATTTGATAAAAGAGCTCTTCTTTCCCCCGAATCACTGACCATTGAACCACGTGTCAGTGAGATCACACCAATCCATCAGCCGCCAAACAAAACCACAGTGTAAATGTTACAGACGGGACGTACCTCAAACTCCTCGGAGAAGCCTTGCAGGTTGTTCTTGTATAGCTCCATCACGTGTTTAACAAACTGCTTCACAGGGACAGCCTCCATGTCATCTGCAGCATACACACATACAGTTAGCGTGCTGCAATGTGCCAAATCCTCGCAAGCTATGTACTGTATTTTCCTTGTTGTTTGCGTGCGTGACTATGTCTTCTGGCGACACACAAGAGTCTGACGCCATAAATCATTTTTCGATTCTTATGCAACCAGCCAGCAAATGTACAGCACGGTTTGTTAACCCCTAATCAGACGCCCGCAGTGACTTGAAATGAAACACAGAGAAAGAAAGAAAAGAACTGCTGTCATTTTGAGTGCAGCAGGCGCTAGCTTCCAAATGCTGCCGACTCATAATGGAACATAATATTAACTTTCAGAGCAGGATCTAATGACAATACTTCAATCATAAAGGACAGAGAAGACAATGAAACTGCTTTAAAGGGATATTTCAGGATTTTTGACATCGGGCCTCATTTCCTAGTTAACCAGAGTGTTGCTGATTTCAGGAGATTTTATTAATTTTAATTCATGCAGTCCTTATATTTGAAGATTTTAGTGGCGCTAGGCTAGTGCTAGGCTAGCGCATGTCTATGGTAACTAGTAGCCTGCATTAAAAACCTCTTCAAAATCATCGGATCGTCCTCCAAACGTTAAACTGATTGGTAGAAAGCCATTGTAGTGTAGTAATGCAAACTACTGTACTGTAGATCCGGTAACCTAGCAGATCACTCCGCCGCTGCGTAGCTTACAACTAGGGATGGGCGGATCGATACCAAAGTATCGATATATCGATACCAAACGGCTACTTTTTAAGTATCGATATTGGGCAAAAAGTATCGATACTAATTTGCATATGTAAAAGGAAGGCGGGGCAGCAATTGTCAACACAAAAGGAGGATTTATTTCTTTGTTTTGAGCCAAAACAGTTCACAACAGCAAAGGATTGAACTGAGCCAGGCATATCATTCTGGTTTAGGTTCTGTTTGTCATTTAAGTATTAATTTTAAATGTTGTTTATGTATTTAATTTCACATTAACATTGTTTAATTAACCAGTTAAAGTAATATAATTTTAATTGACCAATTAATTATATAAAACAACCAGTTTTAGAAATGTATATTGATTGAAATACATTCACCCATATGAAATGACCAGTATTGGTATCGGTATCGACAAAAAAGACCCCAAATATATCGGTATCGTATTGATTTCAAAAAATGTGGTATCGCCCATCCCTACTTACAACCAGGAAGCTGATGCTGCTCAAATATAAGTTCTTCTAAATGCAAAATGGTTATATTTTTAAAAATTATTCAGTCAACACAGACATTTATATCGGTAGTCTGCTGTTGTAAGTGATTTGCCTCAGGTGCTCTGTGCTGGGGTCAGACTGTTTTAATTCTGGCTACTAGTTACCATAGACATGCGCTAGCCTAGCAGTAGCCTAGCACCACTAAACTCTTCAAATATAAGGCTGCATGAATAAAAAAAAAATAATAATGATCTCCAGAAATTAACAACACTCTGGATAACTATGAAATGAGGCCCTGTGTTAAAAACAAACTACAATGTGGGAAATCACTACATGAGCATCAACTAGTAATGATGCATGCTGTACATTTCTTTAATATTATATAACTGCAGAGCATGTGGTTGCGTTGTTTGGTCTACAATATACACCTTCCATCTTCAATAAAATGTGAACTGCTCTAACTTTGATAAAACATAGCTTAGTTCTTGCTTAAATTTGCTCCGTGCACATTTATCCTATTTGCATTTTGGCTTTACACAGCATCTTAACTTTTGTCAAAGTAGATATTTGAAGCATTCATAGCAGGGATCATCTGGAGCCATCAATCAAATACGAAGGTACATTGCACAAAAGCCGATGTTTGATCAGTCTGGTCATCATTATTCGAGCTCAATAACGCAGAGGACCCAGGTGCCGGTCCTGGGCAACGCTTAAAGTAATACGTCCACACAGCTGGGCCCTGAAGGACTCCTGTTTGCCTCAGCGGTTTCAATAGAAAAGGTGACATTGTGGTCATAAATCTGTTCATTTATCAAAACGTCTCGGCTCTATTAGAATAAAGGGCTTTTGGAGTCTGATGAGTTCACAGAATCACATAGGGTGAAATGTGGCTCCAGGACTAAGACATTAAGACGAACTCGGCTTCATTAGTCAGCTAAATGCTTTACAATAGATAAAATAGAACCGCACTATGTTCTTCACACTTCAGGAGGATCATTAATTCACTTTATTCTGTCATTGACTTTTCCAGTGTCTGTCATGAATAAAGCAAACCGGTGGTAAAAGCCGTGACAATTTTACACATCAACATTCTTTTTTCCTCCATGAGCTCGGACTTAAAATTGCTCTTGCCCTGTTGAACTAAAAAACATGTGAAGGAGGATAAAAGAGGACAGATAATAAAAGGTATGGATGTGGAATCGATACGGGCATCATCACCACTCTGATATCACTGAGCCGAGACGTCCCTGAGCACAGGAGAGTAAAGCTTCATATTGACCAGCTGCCTACACTTGCCTTTCTCAACACTAAAGCTTAGAGAAGACACTCGCCACAGCTACAAAAGAGGAATTCTCTGTGGAGGCAACAAAGACTTTGTGTTTCAATTTAGATCTAACATAAGTTTGTTATATCCCTTTTACACATTATACAAGTGGCGTATAAACTTTTGCACAATTGATTTCTTACTGAACTAAAGAGACTGTCTAATGTTTAGTTTCCATGAAAAATTAAAGTAATTTCACTTTCATCATTCTCAAGTAGATTCTTCTGCTTGAAGTAAGTTTGACTGAAACGTATGCTAGTCGTTCCCCAACATAAATAGAGAAGACTTCCAAATAATTTACACACAAATAGGAACTCGCATGTGATTGAGAAAAAGACAACACCAAGCACACTGTTGAAATGTATTCAGTTTTTAGCCACATCACTAAGCTCTAGCTCAACGTAATATAATAATATTGAAAGGAGGGCATAAAACATTAAAACAACATATTTCACGATTCTCCAACTGCAAAGTAAAAAGCCGTCTTACCTGGGATCGGGATGACAGGTATGCTCTCATTGGCCACCACCCGCGGGGAGCTGCTCTCCTCCACATAAAAGTGAGCAGTCTGGAAAAACCTCCTGCAGGGACACACGGAGAGACGCAGTGAAACCAACACCCGCAGCCACGCATGAAGTAACAGCTAAGTCTATTAGGGATTCGTTATCCCATTGTTCTCAGATCTGGTCTGTCAACATGAGCAGCTGAATGCTGAGTACAATGACATGGGAAAGGAGCAAACTGCTAATGAAAAGTCCCCAGTATGCAGGGCACAGCTGATTGGGCACAGATAGGGCTGTTGTCGATAAGGAGACAGAAGGAACGCTTTCTGAGCCACTACAGGGACCAGGTAAACAAACCACAGCCACACAACAACGCCGCCGCTGCTGCCGTCGCAGCTAAAATTAGCTTCTCTCAAACTAATCCAAACACGATCTGTCTGCAGGCCATCAACAACCCACTAAGAATGTGGCTGTCTGGTCCATGAGGAAAAAAGAAGCATTTCAGCTGGACAGTTCTTTTGGACTGCTCAGTGATGCTCAAAGAGGAGAATTAGAAAGTTAAAAGGTATGAAGTTTGAGATAAAAGTTCATGATGTGAACCTAACTTCAGGCAAGAAATAGTAGTCTCTAAAGTGGGATTTGCCAGATGGATTGCAAAAGCTCAAGGGAATTTCCCGAAGAGCAGAGTGCAAAGACCATTCAAGCATTCCAATAAGTGAACAGATTTTGACCAGTATGAGACAATACTTTCTCTATCTCCAAGTATCTAATTGTATATACTGTACATGCAAAAGACTTTTAAAATATGATTCTAATCTGGTGCAGTCCTACCTGTACTTGATGCAGAGCAAGGAGCAGATACTGGTCATTCTTTAAAACAGACAGGACAGAAGGACGTAGAGGAAACAGAAAGATAGAAAGGAGTAAAGGGAGGAGGGGGAACACAGTGGTTTGCATCACTACCTCTGGTCTAATGGCTCCCTGTGGGCGCACATGAGCTGGTGCTAACTAGCTGCACACGCTACACCAGCTCCTCTGAGGGCAGAGGTGCAGCATGCACAATGAAAACTACAGAATGTCTCACTTTGCATGCACAGCATGTCTGATCTATAGACACCAAGTTCATATCAGGCCACTCAAACTATGAAATAACAAAGTAGTCCACTTCAGACACGGTCAGAGAATGTATAAGTTTGTGTTTTACAATAGAAGGAGTGAAACATCTGTGCACAGCTGAAATGCTGCAGTTTAATGGCTGCACTGTCACCAAGGAAGGCTTTCAGAGCATGAAGAGAGTGAACGAGTTATTTCATCCTCAATCATGCTCTGGTCCCTGGGGGAAGCGCACGTTGTCTGAACTGTCTGGACTGTCACAACAACAGCTGTGATGGCCATGTCTAATATCCCAGCAGCCCCGGCTCTTAGCACCACTACAATCTAGTTTGCCAGTCATGCTGTAAACTTAATTTTTTTTAATCATAAATTATACTTGAATAAACTGATGTATTTGTAATGATCATAATTTCTCAAATCTTAGGCTGAAGTCATTAGTTAAATAAACAGCAGTTTTCCACAGACAGAGACCGGCTGAGGAAATGGTCCGTAGTGCTGTTTGTAACTCATTAACAATCCCACATGTGCCAGTGGCTTGGCCTGTGTAATCACTGGGCGTCCAATGGCAATGCTGGAAAGCAGCCCAGCAGAAGAAGACACAGCTGGGTCGCCAGTGGAGAGCCTTCAGGACTCTGTGATAACTGAGGTGGATGATCGGCCTCATGCTCAGAGTGCAAGTCAGTAAACAGATAGGTGTGAATACGGCGGGAAAGCTGGAAAATCCGGTAATTTAAGCAGGCATAACACTTTTGTCATGAACACAATGTATGAGCAAATCAGTCACTGATACCACAGTTAGCTGTAATGAGAATAGGGCTACGAGGAGGCTCTGTGTCTGGGATGAGCGCCAGTTTGTGGCCCTTCAGGTTTGACTGTAAACTGACCTCTGTAAAATCAGGTTAGACATACACAGAGTTTGTACACTTACCTCCAGTAAACCATAACAACAAGCAGCATTATGAGGCAGAGTAGTGTGAGAGCAGACACCACCACGAGGGGCACAATCCACACCATCCGCCCCATCCCAGGCTGTGGGATCCGGGTCACATTCGATAAACTTGTCCTGTCTAACAGACAAATTCAACCAAATATTCTGTTGAATTTGTTGGTAATGTGGAAATACATTGTTGTAGCTGTCAGATATTGTACATTCCAATTATTCACACAACATTTGATGGAAGACCGACGTCTTGTGATAATAAGTAAATACATTGTGTAAAGCAGAGGCAGCTTCTATGCAGAATGCGTGGGAAAAGTGGGTATTGGAAGGGCTATAAATAATTCTGAATGTCATAGTAAATGATTTGTTTGAAAGTGCTCTTCTTGAAGTGCACTCTACTAAAACACACGGCAGGCTGAAAGGTATTCCTTGCGGCACAGTGCCTCTGGCACAGCTTAGTTTTGCCTGCAGGCCTCAGCGTTATAGTGACAAAAGCCTGGAGCAGTGTCTTTGACTGGAAGGGGAACAGTGAAGTCATACTCTTAAATTGAGTTATTAGTTGTGCCATGTTGGCCTGTACATTTCTGTCAAAAGAAGTTGGGTATCGCATGCATCAGTTTTGTGCTCTTACCGGTGTGCACTGAGAAAGGCCAATTGTTATTGATCTTTGGGGCCACAGTGGAGCTCTTTGGGATCTGCATCTCTCCACTGTCGCTGTGCGTCTGGAGGCTGGGCTCGGTGTGAGAGACTGTAGGCTGCAGCTCTTGCCCCACAGTACTGTCCCGTACAGAAGTGGAGGGTTCAGTTGTTGGACCTGGTCCTTTCTGCTTGGCAGTGGGAGCAGGGGGGGGCGCAGCAGGCTCCTGGACTGCAGTGCTGTTGTCCTGTCTCTCCTCATTGGTGGGCGCAGGTTTGGGCTTTTTCTTCTTCTCCTCTTCCTCCTCGTCCCCCTGCTCGCCCTCTCTCTCTCCCTCATCGTCCTCTTCTTGGTCACCCTCCTTTTTGTGCTCCTCTGTGGGGGCGTCCGTCTCTGGGGCCGTCTGGGGTGGCACCTGCTCCGTGCTGGAGTGTGTTGTGGCTGGGGCCCTAGAGGTGCTGGGGGTCTGAGTGGCCTGGGGCGCGTGGGTAGGCCAAGCTGAACTGGGCAGAGAGGAGATGACCCCTCCGCCCACACCCAAACCCGCCAGAAGGGTGCTTGTCACCACTGATGCCACGGTGGCCTGAGAGCCACTGGAGGAGGGCCCCATCCCTGTTGCCATGGAGACGATAGAGAAATGGATGCCAGAGGACGTCCATGTGGACGAGCCTGAACTTATAGGAGCCATGTCTGCTGAGGAGGCTGGAGACAGGGTCGGCTGTGGACAACAGGAGAACAATGTGTGCCAATGATGCAAGACAGAGTGACTCACTGTTATGCAACAGTGACAAAACTCCCTTAAAGAACCATAACTAATGTCTAACTTTACTTTCCAACTCACCATTCCAGTTTTGACGATGCGAGAGCCCTCAAAAATTCTTGTTGTATTTGCTGTAAAACATATGAAAAAAGACAGTAATTAATGTGCAGAATGTGCAGTAATGAAACCAAGTGAATTATAATTAACATTTCCACAGATATAGAACAGATTCAGCAACGAGAAGAATTAATGAGGGAAAGGTAACAGTATATATCAACCCAGCGAACTTATTTTTGGTCAGGGCCTTTTCAAAGAATCATATTAATTGACATCAAATACTTCATACAACTTTAATAACTAAGAACAGACTTTCCAGGAAGTTGTTGAAAGAGCAGACATGTATGTGCAGACATATACATATATATACATATATACATATATATATATATATACATATATACATATATATACTCTGAGATTATGAGTTATTACAAAGTATAGGCCCTATATCCCGTCACTCAGTATAGCTGTAGACCCGCAGTAAGTAGACCAGTGGTTCGCAACCCATTCCAAAAACTATGGCCACTACAAATGTTTAAAAGAATGAATGCTAAAAAATAATGTCAAACAAACTGCAATTGGAGTGTTTGATGCACCCGTACTCCTCTCTTATATTTGATGATTGTTACTCTTGACCCTTTGACCAGACAAAGCTCTGAGCCTGTGCAATCCCAGAACCACTGTAGTGACTGTATAGTCTAGTGCAAAGTTACCTACTCCTGCATTGTGTAGAATGGAGTGAGCCCGTTGTCCAGAACACCAGCAGAATGAGCGACTACAACAGCAATATGTTTGATAAACTCAGGGAATAGAATTCAAGAGACAGTGGAATATTTATAGATAAATATTTGGGGTTCAGCTGTCACGGTCCGGTTCACGGTGCAGGACCCGCGGTTTGGAGCATCATGGTGCAAGTATAATGTAAAAAATAATAAGTTGGTTTTGAAATGAAATAGCCTAATGATCGTTATTAGACAGTATTTATATCCCTAGAATACAATTGGCAATGCCTTCAAAGCTGCTTTATAAAATGTAAAGAAAAAAATAGAAAACAAATGGTACAGCACCAAAGTAAAAAAAAAAGTGCAGGCCATGCGCTCGTTTAGTGGTAGTTTCATTTTCGCTTTCCGCACACAGAGGCTGAAGCACTCGGAGCAGCGCGTCTGATGTGAGGCTCGTGTTTGGCCAGTTGTTTGACAACATTTTGCGTGTACTTTTGTTCGGAGACAAAGCTTTGGAGACGGAATATGGCCAGGATTGGATCTTACGCATTTGTCTGCGCCTCTGACATTACGCAGCACTGGATCTATAATGAACCACAGCCACGGTCACTGCAGGAGAAAGTTAAACAAAGACAAGCAGATGTTTTGGAGGATGTATCTGTACTGGTGCGGCGTCTACAGAGGTGAGTAACGATGACACACGTCGGGCCCGTTTGGATGCGTGCACACGCAGGGCAGTCAGATCTCGTTCACTCGCGTTGTTGTGATGCCGGGTTGTCCCTGGTACAGCAGTACAGCAATGCACTGCGGTCCATATGGACGCGTGGCCAATGCCCGCGGCCGGTGGGACAGCCACGTGGTGGCCCCTGGCCAATGCCCGCCGGCGGGGATATATATATATATATATATATATATATATATATATTTTCTGTGTTTTTTTTGGGCTTTTAATTCCAAGAGGTTCAACTAAAGAATAATAATGTTGTAGTATAAAACTTTCAAAATGGTTGGATGTGAAATATTTCTGCCAACGCTTATGTAGTACAAATTCAGCAACAATAGCACATTGAAGGTTAGCGGTTTACCTCTAAAGAGCAGTGTCTGGCTGAAGTCGCTGCGCAGGTCGTGCTGACACACTGCCTGTACTCTGAACAGGTACAGGACGTCAGGGGACACGTTGGTGATGATCGCTCTCTATAGAAAAAAGGAAATAAAGTCATATAAATAGATTAATAAATATATTGATTGTCTTAAAAGAGCATCAATCTTTCCAAATAATTGATTTAAAATCTACTTAAATTATTTGGAGATATTGATTCAAAGTAAATTCTGCAGAGTTGCAAAAGGCCCAGCATCTGCCGTAATATGCCTGATTCATACACAAACCACTCCATGTAGGTAAACAGGGGATTTGCAGCATACATAGTTTATCCTCCTTAACGTGGTGAAGGGGTTTGAGCACCCCGAAGAGCCTGGGACCTCTGTTGTCGGGGGCTTCGTGCCCCTGGTAGGGTCTCCCAGGGCAAACAGGTCCTAGTTGACGGGTCAGACAAAGAGCGGTTCAGAAGCCCCAGTTTGAATCATGAGGCCGTCCTTTCGGTGAACCCACCACCTGCAGGAGGAGCCACAAGGGGCTGGTGCAGTGTGATTTGGGCAGCTCCAAAGGCTGCTCCCACCACCCGGCAACGGACAAGTGGAAGAAAATGGATGGATGGATGAACATTTCCAAAGATAAAGAACTATGACTGACACACCAACTCCCATCTCTAAAATATACATTTAAATTCAAAAGGAAAAATCTCAAATTTGGAAATATCTAAACGGATGAAAGCAATCAGTTTGTGTACAGCTGCTTTCACTTCCACATTCTTCTGGAAAGACCAAGATGTCGGAAACAGTGACAACACAAACAGGGACTCGAAAGCTGACGATAAATGATCAAACTGAGTTGATAGTATTTGATTGTGGGCCTACTGATCAACGCAAGAACGATAACACAACAGAGTCAAACCACTAAATGTTTCAATTTAGACTTACGATTTACATTTTAGGTAGATGTTGACTTGTGATGCAAGGTTAAAGGTCAGTCCTCTCAGTGTGTGAATGAATTCCATTTTCCATCATAAAACCTTCATAAAACTGCTTTATATACTCCCTCACAAAGACACTGTCTCTTTAATTCACCTCCTGTACCTTTACAATGTCATATACAGAAAGACAATCGAATAGATGGAGTCTGGCCCACTGCACTGGCTTTGGAGAAAAGGGAGGGGTAATTGAAAAATCACATTACACGTGGACGCTGTTCCTTTGACCCACCAGTAGAGGGTGGTAGTGTGGTGCCCATGTCCCCACATACAACATGATGGGACTCAATAAAACGTATGATGGAGCAACATGCACTGCCACTAGGAACATGATATGCACCGTCGGAGGCTGTTATACACAAGTGTGACTTTTTCTTTTTTATTATAAGGACGCGGTCATGCACATAGCAAGGACAAGTTAGGGGTCAGCAGGCTTTCAGATGGTGCACAGATGGGGCCCTAGAATCCCACAAGTGGAAGAAGATATAAAATACAACTGCTGCCTGAGTGACTGTATGTTCGGTGGCGTGAAGACGAGGTGCTGGAGGTGTAGCGTCTTCCTATAGCGAGAATATATTTCTGAGTCGATCAATGTTGTGTTCAGCGTATAGAAGCGGACAGGCAGAATCCAATGATCGCTGGTGTCAAAAAGTGCACACGGATCTGAGAGACTAACATCTTGCTTCCTGCAGCGATCAGCTAAAAGACAGTGAGCCTTCAAAAGGACTCTTCAGGCGAGGGCTGTTTCTTTAATGATTAAGGAATTTGGAGCTAATATCAGAATAGAAATTTGCCTTTGAGTCAAGCGACGCGACCCTACAGTATGCAGACTTTGATGAACAACAACAAAAGACCGAACAGAAAGTATGCAGTTGTTTTTCTTGTGTTAAAGGAACACGGATGAGAACACATTTTTTGTCAAGACAAATGATGAAGCAAATTGATTTGCCTGCACTAGTGAGACCCAACAAATGGCTCAGATCCAAAAAGTGACTCATGGAGAAAATACTAATTTGCCATTAGGTCAATAAACAGGATGATGAAGAGATACATTGCTGGGACTGCAGCAATTAGCTCAAAATGGCACAAAAAACAATATACCTTTAATCATATTGATGAAAAGTACACTCATTTCCAAATATTATTCATCAAGAGATATTCAGTTGGCATATCTTAAAAAAGAAGAAGAAAAAAGGCACAACAGAAGTAATTGACTTGGTTGGCTGCTGAAATAGTCATTAATTGCAACCCTATTGATTTGACAGAGAAAGCGACAGCACATACCTCAACAGAAATAACCCAAACAGTAAAATTAGAGGCTGGGGGGGGGAGATATGATAGATTTTCACGCTTTTAATTGCAATGTGACATTTTCTAATGGTTGGAGTTTTTAACTTACGCCGTATTCAATATCAGCTAATGAGTTCAGTGCATTACAGGAAGGAAATGTAGTTAATGAGGAACGGGTTGTATCAGGGCGCGTAGAATGTGGCAGTGCTAATGTAAATGGCTGGATGGATAACGTGGGAGCAGCAGGTGTTTTGGCCGCTGCTTAAAAGGTTTGGCCAACACTGACACGTCGTATTAGAGAGCGCAGCGTGTGGCGTGTCTATTTCGGGGCGGACGAGTGTCGAGCCCTTGTACCGCGGCTGCATGCAGAGTCCGTCACCAGCTGTCACCGCTCCTGCTGCCCTCTGATCCTGCCAACCACATCGCCACCGTTTCAAGTCCGGCCAGTCGTTCAACAGAAGTGCGCCGAAAACTTCCCCCAAGTGAATACGTTCCACTTTTTGGTTGTAGGGATGTAAAAAAAAAAAAAAAAGTGTTGTTGTGACAGCATCAAAGGAAAACAAACAAAAAAGTGCCAAGTGACAACCGCAATGAATTACCATAATGTGTCTTGTTTCTTAGTTTCAGCACAGCCAACATGAAGCAACTATTGCGGGTAAACCATCTTAATCTCTTGAAATACGACAGCAACAATGACTACTTAAAAGAGCTGTCTAACAGTGCCGAGCAAAGTGCAAGCATTCAATTGTCCACAAGGGGTCAGTGTTCAAACGCAACAAAGCAGCTCTGAAGCTTCCAATCCTTAGTGATAGTTTTGCAAGGAAGGACCATTGAAGTGCCACAAGGCTTCATTCGCCCGTCACTACTCACCATGCTCTGGTCGCCCGTCTCTGTGAAGGCCTTCTCATCGGGGACGTCGCCCTTCACCCAGCTGTAGGAGACCATGTAGCTATTGATGGGCGCGTGGTAGATGGTCAGAGGGCGCTCCCAGCTCACCACCAGCGCAGTCGTGTTCAGAGGCTGGATCTTCATGTTCAGCGGGGCACTGCTGCACACTGAGAACATCGAGTGAATAAACTAGTGAGGAATCGGTCTTGTCATGTTGGCACCTGTTATATGGAAATAGAAGCAGCAAGTGAAACATTTTGTCCTCAAAGTTGTGCGTTAGCAGCAGACATAAATTGGCACGCATGGTGTGTTGAGAGAGTTTCAGACGACGCCCTCAGTGATGGCTTTAATAAGGGATGATCAGTGGCGCTTCACTAGAATGGAGAGGTGTTTTAAATGACACATGCTACCACAAACTGGAAAGTTATCAGGTAGTTTTTGTTGCCAAGTAATGAATGTTACTGAAGATCAAACTGCTATGTCTGTGAGGATTTCTACAGTAAACAGCTGCTTCCTTTCATACACTTCTTTAAAACGTGTGATAATAAATACAATTAAATCATATATGTTGTAAGAAATGTAGAATGTACACTCATTTATTCACAATTTGTATAACTAGTTAGTCCATTCTGCTGCTGTGTAAAAACTCAGTTTAAAGATAACAGAATAGAAGTGTCAGTGAGTTTAAGTGTAACAGGAGAGACAGTAGAGAGGCACTTGACCATAAAGGTTTATGTCTGTCCAAAATACGAGTCTTTTTAACAATCCTATCATTACTCTGTGCTGCTGACTCGACTTTAGCCCTTCAGTGGAGGAGCCTTAGAGGATTCGCAGATACAGTAACTCAATAACAGAAACACTCCAGGAGGCTTTGGCCCGGGTCACTCACAATCTTTGCTATCTGTCAGCTATCTGCACGCCTGTCTGCCGCGCTCAAGGAAACGGCAAACAAGAATTTGGAGAGGCGTGTGAGACAATGTCTTTTGCAAACACAAAATAAATTCTGAAAAAGTTGTGAATTTCGCGTAAATGCAATGCTGTGCACGACTTGTGAATCGAGGGTAAATCTCTATACAACACAAAAATCGAGTTGATAGAGGTGTAGAAAATTGAAGAGGTGCTTTTTTATACTCAAAATACTTCCTTTCTTTCTTGCTTTCTTTAGCTGTTGTAGCAGTTTCAAAATAATACAAAAATACAAAGCATAACGCAATATCTATAGAAAACATAGCCGTTTAATATTTCAAACTAGTTCAATCTTTTAGTCGCCTTGAGTTTAAAACACACATTGCTTCAACTTTTTCCATGTCCAAGTCGATGTTAACGTGCAGTTTATAAAGATGAGACAGTGTCGCCTGTAGGGGGCAGTATTGTCTGGGGCACCGGCACACACATGAGGGTCTGTCACTCTGACTAAGGGACAATCTGGACACGGTTGCCGGCACATCAGGGCAACAGCAATCAGAATATGTGTCGGCTGATTATGCACATTCGGGGGTTAGTGCCAAATTGAAATTGTCACCACAATTTTCTCCATTTGCGCAGGGAAGGTATGGTGCGAATGATGTGACTCGAGATGTGCAAAAGAGCCATCAGTCAGAGGAGCGTAGGGGACTCAAAAACAATCGCAAAGGAAATCTGGGGGTGTTGATGAGGTGTGAAAGGTGTCAAATGCATTATAACACATCAAACGGCAGGAATCAACAAGACGCAATGAGTAACAGCTGAAGATATCATCGTGTGTCATTATGGATAAACCAGCCAACAGGCTCGGCTACGGCGGCACCAAAATCCACATCTGGCAAGGCACCCAGTGTAGGCAGAACATCTCTAATAAACAGATGTTGTGCTAATCTCCCAGCACATTAATGTTTATGCATCTGGTGACAATTTAACAGCCTTTGTAAAAAGAAAATACATTTCCGGTGAAAGCCCATTGTAAAACTTTTGCAATGATTTAACAAAGACGATCCACGGGGCCCGTGCATTTTAATGTTGATGGAACATCTCAAAAGACTTTGGACAAGGGCTACAAAAAACTGGATATTGCTTTAGATTAAATATCAATAAGCATTAGTAATCATTTTAGGGTTAGGGTAAGGGTTAAGGTGAGGTTAAGGATTGTCTATGAATAAGCGTATTATTCATTGCTTAATACTTAATAATTACTACTTTACAAGCATATTATTAATGCTGATTAATACCTTATGAATTAACTTAATGAGCACACCTTAATATAAAGCGTTACTGAAAACGGTAAATAAAATGACAGTCACAGAGCCCATAGTGTAAACTTCATTCAATTTGACAATATTTAAACGTACACCTGTATAAACAAACTACTACTTTTAGGGCTGTATAATATCGAGACAAAAATGCAACTTTTGGGCAACTGGCCTGATCATTGTGATAATATTATAGAGATGTTACCATTCCCATTAAATAAAAAAGTAATTTGTTCATTCATTAAATTGTGTCAAGAGTAAATAAATAAATATAAATCCAAGGCTTCGCACATTATCAAGTTACTATGCAGTTTGCTTTCAGGCTGTAAGTAAATCTCAGTCAGTTGGAAGACCTTAGCGAAATATCGTGGCTTATAAATCATTGCTGCAACAATAATTTGGACATGTTTTGCGCCGCTCTATTGACAAGTACAGAATCAAAACTGTCCACAACTTTGTTCCCGCTTTGTTCAGGCTCAGGCTTGTAAAGCGCGTGCCGGTATTATTATATTTTGTAAAACATTCCCCTTTACGGTAGCGCAAGGCAAAAGCAGAAGAAAAAAACAAATAACAAAAAGACTATTTCAAAAATATATAAAGTCAGTACAGATTCCCGGCAAAATGCACAGCTCCTGTTTTATGCACACCCGTGTCTGCGTGTCTTCACCTCAGCAGTACTCAGAGCAGAACACAAATCCTTCTCCTGGCAGGTTTTACCACACGGGGATGAACCCGAACCCACTGTTGTCAACAAGCACATTCATTCCCTCTCACTTCTTGCGCTGAAAATGCCACAAAAGCTAATACGGATCAACAGTTAATATTTCATGCCTTCCCTTTTCCGGCTGTGTTTTCCCTGATACTTATTACTGTGGATATAGCCCGGTGCAGCTCTCCTCATTCTCCTAATTGCATGTGTATTTCCTTCACTTGTGTCATTCTCTCCCACAAGCGATAGATGGAGAAAAAAAAAAAAAAAAACATGCCGGCAGAAAGAGAGGGATTCTTTTTTTAGATAAATAAGACGTCCTTGTGGCTGTGTTGTAACACGAAGCGGCGTCTCTTAATGACAACGCCTGCGCGGCTGATCAGCTGTCATTTGGCTTTGAGATGCTCTCTGGAAACAAGGGAAATGATCTCCCAAAGCACAGGCTTCTCGAAGAGGCCTCCTGCAGAATCCACTTGGGAGACTTCAACTAGGGACGGGTAGTGGTGTTAGAGGTAAAAGGCATACTTAAGCTACACGCAATGGTAGTATGCAGACCGAAAGCTTCGAAAACAAGAACAAGCAGCAATTTCATAGTCCTTACTCTAGATAGACGAGTTAATGCAAGTAATACAGCATTTTTCCTTTAACATCAAATTTCACCTATGAATAGATTTGCAATTTATGCTTTGAAATCAACATTAGTTCAAAGTGCTAATTTGAAACATGTGAGTGTGTCAAAGTTGATTTCATTGCGATCAATTGTGCATTAACAAATGAATCTATTATGGCTACTTATTTATGCAGTAGTTAATTAGTTTACTACTAATAATAAATATGTTATAATATAGATGCAAATTTGGTCACGGGGTTAGAAGGTCGATGTGCCCGCGTTAAATCAAAATGAATAAACTACCGCGAGACAAACTGTACAAACTATAAAAGTAGATGAATAAATCTCAAGACTAATGCTAAGATAGCATATTGGAAGGCGCTTCAGTGGCAGAACTTGCTGTTGTTCACGGAACACTGTCCAAACTGATATTGTAATTACATTGACTGAGGCAAGTGATTTCTTTCCTCCTCATCTCAGTCTTTCTAACTGCGTACGCAAACTCAACTTTAATTGCACCCATGTGCTTTTAAATGCAAATATGAAATACACAAGGCAAGGACAGGAATACATATGCATCACTTTCTGCCGCCATTGTATCAAAGGTACGAGATGTTACGAATGTGCTGTTCTTGTCCCAGTCCCGACACATCTGCTGTTTTCTCAATATTTACACAGGGACTGTAATTACTCAACAGCACCAATAAAAACTACCACTCAACCTTCACAGATGTCACCCCTGACGACAAGCTCCGCCCCTCCCACTTTTCACAGCTTATATACAGTTTTGGGCAAACTCGTAGAGTGAGAAGAGGATAAATGGGCTTATTGTTCATTTGAAGAAGGTTCCCAGTAAGTAAATGCCTTTGTATTCTGGTTGCTCTGATGTGTTTGACTTTGATTCATTAATTAAGCATTTTGAAGTGGTTAAATGTAACATGACTAGGAAAAAAACCTGCAATTAAAACAAATAATGGTAACTAACAATTCACATCACTATGCTGTTTTAGGAGCTTCAATGCTATTGAGCGGTGCTGTATTCACCTTATTCCGGAGGTTCGTGTGGGCGCCGCCATGAATTGTGCCCGCCCCTTTTCTCCTATGTGTTAACATGGGGCTGGAGAAGTCCACATATAAACAGTCACTACACGAAAACAAAGCCGTTTTCAGGCCGCACAGAGAAACGGTGCAATGTTGACTTGTTGGTGCAAATGAACATTGGCCATTTTACACAAATCAATCGACTAAACATCAGATTTGAGCGGAGAATATTTTCCCTCGTTCTCCGTTAAAATGAACGGGCTTCGCGCTCCACCGGAAGTGTCTGGAAAACGAGGTGCCGAGACAACGCAAAAAGTGGCAAAAGTGGGCGGGGCGGAATAAGGTGGATAATTGCCTCGTGGCTCAGAGAATTTGTCCCAGAACTAAATGATCTTTAAGAGATATTTTATTTGTAAAGGACAATTAAATATGGTTCACAAGGGACTAGGGATGCACCGATCCGATACTGGTATCGGAAATTAGAGCTGATAGTGAAAAAAAATGCGATATTGGGTATCGGCTACAAATATTCGATACTGAACCGCTACCAATTTGGCTTTCACCGCTTTAAAAAAAACAACTTTTACCACCGAGATCTAAGTGAACATGGACATGCTGTATCATTCGCTGAGTTAGTTTCACCATTTACAAATGTATTTTTGATCGTCGCGCAAAATGCCGCGGCTAGCATCAGTAAAGCTGCTAAAGCCAGCAGAGGCATAATAATGTTAACGTCAACTAATCAAGGCTGGGTCAGAAACTATGGTACAAATACCTAAAGTAGCCTAATAAAATTAAATCGGCCACTGCTGAAGCCAAGTGTTTTTATTTTAGTTTAAGAAATAACTGAAATTATAATCTAACATTGGTAATGATAAAAATCACTTCATGTGAGTTGTTTATATTGATATAATCTAAAGCCTGTCATATACCCAAGAATATTTAGTGGAGAAAAGTCATCCTTGTTAAATGTTTATCCAAGAGTTTATCAATAGCTATGATTGATCATTGATCTGTAACCTCATGACAATAAAAGATGACTCTTTTCTCCATTTTAAGATCAATAGAGTCAATTCAATCTTTCACTCAGAGAAAGCCATTTTTAAGAAAGTGTCTTGGTATCGGTAAATATCGGATATCGGCAGACACTCAAAACCTAGTATCGGTATCAGTATCAAAAAAGCTGGATCGGTGCATTTCTACATGGGACCGTTTTTTAATTAACTCCAGCCCACACTTGTCACACCAGGCTATATTGCCCTGATGGAAGCATGACTGCTCACTATCGAACACGATTCATATAAGGTGGGTCTTGCTCAAGGACGAAGCAGATCGAAGATAGATTCAAACGGCCAACCTTTGGATCCGTGAAGGACTTAGCCCTGACCTATGAGGCCTCTCGGCACGCGTTTCTATTTTTCTATTTCTGAGATCATGTATTGTCATCTGCAGCCTTTCCTAGAACAAGCTGTGAAAGGTTTTTTTTGTTTTTTTGCGTGGCACTAAACAACAGACACCAACAGCGAGCAGGAAGAAAGTGTGAGAGCTACAAAATACATATCTGGGGTCGACATTTCTCCAGCTGCCTCCTGACACAGTGCCACAAAAGCAATTTCACGACTTAATTTGTACGGGTCTATTTTAGCCGTGCCACGTATTAATGATGATTGCTGATCAGGCTGGTTCGAGTGCTTCCAACTTCATCACACGCATTCCCAATCAATTTTACGCGCCAGACACCAACAACACCACTTTAAGAAGCAGCAGCCGTTCTCATTAGTCTCCATATTTCCTGTACGGTTGGCTTGAAAAATGAACCCCAAAATGAACACAACAAACCAACCAGACAAACAAACGAACGAACGAAACCAACGAACGTGCGCTTATGAAGGTCCTGCATGGAATTGTTTTTAATATCACACGTAATTTCGGATTAAGTCTCGACAGAGCGAGACGAAAGGAATTTGCTTTTGCTTGCCCTCTTGATTTAGCATGCTTATCCATCACAACTCGCGGAGACTTAAAAAAAAAAAAAAAAAGAAAATGAAAAAAAAAAATGCTATCAATATGCTCATTATTCATTCCCTGTCCTGACCGAGAACAAACAGTGCAGGAAAAAAGCCCCAGAAAAATATAACTTGAGCTTGAAAGCTAATAGGGAACCAATTAGGACGAATACTGAAGACCGTGAATTTAACATTGGGCGGAAAATAATCAGTCTTTTTCGCTTGTGACGCAGCGTGAGATTTGGGAGATTAGATCAAGAAAAGACGTTGGCTATATAAGCTACAGGCTACAAGCTTGAAGTCGCAGCATAAAAACACAAACTGTTTCTTTATGGCTGATCAAAACATTACTTTAAAGACGAGTGCAGAAGCGACCATGCCATGCCTTGTTTTGTCTGGGTGAAACTTTGGATTTACAACCCGCAAGTTCCATGTTCCAAGAAAGTAATGACACGTTAGGTTTAATGAAGGTGTCCAGAGTGTAACAAAGGTGTGACGTTGCAGATGTTTTGGTTGTAATATAGTTTCATCAATTGGGAGAAATTACAGCAACTAATGCGCAAATTACACTGTACCTAATACAGGGTTTATACAGGCAGAAGCAAATGTAATGCTTTTTAATGCCATTTCTAAAGCCTATATAGTGAATAAAAACGCAAACGCAAGATTTGCAAAGATTCTACAGAGAAAAGAGGATTGGACAAAGCGGGAAACCTTTGAGCAACAAAAATATGTCAATTTCAGCCCAAACTGTAGTATGGATGTGTAGTCTGTGTATGGATTAGTTTAGAAAAAGTATTAGTTTTCATATTTTCAGTGAAATGTAGATTTGCGGTCACAGGCAACAGCCACAACAATCAATCTTAAGACTGATTTACAACAGAGCATTAAAAGTATTAGATAAAACATCTGTCAGAACGCGGTTAAACTTTCTTAACTTTGAAAATTGTATTAAATTCTGTAATTTTAAATGAATGTATAAATGTTTGGCTCATAGTCCCACTTCGATCAGTGGCTCCATCACACGAGGAGCTGCTAATGGAAATGTGAAAGTGCCCGTAAGAAAAAAACCTGGACAGTCGGCCTTTATTGTCGACTCTGGAACTCCTTGTCTCCTGAGCTGAAACAGGACTTAGACCTGGGGGCTTTTAAAAATGAACTAAAGCATGTTTAAAAAAGTGCACTAATTGTATTTGCACTTCCTTTGTGTAATGTCGGAATTCATTAATGTTACTGCAAATGTATTTTCTGTATTTCTGTGTGCGTTTGAAAAGCCCTTCTAGGGACGGACACTGCAAATTAGCCTTGGCTATAAATGTTGTAGTGTGATACATGTTTATTGTTCACACAGGTCCCAATCAAATATGAATGAATAAATAAATAAATAATCTAAAGCACCTTTAATACACCTTGTGCCCCCTTCTTACTCATACACCTACATGTTTATACACCTTCATTACTCCTTTACATTACACCGTTATTAAACCTTGCACTTTAATGTGTAATTACATGTACTATGTTACCCGTATCCCACACATGGAACTTGCGGGCTGTATATAAAGTGTTACCTTTGTCTTTAACACCCTAGTATTGTTTTGCATGTACAAAGCAGTACTAAGTAACTCATGCCCTTAGAGGCGCCACTGCAGGTGTTGTAGCATGTTATGCTTTTTTACTCATTAATTATCCGTGAGAGTAAATACTACGCTGACAGAAAAGACAAAGGGAGAGAGGGATATTGTAAATCCAATTACACAATGGAGATCATTTTTTTCACTCAAACTTGACTGTAAATACTGTTTAAGTGGCGGTGGCCGTAGTTAACTTTGCTCGTTAGCCTGTTAGCTCCTTCTTTGTGATTCCATTAGTGTGTATTGGTGGCTCTGTCCCGGTGGCAGGGAAAGCTGCAAGCGTGGTTTTATGGCCAGAGACACCGGGCGAGATGAAACCCCCTAATCCTCTCATCAACACTTGTATTACCCCCAGAGGAACTAAGAAAAGGATTTATTAAGGTAAACAAGTTACTAAGTACTGCTTTAACTTACAGTAATGCAGGGAAAACTTGCAGACGTTACTATGGAAACTGCCAGCTGTCAGATACAGAATCATCACAAAATGATTTGTAGTAGAGGCAATTTGAGTGTTGAAAGGATCAGAAGCTTTCTAAACCCTGCCTAACATTGGGACATCAGCGTTTGAGAGAACTGACTACATACGTGAGTGAAACAAAACATAGAAAGAGCATTTGGCATAAAACCATGTGAGACTGGCTCTCTGTGGCAACCCTGAAAATAAGTGGAGAGATTAAAAAAGAAAAGAAAAAGTCATCTAAAAATATTCTCGTCAAACGGACTGGGATCGACTGCTACAATCAATATCAAAAAGCACTTATGAGCTTGTCTCACCTTTGGAGGCCTCTGTGCTTTGAGGATTTCCTCGGATCTCAGTCAGGTCCTTCTGCCAGGCGTCTTTCACAGCAGACTTAAAAACCTTTCTGCCGTCCAGAGCCTGCTGTGGTCGGAAGTTGTTCCTCAGATACTCCACAGACTTCACATGGTCCTGCTGCTCCGTGGTAAAAATGGAATAAAAGGACTCCAGCTAGAAGAGAAACAAAAACAGCATTTGAAGAACAACACTTGAACGATTTAGTCAGTGTGAAGACGCCGCTGTATCCACATGCTAGACCGAAGCTCTGTATTTGCTTGGAATATGCACACCACAGGAAGCGATGGGCAGCAGCTCCATCATTCTAGCTACTGCCCGAGCCGTAACTTCTCAATGGGGCAAATTTGTGGCCATCGATTGCCGTGAATGATCCCCCGCCGTGTGCCGTAATGACTACACATTACCAATACTGCAGAATCAATGTGTCCTATGCGAGGCTCGGCGAGAAATGAATTACAGGTTCATAAAAGACTATCTGAGAGAGTCACCAACACAGCGGCCCTGGTCAATATTCTGTCGCGGCGCAAAGTCATTTCAAAACAAAAGATGTGTTCTGCCGCCGCAAGCTGATAGATATTCCACCAAGCCCTGCACTTTTCTGTGGCACTAGAGGCTCTGCAGCTGGAGAACTGGATGCACTGTAAGAGATCAGCAAAAAAGCACTGGGCATGATTGAGCATATCCTGTATTAGCCCAGCAAACCGCAAAACACGGTGAGTCTGAGGTGAGCTAGCCTTGTGGCGTGATGGAGAAAAGTTCATAAAAACAAGTCCTATAATTGCTAAAAAAACAAACAAACAAAAACCTTTAAGCAAGTGCAAAGAAATGTTTCAGATCCATGCATCTGTACGAGACTTTTTAACCATTTCACAGTCAATCCTGTCACAGCAACAGCTTGTTTCATTGAATACAATGTTTCCTTTAAGGGGAAAAAAACAACAATCTCAAATGGTTCTGCAGAGTAAACTGTTCTTTTGCTATTTGAGATGTGTGTTTAAAACATCCATTTGTCTACGTTCTTAAAATACATTAGCAACAAATTCATTTGTTAAATTAAGAAACAATAAATTACCTTGCTGTCAGCTGAATGTGGTTTTAGAAGATTATAAAATACTTAGTTTTCTAATGTCAAATATTTTATATTATATTTATATTTGATACAGTTCTCTACTTTCCACTGTGTGTCTACAGCAGGCATGTCCAAAGTGCGGCCCAGGGGCCAAATGCAGCCTCTGACCCAATTTTTTTCTTGTTTTATCACCAGATATGGTACTTTTGTCTGCAATATTAATAATTCCACACAATTAAAACCTCAAAAAGCAACATTTATTGTGAGACAGAGCTGGCGTTATGGCTCCAAGCCTAAATAAAGGTGTGGGCCATGGTTTAAACCTCTCTTAAATACACCCATATTTGAAGGCACTGACCACCATGCTGTGGCCCTCCATGCTGTACACATGTCAATATGTAGCCATCTGTGAAAAAGGTTTGGACACCCCTGGTCTACAGTCAATATACTGTATCATGGTACATAAGGTACATATTTGCCAACACTTGCGATCTGTTTTCATTTATATTTCGCATAGCATCTTTTTTGGCATTGAAGCAGGATTCATCTCAAACATGTGCTCTGCAATCATGCAAAATGAATATTTAAATTAATATTAACAGAGCCAACCAACTTTTAAAGCCATTTCATATGTAGGAGCTCGCAGGCATCGTTTCAGGCCAGCAGTATATGCATATAAGCGTCACAGACCCACGGTGCTCGCCTTTTCCCCCATTGTAGAGTGATCATCCACTACACATTTGCTTGTGACGTTGTATACGCAGGAGCTGCACTGGAATATAGGGAGATGGGAAAAATGGAGATACTGTATATGGGGGGAAAATTACAGTATTTCTTTCAATGGGTTGGCGAGTGGTGCACTGACAGGAGACAGATGTTATCTCAATGAATGTGTGTGCAGCAGACATGGGCTTTTGACTGTGTTAGTATACAAATATAGTCTAATGCACCTGTGAATGGGAGAGATAGACCGGCCGGGAGAAAATGATCCATTCCACCACTTTGCTGCACGGAGGAGTGGTCAGAGAGCCGGTGTATCTGTAGTAGCTGTCCACTGATGACGGCAGTAGGTCCCTCAGGACAAAAGACCGCAGGTTGGTCTCTTTCTCTGCAGAGAGAAAAAAAGGGTAAGGGATTATAATTGTACACAAATATGGTGTAACTTCCCCTCTCTCCCCATGAGACTTGTGCACTAGAAACAAATAGCATTACAACATTTATTGGGATCAGTGTGTATTTCTAGCAAAAATTAGTTAAACGTGATATTTGCTCTTTACAGCAGTACTAGGCTGTACAGGGGAGCTGTTGAGATGTGTCATCTATTGTTAAAATAGATTGTTAAAATAGATGACACATCTCAACAGCTCCCCTGTGCTTGCAAATACAGAGACATAAACAGCATTGTGTGGCGTCCACTCAAATTGTCCACATTTTTTTTAGATTACTACAGGTGCTATTCTCTATCTAACACATCCGCATACATTTGAGAGTACACATTTGCATATAATGGCCATACTTGTACTTCTCATTCACACTCCTCGCTGCTTTTATCCTGCAAGTTTACACTAAGCTACGTTTCCACCAACAACAAGGTCATTCAATTTAAACTGTCCCAGTGGCATTTCACAGCCCTCCCTGCGCTATCCCGAGGAATGCTGGTGGCGACGTTTAAAAGGCTTCAGCAGTTGTTATCACCGTGCCTAGATCAGTGTTCCCAGATGGGCTGCACAGAGGAGGGGAAGGAGGGAGGTGGAGAGGGACAAGTAGAGAGACAGGGCGAGAAAGAGAGAGAGAGGGCGATAGAGCGGGCGGAGGGGAACGTAGATAGATAAAATGGCCAGACAGACAGCTGATCTCTTGTTGGGTGGCATCCCGCACCGCTTCATGTAACAACTGTGGCACAGACTGCCGGGATTTCGCCGTATTCCAATGATTACCACAGCGGTTCGGGGCAAAGCCGTGTAAACCAGACAAGTCACCGGGATCACCGCATCATGCTGGGCATAGACCTTATGAGCAGTTCAAATTAGCTCTTCTACTTGGGATGGGAAAAATTCAGTGATGCAAGAAAAAATGTCCAATGGCAGTTCAAGATCACAGATGAGAACCAAACTTGTATTAAAGTAGAAGTAATTATGTTAAAATGATAATTACACATGGTCCTTATGAGTAATTGTTTATGTACAATACATAAACAATGTATTGCAAGTATTGTGTTGTGAAATATGACAAGTAGAGTTTAAAACTAAGCATCTGGGATGTTCCCATTTATTTATCACATTTCACATTTTTTTTATTATTTCTTCATGGGCGATACCACATTTTTTGAACCGATATGTTCCTAACACTTTCGCGGTCATTTCAGCAGATATCCATCCCGATACTAATCATTTCATACGTGTCAATGCATTTTAATCAGTATACATACTGATTATTTAACATTGTTAATGTGTACATTAAAATGTTGTTTAACAATTGTTAAATTAATTGCATTAAGTATAAAATAAGTATGAAATTTAAACTTTAATAACAAACAGAACAGGAACTTGCCCTGTTATGTGATAGCTCAGTTTAACAGTCTTCTGCTGTGGAGGGTTTTAGTACAGAACAATAAAGTCAATCTACACATGCTATGTAACGGAGTATTGATACTTTTGTCCTGGTCCCCAAAAAGTTACTTTTGAGTGACTGCTTATTGATTTTATTGATAATATTGGCAAAATGTTTACTTAAGTATTGTTGAAAGATTTGTGGGGAAAAAACACACTTTTTTTTTAAGCTACAACATGTAGCAAAGTAACAGCCACTTTCTACTATGCCCTTATCTCAAACCTGCAGAAGCCAAGGGTGTGGTTTGATAGCGGCACTACTGAGACACTGGGCCTCAGATTGAGTATTCACGCGCTTTCTCCTCCTCGACTACAGACAGCGTACGTGCCCTATCGCTATCGGGCCAGAGAGATGCTGATGGATGGATGACTGTGGGATAACGAGCTTGTGGAAAACCAAACCGTTCTAACGAGGGAGGAGGCGAGCAGCGTTTAGCAGCCAGCATGAAGACGGCTATCCAGAAAAAAAAGGAAAAAAAAGCACCCCTGCACCCACACGCACGCACAGATGAGAGATAGTGGGGGGTGCTAGGACAAACATCTGTGGAGAGCTGCACTGCATGAGTAAAAAAATGCAGACTTAGCCGGAGACAGATAGGGCTTCATAACAGGCTATAGCATAAGCAATACTCTTCATCACATTCATATTTAAGCTCCGCTGTGCTTTTGGCAGCTGTGAAATTAAAATCACATCCAAAATGGCCTCCCAACTCATAATCAGCGAATCGTATTAATCAAAGCAACTCGCTATTACGTTCGGTACTTCCAATTATCTCCATATAATGTTAAAGGTTGCCTGTGAACCTTGCTGTTGAGGACAGACAAACCATTAGGGGAAGTGCAGCAGCATTTCTCCTTCATCTTAGCTAAGTTTTTGTTGGAGACCGGTTTGTTTGGCTAATGATATCTGGCCCAAAATGCATTAAGGCACTTAGAAGAGAGTTTCCCTCATTATTTACTGTGACAAAATGTATTCACACACAGCATTATTAGCAAATTTGGTTGAATAAATAGTTTAAGTTTAACAATTTGATGTTTTATTTCATGGTCTGGAGCTGTTTTAAAGCAGTACTAAGCAACTCATGCCCCTAGAGGCCAGAAGCTGCAGGTGTCGTAGCATGTTGCGGTTTTTTACTCATTACTCACCGTGAGAGTAAATACTACACTGACAGAAAAGTCAAAGGGAGAGAGGGATATTGTACATCCAGTAACACAATGGAGACATTTTTTTTCACTCAAACGTGGCTGTAAATACTGGTGCTAGCCCCCCGCTAGCTTTGCCCATTAGCCTATCAGCTTTTCTTCATGATTCCATTAGTGTGTATTGGTGGCTCCGATCCGGTGCAGGAACGCTGCAAGTGTGGTTTTCTGGCCAGAGACACCAGGGGGAGATGAAAGACCCCCCCCAATCATACCATTAACACTTGTATTGCCCCCAGAGGGACTATGGAAAGGATTTATTAAGGCAAACAAGTTACTTAGTATTGCTTTAATATTGTATTCTCACTAAAATACATTTCTATTCATGTGAGAAAAAAAACAAAAAACTCTGTAAAGTAAATTTTGAGATTGACTTTTGACATTGATACTTCTTGGAGCATGAACTATCTAAATATAAGTGTAAGCTCTGAGCCAAGGCGAGCCCATACAAGGAGAATTGTCAAAAACAAGAACTTTTTTCTCTCAAAACCACTGGGCAAGCCCGGTTCTTCAGCTAAACCAGGAAATCAACAATCGTTATTCAAAGTGCAGTTCCCGTTAATCACCATCAGTGTCTCATGCATAAAATCACACGTTAGCAGCCCTCAGGAGAGGCGCCGCGACCAACCTTGATATTATTTAATCGGACCCAGATACGCTCCTTCAGTTTATGATGCCCATGTTAAAAGTGCCGACAGCAGCTCGTCAAGCGAGTGGTTCACATGCATGTAAACACGCCGGCAGACCCCTGGATGCTGTGAAGGATTACACACTTAGGACTAAAACAGATGCTTATGGCCATATAAGCAGTAATGCATAACACTTTGCCGTGAAGTACGCGCCGCAGCATAAAGAGCATCTTAAACAAAAAGGTAATCATAATGAACATGAAAGATGCAAAGCGAAGGCATCTACATACACGGCGGGATAAACCAAAGTGCTCTCTAATTGATACACCAATGTAATTAATAGTTGTGTCTTTTTGAGCGGTGCTCCTTGGAGGTCTACGTAGGCAAAAGAAGAGGAGGTATCTCGCTAAATTTGCCTCCTTTTGAAGTTAAATTGCTGCTCGTTGCTTTCATTTGCATTCTAATTTGTGATTTTTTTTTTTCTTTCTCATCGCTAATCTCGCTGCTTTTGACTGAATATAAAAATGCCTTTGTTTGGGGATCTGTCAAAACGGAAGAGAGGAAAATAGTTTTAGATTTTCTTTGAAGCAAATGCAAATATTTTCCGTTTATGGCACAGCACAGGCATAGCTTGCATAATTGTGGCTTATAAACTTTCTTTTGGGGACCTTGATATTTATGTTTCACAATTTGAAATAATGTTTATGAACGGAAAAGAAAGTTTAAGACTCTGCAAATCTGAGCATCCTCTGCAGACAGCATTGGGAAGACATGCAATAGAACAGTACAAGCTTTCATTTCGAGCAAATGGCGTGGTAACAATGCTATGGCTCTGAGTGAGGAATGACGAGAGAATACTTCTGTGTTTAAGCAGCAAAAACGTGGATGTACCGACCACAGAGCGAATCTAAAACGGATCTAAAATGATGCTACTAAAACGTTGTGAGCACAGTGTTACCATGATGGACGACTCCCTTCAGCCCCTGGATGATAGGCTCCACAGCTGGATTGTCTTTCTGTCCCAGCTGCAACAGAAAAACGGATTACATAGAGATTACAAGGCCAGGCAGCATAATCTGACATAATAACTGAAGTGGGTCAATATAAACAAATCAGAGTGTCAACACAATATGAGCAACGTCCTGGCAATTCAGGCAACACTGTCGGCAGCAAAAGAAATGAGGCATTTGCTGTCAATTTAATGTTTAATGGTGCTTTGTTCGGGGAATCATTCACGCAAGTTGGTTTTGGAAAAGAATTGCATCCATAGTTAATTGTAATATTTCTTAAGAGATACAAAAGGTTGCAAAAGGTGAAACAAAACAAAATGTATTTTTAAAAGCAACACTTTTTTTGGTCTGTTCGAGAAAAAAAAGTGTATAAAGAAAGCTATTTACTATGACAACATAAATGTTTAATTGTGCGCCCATTTGTGGGGCCTATAGCATCAATTTGCTTTAAGTAAAACGAAAGTGGGAAAGCTTATTTCAATATACGGCATCATTACTAATGTTGGACGCTTGGAATAATTTTGCATTTCCCCCCAAATGTATGATTTTTTCAGATTTGTCATAATGTGCTGGTATAATCTTAATCTTCCAAATAATCTGCAATAATGTTAATCTTGCAAAATGTAACAATAACACACCCGGAGCTAAAGTGTCTCCAGAGAGCACCAGCGGATACCTTTTAAGTCTCTTTATGACTCCCTCTACTACACACCATTACTGTTTAGCCCCATATTTTACATTATTCCCAATGTCCTACTTAATAGACAAGGCTGGACAAAACAGTGCTGGGACGTGGGGACCCACTCTCCCCTGCCGAACATTAATTCAGGTCAGTCAAAGGAGAATAATTGTGTGAGAATGAATGCTGAATGTGGATAATATGCGCACCTTAGAGGCCATTAATAGGCCTTTGGGGAGCATCTAAAGAAGTCCCTCCATTGATTAGAACTGGTAAATCTCAGTCCATGTGTGTGTGCTGGCTTGAGAGTGTCCCACAGTAAACTGCAGCGCAGCGGATTGTGTATGTTGGTGCTAATTGCAGTAAGCAATAGGGCTGTCAGGATCCAGCGGAGGCATTTAGGTGCTGCTTACGTGCATGGTCCATCACTGTCTAAGAGCAGACCTACATTGGAAACACCTGTGTCCCCATTCCAGCCTCGCTTTGCAGGAGAGCTGACCTCGGCCCGAGTACCATTAAGTCCAATAGGGGCTGCTATTGATCACATGGGATTAATCTCACACTTACTTTGAACAGAAAATTAGGGGGACAGCCAGGGCTCTGTACTCGCCACGGTTCATGAATTGCAGAAGTGGCTTAACTCAAATTGGGAGTGCTCGTGTCCAACTTGGGAAAAGACCTTTCAGGGCAATTTGTAGTATTTTAGATATGCACTTATGGGCTACAAGAGAGCAATAACAATATAGTTTACTAAGCTGTAAAGGATAATTAATATTATTCCTGTGAGGGAACACAAGCGGCTGAAGCCTATCCAATCATGGGCTGTCGGAGGGGTGCACCCTAATGGCTATGGCCAGTTAATCACAAGGCTGATCCAGAATGACAAGTTTACTCTAATGTATTCAATAGAGAAGTCTAAAATTCACCAAAGCATGGATGTATGTTGGTGGTGGCAGGATGGGAAGAAAGCTCAAAGAAATAATAGACAGGACATGTTAATATCATAGATGAGGATTGTGTAATCTGAAATACATGTGAATGTGCTGTACATCTGGTCCCATCTCTTTGTAATCCAGCCCGAACCAACCCCAGCCCCACCAATTAACTTGAATCTTAGGCCCGAGCCTGAAATAAACGCGACATAGATAATTATTTTATCTAAGCTATTAAGGCCGGTCACACTCGCACAGCGCACTCAGCAGGCAGCTGGTGGTCACATTCTGCTGCACCAGTGCGGGCCAAAAGGTGCACGACATGTGGGACAGGTTACATGCATGCCGCACGAGTAGGCAGCAGTACAGGCAAGGGTGCCTCCTCTTTGCAGTCTCTCTTCTCATCTTCGCATCCCTCGTTGTTCATAAATATGGCAATGGCATGACATGGCATTGAATTTACAATAGGCTACTTTACGCACTAACCGGAACAGCTGTTTTTAGCCTACTGTGAGTTGCATTGTCCACAGAGAAAGAGTATATAGTGCTATGCTACTATGGGACAAATCCTCCATTTCATAATAAGAATAATAATTTTGCATCCAATAGATTTCAGGTTCAAGATCTATTTAATTCTAATATATTGTAAACCTATATGAAGAAACCTGTATTTTCTCTGCATTAGATGTGAATTGTTTCCCAGCATCACTTGTCTCTGGCCTAGATCTCGTCTTTTACCTCAAAGAAGATGGCCATGGCGGCGATGATGCGTCTCTCCTTGATTGCTGCGCTGAGGCTGTCGAAGTCGTCCGAATTGTACAGGTAGATCTGCATCTGCGAGAGGGAAGAGAGCAGAGAGTAAATAAACAGCTGAGCTAAAGGAATGGACAAGGAGAGGCCCGAGCCCTGCCATCAATCACCCAGACACAGTGCTAAGGAGCTGATGAAAAGCTCTTTGGAGGGGCATAAAAGGGGCTGTATTTACCACTGTTATAAATCTCCCATAATCTGTGTCATTTCTTTTTGTGCTCTGCCACTCCAAGGATGCAGGAGAAATACGGCTCCAGTGTCCTCAAACGCGCCGAGAGTCAGGAGCACGGCGCACCATTTTCTCTGTGATCAGATCTGAGAGAATAATACCCTTCTAATCATTACCTAAAATCCTCCAGCACACAGCCACGCTAAGGATGTGTAAGTACAATGCAGCGAGCACAAAATAAATTAGTCCTGTCACGGCATTGGATATTTTTTGAAAAATGCATTCCTCTCCTTTCAAAGCAGATATTATGGTAGAGCTGATTAGAATCTGCAAATGATTCTAAAGCCAGCAATTGGAGCCGTCTATCATGCCACAGGCGCACCCCTCTCGAAATAAAAAATCCCTTCATGTCTCTAAACAGAGTTAATTGCCAATAAAAAAAAGGTCCTAGATGTTGATTTAATTAAAGCTCGCCTATTTTCTCTTTCAAAAGGAAAATTGCGATGACAAGTCCTCAGTGAAATGGCAGAGCTAACGACAAAAACGCAAATATTAAAATACGAACTGTTGTCTAAACCGCGGACAGAGCAACTCACGCCACAGTTTTTTGGGGATTAAGGCGAGACACTTTAGGTGAAAAGGGAGAAAATGTAAATTTACAGATATCAATTTGAAACTTTTGCTGTAAATCACTGGCATAAATGTGAGAAAAAAATACATTGCAAGTTATCTGTCATTTTATCTTTTCATATAAGAACAAGGTGTTTTATGCCTAAAAATTCCCAAAATTTCCAAAATTTTCGGCGACAAAATCTGAATTAGATAGAGCTACATTCAAATTTATGGTTTCATTTTATTGATAAATGAGTTACCAATACTTTTTCAGAGGGGATTTTGGATTTCTTGTTTAGTTTTAAAATAAGCTGTTTGTTAGTGGAAAAATGTGTAAAAATTTAATTTTCGCCTTATTTTTTGACATTCAAAACTCAATAAATGGGGCTTAAGGGATTAAATAATAAAAAATCCCTCTGAAAAAATCTTGTAAAATCTTGTTTAGTCCAAGGCTGGAAAATGTGAAGTCTTAAGGTCGTACTGACGTGGACATGGTGTCGCCACAATGACAGAAAAATGTGTTTTGAGAAAAAGGCCCTTGAAATTGCATTCTCCCATATAAGTCTATGGGGGAACATTGAATCAGCGCAATATTTAAACATGTTATTGTGAAGATTAGGTATATTTTTGGTTTCCGGGTGAAAGTTTATATGTTCAGAGACCAATTTGGCCCAAAACCTGAAAACTGAAAAAATTGAGTTTTGCCTTAAGCCCACTTTGTGAGACACTCAAAGCAATGGACCACACAGATAGACAACATAGAATGAAACAATCACTCGCACCCTACTTTGAGAACCCACCCATATCCCATATTGATTTAATGCCTCGCGCTCGCACAGTTAATGATTTGCCAACAATGTATGCAAAGAGCCACCGTTACAAGCACACGCCGAGCATCCATTAACTGGGCCTGAACCAGCTTCACATGGCTTTATCCAGATAATTTGGGTTAATCACTTTCTCCCAGAGTTCCTTTAACCGAGCTTTTAATGGGACTAATTTGTTGTGTGAGAACTCAGCAAGAAAGAGCAGTGGCCATTCATCAGCCTTCAGATGTTATTAACTACATTAGCCAATTACGCTGCCCCCCCCTAAGGCTTCATTTACTCTTTCAGAGTGACTCACGTGACCCGTACACTGCAGCGCTACGGGGGGAGGAAAAAAAAATAGAAGAAGGAAAAAAAAAAAAAAGTGACGTTTAATTATCAAACCGTTTCAGAGAGCAGCCACTAAAACTATAACCGGCTGCCAAAAGCTTCTCTCAATAATAACTGCAGTTCATTTGTCTCTGCCATCTCGACATAAAAGCGATCGAAAAGAGGAGACGGTGAGTAAAGTGCCGGACATAACACACTCTCAAATCTTTATGGACATGTTTATGCGTGATTAGTTTGCGCGGATACGATCTGCACGCGCCGGCTGTGTGACTGATGTAAAGGTAAATTTGAAAATGATAAGCGGAGATAAACAACGTCTGCTTGCAAGGAACAGGTGGAACGTAATGACAGGAAAACATCATTTAAGCTTTGTCATTTTGTCAGAGATTTCTCCACGGACCGCACACAGCAGCAGCCTGTCCACGGGCTTTCTCTGCAGTTGCCGTCGAAAATCGTCTCATTTCTTTCCGCTTTCTTGTTGTTGTTTCTCGAGAACAAAGTGGAGGCAAACTCCAAGCCGAAAGCCGTTCTGCATCCCCAGGTTCGATTTAAGCACAGTCGTGTTTAGCATGATTTCCCCAGACGACCGAAATATTGAGGCAAAACAAGAAAGTTATAAAAAGAGGTTTTTGGAGTAGGTTTCGCCAAGGCAGACGTGTCCTCTTTTACACTTTTATTCCCCTCCATACGGTACAGCGCGGCAGAGAACATTCAAGGTTTCCCATGTAAAATGCAGAACTTTTTAAGATTTCATGAGTGAATATCTACCAGCTTCTCTCAAAAAATGAAAAAAAAATTATGAAATTAAATCTCCAACATGTTTTATTTAGCGGAACATGTAGCTGCTTGTCACTTCTAACACTTTAATTTTAAGAAAAAGTAAAAGTTCAGTAAAATCAGGTCAAAATTGACTAATCACAATCACACTGCACAAAGTTTAGTTATATTAGTTCACACCGTTCACACAGCAAGCCTTGTAATTGACCAGTCGCAAAAAGCCCCGCCCCCTTTAAGAAATGTTAGCTCGCTCCGAGTTGAGCATTTGTCATAACTGGGGGAGAAGCGCGTGTTAGTGACTCTTTTTGGTGCAATTCCCGCGCGTTGTCCTCCATACTGAGGCAAAATGGGTTGCAATGTGCAGTAGAAGAATATATTTAATATATGCAACGAAGGGGAAACTAAAATTATCGAGGCTAAAGCGCCAGCATGAAAGGAAATCAGAAAATATCCCGGGAGCTTCCTTAAATGCAACCAGCACTGTGATGTGGACTAGTAATTCTCTTGCACTATTAGCACACATTAGTTTAGTATTGATAAAATGAGCGTTCTTGTTACGCAATTCTTACTTAGATCTGAAAGCTACGACTTCCTCATTTTTACGACCTGTCACCACTCAGGCTTAAGCCCTCTGTGCCCAACACCTAAGTAAAACAGACCGATACCGGAGGAGACTGCCTCGTGCTGAGAAAATAATCGTGCCAGATATTCCAGAGGCAAAAACAGCTATTTGTCCAGCAACGAAAGCTCATGAAAGTCTTGATAAACGACAAGATGGATGGCAAATGAGTCTTAGCTGGGCTCCAAAGTTAGCATGTGGTGTTTTTCAGCAAATTTTATCGGCTGTGAGAGGGAAGAAACAGGCCCCGCTCCCCTGTGGAGACTAGTAGCTGGTATCCCACCTCATGAGGTCTGTCTGCCCGTCTCTTGTAACAACTGAGTTTGCCATTTTTAAATCATATTGAAAAAAGAAAGCACCAAAATGACCGTGATTGAAAGTTCACAGACCCCAGTTCTTAATACTGTGCATTTCCCCCTTTAACATCAATGACAGCTTGGTGTCTTTTGTGGTAGTTGTGGATGAGGACTGGACTGTCTTGCTTGAACTGCATGTTTGAGCTCTCTCCACAGTGGTCTAATGATGTTGAGGTCAGGAGACTGAGATGGCCACGGGACCCTCACTTTTGATAATTTCTTTTTTCATCATCATTTCAAAATGGCAAACTCAGTGGGTGTGTGAAGCCATTTATGGTCAAACAACTAACTATGAGTGATTTTTGTTTGTTTGTGTTGTCTTTCATATATTCTGGAAAAATAGCCAAAAAATAAATAAAAAAATCTGCCAGGGTATGTAAACGCTTGAGCACAACTGTATATTATATCTGTGGGTATGATTGGACAATGAACAATGACCATTTTGGGGCAGGGTTCAGGTCAATTGCATTGATTGGCTGGAGAAAAGGATTGATGAACTAACCTGGATCTTCTCTGAATTATAAAATCAAAATGGTAAAGAATAATACAGTGAAATAATAAGGATCCTCAGTTTAAGAACCAATGCTTCTTGGTTCTGGTATTTCAAGCAAAACTTCTCGAGGATGTCACACTGATGGGATAGTGACTAGTGGGACAAGTGATTTTATACATAAGGGCGAGACACAAATAGCTAATAAAGTTGTGGTTTTGGAAAAACTGGAAAAAAACGTTTTTAAAAAAGTAAACATAACACTAAATCTGGCCATATAAGTCACGATGTCATGAAGAGGAACAGTTTTAAACCAATGAATGAAAAATTAGAGCCATGGAAATACATGGGCATGCGAACCAAACACCAATTAAGCGTATCAGAATACTTCAGCCTAAATGTTTCTAAAACGTTCCCATTATGTGAAGTAATGTCCCCACAGTCGAACCTCTTAATACATGAACAGACCAGCCTATCAAAGTATGATTTGTAATCCATGTATAATTAATCTAACCCCAGCGACACCATCATATATTATTAGAAAGATCTCCCCGCGGTGGCCTAAGGGGGGAAAAATTCAGCGCTTTCATTTTTCATTACGTTGTTTGTGCGAACAGGTGGTCTATCTATCGATTTCCCCACTTCACTCGGGTGGAGAGAGCGCGTGCTTAGATTAATGTTAAGCTTTAGAGCCACAGCCCCAGTCCACTGCTGTTCGGTTTTAAATATGATCAGGTGAGGTGACAAAGAAAACACAGTTCAAGCTGCACTTTAATACAGTCATTCTCAAACTACTCTATCAAATACCATCTCCAGATGTGTCAAATAGTGATTTTACATATACATTTTTGTAACAATATAATCCTTAGCAATTCATATTTAACTCTATATTATTTGGTCTGATTTTCTCGTTCGCCTTTTATGATTTAATATTAACATAATATTGTTTGCAACATCAAAACATCACAAAAATTAAGCTATTTAAAGGAGAACTAAGTTGTTTACCTTAATAAATCCTCTCCGTAGTCCCTCTGGGGGTTATACAAGTGTTAATGGGATGATTGGGGAGGGTCTTTCATCTCCCCCGGTGGCTCCACAGAAAACCACAATTGCAACTTTCCCTGCTCCGACCCGGAGGTGCAATATACACTAATGGAATCACGAAGAAGAAGCTAAAAGGCTAACTGCAAAGCTATCTGTGGGCTAGCGCCACTTAAACAGTATTTACAGCCTTTGAGCGAAAAAAAAAAGATCTCCATTGTGTAATTGGATGTGTAATATCCCTCTCTCCCTTTGTCTTTTCTGTCAGCGTAGTATTTACTCTCACGGACAATTAATGAGTAAAAAAAAAAGCAACATGCTATGACACCTGCAGTGGCGCTTATGGCCTCTAGGGGCACAAGTTACTTAGTTCTACTTTAAAATTTTATGAAACTTCTTTTTATACAGAATTTTGACAGACTAAAATGAGCACCACAACTCAATCAGAACCACAAAACCACCACTTAACTAGAACTAAGTCTAAAATTAATATAACGCCAGGCTCACACCAGGACTTGATCAGCTCATTATGAGTTAATCTTACTATCCAACTCCACCAGGATTATATAGAACACCAAATCGGGCCCTGCCAAACTACATAATATATGTGTATTTAGTATCACCAATAAGACGCTGGATAACACTAAAGTTACTTTTAATCCCGTTTGAGAACCTCTCCTAAGAGACACATAATTATGTGACTCATTAGGATTCAAAAACTTCCAGGGAGGTGCAGATATTATAGTATTACATGGAGCTGAAGGAAATACTTGAAGAAATCCATATCGCATGGGACTGCATGTGACTCATTTGTTGAAAAGAGAAAATTAGGCAGCAGATGAGCAGATTGGAGTGTGTCTGTTTGCTGTAGACAAATGAACCGAGGGGCAGGCAGAACCTCCAAGGTTAGACGGCTAAACCTTCTCCAGCAGGCAGCAAAACAGACCAACGAGCATGAAGCATCTCCCAAACATAAACAAGACCTTTGGAAACGCGCAGAGTAATGGTGAGCCCGAATGCATCGTGCTACATTAAGGTACACAGGATGGAACAGATAAACAGCCAGCGGCTAGAGTAGATCCATATTACTACGTTCCCTTCAGCTATCCATCATTCGTGTTCACTTTCACCAGGACCCTGCTTCTCAATAAGAAATAATGCATCACACTGGATACATGAACGTGATTTATTAATGACGAGAATAGTATAAAGGTAGAGCAATGCGAGCCATTTCTCTGAATCCAGGCAAAACAAAAAATATATACAATATAATACTTTTACTTATTGCTGGTGTGTGTGTGTACAGAATGCTCCCAGTTTCATTTTCTACAGAAAAGGTCAAACCCAGTGTACATTTGAATACGTCACTGTCTGACACTGGGCTGTTTTTAAAGAAATGGTAATATCTTTCAGCGCGGGGTCCGTGGCGTTTCATATAAATCTCCAATATCCATCATACGTCAGGCCTGGTCTATGTGCCTGTTCTTGGCGCTGATGTTAACAGGATAAATGGGGAACGCAGGCCTTGCGATTATGAAAAATCTTCCTAAGACTTTTTCTTCTTTTTTTTTTTTGCATCCAAATAGAAAAGCTTCAATCACCACCAGCAGAAGGTCAGCAGGTTTGTCTTTACCTTTCACATCCTGTTGTCCTCAGATCTTTGATAAGGATAAATGTCACCCAAACAAATGAAACAAATGAATGGAAGTTTTCTTTCTTTGGCCGTTATTGGTCAAAGATAAGTAATAGCACAGCTGTAATTAGGGGTGGCTGATACGGTTAATCTCAGTTTTAGTTGTGTATTTTTTTTGGATTGGCAATAGACCTGTCCGTCAAAAAACACCACGCCAGTATTTGCATCTGACCACCATTATACCATTTTATAACGTACATATTTGACAGGCTGGAGGGCATGCCTTCTTCACAGCTGCAGAGTTGATCATTAAAGCTAAAACCTGCAATCTTAAACAGCCGCTCCCCGTCACAGCAGCCATATGCACATCAGCTCTATAATGGCCCTCTATAACGCGGTGCCCTTTAACACAAGGCTGAACACAAAATGATGTGGTGATAATAAAAGTAATTACTCAGGCATTTGGCAGAAAAAGACGCAGTGGAGCCAGAAACAAACAATTATTTAGGCTGCCTATGTCACGTCATGTTGACCAAGTATATTACTCATAATATTTAATTTTTTTTTATAAAAGTAGAGCTACATGGCAAAGAAAAACTACACAACCAACTTAAGTGGCATGCTAGTAATAAGAGGGATTTGGTCTTAAATCCTCATTAAATCCTTACATGAAGTAAGAAAAGGAGGAACAACATAAATCTTTAAGTCTTAATAACCTTTGTATCGGGATATAAGCCTTGGCGATGTCTATTGACTTCACTCTCCTCCTTCCCTCAGTCAATCTCTTCTGCTTGTGTCCATCCTTTTACTTAAACTAATCTTGGGCAATAAAAAGCATTTGAAGTGACAGCTCTTCGCTTCACTCTTCTTATCAAAAGCTATTTTTTTCTATTCATAGCCTTAATTCGCCACTGTGTTGTTCTTGATGATTAAATATCTAATTGCTTGAAATGATTTGACTTCAGACAGTTTTGAACATCCCACTTGTTAGTGAGTACTTCACATTAAGATTGGTTGTTGTCAGATTCCCACATTGTGTTCCTCTTACAGACGGACAGCAGAAGCCGGTAATTCAGCATCAATAATAATAATAATAAGAAACTATTTTTTTGTATCTGAAATATCTGAAAGGCAAAAATATGCTGAAATGGACATTTCTGTGAGCAAAAAAACAATTATTCCACAATCCGTATATCAACACTGGATTTCTTATTCCTCTTTGTCATGTCAATCCCAGCAATGGCCACATATGGGACTGCATGATTTGGCATCGTGAGCATGATTGGATTTATTCTTAATGTTTTAGAATCAATATTAACAGATACAATAAAAAACAGAACATATAAGCCATATCTAAACTACAGCAAGTTTTATTCAAAATGGATAACACATTTTTTTAATTGTTTTGCAATTTTGTGTTGTTGCCCTAGTATCATAGTCCAAGGATGATAACAGTATAATAAGAGCAACAAAGCCAATGGCCTTACCTCGACTGGAAAGGTTTTGCCATTGATGCTGTGCTCAGAGCCGGCCGATCCATCAGCCTGGCCCCAGTGAAACTCCATCTTCTCGGCTTTAAACCTTCCTGGCAGCCCCGCCCCGAACACAAAGAAATCATCCTTCAGATGAATGGCAACTAAAGAAAGAGAGGAAAAAGTCCATATTAATGATGCGTAACATTTGTGCACTTACACAGTCTATTGTTCTTGGGTTTATAGAGTTTCTGGTCAATAAACAGCCAAATATTTTCATGAAGGAGCAGCAGAATTAGCTAAAATGTCAATCCTATCACATGTAGTGCTCATTGGCTACTGTCGATTGACATTAAGTGCATCAAACCCTTGGTGCAAAAAGACAATAGTTAACTCTATAAGGGAGCATCACCAAGTGGATGAGAAGCTCATCAAGTTTCTTTGCCTTGTTCAGAAACAACCCTGCCACCACGGACACTCGCTCTTCTCCCTGCCCTCTGGGCAGCGCTACCGCTGCCGCAGGACTCAGACTGAGTGATTAAAAAGGAGCTTTAACCCACACGACATCCGTGCAAATCTGAGGCCTAAACTTCATAACCACCAATATTGTTAAATTACTGCAAGGACTGCACTATTTACTATCACACTGTCCTGACTTGCACTGTACTCCTGCTACGACAATTTACTCCATTCTCTATTGTATCTTTCAGTCATCCTAAATACTGTATTTTATATATTGTGCATTTCTGTATGCATATTTATCCTATTTTTGCTATTACTGTGCGCTGTGGGATCTGTTATACTTATTGGGAGAAAAGTACAAAAACATATGTACAATGTATGATAAAGCATGTGACAAAAAAACTGCAAAGGGAGGGACGGGAAGACTTCAGCTTCTTGTCAGCCTTATGGATGAAGCAGTCTTTTAATTAGCTTTTTTTTTTTCTCTGAGGTAGGTCTGAAGACCAAATAAACAAACAAATAAATACAAAACTAATGTGGTATCTCCCTCCGGCTTAGCGGGCCCTTGTTGAGCCAAAACACAGCAGTCTTTCAAAGTCCAATGAGAAGAGTGTAATCTAGACTGATATCCAAAAAGCACACTCTACAAGTAGGATAAGCCACTGGACAGACTCAGATACTGTATCTCTGCTATTTACTCTTCCTTCGTTTTCGGTCACACCACTTGTAACTTAAATGTTAAATGTTGAGAGCCTGAGCTGGTGACATACCCATAAATCTTACACTTAACTGCACTTAATATACATTAAAACATTTGTTTTGCTAACAAAGACATGGCTCTCCAGTTCATAAAGACGTGATGAAACACCACAAAATAATTCAGAGGCACAAACTCCTTGCAATTCACTAGAAAAAAATGGCCACAAAAACATCTTAGTTTTTTGAGAGAAAAGCAAATTCTTGCAATGCCATGTTTCCCTGTTGTCTAGGAGAGTTCATATTTGGGAATTATAGAAAATATGCCATACACATTAGCCTCAAAACATTTCCAAAGCTTCAGAATCAGCCATTAAAAAGACAAAACAACAAAACAAAACATCTCGGTTTAGCTCAAGCAGCGTGTGGTTGATCTTCCAAGAACTACTTGTAAAGGTCACGTGTTTAAAGCATGTACTGTGCAGTCTTCATGTTTGCCTGTTGCCCTTACAGTCCCAGCGCATCACCATCTTCCCCTGCCATCATTAGCCAGATTAAACCACTGCTCTTTCCACTCATCCCCAGTTATACGGAGGGATTTAGCCTGGCCTCAGCGGCACATAAGGCCCGCCTCTCCTGATTGCACCACAAAGCAACCTGCCAGAATGAGCATGTGTATACAGCCAGAGCACACAACAGACAATGAATCCGACAAGGAGGGAGCCATGTTGGTTTGGAGCAGTGGGACGCGGAGGAGCGAGACATGACAATCTGGACAGAAGGGGGGAAAATCTGTAAAGTACGTGGAGTGATGAGGATGGACCCTGTAGTGAGGAGGAGAGCATTAACATGCCAGCGCTGCTTAAGACCTCAACATGAAAGGTTTAGGTACAAGATGAAAGAGATTTGGTTAGGGCTGTGCAATATTAAAGGAAGGTGTAACACACAGCCAGGCATAATAATATGATCACACACTGTTGAAGTAAATCACAAAGATTACCTCTAGATGGGACACCTGTTAATGGGTGGAACTACATTAGAAAACAAATTAATACCTTACCGTAGAAGACAAAAAAAAAGCTTAATAAATTAGTCCAAGATGTGTTTTCTGAACACAATCTAAATTAGCAATATATGCCTGAAAAATGGCTATTATCTATCTTCCAAAATTGTGCAGCTCTGATTCAGAAGCTTGTTCATTTAATCATTTCACACTCATTTGTTTTGTGCACAACATTCACTCACTGCCTCATAATATACATCTGAATCACAATGAAGAGCTAGTGTGCGCTATTCACTTCACCTGTCAGTGGTCATATTGTTACGCTTGATGTGTGCATTGTGCATTGTGAGTCTCACTTCAGAGAGATAATGAGCCTACAAGGGGGAGAAGGACTAGCTTGTCACTAGAGCCTAAATGTGCATCCTTCTTGTATACACAAAGCACATTTTAGAGCGATGCCCTATAATAATCCTTGCAGCTGGTATTGTCAGAGCAATGTAATCCAACGCAACAACACAGCGAAAGTCAAGTAAAGGGGATACTCATTGGCCTTGGGAGTGTTTCATTAGGATCAGGCCCAGGGTGCGTGTGAAGCCCTCCAACAGCAGTGCAGGAATTAGACGCTAAGCCAAAAAGACCTTGAATCAGAGGCTGCGAGAGAGGAGTAGTGTGTGTGAAAATAAATCCGTGATCAATGCACACGTCTCAGGGGGGCCTCGCGATTCCTCATGAATTCAGTTGAAGTGGTTGTTTGAAAATTTCATGGTGAAATGTTTTGTTAAAAGAAAAGGCTTGCCTGAATAGGCGGCCAATCAACTCGTGTTTAAAGCGGGTCAAGGCACAAGGGAATGCTGGGAAATCAATCCCTATGAAGCCGAGATCTATTCACTCCGTTTTTAATTACGACATTGGCTTTTAAATAGTGTGGACCATGTCGAGGCCCCTGTACGCGTCCTGCTAATCAAACAGACTAGTGTTTGTTCAAATGTTTATTGACATCAGGTAAATAAACAGGGCAAATGTCATTGCAAATGCAAAGCCATGTGGCTGTGTGTGGCTGAAAAGAGAGATAAAAGACCCATCGCGGGTACAGGCCTTTTGTCTTTCTTTTTTCCCCAAATACTACTATGTTACCTTAAAGCAGAACTAGTAACTCATGCCCCTAGAGGACTACGCTGACAGAAAAGACAAAGGGAGAGAGGGATATTGTACATCCAATTACACAACGGAGATCATTTTTTTCAGTCAAACTTGGCTGGAAATACTGTCTAAGTGGCGTTAGCCCACAGTTAGCTTTGGCCGCTAGCCTGTTAGCTTCTTCTTCATGATTCCATCAGTGTGTATTGGGCCTCCAACCTGGAGGCAGGGAAGTTGCAATTGTGGTTTTCTGGCCAGAGTCACCAGCGGGAGACCCCCCAATAATCCCATTAACACTTGTATTACCCCCATAGGGACTATGAAAAGGATTTATTAAGGTAAACAAGTTACTTAGTACTGCTTTAAACCCACCCCTACATCTGCGTAAAAATGTTGGGGGGGTATTAGCTTAGCACTCAAGACTTCCCTTTCGGCCATTTCTGTTTCTAGAGTTGTCACAGTGAATCATCTGCCCCGATCTCAATGCAAGATCTCCATGTGCAGTTTGACCAATCGATCTCCTGTATATGGTCTTCCTCAGGCTAATGCTTGTCTATTTATGTTCCCCATATTATCCCCCTCATTGTTCCCTATTTTTCTACATTCAAACCATCTCAATTTGGTCTCTCTAACGTCACTCCAAAGCATTCTAGAGCTGTCCTGGTGATGCACACTGTTTGAAGTAGGTGAGTAAGTAGTGTTAGGCCAGTTTAGTAAAATCAAAAACAAAAATGCAATTCTTTTCTGACAAATATTGCAATTACAATTAGTTTCTGATCTATATTTTTGATCTTTGTTTTTGAGAGGAGATTGAACCATTAGCTGCACTCAATAAAAAGAAGGGTTTATACAAAATAAGATGCCATTGAGACTTATATTTGACACTGACACTATACTATGACCCAAATGACAACTCAATTACCATGAAGCATATTCTGCACCATATGCATCCAAGTCTATTATTGCTGGTCTGTTATAATTCTGAACAAAATCTATGAACTCTAAAAGAGCCCGTACGGATTCTTGAAATTGTTTCATAACAACGTCAGACTACAGAGTGGTTTGTGTGGCAAACAGCGAAAGCTAACATCAATTCATTTCTTTTATTTCCACTCAGTCAAAGCTGACATTTTTGATGTAGAAAGCTTGGAGGGAACTAATCGCAAAGCTTTTGCAAAACTGTTGAATTCCCTGCGTATTGGTCCAAATTACAGGCCACCGTGTTATTTCCATCTTTGTAAATAAGCAGCCTAAAGCATGAGTCGTCTGTCCCAGTGGCCCTGGTTGCCATGGAAGCTAACAACTCTCATTATGAACAAAGAAAAGAAGAAAAAAAAAAAAAAGACAGGATTCTGAGCAGCCCGCGGCACTCTGGATCAATTCAGGTCAAAACGCTCTGAGCATCGGTTCAATAAATAAGTGAGTGTGAGATGTGTGAACGACCAAAGTGTTGATGATACTGTAGGTTAACCAATTTACTTTCTAATTTACTACTTTGACAGAAGCGCGGCCAAAAAGAAACAGACCAGGCAACTGTCAAGGGCTTTGCAACTACTAAAACATGATCAGAATTAGAACATTTTTGATGACACTGGTTGTTCCGCGGTAGAACATTCCAGGTTAAAAGGTGTGTCACAGGACTTGAGTGACATGTCAGCGGTACCAATGTGACTCTAATGGTTGACTAAACACCAACAGTGCTCATTTTGCAGTGGGTGTGTTTGGCTGCGCTTAGGGTATGTGTCAGGAGTCGGCAAGTTTGTGTCATAAAGGGACTATTTTCTGTATTGCAAATGACCTCACAATTGTTGCCCACGTAAAGCACCTTTTTCTACAAATATCAGTTTTGCCCATCATTTATGACCTAATGGTGTCTTTTGAAATATTGACGGTATTTTCCATATCTTTAGAGTACTTTATCACCATATTGTACCATATTGGGGCCTCATGTCGCCTACCCGCGGAGTATTTGATCGAATGTTAGAAATTGAGCATTGCCACAGAAACGTTCTGAAAAAAATTGTATAAAAATCACTACAGATAAATACTTATTCCTTAAACGTAGCTTTTGCTCCAGTCCAGACTAGGAACACCTCAATGACAACAAGACGGTAATGTCCAACTGCCAAGCCTTCTCACGGAACAGACACGTTGATTATTTAGATGTATTTTGCATGTGGCTTTAAATTTAAAATAAAAAATATCACCCTGTTCTATTTTACTCTCTCCCGCTTATGTTCATAAAGGCCCAGAGAAAACAAATGTGTTTGTATATATTTTCTCAACATCATATTGTTTTAGAGCCATCAGGAGATATGGTTTTATTGCATATGCCTCAAAGGCAGCTGTGGGAGCCAGTTTCATATCCTGGCACCGATTCATATCAGGTGTTTTAAATTCAACAAGTCTTGGATAAGCAATGACAACCTGGTTACTTTGTGATCTGGCAACATCCTATGATACTCTAGAGTTTTTCTTGTTATGCCCCCACATCTGGGCATATTTTTGGTAATGCCAGGATTTGGGGAAAATGTCCTGACTTCAGGGAACATGTGTGCATTTTGGCTGATGAACCATTTTGTTAGTGCTACATGACAGGATGAATAAATGTGGGATGTGGGTGTTGTTTACTTCTTACTTGTAGCTTGTTTGTAACCACATTTAGAAACGGGCATCAAAATGTGTAATGTCTCAGTTCAATGATGACATATGAATTTCAGGTCACAATGTGTCATAAAACATTTACAGCAGAAAGAAGATCCACTCATGGCACATTAATGTACTTTCACAACAGTATGGTTAGAATGTAAGAATGTAAGAAATGCGTTTCTTAATTATTCAGAGGGCAAGTGTCATTTATAAAGATATGCCATGGAATCTAGCAAAGTAAAAGCTGACTCCTGTACAAACTAACCACAAAGGTTAAGAAAATTGACTCTTAAATACTGTCAAGGCTAAAACAGAAAATGATTTCATTGAGTTTCAGGGTACCATACCTGTCTTGCCGGTGTTCTTCATGGTGGTCTGGTTGGATGACTCCTTGTTGAAGTTGTCGAGCACTAGTTCTTGGTACTCCTCTGAAGTCAGCGCTTGCTCGTCCGCGATGTCCACTGGGGATTGGTTCTTTGCTGCACACTCAGGGTATAAAGTCAGCCAGCCTCGAGGCCCATGGCTCCCTGTGCACACACAAAAACAACAGATCTTACAGCATGCATAAGGTACGGTTGGCTCACGTGCCTTATCAACTTTCTCAACTGCAAATGACTGGGCTGGAGGATGAGCCTCATGTGCAAACGTTGAAGGGGGAATGTTAGCTCCTACGTACTGTATATTTTTGATTGAACATGATTACTGCCCCCTTTTTCATTTGTCACTCTGCATATCATCCTCACAAACACAACTGTTATATAAAAAGGCCAATTAGCTAGAAGCATGATGGTGTGCTGTGGTTTCCAATGTTTGTTGTCAACCAACAGCCAGCAAAAGAGGAGTGGCTTCTTGCCAAATTTGGTGAATACACATGTTTCATTACACAGGTGCTTAGAGTTTATTAACGTGCAATGTGCCCCTTTCAAAAAACACAACGAAAATAAATCAGTAGAGAGTTGCTAAGCCGGAATTTGTAACACCTGAAAAACAGGCCGTGGTTCCACTCGAACACACGTGGCAGATTTAGACGGCGATGGCGAGGCCGAGGTCCCGACTACGCGCGACCCTCTAAAGCTTCACAACAGCTGAGAAAACATGTCAACACAATGAGGATTCGACAAGAGGCGGCAGGCAATTTCGACGTTAATTGAGGTTGTTTTATAATAACAATGGGAAAATGTGACGCTTGAATACACCTCCACTGTATTAAAAGGAGCACGAGTCCAATTATTTTAGGTCACGGTGCCAATCTCATCTCCCAACCACATCAAAACACGGCGACGACTTTTGCTTTTATCGAGAAAAAAAATTCTACTGCTCAAATTAGCCGATGAACATGGAAGGGAATTGTTTGAGTATGTAATGTGTGCAGCATTGTTCTAAATGTTTAGTAACTGTTGATTGTTTTTTTTAAATTGTGTTTTGATGTCAGTGCGTGCTGAAAAACATGATCTTGGTTTGCCCCTAAATCAAGACACAAAGACAGAATACCATAAATGCAAACAGTTTATGTCAGTTTTTGTCAGTCAAAGAGAATGTTATGGGATATATTACCTGATTTGATATCAAAGCAGAACTAAGTAGCTCATGCCCCTTGTATATAGAGTATACTACACTGACAGAAAAGACAAATTGAGAGAAGGATATTGTACATCCAGTTAAACAGTGGAGATACATTTTTTTCACTCAAACCTGCCTGTAAATACTGCTAAAGTGGTGCTAGCCCGCAGTTAGCTTTGCCTGTTAATTTCTTCTTCGTGATTCCATTAGTGTGTATTGGGGCCTCCGGATCGGAACAGGGAAAGCTGCAAGTGTGGGAGATGAAAGACCCCCCGATCATCCTATTAACACTTGTATCACCCCCAGAGGGACTACGGAAAGGATTTATTAAGGTAAACAAATGACTTAGTTCTTCTTTAACTTGGGTGTACCATATCTGACAGGACAATAGGAACTGCCTGGTTGATGACCAAAAATACATTAGTGGGGATCCGATCAAAACGTTCGATTTAACCACTTGACCTCCACCTGAACTGAGCACATTTTCTGAACTGAGCACACTTTACCCAAATCTAAAAGCGTCTTGAAAAAAAAAGGGTCAAAATAGCGCCAAAAATAAAACGAAACCACGGACAAACAAACTGATGTGACAAAAACGCCGCAAAAAAGCGATAGAAAAGTTACGAAAACGCAACAAAAAAGCAATGAAAAAGTGACAAAAAAGCCTTGAAATAGACACAGAAAAGCGACAAAAGAGCAACAGGAAACAAGTGATGAAAAAGGGACAAAAAACGATACAAAAAAAGGCCAAAAGTGACGACAATGCAAGGGGAAAGATCGATTTAGATGAGTCTTGTAGGTCTTAGCTGTCAGATGAGGCGTTACTCTGGCCTATAGGCAGTACACTTTTAAAGCTGATATGAAGATCATAAAGGAAATGCACTTGGTGAAGGTGCAGGAGCTAGCTAGAAAAGTTCAGGTCCCCTCAAATCAAGCACTGTTACACAATAAAACACGTTTGTTTTGTTCTGGGGGAAGGTAATTAAACATTATGACAAATATGAAACACGAGACTTCAAACCCCAGGGCTTCATTTTTCATGTGCTTCCAAACAGCCCTCAAAGGGAATTGTTATTAATAATTGTAATTAATAAGTATGCCTTTTAGAGTAATTTACAGCAATCAAACTGCATCCTCATACGAACAGTTCATTTCAAATGTGCAACAAAATGCACCTACTCCCCTCCACATTCGACAGATTAGGCAAATTGACTGTTTCAGTACAAAACAGTTCGCATTAACTATTCATGTTAGGCTTGATGCGGCAAACTAACTTCCTGTACACTCCCCGCGCGCTGTCTGCTCTTTTAATCCGGTGTCTCCCACAGTGACTCCGACACAAAAGAATAATCCACAGACAACAGGGGTCCTCTTCATCGGCGTGCGGCTACAATGGCCCGACGCAACAACAAAAGCGCTTACGATAAGGGCTACAAGAACGCAGGCATGCGGTTCAACTTTTCTGGGTTAGCGCAACATCACAGTTCCCAATAGAAATGCGGCGACTTGGGGTCGTCCGTCCCATGAAAGGGGGACAAACTTAAAAGGGCAGCTCGTGGGTTTTTGATATGGATAAACACCTCGAAGCCAAAGACACAGAACCCTAGTCCTGGGTGGATTCCAGAATTGGGTTTGTTGTGAAAGATTCTGAAATGGTTGCTTTGTTGTCTAGCTGCACAATGTAAGGAGTTTTTATGGGTTGTATACAGAACTGAGGGGTGAACAGAAATGTAATCATGACCATTGGATTCTGTTGCTTACAAATCTATAGCTCTGTTGTCAAGCATTTTCTATGAACATGCGGCTTCTTGTGTTTCGTTTAGCTTTCTCTCGAGATGTAATGTCTCTTAATCAACAACAGCAGCCAACAACTGGGAAGGTGGAAAATATGGCGATGACTTTGCAGCATCGTCTCACATTAGCACAGACAGGGCGCAGACCAAGCGCCAACAGCCCCGTGCTTTATCAGGCTGATAAATACAGCCCGAGTTCAGGAAAAAAAGAAAAGAAAAAAAAGTGCACTTAAAGTGGTAGAATTGCTGGAATCACTTGTTTTTGAACTTTTATTAAGATCAATGGTTTACCAGAGACAGCTTCAACTGCGGCGCCGGTCTGACTCCTGCAAAAAATAGAGCAGCAACTAGGACATTATCATCAGCAATCTGTTAGATGAGGCTTTGGATTCTGATTGTAAAACGTCAAGTTACACTGGCGGTGTCGAATATAGAAATCACCGTTCAGCACAATAGCACTGTTCGATGTGCCTCTTAGACTACTAAAGAAGTGTATTCAAACATTAAATCAAGAGGCATAATGTCATACCTGCTATGCAAAAATGTTGACATATGTATAATGCTTTTCATCTTCATCTCTAAGGAAGACTTTGTCCCTTAAGTGCCATAATGACAGAGGCTATGGGTAAAGAGAAGAAACCAGCCTTACTCCTAAGGAAAGGCAATCAATTTATGAAAGAGCCCTTAAGTCTTTTCTTAAGTTTATACAAGTTAACTTTGTCTTGGAATGAAAACAGCAAATTCTGAAGACAGTCCCATAAATCTGAAATTGTAAATTTGCCCATTCTGGTGTGACGGACTAAAAACTTTCAGCCAAAGCAACTCTAAGAAAATGCCTAATAGCACTCTGTCCTACTTAGTTCCACAAATAAGTGAACATTTCCAACTATGGCAGTTTTACACTTGAAGCTATCCATGTTTTTGAGAACTGTCCTTTTGTGTTGTATCATAAGTGAGAGCAGGCTACACTTATTTCCTTGGGTCACATCCTTGAACTAGAATATGCAAACCTCGAGGCACATTTGTTTGGATCTGCAACAACAAGCTATATATGCCCGCTGCAATATTTGAAGCATGTATCGTGAGTTTTAATGTGGAGTGGGATTCGCAGCACACAAGAGGCACGTCCAACAGCACTGTAAATGGTATAAGGGAATCTGTTCAGAACCATTACACTGTGTTTGGCGTCATGATGAAAACATCCATCCTCAGAAGAAACATCAGGCTTTTGGTGGAAGATATTATTGTACATTAGTAAACTCTTCTGAAACACAACTCATTGTGAACAAAGACACATTTTAAATGCCTCTGACATTGTGTGACGCTGTTCATTTGTTCTCAAGTCTGTGTTTTATTATCATTATTGTTTGTTTACTTGATGAATACATTGCATGTTAATGGATGTGCAAGAGACTCATGCCTGTAAATATGTCACGCTCATTTTTCCACAGAAGAAACTGCGTTTCCATCAAACAACCAGTACGTCTACATGTTTTATAATAAATGGGCAAAACAAAAGTAAACTTGCAGAGGTTTACAGTCTGAGCAAAGGGAGGCCGTGGGTTACCTGGTGCCATGCAGCATTTATCCTGCAGAGGGCTGATGGTGCTCATGCTCATGCTCTGTGATTTGGTTTGAGGTGTGCACTTGCTCTGTTGGCCACATACATGTTTGTCTTCTCAAAACAAGTTAGCTGTTTTTGAACTGATACCATGTGATAAAGAGATGGTCCCGTGTACGTACTCTGTCAGCAGTCTGAGTATGTAGTCGAGCGGTACTGCACTTCTTGTAGCTGATTAGATTACTTTGTTTAATTCATCACTCTAGTTAAAAAGGAAGGTCATGATGTGTCTTTTATATTTGCTGCCTTGCTCTTTATACATAGTCTTTGACCAAGTGTCTTGCTCAAAGACACCACAACTGCGTGATCTGGCTTGAGCTGGAGCTGAACTGCTGACCGTAAGGTTGGTGGGCAAAAACCGAGCCACTCCTGCTCCGGTTTACAGCGTCTGGTATTTCCCATGGTTTTGGGTCTAACCAGATCTAATCCGACAATCTCAAGGTGACAATATGAAGAAAAAAAAATACTGACTTGTATCTACCATTATGAACACTCAAGAAAATACTGAAATATGTTCCACCATGGTATTTGAATTGGTCTTTCAAATTACTCACAGCTATAGCATTTTTTATTTCACTTAGTATTTCATAAATACTTCTATTGATAAAAGGTGTAATCTTGAGCTAATTTTCCATTCAAACACATGATTACATCGGATTTACCGTGGCTGATAATGCTGTCGGTCACAGGGAGAAAGGGAGGAGCAGCGCTACTAAAATCAGATAAGTGAGGGGTGCACAGCAGTCCATTAATCTGTCTCATTGCTATCCATCAGAATCACTATAATCCCAAAGCTAAGCCGTTCCCACTGCCACTCTGTAAGCAAATGCTCACAAATTAAAACCAAGTACATGGGTACGAAATTGATTGAAAACATTACATACTCTTCTCATCTTGTACACCATTAGTCCTTGTCATATGTCGTGTTTCTATGTGTTGCGTTCCAGGTCCCTTCTGTAAATATGCACTTTATATGTCCATCTCTGTTGTGAATCCACAATACGCAAAAACAAAGAAGGAAAAAAGAAAACATTTCAGGCTATGTTCAAGTCTCCCCCTGTGTTGACACTTATAATATACAGCAATACAAATTACGGTCCACCAAGTAAATAACACACAAAAGAATGTACTGTACAGCAGCGCAGGCAAATTGATGCTCATTACTTGTTGTCAAATGTTGGAAAAGCAGCCATTTCTTATCCATTTGCACAACAAGAGAAACAAGAAATAACTTGTGAAAATAGAAGAAGGCGAGTGCATCAATCTTCGAAGACTGGGCTGAGCTTTAGAAGAATACATTTGCTGAGACTGGCTTGTAGAGTAGCTTGTGCTAAGTAGCGAACGCAGTCAAAAAAAGCAAAATAAAGTCTGAGGCACTCGAGTCATAGCAAAAATAAGAGTCCTTTATTGAGTATGGGCATGGCTGGTCCATACTCAATAAAGGACTTTTATTTTTGCTAATTTATTCTTAGGAAATAACTTGTGTTTTCAGCATATTTTATGAGAAAACCGACAAGTCAATCAATCAATCAAACTTTATTTATAAAGCGCTTTTCATACAAAAATGCTACAGTGCTTTACAGATAGAAAAAAACAACAACTCCCCAAATACCCAAAACACTCACACCCTCCTCTCACTGACACACAGGCAGCCACACAGATTAAAATAATGAGCTAAAATAATGGACATAAGGCAGAGTACAGATCAGCCTTGGTGCAAGTCAACCTGCGCACTCAATAACAGAAAATGACACAGCCTTGAAAAACCATTAATGCTTTTCTCTTCGTCTGGTTTCTGATTTTGGTCAACTTCCATGCTACTTAGGCCGAACCAAGGAGAAACTTCCATCGGCAACTTCCAGATCTAATAATGGCTAAACCGTAGAATGCTCACTTTATTGATTACAACAGTTTCTTTCATCATTTGTTACTATATCGATGTCGAAGCCTGGGATGATAAACTTGGGCCAGTTCAATCTCAACCAGGCTATAAAGAAATGATTGTGTTATTTCAATTTGAAGTTATATGCAATGCGAAAGACCGGGTTTTAACAGAACACCCATTTTGCGTGTTATAAAATGTGATAAAAAGCATATAATCGTAATGCAGCACAGAAAAGCACATAACAGTATAACTTTTGAACATTTTTTTTTTTCATCTTTAAGCACAAAACAAAACCTGGTCATATAGTGAGGCTCTCGTACAAGTCCCAACCCATAATAATTTAAGAGGATTGCATTTTCCGTCGGTGAAAAGGCGCAATGACATAATGGACCCGATCTTGTGTTCCCAAACGCAGACTGGTGGCTGATGTTTGCCGCGGTGAAGCTACCGGGCCACGGCTGTCTCTGGGTGGGAAATATAGGACTCTTCTTTAGAACTTTGCCAAAGCGGAATCATGTGATCTGACAACATCTGGCAGCTCCCTGTTGCATGTCACCTTAAAACGCAGATGAGGTGTGGTGTTACTTGAAAGCGTGTGTTGCTTGTTTATATATAAAAAAAATACACTGTTAAGTAGCTGTTTTTGACTGAACTGGGCAGGATATTTGAAGATCTTACTTTGTTGCTGAGGCCAATGCTATAGACAAGCACTCCAATTTAAGGTTAGAATGTTGATGATGTGAAATGTTCAAATATACACCCCCTACTTGCTCCAGCAATGTCCTAATGTGTAGAATGAGCCCAGACCTTTTCACCACAACTGCCTCTAAATTCCTGCACTGTCACTTAAAAAGGTGTTAATTTGGGTCCGAAGTGTCGTCATGCACGAGCTTAAAGAGATATTTCAGGATTTTTGACATAGGGCGTCATTTCCTAGTTATGTTGTAGAGTGTTGTTGATTAAAAAAATAAATAAATATGACTGCACAACACAGATTAAAAAACAAACAAACAAACAAACATGTGTCTTTGCAGATAGCGGCTCACCTATGCTAAGACCTGACTGTATTTTTACTGGGAAGGGGGACGTCTCCAGCTCGACTCCTTGGAGATGTTGACTAATGTCAGCCAAATATGAGAATTAAATAGTATGCGTCCAAATTCATTCTTTGATTACCCACAGCAAGCATTGCCTTATCTGTGTCTAGTTGGTTATTAGGAGAATGCTCTGTATTGATGGTAACAGCATCCAAAATGTTACACAGTGCGCCTTTAAATAAGAATAATAATCATTTAGTGCAGTGCCAACTGGTTTGTTATGGCCAGCAGCCTCACTGAACAATGTCTACACGACCCAATTACAGTTTTACTTTTGTTCAATAAGTTCATAGTTTTCCTTAGTCATTTTGAAGTTGGGTAGGATTTCGGTTTGCCCAAGCAGAACAACAACATTTGGATGCTTAATGGCAGCCACCAACAGTAAAGCAAAGACAGTTTTATCACTAATTAGTTTTGCTTTGGACGAATACATGAATGAACTGTCTATTTCTGCACCCAAGTTTTTCCTAAATGTTACACCAGCGATGATTGAGTGATCCATAACAGCAGTCAGTGCCCGTCTCCTCTTACATTTCGCTGTGTGTCGGAGGGGATTGTGTGTCTCTAGTGAGTGCCCGACGCCACTCTGTTCTCCTCCTGCTTTAAGCAACACAGGCACATGCTTCTCTCAGACTGGCAATTCTGGTTTCAGCCGTCATCCCATTAACCTTGGGATAAACAGCCGAGACTGCGCTGCCATGACAATGCTGACAGACTGGCGATTGCCCTGTCATTTCCGTTTTGTCCTTCGGCAAGAGTGTCCACGCTGTATGCTGCCTGGCACGCATCCCAGGACCGGCAACAGAGGCTGCTGTACAAGAAAAGGGAAAACAAACCACGCAAACAGCCCAGAGTCCATATGCACTACCACGGGGCCTTGAGAACAAAACATAGCAAGCAACACAAGGGCCACTACTGTTGTCCTTGTGGAGAGATCAAAGCTTTTTGATTTGCAAAAAGGCTGAAACTACCGTTATGGCAGTAGTTGATTGGTCAGTAATTATCTTTCTGAAAATGCAGGAATTGTTAAACTAAAGACTCATGGGTTTATACTCAGTCAGGCGTTGACGACAAAACCACAGCTGGAAACAAGTGACACAAAAGCCACAACTGTAGTCCTCGTGGAGCGGCTGCAAGGGAGATCAAGCAGTGAATCTCTCCTGTGAATACAAGGGCATCGGATAACTATTTGAGCCCTGTCGCAACTGTCAGTTTCAATATGCTGATAACACTCCAGATGGGAGGACACATGCATCGCCGCGCTGGGGGTATCCCATGTCCAGGTTAGACAATAATGATCTCAAGGCCCGCCACTGCTGTGGGACTGGCCTCATCCACACCTCACCACACAAAGTAATCCGTCACCTCGAGCTCTGCTGCCTCTGTTTTATCTGTGCTTTCACAGTACATGTCCAAGCAAATGACAACAGAAGTTGGAAACTACGACTTAAGACCCTTGCATCTATTGCAAAAAAAAACTCTTTGGAAAAAAATAATTAAAGCGAGAGCCCTAATGATTTGCTCTGGTCAAATAATCAGGAGGTAATGTAAACATTGAGAGCGTGTGGGTGGAACTCAGAACTGTTCCAAACATTATTATGCAGTGCATGTTATGCAATACCACTGACATTTGAAGAAACTTTGGTTCCTTCTTTAAAGCCTTGGCAGGGGGGCACAGTGGTGCATTGAAGATAGCAAATGTGATATCTTTCTACATCTATCACAGCATAAGCAAACAAAGCACCACCAGTACAGGGCAGGCTGTGTGCCCTCTGTTTTGTATTCAAGTGTTTTTTTTTCTTGAGGATTCTCATTAAATACAGTAGTATACCGTATATAGCCGAGCCCATTATGCTTTTGGATTATAGTTCATGCACAGATGTAGAGAGAAATGCATTCTTTAGGGACACTAAATGCACAGTTACTTCAAGGGGACCATCCATAAAGACTCAGCAGTTTATAAATGGTGCATGGTGTGTGAGTGTGAGTGATTAGCACTCTCTTGCCTCAACGTTGGTTTGCACGTCCCCTTGGTGTTTTCAAAGTAAACCTTCCTCAAAGCTAGTCATTTTTTGTACAATTGTAAGTAATTACAAATAAAACATTCTCCCGAAATCCGTAAGACAAAAAAAGATTATGGGCCCAATCTTGCGTTTCTAAACACAGACTTAGGGGGAGCGCTGTGTGTGATCTTGCAGGTCCAGACCTAGTGCTGTAAGTGAGCAGGACAGACTCCCATGGCCAATGGCGATGTCACGTAGAACAACCTTTTACCTCCAATCAGACTCCGCGGCTGTGAAGGGGCAAGGGAGAGGGGTTTGGGGGGCGAAGATATACTTTTCTTTGAATTCGTGTTAACTACCGCTGAATGCAGACTGGCACCACAGCAGGACTGGCTGGACATCTCTCAGGACACCGGACAGGGACAATGTTTAACTCAAGAACTTAGTTTGACCGATAGACCTTCTAAGGAAGAACACAAGGGAAAAAAAGAAAAGAATGTGAGGCTGCCATAGGAGCAGCACTCAGTGCTGCTTGAAATAAAGCCCGCCTCAGTCGACCTCTCTTAGTTTTGCCAGTGGCACAGTCAAATAGCGCAACAAGAAGATGACAACTGTCTAACGTCGCGTTTGGAGCAGCGCTGTCCTTGTGCCAGGCGAAAGATCTGGCCCCTAAGTTTAGAACTGACCCGAACTTAACAAGATCTAAACAAAATGGTACAAATGTGCAGTACACTCTATAAATATATTTATATAATGTAAAGTTCTAATTGTTGAAAGAACATTTTGTTCTTCTGGCAGCAGGAAATGTATAGTTGACCCTCCCAATCAGAAACAATGGACAAATGAACTGCATTCAGTCGGGGGGAAACAGTCACTTTGAACAGAGATGGACTCTTTTTCTGAACATTTTGAGTTGACCTGACCTCGGACATTTATTTTGCAATATATTTTTATGTTGGACAAACCTTGGCTTTATTTGGTTTCTTAGAGAGAAGCAATGTGATGCGGATGTTCTTATTCTTATTATAAAACATACCATGTAGTTACCTTGCATCCTTTTTTTTTCTAGTTGAGTTGCTTGGTCTGTTGAGGACAAAAATGTCTGAGCTTAGTGCCCAGACAAATCCAAATGGAGGAAGAGCACAGCTTACATTGACTCAAAAACATCAATGCACTAAAGAAAAACACTAGACTCCATCTCCCCCATGTGTGAGCAGAAACTAAAAATACTGCCTCTAGTTTCACAGAACAGAACAGTAAAACATGGCCAGTGTGTCCCAGTATGTAAATGGGTGAAAATATTGGACTGAAACAGAATAATTTAGTCTGAAACTACAATCAGAGTAAAATCAGCCTGGCAAAAAGAGGACAGACTGTTACATTCACACATACAGTATCTACAGGATCTATCAAATGATGGTTAATCAAATCTTGTTAATTTAACACAAGACAATTGGACTTACATTTTTCAACAGACACCAACATTTCACTCTCCTCCTAATGGCAGTCGGTAACTGTCACACCCACCAGATATAGATGTGGGCGTAGATAGTGGTCCGAGGACAGGACCTGGAGCCAAGCCATGTCCAAGCCATGTCCATCTGAATGGTTTGTCCAGCATGACAGCTGGAACCGGAGTCCTTTATGTTTGTTGAGGGCTGGGTGCACTGATCTCTCATATATAGCCTCCTTCACCCATCTCTCAAAGCATCAACAGCGTTCAAACCACTTTTATCCAACAGACATGTGTCCTTGAAAGAGTGATTAGTTGATGTTTTACAGCAGAGGTTTCCCCAATGTTGCCAAAGTAGCTGAATAAAACAAAATAAAATAACCACTGCTGAAGTTTCAGTTTAAGAAATAACTGATCTAAAAATGTGTAATGATCAGATCACTTTAGGTGAGTTGTTTATACTAATGTAACCTAAAGCCTGTCATATACCCAAGGATAATTAGTGTAGAAAAGTGATCCTGGTTAAACGTTTATCCATGAGTTTATCAATAGATATAATTGAAAATTGATCTGTAACATGACAATAAAACATGACTTTACTGATCTAACAATGGAGAAGAGTCAATTCAATGTTTCACTCAGAGAAAGCCACTTTGAAGAAAGTCTCTTGGTATCGGTAAATGTCGGATATCAGCAGATACTCAAACCCCGGTATCGGTAGCAAGTAAGCTGGATCGGTGCATCTCTAGTCCTCAACAAACATGGAGGAGGCAAGTTCCAGTTGTCGCACACCAGGCACAAATCCGTGTTTGCTTGTTTTTTGTCCCTCTCTTTGATGAAGAATGTAACTATTATCAAAAAGGCAGTTTTAAAACCCAGAAAATGTGTCAAATCTTAATTAAATTAATAGCTTTACTGATTTTGAATGCTAACATATAAAATGAAAAAGGTTTCAAGCATCCATTGGAAGTATAGACAAGTGACGTAGTTTTATCTTATATAATAAAAGTAGTTTCAAAGACGGCGCTTGTCAGATGTCTACCAGTGACTCCATTATCAGTGAAGCGTGAAGGTAAAAACTGTGATGTCCCCAGTGGATGTCAGCTGGCTTCAAAGATAAGTCAAGAAATATGCAATGAGCAAAAGAAAATGATTCCAAGAACGCAATTATGGAGAGACGAAATACAGATTAGAGCGAAACATCCAGACAGCATTCACGATCTTACGGAAGCAAGTCTCAAGGATGAGAATTGATGCATACTTTCTGACCAAACCATGATGTGGGACCCGATTTAACTCGAGACAGAGTCAGAAAGAAGAAAACCCCACAAACAGTTTGCCCCTCCAATTTAGCAAAGCAAATCCTGTATTTCTTTTATTGCCTCTTGCAGTTGGAATCAAAATAACTGGGTCTGTCATGCAACTTTGAAATCTCTAAAAGTCAAACCACATTCTTCCGAAAGCTAAATATGTTTGTAAAGGGGAACAGTGTGTTACATAATTCTTTTTCACAACTGGGACAAGACACTCTGCCTCAGCATATTATTAGCAATGTAGGATATGTTTTATTAATAATTACGGGGAATGATGGAGCCAAACAAAATGGCAGCACAAAAGTTCACTAAATTGTGTTTGATGACAGAGAAAAAAAAACCTCCATAGGAAATTGGCATGCAAACAAATATTCAAAACATACTGTATTTCAATCACATATTTTTAATAGTTTCACAGATATATTTTTTATTCTTGTGCTGTTTTTGTCGGCAGATGTAGACAGTAGGAGGTTGAAGCAATGTCCTTCTGCTCAGGGAGAGAATTTTCCACAAATACACCAGACAAGGAGCAGACAAGATCCAATCAATCCACTGTCCAAGTGCGCCACTGGAAATCCTTTGTTATTTCAGGTCAGATATTTGATAGACGCATTTTTCTTTTTCTGATATTGTGGTTAACTTCTAGAGCCTTGTATTTGTAGCTATGGATTGAGGAATATAAAGGCAATAGAAGAAAAAGGAGGGTAAATATCGTATTTGCAGCAGGGCTAATAACCACAGGTGCTGTTACATTAGACCAATGAATTGCGACAGAGTCATTTTTTAATTGCAGCATCTTATCTTTTTATGACACAACTTAAGTCATTTTTTTCCCCAAATGGGACCCAAGACACTTACAGAATGCTGTTCATGATACAAATCTGGTCATCTGTCAACCTACAAACCATCGACACACCACATAAGTCATTCACTCTCACAAGGACCCAACATGTGCACTTGAATGAGGTCTGGACTGGACCCACAGCCTCACGTTTCTCTGTACAGATGCAGCTTGTTAATGTGTTGGCAGAGCATAACTTTGCCCTGGCATTGTTTGTCAATCCATGTTTTACTTCCACAAACAACAACAGAGCGCCGTGTGTGACGCCGTGCCCTCTTCTGCGCATGTGCGTCACACTGAAGTCGCATTTCATTCAGAAGATCTGATTCCAGTTGCATTTCATTTGAAATATGAACAATCTTGCAGAAAAATTGGATTTCCGTCAGAAATTCGAATTGCCCTTTCAGACCTGAAGTCTGCCGAGCATCAGCCAAACAGGACTAGACACTGCAGAAATGCCCATACCATATTGTTACTATTTCACCAGGAATCACTCAGCTGATGGCAGACATGGCAGAGTGATTCAAAAGCAATAAATAGACAAACCTGGGCAAACATAAGGCTGAATCAGATGTGGAATAATCCTGAGTTTTGAAAAGAGCTTACGGGGAAATAGCAGCTCAATTAAAAGAGCATCTCCTGGCAGGGCTGCATAAATTGGCGAAAATATCTAATTGTACATTTTCTGACAAGTAAAAACTTAAGGTTACTCACGTAACCCCGGTTCTTTGATAACAGAGTGAGGTGTTTCACTATGGGAATCGCCTCGGGCGTGACCATCCACGGAAGCTCCAATGGCACCACGTCTGTCTATGACAGACAGGATGACTGTACCTTGGGCTACGCCCCTTCTCCTAGGTACAGCCAGCCTCCTCCTTCAGTAAACATTCTAAAGCGATTTCTGACCGCCTTGCAAGGAGGGCAATGAAGGTGAAACACCTCACTCTGTTATCAAAGAACCGGGGTTACGTGAGTAACCTTAAGTTCTTTTTCTAACTTCGTTCGGTGTTTCACTATGGGAGATATGGCCTACTCCCGGATTGCAAATAAAGCTCCTGAAGCAGCAGGTCACAACGGTGACCTCAAAAGGAACCAGCAACCCTTGGCTGCAAGACTGCCTGGGCCAAAGAGGGACCAGAGACGTCCAATCTGTAAAACCGCACAAAAGTGTGTGGTGACGCCCAGCTTGCTGCAGCACATATATCTTGAACAGAGATACCTCTGAACAGGGCCCATGAGGTAGCCATACCCCTTGTGGAGTGAGCCCTCAACCCTTGTGGAGGTTGTAGGCCTCTACAGGTATAAGCCAACGAAATGGCTTCAACAATCCAGTGAGAAAGTCTCTGACTGGACACAGGCTTCCCTTTATGGGGAGTGGCCCAGGACACAAACAACTGGTTAGCCTTGCGGAAGCCAGCTGTCCTGGCCACATACTCATGTAGTGCCCGCACTGGGCACAAAGTATTAAGCCGCCGCTCCTCTCCAGAGGAAAAAGGCGGAGGATGAAAAGCCTCAAGCTCGACCGTGGAGGAGCTAAATGCAGAGTCCAATACCTTCGGCACGAAGGCTGGATTAGGACGTAAGCGGACTCTAGAAAGACCAGGGGCAAACTGTAGACATGCAGGACTAATAGATAAGGCCTGCAGTTCGCTCACACGCTTTGCTGAGGTCAAAGCCAGAAGCAACACTGTCTTGAAAGCAACATACTTCATGTCAACAGCCTCCAAGGGCTCAAAAGGATGCTGGCAAAGTGCGTCTAGCACAACCACCAGATCCCAAAGGGGTACCAGGGGTTTAACCACTGGAAGTTTGCGGCGCGCTCCTTTCATGAAGCGACATATCAGAGGGTGTTGGCCGACTGATTTGTCCCCAAAACCAACATGACAGGCCGAAATTGCGGCCAAATAGACCTTGACAGTCGAAAACGCTCTGCGCTTCTCGACTAACTCTTGCAGAAAACACAAGACGTCAGCCACAGAGCATTGAAAAGGAATGGTCTGCCTTGCCGCACACCACTCCTCAAATACGCGCCACTTACAGTCATACAAAGACCGAGTGGAAGTGGCCCTGGCACACTGAATAGTATCAATAACATGTGCAGGGAGACCGGCAGCATTTAAGTTCCACCTTTCACGGGCCAAGCCCAGAGAGCTACTCGGTCTGGGTGAGGATGATAAATTTCTCCGCCCGCCTGAGATAGGAGGTCCCTCCTCACAGGGAGGGGCCAAGGCTGTCCCCGAAGGAGCTGCATTATTTCCGCCATCCAGGGTTTGGACGTCCACCGCGGGGCAATCAGGATGAGTGAAAACCCCTGCTCCCTCACCCGAGCCAGGGTGGGTGGGATTAAACTGATCGGTGGAAAAGCATAGAGCAGGACGTCCGGCCATGGGTGGGCTAGAGCGTCCATCCCGAGGGGTGCGCCCACGTCCGTCATGGAGAAGTACAGCGGACACTTTGCGTTTTCCTGCGAGGCGAATAGATCTACGTCGGCCTGGCCGTACATCTGCCAGAGCTGCTCCACCACTTGAGGGTGGAGAACCCACTCGCCGTATAGGGGATTGCCCCGCGACAGCAAGTCCGCCCCCCTGTTCAGGACACCTGGCAGGTGTGTTGCCCGGAGAGACAGCAGCCTGGTGCTGCTCCACAGAATCAATTTCTGTGCCAGCCTGTGTAGCTGCAGAGAGCGTGTGCCGCCCTGGCGGTTGATATACGCGACAACAGTTGCATTGTCCGTTTTTACAAGGACATGCTGGCCCTGAATATACTGTAGGAAGTGTTTCAGAGCAAGGAAAACAGCCCAAAGCTCCAACATGTTGATGTGTAACAGAGCCATATGCGGACCCCATGTCCCGTTCACCGTCCTGCCGGACAGGGTGGCTCCCCACCCTGACAAGGAGGCGTCCGTTGTCAGGGTAACCCTTGCGGACACTGTGCCCAGTGGGACTCCCGCAGCCAGAGCGTGCGTGTCCTGCCATGGGCGAAGCGCCATTACGCAGCGCTTGTCCACTTCCACCCTGCGGTAAAGGTGTCGGCGGGGGCACAGACGTAACGCTGCGACCCAACGCTGAAAATCTCTCATCATTAACAGACCCAAATGAACGACAGATATTACAGACGCCATAAGACCAGCTAGGCGGAGGCATGTTCTGAACGTGACCCGTGCGCCCTGGCGAAACAATGAGAGACACTGGCTGAGAGAGCAGAGCCTCTGAGCCGTAAGAGTCACTCTGAATGAGAGGGAGTTTATGCTCAAACCCAGATACTCTGTATTCTGCGCGGGTTCTAACCGACTCTTCGTCCGGTTTATTCTGAACCCAAGAGCAGTGAGATGACAGACGACAGTGCGCGTGTCCGTGAGTGCGCGCTCGCGTGAGGCGGAGCACACCAGGTAATCGTCGATGTACGAATAGATCCTGATCCCGCTGCTCCGAAGAGGAGCCAGTGCGGACTCCACACATTTGCTGAACACCCTCGGAGCTAATGACAGCCCGAACGGAATGACTTGATATTCGTAAGCTGTCCCTCCGTGCGCAAACCGCAGATATTTCCTGTGCGCGGGGTGTATTGGAATGTGAAAATACGCATCCGACAGATCGATTGTGGTAAACCAATCCTCTCTGCGTATCGAGCGGCAGAGCACTTTGTGAGTGAGCATTCTGAACGTAAATCTCCGTAAGTGTATGTTTAATACGCGGAGATCGAGAATGGGACGTAAGGCTGAGGACCCCTTCTTCGGGACGAGGAAATAGCGGGAGTAAAACCCCTGCTGACACTCGCTGTGTGGAACAGCTCGTATTGCTTGTTTGCTCAGTAGAGATGTGATCTCGTCCGCTAGGACAAGAGCTGCATCCCCTTTCGCCACTGAAGGCAGAACCCCGTTGAAAGTGGGCGGTTTTATTGCAAACTGAAGCCTGTATCCTCGAGATATAATGGAAAGAATCCATGGATGAACTGCGCATGCGCGCCACTGCTCCAGCTGGGCAGTGAGCGGCCCCATGCAAATGCTCGGTGACGTCACTCCCCTGAGAGGAGTCTCGACGTCTGCATAGGAAGGAGCGTGAGCTCCCTCTTGTGGCGTAAGCCGGAGAGTTTTCAAATTTGATTGAGTTCTTATTTTTTGAACCAAACTCGCCCTTAGCCCATGGCCTGGATGCGAGTGTGAAAGCTTTATTTTTGAAAAATGTGCTTTGTGACTTTGACATTGCCCCCGACTCACCTCCTGCAACATATGCGGGGTGAGTGAACAGGAGAGGACGCCTGGCAAACTGCACAGGGCCTCTGAACTGGGGCTGGGGTCCAAGGACACTCTCCGTCTTTTGCATGGAGGGGCGCTGAGAGAAGACACAACTGTTAGGTTGTGCGCTTCTTCTTGCCCTCCCCGGGGTGTGAGGAGCGGTTTTTAGCCGCTGCTGCTGCAAAAGAGTGCTTGCCCCATGGTTTGGGATTTCCTGACCGCTGCTGTTCGTTCTGCTGTCCAGCCGGTTTTTGCTGCTTAGGGCCAACTCTGTAGCCCTTGGCACCGGTTGCTGCAGTGACACCTGGTCGCTGAGTTTGTGCAGGACGGGAAGGCTGCTTGCGGGGCAGGCACAAGTTGAAGGCTTCGCCCTCCTGCTTACGGAGGGTGCTTGTCTCCTTCATTTTGTCCAGTGCTGGCCCAAACAGACCCTTGGTGGGGTCATAGGTCGCGTCCATGACGTCAGCCTTCTGTGTGTCGGTCAGTCCTGAGTGGTTTAGCCATAGACCTCGCTCACCTGCCACAGCCAGTCCCATCACGTGGCCGCAGCCCTGGACTGCCCCTCGAGCTGAGCGCAAAATGAGGTCATTCACCACACAGATTTCATCCCAGAGGACCGGGTTGGGTGCCCCCGAGTCCAACTGCTGGCCCATTTCCTCAAGTATTTCCCCCTGGTAAGCGGAGAGCAGAGACACTGTGTTCAGTACACACACCGACTGAGCGGCGTATTTGTACGTCCGCTGAAAGATGGAGGATGTGACCCTCTCCATCTTGTTAGGCAGGGAGATGTTAGCTGAGGCTGAGACGGCACGGCGATTAGGGTGTAGGTGATATGCCAATGAAGGCTCCACCGCTGGGGGTTCGGCCAACCCCAGCTCCTTCATCCCATGTACTTCCAGCTTTGAGTAGCCCTGGACTGGGAGCTTGCTCTTAAGTGGGCTGGACCAGAACCGGCTCATCTCCTTCATGCATGCAGGTACAGCAGGAAGGAGCTGCTTTGGAGGTGCTTGGGCCGGTGGGAGCCGCTTGCCATCATAGAGGTCCCTTATCCCTCCTTCTGCGTCTACAGCCGCGGGCCAGGGTATGTTGAGCCTGGTGGCGGCGCGTTTGCACACTTCGTACAAACTGCTGTCCACAGGGGACGTCGTTTCTGACGCACTCGGGGGTCTGGATTGGGACAGTGGAAATGTGGAGTCCTCCTCCACATCCTCCATATCCACAGCCTCGAGGAGGTCAGAGGCAGCATCGCACTCTGCGTCCTCACTGCCTGGATCCATGTCGAGGAGGTCCTCAAACAGTGGCGGCATAGCGTCTGATACATCCAGCGCGCTGCCCCAGCTAGTGGCAGCTCGCTGATGGGTATCGGCTGTGGGCTTAGCGGTGGCCTCTGCCAGGCACGGGTCCTGAGAGTTAGCCACCGCCACTCTAAGTCTCCTTTCCAGTATTTTCTCCGGCATTGATGTACAGTGATGGCAAGAGTCACGGTCCGCCAGCGCTGTCTGAGCGTGTTTAGCGCCCATACAAGCGATGCACATCGGGTGAGGGTCCCTCCCTGAAATAGTAGCCCCGCACGACGCGGGGCAAGGGCGGGATGCAACCTCCTTGGACTTCGGGTCCGACCCTTTGGCGGGGGTAAGAGCCGAGGACATAATGCCTAAAACCGGGAAAAAAGACCAGGTATAAGTGCAGTGCTAGTCGTGTCGTGAAGTAAACACGACCGGAGAAGCCGGGACACGGGTTTCAAACCGTAGCCGGGTCCGGGAAGCCTGCTCGCCGTAACGCGTTAGCAGAACACTGCACTATCGAATCAGTCCACAAATTAATGTCAACCGATCAAAAGAGCGGGTAACAAGTAAATGTCACCCGCAAGAAGCTGCCTTGACGGTAGCCGAATGCAAAGGCTAAGTTAGTCGACAAATAAATGCTAACTAACTTGGCTTATTATAAGCTATACGGTTAGCGGTGCGTAGTAAACTAATACAAGCAGCCTAACAAGCAGCTCGCCTCGACGCGGTCGCTGCACAAACTAACCGTGTAATAGCGGTATCAAGTCCGTGAGAACTTACTCAGCGTAAACGAGCCAATGCCGGCAACTGTGCTCGTCAACGATGTCCTTTACGGCTCGTCTGTGAACAGTTAAACAGTAGCTAGCTTGCTGGCAAGAAAAGCGCTGAGGGAGCTAGAAAGATGTGGCTTCCACGCGGGAAGAAAGCGAGAATGTTTACTGAAGGAGGAGGCTGGCTGTACCTAGGAGAAGGGGCGTAGCCCAAGGTACAGTCATCCTGTCTGTCATAGACAGACGTGGTGCCATTGGAGCTTCCGTGGATGGTCACGCCCGAGGCGATTCCCATAGTGAAACACCGAACGAAGTTAGAAAAAGAACTGTGTTTTGAAATGCACATTTTGAACACGTCCAGGAGCATTTACATTTCCGAAAAGGCTGAAATATGAAGTGCTAGCTAATAAGAATCCCACACATTCCAGAACAGGCTTGTAGACATTAGCAAGGTTAGCAGCATTATTATTTGTTTCTATTTATTGGTTCATTTGGTCGGGACTGTGCATGTTAATGAACACACATGGGTTTCATGCATGTAAACCCACCGCACTAGATTGTAGCCATGGGCTCATTTTCTTCCGTCGTCCTCCACTCGCACTCTCAAACACACTCTCATTCATTATGGTCTATTGTACATGTTTTAGTGGTAGGGGAAACCGGAGGGAGAATATGCAGACTCCACACAGACAGGCCCCGTCCGGGCTCGAGCCCAGGACCTTCTAGCTGTGAAGCTTAAGCGCTAACCGCTACACCGCCGCTTGTTTGATATATACAAAGCACTTTTTATTTTGTATTTCACAGTACAGTCTAAATTTCAGCCTTGGCAATTTACCCATTACAACAATTCAAATTGCATTTAGATTTGATTTCCATTAATTGCACAGACCTAGAATCTGACTTTTATTTAGCTTTATATTGCACTAATGCAGGTTGTGTTCATCACAGGAAAATGTGGAGGGCTGGGTATTTATCAGGAAGTGACAGGAAAAGGGTGTGAGTTGTGGTCCTGCTTCTGAAATTAAGATAAGTCGTATTTATCAAACATTCAAATGTGAAACCAAAATATGACTCATTACTTGCAGGTGACATATGTCACAAATTTATTTGTTATAATTTTAATGATTTTGGCTTACAGTCTATTTTCAACATATAAACATTTTCTGAGATTTTCATTTGGGGTTTTTACATGCTGTGGGCCAAAATAATCGAAATTATAACACATGAAGGCTCTATCTCACTTTGCATGTAATAAGTCTGATCATATATATTAGTTTCACATATCGTTAAAAAGTGCAGTCATTTCTGTTATTCAAATTTGCCAGTTTCACCTGTGAAGCTGAGAACACGATTTACAATACTGATGCTATTACTGATACTAGGATCTGCCAAACATCAACTGTGCATTTTGCACTTTTATGCTGCGGTGCATCTCCATCCTCCTGCTTTGTTTCTCTGGATCAGTAAACATTGACACGTGAGAAAACATGAGTGTGTCCGGATTTGTCAACAGTGTCATGTGATTGCTGGTGACTGGCTCCCAACACAGTCCAATGGTGCTCAGGAACAAGTGTACCTGCGCTTGTTCTTTCCAATGGAAATTAAAGAGGCAAAGAAGTTGGGCGAACTAACTGATGGCGCTGACCAGTGTCTCATGACTTGCCATCAAAAGGGCATCCTCCTGCAGCAGCCACTAATCACATCTGGAACAGACTAATTTCCAGGGGACTTAATAGGACAGAAAGGCTCTTTAACAAACATCAGCCCCTTCACAGTGAGAGAACAAGTAGCTTAAGATGAAAGCCATGGGTGCTTCTATAGTTTGCGGTTGAGAAATGCATGTAATCATTTACATTACAAACAGCAAATTGGTGGAAAGAACAAACAAAATGCGTAAATTTTTAGCTTCTAGCTACTATGCTGCAGACACGTTTCTATTGTAGCCATCTATACAGCCTGGGGCTTTTGGACCATTTGGAGGGTATAATTATCTCAGTTTTTCTCAAAATATCAGGCACTGTCTGCTCTCAGCACAGCTAATATGTTGAGTGTTTGTAATGCAGCTTGCCTTGAACACTTGATTTGGTATATAAAATTGAAAGGTCCAAATGCTGTTATGTACTGCTGCAACTTTATTATCTTTGTGATATACTATGACCCACCTTAGCCTCTATACATGGCCGTGTTTCCAATAGGTTTTAATGTATAGTTTATATAAAGTAGTACAACTAATTTTGAGCTTTTACACTATTGCGCTTCAGTTGTCCTGCCGGATATTCCGAGTTTCAAGCTGTACATTTCAAATGGAACACTCTTCCAACTTGAAAAACCCACTCTGATATCCGGGCAACATGAGAGACCTCCGAGTTAGAAGACTACATGGCACAACCCTGCATATCAGTTCTGTGTACTTTATCCTGCCAGTGAACCTGCTCCCTCACTGCAGTTTACTGTTCTAAAAGTGTATGGTTCTTTCTGTGATGCTAACGTTCACATCTATTTGAGAAGAGACAGTTCCACTCGGTCATTGATATTAAACATTTATAAGATCAAAATACCATATTTTCTGGACTATAAGTTGCACCTTTTTACACAGTTTGGCTGGGGGTGCAACTTGTACTTAGGTGCGACTTATATTTAAAAAAAAATAATTTCACATGTTTGTTATTTTCCCACTGACAGCCACTAGAGGGCGCTCTAGGCTTGTGTACCAGAATTTGCGGCTCTCGTACCACTGAAGATTTAAAAAACCTTAAATCGAGCAGCAGAAAGAAAGTTTAGAGTGAATGAGAAACTTGTGAGGAACTGGCGAAAAGCGGAGGTTATTCTTACTGCAGTGAAGAAAACAAAAAAAGCTAATCATGGGCTAAAGGCTAGATGGCCACAGCTAGAGGAACAAGTTCATAAATAAAAACTTGAACAATGTGCTGCCGGGAGAGGCTTGTCAACGGTGCAGTTACGCCTCCGTGCCCAGGTAGTTGCCAAGGTTGGTGCAAATTATACTCTGGAGCGACTTATAGTCTGGGAAATACGGTAACTACACTGTTTGTGTTTATGGAATAAGTTGAGGCCATGTTTTGTCTGATTTTTTTTACCAGCTTTTAGCTTAAACTGTGTGTCTTTATATCACTATGTTTTACGACCTGACAACTAGAAAGCAGTAACTTAGAGTTTTGACCTTCAAAGACAAAAGGAACGCAACATTAAGTAAGGTGAGCGTGGGAGACTTCATGGAATCCCACTGAGAGAAAGTGGTACATGTCCAAATGAATTAGACATTAGATTTCCCACCTCCAAATGAATGTACTGCAAAACCCACTTCAAACTTGCTTTACGCAGTACCAAAAAAGTACACGGTATTGTAAACTATTTGGGTCTACATAACTGTACACTTGAAGCGTTATCAAAAGCCTACACATTATACATTATGCAATTAAAAGGGAATGACCTCAGCGCCTGCCTCCGCTTGGCCCGCTCAGATCCGGTCCGGCACTTCCACCAGCCCATGTCTACAGGAGAAGGGCGGAGGCAACACAAACAGGCCCCCGTCTGCCCGAGTACAACACGTCCCAACTCAAGACAAAGGGCTCTTAGATTGTGCTCTGCGGCGGGTCTCACGTCACGTACAGCAGAAAGAATCCACTTGAAAACATCACAATGGAAGAAAGGGCAAATCTGTTGAAACTAAAACAATATGGGAATGATTTTTTTTTTTTATGATATAAGGACAGTGTGCAAATTTGCATCAACCCTGTTACCCTAAGCTTGTTGTGGCATTACCCAAATCTAAAAGCTTCTAGAAAAAAAGATGAAAACATACAAAAAAAAGAGTCTTGAAAAGTGAAAACAAAGGGCCGACAAGGCGACAAAAAGAGTCTTTCAAGAGGTTAAAAGACTTTGTGATTTAAAGAAGGCAAGACTGTTTATATTGTTTATACATGTGCTCGTTTCAAACCATGATAAATTAAGAGGATGGCAAAAAGGAGGGACATTTAGCCGGGGCACATCCATCTGCTGCTGACTGCTTAACTGGACAATACATTTGTTCCGTTTTGTCATTGTTTTGTGCAGCCCTGGAAGCCAGCTTCTGATATTAGGCATTTCAAAAACAACTTGATTTGATTTACTGCAAACACTTGAGTCTTCAGTGATTCTTTTTTTTTTTCCCAGCAACAACAAAAGGAAACACAAAGAAGATATTTTGATGGAATATGTTGGTGATTTCCAAAAATGGATCGCCCAAAAGGGACCGTCTTCTCAGAAATACAATAAGGATATCAAATCCAAAAATCCTCCAAATGAAAATGGTTGGAAATACCGCTAAATGATTTGGCGTTTGACATGTGCAGTGCTGGGGACCATTGATTTGAGGTAGGCCCGCTGAGTTGTGAGCAGCAGGCATCTGATAAGAATGGCGCCACGGCCGTCTGAGGCTGCAGCGTAAAATCTTTAATCACGGGTCATTGTATTCCGCACAGTGGCCCCGACACATAAAGCAGGTAGAGGAAGTGCTAAATCATACAGGCATCGCGGGTCTAATTGGCCGAACCAGACTGAGCTCGTCCAAAATATTGTTTTCTCATCACAATCGGTTTCCATCTGGTGGTCTCTCATAGAAACTGTGGCTTCCTGTTCTTGGGTGTTGGCCGCAGCATAAGCACAACATCCCCTTGGTCTGTAAAAATAATCTTTGAGGGCTTGGGTAAAGAAAGAGACGGACTGAAATACATTTTGTCCCACGAGGAAGCGCTGCTGCCCCCGCCGTTTCAGAAACATTTCCTTCATCAGCGTGGCAGAGTCTAGACTTCTGCGCATTGAAATCTCTAGATCAATTATTAATGCACAACACATTTGTATCTGTGACTATGTCTTATCTTTATAATTAGCTTTTTGTGCATTGCATCTTTTTATGGTACAAGTATGCCACTGTTTTACTTTTGGCTTTTCATTTCACAAATATCACGAACAAATTTTGATTTCAAATTTCAAAATGTAAAAAAAGAAAAAGAAAAAAAAGTCCAGGTCAACTGTGGTGCACATTTTTTTTTTTTAATTGAGTGCAGTGTCAAGCAGTGATATTCAGGAAATATATTGACATCTCTTCTACTTCGGATAATACCCATTTTTCTTCTTAATGATGGAGCTCTTTGACATCTCAACTATTTTTTCCATTCTTTTTCTCTTATCAATATCAAAATACAAATCCAGACAGCACCTTTCCATCAATCATTTTGTGATAACTAAAGGCTAATTAGTTTGAACACAGGAACATTAACATTTGATTTATCCTTTGAAATAAACTGATGTGTTTAATAATTATGAGATCTGATGAGGTTGAGGGTGAGCGTAATTGTAAAATATGTCAGATGAGCAAGGCAATCCCATTTCATCTCCCATTATTTCAGTCTGGAAATAAAATCATTTGACATCCGGAAGAACTGTTTTGTACAGCCCTCCTCCGTCATTTTAAGGCAAACTTTAAAACAAACAAAAAACAGATCTAAAAAGTGACAAGAGTAAGGACAACTTGATCACAGCAAATAAGTAGCTTCAACGAGGATTCTGCTGCCTCTCCTGACAGACGCGTCATATCGTGTGATTTCATGAAAGGCGGAGCTCGATTTTATCTGTTGTTGTTTTGTTTTTTAACAGTCATGTGTAATTTTAAACATTAAATCTTACTTTAGTAAAAAAAAAAACAGCCAAATCAATTTTAAAGAATGATTAATACCGCACTTAAACCAATCCGAGCGCATTTTCTCTCGTTGGCTCTTTTTCCTCAAGTTCTTGCCATCACTTTTTTGTCACGTTTTTTAATCGCAGTTATATTGCTTTGTGGTCCGTTTTGGTCTTTTGTGGCTTTTTTAAACAGTTTTTTATTTTTTTATGCTTTTTTGTTGCTTTATTGTAGTGTGTTTGTGGCTCACTTTTGAATATCATTTTTGAAACATTTTTATCGCCACTTTTGTTGCTTTTTTTACGGCTATTTTGCTGCTTTTTTTTATCACTTTCTCATTGGTCTTTTTTTGCTCTCGTCACATTTCTTACGCTTTTATGCCACTTCATAGTCGCGTTGTTTTTTGTCACTTTTGTATCACATTTTTGTTGCTATTTGTTCAAGACACTTTTACAGCAGATGTGCTTGGTTCCGGTGGGGGTTAAGAGGTGAAGGAAACGCCTTGCACTGTGCCACGGTAGAACACTGTGGCCCTACGTGCGGGCTAAGATTAAAAGATTCTATTCTCTTCATATTATCGGTGACTGTAGGCTACTTCTACAATTGACAAAGAACCGTCTTTCCTTTGTGAATTTACATCTTCTCTCTACAGAATTGGGTAATTATATGTGACAGTAACTTATTTCATGTCATGAAGGATGAAGATTCCTGGCATCAGTATTAAAGAGCTGTCAGTCCATCTCTAAATCCTGCCTGACATCTCCAGAGCGTCCTGTCACAGCGCCCTCCCCTCCAGTCTGCCATAACAATGGGAAGAGCACAATTAAGTGATACACGCTGCTAAAGGGGGGGGGGAAAAAATAACCAAAAAACCTAACATTGGCTAGAAAAATGGAAATGAAAAAGAAAAGGCTTGGTTTGAATGAGGCTTCACGCGGGTCACTTTGCCACATATCACCGCGGCTGTCCTGCTCCATACAGGCAGGTGATTGGGGGAAGATTCAGCGGGGAGGACCATCAAACAGCAGAAGCAGACACATCCAGAATAATTAGCTTTAGCAACACAATAATGGGCTTCAGAAAAACAACGGGAAAAGGCTGTCCGTGCATAATTTGTAGAATGTAAAACTATTGCCTTCGATAATGCATTGTGCACACAGAGCTAAATATTAACACTAGCCAAAGCACTGGTAGATTTGTTTCTTGGATGCAAATCATTTTACTCTTTTTCATAATTGTTGTTTGTTTCGTTGATTGGTCAAATATTTGCGGAGATCTTCACATTTTTTGGATCACAACTGAGCTATTGTCGGTTTATGGAGCCTAATTGCATGCGCCGTGTTGTAAGTGTTTGGGGAAAAACCCGCAATATCTGTAGTTAAAGTAGGTCAGATCTTTACCCCAAAACAGGAAATAGTTGGCATGCTTTTTTCCATAATTTAGTTTGAACTTTTATTGTCAAGTCAAGAGCGAGAGGAGAGCCGCACAGGTGAATGATGGGTTACAAAGATATACTGACTTTTACTAACCAAAAAAATCCCGCTTGTATCCATAGTAACACCTCACCCTGCCCGGGTCACGTTCATATAGCGTGAGCAGGTCAGTCGTGTGTGTTATCACTCTTTACACCGGGAGATGATTAAAATGTCGCCCTTTGTAGAGCATGTATTCCTGAGCATGTAAAAAAAAAAAAAAAATGAAGTCTCCAGCCCATTCCTGTGCGGACTTGTAATGGAAAAAAAAGTAAATAATTCCACATGTGTCAAGCAGAGGACGCTGACATGATAAGAGATCAGGACATAAACAGGACATTATATCTATGGCAGATTTACCTCCTACCCTGCTCTAACGGAGCAGCGGGAGAAGGGGTCTTGTAGTCTCGGCCCGTGCGGGGCTCATAGTTCGGTCGTAACCATGCCCGCGCGGTCAGCTCTAATGCTAATGGCCTGTCAATCAAAGTCCGGTCCTCATTAGTATACAAGATTTCTAAAATGTTCCTTACGAAATCCCGCCTGGTCCCTTTAGTTGTAACTAACTCAGCGTTATCACAGGAGCAATATCTAGCTGCAGAAAGTTTAAACCAGGCTTTACAGTTGTTTAGAATGTTTGTAAAGTACATCCAGGCAGTTTTTCATTGGTATTTCTCCAGTTCCTGAGCGTCTTTGATCCACAGGACTTTGTCTTCTTACGGTTTTCCATTTAACTTGACAAAAACCTTACAGTTTAATGTCCACGTTGCTTGGATTATCATTGCCTTCTTTAGCTCTCTGGCCTGTCTGGCAATATCCACGTTTTTCTTGGTGAGATGTTCGTTAACATAGATGTTTGCACCCTTGAGTTTTCTTCCTTGTTTTATCACAGCTGTTTTCCGTTTCCTGTTAACAAATCTTACAAGTACTGATGGTTTTACTTGTTTATTTTTCCGAGGGAGACGATGACATGCCTCAATATCATTTTCATCCATATCAATCCCCTTGTCGTTCATAAAGTCAATCACTTGTTGCTCAACAGATTGCGTCTCCGTGTCTTCGCCCTCTCGCAGCCCACTGACGGCTCGGGCGCAAGTACGGGGTTTAATGTCGAGTCCTGTGATGACAATGTCATTAATCCTTGTGTATTGTTCCAAACCCGCAAGGCGTCCTTCCAACCCTGAGATAATCTTGTCCTTCTCCTCATTTTGCAGTTTTAGATATTTGATTTCCGCCATCATGTCCACCAGGGTTTTCAGTTGCTCAGAATGTTTCGATATTTCTTGTGACATGAAGTTTAAGGAGTGCTTTATTTCCTCCATTTCGCTCTTCGTTGCCGCGGGGTTTCTCTTCGGTCCCATGCAGATGCTGCGGCCGAAGTGTGTAGCCTATGATGGTGAGCGGTTACGGATGTATTGTAGCTGTCTGCTGCCAGTGATCCTCTTATTCACAGTTTATTGTGCGACAATCGCACATGTTTGCCAAATTGGCTTTCCAATTCCACCTTGGTGGACAACAAAGTTTTGGTATCCGTATTAAAGTTTTGGTGATAAACTCTACTTTTTGACGGCGATGGCAAACATTGGCAAACAGTAGCAACCACTGACCTTTGCAAAAGTCTCTACTATCAATTACAGCATTAGCATGAATGACATGGCATGCATAGTTAAGGTTGCACTCTATTTTCTGTGCTGCAGGTGCAACCTATCAGGAGCATTGCAGTGCTCTAGAACCATTTACAGATCTGAAGCAAGGTTCATCGTGGTCACCAGTTGTAGATTGTGACAATACTATGTATGTCATCACTTAATTTCCAGAAATTCCACTAAATTCCACTATGGTGACTTTTGCAAATACAAACAACTACAACATCAGTGGATCTCAACAAACACTGTTTTAATAAGTGGTAAACGCTCTGAATAGTTTGTATTTGGCGTCATGTCGATAACTTTGCCACAGCATCACCGCAGCTGTTCTGCTCCAGCCCAGGCAGTAGCCTCAGACCCCAAAATAATTAGTGTCAGGATCACATCGGGCGAGTTTGCCCACATGCAAATTGCAGCACGGTATAATTATCAAATTCAGATATAGCATGTTGAGCAGCGGCCTATTAGTATTAAAAATATGAATGTATGTGATTGGAAACCTGTTTGAAAAGCAATGCGGTTTGGCTGTGAAAGATGCAGTTTTCAAATACAACAAATAATCACTGCATGCTTCCTGCTTGCTTGATTTGATCCCATTTGAGCAAAGTGCGTTTTGATCAGTTTGTCCATCCATCTAATAATGTAAGCCGCAGTCTATCACATCTTACTTTAATTATTGTTGTATTTCCTTAAGCTATTTTATGCACAACAGTGCTTATAAAAATAAAAATGTGGTCCCTAAAACCCCTAAGAGTCCTAAATTTGATGAATGACATCGTGCACTTGCTTTTAATTCCCCTCATTTGGTGGTGGATTACACCCCGCATGTTTGTGTAGCTAATGACTGGGCTTGCAGAACGTGCCTTATGCATAATTAACATAAATAAACTCCATGAATGAGTGATTTTGCTCCCAAACTTAATCGCCGTTTTTTTTTTTTTTTCCTCCACGCATAGAAATAAAGTTGCATAAATACTTCATGTACTTTTGTTTTTGCTCAGTGAGGAGCTGGCGATACACATACAGTGCCTGCGTGGTCTTTTTTTCTGGTGTTCGGCGATTTCTTGTTGGTTCATACATCTATCTGTCCATCCATCCATCCATCGAGGTAACAAATGAGTTGTCCAGCTGCAGCCATATGCAGTTAAACCATATGCGACCAAAGTCTGAGCACAACTGGTGGAGTCGTTGCCACTGTTGCCAAAGAGGATACACAACAAAAGCATATGGTTAGTGCAGATATTGACTGGTCTGTTTGCTTTGTATTTGCTCCAATGACTCAGATTGATCCAGATACTTTCTATTTTCTCCATATACAGAACCTTACTTTAGCATCGTTTGCAAATACAAGAGCTTCATTAAAATAAAGAAAAAGATCCAGCATTTCTGCAAACTTTGTTGACCCCACAATGGAGAAATAAGCTCGGAGCGTGATTAAGAAAACCACAATACCTCATTTCACAAGAAAGTAAACTGTGGGATTAATTAGAGGTGAGCAATAAATGTTATAAATAAATTTACTTTGAATTCACATTAGGGCAGCAAAATGCTTTACTAATATTTAGTCAATTTATCGTAATCTTGTCTAAAGAGAAAATAGAAAAGAGAAATGTTAAGTTAAATCTCTCCTACCAAATACATATAAATATTGCACTAGTTTAGTAACACATACTTAAGTTTTATATTAACTTCTTGAAGCAGTACAAAGTAACTTGTTTACCTTAATAAATCCTTTTCAATAATCATCTCCCCCTGGTGTCTCTGGCCAGAAAACCAAACTTGCAGCTTTTCCCTGCTCCGACCCGGAGACCCAATACACACTAATGCAATCATGAAGAAGAAGCTAACAGGCTAACGGGCAAAGCTAACTGTGGGCTAGCGCCACTTAAACAGTATTTACAGCCAAGTTTGAGTGAAAAAAAATATCTTCATTGTGTAACTGGATGTACAATATCCCTCTCTCCCTTTGTCTTTTCTGCCAGAGTAGTATTTACTCTGACGGACAATTAATGAGTAAAAAAACGCAACCTGCAGTGGCGCTTATGGCCTCTAGTGGCATGACTTTCTTAGTTCTGCTTTAACTCCCACCTGAACTGAGCACATTTTCTCCAGTTTGTGACCAAAACACAACAAACAAGCGACAAAAACATGATCCAAAAAGCAACAAAAAAAAGAATTACAAAACAAAAAAGTGCAGGGGAAAGCAACAATAACAGAATAAAAAAGCAGGGGGGAAAAACAACAACAATAAAGAGACAAAACAGGACAAAAAATGCCTCAAAATGTGACAAAAATGCAGCAACACCACAAAAAAAGCACAATCAATTTCGTCTCAGCTTTCAAATGAGGTGTTACTCTGGCCTATAGCGTGTAAGCTCCAGTCAAGAAGGTTTTACATTTGGGTAAAGCTGAACTTGAGAAAATGCACTCGGTTCAGTAAGAGGTTTATGCTCCTGGGCGTCCAAAGTCCAATGTGACCCAAGCCTTGATTTCAGTTGACGACTCACAGGTCGAGTCACCGTAGCAATCTGCAACAGGTGACCGTCTGCGTGACCATTTAACATCAAACTTTCTGAAACTTTCTGTCCACAACATTTACACACACCCTTTCAACATGTAGCCAGACCCTAATACACGGCGCCGCTCCACCAGTGTTTTTCTTTTCCGGTCTTGTTGTCAACAATATTGGCGCGAGGTGAGCACTTTGCAGGACCAGAAGACAGACGCGCTTCTCCTCTGTGCCGACCGCAAAGTGAAATGCTGATTAGTGACGCTACATTACTCCGCTTTGTCCAAGGGCAACTGCCTCATATCAGCTCCAGCGTGGGAAGTGCAGCTCATAAACGGCCTGCTCCCGGCTCCCTGATAGACGCTTTATATCAGGATAAAAAAAACTATTGTGTTCATATCACAGTCTAAATTACATTAGGGATAAATAGTGTTATGTTTCTGCAATTAATAGAATCAGTGGACCTTTCAAATTGAGAGGCTGACTTCACTAAGATAGGGCTTTGTGGGAGCAGGAAGAGGCTAACCAGCTCTTTTTTATGACTCTGATGACGCGTCATGGAAATGTAATATGTAATATGCACTGCTCAGGAGTTCATGTGGCGGCCATGTTAGCAGAATGTGCTAGTACAATAGATCCCATTGCTACATCTAGCCATACTCACTTTGTATTCACTTGCATCTTTGCTCCGATCTCATGTAGTCGAGCAGAGGAAGGACATTTTTAAAGCACCTACTGTTAAATGGCCGGGTGTCAGACCCTTGATGCTGATATCTTATTTTAAGTTGAAGTCTTAATCATCAATCATCATCAAAGCCTTGTTTTAACTCACCCCTGTTTGGTCCCAGGACCCAGATATTGCCGTTTTTGGAGCCTGCTTTTGAACATTCAATCAACTATTATGGCACAAAGGGAACAATTTCCTGCCTAAACTGGTCCGCTAATGTCCTGCTCTAATACATCCATAAATCTCCTGCTTTGTCTTCCTCCAGGTCTCTAAGGTCAGTTTCCATGCACCCGTATAGTCTTCTGTATTACTGAGCTCTCTTTACCTTTAAAATACTGTCCAAATTATGTACTCATTTCTTTTCCTATCTATCCCTCATATTGCTGAATTCAAATTTTTTATTTGATTTTTTCCCCCATAATAATAAATACAGCTTTTTATATATTCATGAACAGACATGACAAGATTTTAAAATGAAAAGAAACTCATTTTAAACAACATGCTCTTCCATCGTACTCCAAACCGATGATTGTTGGACTTAACCAATGAAAAGCTACATAAACATTGAGATTTGCACCTACAAATAATCCTTTCCATCCATTCACTCACAAAAACATGTACTTCCAGCGCTGCTACTGTACGCTCCAAAACACCTCCTTCTAAACTTTTCGAAAATGTCTGCCACCTTGAACTTGATGGCGCTGAACATAAATGAGTTTCCAGTTTGTTTAGTGTACAGCGTCGAGGCCAGCCTATGACATCCAAAATGACTGTGATGCAGAACTCCCAAAAGGAGTACGTCTGAGGAGTAGCAGTTGAGGTATCTCCAGGAAACAGAACTGACATTTTTTCAGCCTCAGATTTCATGCTTTTATCGCAGTGAACACCGTTTGTATTGTTAATTAATCCCTCATGATATCTCAATAATACCGCAATTAGAAATAAACGTGAACAACAATCTTTTAGCTCCTTTCAGCTCCCTAAAGACATTGCGTAACTGCAAAATGTGTGGGAATGGTGTCAGTACTTTCATTCTGATTGCTCTTTAATATACACAGTCTAAGCCTCTAAATTGGCAGATCTGACTTCTGATTGGCCCCTGCAGTTAGTTCTTTTCAGGGCACACATAATCTCTACAAAACCATCATTGGGATTTGAATCGACACCTTCTCCGCTCATTACTTTAATTATCTTTTACCTTTGCCACTGGAAACTTCCGCCAGGACTTTTTAACACCTCACTGTTACAAAAACTAAAGTACTTTTGTGGTCCTCTTTTTCTGAGTGCCGCTTTAATGAGGACAGAGCTATCTGCCGAGTCAAAATGTCTCCCTCTCAGGTGCACAGGGGTCAGCGGCAGACGTTAGCATTTCGTACGTGGATGCTCATAGATTTGCTGCAGAGATTGACGCATTAAGACCATTCGGTGGGGATACACCGTGGATAGGACAGAGCGATGAGTTGACTGAGGGTCACGGGGGAGATGTATAGATACAGTTTAGCGCTTACCTGTCCATCACTCACAGAGGGTGACCCCGCAGCACGGGGTCGGAGCTAAGCAGGCTATTAGCCACTGTCAGCAGATGGGGGTGAAAGAGCTCAACCCACACACACCACAAAAACACGTCTCGTCTGCAACTTTATTTATACCTTTTATTTTCAGTCTTGCACTTTAGTTGCCAGAAAGAGTTTTTAACAATCAGAGGTAAAGTTCTTCTGTTGAACTTTTGTTGCTTGCGTTCCACTCGATGACTTGGATATGATGCATTTGCTTGACCTTAAATGACCATAAATTGACAAATCGACCGTTGATGTACAAAGTTTTGTATATGCGTCAGCTTGGCCTGTTCCAGCTAATGTCTAAAAAAAGGCAGACGTCACAAGAGTTTGGAACAAGGCCTCTGACATGAACATTTTGGACCATGAGAACAAAAGACATTTGGTTACAAGGGAAAATGGCACGCAGATTCATGCCAGAGATTGAGAACAGCCCAATGCATGAGACTCATGCACCTACATGTTATACCAAGGAAAAAAACAATCAGTATGTCGAATGGACGTATTAATAAACCAAACCACAAATGTTAAATTTAAATTTATAACGTAAAATTCCTGGTCATTAAATGATGTTTTAAGTGGCTCTTTATTCCACTAAACAGTAAATTTCACACTTTCAAAGAAATGACCCCGTCTAACAGACGGAAATGTTTCCATAATTAGTTTAACGTTTTCTATGGCCAGATCAGGCTTTGTCATTTCAGTGACATTAACTGTCTGTGATCTAAGGCCGGTTTGACCTCATCGGGACAGACTCCCTTACTCACCACTAAAAAAAAGAACAAAACACCCAGTATAACTGTTATCATTTTTGGTAATGTTTGATTGAAAGTTTCAAACAATACTCTTTCTTGGCCAACAATCTTTCTCCACAGCAGTGCTTCACCGGCCAAGTGCAATCATTTATCGATTTTCTTTAGCCCAAAGCAGCCAATGCAAAGCAACATATGAACTCTCAAAGTCAGTTTACTCTAAAATGAATAAGGAGTCGAGGTGTAGATGTGCCTATAATAGTCGATATAGGTTAACATTCAAATAAGAAATATGCAAAGCAACGCAATTTTCAATCTCTCCCGCAAAGATTCAAAATGTGTGGCTGAGTGCAAATATACGGCTTGGGACTGCATTAGTGAGGCTGGGATGAAAAATTGTGTGGAGTATTTTGAAGGTACTGAAAGGATTTTAGCTTCATATTTCAGCCGAGGCAAGGATCCATGGACTGGCATCAAAGTGGTTTATTTTTGAATCGAGAAAACATGAAAACATCGCAGTTTGAGGGCTATTAAGCTGCATCTCGATCTGAGGGGGAAGTAATTAAAACAGCACTTAACGATGTAAAGCTTTCACACGCCACTAATGAGCCTGCCGAGCTAGCCCTTACCTTCACATTCAAACATTCTCATCTCGGGCTTGTGTTGAGCAAAGCGATCAGTCGACGGGGTAAGCTTGTTTACCTTCTGTTTAACTTTATTCATTGCACACATTTTTCCTCAAAAAAAAATGTATGACAAAAAAACATACAATGGCTGATTTAATGGCTGATCACGGGTCCATGATGCAACTTTACTAGATAAAGACGCGTTGACTATAAACCCTGGCAAACCCCGCCTTCACTCACGGCACACCTGAAAACTTTGACCTCAGCTGAACCAAGTGCCTGTATTTCCTGCGGCAGTAATAAAGTCAGTGAAGCTGGCATCGATCTCACAGCTAAGCCCTATGTCCACCGCTTGTTTATTTGATTTTTCGCTGCCATCTTTGTGCTTGTGTTTTTATTTTATTTTTATTAAGCTTGTGTGTAGTTGTGACAAGTCGGCAAGCAAGGAAGAGAACAAAGTGCTGTTTCCTAGCCTTGGATACCCCAATAGCAACTAATTAGGCCGCAAATCACAGGCCAGCACATGACCACATATCCCCCTAGATGAGTGTCGGACTAAACACAGCCAGCAGCCATTTTAAATCCAACCCTAATCCAGTGAGCGCTTCAGCCTCCTCGGAGCATCAGCAGGAAAGGAAAAAAAAACACTGCCTTTGACAGGGATGTGGCCAGAATCGCTGCAGCTCATGGAGATACAGTTTATATGAGAGAAACTCGAGATATATTACAGCCTCTGATGGAAGCAATGTGCACTTAATATAGAGATGGAAGTAGTGGCACTTGCAGAACATTAGTAAGAAAGCAGAAATATACTGAAAAGAACCGTTTGGTAAAACATCAGAAATGATTTCATTGGTTAACATGGCTTTTCTGCAAGACCAAAACAAACAAAAACAAAACTTTGGTAAAATCTATGTCACAATATCAAAAAGAAATATCATGATGTATTTGACGATATAATTGACAATAGACAAATTACTTACACCTATTGGGATGATTAATTCACTATTTTTTTTTTCTTTATCTTTTAAACGGCATACTAATTACTTTGCTAACATGATCTACTCAAGCAGTCTACATTAGGGATGCACCGATCCAATACTGGTATCGGATATCGGAGTCGATGCTGGAAAAAAATACCATATCGGGTATCGGCTACAAATGTCCGGTACTGAACTGATACTAGTTTTGGCTCTCAACGCCTTAAAAACACAACTTATATCACCTAAATCTAAGTGAATATGGGCGTGTATATCCTTGTAAAGCTAAGAACATGGAGAATTTAACCTCTGAGTTAGTTTTAACTTCAGCTAAAGCTAACGGGAGCATGCTGAAGCTAACGAAAACTATTCAAGGCTGGGTCAGAAACTATGATAGAAATATCTAAAGTAGCCAAATAAAATAAAAATCAGCCACTGCTGAAGCCAAGTGTTTGTATTTTGGTTTAAGAAGTAACTGATCTAACATATTTGTAATGATCAGATCATTTCATGTGAGTTGTTTTATATTAAAGTAACCTAAAGCCTGTCATATAGAGTTTGGGAATGTGATGTCATATCGCTAAGCATCATGGGATTAGCAGCAATTATAAACTAATGGAGATTTTAAAAGTTAAAACACTGGAGTTATTGTTCACATTAAAACACTTGGACACCACAGTGTAATAGATGTATTTACCAGCAGTAACTCAGCAGCTAATGGAGTTGTTCCACGGCTTTTTTCTTCACTTTTAATACTGTTTTTGGCTAATGTTAGTCAATGGAAATGTATGCTAACAGCTGCAAAGATGGCGGATCTCCATGGTAACTATGGACTTTCCCGAACTCTATACCCCAGGATATTTAGAGTAGAAAAGTTCAGTGATCCTTGTTAAATGTTTATTCAAGAGTTTATCTAAAGATATAATTGATAATTGATCTGTAACATGACGATATGCGATATAATATGGCCCACAATTATCAGAATACATTTGTGTATCCTGCATCTTGTTTTCAGATTATGTAGGAATTGTTTGACTTGCTGTGTTGACGGCTTTAATTTTTATTTTGTTGGGATAAAAACACTACTTCCAGTTTGCCTTGTTCTCTGGTACCACCATCTCGAGGCTGTTACTCCAAAAATCTACAACGAAGAAGAATCCCACTCAGCAGAAAAAATCATTAAAATCATTTTCAGCCCACTCAAATGTATATTATGTATTTCAAAATGTGCAGCTAAAGACAAGCTTTTTGTACATTCATGTTTCTAAACACTAAGTGAAGCCCTACAATGGACAATAGCATGTCTATCCAAGCTATAAATAACTCAACCCATCCTGGTTGATTTGAGCTTGATTTCCAAGAAGGGAAATAAATTGACACAAATTGATGCATTTCTGAATTCAATATACAATCCATTAGACAAAAGAAGCAACCACGATAGCACATTGACATTGTGTAAACCGCCTCTGGAGCAAAGCTAATTTAAAAAATAGCAGGAAAAAAAATGCATAAGGACATCAGATCAATCTTCAGAAATAAATGGGTCAGGGTGACCAAAAAGGGTTTTAAAATAATCATTCTCTGACTGACTGCAGGCGCAAAGGTAAGGTGGAAGTCTAAAAATAGCCCCATACACGCTCATATACAGTATCGGTGCCTCTGGGTTCCCAGTGAGGCCAGCTGACCCCAGAACAGTTCAGTGTGGAGGGTTAGAGGTTCACAGTTGGTTATAAATCGAAAAGAAGGCAGAGTCTCGGAGTAGTAGCAGAGCCAGATAGAGCTGTGCATACAGAAAAGGTCTTTATAGCAGCAAAAATGTCACTGCAAGTCCCCACACACCAAGATAGAAAACTGACAACTTCTATTTAAAAAGTGCAACTGAGACAAGTCTCCTGAAAATAAACTGGTAAGTTCAAGTTGTTGTACTAAAATCTTTAGAGCTCTGCCTAAACATCTAGCATGAAGTTCAACAATAAATACGAAGACTTTCTGAGAAGATTCCACCACAAAAATGAAGGTACATTTTAAGTGGTATTTGATGATACAAACTCACTTTTTCTTTGCTAATATTGTGTTGAAAAGCTCAGACAGAAAAGACATGGGTAGAGCTTTATTGATATTTTAACATGCGTTGCGAGAACAGAGCACTCCAAACCTGGGGATGATCTCTCCAGCTTTGAAGAGTGAAGCCATGAGTGAATTGCGTGCGAATGTTTGGACAGTGCACAAAAGCTCTTGACTATCACACGTCGGTGAATGCAGCGAACGGCGCCTAACTCAATACTTTTCATGAGCCTTGTGCATTATTTATGAGGCCTGCTCGCAGGTATATGAGCTCCCCTTAAATGAGTCATGAGAGTGTACAAGACAAAAGATGACAGGCCTGAGTGATCTTCCCTCTGCTGCAGCCCGGAGAATCAAAGTGTCATGATACATCAACATTTTACTGTTTGACGCCGCATAAATATTGGAGTTTAGTAGTGATAATAACGTGGGGTAAGAGAAAGAATTGTTAGTCTTTGAGATTTTTCTCATTGGAACACGAAATACCACAATCACTCCCCAAGGTTAGCTGCAGTGATTTGGATTGAAATATGGCAAGCATGCCTTTTTATCTTGTCATGCTTTTGAATTGCAACATATAATCCAAGACAGTAAGACATTCAGAAAGATTTGGAAATGCTTGAAGAAAACACACCTTCTTAGATAACTCAACAGTTACGAATCATGGTTAAAAATAAATAAATACTGCATAAAATTAGGGATGCACCGATCCGATATTGGCGTCAGATATCAATTTTGGCTCACGCTTTAAAAACACAACTTTTACCACCTAAATCTAAGTAAATATGGGTGATATACAAGCTGTATGTCATTGTAAAGATAAGAACCTGGAGAATTAAATCGCCGAGTTAGTTTCAACCTCCACATATGCATTTTTGATTGGCGTACAAAACGCTGCGGTTAGCATCAGCATGCTAAAGCTAGCATGCTAGCAAAAACTAATCAAGGCTGGGACAGGAACTAACATAGAAATACCTAAAGTAGCCTAATAAAATAAAATCAACCACTGCTGACGCCAAGTGTTTTTATTTTAGTTTAAGAAAGATAAGATCAGATCACTTCATGTGGGTTGTTTGTATTAATGTAACCCAAAGACTCATATAAGACCCAAGGATATTTAGTGTAGAAAATTCCAGTGATCCTTGTTAAATGTTTATCCAATTTAGTTGGATTTAGAGTTTATCAATAGATATAATTAATAATGAATCCGTAACATCATGACAATAAAATCTGACTTTATTGATCTTAAAGGGACTATACGGAGTTTAAAAATGTTAATATTGAGTATATTTCTCCCCCTACATGTTCCAGCCATGTCCTATGGAATGAGCTCAGACCTGTTCACCATAACTGCCTCTAAAATCCTGTCACTCAAAAAGGTGTTAATTCTGTCCAAAGTGCCGTCATGCACAAACTTAATATAGAACCTGCAGCTACGCATAAGACCTGAGGTGGCAGTAGTGAGTATAAAATGACCAACTTGCATCTAGTCCCTTTAAAATGGAGAAAAGAGTCAATTAAAACTTTTAAGAAAGTGGCATGGGTAAATATCGGGTATCGGCCGCTCAAAATCCAGTACCAAATCAGTAGCAAAAAAGCAGGATCGGTGCATCTCTATATACAATTATGATGTGGGAAAAAGATTAAAGGGGCTACACTACTGCTGCAATGTAGAGGATGGCCACTTCACAGTAAGACAATCTAGTGACCTCAAACTATGAAATAACTGATCGTTTACTGCAGGGCAACTGTCAGGGCAGTCATAAAAATACAATAAAATGTTAGTATTGAACTTACTGCAGTCAAAAAATGGGTACTTTTGGCCAATGCTGCAGACAGGTTATTCAGGACAAAGGAAAAAGCCTACAGCTACAGTATATGCTAGTTCCAGCACACTCCCTTCCTCCAGCCATTACTCTTCCCTGTTGCTGCCGTTCTTGCAAGCTAAGCAGGGACAACAATGGGCACATGTTTACACAGCAAGTGTCCTTATAATTTAGAATCCAGACAGAAATCAATAGTTAGTGCTGTAATTCTGTAAAATAGAGATAGTGGCACAGCAAAAAATAAACGATCTAACAAGCCAGGGACTGTCAGTGATCTAGTGATGCACTGGGGGGAGCCATCTATATTTTCTATACAGAGGCTACTTACAGCTCCGGATGCAATTTCAGATCAACATCACTCAGGGCGTTTGCACATACTCATCAGTCAAGCATTGTTCTATAATTTAGGCAAAACAACCAGCTTTCTCCCACCCAGAGCACATTACGCCGCCATTAAGGCCCTTGCACCCCTATAGTTAACGCTTCACCTCTGGCGGTGGTGTACTCATTACAAAGTAAGTCGTTGTGATTATGAATTTGAAAATTTGCTGAGCTGCTTGCTTCACTCTCTCCGGCTCATCAGCATAACCACATTAGGGGGGGAGACGGAGGAGAAAGCGGTGGGCTGGCAATTGCACACACCGATATTGCAGTCCCAGCAGGCTAAACATGTCCACAGTCATTAGGGCCGCACCTCGGACAAAGCAGGTCTAATAATCCCCCATATAACCAACATATAGAATTAAATTAGTACTTTTTAATAAAGAAAATGTAAATAGTGAGAGGCGTGTTGTAAATAGAGAATGAGACTAAATCTAAAAGATAATTAAAAAAAAGTGGCTGTGATAGTGGCTTCTTCTCTGTATTATAATGGCAATGGAATTAGATATCAGTGAAAAGTTAATAAAAACAAATCCACTTTATTCATATAGCACATGTTATTCACATCAAACGGTTCGAAAGTGAAAGAATACACACCTGATCACAAAATCAAGACCAGTTGAAAAATTACAAGAAAACCCGTTTTGCACGGTTGGTTTTAAGATCTTAAGGTTTCAAGTAGAGCTTCAATATGCAAAAAGAAATGAGAGTGTGATGGGGGAAAAACAGGGGAAAGCAATTCATTTGAAAACACTTATTTGAAAAAAAAAGTTACTTTTTACTGATCTAGGGTGTTGTAAAGTTTAAGACTATGGTGTAAAAAAACAAAAAACAACAACCTCAAAACAGAAATCGTATTATTGCATTATTCATTTCCACCATGGTAAGTCACTGTTGTAGCCACAGCTGCCCAAGGGTTGACTGTCGGGAGCGAGGCTGCCAATCTGCGCCATCGGCCCCTCCGACCACCACCAACCACTCACTCGCTACATTCGCCCAGGCTTCCAGGCGTTACCGAACGGTCTCCCATCCAAGCACTGCCAGGCCCTTCCCTGCTCAGCTTCCGAGGTCTGACAGGATCGGGCACAGCAAAGGCGGCATGGCCACGAAGACCGAGTCCTTAGTCTCCCTCCCATTTATCTTATTCATTTATTTAAAAGAATAGGCCACATCTTAGGAGCACTTGGACTTCCGTGACGTCAAATTCTTTTTTGCGTGACTGAGTGCACGCAAAAAGACCAGACCGGTACGCATCAACTCGTCTAAACTCAGATGAGAACATATCTCAGTATGGAAAAATGGTGGCCTGTTCCTTTAACATGCAAAAATCTTCTTACAATTTCTCAACTTTATTTAGGAGAGTATTTGCGTGAGAGCAACAGAAATAAAGGAATCTGCTTTTTGTGACATGGTCCTTCTTGAATTTGCTTTTCAATCCAAATACCATTGACCAAAGTAATAAAGCATCTACTTCCTTTGCAAATACTTTCTCAAAGGACATACTTGGTTGATAAAACCTATTTCTACTTTGATGTTTTTTCCTCTAACTCTCAGCTTTGCTTGACGCCTGGTTTGTGAGCTCACAAAAGCGTGAGGTGTGAGAAGGAATTTAACAGACACCGGCCTGGAATCCGAGCTTTTTTTTTTTTCCTGAACTATTCCTTGGACATACTAATGTGACAATAACAAACAATGGACTCAGACCCAAGTCTCTCATACAGTATTAGCTGAGGACACTGGGATTCCTAATTTATTTTGGCCCTTAATATATTTACCTCGTTTAGAGAAAGGAAACAGATTGTCAGAGGCAGTGGGACGTGAGATGATTTGGAGCTCAATTTTGCTAAATTGGTGGCTGCCAGCACGATACATCATGGAGAATTAAGATGCCTCTCCCCCAGCACAAAACTTCAGCTGCCATATTGGCACATCTGTCAAGGGCCCGCCCCTGACAGAGACAAATGGACCAATTCTGGCACACAAGAAGCCCATCCGAACGGCTAGCAATAACCGCAATGAATAATGAGTCCGCTCCAGCTTCAGGAAAATTCATTTTTAATAATTAGTGTTCAAGCACCTATCATTTTGTGTGGAGATGGGAGAGCAGGTACGGCTACAGGATGGTGGCACATTGACAGCGCTGGGGAGATATCGATGATGTTGTGTTAAGCTCCTCTCATCACACAGAATGGTGTGAGGAGAGCGATCAGGTCAGACAGATGGATTTGAACAAGGACGAAATCAAATCACAAGGAGGAAAGCACAAAAGCAGCTTACAGTGTGACAATGGTCTGTTTAAGATAACCAAATGGTCACTGAAAGTATCCATTTCATGTGTTACTTATATTTTATTGAACTTTTAAAACACATCACAACAACATTAACATGACTGGGTATTACATGTTTGTTAATTCACTGTGTTATGTTAAAGAGGCATATTGAATTTAAAAAGCATAAACTAATAGTACTATACACTCATAAGGATATGAGTTGCCATGGGTTTGTCACTGGCTACAGTAGCTCCCAATAACTCAATATAGTACCAACCACATAAACAGCAATAAAGAAAGATGAACTGAAATAAATGTAATGACCCACACTGAACTAAGAACCTTCAGTTACACTTATACCCCAATCAAGGACAACAGTCAGGTTAATAAGTCAAAACTAGCTGAGGGTAAAGAGCAGGGTAGGGCTATGGCAGATCTAACTCCTACCCACTGGGGGAGTGTTTAATATAGAACACAGCACAGTGAAACCTCCCGGGGCTGAAAAAACCTCTTCTACATGGGCGGCTTCACAGCAAAAAGGTCCCGGGTCCGATCCCCATGTTGGAACCAGCCCCTGTACAATAGGCCGGGCCCCATTGAGGAGAGGAGGAAACGCTAAATGCTAACAACGTCTTCTGTGTTTTTGCGTGACTGAGACCAGAAAGGTACGCATCAACTTGTCAAAGCTCAGGTAAGAACATATATCAGTGTGGAAAAAACGGTGGCCTGTTCCTCTAAGTAAGTGTTAAACTGTTGATACAATCCGGATTAAAATATAATATAACATAATGCTGTAGTGTGGGTGTAGTGTATCGGTTTGCACAGATGGGTATGTGAACTTCTGAACCTTTAAGCCATATTCATAGAATAAAGCATTTAATTTAATTTAATTTATTTCATTTTTTGTTTTTACAACAATGTGTAGGATTGATTCCAGATGATATTTGAAAGATAAAAAAGGGGAAAAGACACACCAACATGTGTTAAAGGAGAAAATAGTGGAAATAGTCCCCAGTGCAGCACCTAAGCCAGTTCTTTGAGGCTCTGGGATTACAGGTAACGGCCGGGGGAGGGGCACAGAGTTAGAGTAGAGCTTTAACGGAACAGACTAATGTAAGGCGGGACTATTTAGGCTGAAGGCTGCCACTGACTGCAGCAATACTCGTCATGTGATATTCACGCTCAGCCGGTGAGGCAAGTCGTTCTCCAAAGACAAGCGGAGGAAGCTTATGACTGGGCATGTGAAATGAAATCTGTAACCGCTAAATTTACTCCAAAACAATTGTCACTAAATGGTGCCGGGTTTGCGGAGATTTGGCAAACGTCTTGGCACTTTTGTATGAATCTGCACATAACCAAGATATGCAAAAACATCTTATTAGCTCACCAGAAACAGAAGTTAATTTGCGATGAATTGGATTTGGTTAATGAAAGCCTGGCCGTGTCTCTAGTGCTCTTGTCAAAGTGAAGCTGATAATCCTTGTAGGAAATAATGGTGCTGACTGACGTAGCCCAGTGTCTCCCAGAGGTGCGGGTCCCTGGCTGCTGCGCTCCATCCTTTGCTCTCCTCGCTCTCCTCCGTGTACCGCCGTATATTCAGGGAGTTTTACTTTAAAGTCAAGTGCTTCTCGTGTGCAGAGGTCTAGCGGGACCAATCCTCCTCTCGATTCATTACCTCCAGGAGTCAGCTCCTTCTGTCGGGCGCCATGACAACATGGCACCATTCTCGCCGCAGCCTTTAGGGGGTGTCAAACCACCAGAGACAAAGTGCACAGCCTTCGCAAGCGCCCAGCCAATTTCCACTTGTATGAATCATACGCTTTAACATGTCAAATCCCACTAACTATTTTAAGAGACACATTGGAAGACAACCCCAGACCTGCATCCAGGGTCCATGCCTTTAAATAACTCCAGGTCTAAATCTAACAACTACCTCTGCTGTGTTTCAGACGCCTGACATTTGTAGCTCATTTGGCAGAGCGTTTCCGATTCAAGTCATTTTTTTTTTGGTTGCTCACTTTTAACACAAAAATGGGTTTAAAAAAAAACAAACAAACCTATCAATCAATTTGCGGAGAGTAACTTTTGTTTTGTTCCCTGCAAAGCGCCAATTAAGTTGGATCAACATCGCAATTGATTGGAAATGACACTCGGTTCACTTCATTATGCAGGACATGAGTGGGAAAGATTGCTAATGATGACGGCTAAGAGGGAATATGATATGTAATTCGCGCGTTTGCACACAATCGCGGCCCTTCTCTTTTCACATTCAGCGGCTTGTCAGCGGAGGGCTTCATCCAGATCGTCTTGACAAGCTGTGCATCTATTTAAAGCGTTTATGGAAATGCAACAAAACAAGCCGCACGTTCACGGCTAGATTATTTTATTTTTCCAAGGTGTCTCATTTTTTTGCTATCATGTTGCAACATAAAAAAAAAGATCAGCAAACACGGGCGGAAAATTATTTCTTCAGTCGCCAGCCCTCAGGGTATATAGCATAGCATACCTTCATATCTCGCTATTACATCTTTGTTTTGCCAACCTACGTCCGTCTACATACTGTGCAGAAGGATCATCGCGAGTAATGTAGCTCCAACTGCAGGGCTGTGAGTAAACGTGAGAAATAAATCAACAATTAAAAGTGAATATACAGGGCGCAGCATAAAGCGCGGCGGCATGAAAAGGATGTGCAAACCTATGGAGATATAAAAAGGAGAAAAATGATGCATAGCTCCGCACCGGTGGGAGTCGTATGGTGAGCGTGATATCATCCCTCTTATGAAAAATGTCTCTATGCACACACGCACACACACACACACATGCTCGGGGTGCCTTAAATAACTTTTAATCAAATTTCAAGGTGCAGCTTTCGACACCAAGGTTCATAACCAAAGCACACAGAGAGCCGTCATGTCCAGGAATGATAAGAAGACCCCGGCTTAAACATTAGAAAGGCCGTCAGAGGAAAAAAAGACAGTTGTTTGCCAGCTCAGGTGCGAGGTGGCAGAGAGGTTTGCCCTCCAAATGTTAGTTACAGAGGGTTCTCCAGATGAAAAAGAATGCATGTATGGTGAAGTGGTCCTCGTCAGAACTGCTACGGTCCTGAATAACCACAAAGGGATGTGAGATTAACAGTGAGGAGCGACAGTTGAGTGTTCGAGTTGCAGACATTAAAATATGAAATAAGCAAAGACTGATTAATTTGGACGCATGTCAAAACCAAAGATGTTTTAAGGGCTGGAGCTTGTTTGTTCTCAAAATAAAAAGCAAATACCACTGAATTAGAAGAACTGAATTCTAAGGGACCCCTGTGAGATGAGTCTAGTGTCTTGACAGAGATTTGTGCTCTCTAATAGATTGGTGGTGTGCTTTTGCATTGACGGTAAAAAAAAGAAAATATGTGTATGAACTTGAACTAACCAAACTATAAGGCATAGTTACGGTCATAGGCTCCACATATAGTATTAGGCAGAAGATGAATAAATGAATAAGAAACAGGCAAGTTTCCTGAGTGACAGGTGAGGCACTGCTTTGCATTATCTGCTGGAAGCTGCGTGTCGACCACCTACCGGCTTTATGTAAAAAGCACTCGCTCACAGAAAAACCCTTAATAACCATTTAGCTGCTGAGGCACGCTTGTCTGTCTCCCAGTCACAGTCCTGGCCACTAATTACCTTCTGAAACTATAGACATTTTTGTGCTTCCTCGATGCATTTTTCTTTTCCTCACAACAGTCTGCCAGCCGCTTTGACTGACGGCAGTCGGTGCCCTTTCGCAGTTCTAAAACCATTTCAGAGACTCCAGGCAAATCAAATCTTTCCCTGCTCTGCAGCCACTTCAAACTTGAGAGAGAAAACATCTTGAGATTCTATCACTTTTCACACAAGTCAACTTCTATAAAAACTTCTACCTCACACGCTCAAGCGTCTTATTTCCTCTGAACCATTACAACTTAATGCCAATCCTTAATCCTTAGAACCAGCACTGACCCCGAGGAAGCTACTGATTTCTGACTCCACAGTGAGTGGATTGGTGCACACCAGGTCAAATTCTTGCATAGAACTTCACTGTACTGTATATAATGTCAAAGGAGGAATTTTGAGTCCTCTTCTCAGACTCAAAAGATTACAAAATGAACACTGCAAATACATTCTTATAAAAACTAAGCACACTATGGCAGCAAAATGATTAGCAAACGAATTGTAAGCACCACTTGAATAGTCGCTTTAACCAAATCGCAAAAAGGGCAATTAAGTGGGGCAGCGGTTAGCGCTCGTGCTTCACAGCTAGAAGGTCCAGGCCTCACCTGGACGGGGCGTTTAGAGTTTTCATGTTCCCCCCCCCCATCCGTGTCTGCGAAGGTTCCCTCCAGGTAATCCGGCTTGCCCTACCATTGAAAACCAGGGTGACTGAGAGTGTGTTAGAGAGAGAGTGGAAGACAACACTTACACTCTAATGCAAATTAGCCCATGGCTACAATCATTAACATGCACTGCCCTTACCAAATAAACCAATACAAGACTAAGGTGAGTCACTGCAGGCCAATTGGGAAAATGAATAAATAGAAGGCATCGCTTTGAGTTTCAAGTTTTCTTTTATTCATTTATTGTTGTGGCAAATTCTGAATTTTATTATACAAAAAAACTGCAAAGTAAACTGACAATTAGATCAGTTCAGGTTCAAACTTTTTCAGCCTACAGTATGTGACACCTTGCTATATAAATAAATAGTGAAAAAAAATAAACTTCAACAGCAATTTCAGTTATTCTGTAACTTACCAGAAGAATCAGGCCACACTGGCCGACCTTCTGATAGACAGTAATGACTCCCAACCGAGAACCACTGCAGTTTTGGTGACAATCCAACCATGTCCAGCCATCACAATGTGGCGCTTGTCAAACTTCCTCGAATCTAGAACAATTTTCTTTCACATTTGCTCTGGCTTCAAAGACAGGATGCTCACCCGTGATAAATACTAACTCTTCCTCACGTATAGGCAGCAACAAGCACCTTCAATTTTTATGACATGCATGCCCGAACACTGTGTCTGGGGCCGAATAATTGCATACGAGAGAAAAAAAAAACTGTTTGAATTGACGCTTCACATACAAACAAACTATTGTCAAGCTCGAGTAAATTTACACTTTGATCGAGGGACACCGTGTAATTTCGAATATGGACAATTACAGGGCTTCAGAAAACAAGTGCAAATTCCATAATGGACTAAACACACACCTTGTAGAGAGTGAAAAAGCAATCGCGGAGAATAGTCACAGCAGCCCACTTCTGAACGTTCAAACAAGACAACCAAAAACACTGTCTAACACGAGTAGCAATCCAACTAAACAATTTCTTTTTTTGTTTGTTTTTTAGCATTTTTGCACATTTTCTTTTTGTCCTCGCTGTGCTCTGACTGCTACAACACAGAATCCTGTCTCAGATGCAGTTGAAGAGCAGAGGGAGCGCGCTGGTTATTTGCTTGGTGCCGTTTCCGGACCTCTAACCTGTAAATATCATTTTGCACCCCTCCCCTCTGCGCGCGCTCCCAGTGAGGTGCCCCGGCTCAGAGCACATAACCCCCATTTCCCAGTGGAGCACACAATAGCCACTGGTGCGCTCCACTGTGGGGCTGAATGTAAAGCAGCAGCACCAGAAATAACATTTGAGCTGTCACCGCGCCGCCTGCAGAAAAATCCACTTGTCAAATAATGTAAAAATGACCATATTTATATTATAGCTAATGGGCAGATTGGGATGAAACCAGTGCAGGGAATGAAGAAAATATATTGCTTTTGGGACATGTCACTGGCTTTCGTGCTTATTTAGATGAACGCCTTTTGGATTTCATTCACGTACAGAGGTCACTTCGACCAACAACAAAGTATCTGGCAAATCAATTCAATGTAGCGCTAAAAGTGAATAAATAAAAGCGTAATAATGCCCTCACACCTGCCCAAGCAAACCAAGCTGCACAGCCTGATGACATCATCACACAGCACTTTTTGTTCATGTCGGACCAATCTATGTGCCAGTAGCACGTGAAATGCGAAGGGGCACAAAAACATTCATCCCAGCAGCATGAAATAATACGAGTTTGCTTTGAACTGCATTTGTGATATCTGCTCCTGAAGAAGAGTTTTAGACTTTTCTGCAACAACCAGCCCTGGGCAAAGGTTATAGAGGCTTCTAAACTTCGGTTTTCCTTTCAGCAAAAGGTCAGCACTTATCAGTAGCGTTATCTCAAGAGCTACGTATAAAAATAATACTATTATTTCCGCGGGTGGTTCAGCCGATCAGCCGCACTTACACAAACCGCAGAGGATGGACTTTCTGCACTTTGGATGGACAAGCGGGAGGACATCCTTAATAATCGTTTTTTCTCGATATGCCATTTTGGTAATCATCTAGTGTAATAATTGAAATCGTAATTGAATTTCGATTAATTGCACAGCCCTAACTCGGCATTTATTAAACAAACTTCTACAGTTTACATACACCACTTGACCAACACTCTTCATTTGAGCCAAAATATTTTCATGTCTGATCATTTTTCCCTTTCCTCCCTTCCCAATTTCTGCAGTAACCAACTTTCAAGTGCTTGAGAGTGCTCGCTTGCCCGTCGTGATGCCTGGATTTCTGGACCAAATTTCAACATCAATTCGCCACTTTTTGCTGGAGAAAAAAAAACATCCCACACTCAAAGTTTACAGCTCAATTACACATAGGCAAAACTCAGGGAACTGGGAACGTATTTACAAGCGTAAAAGTGCACATAATGAATCATCCATTAGAGCTCGCATCTGCACGCTAACTTTGGTCTGCCAGCACTATCCATCTGTCCAATTTGTCGAGGTGCACGATGGCGATGGAGAAATTACAGGAGGAGCCAAGCCCGGAGCACTTAGTTGGCATAAAAAGCATGTATATTATCAATAATGGAAGAGGCAATTTAAACAACAACTCTGGCTATGTTTTCACAGGGACGTCTGCTCCTCTGCTAATACCTTATGTTAATGCCAATGCAGAAGTATTCTGAGCAGGGTTGTTTAGGCAGGTTTTATAGTGCAAGTGCCGTGTGTTGACACTGTTATTGGATCTTTATTTGTTTCTGGAGGTGGGCTGCGTAGGAGGGATTTATGTGCCTCTTGGTGTTTATAATACTCACTGAGAACAACAATTTGTTTTAAGTGACACTTTATGTTTACACAGGGATAAAGGCTGTCCACAAATGTCAGTAAATTGCTACTTACTGTCCACTATGTTAGCATTTTGTATTTCAAGTTAAAACCTGGCACTTCGCAAACTAAATGTGATCATGTACTGTAACCATATGATGTCATATTAAGAATAGAAAAGACTGACAGATGATTTGAAAGTGTGAACTTGAGAAGTGAGAAGTCACTGTATTATGGGAAGCATAGGTGTTGAACACACGGGTGCAGCAAAGCCAGAGCACCGACCCAAAACTTTTCTCTGATCAAAAAATGACTCCAAAGATACAACAAATCACAAAAGTCGTCCACTCTCCTCCCTCAGTTGATCACAGGTCAGTAACATTAGTAGGGTTGCGCAAGGGTTACTGAATCTGAGTTCGAGATGAAAACTCTAAACATTTTTGTTTCTCTTATTTTTAGGAAAACATAATATCTGGCTAGAAATAGCCAAGCTAAGACAAGCACGGTTGGGGTGACAAACAGGCAGCATGGGAAAAAAGGGAGGGCCAATTCTATGCACCTAAAAAACCCAATGTAATGAAGCTTCTGCGCAAATTCAACATGGAAGACCTACCAGCTGCATTCATTCGTCACTTCATCAACGGCAGCGCACTCCAACCATCCAATCACAGACCCTGCTCAAGCCGCACCTGCACGACAGCCAATCACCGCTGCTGCTCATCCCTGCTCCAGCCACTCATGGCTCAGGATCCCCTTTTTAAACTTCCTGGTCAATCACTCAGCCATTTCCCAGCCGTGTTACAACCCTCCTCCACCCCTTTCTCTGCCTGGCCTCTCCTTGGCTCTGCTCGTCATCAACTGGCCACCAGAGGTCTCCTCTTCTACCACCGCCAGGGTCCAGGCTTCGGGGAAGATTCTGACAATCATTCTTCAATGCTGTGTATTTCATAGCACCGGGGTCTGAGCCCCAATAATGATCATGTTCGTTAATAAAACACTCATACCGCCATTCTGTCTGAGTCTTTTCCGGTTGAAATGTTGCCAATTTACCATAGCAGGAATGCATAAACACTGATAAAGCATTGTGTATTGGGTCCAATACCCAAAAATGACCTGATTGGGCACTGGTTCTGAATATTCTATACTGAACAGTTACGATTTCTGGTTAAACTTCAGTGTCTGAGTATCGGAGCTAAAAAAAAGCTGGACTGGTGCATCTTTAACCACTTTTTATGCCATCAAAATATAATAAATCCACCAAGTTTAGTGTAGTTCATTTGAATAACATGTTATGGGAAACATGTGGTGTGTGAAAACTGTTGAATATTGAGTGATATTGAGTGATAATATTGAGTTGTGAATTCAAAACGTCCAAATTGGCATGCTTCCTGGCACTGGATTAGCGTAGCTCGGTACTTTCCCTGCTTGCCCAGGAAGGTGCCAATTTGTTTGAATTACCGGCTAATTGGTAAGTTCTTTTGATATGTAAATGCTACAACTGCCACATAGGGAAAACAACACCACGGATTCTGTGGCATGTGGACATTTCGTTACTTGGCACTAAAAGTAACAAATGAATCTTTACCCTGAATGTAAGTGGGAACTCACCTGAATACGACCAGTAGGGGTCGCTGGCCGATCTCCTCTCTCTCCAGACGCTGGTGTGTCCATGTTCGTCTGCCGCTTGGCTCAGCTGGCCTCCTGACGCAACTGTGGACCAGCAAAGGCACAGTCAGTACAAGCAGCTCCGAGGAGAAAAGCAGGCGAGGAGAGCTGTTAAGAGTAAAAATTCAAATGCCCCGATCTCCCAAAACCGACTCGCAGCATGTTTCTGACATACTTCATCTGCAAACCAATAAAGGCTACACTTGTTCAACTAAACATTCATTTTGTGACTGGGCGCTCCCAAATGGCACTTGTGGCGGGAGCTCTCAGCAGTGCCTTTAAGCCCTATAATTCACCAAGATTAACTTTTGTCCTTTGCCGCTTCTCACCTATTTGTCACACAGTTTGCCTATCCGTCGGTCGGGGGAAGCAGGCTGCGACTGTCTGGAGCCAGCCAAGAGGCCCTAGCTCCAGAGTCGAACTTGCTATCCGACACATATGATGGAAGAAATGGGCGGTAATGATCGCGCCTACAGCGATCGCTGCAAAAATGAGAGGAAGTCTTTGTGCTTTGCTTCTCCTTCGACTACTGTTGCCATCAGTCAAGTGTTTTGCAGTAGCAGCAGCTGGTCCGGAGCAAAAACACAAATGTACATGGACTGACTGGCAAGTGTCTTTATGATCGAGCCAGAGATAAATAAATAACGAAGTAAAATCCGGCTTGTCATAAGCTTGTGGGTGAAATTTGGAAGGCAGCAATGACAGTATTGGCAACATGGTGGAGTATGAAAAACAGATTTGGACAAATACTGGACATGTGGCTGAATGGAAAATATTTGTGTAATTTCAACCGGGCAAATCAGACCTACACGATTTATTTTTTTTAAGTGGTTTGAAGTATAATACTAAGACATACGCTACAATATCCACAGATATACAATTTGAGACCATTTTGTGCCATTGATTTACCTCCTTTAAAATGTAAATGTAATATTTATTTACATCTTTGAAACTACTATAGACCATTGTCAGTCCTGTGACTTTTTGTTGGCAATCAGCTGTTTGGAACTGTGCCGATTTAAATATAAATCAAAATGGAACCTCAAATGAATGGACAAATCAAATAAAAACATGACAACAGGCACCCCGTAGTGGTGGGTGCAGTTCCAAACAGCTGATTGCCAACCGAAATGACAGACACTGAGAAGGTCTATAACTGGGAGAAAAAAATGTGTGCCTAGAAAAAAATCCTACAAGTTTGTCTCAAATATACCCCTACAAGTTATGTATGTTATAAAACCCGCTCCACGGTGAAGCCGACGCCTTTCAAACTGCATTAGTAGGATCGACGGACACACAGGACCAAAGCAAGTTTGGTGAAGGTGTTTGAATGTTCTCTCTGTGTCTGCGTAGGTTTCCTCCGGGTACTCCGGCTTCCCCTACCATCAAAAACATGTACAATAGGTCAGGAAGAATGATGTGTGCACGTGAATGAATGGTCAGAGGGACCTTTGCCGCAGATGTGTGCAGTCCCACTTCTGTCAGTCTACGTGTGAGAAAAAGGTGCAATAATAGTGCTAAAAACATTTATATGGGAAGTAAAAAATGTAAACGAAATTTGGAAGAAAATTCCATTTGGTCGTTCTAATCAAAAAAGTCGCCGCAGCGATGACCAGATCTCCCCATTTACTCTAATGGAAAAATTGTATAATTGCACAATTTTACCAAATGACGAGGGCAAATGGATTGTTTTTCTCATTGCACATTTCCAAAAATACATAGTTTTTATACTCTCCAGGAAAATCCCACAACAGTGGAAATCTAAACATAGTGAACCTACACACGTAGCTCACCACCACCCGTGTGTGTGGAGTGAATGAAGAACAAATCCCCTTCACAGTGTGACCGGCGTCATGTGAAAAGAGCTATACAAATACTTTCCATTTCATTCTAACATAGTTTCAAAAGAAAAAGTGCTCTGCACATGGACAGATAATATTCATTCATCTTCTGTACCAGTCAAGGATTTTTATAGCCAACGACGGCTATAGGATTAAAACACAAAAGAATACAATCACGACCTTTCACTCAAACAATTCTTTACCAGAAATACTTTAGATACTTCCTAATTGATGTTATGAATCCCAATATTTCATGAGGTTTTCAAGAATAATATGTAAAGGAAAAAAATGTGAAAGCTTTAGCAATAGCGATCAAGCAAAAAAGTAAAACAAGAAAAAAAAAATCACAACACATGCTATTTTATACATGTCGAGGAGCATTAGCTGAAAAATGATCCACTAAACCAACAAATAATTTCACTTGCACTTGTTGTTTGTAGAGGGTTAATGAAATGTGAACTTTCTGATATTTGTAGAGGACTTTACCGTGCCCAAATAACTGCAGCCTTTGCAATTTACTCATTTCAATAATTCAAATTGTGACTTTGATTCCAACACAATTCATCTTAAAGCCTTCCCAGAAACACAGCATCCCTCTTCGCCCAATTGTGTGTGTCATAGAACAATGACAGGCAGGTTTGTGCATCAGCATACACCTCCACAGCACACAGCTTTAGCTAAAATTGCTCGTCTTAATGCGCCTGCCCGCTGCACATCCCCCAAGCTTCAGCAGAGACAAAATCGTGGAGCCCTGGAGGCAAAAGCACGCTCATTTTTGCATTTAAAACACACAAAAAATGCCTCAAAGAATCTTAAGGAGAATAACTGTGAATGCTAGAGGTGCACACTTGCCGCCAGCACTGTCCCTAGAGCACATGTAGACAGACATACATAATTTGAATCATTTATAAAGCACTGCATGTACCAGCCAGGGAAGAATGTCAAGCTTCTATCAGGTACGCAAGATGAACAGTCCAAACCCAGTGCACAATTTAGAAACATGTACATAATAGTACCTTCCTTTTGGCAGACACTACAACCACACTGTAAAAAAAAAAAGTATGTAAATTATACAGTAAAAAAAACTGAATTTACCTACAGAAAAAGTCTGTAAATAGGTTCATTACTGTTTATTTTACAGTGTATAAATTTTTTTTGAAAACTGACAATTCTGTACATTTTTCATACATTTTCTGCAAATATTACTGGTTTACCCTGTTAATATTCAGTATCTGTACTTTTTACAGATCAACTCTGTAATATTATTTACAGTTAAGAATGTATGAAAAATGTAAGTTTTGCACCATTCAATTTATGGTAAAAACTGGCAGCTGTGGTTGCATAATTTACTATTAAAACCTTGAAAATACTTTTTTTTTTTTAAATAATTCTGTGAATTTTACGGTCAAACCACAGCTGCCAGTTTTTTACCGTAAATTTTACAGATTTTGTTGTACAGCGCAGAAATCTGCAAACAAATGGTGTGCCAATAGCCTTTTGAAATTCACCTCCACTGAACACACAATTTAAAAAATATCTTTAGAATTCAGTAAATTGGGTAAACTAAAATGACTGATGGAAAGAGATGATGGAGGTAGATGTTAGAGAGTGGTCTTTTTGTGCAACTTGTTCTGGTGACCACTTCCACCAAATGAAACTAAGCAAATCTTGTCTGCTGTGATGCACACTTCGAGTTTCCTCTTTGTTAAGTGGCTGAGATTACGGCGTACAAAACAATTAAGATGGTGTCCAGAGCTTTGCTGGTTTATTCACTGTTCTCAAATCTAACAACCAGGTACATGTTTTGCTAATTCATGCTGCCGCGGAGATGTGGATTTAATTACTTGACATACTACTTGTGTTTGGCATTGCTAGAGTTGGGCCTGTGTGTTGCCGCTACAGCGAGGAGTCTGTCTGTGCAAGGCAAATGGAGCTATGCATAATCACCCCACTATCTTGTGTCATCATTAGCCACCATTATTACTACTACTAAATATTCCCCTTAGTACCTCACATGTCAACAATGTCGAAATGGTACATTTTCAGAATTCGTCGTGGCAGGTGCACAGTCAAAGAAAACGTTGCTTATCAGGTAATATTGGCTTCCTTTTACAGAAACCAAAAATAATAAACAGGAGAAATGCAAACAGATGCGAGCGGATCATGTGCCAAAGCTCCCCCCCTCCGCACCTGGTTTCTGGTTTGTAATTCTGTTTGGTTCACGCGGCCCTAAAATAACAACTGGATATGGACTCCTCTCCGCAACTGCCGGTACATTAGTGCGCTGTGGTTTTCTGCGGCTTGGCACAGCATGTAATCACGCACCCAAAACGCTCTCGAAAACTACTAAAACACTTCACGCCTCGAAAATCAATCAATTCTCTTTCTCCAGCACAAGGCGCCGGAGTGCACAAAGCGGGGACGTATAGGAGGAGGAGGGAACAGCACATTTTTAGCAGTCTGATGGAAATAATTCGTACTTCCTATATATGTGCTTTTCGTACGTGTTGGCAAAACAGAGAACAACATCTTTAAAACAATGGAAACGGAGATGTAGAAAAGTTCACACATTCTGAACATCCACTTAACGTACTCTCTCAACAACACAAACGGCAAAAGCAGAAATTCTTCAGTACAACTTGAAGTGGCTTATAAAACCATGGTCAAAAATAAAATCTACACTGGATGGCACTGTTAGCGCTCACAACATGACGGTCCAGGGACTTTTCTGTGTGGAGCAACACCATACAAGATTGGTCCAGCGTTGACCTATAAATAAACTAGTGAAATAATACAAAAAATAAAAACGCAAAGTGTGTGTGTAAGCTGCAGGTTTGAACTCATCCACTCTACAGAGAATCAGAAAGAAAGAGAACAACCTGAAGACAACGAGCAAGCTTACGTACATTATACATACCAACTTTGAGAAGAGAGAGAGGAGTTTAAGGGCTTTCTGTCTGGCCAACCTTGCCGTTTATTGCAAAGCGAATTGGTCCAGTTTATTTACGTTTTTCCTAAGAGCTTAAGATGCTACGGTATTGCGGGTGAGAAAGAAAAAGGAGCGACTGAGACCGTAGCTTTTGTCGCAGGTAAGCCAATTGCCTGGATGACTCAGGCTAATTCACCAAGACCAGGTTTCACTTCAGCATCCCCAAACTCCTAAGTGAATAAGTAAATTACTTCCAAAGCAGATAACGTTGAAACAGAGGGAGTCGAATGTGTGCTTCCTCCACCTTTCCGCATGCTAATTTCCCCCCTTCCCGTTTGCCATATGCAGGTTTGTGTACAACCCTAGTTTTAAATCTGCACATCCAAAAATAATATCAAACATGCACCAAAACAAAACGCTCCTCTGAATTTTATGTAAGCCTTCCTTGGTGCATGAACGCGATTCTGTTTGATGTAAGTAGTTTGCAATGCCCCGTGCACCACACGCCGCTCTCTCAGGGCCAGATAAGCTCCGAGACATAAGGCATCCAAAAGCCATCTGACAATTTGCTTCTCGGCGGGAAACGTTTCTTGATTCCCAAATCTAAACATGTCTCCCCATCCCGATGATGACTCGGTAACCATGACGACTGCCGCATGTCACACTCGTTTTGGGGAAGTCATAAGGCGTTACAAGGAAAGGTTAACTTTGGCTCCAGAGGGGGTTCTCCTGAGAGCGCTGACGAGCAGCAGCGGTAGTCGCCTCCAGATTCGAAGCGCACACACAAAACACACAAAACACACAAAACACACAAAACACACAAAACACACAAAACACACAAAACACACAAAACACACACGCGCGTCGGGCATGGACGATTCTTACTGGTAGTTGCATCATTACGGCAGATTAATTAAACTAAGCACTACATCAGACCACATCAAGGCCGTGCGCACTTAAGACAGAGGCGCACTTTAGCCCAAAATGCTCTCCATTACAAAGAAGAGAGGTCGATGATTAGTCGACCAAGCTGTTGCGCAGAGGTAGGGAAGGTAAGTTTAATTGCACTCAGACAAGTGGTTGAGATTCAGAGCTGCATTGAATTTGATAATTACATTTTTTCTACTGCCATTTATAGCCCACTATTACTACGGTCACTACCACTACTACAAGTACAAGTAGGTAAGTAAGTGCTTTATTTTTCATTGGACAATTGTACAACAAAATCGTATCCAGGTGTTGGGTTAGTCCTGAGCATAGACATGCATGGAGGATTTACAGACTCCCCCTCCCCAGCTCTGACGGAGCATGTTCCTAAAAAGAGCATACGGGCGGGATTTTCACTGTAGACTCGGCCCTTGCGTGACGTGTAGCTCGCGCTGCTCCAATGCTAACAGTCCGAGCCTCATTAAGTACGAGATTTCAAAAATTCTTTTTACGAAAACCAGCCTGGTTTCATATATTGTGATTAACCCAGCGTTATCTCAGGAGGAATATCTAGCCTAGTCTAGTGTTGAAAAAATTGAAACCAGGCGTTAAAGTTGTTTTTAAGGTGTCTAAACGCCAATGCTTTTCAATAGGGGCCTAGCGGCGATATGGAGGTACTACAGCAACGGCGGAGCAATGGCAGCCCCCAGTGTCGTGGTCATAAAGCAGAGCAGCCAGCGGCCATTGGTCCTGAGCCGCCGCGACTGAGCGCGCTGCCATTGTGGGCCAACCCCTACCAGCATGTTTTTGGAGGTCGGGGAAACCGGATTACTTTCCTTCAGTGCTCCTCTGAAATGGTGCACCACCTCCTGCGTTAAGCCCCATTTCAGAGCATGGTGTCCTGCACTGGTCCGCTCCTCCACCTCCTCCTTCCTCTTCCTCCTGCGCAGCTCCCTCTGCTCCCTCTGCTCCACAACAGTCTTTCACCATCTTCTCCGCTGAACGAACATTAGTCCGAACAATAACAGGGATAGAAGATTTGTGTAGCTTAGCTGCAAGTCTTGCCCGGATACCTCCTCGTTTGTTCCTTTTTCCCGATTTCTGTAGCGCCTCTACAAATCAGACCAATTTTGTGATTAAAAAGGCTTGCGCTGATTTGCAGCCTTGAGTAGAAGCACCTGGAAGAACCTTTTTCACTTTCGAGGATCCATGTGCTTCAGGAAACACATTTTTGACTCTTATTTTTCAAAGAGTCATTTCTTGTTACCCAAGAGATAGTAAAGGGATGAAGCAATAGATTTTAATGGAATTGCTCTGACCTGTAACTACTTTATATTCGCAGATCAAATGTAACCCTCTTTAAATAATGCAAAAGAAAGGTATGATGTCTAGCAAAATGGCAGAGGTTCAAGCAGGCTCCCTTCATCAGACCAATAATAACCCTACCTTCCATTTTTGCCCATTAGTCACAGGTAGACAGAGAGCCAGAGAAAGAGGCAGAGAGAAAGACAGGCAGATATAGATAGAGGAGAGGGAGAGACGTGTTCGGAGGCAGGTTGTGAAGCAGGAGGGTTGCACCATCTTTGATCAGAGCGCCGAGGAGACAGCACCATGTCAACAGTTTACACTCCTCATGTCAGCGTCCCTGTGGGCAGAGGATTAAAGCCACAGCGCTGCACACACCCAGGGAACAAGCGCAGTCAGAGCCAGCCCCACGGACACCATATCACACACAATCATGGGGTTAACCAGGAATTTAAACCCTCAGCCTACCCATCAGCAATACGATTCAATATCCTCCACCTGTATAGCCTTAAATTTACATACTTATTAAAATATATGCCCCGTAAAGCCGGATAGAACAACCCAGCGCAATGGCAGAGAATACACAATTGGTTTCCCCCTTTCCTATTGCTCTAAGGGAAGTTAAATCATCTCCTTCAACCATTAAGGCCTGCTATTTGTTCCATAATATCACACTCGACAACAAGATGAGGACCCCAGAGAGCCCTTGAAGAGCCGAAGCCTTACAAGCACCACAGGAGCAGTTAACATGCATTAGCCACTGGGGGCAAGGCTACAGTATCAATCACCGGTCAGTACGGTCCACTGCAGCCAGGCCAGAGAGCAGGGCAGAGAGGGGACATCGAGACATAAGAAGTGGCCAGAGCACAGTTAGTTTAATTACAACTTATTTGAAATTGATTAAAGCTCCATTTTTTTTTCTGGTTTAGTGTTCAGGGACCAGAACCATTGGCATTTGTCGTCTTGCAGGAAGAAGGTCCGGGGCTCGAGTTCTGGGGCGATTGGGGCTTATCTGTGAGGAGTTTGAGTAATACTGCCTCGCATTAAGTGTAAGAGGGGATATTTGAAATGGGTTTTCTTCAGGTACACCCCCGTGCACATTAAACCTTCAAAATATAAACTAACAGGCACGGTAATTGGGACAAAACCTAGGACGAGATCTGGAGATATCTTTGGGAGGGAACGCCTACACACAGCCACGTTCAAAGCTGCTGTGTGGTTGAAAAAACGTGGGGACAGAACTTCTCTTTTATCGACTGCTCCACGATTACTTCAACAAACGCTGAATTTGTGTATTCCACCAAATAAAGATACAGAGACATAGACCAAATCTGTACATAAAACAAGAAAATGCTAGCCTTGATGCTAACAAATGCTGCATACTGAAGGGGATCAGCCCGATGTCCCCCAGTGCCACTGTTCCCGGAGCATCCTGGGGTATCAGGGACCAGCTGCACCTCCAGGAGCCAAAGATATCCATGTTCCCGAGCTAAACAGCTTCATCGCGGATTTCTCCACAGACTTAGCACTGAGGTGAGGAGTGAAGGTTATAGGATAAGGATTGGGATCAGGACCAGAACCTTGGTGTGAAGCATGCAAGAAACATGGTCTAGGCTATGGTTACTGTTGGGATCTGGGTGTGGGATCAGAGCAGTCAGAGAGTACAGAAGGTCCACTGTTCCCCAAAACCATGGCGGGACGACACGTCCCACTGTCCCCTCATTTCTAAGGACAGGGGAACAAATTAAATAATGTGCTAATCTTGAACGTGCTAAATGCTAGTCCACAAGATAATCAGAAAGAGAAACAACTCTCCTGCCAGGCCACACCTATAGGTCTATGGGTCCACCTTTCCTGACAGACAGCGTCCAGCGACAAGATATCCCAGCTTCTAGTAGCTTAAAATGACTCTATGGTTATTTAGGGAATATTAGGATGGAGCTATTACATCAGATTTCCCAAGCAATATGCAAATAATTTGTAACAACATATCTAGCTTGAGCAGGGGGCCTTTGGGGGGCGGAGCGTTTATACAGCGATTGCAGACCAAAGACACTGCCTGAGAGTCTGTTGGTGCTGATGCATGTGGTTCTGGTTCATGTGGGAGCAGCAACCTCTTGATGTGGCTGATTTTCCCGGAAGTCTCCACGGTCACACGAGGAGCGCGGGATCTGATACACACAGAGACACAGAGAGCAGAGCCGCAGGGCCACAACAACAACACGCAACATCTAAGAACTAGTCCCATCAACAGAAAAAAGACTGAAATATGCATATATCCGTGAAAATGTGGAAAGAGATCAGAGAGTACAGGTATACTCACTTCATCTGAACTTACTCTAAATATACAGAATTCTTTAGTACACATAAAACTTTTTTTTATTATTAATTGCACACACTAATCATGCAAGCTCCAATTCATGATTTTTCTCGTGGGAGAAAAGCGACGAAACCGATCCCCCCCATGACACTTCTTAAATGGTAAATGGTCTCAACTTATATAGCGCTTTTCCACCTACATTAGGCACTCAAAGCGCTTTACAGCAAGGATCCACTCACCCATTCATACACCAATGTACGCAGACAATGGGGGCAATGTGGGTGAAGTGTCTTGCCCAAGGACACAACGACAGCGTGCACCTTCTGGAGGTGGGATTCGAACCCCCGACCTTCCGATCATGAGACGACCCACTCTACCATCTGCGCCACTGTCGCCCTGTTCTTACAAACCACTCACATTTCCGGGAGAAAGCTACAACTTATAATGTAACCACAAAATTATGTTAAAAAAAGACAGATAGGAGAGACCAGTCAAGACCAAAGCACGTTGAATGCTTATTTAACTGAGTTTAACAGCTCTCTTCAATAGAAGACCTGCACTAATGCAGGTGTGACTGACAGATACACAGAAAGAGGAGAGAATGAGAAACGTGGCTTGTTATATTCATTTAACGGGTGTCTAAAGCTTCAGGCGGGTGCGCTGGCTCTGTGACACCCATGGGATTGACACCTGTGGGATTAGTTTCAGAAGATAATTTGTGGTTGTATTATTGTTGTATAAAAGTTGGACATCGGAGCTGATACTGGAAAAAAATATGATATCGGGTATCGGCAACAGCTATCCGATACTGAACAGATACTAGTTTTGGCTCTAAACGCCTTAAAAACAACTTTTACCACCAAAATCTAAGTGAACATGGCCATGCTGTATGTCATTGTAAAGCTGAGAATCTGGAGAATTTAACCACTGACTTAGTTTTAGCAATAGCATGCTAAAGCTAGCGGGAGCAAGCTTTAGAAGAAGCTATTACGGAAGCTTGATAGAATAAAATAATACAATAAAATAACCACTGCTGAAGCCAAGTCTCTGTATTTTAGTTTAAGAAATAACTGATCTAACATATTTGTAATGAGCAGATCACTTCATGTGAGTTGTTCATATTAATGTAACCTAAAGCCTGTACCCAAGGATAATTAGTGTAGAAAAGTCATCCATGGCAAATGTTTATGCAAGAGTTTATCCATAGCAATAATTGATTATTGATCTGTAACATGACAATAAAAATATGACTTTATTGATCTTACAATGGAGAAGAGTCAAAAAAAAAAAAAACACTCAGAGAAAGACATTTTTAAGAAAGTCTCATGGTATCGGCAGATACTCAAACCCCAGCATCTGTATCAGTACCAAAAAAGCTGGATCAGTGCATCTCTAGTGACAAAGTAAAACTATTGTAACGCCATGTGCTTTACTTAGACCTCAACTTAAAACGTAATGTAAAGAGATTAAAATGAAATGTTTCTTTCTCGCACGAACAGCCTTGGTACCTTGAATTAAAACTGCAATCTACAGCCCCCAACTTGTTTCTAGCTTTCACCTTTCACACTCCCGAACATCCAGATTCTGTATATGAATTAATGATCTCTTCAGTAAAGCTTCAGCAGGCGGCGATATGAACCTGGGTGGACCACATCACTATAACCTTCAATGCTAGCGATCGATAAAAATGTAAAGTATTGAGATGTGTGCAGATTGAGGCACCTTGTCGGGTACTTTTGCTATATTATTTTGATTATTTTTTCTACCGCACATTCCCACCGCTTCCCAGGGATATTTGGTTAAAATAAACACAACCTCGAAGTCAAACTTTTCAAAAACAAGAACAATTCTCAATATCTCAGTTCGTCATATATGCACGACGAGTGTGTGTGTGTGTCAGGACCCGTCTCCTCTTTGTTCATCCGGTTAATTGACAGGAGGCGCAGCAGCACATTCTACTGTAACTGTACCGCTGATGGCTTTGTCAATGGCAGGGGCTCAACGCCAGAAATACAACGTGCCAGTGCGAGACAGAGGCAGGAGTGACAAAAACTCCCCAACTTTTAAATAAGCTAAGAAAACTGTAAAAAAAAAAGCCTCACACATACAGACCCGGAGCCATTGTCTGCAGTGGGGCACCCCTCCTTGTCCTAAACATTCATATTTGTGTTGCATTAAGGAACTGCAACAACAGAGCCAGGAGAATAGCAGGAAGGGCGACAAAGGCAAAGTCGGTGCTCATTATGCCGGAGTTCAGTGTTCTCAAGCGTTTAGGAAATATTTGGCTTTAAAAAAAAAAGTACCATTTAAGAAATACCAAGGAATGCAGAATTGGTGGAGTTTAAATTGTCACGCTTGAGCGACTTAATCCATCTTCCATTTCATTAGCAGGTCAATACATTCTGGTTTAATCCTATCGTTTAAATGTTGTGACAGACGCTTGAACAACCTGCCTGAAAAGAAAAAGAAAAAAAAAGGGGGGAGAAAAGTTTAGCAAAGCTTGTCTGAGGCACATACTGTAACATTTTTAAGCAGTTTAGGGTAGAACATTAAAAGCTGGCCAGTCCTGCGTCATACTCTTGACTGACATGCGTATTGCACTTGAGAGGGCACATGAGGGTCCCCGGAGTAGCCATTACCATTTCTTGTGGCTAATTTCTGACGATAAGCCGTTCTTCCATTATGTTGGAAGCACAGTTACACATCAAGTTCGCCACAGGACGTCTTGCCGTTTTAATTCATAAGCCTTTTAGACAATGGAACAATGGTTTCTGCGGCCGCATGAGCGCGGGACAAATGTCAGGATGTGTGTGTGTGTGTGTGTTTTTTTTTTTTTCTCTATTCACGGAAGACTAAATACTCCCGAGACTTTCTCCCGAGACCTTTTGAGCCCATCCGATTTACTCTTTTCCGTTCGTCTCCCTCATATAAAAGGTTGAACGAACACAGTAAGATGTAACACAGCTCCTGCTTAACCCTTGACCTTTTGCTGTCACACTATAGCAGACACGGCTACGGCTCGAGTGCAGTGTGGGCGCATCTTTTGAATGTGAACCTAATGAGCTTGCGCAACACTCCCTCCTGTGCACCTTTTGTCGAGTAAACGCTAAGAACTATAGCACAGCAGAGGGTCTCGCACGGAAGCAAAAAGGGACCGTTTGTGATTACAGAGGGATGGTTTACAATTTGCAGTCGGCACCTCTGGTTTATTCTTTGTCCAGCCCTGGTTTTGTCCTAGTTAATATTTAGTCTCAATACGATCAATTTGTGTGATTTTAGCAAATGACGGATCGGCGGTGGTCAGAGTGGCCCAGAGGGTAGAAAGTGAATGAGTAATGGCCCACTGTTAGCGTTTTGAGAGGCTTGTCAACCTTGTGAGCACAAAAAGTCATAATTACATACAAATCTTGATTTAGTCGGCCTGTCTAAAAACCGAGGAAAAAGTTTGAAGTTGTTGCAAGTACCGAGATAAAGTAGATTATTAGCTTATTTGTAACGAGAATTGAATGTGTGTGTGTTTTTTTTTTTTTTCAATTAAACGCATTTACTTCATTAAAATTGTTCAAGTAAGTATTACAAAAATAGGATAAATAATTAAGGAAAAATGTAAATACATGTACTGATGATAATTCTTGATTTTTTTATTATTTTATTTTTAAATAAATTCGATATAACAGGCCTCGCGGTAGCACTTAAAACTTAAAGCAGAACTAAGTAACTCATGCCCCTAGAGGCCATAAGCACCACTGCAGGTGTCGTAGCATGTTGCGATTTTTTACTCATTAATTGTCCGTGAGAGTAAATACTACGGTGACAGAAAAGCCAAAGGGAGAGAGGGATATTGTACATCCAATTACACAATGGAGATAATTGTTTTCACTCAAAACTCAAGCTGTAAACACTGCTAAAGTGGTGCTAGCCCGCAGTTAGCGTGTTAGCTTCTTCTTCTTTGTAATTCCATTAGTGTGTATTGCGCCTCCAACCCGGTGCAGGAAAAGTTAGTCAGAGACACCGGGGTGGGGGGATGAAAGACCCCCTAATCATCCCATTAACACTTGTACTACCCCCAGGGGGACTACGGAAAGGATTTATTAAGGTAAACAAGTTACTTAGTACTGCTTTAAAGGGATTTTTTGTCCTCTGCATTTGACCCATCTGTCAATGCCACTGGGGAAACCTGTTCGGGGAAGTGATCTAAAGGAGACCCAAGTCCAAATCTTGAGGAGTAATGTTTTGGGCTGATGGGGGAAACCGGCGTCGCCAGAGAAAAGACACCCAACGAGACATTAGATTTACAGAGAGAATGACGAATTATCCGCCACCAGTTGTGGTATAATTAGGCCCATAAATAACGCTGAAAAGCATTAAAGTTGTTTAGACAAGGCATTAAATCTACAGCTCTCGATCTGTTGCGTTTGTTTTTAAGAAACTACACGTAAAAGCCAGGACGATACAGTAACTACCAAAACTGAATTTAAAAAAATCCAATAAATACTTGGTCTTATTCCGGGACCACTCACAGTGCATAAGGATACAATACAGTTTCTACTCATGATAGGGCGGAAGGCTATTATGACTAAATGGGTTGGGGATGAGCCACCTTCAAGACAAATGTGGAGAGCCATGGTATTGGATATCGTTCTTTTGGAAAGGCTGAGATTCTGTATTAAAGGTCAATATGCAGTTTTTGTAGAAAAGTTTGGCAAAATGGTAGAATACATTAAAACTTAGTCGCATTGTCTGAACTACAACAATTTGGAAACTCACTGCTGTATGCACACTTTATTGTTTATTTTTGTATTGATTTACTTAGATCTGCATGGAAGTCATCTTTTATATAAAATGTATATCTGTACTGGACTGTTAAAAACTTGAAAATGTTCAATAAAAAAAAGTTCAAAAAAAAAAAAAAAATCCAATAAAGAAGTGCCCGCATGTTTCAGTGCATCACACAGTTGATACATAGCAGCTCTCGCACTAGGTCTGCGTGTTGTAATAAGTGCATTAACCAGCGTGCTCTGCTCCTGATTGAGTGCATCAGGGCCGTCTGATGAAAAGCATTACCCAGATTAAACAAATTCAAACCTCGTGACCTGCGTCCACGCGCGGCCGTAGCTTATCCCATTCGGCGCACAATAAACAATCTGCAACATGCCTTCGGACACAATGTCAGCACTGTACACAACACTGGCCACCGTGTCAGGGAAATTTACCGTGCAAAGTGGGCTTTTCAAATTTCAATATGTGGCAATTGGATAGCTTAAGTGCCGGCGGCTTATGAGGTCATTGGTGAGGACAGAGAGAGGAGCTGTGCAGGAATTGTGCGCGTATTGATTTGGTCATAAATCCAGCTGCTGCGGCGGCTACTTTAGATCATTACACATCTCTCCTGTTCATGAACGGCGACGCTATGTTACCGGCAACGTGTGCGCTTACATATCACACCGTAAGTGGAGGTGACACTGGACATGGGGCGAAAACAGCTTTTGAGACGTACTATTGGATTACGGTGTTCTGCTATCTATCTGCCCAGTCCCAGTATTAGCAAGTGACATTTTTAATGTGAGGTAAACAAATTATAGTGGTGAGTTTAAGAATGATGTGGTCATAAAGAGGATAAAGGAAGAGGCAACTGCCACATTATTCCCACGCAAAGGATTCTCATAACATCCACGAATAAATGGAAGCTGCAAAGTAGACTTTTATTTTTGTCATGAAAAAAATATATAAAGCATCCAGGGAGTCAAGAAGCCTAGTTAGCCAAATGTTGCACCAAGAAATTCTTCAAGCAAAAAACTTAAATGAGATCATATTGCGTATTGATACAGTATAAGTTTATATAGTCTAGCATCTCGCCTACAGTCTTCCTCAAAGTGAGCAGTCAAAACTTAAAGAAACTTAAAATGGCAAAACGACCAAATAAATAGAGATCAATATGCACCTCAGGCTGGGACGCAAATGATTAAAATGACATTAGCATAAAAAGTCAAAGGATAAGAGAACTGAGCATTTTCAAGCAGCAACACAAAAGTAGGTTCGCCATTTGATTAAGTGGTCAAACTGAGCATTTTAGTCAAGGTTCTTCCTCCTTTCTGTGTCTTTATAATCACGGCTAACACTTGACACCAAACTCCCACCACTGATACCCTCTTTGAATCATTGTCCCACTTGAACAAGATAAATCTGCAAATATAAACACGCCGTCTTGGACACTGTGTGCAGAAATCATTTATGTGTGAATCTTTGTAATGAAGGTCGAGCCCAGTGGAAGCGGTTGCCAGATGCTGATGAGAAATACCAGCTAACAGCAGCTCACTGGCCAAATGACTCAGTGTTGTCCATAAATAATAGCGGGCAGCGGCGGCAGCAGTAGCATGCATCACTTCCACAGGCCCGCGGCCATACAAACAGGCACATCTCCTCCTCCCTCTTTACATGCTCTTTGATGTTGGACTCTGATCAATACTTGAAGGCTGAATTTAGAACTGATAAATAAAACCGCACACTCAATCGCTCAGTAAAAGCCTCATTATTGAATGTGTACTGTACACAAATGGGCTTTTTGAGGACGAGAACCGCATCGGTGAAAGTAGAAAAATAAACCATACGATGTCAAACAATTTACAAATACTACTATTACAACTGCATTGCAGGAATATCCACGATAATATCTTTGAAGGGTTTAGTGTTTTGTTGATGGAAAAGTTGGTGAAACTGCTGCAACTCAATGTAACAAAATGCTTTCATCTTTTTTGAGATGTGCTCAAAACCCAATAACAAAAGCATATGTGTAAATTCAGACTGCAAACTTTATTACGCAGAAAACTATTGTATGATTTGTTTGTTTTGTATGAAAAAGAGTCCTATGCAATTATTATTATTATTATTATTATTATTGACAATTATGAGTTAGAGATGGACTCAAACTAATGCCATTAACTTTGGGCTTGTGGTGGATAAATATGGTCAGTAATGATGTGCAGATCCATCATGTACTGACAAGATAATACATCCATTAAGTATGGGCTATTTAATCTGCACAGATTTACCATAAACTCTATTGATTGTAGTGAGTCCAAGTACTTCATTTTTTCACTAAGTGATGGATTATAGCCGCCGATGGGCTTATCTGTATGTTACATAGGGCTACAAGATTAGCTGCAGTCAGATTTGAAGGCAATTTGAATGGCTGTAAAGACCCAGTCGCAAAGGTCACATTTCTGGAACATATATGTAAAAACATGTACAAAAAACCTCCATTATCAGTATTGATTAAAAAAAAAAATCATCACCGTTAAACTATAAGAATTAAAAGTGAAATGCCACACTGATTTAAGAGTAGCAATGTGGATAAAGCCATTGGAAGTCAGTTAACACAGTCACTTGCAGGAAAATGCTCACTTTACAGTGAGTCAATCGCTGCCATTATTCTCTTTTACACCATTTATTGTCATCAATCCTGTTTTATTGTACAGCGCTTAAGTTTAAGTATTTCTTTACAGCTTTATGAATTGATTATTACAAAAACACCCTGAAAAGCAATGAGGACACTTTATTACCTTTGAAAGAACTTTGATGGAGAAAATTGATTTGCGTGTCTTAATGAGGCGGGCACTAATTATCCAAAAGGGATTTCCACAGAATTACATTTAATTCTTGACAAATGAAGACATCTGCTTGTTCGCTCTCACTTTGGCCTGGATTTTAGTTTGTGGTTGCTTACAGTTATGCAAGTTAATATTATTTCTTGGCGTTGCCATGGCATTTTTCTAGATCAGTTTAATAAGGGTTATATTACACACGGTCATTGTGTCTTCTTGTCAATATAAGTTTTTGGTTTTTGTTTAGTACATCAATGTCTGGTTGATCATTAATAGAGACGAGCCTTCACCCTGGTGCACACAGGGGATTCAGCTCTCCAGAGACCACGGCAGGTCTGAATGGCAGCATCATAGGCATCATACATACATACTTACATGCTTCGCTGAAACATGTATGGTAAAGCATCAGCTTTCTACTGAAATATTGATATCTTTCTAGAGGAACTAAAAACATATTTGCTAGGGGTTGTCGTTGACAAACTTGCAATAGTAACAGACTTCGAAGTTCGATATATATAGAGCCACGAAAAATATTGCGATATTATTAATGCGAATAATAATATGAAAAATAAATTATTATTGAAGATAATGACAAAAGATTTGAAAAATGAAAGTAAGCTTTGTTTGAAAAGTTCTTAAAGCAGAACTAAGTAACTCATGCCCCTACCACTGCAGGTGTCGTAGCATGTTGCGTTTTTTTTACTCTATATTTTACATTTTACATCAATTTTACACAATGGAAATAATTATTTTCACTCAAACATGGCTGTAAACACTGCTAAAGTGGTGCTAGTCCACAACTAGCTTTGCCCGTTAGCCTGTTAGCTTCTTCTTCATGATTCCATTAGTGTGCATTACGCCTCCGGGTCGGAGCAGGGAAAATTGCAAGTGTGGTTTTCTGGCCAGAGATACAAGGGGGAGATGAAAGACCCCCCCAATCATCCCATTAACACTTGTATCACCCCCAAAGGGACAACGAAAAGGATTTATTAAGGTTAAACAAGTTATAGAAATATCCACTTCATACATGAAACACAACCTACTCAAGGTAAAAAAGAAAGACTTACATGAGAATAATGTAACATAAATGTAGCAATAAATGTACAGACGATACATTTTAAGCCCAAAAATGAATTGTTTATCTGTGATGTATTGAACGATAAGTTGATATAGTAATTATCGTGACAGCTCAACTTAAAAACTCGCTTCAACCTACTGCAATATCACCAAAACCAACTGCTCCCATTTCAAAACATTCACAATAAAAAATGTATTTATATGAACGGTCATTTTATTATAAAATGACCGTTTACAGCGCCATAAAATCCTGAACCTATTTATGATTTTCCCGTGTGATCAAATACAGTGAAAACCCGTCAAAGTTAAAGGTCCTATATCATGCAAAATCGACTTTTTAGAGCTTTTAGCCATGTTGTTATGCTATTTCCTTATCAAAAACACCCCCAGAGTGGTTTGTGGCTTCATTCACGCAGCTCTCCGCAATCCTCCTGAATCCTGCTCTCTGAGCAGCTGCTCCGCCCTCTCCTGGTGAACGACTGAGTGTTCAGTTGTGTCGTAACAGCGGAACGGAAGTGCTCGACATCTGTAATGCAATGTCTTACAGCCTGATTTTAATTTGTAAAACAGCTTTTTCATTATTTCTGTTGTAAGAGAGAAACAAAGAGAAAAAAAAAAGTAAAGGAAAAAAAAAAAAAAAAAAAAAGGATGTGCCCGAGGTGCTTCCAGGTCAGCTGAGGCCAAAACAAACACATCCCTGAGCGTCTGAACAGATCAGTCATGTTTGCGCTGCAGCTGAAGATGGAGCTCGTTATAACTGGACACACCTGTTCTTTATTCTTACCTAACGATCATGTCACGGAGAAAAAGAAGCGCGTTTGGCTACGAGGACGGGAGTTTATTCAACCTTTTTCAAGAAGAGGCCACTGTCTCAGAAGCTGTTTTTTTCTCCGGGATTCAGCGACTATCACCAAACTGGTGTTTTTCTGTGACTGTCTCTTATGGATGTTTGGTGAACATTCGCCAGAATCAAAGTGGATTAACTTTTAGAACCAACGCAAGTCCCATAATGTAAACAGCGATGGACCAGAGCGGTGAGTCAATCCAAACGCGGGTTAGCATATTAGCATGTGTGTTAGCATATTAGCTTGTGTGTTAGCATATTAGCATGTGTGTTAGCCATTTATGAAGCTGTGTTGCAGATGTCAACTCCGTATAACTGCATCGTGAAGTGACTTCACTTATTGTTGTTTATTTATATTACGGTAAAGTATGTGCGGAGAGAGGGGGCGGAGTTAACTGAATCGAAGCGTTTTGTCTTCTGGGTTTGAAAAATACCTCCAGAAAACACTTATATTTATCACAAAAATGAGTGCTCCATAATGGTAGAGGTACAATATATCATATACATGCCTATACTTAACTTTGGAATGGCTAAAATAGCATGATATAGATCCTTTAATATTACATTTCTTGATGACACCTTGGCATTGACTTGTCCCACCTACATGTGTTACACAAGGCTGCAGCAAACAACATGTGTGATACAATGCAGACAAAAAAAAAAACAAGGCCAGAAAAACAGCTTTCAACTGAGCAGTGCTCGGCATTGAATCAAGGTAATGGTTCAAATCAAGCCACACCGAGCTCAGCAAAGTGTTTCATTCAGCTTCATTCCAGGTTCTGTGGAGCTCATCTTGCAGCTTGAACTTACAATAAACATTTCACATGTAAAATCATTGCTGCAAGTTTGGTTGTCCTTTAAGATGTGTTTTTTTTGTTTGTCATAAAAGCCTTTGGACTCGCATTAGTGCAAGGACAACAAAAAACAAAAATTCGGTGTATTAGAGCCATGACTTTTATCATCACAGCTGACACTTTTTCCGGACAGAGTGTGAAATGAAACCATTTAAAATACTTCTTTCATTCCAGTATCAGATATAATGCACTGTATTCAAATGGAATGTTTCAATACGCCATAAAAAGAATTAAGCCAAAGCAAGACAGTCCAATAAAAAACAATAAAAGCTTTCTGAGCCTTCTGCCTTCAGTCATTTCCAGACATGCCATTTGAGCAGATTTGGAAGCAACAATTCGTAATTCAACAAAAACCAATATCAGGGATTTAAAACCTCCTTTCATTATCCTTATGACTTGGCCCCGCTTTTCATATTTTCAAATCTGTCCGTTTTATCTTTGGCAGAGAAAAGTGGTGAACAAAGGGATCACGTCAGAGCGGCGAGTTGTGCTGCTCTAAGCTTCACGTCCTCCTTATTGCCCTCTGAATCCTCTTACCCCCCGAAAAAAGAAAAGAAAAAAAGACTTTAATCGCACCGTTGGCAGGACAATTCTATAAAACTGAGAGTGTACAAAATCATTCATGCTGTCGTTCTATTGAGATGTCGCCAGAGTCCGTCGGGCTGCAGATATAGACGTGTAGTGAAATGGCAGGAGACACAATCGCAGAAGAACGAATGGACATTTTAGTGTCGTCAGGTTATTGTAGCAGTAGGGGCTCGTTTTTTTTTTTTAAAGCTAAGGTCATGATTTCCATTTGATCTCGAGTCAAGTCCTTTGATACATTCTGAATACTTCTGGTGACCTCTAAGCCACCCCTTGTACATGGATTTTGGGAGGTTGTTAATTACGCCTGTCTGTGTTGGGGACAGATGACTATGGAGCTCCCCTGTGATTAGACTGTACCCAGGGCTCGGTAAACACTGCTGTTGGGGAGGCAACCAGATATCAAATAATGTTGTGGATTTGATAAGGGAGGACTATTAAGTGTCTACAAACACACAAGGTCAAGAGCCACAAGTACTTTTTCAGCCGGTCCATTAAATAGAGAAATCAAATAAAGAGGGCCATCAAAGAAACGTCAATTTGTAACAGTATGTCACCATAATCAAACAGTTTCTTTTTTAGTGTTCAGAAAGTTGTTAATCAAATAAGCTTAATTCTTGCCATCTGCCTTTTGTTTCTGTAATTTAAAAAGAATTGCAACAATCATTTTATAATGACTTTTTTTTTTGCTCTGTTCAATTGAGAGAACAGGGTGAGGAGATTTAACTAATGTTTGACTAATGTGAATCTTAGTCTCTCTTGTACTTCCTATCCAGTAAATAGAAAAGTTGTCTTTGTCGAGGGGGGCCTGTACAACAGTGTCTTTGTGAAATATGGAAATGTCAGAGGAAAAGGCCATGGTATTCAAATCCCTAGTAATTAGGGTTCCACTACCAGGAGGGTTCGGCTGTTTGTGTTGAAGAACAGAAACATTTGCATTCCCCAAAGGGGCGCACGTCAACACGATCGATAGTGGAGACTCCAAACTCCTGTTTGGCCTCACAAAACTCTCCGGCTCAGCACATACAATGCCTGATATTAGCCAGTGCCAATGCTCCAAACTCTCTGGCAAACTCGCTTCTCTTAACAGCAGTTTCATTACAAAGCGCTAAGGCAGAGTTCTCATAATGTAGTATAGAGTTGAGGTGAGCGGCATGCACTGTTGTTTTAAGGCAGGAATAGAGTAGGATCCCGGAGAGACAGGCGGCGTGTGTGAAAGAAACAAACACAACATCAATCTGAGGAAACCCAGAGGGAGTGCCAGGACAGCCGTGTCACAGGATGTTAACTTGGGAAGGAAATACAGGACACTAAATAAATGGAATGGATTTAGCCGCGGTTGAGCGGAAAACAAAGTCCCAACTCAGAGCTGCAGCGTGCCGCGCTCATGTGGGATTTGTTAAAAGGCACAAAGACCACTTCAATACTGTTGATTAATAATTGTCCATTTTAACTGTTGGCTAAACAAAAGCACCGACGCTTAATTTCATTGTGGGTAGATGAAATCACAGCATGTGTAAATTCCTAAAAGCCTTTAATTACAATACAATAACCATATAATAATCAACATTAGCCACATTTTCTGTTTCTGGTGCGCACAAGAGATTTTTAAGGATATATGCTATAAAAGACAGCAAAATGTACAGTGCACTGGTCAAAAAGTTAATTACTTGTAAAGTTCATTTAGTTAAACACCGACTTTCCTCCACTTTAGTTTTTTGCAACATGATGAGCATCGATGATAATTTAAATGTCTATTTACCATATTGTTTATTATGCAAATCAACTTATCACTGTGATCTTCAAATTATTCTGCACTAACTTTCTGTCTCGAAGCTTCTCCTTCACATACATCCACATTCCAGGCACTGAATGTATAATAGGAACTTATCAAAATATAGTTTTTGCATAAATTTAAATAATGACAATGTTGAAAGTAGCACGCTGACAGTGAAACATCTGGCGGCATAAAAAGCAGCATGTTTAACAAAAGACACGCCATGGATCGGAGCATTGTCAATTTTTTTTACGGGTTTTTTTTTTCTTCTTTTTTTTCCCCTTGCACCTACTCCGCTTCGGTTACCTCCAATTTAAAGATAGATAGGAGATTCTTTAACACAATGCGACAAACTTCCATATCACGTAAGCGCTATACTTCTCCAGGCGCCGGCAGATAACAAGGAAATAATTAATGCCGACGGTAAAATGTAATTCATCACACCACTACCTGACTATTATTGAAGCGCCTTATTTTGCATTCAGCCCGGCACCTAGAGCTTGATAAAATAACCGAGGCCTAATCCTATATCTTCATAATTGACGACGGGGCAAAATGAGTCTCACCGAAGGAGGAGGAAGAAGGATATAGCCTACTTTAGTTAGAATTTGTTTTATGCCTTGCCTCTGGATCCCAAGCTGTGACAAGAGGAAGAAAAAAAAAACAATGGGGCCCAGTGCAAACACATGCTCTGTTGACCCACAATGGCCGCCGCAGGAAGAGGAGGCCCGGAGGCGCTCCTGCTGTGTCGAGGGTGAAGCTTTGATTGACGGATCAAGCAAGGGAGAAGCCAAAATCACATCAAAGAATGTTTAAAAGACAAAAAGGATGTGACAATGCACAGAGGCCACACGCTGTTTTGAATCCACTCCTTTGCCATAGGCTGTTCACTATCATAATATCAGGAAAAGATGTTTGTGATCTGTTCAATCACACAGCGGCAATTGTCAGTTGCATGATGAGGCACGTTTGACGGCCAAATCAATAATTTAATGATCAGGGAAACATTTGGAAGGACTCTGTTTGGAGTCTTCCTTCCAAACCTATACTACTCATATTCTCTAGTACAATTTTGACAACATGGCTCAGAGCAGCACCCTTCACACCCAGCACTATTTCATTAAATATTTTTGACATGCACCAGAGTTTGAGAACCACTATTCTAGAGTGTGAATGCCCAGCACACCATAGCTTTCAATTAGAGGTCGACCGATATGGGTTTTTCCAAGGCAAGTGCTGATTTTTATTGGTCGATACTAATATTTTTTCCATATGTTTGGTAATCCTGAGTGTACGAGGCTTCAAAGCTGTAAAATGTGTCAGCGGAGGCGCTTTAAAAGGAGCTAGATGCAAGTTGGCCATTTTATACTCACTACTGCCACCTCAGGTCATACGTGTAACTGCACCTTCTACATTAAGCTCATGCAAGACAAGGCAATTTGGACCCGAAGTAACAACTTTTCGAGTGACAGTGCAGGATTTACATGTAGGGGGAGGAAAATACATAATTTTAACATTTTTAAACTCCGTATAGTCCCAAAAAGTAAAGGGACTTCAGAGGGAGTTTGTTTTAAAAGACAACAATCAGCAGATTCCACAAAAAAAAAAAAAAAAAAGTCTTTATCTCTTATGGTTCTTAAATGATAAGCAAAAGTCTGCAGCATAACATGTATAAAATATGATATGAGGTGTACAAACATGTGACTGATTGTTATCACCATGTTTCTCAATTTCCCTGAGGCCTCGGAAGTTGTGGGTAGATCTGGGTGATAAATCGATATTTAAGATAAATCAATATATTTTTAAATGAGATATGGAATTAGATTTACCGCATATATCGATATAGTTCAATTCCTATTTAAGTCTATTCTTATTTAAGATTTTTATTTTTATTTAAATGTGCACCTTACAGAGCTTTGTTATACAGTGTAATGTTTACATTTTATAGTGTGTATTCAATAAAACTACTCCAATTTGGCTTTGGCTTAACATTTCATTTCACAGCTCTCACTTTGCAGAAAAAATATCAGGATATATAATTTAGCGATATTCAACCTTAATATATCGGTATATGACTGTGTCCATATCGCCCAGTCGAGTTGTGGGAGGGCTCGTTTTAAGGCTGTGAGCTGTAAGTCTCTAACATTTCTCCGGTTCCAGAGATGTCAGCCTTTTATCGGCATTGAATTGGCCAAATAAATGCCCAAATATCAGCCCGATATATTGGCCGGCCGATATATCAGGCAAGCACTACTTTCAATTAAATGATGTTGACTAAAATAATTAAGCCCTTTTTCAGTGGCTCAGTTCAATCCTGATTTTGTTCTAGTTCAGAGTAGACCCATTGCATAGACTGTGCAATATGACTCAGTGATTAGTGCAGTTTAATGCTGTTCAAATACGCTTCTTCTTATTGGTCAATCTCTGATGTGTGAGTGACGCATAAACTTTATACCAACTCCGTCCTTATAATTCAAGACTATGAATATGAAAGGGTTTATGAAGGGAGACGGTGTTTACAAAGGCTCGTGACTCTCCATGGTTGTTTTTCTGCGTCCCCTTTCAGATTGAATATTGAAATCCATTATAATACATTTTCAAAGACGCAGAAAGCATACATTATCTGGAGAAAAATATAATCTGTCTTGTATGCCTTGGCCATTTTGTAAGCATCGCATTTACTCGCCTTAACAATGGCTTTGTGCAGTGCATTTCTACACCTTGTGACTGACAGCTCGGTGTGAGTCAAGCCACCGCTGAGAAGGCCAAGATATTGTTTAAGAAGAGAAAGGATGGAGTAAAGGACATTTATTGATACGGCCAAGTCCTTGAGCGCCGGAGAAGATGTCCTTTGGTGACAGTAGCTTATTGCCTGGACATTAATCACCATTGTGACGAGGCACGGCAAATAAGTGCACTTGCTTCCCCCAGCAGCAATCGTCTCCCCTTGTTCCCCTTTTTCTGGTATTTTTTTGAGCATGTGTGCATGGCTGGACAGCTGAAATGATTCGGACTGAAGTGGAATGAGTCATCATGAATTAAAATGATTAAATTGCAAGAGTGACCAGCGGAGACTGTCTCTTCTTGGCTGATCGAACTACGGCGCAAACACACATCAACCAATAAAGACTTGAGTGATTGCTGCGATTAGCATAAGTTACCGAAATAAACTGCTTCATCTGAGTTAGCGTCAAATTACGCCACTTATCATAAACACTACACTATTGTTCCCATAATGTTGAGAGCAAATAAAAATGAAACACTCCTCCAATATTTAGAGCTCTGCAGACTCCGCACAGAAATCATACAACAACTGCTATGGTACCGGTAATGTAAAGTGGATCCTAACAAGCTAATTATGCAAATTCATAGGAGATTATGGATTATAGACATTATAGAAAAATCAAACCTTATTTCAGAGAGAATGTTGTAGAGAACAGTGTGATGAGTAGTATCCATTTCAATCCAAAATCGTTTTGCTTATTATTGTATTACTTTGTTATCGTGACAGACCTAGACAAGAGAAAGTAGTCTACTTTAAAAACTTTGTATACTATACAATCCCACATTCCAAATTGATGTGAGTGTCTTTTTATGTCCGTTTCTACTTAAGGCTCACAAAAAAAGAGACCATTAGTTTCAGCAGTAATTAATAATTAATACTGCCACAGTCTGGTTAGCGACGCCTTGTATTTATAACATACGAGTAAACCATAAGGCTTTTCACATTGAACATACAGATGATTCAATATTAAATGATAAAACAAAGATGTTGTGCTGACAGTCATAATATAATATCTTGAAACCAATGTGAAAAAAAAACAAGTTGTAATGAATCGGAGGAGTGCCATAATGGTAATGATGGTGTCCAGACAGCTGGCTCCCTGCTGGCACATCTGCACATCAGGGCTTCAATTATCCAGCCTGCATTAATAACCTGTTTGCTCCAAACATTGTATTTGCAGAGAAAGTAATAGAGTTATTTGCAATAGACAAGATCTCAAATCGGTAGTAATCATACTCATTATCGGAGAAGACAATTATTTCAAATGTATTCTACAGGGGCATCACACCTGTTCTGTCACGCCAGGCCAGTTCCACATGACCAGCATTGTTTCTTTCTCTGCTCCAATACATTTTCAGCAAAATGATCAACAACACATGGCTGTGACGTACAAGGAAAATGTGCTATGCCTTATCCTGGATTCACAATAAATGCGTGTAACTTGGAGGGTCAGTCAGGACGAGTATATGGCAGGTGAAAATGACTTTCAAAGGCACACTTGGGGGACCGAACTACGATTATTTCATACAATAGACAACTAGAAAAGTGTGTTGGCTGAAGAGAAAGTCCGGTTTAATACACTCCATCATCAGATATGACCGCTTACTGCAACGTTTGATGACAGACAGGGGTACTTGTTGTTGCCCATGACATAAAAGAAAATTGATGTATAATCCCTGGTGACCTATAAGCTGCTCTTATGATGCAGAATACATGTGAACTGCAGATTTCAGTGATCAGTGCATGTCAAAAAAAAAGGCACATTGCCGCCTCTTTGGATAAAAAATAATCTCGTCATCATCAGCAACAAAATCCTGTATGCAATAAAAAAAGCACGGCTCTGGTTCATCTCATATGTTCATGTTGATAAAGCGATTGCCGCTGATGGATGTTTACATGAAGAAGATGTAGGTTAAATCATCAGGACATGAATGCTTAAATTGGATTAGTCCAAGCAACACCATATTATTTGTACCAGTCTGTTTTAATCAGGAGTTGTATGTGATATGCCTTGTAAGAATCAGTGTCCGTGTCTAGGGAGCGGGGGAGAGCTATAGGAAAAAAAAAAAAAACTGCAACCAGAAGAGCCTGGAGTGGTGGATTTTGGGGCAGCGGGGGTCGAACTGTTCTGATGCGTTACATCACTGTGCCTCTCGATGGGGGATGATTACTGCCACTGGGTACAAGCCCTACTGCCCACAACTTTGAGAGCTACTGTGCACTTGACCAAGTTGGCAAAAAAGGAGAGCGAACGAGGGCTTCAAGTTTACTCGCAATCAAATCAAAATTGCAATTCGAATGGTCCCGATTACCAGATCAATTATTTAAGTACTATAGGCTATTATCCACAACAAAATGTAGGGTCTTATTGGGTATAAAACCTGCTGACCGGGGTAGTTTAGACCTCTATAAACGGGTTATGAAATGCATGCAGCTCATCTGACCTTCAGACAGGCCGTGATTTGCATTTGATACACTTTTCAAAAAAAAAAACAAGTCTCTTTTTGACACGCAAAGCACAACATTAAAAACACAGGTACATTTAGGGGCATTATGTCTCCGCAACATAATAAGCTTCCTCTGTGCCAACGCGCCGTGGAGCAGACGGACTTTTATACAAGCAGGTGAACAACTAACAACCGGAACACCTAACCATAGTCACCGTCGCCATAAAACACATGGCCAGTGTTTACCTAACCTTCATTATTTATGAAGGACCGATGCCTTGGGGAGGAGGAGGTTGGCCAAGGATGACCCTGCTGCACAATCACCTTCATTTCACTCAAACTAACCTTGTGTAGATCAGAGAGTATAGACTGTGCTGTGGACAATGGGGGTTTAAGATCATAGGAGGGTATGATGATCTTAGGTTTAAGATCATCATCATCATCAGAGGATAGAAGTGCTATGTGCCGTCTCACTCAACCTGAGAAAATCTATGCAATAATTACAGGCTCGATTAGGCTTTCTTGCAGCTCCTCGCCTACATGTTCAGTCATTATTATTACAACGTAGAGACTTATTGGTAAAAAAAAAAGTGTTTTTGTTTTTGTTTTCTTCTACATTGACGCACACAATGCCAGTCTTCTGTTATCCACGCAAAGTACATAAACTATGCCCCAATATGCCCTGATACAATCCCACAGAAAGCCTTCAGAAACATCCTCCACAATTGACTGCCTGAGATATGAGGTGACGGTGATGTGGTGGCTTTAACTGCATTCATCCCGAGGAACAACAGGATCACAAACAAACCCAAAAGCAGCACAAGTTTGCGTATATGCTCGTGAAACTTTTTTTTTTATTATTATTTTTGTTTCTAGGTTAAGTTGCAAAAAGGGAATCTTCACTTTTCTCTGTAGTGGACCCTCTACAGTCGACTACATGCGGAACAAAGTATCGCCTTCATCTTCCTTTGCCTTCCCCTTGACATCCTCCGCGTGCCAAAAAAGATTTTTGGCACGCGGAAAAATAATATAAACATGAAATAAAACTAAGGCAGATAAGACGTGGCGCTTACTAGTCCCCCCCCCCCCCCCCCCCCCCCCCCCCCCCCCCTTTATATACATAGATATAATAAGACGCAAGAGCCGACAGGAAAGTGTTCAGACAAATTAACTCGTGTACGTTTTAATAATCACCAATGTTGTGCGTCTGGGGCGGTCTGGACACGGGCTAGACAACCAGAGCCGGCAGCAGCGGACGCAGAAAACGGGACCTCTAAAATGACTAATCGAAAACGAGCACGAATCACGCAGGAAGAAAAGGCTCCTCTTTCCCCCCGGTTACTGTGCGTGTTGACGCGGACTCAAACCGGGGCGCAATACCCCGCTACAACCGAGCAAAGCGCAAAATGTCCACCATCCCAATTCGCCTTTGCCCTTGGTAAGAAGAGACGAAGGCGAGAAGGAGAAGACAGCTGAGTGCACAGTGTGGAGGCAGATCAGTAAACGCGACTGGTAAAACCCCCCCCGCGCCTCGGGGAGCTGGAAGTACTTACCAGGATGGCAGTCTTTGTGCTTGGGCAAGGTTAAAATCATCAGGGATAAAATCCACCAGCAACTCGGTTCCCGGATTCTCCGCATGTTAGACTACTCATGGAGGGCAACAATCCGGAGAAAGGCGGCGGGTGACAAAGTTTCCGAGTCTGTTCTCTTTTCACAAATCACACGCGCGCACACACACACCGGTGGATCCTTCTTCAAATGGAAGTTGACGCCGCCGAAAGCCACGAAGGCAAGAGCATCAAAGTCGCGGGTTTGCACGGCCAGCGACGCTCTCTGCTTTATAATCGACTTAATATATTCGCCTCCAGCCCCCCCAAAAAAAAAGCCTAGGCTGCTTTTCGCTTCGAGCAGTGACTACCGCGACTGTGCAGAAAGTGTTGGAAATCTGCTGGACTCCGCCGTGCCTGTAGAGGGCTTCCAGATAGCGACATTCCCGAAGTGAAAGCGAGGGGGTCAATTCGTGATCAATCCAAAAGCAACCCCGTCGTTAACTACGCACAAAAGTGGTCGAACAGTATTGATTGCACGTGCTCATTATGAAGTGATTATCCGCGGGGGCGTCAGCGTGGCGAAGGGCGAAGGGGAGAAAAAAAAAGCGCACGAGGGAAAACTGGCGGCTGGCTTGGAGAGGAGACGTCCCGTTCCCGTTCCTCCATCCAGGAAGTAGACTCTGGCGGTCAGGCACGCATGAGTGTGTGGGGACTGGACACGCTTGCTCTGTCTGTGTGTGTGTGTGTGTTTGTGAGAGAGAGAGAGAGAGAGAGAGAGAGGGGGGGGGACGAGAAAGCGGGAGGAGCAGTGGAGAGGAAGAGGGAGGATAAGGAGGGCTCCTCTTTGGATCTGTTGAATGCAAAATGACTGGGAACGGACCCAGAGGCTGGAGCGGGCTGCTGCGGCTGCTGTCTCCTTGTGTACGTCGCCGGGGTGAGGATGACAAGGAGAATCAATGGCGTGTGTCAAGCCGTCATGCGTCCTCTTTGGGGCGAGTGCGTAAAATTCTGCAATCGAATAGGCCCGGGCTCTCCGGGTGGTTAATTACGAGGCTCGTTTGGAACCTTTTAGTCTTTTCTTGCTTTCGTGGCAAACTTTGTTCATATTCAGTTCCAGCCTAAGTTGATTCGTTGAAAGGTGACCCCCAAGCCAATACAGCCATTTTTTATTTTATTTTTTACAGAAAATGCCGGATTTAGTCAGACCAGCAAGTTTAGCATACTATTTTTTTTAACAATTTTTTCTTAATTTTAACCTCTTAAAGGAATAGTTCACCGTTTTTCCATGCTGAGATATGTTCTTACCTGAGCGAAGTTGACGCTGTCGAGTTGATGACGAGTTGATGCGTACCTGTCTGGTCTTTGTGTGTGCCCTCAGTCGCGCAAAACGACGCATTTGGCCTCTCCCAATGTATTCCTATTGCTCCAAACGGGGTGAAGTTGGAAGCGACCGCGCTCTTCCACGGGCACACACAAAGACCAGACAGGTACGTGGTTGCTTCTAACTTCACCCCCGTTTGGAGCTATAGGAATGTACTGGGAGAGGCCGATGCTAAAAACATCTTTGGTCTTTTTGCATGACTGACGGCACACAGTTCTTCCATGCCGAGATATGTTCTTACCTGAGCTTAGACGAGTTGATACGTACCTGTCTGGTCTTTGTCTGTGCCCGTGGAAGAGCGTGGTCGCTTCCAACTTCACCCCGTTTGGAGCTATAGGAATACATTGGGAGAGGCCAAATGCTAACAACGTCTTGCGTCGTTTTGCACGACTGAGGGCACGCACAAAGACCAGACAGGTAAACATCAACTCGTCTAAGCTCAGGTAAGAACATATCTCAGCATGGAAAACTGGTGAACTATTCCTTTAACCCCCGCCTGAACCGAGCACATTTTCTCTTGTTTGGCTTTGCCCAAATCAAACAGAGCAACATAAATGTGCCGTAAAAGCGACAATAACACAATTAAAAAGTGGACCAAAAAGAGAGACGAAAATACGCCAAAAAAAGTCACAATCGGTTGCGTTGGTCTTATGGCAAATAGGCTGTAACGTTTTAGTTTTGGGTAAAGCTTAAAAAATAATAAATGTAACTTTTGTATTTTGATTTTACACCTTTTATGTAAACTTCACCTCAAACAAACGGTGCAAAAAAAAAAAAGAAGCAGCTTTCAACTTTAGGATCATTTCACTAATATCTTTCCTGGCACTCCTTCAAACCTGTTAACCTTCACAGAATTGGCTGTAGACCTGATAATTAAAAAAAAGCCCCATGACGATTATTGAAATTGACCAAAGTTGAGATTGCAATTCGAATTCAATTTTAATAAATTTCCCAGCTCCAGTTGAGGTTCGTTTTATTGTCTCAGTTGGAAAATGTGTTCTCTTTTTTTTGGGGCTATCCTTCAGTGCCACTGAGGAAACCTGTCAGGAGTATTGGGCAGCCGCACAGCAGTGCCTGGGGACCCATCTCCACATCTTGAGGAAGTTTCAGAAGCTCCTAACTGAAGGGAAGGCAACCAGTATCTCTCTCTTTAAAGCCTCTGGTGCAGCTTTGATGGAAAAGGGGTTGTTAAGCAATGAATTCTTGTCAATATTAGATTATTTGAGCAAGTCAGTTTTCAAATAAAAGTAACAAGATTTTCCAATAAATATGTCATTTTAACTCATATAAAAAATGTGTATGCTTTGTTGTTTCTGGATTTAAACATTTCATTTGGTTTGAAACGAGAGAGAGTGACTGATTTTATGTTGTAGGAAGGAAGACCCCTGAACTGGACAATTAGCCCCCTGTGATGCATCTATAGACACAGCTTGGAGCGGGCAAAATCCAAACAGTAAGGCCCACAAGTTGTTGTTGTTGTTGTTGTTGTTGTTACAAGTTTAACCTCTTTTGCAACCTCAGGCGAAATTAATAGCGTAGATTTAACATCGATATAAAAACATCATTACAAAGTTTTTTTCTTTATTTGTTGGTAAAATGAACAAATTCCCCGCAGCCAGCTTGTTACTTCAAACTTAAGATTAGTCACACTTATCTCGCGTGCTCTGAGAAAACTGTTAGACTGATACCAACACGTAATTACCAAAGTTTGCAGGGTACACACGTAACATTCACATTTATTCCAAAGCATTGGTAATAAAATCTCAATGTTCTTCCCCCCCCCACACACACACACGCACACACACACACACCGCTTATTTCAATATGCTGCTGAGCTGTTCGACTGTCACCCCTTAAAACCGCAATTTAAAAATACATTCAAATGTGCTTTAATTTTCTTTTGATCCCATTTCCCATCACCACCTGTTCACCTGTGCGGCTTCACACGCGGCGCACGTCAACAATTACTGTGGGCAAATTCATTTATTTTGACAGTCCTATTCCATTTTGACAGTACAGTACACAGACTGTACAGAGAATTATTCTTTCTTCGGCCGATGTACTTACAATGCAGACAAAATGGTGTGTCTGAATAATATGCTCACATAATGATATAATTATCCTAATCACGCTTAATGCATTCTTCCCAGTCCATGTAATTGGCCCATAGATTTGAAAACGAATGAATTGAATGCCGCCATAATGCTGTAATTTATTGATAAGTGCCTGTAGTGCTAGCCCTATGGAACATTCTTCTGAATAATGTACAGACTTATTACAATAAAAATGGCAAATCCAATTCTGGAGGTGGGAGCCTTGTATCTCTATTTATGGCCCCTGTCGAGATCTATATTGATAGGTAGCTTTATGCACAAGCCTACAAAATTTTATAAGGCTAGGCTTTGTGCCGGAGTGACTTTTGATGTTGTTCTCATTCCCCTCCTATGTCTCTGATGTTGTTTCAAGTCATTGGCCGCATCATGCTTTTATAAAACACCCTGTAACAGTGTCTTAGTGCAGCCATGGCAAGCCCCCATCCTCTTATCTCTCTCTCTCTCTCCTGTGTGTGGCGTCCTCCCAGGTCCCATTATTAAAATGACCCAGAGTGGCCACACAGTGCTGTCCTCTTGCCTCCTGCTGGCAGAACTGTGAATGGAATACTTTAGCAGTAATCATCACCTGCAATATTATCTGTGCGAGTGTGCAGTGATTGGAGAATTGTGCATCCACTGTCCCTTAGGTAAGCGCTCGTCGGCGGTGTTTCGGCAAGAACTATCCAGCTGGACATTTAATTTGAGGAATCTGATTAAATTTCACATTTAATTATCCAGTTCTCCGCAGGGCCATCGAGGACAGTCACAAGGGTCCTCTGCTTTAATGTAGCCCATCTGCTTCCTCTCCACAATCCCCACCTTTTCAAAGTGCCCACTGCCTCATGGGCATCCTCGTACTATTCCTCCCGGCTGCTTTAGTGCCACGTAAACGCGGCTGAAACCACCGGCGACGGCGGCACTCCAAACCGCGGCGAACTATCAAGCACAATTAACCCTGGCCAACGTAGCAGTATTTTCCTGATTTATGTTCTGCCAGTCTGAAAAAGCAAAGCGTTTTTTCTTCTTAATAAAGCCCGGTTTAGTCCATCGCGCCAGATCCAGCACATTGACTGTTGAGTCAGAGGTCAAAATGAAATGTTACTGCAGAATAAGACACTTGGATCTTTTGTTGGACTTCAGTGAGCTGGAATTGGTAACAGATGAGGCTTACAAAAATAGACCCAAGGCATGATGGGTAACCACTTCATCACCTCTCCACTCATACCAGCAGGTTATATCTGGACTCGGCAAACCGCATAATCACACTTAGTCACCCATTTCTGCAAAGCCTCGATAACAAGTGTTTTCAGAGTTAACCACACGTTTAGCATTCAAACTAGCTGTGCGAGGGCGTCTTATTGAGCTACTACTTTAAATTCCCCCACTGAATAAGTGAATAGTGACTGTTTGTGTGTGTGTGGGCCCTGCAACTGTTCACAGTAGACCTCACCGAAGGCCAGAGAGAGCACCTCAAATATTGAAATAAGTGGGAGAGGGTGAGCAATTTTGTGGGACATGGAGAAACAGACTTGCGAAGGCGAAGCATTCAATTTCTAACTGTCTGAGTGTATTAGGCTGCTGTAGGACTTGGCCTGCAAACAAGCTGCAAACAAACTGTTAATTTGCTGTATATCCCCCAAAGCACCCACATTTTAAATTGTAGTGTACTGAGAATGAGATGGTGAAAAACTCGATGTATATTGTACTGTATATTTTTGCTGGGATGATCCTCGGCCACTTTCACCTCGATGTGAAAAAGGAAAACATGAATCATGATCCTTTCTCTAGGTAATGACATGGTTTTATTGGTTGTTGATTTTGAAGACATCTTCGGAAGTGGCCAGTAATGAGTCCAGAAGAGGTGATTTGTCCATTTTGGGGTGGATCCAAACACCACATAAATCCAAAAATCGTTTAATGGCACCAATAAAATGCAAGATGCTGATCCTGAATGCGACACCAAGAGATTAACCCCAGCCTCAAGGCTTCTGTCATTGGTTAATCACAGAAGTCACAAAACCTCATGTCCAAATGCCTTGTTTTTTTTTCTCTCGCTTTTTTTGTCTTTTTGTTTTCGCTACCGTTGCCAATTGAGATACAAAGTAATAACGAGGAGTGTAAGAGGTCTGTTGACATTCTAAAGCTTATATTCAGTGGTCAGTACAGCTGATTAGCATGCCCCACGTATATCAGGCCACCAACGCACGCTGTTAAGAACAGTATTCAGATGCGCCTGAGTGTAAACCCAGCATTAATGTTAAAACTCTACCATAGGTGCCAATTACCTACGTATTAAAGGAACAGTCCACCGTTTTCCCACACTGAGATGTGTTCTTACCTGAGCTTAGACGAGTTGATGCGTACCTGTCTGGTGTTACGCGTGCGCTCAGTCATGCAAAAAGACCAAAGATGTTGTTAGCATTAAGCCTCTCCTCCTCTTCTCTATGGGGCCAAACGAGGGGTGAAGTTAGAAGCGACCAAGCTCTTCCAGGTTTTCCCTATTTAAATACAGTTACGTGAGTAGTTACACGATCCAAGTGAAGTCACACAAAATTAAACATGTCGATGTTCTAAGCGGATAAAAAGGGGTGCAGTAATATCTTCATAATTCTTCAGGAGGGAAGATATTACTGGATCGTGTAACTACTCGAGTAACCGCATTTAAATAGGGAAACCGTGGAAAAGCTTGATCGATTTTAGCATCAGGGTCTTTGCTTTACAATAGCTGAAAATACTCTTTATTTTCATCCACAAAGTAAAAGACCAATAAAAATCAGTTTACAAATGGCACAAGTCAGGCACCGCACCTTTATATGGGCTCTTGAGAATGCTATGTCACTTGAAGAGTTTGATGTCATCAGAATCCAGCAAGCTTTTTCTTTTTTTTTTTTTGCACTTACATTGAACTAAGAATGGTTCATCACAATCCAACTGGTTTTAAAACATATTTTTTTTATTCTTAACCCACCTCTGTATTGCATCAGTAAGCTCTCACGCTCTCAGCTGGAACACATAAATAACTGCCGTCATTATCCGGTATTTTTTCTGGGATATTTTTGGCCAGGCAGTGGGTAAGTGACACCTAAGCAATCTGGAGATGTCACCTTGGAAAAGTGCAGTGGCATTATTGATCAAACAATTCATCAATTAACACAAAATCATCCGCGGCTGATCAATAGAGAGGCCTTTCACACTCCTGCCACACTCAGCAGATCGCACCTCAGAAAAAAGCTTGAGATGAAACCAAGCACAATTCCTTACAAGTGCTTTGAATTTATTGTAGTTTTTTATGTCTATTTTTAGCCTTTTCTTCCACCGAGGAACTGCCTCCTTGCCTTGCATGTAGGGATTTGTATACGGTAGTTCATTTATGCAAAAAACAAACAAATAAATGAACCAAACACAGCGTGATGAAGGCTAATCCGCTAATCTGCTGAGAAAAATGACTAACTATACCTGGATTCTGTAACTATTAAACCGTATTTAAATAGGGGAAACGTGGAAGAGGTTGGTCGCTTCTAACTCCACCCCAGTTTGGGACCATAGGATTATGCTGGGAGAGGCTAAATGCGAACAACATCTTTGGTCTTTTTGCATGACTGAGCACACGCGTAAAAAACAGACAGGTATGCATCAACTCGTCGAACATATCTCAGTGTGGCAAAACGGTGACCTGTTCCTTTAACACTGTCACTTTAAGTCCTCTTGCTGTTTATCGTTATTGCTTTTTACTGAAAAGGTGGGTCTGGTAATCTGTGCTAAGGTAAGACATAATTTACATAAAGACTTATTGCTTTTTCTTTTAAGATAATTCAACTCAAATGCCAAAACACAGAATATTGGTTATGGGCGTTTTTTTCCTCATATGGTGCAACTACAGATAGTGCAGATTATAAGAACATTTATGGAGCTCCTGTTTTGAACTCAGTTCCCACAGACCTCTATACTGTGAAGTAGCCAACTCTTTGTTTGTGGTACAAATCAGTATTTTCCCTGTTGCGTTTGGCCTTTGATGCGTTCTTTGTAGCCTCTTTGGTTCTTTCCATTGTGTGTGCCAGCGTGAGTCTATGTTATACAGAGGTCTGGCTGTCTAAGAAACTATAATTGTCTCTTGCTCTCCTCATGCAATTGCTGCTAACTAGATACTTACCTGAGTCACACAGTCATTTGGTTCTGGCTTCGCAAATAACTGTTTTTTTTATTAGAGCCTCCTGACCAAAATGTATTGGACTCCATTGGACTCACATTCACACCTGAAGAAAGGAAATCCATGTGGAAATCTGGTCTTACAGAACAACAATAAATGATTTCATTATCTACAGTGGCGAGAAAAAGTAAGTACACCGTTTGGAACTTCTCACATTTCGGCCTAAATTGGTCACTAAATGTGGTCTGATCATCAAAATCACAGGAATAATTAATTAGTGTCTGCCTGAACTAATACCACCCAAACATTTACATTTGATCGTACTTTTATTGGCCACAACATGTAGACATTCACAGGACAGGGAGGAAAAAGTAAGTACACCTCCTGAATCTCACTGAACTGCTGCAGTTTTGTAAAGAGGAATGGTCCAAGATTCATCCTGATGGTTGTGAGCGTCTAATCTGCAATCTGCTATTCAATACAGGGGTTCACTTACTTATTCCACGCATGTTGTGAATGTCTCAGGTTTTTCTGAAAAATGTTTGCAAATGCAAAAATTCTGCAAACAGCATCATGCGTGGAGGAAAAATGGAACAGCACACCAACATGGACCATTCCTCGTTGTAAATGTTTGGGTGGTATTAGTTTAAGCAGACACTGTGTAATCATTTCTGTGATTTTGATGAAGATCAGACCACATTTCTTGACCAATTTAGGCAGAAATGTGAGAAATTCCAAACGCTGTACTTTTTCGGCCACTGTAAATACTGATGTGGGGTTTGCACTTATTCCTGTGTGTACACAATGATGAAGTAGAAGGAGAATATCACATTGTTGTACTTTTTATCCCAGTGTTACAAAACTTCTAATTCAAAGGTTGGTGATTGTTAAACATCTGTCTTGTTTTATTTCCCTGATGTTTTATGTAAGATGTTAAATTCAACCTACACAAGCTTTATTTGCTACAAAGTAAGATTATTATTCAGTGCCACATGCTTCATTATTCTGAAATACTCCCTGCAGCTCCTAGTTAGGAAACTACATTACACATGAGTTTTACAGATCCCTTTTTAATAGTTGAGTTGAGATTGTAGGCATCTGTTTCTTTTAGAATTTTAGCCAAATAGGAGTATGGACGGCTGACTTTTGATACTTGACTCCCCAGGCCAACATTTTTCATTTGAGAGAATATGGGCCTGTGCTCGTAATGGAACCTTACCTTTACTGACCGAGCCCCTCAAATAAAAACACAAATAACATTTCCCTCTATACCTGGAAGCTCTCAGCAAAGTGTCCATTATCCATCATTTCTATGCAATTTTGAGTTGTTTCGCGGCACATTTGTCAAGTCTGCAGTGACATTTGGCATTATAACACCCCTTTTTACCTTTTGGGGTTTGCGGACCCTCGAGGCATCCGAAGATTCCCTGTGACAGTTCAATTGCACTTAAAGTAAAAAAAAGGGAAAAAAAAAAGATAGGGAAAGTGGTGAGGTGACAATGGCCCTCTCCTTTATCTCTGCCCTTAAGTGGTTGGCTCATCTGGCTCGTATCATTTTTTCAAACAGACTTCACATGTTGACGGTTGGTACATTATGTAGAGCTGTGAGCATTAATTATGGAGCGCAATTCAGGCTATGACCATATATAATTTATCCAATTCTCAATCTTCTACATTATTAAATCTGTAAGCTATTTTTACCATTCTACTCTTCGCACACAATACTTTTTATCTTGTGTTTGGTGTGTCCTCTTAGCCCCTTTGTCATGCTCGTATGTGGGCTGAGCTCCACATTAAACAAGTGTTGGCAGTGGCTGTCATGCAACTCCAAAGATGGATCAGAACCTTGTCTTCCCTGTAACTGTCTTCATTTACGGTCCTCTTTGAAAGTGCGCTTTTGAAATTGGAATAGACACAGGAACAAAATACGAATGTCATCTCCGAGACAGTTTGGAGACAAGTGGGTTAATAAATGGTGAATAAGACCAATCGCTAAGACTTAATGTGAAGTTACAAAAAGTGTTGTAACAGATGGATGGCTGGGACTGGATTTCTATGGTTACGTTACTGAGATTTTGCTTATAGTTGTAGCTGTATTTGCGTGTGTAATTTGTGAAAGTAATACCCATATGTGTTTTTTTATGGAAGAAAGACTTAATGCATGCATATTAATTTGATAAATAATCATGATGGATTAAAGTTAGTATAAGTATATACAACAGAAGCCAAGATTGAGTTATGAAATCTATCTGTTTATTATTTGACCTTTCATTTAACCAAGTCCCACTGAGAGTAAAATCTCTTTTCCGAGAGAGTCCTCCTGACCCTAGAGGGAGGGAGGGAGGGAAACCTATTGTACATATTTTTAGTGGTATAAGGGAAAGAAGAAGAAGAAGAAGATCTTTATTTATATAGCGCCTTTCACAGACATATAGTCACAAAGCGCTTTACATGAGACAGTTGTACGTTCACTCCACACTCGGTGGTGGAAAGCTACGTTTGTAGCTTCAGTTTCCCCTGGGGGAGACTGTCAGAAGCGCTTGCGCGACTACACACGTCTGCGCCAACGGACCCTCTGACCACCACCATTCACTCACACACATCATTCATCCTGGCCTATTGTGCATGTTTTTAGTGGTAGGGGAAACCGGAGTGCCCGGAGGAAACCTACGCAGACACGGGGAGAACATGCAAACTCCACACAGAAAGGCCCTGTGCAGGTGGGAATCGAACCCGGACCTTCTAGCTGTGAAGCGAGAGCACTAACCGCTGCGCTACCGTGCCGCCGAGAACCGAAACCGGAGAACCCAGAGGAAACCTGCATACAGAAAAGCCCCGTCGAGATGGGAATCAACCCTGGACTAGCCGCTATCCGCTGCGCCACCGTGCCGCTCAAATATATTGCTATTTGTTCTCACACTCAGTAAGTGGAACGTTGAGGGTTCTGTTTGAATGACAACGATTAAAGTAGATATACAGTGTTGGCACTTGATTTTGTATTGCCGGGGTAACAAATGTAAAAGCAAGTTTTCATTCTCATCAAGTCTAAAATACAGCCGTATAAAATAGATTAAGAACAAAATGCAAATGTCGTGTTCGAGACGGTTCTTCATGTGGCTTATGAACAAATGGGTTATTAAAGTCTGAATAAGACCAACAGAAAAGACCTAAAGTGAGACTGATTAAAACGAAGTCATATAATGATAATTTTGAGAGATTCAGTTTGGCTCACAGGCAGAGAATTTGATATGTTTCAGTGGATGATTTCTCCAAACTAATGATCGTGATTAAATTTGGGTGAAGCTAGTGCGTGTTAGAGATAAGACAGCTCTGGGCTCTGGGACGAAATCAAACAGTGATTTCTGATTTAAGCTCAGACTTTGATTAGAGGCCATTCGCTGAATGTATTAGGTCTGTCGGCAGCCACTATAATTGCTGTTTTTCCATCTCTTTTATTTGGCTATGTAGCCACACATTCCCTGAGCTTTCTATGGTTTTCAATGCTTTTTCTTCTTTCTGTCATAAACAGATGGATTTTCTTTACTCGTGGGACTTTGTGTGATCATTTATTAGCAGTAGCAGGTATAGTTTTAGCAGTGAGTTGTCTATAGAGGGTGTTCACTTCACATCAGAATCCTCAGTGTTCTAGACTGAGTTTCACAACAAATAAATCATGTCATAAACTAGACATTGACACTCGGTTGACTTCTGTTTTCATGCTGTGACATCAGCTGCATATCCTCTATTAGAGTTGGCTCACAAGTTACAGTAACATCGTGATGCAATCACCTTTTGAACATACTAAACGCTGTCTTCAAAAGCAGAAAAACGGCTGGGAAAACCTACTTCTTCCAGTTAAAATGCTATCGAAGAGATTTTTAAAAGGTGGGACGAACCAAGTCAAATGCTATACCTTAAAGCTGTTCTAAGCGATCCTGTTTTGCCGGTCCAGCACCGATGCATCTAGATGCGCCACCATGTGCGCCACACACGCAAACTGTAGAAGAAGACCAGCGCTGCACCTCGCACCTCCCTCACCCGTTTATTATAATAGATCCATACCCTCACCTGACAGCACACCCCAATGACACTGCTTAAGGCAGTTTTAAGTAAACACGGAGTAAACTGGTCAACTTTGGCAAAATCTAAAAAACAAGACAACAACAACTTAAACTTGCTTGCTCTTATATTTCTGTCAAAGTTGTTTGGACTGTTTTTATCTGTATGTTTTACAGCCATATCTGAAATAACAACTTTAGAATTAGCAATATAATTTATACCACTCAATGTTGTACTTAAAAAAGTGGAAAAAGCTACTGATCAATAGGGTAGAAAGATGTTTGAGAAAATTAGCCTTTCTTGCAGACGTAGCATTTGTAAGGGCTTTACATTAAGCCGTTTACCCAAATGGATTCCCACTGCTGTTGCATCTTGTGTCGATGGTTGACATTTCTACAACAAGACTTTTTTTTGTTTTATTTATCTGTTTGTTTGTCCGAGTGTGATTGGCAGCCGCATGCTGAGCATCGTCAACATCATTGCGGATGACATTTGAGGCTTTTTAAACTTAATATATCCGAGAGTTGGAATATATTTGACGATTTTAACATTTCTTGACACAATCTCAAGTTCAACTTGTGTTTAATGAAAAGTAGAACCTAATGGGATGTTTTTATGATACAAGATGACATCAAGAAATTGTTGCCTGTGTACCAAAGGAGCGAGGCAAGATTCATTACAGAAATATTAGCCATGATACGAGGTAATCAGTCAATCCCTCCATCCCTCTCACTCTTGCACTTTTCTTAATGCTTTTTTTTTTTTGCTTGCCTCATATGTGCAAATGACTCGCTTCATCAAAGTATTACCAGCCTTTGCAGTGATGTAATGTGCTGACCCAGTTTTTTTGCACAAGAAGAATAGTCTTGTATAATATAGCTGTAATGAGAGCATGCTGACAGTTTGAACATGTGGGTGGCCAATTTGAAAGTGGGCAGTGGGTTATGTGAATGATTCCATATTGTAGTAGTTTCCGCTCCAAACCAGTAGAGGGTGTGTGCAATAAAAAAAAAAAGTGTAGTCATTAATCACAAAGGCAAGCACAAACCGTCCAGGACCTTTGTTAAAGCTGTTGCCGCGTGGGATCATTTGTTGTGTTCCCCATATTTTGGAGAGAATTTCCAAATGGCTTAAAGATAAATATTACTCAAGATGATTTAATGCACTTCAAGGCCATTTTGGACAATAGTTTGACCACATGATCAAAGCTTCATTCAGTTGCATTGTTTAAAGGGACTGGCCACTGTTTTTCCATACTGAGATATGTTCTTACCTGAGCTTAGACGAGTTAATGCGTACCTGTCTGGTTTTGTGCGTGCACTCAGTCCAAGACCAAAGATGTTGTTAGCATTTAGCCTCTCCTCCTCTCCACTATGGGGACAAACGGGGGTGAAGTTTCCCGTTTAAATATGGTTTTGTGCGTAGCTACACGAGCCAAGTATAGTTACACAAAATTAAACAAATTGATTTTCAAAGCGGATACAATGGGGTACCGTATTTTCCAGACTATAAGTCGCACTTTTTACATAGTTTGGCAGGGGGTGCATCTTATATTACGGAGCGACATGTAGGTGATTTTTTATTTTATTTTTTGTTCAAATATAGAATATGGAGTGAACAGAAAGCAGAGGTTACTATTAGCGCAGTGAAGAAAACAAAACAAAGCTAATCATGGGCTAAAAGCTAGATGGCCACAGCTAGAGGAGCGAGTTTGAAAAGCGTGCTGCCGGGAGAGGCTTGTCAACGGTGCAGTTACGCCTCCGTGCCCAGGTAGTTGCTAAGGCGATTGTCACAGAGGATGAAGATTTTAATGGATTTAGTGATTTGGAGTGAGATCGAGAGCTTGGTATTTTCTTCTTATAGTCCGGAAAATACAATACTATATTGTAAGGTGTACACCTTAGGAGCACTTTGGCGTCCACGCACTAATATTTTCAGAATTCTTTCGAAGTGGCGATATTACTGCGCAGATGTCGAAGTTCTCCTAAGGTGTTATTACGTCTTACAATATAGTGCCCCTTTTTATCCGCTTAGAATGTTCAATTTTGTGTAACTATACATGGATTGTATAACTACTCAAGTAATTTAAATAGGGAAATGTTGAAGAGCTTGGTCGCTTTGTGAAGGCAGCGGTTCTCAGCTTGGAACATCCATGGGGGTCGCCAGATTGTATGGAGGGCATAGTATTTCAGTATTTAGTTTTTTAAAAATGTCAGTTTGGTCCTGTAGTGGCACTGCCAGGGGGATTGTAATCGTGCATTAAAATGAGAAATTCGGAGATTGAAAGCTTCATAGTTATTTGATAAGACACTCTGTTTGATCTGTATTGCGCTAATGATAATTTTTTCATGCTTGTTTTCATTGCTATCATTGTGTCGTAGGGCAAGACACTTCACCCACCTTTCTTATGTATGAATGTGATGAGAGAGTGAACAGAGTGAATGAATCAAGTGTCTTTGAGTGTCCAAAAATCACCAAAAAAGAGTGTGTCACGGATTTTGATAACTAGAGGCAGGAAACCGCAATAAGTAATATCATTGTCGTCCTTATAATGCTACAGAATCAAACTCTGACGCTCAGAAAAATGACAGTTTTGTGTTACTCTGTTGAACCTAGTAGCGTTACTGCTGCTACTGCAACCACTGTAAATACCACCTTGACTTCAATACCTGTGTGAAAAAAAAAAAAAAAAAATTCATGCTAGGGAAAATCATGTTATTTCATCTGTATGTAGCTATTTTTCTGAAACCATCAATCAACGAGGTAATCATATGTGCTTTTCTACGGTAAACCATCCGCCTGTGTGCTTATGCTTGCGATATGAAAATGTAGTCAGGAAACCGGCAGTGACACTATAAGGCTTATATTTACACTTCAGATGACGCATAGCTGTTGTTTTTTTTGTGTGTGCATGAAGCTGTGAGATCAACGTTCATTTCCCAGGCGTTAATTTACAAATTCACAAAGTTTTTTTTTTTTTTTTTTGCTCTTTCCTAATGTGTAAAACTGCGGTGCCAGACAAAGACTGCATTACTGAAGCTACATAAATAATTGCCAGAGCTCTTCTCTATAATGAACAAGGGGTGGTGGAAGAAAAGTTAATTGTGTGTTACAAGTATTATTCACTGTAAAGATTTGTTTAAGGCGGTGCAGCTGTAATTTCTTAGTGCTGGGTCAGATAGAACAGCATTTCTGAAAAAAGCATACACGATTTAGAAATAATGAAATAAGCATCATTTGCAGGGCTTTAATTTAATGCATACTGTATAATATTATTATTAGTGCATCCTCTCAACTCAAAGAACAAACCAAAAAGCTGTTTATTTTCTATGAATACTGATCTGTAATGTAAAAATGTCAATGTCAGGAACAAAACACTTAACCGCTCTTCATTTGGCTCAACAAATAGGTTTATCAAGTCTGAATAAGGCCAGCAGAAAAGACCGAAAGTGAAACTGATTAAAAAGAAGTCACATAATGATCATTTTGAGAGATTCAGTTTGGCTCACAGGCAGAGAATTTGATATGTTTCAGTGGCTGATTTCTCCAAACTAATGATCGTGATTATATTTGGGTGAAGCTAGTGCGTGTTTAAGACAAGACAGCTCTGGAACAAAAATCAAACTGTGATTTCTGATTCAAAGGAATTGTTCACCGTTTTTTCCATACTGATTTATGTTCTTATACCTGAGCTTAGACGAGTTGATACGTACCTGTCTGGTCTTTGTGTGTGCCCGTGGAAGAGCGTGGTCGCTTCCAGCTTCACCCCCATTTGGAGCTATAGGAATACTTTGGGAGAGGCCAAATGCTAACAACATCTTTGCTCTTTTTGCGTGACATAGGGCACGCACAAAGACCAGACAGGTATGCACCAACTCGTCTAAGATCAGGTATGAGCATATCTCAGTATGGAAAAACAGTGAACTATTCCTTTAAGCTCAGACTTTGATGAGGGTTTTCATTTGACCGCATAGTTTCATACTCTTACAAGCCATAACTATCTGCATTTAAACAAATCTAGTAACTGGAGTAACTGTACTTTTGCAAGTTGCTTTTTTCTTTTCTTTTGCCTTCTACTTAAGTCAAATATATTGAGTATAATTAAAGAGGGGGTATTATGCTTTTTTCAATCACATAGCACCAGTCTATATCACACTACAATGATGACGAAACCTTCTATTGGTCTGTAAATGCAGTAAATTAGAATAACTGCCTTGTATAAAGTTGCTCTTTCAAAATGGCTGTAGCGAATGTCTTGAAATAGGCCTCTGTCTCTTTAAGAACCTCTGACCCTTTCCGACACGCCCCCTCCACACGCTGTCTGTGGCATCAGTGGGGAGGGGGTTCTGCTGAGGAGCAGTGGTTGGTTACTCGGCTGGTGACGAAAGCTCGGAGGCGTCTCCAGGAGGTGGGGGCGTTCCTAGGAGGACTCAGGCAAACCTATCCCTAAGATGGCCGCCATCAGAGGTTTTACAGATTACTCAAAAATACGTGAATGTGCCAAGGCAACACTTCAGGAATGTTTTTAATGAGGAAATTACACAATAACATGATGTAAAGCTTGAAAAAGTCGATTTTGCATAATACTCTTTAACATTATACCATGGTCTTGGTGAATACTCAATTCTGATTGGCTTACTGCCGTGTGTTAAAACTAGCAAACATTTATTATTTGGCTACTTTACCCACCTCTGGTTATACGCACCAAGCTTCTGAAATTAATATTCAAGGGCATGCATTACATTATTTCCAACCCGGGACAAATGACAAAAGGCAGTGGAAATACAGTTGCTTTGCGGCTAAGGTGTTCAGATCTTCCCTGAGGATTTTAACTGTTCAAAATAGACACAACTTAACTCATTGTTAAATTAGATAAGGCTTTTATGCCCAGGGTTTGATTGAAAAGAGGAATGACAATCTCCGATCCCCCTCCTGTCCTCAGTCATTAAAATTAAGGCACCTCGTTCTGAATAATTCACGTGTTGCTGCGTTGTGTCCCTGCTGGCTCTATAGCTGCCATGTTTTTACCCACACAATAAGAGCTGGAAGCGGCAGATGCGGAGCTGCCGTGTCCCTGCCCTCAGCCTGTCTAAACCGTCATCAGTGCACCACTTAACGCATACTACATGTTTGACACTATATGACACACAAGTCTTTAGTGTGACAACATTTCACATTATAAAGACATCGTGTGTTGTCAGACGTGCTGTTTATCATTAATAAGAAATAGACATTCACACGTTTTTATGTGGATTGCTCATATTGGTTTACATTCATTTATTCACAATTATGTGTCATTGATTACAATACAGAATCTTTAGAAATATACAATAATAATAATAATACATTTTATTTGTATAGCGCTTTTCAAGACACTCAAAGACACTTCACAGAACAACAATAATAAAATCACACATGAAAATGAGCACATTAAAAATAGAGGGCAGTTAAAAGCCTTTTTAAAGAGGTGGGTTTTGAGTTCTTTCTTAAAGGTGGGGAGGTCAGAACAGGCACGGAGCGGTTGGGGCAGTGAGTTCCAGAGTGTGGGGGCGGCGATGGAGAAGGCTCTGTCTCCCCATGTTCGGCGCTTGGTCTTACAGGGGAGGGACAGGAGGTTGGCGTTGGAGGAGCGGAGGGAGCGAGATGGAGTGTGATGGTGGAGGAGGTCGGTGAGGTATGGAGGGGCCAAATTATGGAGGTGGCTTTGAAAGTGATGAGGAGGACCTTGGACTGGATGCGTTGAGGGACGGGGAGCCAGTGGAGGTTCTGAAGGACAGGGGGGTGATGTGTTCACGGGAGCGAGTGTGCGTGAGGAGGCGGGCAGCGGAGTTTTGGATGCACTGGAGTCTATTGAGGGTTTTGGATGGTGAGCCGTAGAGGACGCTGTTGCAGTAGTCAATTCTGGATGTGTTGAAGGCAGGAATCAGAGTTTCAGCGGCAGAGGAAGTGAGGGATGGGCGAAGTCGTGATATGTTTTTGAGATGGAAGAAAGCAGTCCGGGTTATTTGCTTGACATGGGGTTCAAAGGAAAGAGTGGGGTCGATACAGTTACATATTAAAGGAATAGGACACCGTTTTTAAAGGGGGGGTATTATGCAAAATCGACTTTTTTAAGCTTTACATCATTAAAAACATGCCTGAAGTGTTGCCTTGGCACATTCACGTATTTTTGAGTAATCTGTAAAAACTCTGATGGCGGCCATTTTAGGGATAACTTTGCCTGAGTCCTCCTAGGAACGCCCCCACCTCCTGGAGACGCCTCCGAGCTTTCATCACTAGCCAAGTAACCAATCACACTACAAAAAGTATTTAACTAGATCAGTATAGACATCTCAATTTGAGCATAATAAGTTGTTGTTAGTTGTTTTGACTAGTTAAGTTCTTGGGCATTTGTCCTAGATTTTTTCACTTGTTCTGAGATGTTTCTGACTCGTTTCGATACATTTCGTCCTTATTTCAGGTCATTTTCTTTGCCAATGGGGTAAGAAAATTGGTCTTATCTCATTGGCAATTTTACTTTTTTATTTCAAGCGAGATTTACCCTAGAACTGGTCTGAAATGTCCTCAAACAAGCAAAGGAAACTTGGTCCGATCAGGAAAAGTGTCTAAATGAGTGAAAACCGCTCAAAATAAGATACATTTCCTCAATTCAAGTCATTTAAGCCAATGCTTGATATTTACTTTACTTTTTGTAGTGCAATGCTCCTCAGCAGAACCCCCTCCCCACTGATGCCACAGACAGCGTGTGGAGGGGGCGTGTTGGAAAGGGTCAGAGGTTCTTAAAGAGACAGAGGCCTATTTCAAGCCATTCGCTACAGCCATTTTGAAAGTGCAATTTTATACAAGGCAGTTATTCTAATTTACTGCATTTACAGACCAATAGAAGGTTTCGTCATCATTGTAGTGTGCTATAGACTGGTGCTATGAAAAAAAGCATAATACCCCTCTTTAAATACTGATATATATTCTTAGCTTAGACGAGAAAATGTTCCACTCTTTTTAGCCATTTTCTGACGAAATATGACCTTATTTATCACATACAAATGAAGTCAAGTCTAAATCGATGGATGTTTACTTTCAGCAGATTTTTCGTTAGAAGCGAAAAAAATGGCCGTCGTAGCTAGCGTTAGCATTAGCACGCTGCATTCTCCGTTATTTATGTATTTATGGGCTGTTGAACCACTTTGCTCCTCTCCTTGTCTTTGTATCTTTATTTAGTAGAAAACTATATTCATAATTAAGCATTTGTTAAAGCAGTTTTTGAATCGATCGAAGAGTTTTAATTTATTGGACATTAAATTGGTATCTACCTCGATTTAATGAATCAGGTTTTTTTATACATTTTGAGTCAATGTTTAAGTTACAGCTTGTGTGTCCTCTCTTTTTTCAGCTATCATCTCCCATTGTCCTCGCCCCTTGAAATCAGTAGGTATCTCAAGGACTTCTTGTCACAGCTTGGTTTTCAATAATTTATGCCAGCCCCTGCTCGACGGTATAATAACACAAACACCAAATGTTCCTCAATCCCTCTAGATTACTAGACTTTATTTATTCTGATTAATTGAAGCGCCCGCGGGTCACACATGTCGGCGCAGGCACATTCTCACAAATAAGGACACTTCCTGGACCGTTCAAACTTGGACTGATGAATATTTAACATACCGACCTTTTCTCAGACATGTTTTGAACTCTATTTAACAGTTTGAATATTCAACAAGTAACAAAACTAAGATCATGTGTGGTGCATTTTGTGGGGGGGAAATAAACTTGACTTTCTGCTTGATCCTGAGGTGAGAGTGAAAAAGAAAAGGATAGAGCTGGTGTTACTAACATCTTGTACTTGTGGGAAGAGTTTTGTAAGCCTTTTTTTTTTTACAGTCTTAATTTATCAACCATACAATAAATCAGGTAGATAAAAGACCAAAGCATGATTCAGTTCAGATTACAGTACACATGTTTGTGCTATTGAACTGCAACCCTTCTTTTGTTTCTCCGCATGACACAATAATATACTTAAACAAATGCGCTCAGTCACAACTTGTAACTCCAATATAACGTTTGTAAAAGTCTCAATAGTCTTTTGCTTCCCTCCCCTTAGACGCGTCCTTCGTAAGGTTAAAATAACACCAGGAGACTTTTCACCTGATGATCCACCTGTGATCCTCTGTCACCTTTCTGTGCATTTGACGTGACACTGTGGGGCGCGCACAACATCAGCAACAGCTCTCAGCGTCAAAGAGAATGTGCCACTGAAGCAGCCCGATCCGTTTATGACTAATGCACAGCCGATAATGAGATGTAAAACAAAAGGATGAATATTTTACTAAGCGGCTGTATTAAAATTCCCAAATCAAGTGTGCAAAATCACTAGCCTGGATCCAGCTCAGAGAGAATAAAGCGGCTGCAGCCAAATGGCGCTGCTGGGCAGGTGCCGGCGGTTACATCTGAGAAAGGCTATTATGAATATTGAAGTTATGCAGATTAACAAAAGGGCCGCTTTTGGGAACGCGTGCCATCATCTACAATTGCACATAACCAAAGCAGAGTATTACTTTGACATTACATTAGTCAGACTGGATGAACTTTCTTATCAACATTTCAGAGAGAGGTGACAACAGATCAACAATGGTATTATTATTGAAATGACACAAAACTAGTTTTATGGTATTTGTAGAGCACAATTCATACACAAGGCAATTGAAAGTGCTTCACAGTTGCATAAAATTACAAGAAAACGGATCAAATCAATCCTTAAAGGGGGCCTATTATGCAAAATCGACTTTTTCAAGCTTTACATCATGTTATTAAGTCATTCCCTCATTAAAACCATGCCTGAAGTGTTGCCTTGGCACATTCACGTATTTTCGAGTAATCTGTAGAAACTCTGATTGCGGCCATTTTAGGGATAAAACGCCTGATTCCTTCAGGAAACGCCCTCGACCTCCAGGATACGCCTCCGACCTTTCGTCACCAGCCGAGTAACCAACCACTGCTCCTCAGCAGAACCCCCTCCCGGCAGTGTCTAGCCCTAAGATGTAAACAGAGTCATCATGGAGGATTAGCTTCATGTGTTGTGAACCGGAGCCACAGCAGACTTTTACAAAGACACACATCAGTGTTTCTGTTACCGAAACACCCAGGATTAAAACCGGTGACAAGAACACTTATTTCAGTGTCTGGTTCTGCGCTGGGCCTTGATGATGCACAGAGCCTCCGGAGAAAGCTAATGCTAAGCTAAACCTCGAGTCATCACGTGGAAACGAGAAATATGCACAAATAAAGTCAATAAAACCACCACACACATAAAGAACCGTTTAACAATGATCACACACGGAGCCAGGCTTGTTGATTTGGAAGTTTATTGCTCACATTTCATCTACAATGGGTCATAGCCGAGTGGTTTTCTCCCGGAGCTAACAAGCTAGCCGCGACAAGCTAACGGGAAAATTCACTGAATACAAGCAGCATATTATGCATTGAAAACGTCACTAAAACAGGCAACTGCTTGAAGCAGCCTTTCTGATGATCACACACTGAGCCGGGCTTGTTGATTTCGTAGTTTATTGCTCACATTTCATCTACAGTGAGTCGTAGCCGAGTGGTTTTCTCCCGGAGCTAAGGCACTATTAGCCACGGCAAGCTAACAACCTTCACCTTCACAACATTCATTGAAAACAGGCAGCATATTATGCACAAATAACGTCAATAAAGCAGCAACTACTCGAAGCAGCCTTTACGATGATCACACAATGAGCCTGGCTTTACACATTTGTGGTTTATTACAGACTTTTCATCAACAATGAGCTGTAGTCGATTGTAACAAGCTAACGGGTAACCTCGAAAAACCATTGTCCACCTGCACAGATAATGTCCGTCTTTTGAATCGTATGGGCTCCTGCAGATCCTGGTGTCGTCCATGGGGGTATAGTTAGAGATCCATAGGGCATGGCAGATGCAAAGAGAGAGCCTCCAAACAGCAGTTATTTTTCAGGCAAGAGCCCCTTCCAAGCGTCCGGTGTGGAAGGTTCGTTTCCAAATAATATCCTGTGTGGCCATTGTTCACAAAGTGATAAACAGTAGCTCCTTTCCAACAATAAAAATTAAAATGCACCGATCGTAGTTTCAATACTGTTGAGACAACGAGCGGAGTGTTGACAGCGTTTGGAGGGGGCGTGTCGGAAAGGGTCAGAGGTTCTTAAAGTGACAGAAGCCTATTTCAAGTCATTTGCTAACGCCATTTTGAAAGAGCAATTTTATACAAGGCAGTTATTCTAATTTACTGCATTGACAGACCAACAGAAGGTTTCGTCATCATTGTAGTGTGCTATAGACTGGTGCTATGTGGCTGAAAAAAGCATAATACCCCCTCTTTAAAACATCAACATAAAAATGTATCTAGCACAGTAAAAGGCAAGACTGCAGATAAAAATAAATTCAGTGTGTCATATGCATGGGTAAAAAGAACTGGATTTGAACATGGTCAGAGTTGAGGCCTGTCTCACATGCTCATGTTCCAGATTTTAGCTTCGTGAAACTGAAACGCAGCCTCACCGTGTTTATTATTGACTCTGGGAACCACCAGGAGACCCCTCCCTGAAATTCTCAGGGCCCGAGATGCTTCATACGGCTGCAACATGTCAGAGATACTTTGGTGCTGAAACATGAAAAGACTTGTACACAAGCAGAGCTGTTTTAAATTCTATTCTCTGAGTGACAGGATGGACTAATATGGTCTTATTTCCTGGTTCTGGTCAGGACTCGAGGAGCAGCGTTCTGGATGTACTGCAGTTGTCTAACAGTGAGCAGGCCGTAGACTGACAGTAGTATAACCTGCTGGAGACAAATGCATGGATAAATCTCTCTAAGTTGGTTTTGACACTATTCCTCTGATCTTAGCAATGTTTTCGATTCCCACCAGGACAGGTGGAGTTTGTCTGTGTTTCATTCAGGTACTCCGGTTTCCACTACCACTAAAAACATGTGCAATAGGTGAATCCTCCAGCCAGGTGATTCTGACCAGCAGCCTGGCTCCACATCATGGAGATGGGCCCCCGGGCACGGCACTGGCGTCGACCAGTGCTCCTTACGGGTTGCCCCCGTGGCATCAAGGGATGGGTTAAATGCAGAGGACACATTTCCCTACAGGGACAATAAAGTAAACAAACAAACAAATGATTGATTATTGCTGTTTATTAGACCCAGTAAACAACAAGGTGGGGCTAATGGCATGTAACCCTGTTTCCCCACACAATGGTTCAGGTTTTCTGTGTTTTAAAACAGAGGTGTCTAAGCTTTTTTCCTTCACCGACACAACTGGAAGCACATTAGTAGGTGAAGAGCTGAACACAATTATGCATAAGCAAATACTTGATAAAGGAAAGGCAAAGCATCTTTATTCATAGGGCACATTTCATGCTGAACAGCCACTCAGTGTGCCGCACAACAACACACGCAAATACAATAAATAAATAAAATGCAATATAAGACCAATACAAAGGTACGAACGAAAAAAGAAGAAGAAAACATTGATGAAAACAAATATATTAAAAATATCACATAAAAATGCTTTCAATTACCAAAGGCAACAACAATGAAACTTAAATGGTTTAATATTCTGAAGTCATTGTGCTATTCTTGAAGACATACTGTTTGGGTGTCCCAAAGAACTATTGGTAGACTCTGTTCATTGAATGCATGAATAAAAGTAGGTACCCCTTAAAAATCTAAACATCTCAAGGGCTGAATCCCTCTCCTCGGAGAGCTCTAAACTTGGACCCCAGGCCCCACTTTGGTTTCCTTTGTTGTAGAAAATACATTGCTTGTTAAAATCTACAACAATTCCCTTTCCCTGATTTGACTGACTGACTGACAGACAGCCAACTTCCTCATACTTCTTCACTAGTGCATTTGGCATCTCTAATAAGCACTCAGAAGTGGAGGGGCTTGTTAGAAGTGTGAAACCTCTTCATCCTTGAGATGAAGTTAGAGTTATCTTGACGCCGTGGCTACTAAAGTGCATGTGGGCCCATTGATGGGAGCTGGCTATTTTCTTTATTTTTCTGTTTCTGAGGGGCTTGTCAAAACAGTCTGTGCGTATTCATATTCAAGAAGACGTCTGGCTTAGTTGGTGTCAGGCCAGTCAATGTTTTTGATATGGTCTGGTTTAACTTGACCCTGTCTGTAATTCAGTTTGAAAGTCTACATTGCAGTGCAGTGAGTAGTGCCTGGTCAATCAGAACGAATTCCACAAAACTAATAAAGTGAGTTTAAAAGCAACCTTGGACTTGTAGCCTCAGATTACTATCTAACCAATCGACATTGTTCAAGTCATTATCTTTACTCAGTACTAGTGGACATTTCTCATTTCAACACAAGGCCTTTGTCAAACACCAAAATTAAAAGTTGCAGGCAAGCTCATTCATTTACTGTGGCTTCATTAGAATGGGACGTAACCTTGTCATTGGCGTCGCCTTGCTTACTCTAGTTAATACTGACATTTCCATTGTTCTGTGGGTATTGATTCAGATTCAGAAAACTTTATTGATCCCAGAGAGTGATTAATTGGTAGCAAACCTCAGAGCATTTCACAAACACATCATCACAGTCACCGTGTGTCAGTCCCAACAGTTCAGACGAGAGTAGAGGCTCAAGACAAACAATGGTTAGCACATTTCAAATAATCTATCTTACTTAACACACTCCCTCCGGAATTCAACAGTTCAGTGACTGTTTGATTACTGAAATAAACGTTCTCTGTAGGCTATTATCTGCCGCCATTGATACCATGTATCCAAACAGCTAATATGTTAGCAATAGCTTAGCAAAATGTTTTCAATATGCTTAGCTAGAATGGCATATTAAAGGGATATACATACATAGGGCTTAATTTCCTAGTTATCCAGAGTGTTGTGGATTTCTGGAGAATTAGATTTTTTTTAATTCATGCAGTCCTTTTTTTTAAAGAGTTTAGTGGTGCTAGGCTAGTGCTAGTGCATGTCAATGGTAACTCGTAGCCTGCATTAAAAACAGTCTGACCCAAGCACAGTGCAGCTGAGGCAAATCACTTATAACACCAGACTACTGATATAAATGTCTGAGTTGACTGAATATGTTTTGAAATATGTCCATTTTGCATTTAAAATAACTTATATTTGAGCCGCATCAACTTCCTGGTTGTAAGTTACGCAGCGGCGGAGTCATCTCCTAGGTTACCGGATCTACAGTAGTTTGTTTACCTGCGGCCGGCGTTACTACACGTGGAATTCACAAAGGATCTTTATACAAATCAGATATGGCAATGTTTTTAATGCAGGCTACTAGTTACCATAGACATGTACTAGCCTAGCACTAGCTTAGCACCTCTAAACTCTTCAAATATAAGGACTGCATGATTAAAAAAAGAAAAAAAAAATCAATAACACTCTGGATAACTAGGAAATGAGGCCCTGTGTCAAAAATCCTGAAATATCCCTTTAAAAAATATCCAAAAATCAGGTTTTTACCATGAAACTATTTCATTGTGTCAGTAGCAACGCACCACATCTTCTGTATCTTAGTGCAGTATATGTGAGTAATTCATGTTGCCCTTGAGCCCTCTAGTATAGCTTTGAGACAATATGCAGGATGAGTGTTAACAATGATTTGTATAGCTGAACCGTATCTAGGATGACTATTCTTTTAGTTTTGCATTCAATATGAGCTGCACTCTCCTCATCCGAGTCCACGCACAAGGCCAGAGCAGGCCTCAAGATAATTTCCAAGGCCGGTGTAGTGGCTCCAATCCAGCTAGTGCTTTGTTTTGGAAAAAGAAAGAAAGAAAAAAAAAAAAACAAGTGCAACAGTCGACCAGAATTATACTTTACCTACACGAAAAGCCTTCTGCTGCAGCTCAGAATAAACAACATTATCCGAAGCATAGAAAAACGTGTCAAAACAGGGCCATTGTGTGGCAGAGATATGCTTGTCTCAAAGAAGGTGGAAATAACGGAGAAGCTGGGCCCAATATGCACAAGATTTACAAATTAAGACCGTACACAAGAGTAACTGGTGATACGGGTGGCACAATGGCGCGTTAAATCCTGCTGTCCAGATGAGTTCTGTTTGCTCTAAAATCCCCGACGACTGCAGGGAAGGAGGAAGACATGGCAAAATATTTTATCAGATTTAAGGTGGCTTTTATCTTCTGCGCTACAACATATCTGCCCAGATCAACAAACAAAGGATTGGGCAAAACATTATGACCACAATGAGTGTTCTACGAGGCAGTAAAATTATTCATAATAGTGATAATATCTTCCTTATTCCTTCAGACAAACGATGAACCCAGAATTACTTAGTCAGATGGTTTGTTAGGTTTGAAGGGAGGTTTATAATGATTTTGAGCAGGTGATCTTGAAACAAGATTGCCAATGGAACAAGCATTGTCTTGCATACAATCAGAGAAATTAACGTGCACACTTAAGATGAGAAAAACAGCACTTGAAATGAAAGTGGACGGCATGAAAAAGCATGCTTGGCAATCTTATTTCATGTTTGTCCAAGTATTCTCAAAATCAGCATATATTGTCTTCTATTCAAGCCTTTAATGTGCAATCTTTTTCTTTTTCAGAAACAATAAGTCACAGTCAGAACAGTTTGAATTTTGATTCTTTTTGTCTATTGTAATGTCCACTGACTCCACTCACGGCAACTACGGAGACCATCTAATATCATAATTACACCCTTGTCACTAGTTATTACAGTCTGTCTGTCCAGCTGCTCTCAGGCAGGACTCCGCTGAGATAGACCATGGGCGGGATATTTTATTTCTTTTAGGCTATATGGTGGGGAATTTGTGCACTATGGGCTGAGGAAAAACTTGATCACAAACATGCTCGCACTGCCACGTTTTGTGTTGTCGTGTTTAGTGCGGCACCACTCAAACCAAACAAACATATTGGACTCACATGTCGACGTAATACACTTTAACCCAATATAGTTCCGGGCGCAGTGTGGCTTCACTCGGATTTTCTCTAGGCCGACTCTATACTTCAGTTATTTCCATTACAAATACTGCTCTGTAGTCGCAACACGCAATACTGAAGGGAGCTAATACAGCCAGGTAAGTCTGTTGCCACGATGATTATACACTGTGAACAAATACTGTGGAAGACGGGCTCAAAATGGGCTCTGATCGCCCCTGGTCTGGCATGCCAGCACCAAATCAAAACGCCATTTAAAGAATGGTGGATGGCACCGTGTTATGCCAGAAAAGAAATCCACTTCAGCACCGGCTCCAGAACAAAAGGACTGAGGGAGCATCAGCGTTTCAAAAGGGTGCAAACAGAGATTCTCCCCATTTAATACTTGTGCTGGGACGATACACTTTTGTCACGATCCGATACATATGATACTCAGGGGCCGATCCGATACATATCATGATACTCAGGGGCCGATCCGATACATATTGCGACACAGTAAGTGTTCATGATAAGTCATATGTTTATCTTAAAATGTGTAAATAAAAACAGTCATGTTTCCAAAGTTTACACACCAAATGCCATTGACATTTATTGTGTTAAGATTGACACAAAATATAACAAAGTGCTGAATTTAACAAAGTATCGAACTTGAGACAGTATTATAATAATAATGATAATAATAATACTAATAATAATAATAATGATAATAATAATGCATTGGTTTTATATAGCGCTTTTCTAGACACTCAAAACCTTTACATTGCATTATTCATTCACTTCATACTCGGTGGTGGTAATCAATCAATCAATCAAACTTTATTTATAAAGCGCTTTTCATACCGAAAGGTATCACAAAGTGCTTTACAGATTACAACATTTAAAACAATGCGCCTGGGACAACCTCCCATATATATACATTTTATATATTAGGATGAAATAAATAGATTAGTCAGTTAAAGGCTAAGCTAAAAAGGTGGGTCTTGAGCCTGCTCTTAAAAACATGAACGTTCTCTGCAGCCCTGAGCTCCTCCGGCAGGTCTGAGCTCCTCCGGCAGGTGGTTCCAGAGGCGAGGGCCGTAATATTGGAAAGACGCCTCACCATGAGTCTTTTTGTTGACTTTAGGAATAACTAGGAGACCCCTGCCGGAGGAGCGAAGGGGCCGTGAAGGTTCGTAAGGTTAAAGCAGTTCTGAAAGATAAGAAGGACCAAGACCATTAAGACATTTAAAAACCATTAAAAGAACTTTAAAATCAATCCTGAAACACACGGGGAGCCAATGCAGCGATTCTAAAACCGGTGTAATGTGGTCCCGGCTCCTGGTCTTCGTCAGGACACGAGCTGCTGAATTTTGTAAAAGTTGTACACCTGAGATACTCTTTTTGGGAAGACCAGAAAGCAGGGCATTACAGTAGTCGATACGACTTGTGATAAAAGCATGCATGAGCGTCTCCGTGTTGGCCCGAGAGAGAATGGGGCGGAGTCTGGCTATGTTCTTTAGATGGTAAAAACCTATCTTTGTGATATTCTTAATGTGTGGAATAAACATCAGCTCAGAGTCAAAGATCACACCCAGGTTCTTCACCTGTGAGGAAGGATTCATAGACAGTGACTGTAGTTTGGGTAAAAGTCTCTCTCTCTGGGCCTCAGGGCCGATGATTAACATTTCAGTTTTGTCCTGGTTAAGCTGGAGAAAGTTTTCTGCCATCCAGAATTTGATATCTAAAATGCAGTTAAAAAGTGCATCTATTGGCCTGATGTCATCTGGAGACATGGAGATGTATAACTGTGTATCATCAGCATAACTGTAAGCTACTATTGTAGTCACGGCTGCCCTGGGGTAGACTGGTGGAATCACCGAGGCTTCCTGCTGTTCCCAAACGGTCTCCCATCCAAGTACCAACAGCAGTATTCACGTTGCGTGACCAGCAGACTTGATACAAGCTCTGGGGTGGTGCGTATGATTTACTTTGCTCAGTTGAGTGTTCGTTGTACACGCAAAGGGTTGATGTTGTTTTGTCCTTTGCAAAACACTTAAGCTCGGTTGATCGGCCAAACTGTCTGATTCAAATTGAATTGACTAACAAAGAATTGCAGCATCGATAATCAAAACAGATCAAGGACTTTTGTGGCTGAAAAATTAGATTGAACCCTGAACTGGGACCGATTCTGAGCTGTAAATATGTTTCCCCCGTAATGCTACGGTTAATTGAGTATTCTATCCTGTTTTTCTTCCATTTTTGTTCACTGGAATAAACTTACTGGAGTATTGTGTGTGCACTATACTCCTCGAAAGTGTTGGGGAAAGTGAGTGAGTAGGCAGACATTGTGAAATATTTTATCAGGTTTAAGGTGGCTTTCATTTCTTTTGCTGCAACATTTCTGCTATAGTCTGCAGATATACGATCCAGGCCCTGCATAGATTCAATATAAATGTGGGAGAGCTTGCTGACAGCTGAGACAACAATACAGTGGAGATGCTGCCGTTCTTATCGACCCCCCTCTTATAACAGAGAACACATTCCATAGAAATATAGGAGGGTGAGATGAGTTCCTTCGACCCTATCCTGAAATATTAGGCTGCTCCAGCCTAATATTGCAGGATAGGGCCGATGGAAATCAGTCCCAAAATGTCAATGAAGGAACATATAAACATTTATTAAGCATTTTGACATTGCTGCTCAGTTGATAGCATTAATATTACTTCTACTGCTACAAATACAACTGCCTCCACCACCACCCTCTCACATAACACAGTCATGCATAAGTAAGGTTCTGTAGATTAAGTGTTTTCTTACAGTCTATTTACCTGGAGCAAACCAAAACATGATTTTGGCCTGAACCTTTTTTTTTATATCTCGCAAACTACAAAAGGTACCGCCTCCAAGCTTTAGGCACTCACACTCACTATTGGGTATATCAACATAAATCAGGCCAAGTTTGAAGCAAATCCAAGATTGTTCGAGAACAATGCATTGTTGATTTGACATGGAATAACTCTTTATTTTATAATGGCAGCTGTTGTAATAATCAAAGCTTAGCAACCAAGTGATTATGGTTGCATTTCATACCTTGGCAACACGGTCAACCATAATGTACACTGTACAGTATTTCATTGTATATGTATGTATATGCCTCCACTGTGACCCAGAGCCAGTCAATCAAACCCCAAAACAAAAACCTTATGCCTTGAAAACCCACATGGTTTCATAAACTGTACCCACCCCAGAGGCATCACAGGCTAACTGTAAAGGAGCTTTAGAAGTGCTAACTTTCTTGGAACCAGGCTTTAAAGTTGTTTTTGGCATGTGTAAAGTCCCCATAGATTTTTGCATTAAGCTGGCTATTCTGAATTAGTGCTTCGCCATCTGGTGGTAGTATTGCCATGAGGGTCACGAAACAGTGCTATCCTTGCCCACTGGTGTTAATGTTAGCTATAGCCATTATTTCCAGATGATGCAACCCTCTCAATTTTTCAAAGTTTGGGGCTATCCCAAACTGTTGCTTGTGACTGCTCTGTTGCTATTTCTTATTACGAAGCACCAGTTGACTGACAAATCTGCGTACTCCCTTCCTCCCTTATATTGACCTCCCTCTCTCCCTCTGCAGCCATCATGGTGGAGTCTATCATAATAAAAATGCATTTGCGTCCCTGTCCTCAGCCCATACGCGTCACACCGGGGACGCCTTATAAGACCTTTATGAGAGCTAATGACCCACACCGGTCCCAGTCCCCCGGCTGTCAGTATAATTAGGTTCAACCTTTACGTTATGTGCCCTTGAAAGGCAAAAATGGCAAGAGGTATTGACAAATGGATGCAACGTTCTGAGTTTTGATGTTTTGAGGTGACGGTTGCCAGCGGCGAACAGCCCACTTGGGAGGAAATAGCTTTAGTGATTTTTCCAAATTCACTTTGATGGTAATTTATTTTAGCATCGGCTGCCATTTGTGTTTAAACAGTTGAGACATGAATACATTATGGGGTGGTAAACAGATACAAGGGCATGTTCAGGTAATCTATATTTTATTAAGCTTAATGTAGAGAATACAAATGCCAGTAATCACGTTCAGTAATATGGTTATGGCAGTTAACACATGCATGCATTCATTATTCACCTATAGCTTTTCTACAACAGAAAGCTAACATTTGCATAATAAGACTTTGTTTTGATAGCGGTAGAATTGATGTGAATTTCTTACTTGAAAATTATATTTATTTATGCTGAACTAGCATTTAAACTGTCAAACTCACTTTACGCAGCCCAGGTGAGGGGTGTCTGAGCATGATAGCTTTTAAAGGACATTGGACAATAAAGCTGCCGCGTTTGTTAGTATGCAAGCATTAGATCAATGGTTCTCAACTGAGAGGTTGGGACCCAGAAGTGGGTGACGGGATAATTTTCAGTGGGTCGCTTTTCCAAAAAACATTTCTTTCAATATTTAAATAAACCACTTACTATCAATATAACTGTTTTAAGATGAAAGTGAAATCAGTACTAATAACTTGTTTACCTTAATAAATCCTTTCCGTAGTTCCTCTGGGTTTAATACAAGTGTTTGAGGGTCTTTCATCTCCCCCTGGTGTCTCTGGCCAGAACACCACAATTGCAACTTCGCTGCCTATGGGTTGGAGTTACCAATACACACTAATGGAATCACGAAGAAGAAGCTAACAGGCTAACGGGCAGAGCCAACTGTGGGCTAGCGCCACTTAAACAGTATTTACAGCCAAGTTTGAGTGAAAAAAATGATCTCCATTGTGTAATTGGATGTACAATATCACTCTCTCCCTTTGTCTTTTCTGTCAGCGTAGTATTTACTCTCATGGACAATTAATGAGTAAAAAAACGCAACATGCTCGACACCTGCAGTGGTACTTACAGGCCGTAAGTACCACTGCAGGTTTCGTAGCATGAGTTACTTAGTTCTGCTTTAAGTGACAGGCAGATAATTGTCCCTCTGCAGCCCGCTGTCATTAGACCCTCCTTCTCAGCAAGAAAAAAACTCTGAAGTGCAAAAAGCCAACAAAGAAAATTGAATGGATGAATTTGAGAGTCCATCTACTCAAAACAAAAGGTTCTTTACCAGATTAGATATTTTGTCACATATAAGAAAATCCCATCCAGGGGAGTCTGCAAAAGACATCAAAAATGATATCACAAAATGTGTGTCAGCCAGAATCTGCTGCGACCGACATTGTGCAACACATCTCCTTCACATATACAGTAGTTGATCAGGTTGTTGATTGTCGAATGTTGGTTCACTCCTCTTTAAATGTTGTGCGAAGTTGCAGCCAAATATACACGTGCTGCACATTGAGCATTCCAAATGTGCATTCCAAACATGTTCAATGGGTGACATGGGATGTTCTCAGCTTCCAGGAATTGTGCACAGAAAACGCTGCAACATGAGGTGATGGTCGTGGATGCCAAAACAATGTGCCAAAGAATCTTGTCACAGTATTTCTGTTCTTTCAGAATGCCATAAAATGCACCGGTGTTTGTTGTCCATATCAACAACCGGATCAACTCTATGTGATGTGTGTTGCACCGCTTGAGGCACAAATTGGTCACACCAAAGACCTATTTTCTTCATATGAGGGTAGCAGCATCTTCTTTAATGTATCTTAGCAACACAGGTGGACAACACGAGCCACAATGGGGTTTTCCAGGCTAAGTCAACTAAATAGTGGTGTTTGCTAACTTCTAATTGAACTGAATAAACAAACAGCAGTGATGTGATGATGTTAAATCTGTTAATTCTCTCTACATTGGTTTCACAGCAAGCCGTTTCAAAGCCCAGTACAAACAGTCACCTTTGTATCCCCTTGGCTTTTGTACACGCTGTAATTTCGGCGTAAAGAGGAAGTGCTAATCCTTTCATGTTAATAGACGAAGAGAGTGGTTGCCATATTGATTCATTGAATGAACTAAACACACAACTCTGTGGCTGTGTGCTACACTCTTGACTGTGCTCCGTATGACGCCCGGCTAATTACAAGCATGACATTTCTCAAACCAATTACTGGAACGTGCATCCTTCTGATTGGTACTTCCAGCCGGCACACTTCATACTTAAGAATTAGCAGCCCATAGTAATCATTGAGTCACAGAGAGAACATTTAAGTGCAAGTATCATGTTTTTAGTTCAATAATGTGTTGTAACTCTAAAGTAATATACATTTCCCAATCAGAATTCAAGAGGCAGTGCTATCAAGAGAAATCCTCCAACAAATGGAAGAAACTGACATACTGACATAATTATCATAATGCCAATCCACTTGATGTTTTGCCTGTTTAGGTTACTTTGAATAATGAGTCAATACTAGCAATGGGACTGAACAGGAAGTCCACTCTGAATAATTATCATTTGACCCTAGATCCTGTAATTTCAGCTCATCATTGTTTAGAGAGAGAGAGAGAGAGGGAGAGAGGAGAGCATTTACACAGCCTGTGTGGCTCAGCTTCACGCTTTAGGAAATAGAGCTAGCTTGTGTCACAACTTCGTCCAGAAACAGGAATAGTGGCTAAAAGCGGAAAATGAATGTGTGGCGGAGTAATAATTGACAACAGAAAACACTGGGTTAGAATGGTGTATTAAGTACACAGCCATAGATTTGAGAACAAACACGTTTATACAACAAATGGAAGCCTGTGATTACCTCAACAAGCAACAATGCATTTTTACTCAGCAGCAATGTTTCCGTGGCTACAGCATTTGCATAAATTGTACATTTTTTAATTTAATTATTATTATTTTTTTTCTTTTTAATAAAGAATCAATACATTCCTCTTCAATCCCCAACGCTATTAAGGCTCTTGATGCTTTAACCTTTCTTAAGTGCTGCTGCTAAGGACTGCCTCATGTCATTTTTTTTGTTTCATTATTTGTTTTTTTTCATCCCCCAAGGGGGAAAATAGAATCTTTCGGGAAACACAATTTTCCACTCTTTTAAGCCATTTTCTGTTGGAATATGAACTTATTTATCACACATAAATAAAGTCAAGTGTAAATCGGGCCCATATGGATATTTCCTCACAGCAGATTGTTCAGTAGAAGTGAAAAAACGGTAGTCGTTAGCATTCTCCCTTATTAATGTATTTATTGAATGTTGAACCACTTTGCTCCTCTGCATGTCTTTGTATCTTTATTTAGTAGAAAACTATATTCAGAATTTCTTAAAGTAGCCTAGTTTTTGAATAATTACAGAAAATTTACCTTTTTACTCCAAATTGTTTACCCCCTTAACTGTTTTCAAAAATGACTATATATGGACGATTCCAGAGATGCCGCCTGTATCTGTAGTCCCAACCATATTGTAGTTTGGTACTTTTCTTTTTATGTGACACTACAATAAAACTGTGAGTTGTTTTAAGGAAAGTAAACCAGTGCTAAAGTCTTCACACTTTATCTTTCCATTTTTTATCACAAAAACGTGTATTGGTAGCACTTTACTTAACAGCACAGTTATAGCATGGTACCTAGTAAGTGTATGTCCAAACTTTCGTTTAATTGAGGGCCACATATTGAAAAGTATGGCGCAGCAGGTCACATGACTGATTAAATGCACTTATCAGCTATTTTTTGACTTGAAACTCAAATGTCTCACACTAGATATTCAGGTGATTGGGTAGAATTAATAAACATGCAATACCTTCTCTGCAAGTGGGGGCCAATTCAGCAAGAAGCCAGAGGGATAACAAAATTGGTCTGAGGGTTGCATTTAGCCCCCAGGCCTTAAAGTGGACACCGGTGATGTAACGTGTAATAACATGGTAATTATGGTAATTGGAAACAAGACCCTCACATAATGCAAAAAGCATTATCCCATGCTTTCCCAGGTTAGAATACTATTTTGATTCTATTAATGGGACTAGATGGAGTTTAAAAATGTTAGTATGTATTTTCTACCCCCTACTTGCTCGAGCCATGTCCTAATGTGTAGAGTGAGCTCAGACCTATTCACCACAACTGCCTCTAAAAGCCAGCACTGTCACTAAAAAGGTTAATTTGAGTCCAAAGTGCTGTCATGCACGAGGCTAATATAAAAACTGCAGCTACGCACATGACCTGAGGTGGCAGTAGCGAGTATAAAAACGCCAACTTCCATCTAGCCCCTTTAAAGCTTTGGTACCTGACTTTTTGTTGAGCGATGGAAGATAAAAGTAGAATCTCAATAAGTGCTACTTCGCTTTTTCAGGGATTTGTATTTGTATTTGTATTTGTATATTCAAGCACTCGTGAACAAAACCCCGAGATACTTGAGGGGGCAAAGCTCTCCATTTACCGATCGATCTAGATTTGGGTAATGACCGAAAGGACAAGATCGCGAATACAAGCGGCCGAAATGAGTTTCCTTCGCAGGGTGGCTGGGCGCACCCTTCAAGATCGGGTGAGGAGCTCAGTTACCCGAGAGGAGCTCGGAGTAGAGTCGCTGCTCCTTCATGTCGAAAGGAGCAGCTGAGGTGGCTCGGGCATCTGTTTCGGATGCCTCCTGGTCGCCTCCCGCGAGAGGTGTTCCAGGCATGTCCTAGTGGGACAAGGCCTCGTGGAAGGCCCAGGACACGGTGGTGGGACTATGTCTCCGAGCTGGCCTGGTGTCGCCTCGGGGTCCCCCCAGAACAGCTGGAGGAGGTGTGTGTGGATCGGGAAGTTTGGGCATCTCTGCTGAGACTGCTGCCCCCGCGACCCGGCCCCGGATAAAGCGGAAGAAAATGGATGGATGGATATTCAAGCAAATTATAGAAGAAATAAGGCCTCTTTTTATTCTTTTTTGAAATGTTCTTTGAGATCTCATTTTCGAGGGGGTCCATCAAATGCAATTGACAAAACAGGCACAGGCAGGTAAACATTGAACTATACAATAAACAAATTGACAGGATATATTAACATAAAACAAATTACACAACACAAGCCAACCAACACAGAGCAAACAAAGCAAACACAAGCAGTCTTGGTTCCCTGGTACAGCTCATGCACCTGCCATGACCCAGTGTCTGCCATCGGTGTATGAATGAGAGTGTGAATGGGTGAGAGGTTCCTCGCTTCAAAGGGCTTTGAGTGCCTGCTTTGAGTTGAGATCATTTACCATGAGCGGATCATACAATGCAGACTTACACAAATCGAATAAGGTTAATAATGAATGACCCTGTAAGAATCAGGTTTGTAAGCTATGCCAATGCATTCATTCATCCACTGATTTCGGTCATTGACGCTCGCAAGGTGGACTATCAAAGGTCGGGAAAGCGATTCATCAAAGTCCCACTTGGCAAGGGCTCTAATCGCACTTACATTGACTCTCTCACACACCACATACATACACTGGCAAGGTGGGTGAAGTGTCTCACCCAAGGACACAATGTCAGCATGGGCTAGACGGTGATAGATTCAAAACACATACCTTTTGGATCCATGGACAAATGCTCCAACCACTAAACTAAACAGAATGTAATAAATAGTTTACATGCAGTGTTCGGTGTTTTCTTTTTTTCTATCTTAGATTTGACCACTGCCCTTAATTAAAACATAGGAATTCTAAAGCTACATTTAATCACACACACACACACATACACATACACATAGAAGTAAAGGGCAGGATGATAGGGATGATGAAGAGGGGATTCTTGAAGCACAAATTGGAAATCCTGGATGTATCGCCTTGCAAGGAGAGCAGATGAAAGAAAGAGGGTGGCTCAGAAGATACTCCGATGCAATCTTGTTGGGAGTCGTTTCCAAAGAACTGGGAATTTACTGGGATTCAGTGGGCTTCTGGGTAAAAAAATCATCTCATCTGCAGCCAGCCAGTTTCTTTCAAAGATTCAAACTAGTTCTAGCAGTATTACACATACAGTATATTGTCCAACACTCACGCAGAGGTGGTAAAGAAAAAAAAAAAAAACTGGCAATACAAGAAGGTAATTATCAAACACAAATTGGCAACATCCCCAGATCAAAAACAAAAGACAATGCATGCTTTCCTGAAGAATAAAGTGAGTGGAGAGATCCTTGATGAGACAAAAAAAAAAAATGTACACAAATACGCCGGCATTAGAGCTTCGTTAAACTGGTGATTCGCGCTACGTTGTAAGTGAAGACAGCTTGGCAGGGGAGAGGTGACGGAGGGTGAAGTCGTGATGGTTTCTCAAATAGGGATTGATTGCAGAATTGGCAGGAGGTTTTCGAGAACAAAGATCAGGTGAGTGAAGGAACTGTTCTGCTTTTTTAGTTAGATGATAGAAAAAAATGCTGGGTAATATACAAGTGCCACGGGACAATACAGAGAACCACAGAGAAAGTACGTACATGCATAAACATACCTTTTACATATTGTTAGTCGTGTTTACTTTAGCACATTTCAATTGCTTTGTCTAAATGCCGATGCCCCATTTTGGCGTGTGTTCTCTGTATCTATTGCGCTGCCAAACTAGCTGTGAGACGGCAACATCTTTTAATTTACTGAAGACAACTGATGATACTGGATAGATTTGAACATACTTTAACCAAACAGCAAGAAGGAAGAAGATTAAAATAGATAAAATAAGAGCTGGATGTGGGTGAATTTCAACAACAAGATAGATGGCAACAAAAACTGAAATATCTCATGTACATTCAGTATTCACACCCTTTGCCATGACACTCAAAACTGAGCTCAGGAGCATCCGGGTTCCCCTCATCATCCTTGAGATGTTTCTACAACTTTTCTGGAGTCGACCTGTGGTGAATTAAACTGATTGGATTTGATGCGCTTGACCGTGAGAAACAAGAGTCTCATGGTCTGGTGAAGCCAAGACAGAACAGTTTGGTCTGAATGCCTGAGTGCCATGTCCGGAGGAAACCAGGCACCAGGCAAGCATGGTGGTGATAAGATGAATTCAGCAATGTACAATGCTCCCGAGCGCTCAGGACCTCAGACTGGGCGATGGACCATCTTCTAACAGGACAATGACCCAAAGCACACAGTCAGGAAAACGAAGGAGTGGCTTCAGGACAAGTCTGTGAATGTCCTTGGAGTGGCTCAGACAAAGCCCAGACTTGAAGCCGACTGAACATCTCTGGAAAGATCTGAAAATAGCTGTGCAGCAACACTCCCCATCCCTGCAAAGGAGAATGGCAAAAATACCCCAAATGCACGTGTGCCAAGCTTGTAGCATCATACCCAAGAACCCTTGAGGCTGTAGTTGCTGCCAAAGGCGCCTCAACAAAGCACTGAGGGTTTGAATACTTATGTGATATTTCAAGTGTTTTTTGTTTTTTTTACTTTGCCATGATGGGGTATTGTGTGCATTGCCTAAAAAAGAGAAGAATTTCATCCATTTTGGAATAAGGTTGTAACGTAACATAATGTGAAACAAGTGAAGGGCAGTGACTACTTTCCGGTTGCACTGTATGTCTGTAAACAATGTGAATTTTGCATTCAGTGACTGACCATGTGTGTAATGGATAGAAAACGACCGTGTCCATTTTTTGCGACATATCAAGCAAGCACACAGTCACAATCCTGAGCATAACTTTGTTGTCAAGTTCTGGTGAAAATGATCATCAGTGATGTATCGAGAGAGCGCGTGAATGAGGCGAGGTGCGGGATGTCACTCCTGATTATTATCTAGCTGTGGGTGTTGACATAAATAAAGGCGAACACTAATGTGCTTGAAGCGAGTTGGGAACAATTAGGCTTGGTTCTATTTTTACACAGCTCCTGACTGATCGGCGTGTCAAAGTCTTAAAGGGACATGATAAGCGCAGTGAGATCTGGTGGATTTACATACAGTAAGGTTTACATTACACCGATCACAAAAAACAACTGTAGATCTATTGAAGATAGAACTGAAACAAGGGTAAACTCAACCAACCCAGTCCAGTCGAGAATATTTCATCATCTCTACAATGGATGATTCCTGAGCCAACACAGTCGTATCATACTTTATGTTTTTCCGGTTCTAATATATCAATACGAAATTTTAAACAGAAATCAGACCTGTGCGCTCGCATATTTTTTCAGTACTCAAATGTATGGAATTATTTCGGTGGCTACTTTTTATTTGGTTTATTTGTTCGGGACAGTGCAAATAAACCAAAATGAACCAAAAATAACTTTAACTTTTGTTCTTTTGTTTGTTTTGAGAAATGTTACTGTTACATCAGTAATTATTTTGGCTGCTCTACTCACTTCTGTCTGAAGGGAATTCTGACATAGATCTACCAGGACATACAGTGGGAAGAAAAAGTAAGGAATTTCTGACTAAATTGGTCACTAAATGTGGTCTGATCTTCATCACGATCATAAGAATGAGTAAACAGTGTCTGCTTTAACTACCACCCAAACATTTACATTTGATCATATTTTTATTGTCCATAACATGTAAACGTTCACAGGAGAGCATGGAATAAGTAAGTACACCGCCTGAATCTCACTGAACTGCAGCAGTTTTGTAAAGCGGAATGGTCTAAGATTCTGATCGTTGTGAGCGTCTAATCTGCAACTACAGGAAAGCAGTTATTGCTGCAAAAGAAGGATCATCCAGCTATACAAATACAATGCAAAGGATCCCATGCTGTTGTGAATGTCTCAGGGTTTTTTTGCAAAATATCTTCATAAACAGTGAGGATAACATCAAACCCCTATCCTCACTGTGAAGTACAGTGCTGGAGAATCATGGTGTGGGTCTGTTTTGTTGCCTCAGGGCCTGGACAACGCGCTATCATCAAAAGAAAAAATAATTGACAAGTTTATCAAGATATTTTGCAGAGACATTCACAACAGCATGGAATAAGAAAGTGATCTCTTGTATTAAAGAGCTGGATGATCCTTCTTTTGCAGCAATGACTGATTTTCTGTAGTTGCAGATTAGACGCTCACAATGATCAGGATGAATCTTGGACCATTTCCTCTTTACAAAACTGCTGCAGTTCAGTGAGATTCAGGAGGTGTACTTACTTATTCCATGCTCTCCTGTGAATGTTTACATGTTATGTCCAATACAAGTATGATATAATGTAAATGTCTGGTGTATAAGTTTAAGCAGACACTGTTTAATCATTCTTATGATGTAAGAAATGTAAGAAATTCCAAACGGTGAACTTACTTTATCTTCCCACTGTAAGTTGTAACAAGTGATTTGTAGCTCTTTTACAAGAGCAGCATCTGTTCACCTATCTGAGAGGCACACTGAGATTAAAGTGCATTATGGAACTTTTTGTTGTTGGAAAAAAGAAAGCTTTTTATTAGTGCGTATTTGACCTTTTTTGTGACCCAGCGGCTGTATGAGTGGTTACCATGGTGCCTTGACTTTCCATCACAATGGCCCCTATGATGCTCCAGAATCAATTGTTTTCAGAGTTTCTGGTGAGTTTTCACTGCTGATGGACCCTCTCACAAGAAAAGATACAAAACAATTGATCCTGGAGCATGATGGAAAGTAAAGGCGCCATGCCAACCAGCCAGCCATACAGCCGCTGAGACATTAAAAGTCAAGTACGCACAAATAAGAGTTTTTTTCCTCCACATAACAAAAATGTTCCATAATGCCCTTTAGATTGAAATCCTTTGAGCTTACTTGGTTTACCCTTTGAAATGAGCACAATACATGTAAACAAAACTTTGTTCAAATGAAGAAAACAGGCAACAACTGCAATGCCGAAGCATTTCAAAGCAAATAAACATCCAGTGATGTTGCCTGCTCCGCTGTTGCGCTGTTCCTTGTTTTTTTTGTTTGCGTCCTGAACATCACATCACTAGTTTGAACAATCGCTTGTAAGTAGGATTGGACCATGCTCCTTTTCAGTGCCCACATGCTTCAGCCTGTCATTGTTCACCACTGTTCCTTCGAGGCCATATTTGATGGACACTGACCAGCGCTACACAACCACAGTATAGTTTGGACAATGGACATGTTCTTTGTCAGTTGCTGTCTGCAGAAAGTTTACCTCTAACAACACTATATATTCCTGCTACTACTACATACTCTACCTACTGTTACTGCCAGTTATTTTTAACTCCTCCAGAGATGTACTTCCACTATACAACACATTTTCACACTGTACTTAAGTGTGTGACAACAGATTTGACTGTCTTCTGACGTTTAGTTTTTCAAGCAAAATAGCCTGACAAGAATACGAGCTTGAAAACAAACTAAAATATTTTTGATAGCCGTCAGCACCGTTTGCTTAGAGTTTTTAATGGAATAAACACATTGAAGAAGTCTCTTAGCTCCAACCACGCTCTCGCCCCATGCTCGCTCGACATATGGTGAAGTTATTTCTCTGTCAGCCCACACGTTCTCGATGCTGCCTCATTTACTGGATGTGCTCCGCAGTTCCTTGCCACAGATGATGCCAAACGCTGTCGATCTTTCATCTTCTTTTATCCATAACATGACATCACTGCGCCGTGTGCCCGTCAGCGTGTTAACAAGGTCACTGGTAGAGCCGCAGGTAAACATCAGCGCAGACATGAGCGCTTTTTTGGAAGGGACACGTGTATTTTTGGAGTCTCTTCGCAGTGACAACCTCAGTCGCCTCTGTGTCTTAATCACATCCTCCTATCTAAATTTGTCAGCCAAAGTCTGGGCTTTCGGTCTTATGCAGCACAAATGAGCTCTCACGAAAAGACACTGCTTCTCCAACTCAAGTTTAGATCAGTTTCAAACTACATCTGGGTTTTGGTGACTTTTTGGAGACCGCAAAACAAAGAATTCCAACACTGAAAAGTGTGTGAAATGTAAATGTAACAGCATCTAGCCTAATGATAAATATATATTTTTCTTAGTTAAGCAATGACAAATGTTATGGAAGGTGAGTCCTTGAAGTGGAGGAGTGAAAACAGTTATGTAAGAGAGAAAGCATATTCCGAAGAAGCAATGGCTAATTATACAGTATTCAGTAAAGTTTCAGTAATTTATACTTTTCTCCCACATCTATAACTTTTTCCCCCCAAGGATTTTGTTGCTCTGCCCCAAGTTCTCTGAGATGTATTGCTGCGACCTTCCAAATATGACAAGCCTCAAAGTCAAGGCAGGACATTTTTTTTTTTTACATTTACATATTACAACTCAATGTGCCTCACAGCAACACCAAAACACACAAACACAATCCATCCATCCATTTTCTACGGCTTTATCCGGAGTCGGGTCGCGATGGCAGCAGTCTCAGCAGAGATGCCCAAACTTCCCGATCCACGCACACCTCCTCCAGCTGTTCTGGGGGGACACGGTCAAACGCTTTCTCCAGATCCACAAAACACATGAGGATGAAGGGTGTAGAGCTGGTCCAGTGTGCCACGACCAGGACAAAAACCGCATTGTTCCTCCTGGACCACTGATAATCTCCCTCGATCTGGGGCTCCACGCAAGATCTCATCCCGTGGGGTCACAATGATCATGAGAACGTTGAGCAAAAATCCCAGAACCACACGGGGGGACCTGGAATGACCTGCAGAGAGCTGGGACCAAAGTAACAAAGGTTACCATCAGTAACACACTACAACGACAGGGAATCAAATCCTGCAGTGCCAGACGTGTCCCCCTGCTTAAGCCAGTGCATGTCCAGGCCCGTCTGAAGTTTGCCAGAGAGCACATGGATGATACAGCAGAGGATTGGGAGAATGTCATGTGGTCAGATGAAACCAAAGTAGAGCTTTTTGGTATAAACTCAACTCGTCGTGTTTGGAGGAAGAAGAATACTGAGTTGCATCCCAAGAACACCATACCTACTGTGAAGCATGGGGGTGGAAACATCATGCTTTAGGGCTGTTTTACTGCTAAGGGGACAGGACGACTGATCCGTGTTAAGGAAAGAATGAATGGGGCCATGTATCGTGAGATTTTGAGCCAAAACCTCCTTCCATCAGTGAGAGCTTTGAAGATGAAACGTGGCTGGGTCTTCCAGCATGACAATGATCCCAAACACACCGCCCGGGCAACGAAGGACTGGCTCCGTAAGAAGCATTTGAAAGTCCTGGAGTGGCCTAGCCAGTCTCCAGACCTCAACCCCATAGAAAATCTGTGGAGGGAGTTGAAAGTCCGTGTTGCTCGGCGACAGCCCCAAAACATCACTGCTCTCGAGAAGGTCTGCATGGAGGAATGGGCCAAAATACCAGCTACTGTGTGTGCAAACCTGGTACAGACCTATAGTAATCGTTTGACCTCTGTTATTGTATATATATTACAAAGTATTGAGTTGAATTTTTGTTATTGACCAAATACTTATTTTCCACCATAATTTACAAATAAATTCTTTAAAAATCCTACAATGTGAATTCCTGGATTTTGTGAGAGACAGAATGTGAAAACATTCTGTCTCTCACAGTTGAAGTGTACCTATGATGAAAATTACAGACCTCTGTCATTATTTTAAGTGGGAGAACTTGCACAATTGGTGACTGACTAAATACTTTTTTGCCCCACTGTATATACTGTACACATATATATCTGTATTTATTAAAATTAGTTAAATTTGAATAAATTTAGTTAAATTAGTTCATTAGTTAAATTTGAATACATATTCAAATAAGTTAAAATAGGTTAAATTGCCATAGGCAGCAGAAAATAAGTACGTTTTCAACATGGACTTCAACATAGTCTGAGTTGAGGCCTGTCTCACATCAGCGTGGAGGCTGTTCCAGACCTTTGCTGCGTGAAACTGAAACGCAGCCTCAACGTGTTTAGTGATGACTCTTGGAATCACCAGGAGACCCCTCCCTGAGGTTCTCAAGGCCTGAGGTGGTTCATACGTCTGTAACAGGTCCGCTTTATATTTTGGTGCCTGACAATGATGAGGAGACTTCTACACCAGCAGAGCTTCTTTAAAGTCTGTTCTCTGAGTGACAGGAAGCCAGTGTAGAGACTGGAGCGATGGACTAATATGGTCGTATTTTGTTTAGAGAGGCCAGTGAGCAGGGCGTATAGACAATAGTCTCACTGACTGGAGACAAATGCATGAATTAGTCTCTCCAAGTCCGGTTTAGACTACAAGGAGTAGTTTTTACTACTCCAGCAAAAAAGTAGGAAGTAGCCCTGGTACTGTGCAGTACTTTTCAAGTATCTCCCAGTATGTTTCTCAGCATTATGACATTAAGAGATAAGATAAACCTTTATTGATCTCACAAAGGAGAAATTGACTTGTTACAGTAGGCATTCAAGAAGATCACTCAGAGTTAATAAAGTGCAGCTGATACAGAGATTATTGCACATGTTACTTTACAGTCTTATTGTACAGTCTGACAGCAGTGGGGATGAAGGCTTTGCGGTAGCGCTCCGTCCTGCACTGAGGGTGTCTCAGTCTGCCACTGAGAGAGCTGCTCAGCTCTTCTACAGTCCCGTGCAGTGGGTGGGAGGTGTTGTCCATGATGGAGGTGAGCTTGGCTAACACCCTCCTGTCACTCACCTCCTCCCACAGAGTCCAGGGGGCAGCCCAGGACGGAGCTGGCCCTCCTGACCAGCTTGTTCAGTCTGTTCTTGTCCCGCTCTGTGTCATTAATCCACATACTTTTTGTGAAGCTTTTACCCTGCATTAATTCAAATTTCTGAATGTTTCGGTGAATGCGAACAACAAAAATAAATAAATAATACAACCAAACTTTTTTTTATTTTACTGTGGACGCAGGACAAACAGAATTTCCAACTTCAGTCCTTAAAGTATGTTGAGTGCTTTTTCAAAAGTGTCTTTTTTTTTTCTTATCCTTTGGAGCACAGAAGACACACAGCTTCCCTGGTTCCTCTTTTACCCAGGATGAAAATACCACTGGTTTTGTTGACTCCACATCCCGGCACAGGACCTGTCATAAAATGGGTCATCTTACTGTCCACTGCAGTCTAGGCACATCCACTGTTCTTTCTCCATAGATTTAAAATTGGCCCGTATGGGGAGTTTTACATTCATTACTGCTCTGTAGGCAGGATTTGGGGAGCTGTAAGGCCTCCCATGTGCATAGTGAACAGTCTCAAAGCTATTGCAGTGTTTACTATCCCCCAGTGAAAGCTGTGCCGGCAGAGTGGTGCATTAGATGGATGGTCCTTTCCCATTGGTGAATGCTATATTTCCCTGTTGTTTGCCACTAGCAGCGCGCCCTGATCTCGCTGTAATTTGCCGGCTGTAGATGGGTGGAGTTTTGCAAGTCTAATTTGTGCCCTTGAATTGAATTACAAAAAAAAAAAAAAAAAGTAGCCACAGCCATATGGAGGATTTGCATCTGAATCATTTCATCTTTTAATCTCAGAGGTCATTCATCTTGTGCGGCGCACCAATGTGCCTCAAAAATAAGAAAGAATGAGGACATTTAGCAGTGTAAAAACCAAAACACTGAAACATTCTCCCCCCGAAATCATTTGGTGAGCTTTATATATACTCTAGATATGATGCCTCATTTTTTATCATTAAGGAAAGCAGTGTCATTAAATGAGAGCGACATGATATCTACTTTAAAGACACCCTCAGTTTGTGAAAACCAGTGTGCACAATCAACAACACCGCACAACAGCCGCGGCCCTGTGTTCTGTGTATTCAAATCCTCTGCCCGGTCGTCTCTGAACTGTTAGAACCACAGCCTAATCAGCACTGTCAGGGCTATGTGTCTTTTAGTCTGGTTTTCAAAGCTTAAATGTGACGCTTTGACAGAGACATTTCAGAAATTCCACCGCTGTGATCCAATTTCACTGATTTCCAGGGAGAATGTTTCTTTTTTATGTAGTGGGCTTTTGTGAGGCAGACCTATGTGAAATATACGCAGCTGGTACAAGCCAACAATTTTCATGTGGCATGTGGAAGAATTTTTTTCATGGTAAAGATAAACAAACATCAGACGGAGCACAAATGGTTTGAAAGAAGTTAAAGAATCAGCTAGCATGTAGGGCAGGGGTGTCCAGACTTTTTCACTCAGGGCCACATCCAGAAAAATATACAAACAACTGGGCCGCACGCAGTAGAGGTCAGATACACAGTATAACTTCACCTCTATTGTATTAAAGTTAGCAAATTGAATATGCTTAAAGTAAAAAAAAAAACAGCCTTCATCACAGCTTTCTATTAAAGGAATTTTCATTAATATATATATATTAAATTAAAGCAAAAAAACAAACAAACTCAATTATATTTTTACAATTTGCAGCAGGCCAATTAAAAGTGGGCCGCGGGCTGCAGTTCGCCCACAGGCCGTAGTTTGGACACCCCTGATTTATGGCATCTACAGAATAGATGCACATTTTAACCACTGGTGCTGGTTTGATGACTATACCTTCTAATCATACAACTAGACAGCTTTAGTTTTTAGACACTACTTTTAAACACATCATTCTCTCTTATACAATTTATTTTATTTCACGGGGCTTTGGATGCTGGGTCTTAATCTCACACTTAACGGCCAGCAGACACCCTGAAAAAGGCTGTCTGTAGGTCAAGCATATTTAGTATGGATTGTCCGGCCACAAAGCTTGCGATTCTAATTGTATTGTCGCTCATTAGTTTTAAACATCCACGTAATCTAGCTTAAAGCATAGCACCAGTCTATATCACACTACAATGACGATGAAACCTTCTGTTGGTCTGTAAATGCAGTAAATTAGAATAACTGCCTTGTATAAAATTGCTCTCTCAAAATGGCTGTAGTGAATGTCTTGAAATAGGCCTCTGTCTCTTTAAGAACCCCCTGACCCTTTCCGACACGCCCCCTCCACACGCTGTCTGTGGCATCAGTGGGGAGGGGGTTCTGCTGAGGAGCAGTGGTTGGTTACTTGGCTGGTGACGAAAGCTCGGCGGCGTCTCCAGGAGGTGGGGGCGTTCCTAGGACGACTCAGGCAAACCTATCCCTAAAATGGCCGCCATCAGAGTTTTTACAGATTACTCAAAAAAACGTGAATGTGCCAAGGCAACACTTCAGGCATGGTTTTAATGAGGGAATGACATAATAACATGATGTACAGTCGATTTGGCATAATCATAGGGCCTCATTTCCTAGTTTTGATTTCTGGAGATATTTATATATATATTTTTAATTCATACAGTCCTTATATTTGAAGAGTTTAGCGGTGCTTGGCTAGTGCTAGGCTAGCGCATGTCTATGGTAACAATTAGCCTGCATTACAAACTTCTTCAGAATCATTGGCTAGTCCAAATGTTTATATCTGATTTGTAGAAAGCTAGCGTAGTGTAGTAATGCCGGCCGCAGGTTAACAAACTACTGTAGATCCGGTAACCTAGCGGATCACTCCGCCGCTACATAGCTTACAACCAGGAAGCTGATGCTGCTCAAATATAAGTTCTTTTAAATGTAAAATGGTTATAGTTTAAAAATTATTCAGTCAACATAGACATTTATATCTGTAGTCTGGTGTTATAAGTGATTTCCCTTAGGTGCACAGTGCTTGGATCAGACTGTTTTTAATGCAGGCTACGAGTTACCATAGACATGCACTAGCCCAGCACTAGCCTGGCGCCACTAAACTATTCAAATATAAGGACTGCATGAATTAAAAATGTACAGTAAATATATCTCCAGAAATCTACAATACTCTGGATAACTGGAAATGGGGCCCTATGTCAAAAATCCTGAAATATCCCTTTAAGGACTGAGGCTGTGTGACTGCAACTCAATCCTTCTGCGTCTGGGTTCATGACTTTTTCTCAATTCCCCCACACCTTCCCTCCAGTCGACAAGCGGGCGCCCCTTCCCTGCCCAAGAAAAAAATCCTTAACCTCGAGTACTGTGTATTTCTCATGTCTTGATGCTTTTATACACTTTATATATTTTAAATGCCTTAACTTTAACCTGATTGTAGTTTTGCGTATCTTCTTCTGTACGGCGCACTGAGTTGCCTTGTCTGCGAAACGTGCGGTATAAATAAAGTCGCCTTGTCTAAATGTAGGCCCACAATGAAATAGAAAATGGTCAAATATTCATCCATGTAACCGCAACAGACTTTGAAGTGACTTTCCTTAGTCGCATCTAAGATAACTTATCACAAAAATGTAATTTGATCTTTTTTCCATTGTGTAGAGCTTCAACACAATAACGAGACCAACACTGCTGTATCAAACCACTGTAATCACCTGACACATATATTTCCTTGTTGGCGTATGCTATATTATCCGAATAATGGGGAGAATAAATCCTAAACCTGTTGTGAGGCCTAATCTCTAAATTATTCATTAAATGCCATATAAATAATACAGTGCATGCCAGTCTCTTATAAGCTGTTGTTTATTTATTTAACACATTGTCATTGTTTCTGGGGGGAATTGTTTTAAATATTAATGAGAATTAGGCGTATATTGTGGGCTTAGGTTTTACAGGTAAATCCGTTCTAATCTACGCTGCTCTGTCGCTTTCTCCTCTCCTTTGTACCTGCTTGGCTACTTTAATAAATATATGCTAATAATGTATTGTGTTTTCCCTACATTGGATTATGCGCACTGGAAGGCGTCCCGCGCTCATTAGCCGCTCCAGATAAATCTCAGGCGCTGTGTTTTGGTATTAATGTGATTCGCTTTATCTCGCATGAAAGCTGAGGAATTGGCCTCATCATAAAGACTTCCACCAAAGAGTGTTTTTCTAATGACTTTCAGGGAGATAAGTGTCTGTGTGCAAAAACGAGCTGTAATTATCATATATGACTCAATTGCTGCAGATGCCGGGGTCAGAATCGCTGTCTGGTCCAAATAGGCCAAAAGATCATCAACTTAATGCACGAGCGCAATTAGACGTACAATAACGCGAAAAATAACGGCGTGCTATGAAAGTGTCAGAAGTCCGTGAGGATTTCCAGCAAACAAGGTCAGGGCGAACACACAGCCCGCCGCCCGTGCCAGGAACCTCTGACAGCTCCGATCCGTTAGTTCCTCGAGAATCACAGCCCACAGCGAAGAGGGAAGGGTTGACCTATATTTGCCCCATCACAGTCGTTATCTCATTCAGTGTCGTTTCCTCTTCGGTTGGCACTGCCTCCACCTTCGCCTATCCTCTGCGTCATCTTGAACAAACTCTCACACCCTCTTTCATTGCACTCACAAATCTCGCCGTCTTTGGTCTTCCTCTAGGCAGATCCGAACCTTTCTCTATTTACCACTTATAATCCACAAACCAGAAGGAGGTTGTTTTGTTCTTTGGCCAGGCACTTCACCGTCCTGCCCCGACTGTTGTGAGTAGGGCTCTGAGTAGTTCATTATTTTTCTGATAACGGTAACGATACTTGGTTTTCGATTGCGATGCCTGAATGATACTCTTTTCAAAACCTATACTAAACTATTTGCCATATAGAACAGAACAATAATGTTAATGTTTTCCTTTCCATTTCTTTTGCATTTGTATCATTTATTTGAGGCAAAACAACCAAGAAACTTCCTTTAACGGCAAAACGGCAGAAAAAACACTTTCAAATGTTTTTGTCCAAATTTTCCCCAAATCTTAAATTTTCCCCCAATTTATCTTCTTTTTTTTTTTTTTTTCCTTTTGCCCAAATTCACCACAGTTTTTCCACTTGTTTTTCCCAATTTTTCCCACTTGTTGTTTTCAACTTTTTTTCTTTTACAGTAAATGTTGATAACCAAACAAACTATTAAGACTTTATATTTCTTTTCGGTACCTGTTTTTGTTTTGTCTTTAATTTTTTTCAAAAAAGAAATCAATTTCATTTCATCTGGGCTGAAAAAAAAAGTAAAAATCAATGCTTTAAAAAGTAAATGTATGGTGATAGGCTCAGTGACATCGATCAAAAGCCAAATTATTGGGAGTCACTGTTGATTCAACCTTATCTTGGTCTCCACATATTAAAAACACGGCAGCAAAAATGAGTAGACCATCTCTAATATAAGTTGTGCATATTTTTTAACTATTCCACTATTTCAAGTATTCTGTTAAAGTGCTTCTAAAAAGGACGTTGTAAAACTACAGTTAATCCAGAACAGAGCAGCTCGTGTAGCACTTCGATGCCCATTCAGGACCAGTGTTAGTGCCATAGGCTGTCCTGGTTTAAAGTAGAGGAAAGAGTGGCCTGTAGTCTTACATTGTTCTGCAAAAATGTTTACACTCATCAAAAACCCTTAGGTCTGTTCTCCCAACTAAAGCCGACCAGAGAAAGGCACAGTTTCAATACTCGACAGGTGTCATTTTACACCTCCACAGCCGAGGACAAATGCTCTGAAGAGAACTGTTCTGTACGGAGCGATGGTTCTGTGGAATAAGCTCCCTCAGTCTCTAACTTCATTGGAGTTCAAATGTTGTTTTAAAAGAATAATAAAAAAAACAAAAAAACATGTCCTAAATCATGGGATATAATGTAGAAATGATTTAGTTTAGGCGTATTGAATTGCATTAACATGTCCTTGTGGTGCTCAGGAAGGGAATTGTTATTTGATGTATTTGTATATGTATTGATGAACTGATGTAATATTTTAAATGTAGCATTTTCAAGGCCCCCAGGAAGAATGGTCTTTACACATTTTTTCAATACCAGTAGAACCTAAACCTTTTTTTTTTCTCGATACCAGACTGGTACCGCTATACCCAGCCCTAGTTGTTCTGAGTAATGGGTGAAAAGTTCCTTAAAGTTCATGTGCTAAATGTGCTTTATAAATAAATTTGATTTGATTTGATATGAGGCTGAGTGAAGTGTTTGTTGCAACACTTGACAAAACCAAAACCATGTCACTGTTTTTGTCCGTTCAGACTCCTTAAAATCCATTTTGATAAGACACAGCCAATGGTCTGATTCTTTTTTCACAAATTGCCTCTTTTATAGTACATCCGAGAGCCACGTCAATTTCGACAAGGAACACATTTTCTTAAAGGGCCATTAATGCAACTTAAAAGATGGAAAAGTACTTTGTCAATCTGCAATTGTCAAATATTCAACATTATAATGGGCATAATTGGCACAGCTTAGCATAGAGCTGTGAGAAACCAGAGGAGAATTTGTAGCTGTAAAGCAAGTGGAAAGTTGGTGATAGTGAAGAGGATATTTTTCACGGAGGCAGATGGTTCACAACCTCTGAAATCCTACCTTGTGAATATAAATACGATTGGTTCGCATCCTAATGTTTTAAATTAAAACAGTGCCATCTGAGAAAGCAACATTTCTGAGCCAAGAAAAGCTTTTAGTGGATTCCAAACGTTTCATCATTATATCTGGCTGCTGATGCACACAATCTAATAGTCTGATGATGAATAATGTGTTAAAGTGTAGCCCAAACGCATTACTCCTCCTCATGCCACCTCGCATTAGGAATATTTTACATTTCCATCCCTGTTTGAAGGAAATGGTTTGGGTAATGATTTTGTGTGATGGATCTTTTTAAACAGGCGGGTTCATTGATGGATATATTTTGCTGGAGACGACACATGGCATGCTGTCATCTTTAACCTCCGCGTGGGCTGATTACAAACTGTTGACTTCACTTGATGGGATTTAGGAGTGTGCATGCCAAAGTAATGAATGCTTTCCAAAATGATTGAAAAGAAAACAGGATAACATTTTTACAATGTAGTGTTTGGGGAGGGGGGGGAGAGTTAGTCTCTCTCACCAGTCAGGCAAAAACATTTTCACCACCTGCATTTTTTTGGGGGTCGATACAGATATATGTTACTAAGAATGCATGGGATGCAAAAATGAAATAAAACAGCACTGCTGCTGAGCATTTGTGCTTAGAAATACACGCCCGTTCATACATACATCAGTGTTGTTGTTTTTTTACTGAGGGGGTGGACCACACCATATCTTTAATGCTTACCTCATTAAGACAGAAGGGCTTGCTGCTCAGTGGGGTGAGAGAATACATTACATTACATTCTAAAACAACAGACCAATTAAAGAAGATGTTCAAGAAGGTAAACTTGGAATTATTAATTGTATATGGGAATACAAAAAATGTTATTTGAGGACAGATTGCCGTCGCTTGGTCATCCATCTTGTTTTGTTGTCATTTTTACATCATCTCTTCATCATGCTCCCTTTTCACCCCTGTAACAATCATAAAAATGTAAAATATAGATGTTCAAATAAACAATTAAACTTAAACATGGATGAATAAATCAATAATAATAATAATAACAATAATAATAATAATAGCATGTATTGCGCTTTCTCAAAGTACTTCACTGTAGTCATTATTCATTCACTCCATACTCAGTGATGATAAGCTACTGTTGTAGCCACAGCTGCCCTGGGGTAGACTTACGGAAGCGAGGCAACCAGTCTGTGTCTGTCCGTCCGTCCGTCCGTCCGTCCGTCCTCCCTCACTCACTCACTCACTCACTCACTCACTCACTCACTCACTCACTCACTCATTCACCCAGGCTTACTGGTGTTCCCAAACGGTCTCGCATCCAAGTACCAGGCCCTTCCCTGGTTAGCTCCTGAGATCTGACGGGATTGGGCAGAGCAAAGGCGGTATTCATGACTGAAATGATAAATGAAAGGCTTTAAAGTTAAATTTGAATTGAACACTGTATTCTGGTGACTCTATGTTGGCGCTTATGTGTGTCATTTCCCTTGTTTGTTACCATGAGATAAACTAGATTGAACTTGTTTGATAACCCGTCTAATATAATACCTCAGCCCTGAAGAGAGCAACCACTAGCCAATCAGATTGTATTGGTGTCCAATGCCCCTGATTCACAGAGACTGGAAGCAACATGGGCAATGCCTTGCCCAACAACATAACAAGGAACCCATAACAACCATACTGTTGTGCCTGATCAATCAATAATGTAGTCCTATACGGATCGTGTCTGTCTGCATGTCTCTCTAGTCTCTATAGGAGCTTATAGCCCAAGCCCAAACTTTCTCTGTGTCCACAGGAACAAATGGACTGAAAGTTTAGCCGAAAACAAATTTAAATGACAAGTTACTCTTAGCAAAAGGTCACTATCGTTTGGAGTCACAGCGGCATGAAGAAGAGACGGTGCAATTTTCCTTGGTAAACTTTTATCGCCCATTACGTTTAGCGGAGACAGCAGGAAGCTAATTTATAATATTGTGCGAGCTGCCAAGAGGAGGCTGAGTCGCTCTAACAGTAACAGGTGCGCGCTTGGATGTGTTGAGCCTGGAAACAGCTTGTGTTCATTTCCTACCGCAGCAGATGGAGAGTGGCTTTCTGCAAGTGTGCCGGGTCATATGCAGCCATGATTATAGCACAGCTGACAGCGAGGAGCTCAGGACCACCGAAACCTGTTCCCAAGACCGTTTTAGATCCTGCGTGAGGATTCGAAAATCTGGTCACTATAGCTGCAGTCTCTCAAATGCTCCTCGCTGCAGATGGAAAAACTTGCATCATTATTTTTTTTCGGTTTAGGGCCCGACGCATTCCCTGCAACTCGCATTATAATGAGCCATTTGAATGCAGATGGCGATCAAAGCTGTCTGCTGGAGTAAACAAAATAAAGACTGCTCACTGAATAATGATTATTAGTTATAGGCTGTGGACCAGTGAGTGTTTGATAGTGGACAGACGGGAAAGATAGTTGATAATGGAGGAATGCTTGATGTTTTCATAGAAGCAACAGCTGTGGAAACGGTGTCAGCATATTAACACCTGGTGTGGGTGGGAGGGGCACAGAATCAAGGGCGCAGAGGATCTGTACTAGTTAAGCAGTACTGAATAGATAAGTCTTATCTTTAAACTGTGCACGTCCTTCCTTCAAACATGGTATAAGAAATCTCAGAGTTGACCAATTCAGTTTGTTCAGATACTCTACCTAAACTCTCAAAAGAACAATAACACAAATATTCTTCATGCACTGTCCAAGAGGCATTGGGCTAATAAGCTGTATTTAGGTTGAAACGGAGGTTCCGCATGACTTTTTTTTTGTCGGCTACTTTGGCCGGCTGGGTTGTAAAATGTCGGCCATTCACAAGAATTACCAGCCATTAAAATATATATATATAATAAATGTGGATGTGGCTTATTATCAATAACAATCTACATTTAAGCCGAGCGCTACATGAGTGCTTTAGTGCACATGTGTCAAACAAAAGGCCCGCGGGCCCATTCCTGTGTGGAGTGATGAAATTTTAAATAATAATCAGAATGCTCAGTCCAGCCACTAGGGGGCAGTTTAAAGTTAAAAAAGGAAAGAATTCCACACGTGTCCAGCAGAGGGATCAGATCAGGATATAAACAGCATATTACAGCCATGTGGTAAATGGTCAGTCTGTCCCAGGGCGGCTGTGGCTACAATAGTAACCTTCCACCATCGAGTGTGGACTGAATGAATAATAATAGTACATTTATTAGACCACAGTCCATTACAATATATGCGGCCGGGGTGCCTGAATTTCGGCCCACGACCCAAAACGAGTTCGACAGCCCTGCTTTAGTGGGTCCGAAACACGGCTATTTCTAATGAAAGAACGACGTGAGAAAAACAGCTCAAATCTGAAAATAAAGTTGTGCGCGTGGAGACGATGGAGAGTGGCAGGTGCCACGCGGATGTACCCCACTCATCTGCACTTTAACTCAGACAGAAGATATGTTTGACCCTAACGCTGACTTTGTCCAGATCTGACCACATCAGCTGCACAGCGAGGGTTGGGCTGTAGGATGCCCTGTGCACTTTAATGTGGCTTCAGGTGTAAAATTAGCGACGTCTCTCACTGCTGAAATATTATGGAGGGACAAATCGGCAATGCTAATGTCATCAAAAGTCAGTCTCGAGCGATTCATCAAGAGAAGAGCGGCTCCGAACACCGGTAACTAAGCCGAGGTGTCTGTGCAGACTGGCCGAGGGAAGCGCCTCTAAACCCGGTCACTCTCAGGTAGAACACACGGAGTTTAAAGAATATCCTAATCAAATGTATTAGCTGTTCTTAACGCACTTTTATAAAAGTAAATGTACCTGTAGTTTGCTGTTCGAAACTTTTTTTATAGAAATATTGAACCTTTTTTAATATTTACGCCTGCCTCGAAAACACTTTATGTTAGTCACTGACTTAGGTCAACTGTGTTTATTATATTTTTCTTTATTTGCTCCATTTTTTTTTTTTTACTGTTTACCAATTTGGCCAACGGAAATCATTCTTACCGTCCATTTGCTTTTGGTTTTACAGCCAGCTAAGAGAAACCCTGGGTTGGAATACAAATTCTTCTCATAGAGGGTGTGGCTTAAAAACAAAATGTATATGTTACAGTTTGGAGTTTAGCTGCAAATGAGCAGCACAGCACTCTCATCTTTATGGGATTATTGCCTTTTGGTTAATCTCAGAACCTTGTTTAAAGAGGTAACAAACTTGAAAATGGAAGTGTTTTAAAAAGAATTCTTTATCCATGAGATATAGGACTGTCTTCTGCATGGCACAACAACAGCATTGCTCAAACAAAGTTGCATACAAACACCGGCGTACCAGTGCTACCGCCGGTAGCCTGAGGACGTCGTTTAAAGAAAAAGGGGCTTGGGTGAGGCGCTGTGTGCTCAACAACACTGACTACAACGTGCGCTCGCTGCGTCCTCGTTCGTAGGTTAAGGGTAAGGTATAGTTTATTGTCCTGTCCTCTGCATTCGACCCATCCTTTGATTCCGTTGGGACAACCCGTAAGAAGCAATGGGCGACCGCAGCTCCTTGTGCAGGACCCATCTACAGATGTGGAGCCAGGCTGATGGTCAGTATCACCTGGCTGGAGGATATGCAGACAATGCAGACAAGGGGAGAACATGCAAACTCCACACAGAAAGGCCCCGTCTGGGCATCGAACCTAGTACCTTCTAGCTGTGAAGCAGCGCTGCGTCACCGTGCCGCCTTGGACACACTACAAACCATTTCTCCCACAGTGAGTTAAAAACTGCCCTTCTCCTGATGTATCGATATATCTTGTGCCAGTAGGCCTACACAGACTGCTCTCTGCAGAATTGTGTGCGGGGGTGAGTATGTGTTGAGAATATTTTTTTCATATCTTCAGTTGCAGCAGCGTTGAGGCATACGTTTTATTTTCGTTTGATGCCGTGGCACCCACCACATTTATATACCATGGGCACCACCGATGCCTTCACCCTCCAGGCCTTCTCTGGAGGGTGTATGTATAAACATACATTTATATATAAATAATATATAAACTATTATTATTTATGATTATTACACAGTGACAGGGATTTGGTTTGATAATCATCGAATTACGCTGCCTTCAAATGGTCTTCATGTAAAACAATATGGAAGAAGCGATGCGGTGTAGTCGAACATGTAAAGTTATCAAATCAAATGTATTTATATAGCACATTTAAAAATATACCTGAAGTTGACCAAAGTGCATAGGTCTATAGTACAATAATATAAAACAATACACAATATACAGGCAGCAAAGCACAGCTCAGAGTTTGGCCATGGCATGTGCAAGACAGTGTTAAAAGCTTTGGAGTAGAAATGTGTCTTAAGCAGAACTGGTCAAGTGTCTGGTCAGCTCTTATGTGGAGAGGCAGTTCATTCCACAGTTTGGGAGCTGCAATAGAGAAAGCCCTGTCCGCATTGGTCACACGCTTTGAGCGAGGAACCTCCAGCAGCAGCTGACAGAAGATCTCAGAGCTCTATTAGGGGTGTACAAGAAGCTCAGACAAACACTCAGGAGCAGTGCCATGGAGACTTTTAAAGACAAAAAGTAAAACCTTAAAGATGGGGTATTATGCTTTTTTCAATCACATAGCACCAGTCTATAGCACACTACAATGATGATGAAACGTTCTGTTGGTCTGTAAATGCAGTAAATTAAAATAACTGCCTTGTATAAAATTGCTCTCTCAAAATGGCTGTAGTGAATGTCTTGAAATAGGCCTCTGTCTCTTTAAGAACCTCTGACCCTGACCGCTGTCTGATGCCACAGACAGCGTGTGGAGGGGGTTCTGCTGAGGAGCAATGATTGGTTACTCGGATGGTGACGAAAGCTCGGAGGCGTCTCCAGGAGGTGGGGGCGTTCCTAGGAGGACTCAGGCAAACCTATCCCTAAAATGGCCGCCATCAGAGTTTTTACAGATGACTCAAAAATATGTGAATGTGCCAAGGCAACACTTCAGGCATGGTTTTAATGAGGGAATGACATAATAACATGATGTAAAGCTTGAAAAAGTCGATTTTGCATAATACCCTCCCTTTAAAACTTATACAGGAAGCCAATGAAGAGCAGTTAACACAGGGGTGATATTTTTGGTCCCTGTAAGGATACGGGCAGCTGCGTTTTGTACCCCCTTCATTTGCATTAAGTTTGCTGTTTATTTTTGCATTTACGTAAACCTCCTCCTTTTAACCTTATTAAAAAGTATATTATTTTTTAAACTTGTCTTAACTTATCGAATCCAAATAACTCCAAATCTGTGACACTTTCATTACAAACTAAATTATTACCAGAATATTACAGGAGGAATAGTTGATCTACCTAAGAAAGGACGCCCTATGCTACAATGTCTAGGGTATGAAATGATTATTAAGCCCATTATGCTTTATATACAAGTAGTCCTCACTCTTACATTTTATTGAATGATGTTCAGAACCTATTTTAAGAATTAACTAAGAATTCCACTAATGGTTACATAGCTATTGCAAAAGGGTCAATTAAAGAACATTTGATGGTCTTTCTTTCATTCCTTCATTCAGTGCTTCATTACGGGCATAATATACAGTCTATATCACAAATACAATTCAATAAAGGACAGAGACAATAGAGTAAAAAAGCTTTAAGGCTCAAACGCTAATGAGTCCATAAAATAGAAAAGTATCGCTTATCGTTTGTCAATGTCGCAATAATGCTGCACATGCACCTGTACGTGAGGACGCGCAGTACTGCACGACAGTCGACAGTTAGCTCACCTGCATTTACAAACATTCTCCACAGCCTTATAATGATACATCTTCCCTTGTTGAATTTACATATTGATACACAGTTTAAGGCCATTTTTGCCCCAAGGCAAGCTATGGGCACACACAATGTTATACTTCTGTTAGAAAGTAATGGGATTGATTCTTATTTGTCAAATACAAATACCCTCTGTTCACAGCTGTTAAGAAGAATTTAGGCACAAGCACAAAACCCCACCTTTTGGCCTGTTCTGCTACTAAATTTTAGTACACTGTGACTTGTTTGTAAGAGTTCTAAAGCACTGTTTAAAAGCATGAGAAATCAGTCTTTTGAAGTCTGCACAGTACTTTGCATATAGGCATGGGTGGCTAGCACTGTTGCCTCAGAGTAAAAGGATCCCAGTTCCACATTAACCCTGTGTATGTGTGGATTTCCCCCATAATAACATGGTCATGGTTCAGGCTTAACTCAACTGTACTGGCCAAACGGAAATCAAGATCAGCCCCACACTGCAGTTGAAAAGTTGCCATGCAGGTGTACTAAAGCAGTGGTTCAAATGAGAAAATAACACATTTCTCTATAGTGACACTAAAATCATAACCTTAACAAAACTAGAAACCGACCACAGGAATTTTGTCAGCCAATAATGTATTTCCACTTGACCTGAAACTGGAAAATCTCCATTTTTGTTATTCATCGGTCAGAAAAATGGCCTTTGTCTTCACATTTGTCATCCATAGATGGCGCTGTTGCCAGTAATCCTATTTAGCCTTTCCGCTTTATGTTTCATGGCATGTTGGCTTTTCATTTAGAGAAGGTCAGTCTTTAGCCCGCTGTAATCAGGAGAAAATGGCCATGGGTGCGCCTCTGAGATAGTGAGCCAAACAGTCCATTTATATGAGCGTCAACACAAGCATTACCAGAAATAATTTAACATTCAGGCTAATGTTCTGCTTGAGCGAAAGGGCACAAAGGTTTGCCATCGCCACCTGATTGGTATGCATAAACTCCGATATGAAGCAGCCTGTATCCTCTTCTTCACCTCACCACTAATTGTTTGCTACAATCGGCACTGTGCCCTTCACTAACATCTTTTAAACATAATGTATTAAGCTAACTTCTCCTACACCTGTCATTGGAACCACATTTTGCTTTAATAAGTGAAAGTGTCTCATCTGAAAACTCATAAATTATGTTGGAACGTTGAAAAAGGAAGAAAAATGGTCAAGGTGAACGAACTCTTATACTTTTATTATGCTGAGAAGTTTGTGTTGCTTTGCTTAGCGGGACATTGTCAACACAAATGAATGAACCTTTGCCCGATATATGTACTTAACATTTTTCGTAGATGAAAATGTGAAAAGCAATTTGTAAAAAAAATAAAAAAGTTTACCATGTTTTTTAATTAAAAATTGAAATAAAGGGAAGGTCACTCGAAAACACTTGAGATGAGCTTGTAAATTGTTCATATGAAGTGATATGTACGTGGTTGGACGTATTTGTACTGTAACTAGTATACAGTTGGACCTATACATTTTGAAAGCCTTTTCACTACTTAAAGGGGCGGTGTTATGCAAAATCGACTTTTTCAAGCTTTACATCATGTTATCATGTCATTCCCTCATTACAAACATGCCTGAAGTGTTGCCTTGGCACATTCACGTATTTTTGAGTAATCTGTAAAAACTCTGATGGCAGCCATTTTAGGGATAGCTTTGCCTGAGTCCTCCTAGGAACGCCCCCACCTCCCGGAGACGCCTCCGAGCTTTTGTCACCAGCCGAGTAACCAACCACTGCTCCTCAGCAGAACCCCCTCCCCACTGATGCCACAGACAGCGTGTGGAGGGGGCGTGTCGGAAAGGGTCAGAGGTTCTTAAAGAGACAGAGGCCTATTTCAAGATTTTCCCTATAGCCATTTTGAGAGGGCAATTTCATACAAGGCAGTTATTTTAATTTACTGCATTTACAGACCAACAGAAGGTTTGGTCATCATGGTAGTGTGCAATAGACTGGTGCTATGTGATTGAAAAAAGCATAATACCCCCTCTTTAAGGCAGAATTAAGTAACTCGTGCCCCTAGAGGCCACAAGCGCCACTGCAGGTGTCGTAGCATGTTGCGTTTTTTTTTTACTCATTAATTGTCTGTGAGAGTAAATACTACACTGACAGAAAAGACAAAGGATAGGAGAGGGATATTGTACATTGTGCCACAACTCAATGATGCAATGGAGATAATTTTTTTCACTCAAACTTAGCTGTAAATACTGCTAAAGTGGCGCTAGCCAACAGTTAGCTTTGCCCGTTAGCATCTTTGTGGCTGTATTAGTGTGTATTGGGGCCTCCGACCTTTTTGCCTTGTCTCGGCACTTCCGTTGTATTGAACTTGCTTGTTCATTTAAACGGAGAATGAGGGAAAATGTTCACCGCTCAAATCTGATGTTTAGTAGATTGATTTGCGTAAAATGTCCAATGTTCATTCGCACCAACAGGTCAACATTGGATCGTTTCTCTGCACGGCCTAAAATCAGCTTTGTTTTCGCGTAGTAACCGATTTTATCTGGACTTCTCCAGTCCCATGTTAACTGATGTCTTAAGGCGGAGTCACCTCCCGGCCATCTCGCCAAGTAAGTGATCAGCACGAACACAAATCCTCTCATCTCGCTGAAATCTTGACTGATTTACAAACGGAATGCTGGAACATGTTGATTATGTTCATGTTCATATGAATGCAGTGTCATAAGTACATCTCTGAAAAATTGAGCAAGTTATGGTTATTTAAAAAGTACATGCGCCATAAAACACAAAGTTACGAGTGAGCGAGCTCCCTGTGGCAAGATGGCTGCCGTGTGTGGATGTCGACCTCCATTGGCCCTCAGCGCGTATGAGACATAGCCTTTATTATATGATATCTATGCCTCCGACCCAGTGCAGAAAGTTGCAAGTGTGGTTTTCTGGCCAGAGACACCAGGGGGAGATGAAAGACCCCCCAATCATCCCATTTATTTTATTTTATTAGTTTATTTGAACAGGGACAATGCACATTAATTAACATCACTGTAAACGTGCCAGTTTTAGCTGTAAAGCTAGTTTTCAACTGTAGTCCCAGGGCAAGATGTAGATTGCCAACAGTAAACAATATACAACAACATTAACACTTGTGTTGCCCCCCGAGGGACTATGAAAAGGATTAATTAAGGTAAACAAGTTTCTTAGTTCTTTAAAATGTCTTTCAAAATAAAAAAGTATTAGTAACGGGAGAATGGTTCAGCAAATGATACAAAGCAAATGTACACAGCAAATGTGCTCGTCGGCTTTGGTGTAAAGTAAATGATTATGGCTGTCTTAAATGGTACAATCATTATTTTTGTGCTAATAAATGAGGGGGTAAAAAAAGGAAAAGCAATGTGTTGTAAATTTTTCAAAAGAATATTTTACAAATGACTTCAACCATCAATAGTATGTAGATTCAAATGCTGTTTTCTGGACTATGACTGTCGTGCTATTCTGTGTATGAAAATCAGGTATTTAACAAGCTGAAAAAGACTGTCTTGTATTTTAAATAGAGAGCAGATGTGTGATGATATTTTTGTGCAAACATGTGTTTAATATGCATTTGTGTAGGTTTCAGATTACGCAGAGGCTTCTCACATTCTCCTGAATTTATTTAGCTTGTTTGCAGGTGTGTGTCTTTTGAATCAAAATATGCGTCTCATTTGCAAGCATAATTCAATGTGAGATAGAGGCATGGGCTTTGCACCGCTTATATAATGCCTTTCCCTGAATAAGCCAGGAGGGATCAGCGGATTATCTGTGACAAATGCATTATTCACCAAATCATCACCTAAATGGCTTTGTCTGATCTCTGTGTGAGCATTCAGAGGGAAATAACAAGTTACACCTGATTTCTGCGGTTACATTTGACTGTGTTATCAATCCTCCTGGCCGGGTTTGGAGATGTGGATGCGAGTTGCGGTGCATTCACATCACATTGACATCACGAGCAGGACCTGTGCGTCTCTGAGTGACGCATGGTGAGAAATGTATCTATCAAATCCAAAACAGAACAAAGTCAAAAGTAAGTAACAATAGCTTTTATGCTCAAGCTACTTGCCCAATTTAGCCATTACCATGACCACTATGTGATAAAATTTGTATTGTTTTTAGTGAGTTGTCCTCTTTTCAAAAATTCTTCTTCTTATCTTGTAGCTCCATTCACACATTATATTAAATCCAAACAGTACCTCTGCTCAGCTCTGTCCTGCCCCAGTATCGAACGCAACCTGTTTCAAGAGGCTAGCGATTAACATCCGTCAGTTGACTTCGGCGCTAATGACATTTCAGACCTTACTACTACAATGACGATGCCTTCAGTCCTGTCGTTGGCTTTCACGCCACACTGGACGAGGTCAGAGAGATGTAGGAGCCAGCGAGCACTATATCCCAGACCAGGTAGATAGAAATCAAATACAAGTATTCTAGTCCAGAAACTGTGCTCGAGTGTCTTTATGCATGGAATCTTGTCACAGAGTTTTTTCCTTGATAATAAGCAATTACACGACTCCCACTTGAATCAATTGGTCATGGTCAGCTCTGAGTCTGACGCTCTTACTTAAGCACAGTTTTAAAGCAGTACTAAGTAACTTATTTACCTTAATAAATCCTTTTCGTAGACCCTCTTGAGGTAATACAAGTGTTAATGGGATGATTGGGGGGTCTCCCCCTGGTGTCTGTGGCCAGAAAACAAGCTTGCAACTTTCCCTGCTCCGACCCGGTCACCACTACACACTAAAGCCCCCTTTCCACGTGCAGCCGTACCAGCCGAATGCCTGGTGAACTCGTGACCAGGTATAGGTTTTGGGACCGACCTCTGGCTGTCGACAAAGCGAGCTAATCCTTGTCTGATGTGACGTGAACAGACTGCTGGCCCTCACTAGTGAGGGCCAGCTGTTAGCGCAGTTAGCGCTGTTAGCGCAGTATTTAGCGGTTTCTTTCCTGTTAGCGCAGTATTTAGCGGTTTCTTTCCTGTTTTAATACAACTTGGCTCCTCTGAATGATTCCATAAACCCCACCACGTTTGTTCTCATCACGGATCTAAAAACTTTTAACGACGATCTGTTAGGGCTGGGCAATTAATAAAATTTTAATCTAATAGTGATTTTAATAAAGGTCAATCACGATAATCGCGTGGTGCGTTTTAATCGAGGAGAATTGGCCAGTCTTGTTGCATTCTGTAAAAAAATATGGACGGCGTAATCGTGAAAAATCGATCAATATGGGGAAGATAATTGTGATTATAGTTTTTCTGCGGTGGAAACAGAAAGGTGTGCGGGGTAGAGTCGAAACATGCATGTAGATTGTGGCGTGCACGGTCGAGTTATGCGCTATGTGGAACAACGCCCTAATGGAATCAGCAGGAATCTTTAGCAGTTTAATCTTTAGGCACGTTTGAGCGAAAAAAATGAGCTCCATTGTGTCATTAGGTTGTTGCATATGTACAATATCCCTCTCTCCCTTTGTCTTTTCTGTCAGCGCAGTAGTGCTTATGGCCTCTAAGGACATGAGGTACTTAGTTCTGCTTTAACCACTCTTCCAACACGGCCAGTTATTTCAAAAGATATTTTTGTGGTCAGCACTCCCGGCTACAGCAAAACTTGCCCTGGTTCCCGATATCCCGGAATATTTTTGGCTAACTTCTGGTTGGCCAGTGGAGGGTAAAGACTAGCCTACTACTGTATTTCGGAGAGACACGGCTAACTCTCCATAGGAGTAAAAGACATGAATTTACCCTCCACTGAAAATCTGAAGTTACTAAACCACATTCTGAGCCTGTAAGAGTCTAAACAAACAAACAAACAAACAAAAAGTAGTCTTTATAAAGTCACGGATAAAATATTCCAGTTAAAATCCATCATTCCATTAGATTCTTAATATTTATTGCAAAAATCTATGAGAACTGTAATTAAATGTTGCTGCCGGAATCAGAAGTGGTTTCAAGGTCGGTGGTTTGGGTGTCTCTATGCGCCTCTTGTTAACAGTTTGTCGCTGTCCAGTTTTCTGAAGATATCCGGCACATTAATATTCTTGCAGTTTTTGTTTCCTGGTTAGAGCTGTCTCACAAGCTCAGTTATGAATGATGAGTTTGCCGTCTGGCAGCTCCCTTTCAGTTATTGTCTCTGCAGATGACAAAGGGAAGGTGACGATGGAGAAGCGAGGTAAGGGGAATGAGAGAAAAAAACAACAACATTTGTTAATTTGGTCAATTTAAAAGAAGTAATTAAAAAAATACTGCACAATCTTTGTACGGCCAGGTTTACATAGCACATTGTAGCCACGGTAACAAGGTGATAGTCAAGGTAGGTTTGGGGTTGGTTAGACGTTTTTGTCCAAGGACAGGTATGGATGGATTCCTTTCTTCGGGTTCGACCTATTCTCAATATAACTTGTCATTGCAGTGTACAATAAATGTACAGGAATATGTTTGCTTTCTATAAAATGTAAATAACAACAGACCGCTGTGCCTATTTGGGATGCATAACTAACTGCAAATTGAATGGTTGCAATGAACAAATCTGCAATTATTTAGACAGTACTACCCCTTTCCCATTGGGTCATATCATGTTCAAGCCTCTGAAATGCATTATTTGTTTTAAATCATATCACAAAGCTAATCACAATCGTAATACTTGCCAGGAAATTTGCAATTAAGTATTTTTTTCCCAAATTGTGCCGCTCTGTCTTATATTTCCTCTTATATTATATTTTCTCCCTGGTGATTCAAGAAATACAGCTCAAAATACAATCATTCACATTGCAGCTGACCAATGTGTGCTCTCGCCCCTGGGCAAAACATGTCCAGCTGAGGTTAGTAACTCTCCCCAATCCAAAAATGTGTGACTGCCACCCAACTGTTATCAGGTTGACATGGCCCCTGGGTCTGACTGGCACCCCACAGCCGGCCCTGTCATGTCTGTTGCCCTGGGGTAGGGAACAGCAGCACGAAGCTAACGGCAGGTGTCATGCTGGAGATGTAGAGAGTGACACAAAAACAACCTTAACGGCACAACTGACTGAACCATAAAGAGAGGCTTTGCCTTGTTTCCCATGTCCAATCCTTTCCTGTTGGAGAGCCTTCCTCTGGGGTCAAACTAGAGTGGTCAGTGACTGCTATAGATGCACTGATGATTAGAAGCAGAGCAGAACATTGTGCATGATATAGTTTTTAGATAAACATGTGGTGGCATTCACAGGGATAAATAGGTTTGAGGCAGTTGGTTTGTATGCTAATGCGTCTTCTGTTTTCAGCATGTCATTTTTATTTATTTATTGTTTTTTTGTCTTTTTGCCTTACCAGATTGAAGCCATAGGCTAATTTCCATCTGTTATCCCACACTACCCACATTTGAGTGCTTCAGACTGATAACTAGATCTGTGGTTCTCAAACCATGGAAATGCTTGAACGTGGTACGGTGAGAGTCCTGTACACTACAGTACAGGCTTTATCCTACAGTGTTAGGGCTTGTTTAGTCTTGGTTTACTCCCAGTTCAGTTCATTTTTTAACCTGAATTTGTGGTCGGTGTGAAATGTTAAGAACCACTCAACTGAAGGACTAAAAACACAGACCTCTGCTAAGACCTATGCACAGACCCAAAATAAATACATTGTCCGATATATTACTGCATCATTCACTTTTTGGCCAACAGTCGCTAAGCATTGATCCAAAGGCAGTATTCGTGGCTATGACTGGTGCATACTGTAAAGCCCAATACAAATGTATACTATTATTATGAAGCCTAGGCATTAATTCAACCTGGGAGACGATTTCCAGCATCACATACCTCCAGCCAATGATCGCTTCCGAGAGGGCCACGCCTCCACCTCAGCCATCAGCGTAAGAGCCACACCTCCATAGCAGCCAATCATCGCCCTCGGTCCCGCTTTTAAGCCCCAGCAATCATGGTTCGTTCGCTTCCCAGCTGCGCTGCGACCCACCTCCACCCCATCTCCGCCTCTTCCATCCACGGCTTCTACCTGCTGCAGCTTCACAGATCTTCCATACCACCACCAGTGTCCAGGCTCCGGGGGAAGGCATCCCTAACTACAAGCTGTTTATCCATACTGACTTTCATACATCGATGTCTACCGCCGGGGTCTGATCGCCAAAACTAATATACATGTCAATAAATCTTCCTAATCACCGCTTTCGTCTGTTTGAGTCTATCCAGGTTGAAATCACTTTATGTACCCACCAAATACGTAGTCTGGCTTGCAGACTGATATATTGATTAACTTTTTGCCTGGAGCATAGTATAACAGTATAACTTTTCAACTTTTCTTGGCATCCGAGCAGACCCTTGGACCATGGACCCCACATCAGCAGTTCCAAAAAACCAGTGCGACGTCTGAGTGCTCCAGCTACTGTCCAATTTACCTGCTCTATAAATCCATGAAGTGAACGGACTGTTGGCTGCCCGCACAGCATCCACCAACTGCTGCAACTCCCTCAACAGATGAACCCAACCATCACAATCTGGCAAATATCTGTCAGAAACATTTAAGAAACAAAAAAAAGAAAAAGAATAGAGCTGTATTCCATTCAGTCAATAAACAAAATCTCCATGAATAATAGTTTTAATACTTTAAGGTGATTCTTGTACGTATGTCTAAGGAAATAAGTTTTCTGGCCACACACTTTTAAAAATACATTCTCTTTGCCTGGTTGTCATAATAATGATAATAATTGCGTTGCAGAGACAGCGTTGACAGGTATTTTGACAGATGGCTTTTTCATGTCCACCAAGCTTCACTGGATTTACCGTTTCCCACCCACTGCGATCACTATCAGAAAATACCACATCATGTGACAAATTAGATGATTTCATTGTATTTTGTTTTTTTTCGCTGTGGCGTCAGTCGACCTGATAAAAATCTCTTCATGCCCATCATTGTGCCATTTAACCTGAAGCAGGTGCCAGCATCCCGCCGTTTTGCTGAGTGCTGTCTTTCACGAAAGATAATATCAGCAGAAAAAGATATAAAACAAAAAGATCCAGCGCAACTAAAGTATTGTGTTTTTGAAAATGAGACTGCAAACCTGTCCTATGGAAGTGACCTTGACACGAGCGTGGGCGGGGAGGTGGGAGGATGCTGGAGAGCGGCTGATACTCAAAATGGTAATCACATTGCATGTATAATGAATGGTGCGAACAGCAGATCTAACGCCATCTTTAGACTCAGAGCTTAATGCTAATTTCCCGTGTACTTTTGACTCTGAGAACAAAATATGTGTTTACTTGGCTTCAGTTTTTGATTGCGAACCACCATTGACTTGAAAAGCGACAAGTATTCAAGGTTGAAAGAACACAAAAGAGGGCAATAGTGTTTAAAAGTACATGGGGTAAGTTGGATTTTTTTTTTGCAGGAGCTAAAACATCATGAAGTCGTAGAAGTTCATAAAAAATGTTTTAAGGGTGATTGGTTGGTTAGAGAATATTTTAAAATTGTGACGGTTGACAATGACACGCAGGACAAACAAACGGGAACTCGTGAAGCAATGTAAGAAAAAGGTGCACAAGCCGCAGGGATGACCGCAGTCGGGAGAGGATTGTCAAGAAAAGGCCATTCAAAAGTGTGGGGGACCTTCACAAGGAGAGGACTGAGGCTGGAGTCAGTGCATCAAGAGCCGCCGCACACAGACGGATCCTGGTCATGGGCTTCAAATGTCATATTCCTCTTATTAAGCTGCTCCTGAACGAAGAATGGAGAAGCTTGAAGATGCTTGAAGTCAAGTGTGACGTTTCCACAGTGTGTGATGATTTGGGGAGCCATGTCTTCTGCTGGTGTTGGTCCACTGTGCTTTATTAAGTCCAGAGTCAGCGTAACCGTCTACCAGGAGATTTCCGAGTACTTCAGGCTACCTTCAACAGACAGGCTTTGTGAAGAAGCTGACTTCATTTTACATCAGGACTTGGCACCTGCCCCCACTGCCAAAAGTACCAAAACCTGGTTAAATGACCATCGGATTACTGTGCTTGATTGGCCAGCAAACCCGCCTTACCTAAACCCCATAGAGAATCTATGCCACATTAAGGCAGTAATCCCAAACCAAGTACTAAGTACATCTGCATGGTTATAGTTTTCAAAGGACTGCCATTTCTCTGTTTAAAATCGTTTTTTTTTATTGATTTAATGTAATATTCTAATCTTCTGAGATTTAGAGTTTGGGGTTTTGACAAGCTGTAAGCCAAAATCATCAAAATTATAACAAACAAAGGCTTGGCATATGTCACTTTGCCTGTAATGAATCTATCATAATGTTAGTTTCACATTTTAAGTTGAATTACAGAAATAACTTTTGAACGATAATTTTCCGAGTTTCAAAACATTTCACTCCAAAATAAAAGTGAATATACAGTATGTGGTTATATTTCAAAACCTTGCTCAGTCCAGAGCAGGAGTGCTGTGCTGATAGATGCTGTACCATCAATGTCACCAACTGACGACAAAGACGGTTTGTCCCCATTGTGCTGCTGTACAGAGAGTGAATTCTGGCACAATCATCATGTTTTTGAAACCCAAAGTTATTATCCACAACAATGTTATAGAATGATTTGTACTCTCTCCTTGGAATACTAAGGTATTCTCAAACCAAAGATCCTCTCAAGTAAAGTATTTTGTTTTTGAGTTTTGACTACTACATTTACAAAGAACAGCTATACCTGGTATAAGCATTATACTGTATATGTGTTTAGGCTGGTGAGTTTTTCTAAAAAAAAAATGAACCATTTTTCATGCTGATGTATGATTTAGAGACAGTTGGGAATTAAAACAAGTGTTTGAAGTCCTTTGATGCCTCACTTTATTTAGAAATCCAATTATTCTCCAAATTATTAATAAAATAAAAATAAAGCTTCCATTGCATCTTTATTTTTTAAAAATGCATCAAGACCTCAAAGGTAAGACATGAATCAAATCTTAAAGCACATCAAATCACATTGCACTCATGGGGAAAGTAAGCGCGTTGTTAAAAAGTTTCAAAGGAAAAACAGTCTTCAAAAAAATGAGTATTGTTTGCTCCCTGGCTTTCTCAGGGCACAGAATATAACAGTGCACGCAGGGGGTAAAGTACTGATCTTTCATACAGAGGATTGTTTTCTTTTGTAAGACTAACACAACTATTTTGAGCTTCAGATTTAAAGTCAGTTATTTGCAAATAATCTACCTTGATCATGACAAACTCTGGCAAGTTTATCTCAAAGGCAATATTTGTGAAAGGCACCACAACTGCAACTGAACCAACTCTTTCTCTCTCTCTATTTATCTAACAATCCATCCATCCATCCATCCATCCATCCATCCATCCATCCATCCATCCATCCATCCATCCATCTCTCCATCCATCCATCCATCCATCCATCCATCCATCCATCCATCCATCCATCCATAAACTCTCTCTCCCTCTCTCTCTCTCTCTCTCTCTCTCTCTCTCTCTCTCTCTCTCTCTCTCTCTCTCCTCTCTCTCTCTCTCTCTCCTCTCTCTCTCTCTCTCTCTCCTCTCTCTCTCTTGACAACACACATAAATCGCCACGGGAGACGCGTTAGGTCTGAATGCACCTTTAGGATGGTATTGTGCTCAACCATTCAACCAAGTAGATTGTTAGGTGAATTATTGACTTGAAAAAAAAAAACGTTAACATAAAGATGTGCGTGTGATTTTGCAAAAACCTTTTGGCTTTAAACTCTATGTAATGTATTCTTTTCACGGTTTAAAGGTTGTGACCAAGGATCAAGGAGAGCAGCGTACAACAGCTACATCCAGAAGTTTTTTGTTGTGGAAATGCCCTTCAATTTTACATATAAGCTTTACAAAATGCTTCTCTGGGTTTTCTTGGCTGGAAATAAATGTCACTTTTATCGTTGGAAACGATTTTGTCTTGTAATTAGCAACACTGTGGGTCATAATTGATAATAAAGGACAGAACCAACGTTGTGATCAAACAGACACATGGAGGGCTGCATATCGGGACTCCTCAGTGAGACCAATCTGAGTCTAGGTTGTGCCAAATAATGATATGCCTAAATCTTGATTTTTCCTATTAATCATTGTCACGTAATACTCAGTATAACTGTGTGGTGGAATCTGAAATGAAAAAGCATACATAGATAGTGAACTTAGGAGTGCCATGTGTAAACAACCCAAAATGTTAGTCTGAAGCCCTGCACATACAGAGGTATGCAAAAGTATGGGCCCCCCTTTAACTTTTCGACATTTTGCCATACTGTGGACCATGAACATGCATATATTTAATTGGAATTTTATGTGACACACACTAAGTCTTATTTCATGAATAAAACAAATAAAAAGTGTGATGTGCAAAAGTATAGGCCCCCTTTCCTTTTAGTGCAACCAATTGCCTGATGATTTCTGAATGATCACATGTTGACCTAATGTCTACCTGTGTGGTCTCAGAGGTCTGTTAAGAGATTATTATTGTGGAGCAGAAGCATCATGAAGTCCAAGAACACACCAGACAGGTCCAGGATAAAGTTATTGAGAAGTATAAAGCTGGGTTAAGTTATAAAAAGATTTCCAAAGCTTTGAACATCTTTCAAAGTACAGTTAAATACACCATCCAGGAATGGAAAGAGTATGGCATCACTGCAATCCTACTAAGACCCGGCCGTCCTCCTAAACTTAATGGCTCGGTTCCACCTACCCTACTCTACTCTACCTGGCCTGCATTTGAAATGTTTCCACCAGCCCACTTTACAGTTAACTGGTACTTTTTTTAGTACCTGCTTGGCCCTGGTACTAACCAGGCCAAGCAGGTACTGTTTCCAATGGATACAGTCAAAAGCAAAGCCATATCCATGGATACACCCTGGTAACCATGGATACAGTATCAGATTCTACAGAATAGTGGAAACACAACCAGGCCAAGTAGAGTAGGACCAAACCAAGTAGAGTAGAGAAGGGTAGGGCTGGTGGAAACGAGCCATAATGGCTGTGACCAAACAAGGACAGCATTGACCAGAGCTGTTACCAAGAAGCCTAGGATGAACTGCAGAGAGCTACAGCTCAGGTGGGGGAAACTGTACACAGAACAACTATTAGTCGTACACAGCACAAATCTGGCCTTTATGACAGAGTGGAATTTTTAAAAGAAGAAGCCACCATAGCTTCATAAACTATCAGTGGCTTCCCTCTCCCTTGGCACAGCTGCGTTTTTTGCCTTTTTCTACAAACTGTATTTGCAGTTTCTGTGTTTCACATTGTTTTACAAGATGCTTTTGTACATCTTTGCCGTGTTTTGTAAGGTTCAGTGGATATCTACTGCAGAAACTTTCACTTTTAAAGTTAACAAACAGCTAGCTGATGATTTGAAGGCCTACAAACCTACAAACGTAGAGACCTACAAATCCACAGATTTCTTCCCACACCTGTAGCCCAGAGACGTCACAAGACACAAACAATTGTACACTCAGGATTAGGGTTATCCTACTACGAGGATATTTTTCCGACTATCCTTGGAAAAAAAAAACGCACCTCCTTGCTGTGAAGCACGAACACTAACCACTCCGCTAATGTACTGCCGCAAACCCAATCACAATTCCTTACTTTCAGTCATTGTGGCAGATTTCATCAAGGGCAAATTCAAACATTTTACTGAATCTTTATGTGAAGAAAAAATGTTAATGCAAATTTTCAGACGAATCACTTGGCTTTCATATGGTGATGTCATAAGGTGAGTGGCAAAATCTGTTGAGTTGCACATTAAAAACAAACCCTCCATATGTTTAAACCTCAAGGTTAGCAAGGTAAAAACAAAAGACCAAGGGGAGATGGGATAGACTACTTGTTTTGCAGAGGTCATCAAAATAATATTTATTATAATAAAACATTAATATTAATAGTAATACTTACAGTATGCAAATGTTATTATTTGCTTATTGTGACCCTTCAAATGATGACTTTTTCCATTACCACAATAATATGAATATAAATTGGTTCCTGTTTAAATCGTTTGTGAAGAGGACTGACTTTTACTAGGACATTTTGCAGCTGATTGGATTTCATCGCCAATCACAACAAGTTTCAAAATGTAGCTAAACAACAAAGCGCTAAAGCAATACTGCCACACAATGGGTCTCATATGAGTTTGAGCCTTTCAAGCTGGATTTTCGTGAACTTGAATATTTTGATCTCACGTCAGCTCAGCTTTTAGCGTAAGGTAAATGCATCTTCAGCCCTTTTGGATGCATTCATTTATATTTGTTGGGGCTATGATATACAAAAAATGTTCCCCAACTTATGATCATGTTCAACACAGACATTGTTACTTGCAGGATATGACACGCTCTCCTCCTTCTGTCATCTATATATGTATTTCCAGCTGTGATTCGTTGGTGACACTGTTGTACGTACTATAGCTGTGCAACACTTGTCTGTTATCTAAAGGCTCATTAAAAGCAGGCCTCGGGTTATATGCATATGCTCTCCCGATGCGGTTCGTCACACGCTGCGTGCATCGAGACACTTTGCACCTCCAAACACAAACTGTGTGACAAACAGCCAACCAGCCACCGCTTTGATACACGCCGCTCCACCTGCAGCTATAGCGCCACAACACAGGAAATCAAAAGAACTAAATGAGCTGTTGTCTAAACTTGATGACGTGTTTTACATACAAACTCCACTCTAATGACTTGACAGAGTAAATGAAAAAAAATATGCGGAGACTTTTCAATCATTTACTGGGATTAACACGGTCATCAAGGTTACAGTTTGAATCAGCCACAACCAACAAATTAAAATAAGGTGAGAAGGTTATATTATGTTTTTTTATCCAATAGACAAATATGCAAAGGACTGTGAAATGTAGTCATGTTAGAGTGGGTTGTTTTGAATTCTCATACTGTTGTTTTGAATTTTCATACTGCATTTAAGACTTTTCTGTTCTGTTTTATTGCCTTAATGTTTGGTGCAGCTCTGTGAGGCAACTCCTGTTGTGATATTAGGCTATACAAAACCATTGATTGATTGAGACGTCAGGGGCGAGTGATGTCTTCTGAAGCGTAGGAAGGAGCTCTTGACTGAAAAATAACAGCTGTTTTAGGGCTAACTAGTCCGTCTTTGCCACTGCCATGTCCTATGGATCTTACTGTAACTATACAGTACCTATACCCATGGTCTAGGGGAGGATCTCCCAAGTATTTAAGCACATATCCAGCCCATACATCTGAATAGGTGGCTTTCACGATTTAGAATGTGATGACGTCATAATGTCAGGTGGAGGGCAGGGCCAATGCAACTCTATGGGAGAAATGCAGTTTTTGTAAGAAATCTCCAAAACTGACAAATGTTTTTCCTCATCAGTATTTGATCGTGATTGTATTCTCAAACCTGTGATATTATTTTTATGTCTGAAAGCCCTTTCTATTGGACAACATTATGGTCATGTTTTCGCATATTGTCACCACTTTCTGACGTTTTTCGGAGACAATAATAGTACATTAGTTCATATGTGCTGAGAGGAGACAATGAACCTTGTGACAGTTTTTGTTTCATGTGGATTCCTCCAGTAATGACTGAGATATGAGACAAACAACAAAGACATAAAAATATGCATTTTGTCAGCTACCACAGGTACCATAGTTACCGTCAGTTACTTGCCCTCCACCTCAATTTTAAACTATAGGCTCTTTAGAATGTTGTGATGTCACATGAACGCTACCTATTGCTGGGTTTCAGGTTCTAGAATGTGATGATGTCATCGGACCCAGCGGGGGGCAGGAGCCAGTTTTTCCTATTAATAACATTACACTTTCACAAGTCGTAGCTAAAAGGAAAATATATGAATTTAAAAAATGATCTTTAATATCAGTCACTGGGTCAAAGATCTCTCTGTACAAGACCAAAAATTTCCTCAAAAACAAAATAATTTTTCCTCTATATAACAGTATAGGCCTTTAGAATGCTGTGATGTCACCTGCAACCCAGCAATTCATCCTTAACTTAGTGCCGAGACAATGCAAAAAGAGGCAAAAGTGGGTGGGGCGGAATAAGGTGAATAAAGGACGATTATTTGTGCCAGTGGACAATGGCTATTCCAGGTTAGCACCGTTAGCTTTACAATCGCGTTACAATCGCCTACAGCTCATTGCTCGATGCTAAGCAGCTAGCTCCGGGCGAGCGGTTAGCAGCTCGGCTAAGGCCTTATTTGACATGGCTGGATGTTCTCAAGATAAAGTTGTATTGGGCAGAAAGGGCTAATCCTGTCCACTATAACTTCCCAATAAAACTTAGCAGGTTCCACAGAAATAAAGCGATAGCTCAAGATTTGGTACAGCGTCTGGCATACTGTCCAGGAAGACGTCACATGGGGAAACTGCCCATTATGGGCTGTTGAACCACTTTGCTCCTCTCCAAGTCTTTGTATCTTTATTGGGTAGAAAACTATAGCAATAATTCAGTAGTTTTTGAATAATTGGAGAAAGTGAACATTTTTCTTTTCTTTGTTTTCCCTCTTTACTGTTTCAAACATTACCAAATATGGGCAATTCCAGAGATGGTGTCTGTATATCCAAGAAGTTTCATGTCCTACACACTGGATTTAAGCAGCCTTTGTGGGGGGTAAGATCTTCAGCAGATCTTACTCCTCCCTTCACCTGGTTTCAACTCATTCGTAACTGCCTATTGTCCTGAACTGGGGTAAACTCAGGGTCACTGGGTCACCTGTGGCACATCAGCATGGCCATAAACAATTGTTATGATCTGGTCTGAGGAGATTAGAGTAAATAGGAGGTAGATTAAATCCTAATCCCTCATTTCTCTAGAGTGAAGGATTCTGTCCCTTCACAAAGTCTCTGTCACACTTCATCAAAGTGACAACTTTTACAAAACCTGTGTGGTTTTGGAAAATCTGCCGGACAACTGAGAGCTTGCACACTCAAAAGGGAAAGAGCAACAAGAGTCCAAGTTATGCAAAACATTTTCCATAGATTTTCACGACATGCGCTCCTCCTGATCACGCAGCATTGTGTAAAGAATGCAAAGATCACTTTGAAGAGTACCACAAACTTAATTGTTATGACATGTTTATTATACTTACTCATAAATATGCAACTAAAACTATGCAAACACAAAATGGTTCTCCCTAATGCTCTCAATTTAAATAGAGTTCCAATTTCTTGTTTAACTCAGATTGCATTATTATTCAGCACATTGTTTTGAAACAGGCTTAATTTAATATGGGAATAGATTTATGACTTCCTGAAGCCTCGCTGTTTTTAAAATGGAAAGCAAATCATCCACAGACTACAAATAATAATGTTCTCATCAGCTCTCTTCAGACAAAAAAGTTTGGTACTATGAAGGTAGCACAATAACACCATGTCTTCTGAATTTGGCATAAATTGGCTCTAGGTAGAGCTAGAAGGTCTGAAAATGATTTTATTAATGCTTATTAACATCTTAACCCCCACCTGAACCGAGGGCATTTTCTCCAGTTCAGCTTTACCCAAATCTAAAAGCTTCTCGACTGGAGAGCAACAGTGGAATGCTTCATTTGAAAGCTAAGATCTACAAAAGTGATCGTCACGTTTTTGTCTCATTTATGTGGCTTTTTTTGGCGTTATTGGCACTTTTCCATTGTTTTTTTTAATTGATTTTTTGTCGTATTTCCATCACCCATTTTGGTCACTCTTTTGTTGCGGTTCTGTCCGTTGTTAACATAAGAGACATTTTACAACTGTACAACAAAATGTGTCCCTTGCATTTGACCTATCCTTCGATCCAGGGAGAAAAACGCGTAAACTCCAAGGCATGAAAAGCCTGCTTTGTCCGGGAACCGAACCAGCAACCTTCTTGATGTGAGGCAAGAACGGTAACCACTCAGCCACCATGTCACCAACATGTCCTTCAGCATTTATCGCACTCAGTCATTTCTGAGAGGGAGTGACTGGCAGTAGTCAGAGATACCATTGGCATAGAATGGTGAGGCAGCTGTTATAACAGAAGCTTACCACCCCTGAATGGAAAGTGAATGAATAACGGTCTGTCAAGCTTGCCTATCTCAATTTATTTGGTACTTGGACTGACACAAAGATGCTGGTTGACTTTCCCATAGAGAGCGATTTTAGATCAAAGTGTGTCTTTTGGACAACTCTGGATTTTGAATTTACATTCTCATGACTGCCCTTAAGTCAGTGCGCTAAAATAAGAGCAGCGGGTGATCGATACTGGGCACAGATCATGAGAACATGGCTGTGGAGTATTGATTGGAGGGATCTTCTTTGGTGCACTTGGTTCGATTTGATCTGCGAGCGTATCAGCAGAGTTTTGTCCTTCTGACAGATCGGAGGAAATCGGGGATCAGCGGCGTCAGCTCTTCCCACAGCCGCCTTTGCAACAGCTGCTCAGCATAACTTCAGTGTCTCACCCTTCAAGGTGCTCCGTGCTAATCGCGCAGCTACTTTTCAGGCTTCGAAGTTGTAACAAAAGACTGAGGAAAAATGCAGCGGCAAAGGCGCATAGTAAATCTTTATATATGTATTTGTATTTGCGCTTTGTTACTGAAATGCATATCCCTGCTTTTGATTCCCACCGTAGCTACCTTTGTAAAGGCTCCCTATGGTTCGGGATTCGGGCGGCAGGTCCACAGGAGGTTGGTGCCATGCTGCTCTTCCAGGTTGTAGCCATGTGGAGAAACCAGGCGAAACCAAACAATTGCGCGAGTGGTAATGTGGTCCGGGCATGTCATCCCAGAAGGAAGCCCCAGGGTTAACTCATATTATTGGCTGGCCTGGCAATGCTTTGAGAGAGATTTGGGTGGGATCTGTTCTCATAAAAAGAATGTACATGAGTGTGTAATGTTTGTAAGCACTTTGCCTTCTATATTTTATAGCAGGGGTCCTCAAACTTTTTTCTCTGGGGGCTACATTATCGTTCCTGACTGTGATGGGGGGCTGGGCCAGGTTGGTTTTGACATAGAATGTATTGTATTGTATGACCCAGACCAAAATGCAGCAGGCCTCATTGTGAAGTAAAGATAACAAGCCTGGCACAGTCGTCCCTACTACTATATCCATAAGATCAACACTTGATTCCGGGCACATATTGTTTGTTTAGCTGTAGTGGTTTGCAAAAATAGTAACCAAGTCTTCACACTTTGTTTTCATTTGAAATACCACAGGTATTACATTTATTTTTATTTTCAAGTAAAACATCATTGCGTAATGTGACCAAATAATAACTGCTTACACTTGTATTGTGCTTTACACACCTGTGTCACAAGTTTCTCAACACTTATTGTAGTCATTATTTGTTCTGAATGATTACAAATGTAAATGCACTGTAGGATACACTGAACACTTGTGTATTCAGGTTAGGATATTAGAACAGAGCTGACGCTTTTCACAAAAAACTTGTAAACTTTTGTTTTTGAGCAGCTGATGCTGTCTTGCAGTAGTAGCACTGGTAACTGGAAGTGCATCATGATTTTCAGTAACATCTTCATTACTGCTGTTCCTGTCATCAGTGCCCTCACTGCAACAAACTAATTATCATAGTTTACTCCCTTTTCTGAGGTTGTATTATTATAAGATACCTCTGTTTACCATTACTTATTTGCAAATTATATTATAATTGCACATTATTTTCAGACATGGAACTCTTGTTGGTCCAATAGGTCCACCTTGTGGTTGCTTTTTTTTTTATATCCTTTTTATATCCTTATCCTCCATATTATTGTTACAATCTATTATAGAAAACGCTATCTCAATGGCCGCCGCCTGGGCGCCGCCATCTTTATTTCCCATACCGACTTTGAAGCTAAGCAGGGACGGGCCTGGTTAGGACTGGGATGGGAGACCGTTTGGGTACACCAGGAAGCCGCGGTGCTGCGGTGCTGCTGTCCGAGGACAACCCACCGTCACAAAAACGCGAGTGCACGAGATCTGACTGCCGTGCGTGTGCGCGCATTCAACCAGGGCGATGTGTGTGTGCGCGCGCGTTTGTGTGTGTGCGCGTGTGAGCGTCCGTGCGTGTATGTGTGCGCGCGTGCATCCAAACAGGGCTGTGTGCGCGTGCGTGCGTGCGTGCGTGTGTGTGTGTGTGTGTGTGTGTGTGTGTGTGCGTGTGTGTGTGTGTGCGTGTGTGTGTGTGCGTGTGTGCGTGCGTGCGTGCGTGTGTGTGTGTGTGCGTGCGTGTGTGTGCGTGTGTGCGTGTGTGTGCGTGCGCAGCCGTGTATGTGTGTGCGCGCGCGCATCCAAACAGGGCGCTGTGTGCCATCGTCACTCACCCTAAACTGCAGCTGTAGACGCTCCGCACAGGTACAGGTACATCCTCCAAAACACATCTGCGTGTCTTTGTTTAAGTCTCTCCTGCCCAAAACCTGCTCCAACACGAGCCTCTAATCAAACGCGCTGCTCCGACTGATTTATCCTCCGTGTGAGTGAAAGCGAAAATGAAACTACAACTTAACGAGCGCATGGCCTGCACTGCGTAGTTTTTTTCTTTTTTTTTACTTTGCTGCTGTACCATTTGCTTTCGATTTTGCTTTCACGTATTGTGAGCCCAGAGGTACATTTTATTCTAAAGCAGCTTTGAAAGCATTGCCAATTTTATTGTAAGGTTATACATACTGTCTAACAACGATCATTAGGCTATTTCTGTTCAAAACCTACTCATTATTTGTTTTATTGTACACTACCATGATGCACCAAGCCACGGGTCCTGCACCGTGACCCAAACCGTTAGAGCTCAACCCCTCATATTTATCCATAATTATTCCACTATCTCTTGAATTCTATTCCCTGAGTTTAGCATATAACATAGCATATTGTCGTTGTAGTTAATAAGAAAGGAGCACGGGTGCATCAAACTCTCCAATTGCTGTTTGTTTGAAATTATTTTTTGCCTTCATTATTTTACACATTTGTAGTGGCCATAGTTTTTGGAATGGGTTGGGAACCACTGTTCTACAGCTGAACTGTGTGACGGGTTGGACATTTCTTTGTAATCACTCATAATCTCAGAATATCAAATGTGGAGACTAGCGAGGCCCGGCCGAAGGCCGGGTCTCAGCTACTCTATTATAGAAAACGCTATCTCAATGGCCGCCGCCTGGGCGCCGCCATGTTTATTTCCCATACCGACTTTGAAGCTAAGCAGGGACGGGCCTGGTTAGGACTGGGATGGGAGACCGTTTGGGAACACCAGGAAGCCTGGCGACAGTAGTGAGTTTGTGCGTGGTTGGTGCTGGGGGCTACATCCGCTGCCGCCCCCCACGTTGCGGTCCCGCTGCCCGCGGGCATTGACCACGGGTACATATGGACCGCGGTGCTGCTGTCCGAGGACAACCCGCCGTCACAACAACGCGAGTGCACGAGATCTGACTGCCGTGCGTGTGCGCGCATCCAAACAGGGCGCTGTGTGTGTGTGCGCGTGCGTTTGTGTGTGCGTCGGTGCGTGTATGTGTGCGCGCGTGCATCAAAACAGGGCGGTGTGTGCGTGCGTGTGTGTATGTGTGTGCGCGCGTATGTGTGCACGCGCATCCAAACACGGCGATGTGTGTCATCTCACTCACCGCTAACCTGCAGCTGTAGACGCTCCGCACAGGTACAGTTACATCCTCCAAAACACATCTGCGTGTCTTTGTTTCACTCTCTCCTGCAGTGACCGAGGCTGTGGTTCTTTATAATTCATTATTATAGCGTTACATCCAATCCTGGCCGTATTCCGTCTCCAAAGCTTTGTCTCCGAAAAAAAGTACACGCAAAACTTTGCCCAAAACCTGCTCAAACACGAGCCTCTAATCAAACGCGCTGCTCCGACTGATTTATCCTCCGTGTGAGTAAAAGCGAAAATGACACTACCACTTAACGAGCGCATGGCCTGCACTGAGTAGTTTTTTTCTTTTTTTTTACGTTGCTGCTGTACCATTTGTTTTCTATTTTGCTTTCACGTATTGTGAGCCCAGAGGTACATTTTACTCTAAAGCAGCTTTGAACGCATTGCCAATTTTATTGTAAAGTTATAAATACTGTCTAACAACGATCATTAGGCTATTTCAGTTAAAAACCTACTTATTGTTTTTTTGATTGTACACTACCGTGACGCACCAAACCACGGGTCCTGCACTGTGAACCGAACCGCTAGAGCTGAACCCCTAATATTTATCCATAATCATCACACTGTCTCTTGACTTCTATTCCCCGAGTTTAGCGAACATATTGTTGTTGTAGTTTATAAGAAAGGAGTGCGGGTGCATCAAACACTCAAATTGCAGTTTGTTTGAAATTATTTTTACCATTCATTATTTTAAACATTTGTAGTGGCCATAGTTTTTGGAATGGGTTGGGAACCACTGGTCTACAGCTGAACTGTGTGACCGGTTGGACATTTCTTTGTAATCACTCACAATCTCAGAATATCAAATGTGGAGACTAGCGAGGCCCGGCCAAAGGCCGGGTCTCAGCTAGTGATTATAGAAATTCACTAGAATGGCATGTTCTAAAAAACGTTTTAGCACTGTAATAAATCTAAATACTACTAAAATGGCCTGATGTTGCAAATTCACGACATACAGAAATCTTCAAATAAAAAAAATATTGAAAAATCCATCTCACGAAGTTCATTCCAATCAATAGATTCAAATGTTGTTGTGATGTTCACGTGACATCACAACATTCTAAAGAGCCCATAGTTTAAAATTGAGGTGGAGGGCAACTGACGGTAACTATGGTAACTGCAGTAACTGACAAAATGCATATATTCTTTTATATAGACTTTGTTTTTTGGCTCATATCTCAGTCATTACTGGAGGAATCTGCATGAAACAAAGCTGTCAAAGTTCATTATCTCCTCTGTCAGCACATATGAACTAATGTCCAATATTTTTTTCAGAAAAAAATCCAAAAGTGGTGACAATATGTGAAAACATGAGCGTGATGTTGTCCAATAGAAAGGACTTTCAGACATTAAAATCCCAAAACGATCAAATACTGATGAGGAAAAACATTTCACAATTTTCGTTTTGGAGATTTCTTCCAAAAACTGTATTTCTCCCATAGAGTTGCATTGGCCCCGCCCTCCACCTGACATTATGACATCATCACATTCTAAATCGTGAACGCCACCTATTATCTAAAGATGGAAACAATGAGCTGCCACATAATTTTATTTTAGCACAACTCAACATTAGAAGATTTCATCAAAGTTGCTGCCTCGATTTGCAGAAATGCTATTTCCGCTAAATAGCTACCATGACCCAGTTGTGGTTCCTTCTCTGACCGGTCCTACGAGAAACAAGTGCTTGCAAAACGTTCCTAGGTACAGCATGGATGTGCGCAAACAGGCATCAAGGGAAAACATGCGTTATTTTAGCCACAGTCTTGCAAGAAGAGGTATGTCGTAAATTAGTACCAAGAGGCGTGAAGGTTTTTTTTTTTTTTGACATACCCAGGGATTTGTTCTCTAAAAGTCAGGGCTCGGGTTAAAACATCTTGGGGGCCGTAGTTTGAGGACCCCTGTTTTATTATGATTGATAGCATAAATCAGATAAATAATTCTTATCTTTACTTCATCATGACTATGAGTTTTGTCAATGTACCAAATGGTGTACTATCTAATGCAAGTGTGCTGATCTTGTGGCTCCACATCTTCGATTGAATTATGTTTCTTTAATTAATAGGTGTAAACTCCACTTACACCATGATTTGTGTATGCCCCCAGCACTGAATTGTATCATTTTGTTCTTTACATAGACATTTTAATTAAATTTCTCACCTCAGCACGCTTCCATATTTCATGGCGCCTTCATTCATCAACCCGTGCTATCTCATATTTTTTAGCTGGTTTATCAGAAATCTAACATCGCGACCCCCTTTTGGAACAAATATCTAATCTTTCACAAGGTGACACTGGCAGACCTCCGATGCAGCCCTGCTTTCCAAGTCTCAATGATAATCTGCACTTACTTACATCATTGATTATGTCGCTGCTACAACAATGTCCACTGGGCATTCAGATCGGCGATTGCACAGACGCTGCAACCCCCCCGAAACATGAAACAAACAAGATTAATAGCATCTCGCGGTGCTCCTCCCCAGGGTCGAATGGCTAACAGCTCTTGACAAAACAGGCCTCAGAAACAGCAGATAGATTGTCGGCAAAAATGAGGCGAAGAGAGAAGCTATGGGAATGTAATGAAAAGACAGAGCTAGAGAGAGAGAGAGGGCCTATGGAAATTAATTCCAGCAGCGGCGACACTTCCTCATCGAACAGTCCCACCTGGGTATGCTGACTGCGGAGATGATGAATATACCGCTAATCAGCTTTTGTGTTATTTGAAGAAAAGAAAAATGTAATATTCACAAAGAATGCTCATGTGGCTGGGTAAAAGTAGACACAGGGTTCTATGGAGAGTTGCCTTGGAATCACAAGGATAATAAAACGTGCGTTCTGGATTTTTGACACCAATGCTAATGTTCACATGTACGCCTAATCTGTATTCACAAAGATAATGTCAGTTCGAAAAACATTTCTTCCTTTATATTTTGAATGCGACTTGAAAATACAAAATGATGGATAATCTACCATGGGGAAATCTATTATGGGGACCTATAATGTTCCCAAATATATAGTTATAATTATAGAGTGATACACAAGGTGCAGCTCATGCTAGAATCACATGTGTAGCATATTGCTCACATTGTATAATTTGTATGATGCAATATTAAATTGCCCAAGGTATATATATATAAATTAAAAGGGCTGCAGAGAAACACATTTTCTGAGCTATTTCAGTGATTTCTAGTACAGTATGTTATCTCTCAGCCACCATCGTGCTCCATCTGATGCTCCCGTGTTTAAATTTAAGTCCAGTTTTAAAACTACAAGATCATGTATCACTTCTTTAAACATTGGGAGATAAGATTTGAACCAATATTTTGAATGTGAGCTTACCGCATATAGCATCCATCAATAACACCAATTTTACCAAAATAATCTTTATTTGGGTGGACTCTATGATGGTCTACTAAACAGTTTTTCTTTCCATCCATCCATTTTATCCGGGGCCGGGCTGCGCTGGCAGCAGTCTCATCTGAGATGCCCAGACTTCCGGATCCACGCACACCTCCTCCAGCTGTTCTGGAGGGACCCCGAGGCAACACCAGGCCAGCTCGGAGACATAGTCCCACCAGCGTGTCCTGGGTCTTCCACGAGGCCTTGTCCCACTAGGACATGCCTGGAACACCTCCCGAGGGAGGCGGCCAGGAGGCATCCGAAACAGATGCCCTAGCAACCTCAGCTGGCTCCTTTCGACGTGAAGGAGCAGTGACTCTACTCCAAGCCTCTCATGGTTAACTTCTTTTTTCTTTATCTATCTGCAATTATTTGTCTGAAATTAGCAGCCTCTGGGTCCTTTCTCACAGCAATTTCTCCCACAAGTTTGGTATCGAGTCAATCCCAGTCATCTACTGTCATCTCCTCTCAAACATCCCTGTAACTTCTTTACCGGTTGAGTCGGCAGAAGTTCATGCTGTTTCTCAGTCGTCTGTGTGATTTTATCTGTTAAGTGTTTAAGCATTTGCGTCAGCTGACACGTTTTTTTTTTTTTTTTTTTTAATACAAAGCGAGCATGTTTTGCTCTGACTTGTTAATCGACCTACATCATGCTCTTAGAACTGGTAAAAATAGGACTGTACCAGGTCTATATGTCCTTGGAATATCCATCCATCCATCCATTTTCTTCCGCTTTATCCGGGGTCGGGTCGCGGGGGCAGCAGTCTCAGCAGAGATGCCCAAACTTCCCGATCCACACACACCTCCTCCAGCTGTTCTGGGGGGACCCCGAGGCGACACCAGGCCAGCTCGGAGACATAGTCCCACCACCGTGTCCTGGGCCTTCCACGAGGCCTTGTCCCACTAGGACATGCCTGGAACACCTCCCGCGGGAGGCGACCAGGAGGCATCCGAAACAGATGCCCGAGCCACCTCAGCTGGCTCCTTTCGACGTGAAGGAGCAGCGACTCTACTCCGAGCTCCTCCCGGGTAACTGAGCTCCTCACCCGATCTCGGAGGGTGCGCCCAGCCACCCTGCGAAGGAAACTCATTTCGGCCGCTTGTATTCGCGATCTTGTCCTTTCGGTCATGACCCAAATCTCATGACCATAGGTGAGGGTGGGAACGTAGATCGATCGGTAAATCGAGAGCTTTGCCCTCCGACTCAGCTCCCTCTTCACCACGACAGACCGATACAGCGACCGCATCACTGCTGACGCCGCACCGATCCGTCTATCGATCTCACGCTCCATCCGTCCCCCACTCGTGAACAAGACCCCGAGATACTTGAACTCCTCCACTTGAGGCAAGGACTCCCCACCGACCTGAAGAGGGGAAGCCACCTTTTTCCGGTGGAGAACCATGGCCTCGGATTTGGAGGTGCTGATCCTCATCCCAGCCGCTACACACTCGGCTGCAAACCGCCCCAGAGCGCGCTGAAGGTCCTGGTTCGTTGAAGCCATCAGAACAACATCGTCCGCAAACAGCAGAGATGAGACTCTGAGGCTCCCAAACCGGACACCCTCCGGCCCCTGGCTGCGCCTAGAAATTCTGTCCATAAAAGTAATGAACAGAACCGGTGACAAAGGGCAGCCCTGGCGGAGACCAACACGCACCGGGAACAGGTCTGACTTACTGCCGGCAATGCGAACCAAGCTCCTGCTGCGGTCATACAGGGAACGGACAGCCCTTAGCAGAGGGCCCCGGACCCCATACTCCCGGAGCACCCCCCACAGGGCACCACGAGGGACGCGGTCGAACGCTTTCTCCAGATCCACAAAACACATGTGGACTGGTTGGGCGAACTCCCACGAACCCTCGAGTACCCGATGAAGGGTATAGAGTTGGTCCAGTGTGCCACGACCAGGACGAAAACCGCATTGTTCCTCCTGGATCCGAGGTTCAACTATCGGACGGATCCTCCTCTCCAGCACCCCGGAATAGACCTTACCGGGGAGGCTAAGGAGGGTGATTCCTCTGTAATTGGAACACACCCTCCGATCCCCCTTTTTAAAGAGAGGGACCACCACCCCGGTCTGCCAATCCAGGGGCACTGTCCCCGACCGCCACGCGATGTTGCAGAGACGTGTCAGCCAAGACAGTCCTACAACATCCAGAGACTTAAGGTACTCAGGGCGAATCTCATCCACCCCCGGAGCCTTGCCACCAAGGAGCTTTCTCACCACCCTGGTGACTTCAGCCCCGGTGATGGGCGAGCCCACCTCCGAGTCCTCAGCCTCTGCTTCCTCATTGGAAGACGTGACGACGGGATTGAGGAGGTCCTCGAAGTACTCCTTCCACCGCCCGACGACATCCCCAGTCGAGGTCAGCAGCCCCCCACCCGCACTGTAAACAGTGTTGGTGAAGCACTGCTTCCCCCTCCTGAGGCGCCGGATGGTTTGCCAGAATCTCTTCGAGGCCGACCGATAGTCTTCCTCCATGGCCTCCCCGAACTCCCCCCAGACCCGAGTTTTAGCCTCCGCGACCGCACGAGCTGCAGCACGCTTGGCCTGCCGGTACCTCTCAGCTGCCCCAGGAGTCCCACAAGCCAACAAGGCCAGGTAGGACTCCTTCTTCAGCTTGACGGCATCCCTTACTTCCGGGCGCCACCACCGGGTTCGGGGATTGCCGCCGCGACAGGCACCAGAGACCTTACGGCCACAACTACGAGCAGCCGCATCGACAATGGAGGAGGAGAACAGAGTCCACTCTGACTCCATGTCCCCCGCCTCCCCCGGAATCTGGGTGAAGCTCTTCCGGAGGTGGGAGTTGAAGACCCCACTGACAGAGGGATCCACCAGACGTTCCCAGCAGACCCTCACAACACGCTTGGGCCTGCCAGGTCTGACCGGCTTCCTCCCCTGCCAGCGGATCCAGCTCACCACCAGGTGGTGATCAGTTGACAGCTCCGCCCCTCTCTTCACCCGAGTGTCCGAGACACGCGGCCGGAGGTCAGACGACACAACTACAAAGTCGATCATTGACCTCCTGCCTAGGGTGTCCTGGTGCCACGTGCACTTATGGACACCCTTGTGCTCGAACATGGTGTTCGTTATGGACAAACTGTGACTAGCACAGAAGTCCAATAACAGAACACCACTCGGGTTCAGATCGGGGAGGCCGTTCTTCCCAATCACCCCCTCCCAGGTCTCACTGTCGTTACCCACGTGGGCGTTGAAGTCCCCCAGCAGAACAATGGAGTCCCCAGTCGGAGCACCATCTAGTACCCCTCCCAGGGACTCCAAGAAGGCCGGGTACTCTGCACCGATGTTGGGCCCGTAGGCCGAAACAACGGTGAGAGACCTGTCCCCGACCCGAAGGCGTAGGGACGCGACCCTCTCGTCCACCGGGGTGAACTCCAACACGTGGCGGCTGAGCTGGGGGGATATGAGCAAACCCACCCCAGCCCGCCGCCTCTCCCCGCGGGCAACTCCAGAAAAATGGAGAGTCCAGCCTCTCTCCAGGAGTTGGGATCCGGAACCCAAGCTGTGCGTGGAGGTGAGCCCGACTATATCTAGTCGGTATCTCTCAACCTCCCGCACAAGCTCAGGCTCCTTCCCCCCCAGTGAGGTGACGTTCCATGTCCCGAACGCCAGAAGCTGTGCATGCGGACCAGGTCGTCGAGGCACCTGCCTCTGACTGCCACCCAGTCCTCTCCGCACCCGACCCCTACGGATCCCTCTGCGGGTGGTGGGTCCACAGGAGGGCGGGCCCACGTCGTCCCTTCGGGCTGGGCCCGGCCGGGCCCCGTGGGCAGAGACCCGGCCACCAGACGCTCGCGTTCGGGCCCCAACCCCAGGTCTGGCTCCAGGGTGGGGCCCCGGCTGCGCCATGCCGGGCGACGTCACGGTCCTTGAATATTGTACGTCCATATGGGTCTTTTGAACTGCTCTTCGTCTGACCCGTCACCTCGGACCTGTTTGCCATGGGAGACCCTACCAGGGGCATAAAGCCCCAGACAACATAGCTCCTCGGATCATTCGGGTCCTTGGAATAGGAAGAGTTAATAGTCTTGGCTGGACAAGATATGTAGAGTTCACAGGTTGCTGCAAACTAATCAAACAGGGGCAACGCCAGAGTAGGAAAGATACCTGCATCCACATTCTTCAGAGGAATTTATGTTTGAACAAATTCACCCAGTTGGACACAGAGTTGGTCGAGGTTAAAAAATCCACAGTAACTCCTGCAGTCTCCACTTAGAGAAATAGCTGACTCTGTATCAAACACAAACTGACGTAGACCAGGCCGATGACTTTAAAACAGAAATTACGAAGGCTGGCCAAGGTAAACTAATTACACCTCAGACGGATTAGTATTAATACTGCTGTCATTTTGTGCTAGGAAGCCTAAACTATTCTGATCGCATGTGCTAAGAATCGTGAGCCACCCTTCTGATCATCTGACATCTGAAAACCTCCCTCTTCACTAAACAACATCAAACGCCGCAGCAGCAGGACCACCTTAAAGACCCCATTACGCAAACTTTCCCTTTTTGCTCCAGGCTCTCGTTTTTCATCACTTCTTTAAAAAATTAACTTTACTTTGCGGCTACTCTCCAGGGTCTTGCGCCCTGGAGAATTTGCCTACTTTTAGCTTTCTGGTTGATAGTTCTAATGTTTTAAATAAATAAACGTTGTTGTTATCAGATTTTCTATTTTACAGACTTTGTTGTAGACATGTCAGTCACTCTGATTCCGCACAGCTCCACTCCTGAGCCTGTTGAGTGAGAGAGAGAGAGACTTTAATCAAAAGGTAAAGTGCTAATGTTGTTCTCATGTCGGTGGAAGGCAGGATCAGAGCTCAGATCTCGCTCCTGTCAGGCAACTACAGCCATCGGAAGCCTCCAGGCAGCAGGCAACTCGGCGCTGATGTGAAGGCCCAACACCATCTGACACATTTAATTAAGTGAGTGGGTCTACATTTAGACAGGAGAGCTCCGCTGGGAGACGTGCAATGGGTCCGCACTGCAAAATGAGAGGAAAAGTGCCAAAAAGACAGCCACGCATGTGTTGGATTGATTCTTTCTTTCCTTCATTGACATTTGTCCGCCCGCCTTTTAAACAAGTGTGACCTACTGGGAATTGGACGACTTTAAATGAAACAAAGCTATCTTGTAAAAAAGACTTTTTATAAATTCCTCTCGGGCTGCAACATGATTTGAATTTTGATGCTGGTGAGTGCACGTCCATGAATTGTAATGTTGAGGGAAAAGTCAAATTGTTTTGCCAGATAAAAATGTACTGAGGCTGCTACAGTTTAACACCTTTCTACAGAATCAAAACCCTGATTATGTTTGAGTTCAGGCACTGCACATTTAATGGATGTGATAAGCTTCCTCCGCTGCCACATCGCCCATTCAGTCGATAAACAGTGTAGGTCTGGGTGATAATGACAAAAATGAATATCTCAATATTTTTGGGGACTTTCTCGATAACGATAAAGAGGCGATATGTTTGCAAACCATCAGAAATATGGGAAAATGCAGGCAAACATCTAAAATTAGATCGATTTGTCACTCAAAAAGAAACTTGTCTTGAACAAACTACAAAAGCGGAGAAAATACTAATAATATTGCTCACCTACATGAGTGCTTTCCTAACACCTAACAAGTCCTAAAGTTATAAAGAGAGGAAGAAGACTCCTGAGGGCCTGATCTTGTGTTTCTAAACGCAGACTATGGTGTAACCTGGTTAGCGCTCATGCTTCACAGCTCAAAAGTCCGGGGTTCGATTCCCACCTGGACGTGGCCTTTCTGTGTGGAGCTTGCATGTTCTCCCCTGTCTGCCTTGGTTCCTCCGAGTTCAATAGGCCAGGATTAATGACAGTGTGTTGGAAATTAGTCCAAGGCTACATTTCGGTGTGGCATGTTTACATGCATGAGACACATGTATGCACTGTCCCGACCAAATAAACCAACAAATATATGAAAATAAACAAATGAATATGTAGAACAACCTTTTTCCTCCAACCAGACTCTTTGTGTGGGGGAGTGGGGGTGAACATGTGCTTTTGTTTGTTTTCGTGTTTTGGTGCAGACCATAGTCATAGACTTGCGCTACAGTGGAAATGGCCATACATGTCTTTCTCTCGCTACACCGGACACGGACAGTGTTTAACTCACCGTGGGATAAATCGAGTTTTTAGTTTAAGTTTTAAGATTTAGGAAAACAGTGCTCAGCGCTGTTTGTAGTAAGCCACGTGTATGGCGTCAAATAAGGTCCGCTGCAACGTAAAAGAGGTATTGTAAACGTAGGTTGTAAACATAAAGAGAAAACGGTAAATGTAACTCTAAAATCATAAATGAAAAAGAATCATAAACAGAAAAAAAATATTGTAAACGTAAAACTTTCAATTAAGCTTCTTTTCATTCTTCACTTCACAAGTTAGAATAACAATTCACAAGCTACGGTTACGATACATTTCTTTCTAACCCTTTTTTAATGGGGGTGGACTCATGGCCCATTGGAGGGAGTGAAAGGATGTTACGTAATCACTGTAAGCTGAAGTCAAATGCACACTACAGACTCTCTTGGAAAAACTGAATAACTTTTTTGTTTAAGTAAGTAAGTAAGTAAGTATTTTATTGTCATTGTACAAGCGTATAACGAAATAGTGTTCAGGTGTCAGTCCTGAGCTGCTGTGGCTGAGCCACGCTGCCACTGTTCGTCAACCTGACCCGCATGACCTTGGAGGAGAAACTAGCTGCCGTCTGTCTCCTCTGATCATCTGAAACGGTGCACCGCTTCCTGGGCTTGTCCCCATCTCAGAGCGTGGTGTCCTGCACTGGTCAGCTCCACCTCCTCCTTCCTCCTCCTCCTGCACAGTCTTTCACCATCTCCTCGTTGGTCCCCTTTTATGCTTTCTTCAGGACCATTTTGGACTCTCAAAGTAAACAAATCCACCAAACCTCTACAAAAACACAGTAAAGACGTACAAAAGTATCCTGAAAAACAACGCGAAGAAGAAATCACAAATGCAGTTCGCTGAAAAAGGCAAACATTTCAGCTGCACCAGGAGAAAGGGAGGTTTATGATTTTAGAGTTACATTTCCAATTTTCTCTTCATGTTTACAATACTTACAACCTACATTTACCACACCTTTTTTATGTTTACGTTGCAGCAGCAGACCATAATTTGATGCCATACGCCAAAGTTCTATCTTCAATAAGCGACACCCTCCCGCTAGTGGCGCACGCACGTTTGGAGCAACGCTGTCCTTGCGCCAGGTGGAAGATCAGGCCCTGAATGTCTAATGCAGGATAGCTTTATTAACCATGAATACTGGACCCAGAGACGTTAACTCTCAACACATTGTGCACATATTGATCTAGCCATGCTTCCACAGGAGAAAGCTAAAGCAAAGAGTGGCATCATATACAGAGCCAAGAATGCGAAGTGCATAGCATAAGGCTGGTATTGTATGCCAAGCGAAACAAATTGCACAGAGGGATAAACACTTACAACACAAAGATGACGCTGGGAAAGAATGGACTGAGCAAGGTCTGTCCTTGGTAAGGCAGTGCCGAGGATAGAAAATGACCAAACTTGCTAATCACACCGACAACGCCTTAACCTGCCCAACCTCCTGAGTCACTGTCCGGCAATGATTTAACCCTAAAAAAAAAAAGAAGACTGTTTCAGGAATGGCATTCCGGAAACAGTCTTCTTCTTTTTTGTATGCATGACAGATTCATATTATGTTTAGCATATTTACCAGTAACTTCCTTTTAAGTGACACAAATCGTACTGGCTAGAGCCCTGTGGCTGGATTCAGTCTTCTGAAACAGGAAAAAAACACTTTGTACAGGGCCTCTATACTTTTCCAAAGATGATTTCCAGTGATGTCTTACTTCTGGCAGACATCAACATTCCTCTAACACCACTAAACTCTTGTCAAGTCACAGACAACATCAACATGGTGTGGTTGTGTCCAGCTTCTTCAAATGCCAAACATTTCACCAGTGACTTTACAATCAAAGAGTGGCTAGTGCCAGAGGGCAGACACGATTAGTTGCTAAGTCAGATCTGACAGGCTAATCCACATGAAGAGGTGTGTAGCCCAGAGGCAGTCTCATGATGTAGTCGGGACACACGCAGGTCCAAAACAAGATTCAGTGAGTGATTGAAGGCGAGAGAAATTGTGAAACCTTTTTTCTCTTTTCTTGTCTCGTAGCAAAAAGATTGTGGGTTCAATTCCAAGGCCAGATGACAGATGCTGAACACATACTCATACGTATCAACTTTTTGAGGTGGTAAGCTTCCTCTGACCATCTGCCGCAGCTGTCATGGGGAAGACTTATAATGGCATCATTAATAGATACACAGCAGTAGTTGCCCAACCTCCAGAGCTACTGTCCAACATTAGATTGCAACAAGTGGTGACATCCTGCACTCTAGCCAGAAACAATCTGTGTATTCAAGAAACAATATATCCATGTAAATGTATGCTACAGTTCTATACATTCTATATAGAATGTACATTTGCTAAAATGGCAAGAAAATACCCGAATGAACCTAAATAAAATGGGCCTTTAATGAGAGAAGAACTTTATTGTCATTGTGATTGCGTAGATCATGGGTAACTTCTTAATTGAATTGCAAATAAATCCTAGTCATTGACATTCATGAGTATTTTATACAAACAGGATATGGGAGAATTGCCAACTCCAAATGTGAATGTCCTTGTTTGAAGTCTACTGCTTCTTTCTGAAAGTAAAAGCAGAGTCCTAAAACATTACTTTGGCTGATCACATTTTCAACTTATTAATTCTGTCTTCTGTGTGGATTTTTTGGGGGTTCAAGACCAACACATTTAGTCATAACGATGTTCTTTATTGTGATTTATCCATGCAAAGGAGCATGGGAAATGTACCCTATCAAAAAATGTGGGTTCATGGATCCTGTTCAAATCAAGCCTGAAATTAAAATACAAGAATCAGGAGACGCTCTCTTGTGTTAATGAGGGGATAGGTTCCTGTCCAATTAAAGCATTCATGTTCGCAGCAGAAATTATTCCGTGAGGTACAGAAAAAATCAAGTGTCTCTGAATCAGAAAATGGAAAGGGACAGAAATTAAAAGGTCTTCAGGCTGGAACAGAAATACAGGTTTTTTAAGAAATGTGTCAATGGAACATGCAAAAAGTGTATGTACTTTTTGTAACCCGTCCAGTGTTGACTAGAAGCATGGGTTGTTTAGTTTTTTGTTTTGTTTGTGTAAAAAAAAAAGATTGTTAATAGTAAATTGATTTTGGGTTGCAGTCTAAAACCCGTCCTCAACAATAAGTCCAACAAGGCCTCTGAACACTAACACACTGAAAATGGATACATTCATTCATTTCTATGAGTTAGTCGTATTTTGAAAATGGAAACATTCAAAAGACTGTACTCTATGTGCTGGATGTATTCAGAGTCAAGGGTATTAAGACAGCCAATGTTGGCAAAAGTTCAGGAGAGCACCATAAAATGAACACACAAAAAGACACAAAAACATCAGCCCACTTGTACATCCGCTGAAAAGCACAGTACAGAAAAGTCCACTTAGGACACAACAGTTTGATATAGCTAGATCACAGTGTGACCAGACAGTGTTCTCTTTGAGAAGGATAATGTTTCACAAATTTAGCCCTAAAAGTAAAATCTATTAGAGAAACTGCTGTGTTTTGTGAGTGGGAGGTCAGCCAACTCTTTCTGTCGCGGTGCCAAAAGAGGCCAGTGGAAGAGAATCAGAAATCAGCATGATCAGGTGTTGGTCCAGCTGGCTACGGGACTTGGAGGGAAAAGGCTGTTAAAACAAGACCCCCCACATGAGAATCTTCCCCAGGCCAGGAGGACGGTCAGTCTGTGAGAGGAGCAGGAAGATGGATAGCTTCTGATGAAAACAACTGGAGATGGGAGAAGGAGAAGCTCCTAAAGAAGATCAGTGACCATTGTTTTAAAGGCACAACAAACACACAACTCCAGTGTCCATCACTTTTCCCCAGTAGAAGTAGTGGCAACAGTAGTAGTCTTAGTAGTAATACGAGTGATGGCAATAGCAATGTGGAATTTTCTCCAAATGTGTTTTCCCCTTTTCCGTGGACCAGTAGGCTACTGCTATGTTACCCAGCAGCAGGAGCCTACTGGGAGATGTACACACCTGTTAAAAAGCCACATTCACATAGCCAAAGTAAACTATTTTTACAGGCCTTCCTGATTCTAAAAGTCCTTCTAAATCTCGGTAAACTGAACAGTCTAGTGGCTAAGGGAATTGTAGCAATCCACCACAGTAGGTCATCCATACAAAGCCACGAGAGCCCAGGGAGCTGGACAGCTGTTCCTTTCTGAAGTTAAACTGTAGCAAAAATGATACATTGACTTGTGAATCATGAAACTTATTGCTTTGTGGCTATGTGGTTTATAACTGCAAAATATTTACTACCACTGTTTACTGAAGCAGCATCCAAGTATAATTAAAGCCTATGCACCAATACGCAAAAGGCTTTCTCAACTCTTTAATAACTTTCTGGCAACACGCATCCGTGTTTGTGAAGGCTCCCTAAATTGTTTATTATTAAATATATAAAACTTTATTTTCAGACTTTTTTGACTTGTGAACTTCTCGTCTCTCTTTTCAGAATAAATGATGAACACGGGGACCCAAAGACTTGTTTTGGGAAATTCTGCCAAACCATATCCGAACCCAGTTAGCACTTAGCAGCATGTGCTAATGAGAATGCCCAATCGAAACAAGATGGATACAACACATTACCATAATGTGTTTTCTGAGAGCATATAATTAACACCAGGATGTATGAGCGGGTTGTTCAATAATTTTATGCTAATCTTTGTATTACTACACTCCATATAGTGACAACACAATAATAAAATTGTGTGGGTTTTTAATAAATACGCTATCTGTTATCAAAAGCAATTGATGATAAGTAAGGAGCGGTATAACGTATTGTCCATGAGGGGAAAATTGTCCTTTGCTTTTGACCCATTGTACACCACAGTGCATCCCGCAATGACCAATCTCCTGATGAGTTAAGCTGGGTCAGGACTAACTTGTTTTTTTTTAAGCTTTTGTATATGCTTTTAGGTCTATGGGGAAACTGGAACACTTGGAAAAAAAGTATCCACATACCAGCTCTACACATACAGATCCATCTGACCCAGGAATTTAACCTTTTTGTTGTGAGACAAAAGTGCTGTATAGTTCTACAATACATTAAGACGTCTAGAAAGTTACGTGGCACAAGACTCCAGTTGTTTTCTGGTGAAACAAAGCCATTTGTGCCTTTGTTTCGGACTCAAAACTAGACATCATCATCACCATCCATATCTTTTGATCAGAAACTCTCTGCTTTTATTTATCCTTTTCTGTTTATAGTTACATGTTTGCCCTTTTATGAATCGGCGATAGCACATTTCACGGCCTTGCATCAGGACAAACCTCAGAAGATCCGCGCTCCACTTGAATTTAATTTGACGATTTGGCCGCGGGATGCCTTCAGAGACAGCCTATGTTAAATGCATGATCACTAATAATGAGCCCCCCAGTAAACACACCAACACAGCGCTCACTGAAGACTGGTCAAAAGTTGCACTGAGATAGCCCGGAATGACGCATGCTGCAGGTTAGAGAATGTCCAGGGCTAATTACTTGTATCAAATTAAGCAAATATTGTGGACAGTATTCAAGTGCCCTCTACTGATGGAAATGAACAACAGGCGGACCCCAGAGCACACGCATAAACACGGCATCAGCATTCGGTGTGCAACAGCACGAGAAATTAATTAATCACAATTTGTTACTGCGTAGACGCTCCAGGTTAACATGCTAATTAAAACAAATATGCCTAATATATTCTGCTGTGTTTAGACATCTCCATACCCCCCTGAGGTGAGTCAGAGGGGAGGGGGGGGGGGATACTTTGGTACAGTACTACTTAAAAATGTTGGTACTCAAGAAAATATTAAATCACTTCGGTTTATCAAGTAGGAGGACGAGAGGTGACTAGAACCCAAATACATTTTTGATGATTAAGAAAAGGAAATATTTTTTGTTGGCTTTCATGGGAAACACAAGGCTGATAAAAACCTTTCTAGTTGCTTTTTCTATCATGATCTACCACGACTGTTATAATGCTATACACAAGATCAAAAAACATTTGCAAGTAAAATAACACTCGTGCACAGTTAATTTCCACCTCGGAGTTCACCAAATCCATCTATTTGTAAATGTTATATTGTATTTACACACATACGAGGTGCCGCCTGATGCAGTTTGATGCATTATTCAGTCAGACAGGCCCCAATCTCATCTAATTCTATCATCTCCTATCTTCTGGGTACTGAAAACGATCATCTGTAATCGCAGGGAACGCATTGCTCGCCGTGTCAAAGCAAGTCGAAAATCACGTCTAAAAAGGTCTATGGGGCTTCGCGGGGCGGTATAACGGCAGATCCCCCTCATCTGTTCCGTGTACGGCGGTGGGATCAGTGTCTGGTTAATAGCTCCCCGGCTTGTACTTGGGTGCGCTTATGTGGCAGCTGGGTGTCATTGAAGAGCACCACGTGAGTCAACAGCTAGTCAGTGCAATAACTGGCTGGTGTAGCTTTAAATAGGCAATTAGCGGCAAAGTTCTGGTGTGCCCGCTACTGCACCAAAACAGCATGGAGTTGATTTTATAAAAGAAATTTGAATTAGTTTCCTGTCTGTGAACAAGGGTGGGTAAAAATATCTGACTAAACAAAATAAGAGGCTTGACATGATTAGTTTTGGAATAAAATGCCTGACGGTATAAGTGGCAGCTCATTAAGTTTCATTATGTTGTTCAAGGTTTATGTGGAGGGGATGCTGTCAGTGTCAGAGCTGAACAGGTAATGGAACAAATGTATGAGAAGTGTAACATGTCTTCATTAATACGACAGATAGAGCCAATTAATGCTTAGGCAAAAATGCAAGCACAAATAGAATAATGGGAGAGTATATTTCAGCAGTTACGTTAAAAATAGCGAAAACTGTTTCATTCCAGCGTGCAGAGAATGACAAACACAACAACAAAATATGGCTTTTGCACCACGTTCCAAATTATTATGCAAATGACATTTTTCTCAGATTTTCTAAACTGTCAAATCAAATGAGAGTCTGCATAATTTTCAAGACTTTAACTGTGATGACAGTATTTTTTTTTTTTTTAAATAAATATAGTAAAAAACTCAAAATCTACTGTTCCAAATTATTATGCAACTCATAGTTTCAATACATTTTAAAGCTTGTAATTAACTGAAAATGGTCATTTGTTGAATTTGCAGCATTAGGAGGTCATATTTACTGAAATCAAAAGCTATTTCAATAAAAAAAAAATAACAGGCCAAGTTATATTTTAACATAGGAGCTCTTCTTTGATAGCAGCTTCAAAATTCTTAAATCCATTACACTTGTCAGTTTTTGGAGAGTTTCTGCTTGGATTTGTTTGCAGGATGTCAGAATAGCCTCCCAGAGCTGCTGTTTGGATTAAACCCCCCCCCCCCTCATAGATGTTTTGCTTGTTGATGCTCCAAAGGTTCTTAATAGGGTTGAGGTCACCATGATTCTGGCCCAAAACATGACTCCGCCCCCTCCTTACTGACGTCACAGCCTTGTTGGGACATGGTGGCCATTCACCAACCATCCACTTCTCCATCCATCTGACCATCCAGGGTTACACGGCCTCATCAGTGAACAAGACGGTTTGAAAATGAGTCTTCATGTATTTCTGAGCCCGTTGCAGTTGTTTCTGTTCATCAGCATTCAATTAACCGTTTAGGGGAGGCTGGAAAGACAGTTTATGCACAACTGCAGCCTCTGGACACCTACACCTTGATGTTCGGGAGACTCCAGAGGCACCAGCAGCTTCATATACCTGTCTGCTGCTTTGTAGCCGCTGTTCTATTCATCTGATGTACTTGTCTGGCAGAAACCGTCCATATTGTGCCTTTATCTGAATCAGCCACAAATCTCTCATCAGTACGATGATTACGCTTAATCTTTCATGAAATATCGAAGGTTTTCACTCCTAGACCAAGGCATTCAACTATTAATCAGCAAAGAGATCTTTTTCTTTCCCATATTGCTTGAAAATGGTGGCCTGCTTAATAATGTGGAACGCCTTTTTTCTGTAGTTCCCTTAACTGGGCTTAACCTGAAAACTACTCATCACAGGTTTCAAAGAGCCCTGAGACACAATACCATCCATGAGTGTCATTGATTTTTTTTTTTTTTTTTTTACCTTTTTGACGCTGAAATACAATTTGCAGAATAATTTTGAACGCTGCGTAGTTTGGCATCATGGCGAAGTGTAAACAAGCAGCAACCTCCCTCTCTCTTGTTACAGCAGTGTTTTTTTTGCCTTTTTCTGCGAACTGCATTTGTGGTTTCTGTGTTTCAGATTGTTTTACTGGGTACTTTTGTACATCTTTGTTTAGTGGATTTTGTTTTACTGCAGAGAGTCCGTACTAGCCATGAAGGACTCTTTTTTTAAAAGCTTATGAGCTCAAGACATTTGAAACCTATCTATTTTTCTTATCTATTTTTACATTGTTTATATTGTGTCTTTACCCTGTATGTGAAGCACTTTGGGCACCCAGTGTTGTTGTAAATGTGCTACACAAATAAAGTTGACATTGATGTACAAATGTCTTCTTCTGAAACACTGAAGAGGCCCCAAGAGCCCCCCACACCTGCAGCACAATGGAAGCATCACAAGAGAGGCGCTACAGGGAACAAAAAAGGCACAAACGAGGAGGTATTTTTTGGTTTCCAGTAGGTTTTCTGGATGGAACGCATGCCTAATTATGGACACCGTCAGCAGTGAAAACCTACCAGAAACCCTAAAAAAAAACAATTGGTCCTGGAGCATCCAAGAAGCTACCATGATGGAAAGTAAAGGCAGCGTGCTGACCACCAATACAGCTACTGGGTCACAGAAAGGTCAAATACACACTAGTATTTGCCTTTTTTCTGCATACAAAGTTCCATAGAGCACCTTTTAATGACTAGTTAGCGCTCTGATAAAAAAAAAAGATGAGGAACAAGGTGAAAGGAATGAAATACCAGAATAACAGATATTTATGAGAATAATGTAGTGAACTGTTACAGCAAATGGAAATGGTTGTTGCAACATTAGACTGGCGTCCTGTTGTGGCAACTATGCAAAACTATACTTTTTTCTTAACTTTGGTTTGCAGAAATCTGTTGGCCAAATAACTCTAACTCCCACTCTCACCCAGTGTCAGATGGTTAGCTGATCGCTGACCGTTGCACACTGTTCATTTCTGTGATGCTCAGAGTAAGTCATGATTAGAGGTATTTTAAATTCCACATTTTTCATCGGGCCAATGCTAATGTGATCTGAACAAAGTCAACTACTCTCCTTTTCACCATGGGGCACAGTGCTAGTTACCTTGCCTCCATGTCATCAAACAAAACCAAAAAAAAAATCTTCAATTAAGGGCTTCACTTTATGCATGTTTTTATTCCCCTTAATTATCTTTTCAGGCTCCAACCGGTGCGCACATTCAAGTCACATGTATTCCCCATTGTCTTAATTTTTCTGCAGCTATTCATTGGAGAATTATTGTATTGTGTAACCTTGAGGGTGAGGCTTCATAAATTAAAATGAGCCTAGTGTCTTTTTTCTCTACCATATCAGGTCATGTTAATTATTCAAACAAACAGAGGCTGGCACACTTTTTCATCGACTGTACTCTTCCTCTTATCATCTGTTATAAAAGTTGCATCTTGAAGTCGATTGGTGGAAAGTTGCCTTTGTTTAGCTTATATAACAAAGTAGGAAAGACGGGGGCAAATGCCTGTTTAAATGTCATTAGTTTTTACAGCCGCTGGGTTGAGAAGCATTTTCATATATTTGATAAATGTGCTTTCATGTAACAAGCACTTTGATACAATCTTCTGTTTCTTTGTTGTTGCTGTTTTTTGTCTTCCTTATTTGAGTCACACAAGTTGCCATTCTTGAAGCCTCCTTGGAAATGTATTGGGGCTTAGGTCAAACAGTGCTCTCATGACACTTTAGGGCGTTACGCTCAGCATATGAAAACGCGGGGTTGGCCCAAAGGCAACTGTGAAATAGTTACCATAACCAGTGCATGACTGAATAAATAATGAAGACTATGTTAAAGGTGTTGATGGGATGATTGGGGGGTCTTTCATCTTCCCCTGGTGTCTCTGGCCAGAAAACCACAATTGCAGCTTTCCCTGCACCGATCCGGAGGCGCAATACACACTACTTGAATCACGAAGAAGAAGCTAGCAGGCTAACGGGCAAAGCTAACTGCAGGCTAGTGCCACTTAAACAGTTTGAGTGAAAAAATTATCTCCATTGTGTAATTGGATGTACAATATCCCTCTCTCCCTTTGTCTTTTCTGTCAGCGTAGTATTTACTCTCACGGACAATTAATGAGTTGAAAACCGTAGCATGCTATGACACCTGCAGTGGCGCTTATGGCCTCTAGGGGCACTGTGGGGCAGGAGTACTGCCTTAAGGAGACTTTGAGAAACTAGTTCATCTTGTAAAGAGTAAAACCAATCTGAGGCACCGGAATGGGACAGAGGCTTATTTGTATGGCGCTTTTCACATGGCACAGATCACCCAAAGTGTTTCACACAGTTATCATCAATCTCGACACACTGCTGTGCGGCTACCTTCTCTCAAAAGCAAGAAGGTCGAGTCAGGAATTCCAGAATTTCCATTATCTTCCTCTGTGTACTCCGGTTTCCAACAGCATAGGCTAATCCTCTTGCTCGGTAATTCTGAAGTTCCTATACCTCAAAATACATCCACAAAAGTCAAGCCATTGTTTTTTCGCTACGGCAGATATCTGACCACAATGACAATCCACACAAAAAATGAATGAAAATAAAAGTATGCACATGTCCTAATCATATTGTTTCACCTGGCAGCTTACTTTTCCTTTGGCACAGCACTGTATCTAGCCTGGTTTAAACACAACATTATCCACACAGAGCGCTCTGAGGGGCTTCTGTAATGAGGCATTGGCAATATTCACCAGCGCTGGGGTCCTCCATTACTCAAGCGACTGCATAATGTTTGAACTCATTTAGATGAACATATGGAGAGAGACATCAAGGTCCCCACAGTTTCTTGCTTCGTCTGATATGACACAAATGACACTTTGGAAGTCATCTCATAAAAAGTGGCATAAAAATACAATATTTTTAATTAGCAACACAGAGGAAACGGCAACACGGCACATGTATGATTCACAGGGACAAACTAAGGACACTGTGACAGATTGAAGAGAAACTTTTAGGACTAAAGCGCCTTGTTCTTTTTCCTAAAACAGCCATATGCGCTTATGCGTCTACTTTTGAAGATGGGGATTCTTCTTTCACTTGTTGAGATGGAAAGCTGGTTTGGCAAAGGACGTCTACATTTAGAAATGTGACTTTTAAAAACCGCCTTGTGAAAATCCTTGTGTGAACTTTATTGGGTTCACCCACTGAGTTAATGAAATGTGCAAAGGAAACAGGAGCGAAATAAAAGCTTTAAACGTAGACGAAGGCTGTAATGCACTGCCTTCAGTCTGCAGGAATACTGCCGAAAAAATACAGCTGAGAACTTGTGTTTAAATCTGCGGTTCTTGTCTGCAGAGTGGGATCTGTCACAAGCACAAATATCAGTAATGGCTCTGTACAAAGCATAGACATCATTAGAAATAGTTACCACAGGGGTCACCGCAATGGACCTGTGTCCAAGGACAAAACAGTATGTGCTCAAGAGACCTCAAAACCCTTATGTAGCAAGCTACTGTATGTTTGTAACAGAGAGTGTCTATGTGTGTGTGTGCTGCCAATTATGGGCCAATCCGACCAGCTTGTTTTTAGTCATAGGGAGAACATGAGGGCCTATGCAGACATACCGCACAAACTCCACAAAGCATAGCATCACTGGGTTTGAACCACTTTCCTTCTCGCTGCAAAGTAAGAGTGCAAGTCACTGCACATCACCTTATGTATTGATCTCAAGCTTTGACGGAGAGGGTTTGGCATCACATTGCTCAGATTCCGAAAAAGCCGAGACAAAAGACGCAGCGTAAAGTATGGATGATACGTTTTCTCCGATAACGCTCAATTGAAACTGTTTAACAATGCTAACTCAAAATTAGCATCCAATGATTTGAAAAGTCAATTCTGGACACATTATTGGGAGTAACTGAGATGACCTTACCTTACCTTCCCATGGAACTCCCCCTGCAGCAGAACCTGTGGAGCCCGGGGGTTTATTGCAGAATCTTTGCCCGCTGGAGCTCACCCGGACAGGAGGTGGGGGGGCTGGGGGGGGCTGTGTCTGGGCTGTGGCTGAAGGGAGCGCAGAGCTGGGGGCTGATGAGTCGCTTTGAGGTGCATCTGACAGGAGCGTTATGGCTGCAGGGGATGGAGAACCAAAATATGTACTGTCATAAACCAGAAAAAAGAAGAGTCCTCTTCCTCGACTATCGCTAATAATAATAGGAATGACTAATAACAATTTTTAGATTCCGGGCTGAAACCTGACTCCCACTCACTAACATTGCAACCCTACCTGCTATCCCTTAAATTTAATTTGGGCTATAAGACACACTGAAACAATTCGAATTCCGAGCTTATGAGTTTAGTTCCGACAACTCATTATTCCAAGCCTCTCAGATAGACAGTGCTTTATCATATTTCACAGTATTTTTGCAGCTATTAGAAAGAAATGTTGACCTATACCATTAGCTAGAGCATTTCTTTTCAAACGTTGCAAAATCTCCATGAAAATGTCAGCAAAGGTGTTTCCTCCATTTTACACCATTTACTTTATTCACATTTACACCATTTACTATACTCATATACACTATTTACTTTACTCACATTTACACCATTTACTATACTCATATATACACTATTTACTTTACTCACATTTACACCCTTTACTATAGTCATATATACACTATTTACTTTACTCACATTTACACCATTTACTTTATTCACATTTCTTTTGATTATGGGGAAATTAAGTTCTCCTTACGATGTGCATATTCCGTTCGATGTCACAATAGTACAATGCATAGATTAGGCTACTAACCACATTTTGCAGTGCAGCGTATTGACAAAATGAAATATGGAAGACAGGCTTCAAAATTCCCCATGCCTGGAGACGTTCTGTGGGGCTTTATCTAATCCATGTATTAGAAATTACTTTTTTATCTTAAGACGACTTCAGAAATCTGGGAACTAATGCAGTTCACGAGGTCTGCTCTGAGCAGTGCCGGAGATTACCTGCCGTTATTATACAGCCGTAAGAAAGAGCCAAAGGTTAATGTTGAAAGGAGGTAAGCTCTCTGTGGTCAAAGTTCAAACACAGAGAACCTCTCCTGTGATGAACTAATCAAAGACATTTTAGACACTTTCTTTAGTTCTCCAGCTGTGGCACCGTCTTTATGCGTGGGATGTCTGTGATCTTCTGACTTTTGTAAATTGTGTAGGATTTTGTGACATTTAGTGATACGCTTCGCTAAATGCGTTTCTTTGAAATAATGCTATGTGGATCATAATGTGGAAGAAAAACCTGCCACGCTCAAACTTGTTGAGGGATGATTTTAATTTGTCAAACTGTGCACAGGCATCCTTGAGTTAGTCTATGTGTCAATTAATTACACTTTCTGTTTTATTCCATTATTGGAACTCATTCTAAATGTCACGATTCATGTAGCGCATGGGCAGACACGTGTATTCAATTATTTGCTTTGTTCACAGCGCTGAATAAAGGCAACTGTACTGCGCTGGGTGACTCAATGTAACTGAATGTAATCAAAATCAGGCTATTATGAACTGAGCACAACACACAAGTCTCTTATTCTCGAATATCAAGAGTGCACAATTTTTTGCTTTGTTTCTTTCCAAACCTCAACTTCTGGATAACCGAGCAGCGGGCACAATTGAAACAAAGCATCACCATAGAAACTCTATCTAAAAAGAGTGTTTTCTTCAGCCCACTGGACAATAGAAAGGGTCTTTCTGTTGGCTGAATGCTATGTTTCAGATCAAATGTGTGAAGCAGGTGATCACCTCGGAGAAGCTGAGGATGTCATAACATATAACTCAATCAAGCAGTCCTTGAAAACACAGTCAACATATTTATTACTCTTTTCAGTCTTTCTTTCTACTGTGTTGTTCAAGTCAATCTTTACATAGAGCGTTGCTTAGTATACCAATCATGTCACTGTGTCCTGTATATACGTACGCATCTGACCTTTCATGCAAACAGAAGGCACATCCTTTCAAACCTACAAACACAAAACCCCACCCACGTTAATGCGTTTATAACATTTAAACCATTTTATCACTGTTGGAGCAAATATTCCAAGGTTTCAACACAATAAGGAATTCACAGCAACAATTCAATGGCTGATTCAGTCATCAGAAATGTAGCCAGTGACTACTCTTTCCAAACACAACAAGTCGAATAGCAGCACTCACACGAAGGAAATCAGCAGGTGTAGCAACCACAGCTACTTTAAATGTAAACCTTTGTGATTGTTACACTTATACATTACTGATAAAGACAAAATCACCTCCTTAAACCACTGCATCACACGAGACAGCCTCAGCATGTGGCGCTGTGAGGGTATTAGCTGAATAAATTGCCCCACAGGAACGGACATTAGTATGAGCTGGTATGTGCTTAAGAGCGAGATCGCTTCATACAGGAAATAAAGTGACCTATGGGGATTAGAGAAGCGAGTGGGCCTATACAGTAAACTACTGGGCCGAGACAGTAACTAGGACAAAGTGAGTGTCATGTGTGGACTTTACTGGCTGTACATTTGGATATTAAGTAACAAAATGAAGGTTAAATTATATGCACGGTAGGTGGAGAGAGGAAAGTCAAGATGGCTGCTTCTGCAACCGGTAAAAGTGCGGCATGATCACGAAGTCTAAAACAACTGCATAAAGAAAGGATTTGCTCCTTTGGCCCAACACAGTTCATTGTTATGTGTACATTCGACTATTATTAACAAAAATAAATGGGCACAATTCCCGGCATTACTGTGTCACAATTACGAGCAGAATAACACACATGCATAATGTATTGGCAACATCTCCCGTTGATGGTAATAATATAACCATGGTCTTTATAAACGGGCATGTTAATTCTTCTTAATAATTCATTTGAGTAAATCAGCATTATAATGGCCTGTGGAGTGGCGCAGAACATGTGATTAATGCAGATGGCGTGGTGACCTTTTCCTGTGGTTCTCTTATGAAGTGCGCCTGATTGCCATTAACTTTTCAAGGGCTATACGGTCTCCAAAGTGATGTTGAAGAATCACTTTTCACATGTAATCAAATCTGTAATGAGTACTCATAACGTACATGTCACCGAATCGTGGAGTAATCATAGGAAATCGTTATTATATGCTGTCCACTTTGCATATCCCGGAGGTTTCAACTTCAAGGCGGCAGTGGCCAGAACTATAGCTCCCAAGGCTGCAATTTGCTAATGATCACTGGCACCAGAAAGTCACAATTTCTCAACAAAAACCTACGCGGACCTGGCACTTTGATATGGAACATTCACAACCATAAAGAACTCAAAACAGTCCAGCGAGTGGCCCTATTATCATTCTTGAAATGCTGCTACTTCTTCAGTGGCAAAGTGGCTGGTTCTAAAAATCAATAGTGCACCTCACCACGCCGCACCAGAAAACAAATGTCTTTCATTTGACAATAACTTGAGATAACGAGTCTGTAAACGTGTTCATGTGTTTGCGTGCGTGTTTCATTGTGTAAAAAAGATCAGTTGCGTAAAAAACCTTTTAATGCCGCCATTGTTTGACTTTTTCACTCTGGTATAATTCACACTAATCAATAACATGAATAGTGCAGACTAAGAGAGTCATTTTCTCTATAATAAAGAAATGTTTATCTAGATTATGCCTCTGTTTGGAAACTTGCCCTTTGTTTTTGTCGCGCTGACTACGGAGATTACACAATAGGTTTGGACTGTATAATTTCAGGAAAAAAAATACTTCAATATGAGCAACTGAGATCTATTTGATCTAAAGTGCCATGTGTAATTTGAGTTTTGATTTGCCTTCTGACTGTGAGAATGCTTGACTGTTCACAGAGGGGGAAATCACGCATGTACATTTAAAATTACTGTATCTACTTGACACTGCACTACAGGAAAATGTCTTTGTCTCATTGCGAATAGCCTGGTTTCATTCAAATATATTCTGAGCCAATTCAAGGCTAACACATTCTTTTCTCTGCTATTCTATTAGATCCCCGTAGTTTGCTGTACAGCATTTAGCTGTTTTTTTAGCTATAGGATTTTATAAAAGATGTACAACATCTCCTGGGCTAATTCCCTTCATCTATCTGGGCTGACAAAAGAAGCTCACACTGTATATGAAGAGCAAAGCCCTGATTTGTCTTGTGCATGTTTTGTTGAAGATCCTTGGATGGAGTCCTTGAGAATATGCTTCTGAATACACATTACATGCAGAATTACTTGGTGAGTTTTTGTGACCATTGATATTTTTCTTCAACACCAAATTGTGTAAAATTGAAAGCCTGCTCAATTGTAGCATCTTAGGTGATTGTGCACCTGATTTTTCCTGTTCAAACTTTGACATTTTTAGTTTTGGCCCAAAGTCATTTTTAACTCTCGCAATCCCTCCTGCACCTCCAAATTGCTCAAGAAAATGTTTTATATGCACATTTCAGCTTTGAGAGGCGGCAAAGTGAAGAAAATACATTGCACTAATTTAGATTCTACTTCTATCTTCCATCATTCAATAAAAGTCTAGGTGAAGACTATGCAACAAGGTCTGTTTTTGAAGCGTTTACAACACACTGTGTGGTGACAAAACACATTTACTCCACAGCATCAAAAAAGTCAGGTATCCCAGCTTTAATTGCACATTTCCTGACTATTTGCACCCCCTGAGTGTTCTTGAGAGCTGATGTAAAAAAGTGAATTTCTCCAATATTCCCAACTTCATGCCATAAAAACACGGCAAGAGTCACAATATGAGAAAAGAAAATATCATTGCAATATCTTACTAAATGTAGACCAAAGATCTTCCCGTTTTGTTTCTTCATATAAGTTGGTCAAAACAAACCTTAAAGGGACTATAGGGAGTTTAAAAATGTTAAAACTAAGTATTTTCCTCCCCCTACATGTTCCAGCCATGTCCTAATGTGTAGAATGAGCCCTGACCTGTTCACCACAACTGCCTTTAAAATCCTGCACTGTCACTCAAAAAGGTGTCACTTCGGGTCCGAATTGCCATCATGCGCGAGCTTAATATAGAAGGTGCAGTTACACATTTGGCCTGAGGTGGCAGTAGTGAGTATGAAATGGCTAACTTGCATCTAGCCCCTTTAAAAAAAAAATAAGTTGCCATATTTTTTTCTTTTGGGCTATGTTAGCCAAAACAAAAACAAAAAGAATCAATCATTTGACAATATTGTGGTTGTATGCATTGTATGTAGGGTCTTATCAATTTGTCGGCAAAAAACAGGCTATAAAAGTACATCATGTGATGTGATGCAGGCTGTACATTTTCATCTAAATGGAAAATCAAATCCAAACCAGAGGTGCTTGCAGGGTGAACAAGGGTTACTTGACGCGACAGTGTGTGTTTTTCATCATTTCCTTACAAGACGCGAGCCCCGCATCCTCCTGCCTCTGCCGAGCTCTGTCGTTATCTGCCAACATCAAACGGCGCGAGTATTTTGATCATGCGCCTCTTGGTCGTCGCCGGTTCAAAGATCACCACGTTTCACAGACACACTCATCAATCTGCGCTCCTCCACACCTCCCAGCGCACTTATGTTCAGGATGAAATACAGAGGAGAAGGGGAAAAATACCTCGAAATGCAGCTGACGGACACTCACCTGGGCTTGTGGACTTATCGGCTTTCCTGCAGCTTGAGCACCTAACAAGACATGAGCCGCAGAATTCAGCACAGTAATAAAACACAAACGGCACACAAGTGTCCACTATATGGTATCGCCTGAAACCACACTGACAATCATAATAAGTATTTTAAGTGTTTTTTATTTCAGAAGCACATGCTATGAATATTATTCTTTCCTTTTTGAACTGCTCTTTTGATATAACAGCCGCACACAATGCAACATGCAATATGCCATTTATTAACTTGATGTCAGGCGCACATCCTGTCACAATTGTTTATACAGGTCAGGACTGGGGCAAGCACGTTTGATGTGGCCAATCAATCAATCAATCAATCAATCAATCAATCAATCAATCAATCAATCAATCAATCAATACAGATTTGATTAGCGACAAGGCACAGCAAATCAGAAATATATAAAATGTATTGCTTAAAGCTGAGGTACCTGTCTTTTTTGTTGTATGTAGAATATAAGAGGAAACAGAAAACCTTTCTCTGTGATTTTTACAGTTTGTCATGTCAAAAGATTCTAAGTCTGAGTCACTGTTTAAGCTGCCCAAGACGTTAGCATGCTACCGGTTAGCAACAGTCAACCGTCAATGGCTTCAACACGATAAACACATCTATGAACACTGAGGAAATACTACAGTAACAGCTCTGCTCTGACCTCTGTTGCATGTTGTATCCAAGGCTAGATGTTTGGAGTGAGGTTCAGGGCTTTCTCTTGGAGAGGTCAAAAGCTGAGCTGTTGAAACGAAATGCTAACCGGCAGCATGCTAACATTTTGAGCAGCTTAAACACTGACTCATTGGTTTCTTCACATAAAGGTGAACACTGGGGCATTGTTTTTACTGTTACCTTCTTGAGCAATGATTACGATTAAATAAAACTGTCACTGTCAATCAGTTGCCTTTCATTTTCATCCTGAGTAGAGATATTGTTGCATGTTGTAGTACTGCATAATTCTACTTCAGTATTCAAACTGGCCGCCATAACAACAAAAGTCGCATGACTGAAAAGCATGTAAAAAACAGACCTTGTTGCATTGTCTTCACCTACATGTTTGTTGAGCGATAGAAGACAGGATAAATCAGGCACCCCAGCTTTAAGAAGGAAAATAAACCATTTGGATCAAAACTTGCCGCAGGTCATTCTCTGCCTATGAAGGAAAAAGAGCTACTGGGATGAACGTAAGTAGCACCAGTGTGGATGGAGTGAAAACAGCATTGACACTTCACAATTCACTCCCTGACTTTGAGAGAGAATAAACGTTGTGTTGCAATATCTTCCCCCCCCAAAAAGAGAATAAAACATGAACACAGGGTGGTGGGTTGGGTTGTTGTGGTCATTATTTGTTTTAAGATCAAACGAATAGACGTTTGAGACTTGATAAACTATGGATATCAAACTCATTGTACCGGTAAATTCTACATGCACTTTGATCTTGAAAGCAACACATTAATTCAGTAGAAACCTAAATAAAAAATGGTTTAATAAAGTTCCTACAACTTGTAATTGGGTATGTACTAAGTCAGCTGAATGAAGGAGAAAATTGGTTGTAATTTTTTTTCTTCAGTTGAGGGCACAGAATAGATGCCATGAATAGTTGTTGCTTGGCCAAGATTTTCTAATATTACCAAATACTTTGCGGTACCTTTATTTGCATCGATAAGCTTTAATGTAGTATAGTAACTTCACAATGGGTCAACAATATATACAACAATACTAATTTTGGGGGCACACTTGCTATAAAGCAGAGTCAGACAAAAAGTACGGACCCGTCACGGTCTTTGACTGGCCCAGATAAATACACTGTTTTGAACATGATAAGTGAATAATTAGTCATCGTTTCATATGCTAACAAGCTGCTATTAACTGATTTTTCCATTCTGACATTGCTAATGTTCACTGCAGGCCGGGCACTGTTTTGATAGTGCTGTCTCAACTAATCACTTTCAAAATTCGCCTACTGAGAGCCAGTATGAACCTTCTCACTGCTTCTCATTCAGACTAAACTAAGTGTAATATTATACCAACTAACAACTTGAATAAGCAACAAACTGTTGTCATAGTGTGATTGGTGACCCCATTTTTATCCAGGATCATTGATGACTGAGGACGTCAGGTAAGGAAAGTCTGTTGTTTTTATCTTTCACGTATTCTTGAGACGTAGCATTGAACAGCTACTGTTGTATCGAAATAAAAATATGAACTGGACTCCATGCGGTAAATGTGACTATTTACAGTCACAGAACCTGCAAGCACTCTGCATCTCTTAAATGGGCAATAATAAGCTTTCAATAAGCCATTGTTATTATCACACAATGTCTCAAAGTTTCCCCCTGACTGAAGATGATGTGATCTGTAACTTTCTAAATCAGTGTTAATCACAGTAACAACCGTTATATAGTAGGCTAGTTACTGTGGTACGGTGGTACACATACCACTGTGGCACGGTGGTACACATACCACAGTTTGAGAACCACTACTGAAGGCTAAGTGCCACTCCAATATACACAGGACAGCCTCCCTCTATGTTTAGAAACAAAATACTGAAGCCACCACAATAACATAAACTGACTCTCCCCGATATGGACTCCCATAGAGGCTAATTAAAAGACACGCTTTTGATCTCAAAATAGCTGCTGCTTGGGATAAAGAACAAGTGACAATGACACATTAATAGAGTTTTACTATCCAGCCACCAAGTTTATCTTTCATGTATAAGCTTTTTATTTGTTTTTATTCATGTATTATTATTTTTTTAACTATAAAATATGCAGGCTTTTTGGGCCATATATTGCCCACACTGAATGGAGGAAGGTTTTCAAATAAACTACATACAACATAGAAACTATGCCTATGGCTTGTTAAGGAAAAAAAGGCCAATCCCAAATGTATTTTGAGATGAATGGAGTAAAACACAGCCTTATAGCTTGCTACTGTGCACAGTCTTTTTCTTTTCTTTTTCCAATGTTGCGGAATTGAAAAGAAAACACAACCGCATGTTCTGAAGGCTGATTTCATTCAATGTGAAACAAAAAGTGGCTTGGAACAAGTTAGCTGTTATTTGAATGGAGACAAACACTCACCTCAGGAGATCATATCCCTTTTGAGTCCCTCATGATCTGCAGCCGTGTTTACCAGACGCCATGCGCACGCAGCGGATCAAAGACCATGTGGCGCGCGCCCTTCTGTTTGTGAAGATGACCCATCGTAACCATGGAGACGAATTCAGGCTAAAGCTAAAGCTAACGGGGATACAGATGTGTGTTTATTTTTAGCCGGAATTAAGGTCTTAAACGATCCCAAACTTACGCATATGTCGCCAATCAAACTGCGTAAAATAATGACCGTAATGTAGCAAGTTCACACAAGTCAAGCACAATGTTCAAGAAGGACTACCAGGTGAGTTCCAGCTAGTTTAGCCAAAGTTTACACATAACCTGAGATGCTAACGAGATGAAGCTAGTAACAGGTTTATGACTGACGTTTGCAACAGGGTGGAGCTGTGGTGGAAATATTCTGCGCTCAAGGGAAAGACCCGGCAGCAAAATGGAAACTCAGCGGAGGAACGATACATAAAGTCAGTCAAATTACTGTACAAGAATTATTATGAAACGTAGAGTTATGCAATATGGATTTACAACAATCTAAATATCTAACTTCACCCCAGCACGAAAGTGTGCAGTGGACATGGTTATTTCACCTTATCGTCTGAACATCATTTTGTGCAGGGGTATTTCTGCAAATTTGAGAGGAATTGTCTTATTTTAATACTTACTTTACTCACATTGGATTTGTTTTTTGATTTATTTTATATATTAAGGGTATGGTATGGTAGTGCCTAACTACCAAATTGATCTAGAAAAGGGATTTGCAAACTGAAGTCATTGATGTATTACTGAAGTGCCTCTGTTAGTTAGTATGAGTTAGTAGTAGCCATGGATGTATTAGTAGGTGTTGTCCAAATGAATAAATAACAGATTAATAGCAGTTACTGATGGGCAGTCGCATCAGTCACTAGCATCATGTTAAAAGCTGAAGGGGATTAATATATCATCATTTCAGTTTATAGGTTTGGTAATTAGATAACATAACTTGTTGAAATAAAGAATAAAATCAATCACAACTTGAATGATAAAAAACCTCAACTATATGGTAACCAAAGACGGCTGTAAAATTCTTGATTTGAATCAGTGAAAGGTGGGTAATGTTCAACCCTGCTGTGCCTTAACTATACATTATACAGTCCCTGCTGATTTATTATTTAGCTAACCACAGTACATTTTAATGAAAAGCTGAGTGCTGACATAGGTCATGCTGAATACGTTCTCTTTCGCATTATGTTTTCCATTTAGGAGTATAATAAAGAAATCAAAGGATTTGTTTACTGTCTGGAGGGTAGTAGCCAGACAGTCAAAATGCAAATGCCAAGGAATGGGAAAATGTCTCGTAAGTTACAACACCACTTATTTAAATCAGATTTTCAGCTGCTAGCTAGTTTGATAACAACAATTTATGTTTCATGTTGTCAGTGGGACTTCTTCAAAGATTCCTGGTTTTTCAAGTCTATGTTCCACACGACAGAGATTTTTCAATTGAACTCATGTAAGTATACCATCGTCTTTGTGTTTAATAAAGACAGCACAGTACTGATACTTTGCAGATACACCATTCCTACAAATAAATTATTCGGATTGATCTTGTTACTGCGCAAGCTCACATTCAACAATTAAAAAATCTGTTATCTGTTAATATGAAGTGCAATTTTGCAGGGTAACTGACACAGCTCATCTGAAACGAAGGTTGTATTTATCCACTGTACATAAAGAACTGTCCACTACCCTTTGGCACGCAAAAATCCCCCTCGTAGGGCTCAACCACAACATTGTATGTAAAATCCTTTTTTTCCTTTTCTTTATGCGTCATTCAAATTTGTAACCACTTTATGTGTTTTTGTGCAGTGGTCTACATTGTGCATAGACCTTGTATCATTCACAAGACAACTGTTCAAAGATGTGGCATTTGTGAGTTTGGATGGAATTACTGTATTTGCAAACTGTAGCATCCGGAGAATGTTCACGATGAAAGCAGAGCCGACAAGGGGTGGTAAGTTCATTTGTCCCACACACTCTGAACACTAAAAGGCACATTTTCTGATAAACTGAATATTCTCTATTACTGCTGAGTTTTAATAATATTGTCCTCTCTGGACTGGTATTATTCGACCACCAAGGTTGGTTCTGAGAAGTGCATTAATTCAGCTTCCTTCCAGTTTAACTTGAGAACGGATAAAACCACTTGGATGAAAGACAAAACGTCTCAAACCAAATCCAGTGATTGATTTGCTGACATTTCAACGATACATTATTTTTGAACTTCTGTGTCAAGTAATATCGAGCCCTTTACCTGCAGAGATGTTTCTAAGCGGAGGTGGTCTGATGGAGTGGATTCCTCGGAGTTGCCATTTCCCAAAGGATATTAAACATATCACTCAGGTCCTGAATATTGAGAGTATGAAGAAATCTGATGCAAAGTCTGGGCCTATAACTGCCTACAGTGGTAGGTAAGAACACCTCACACAAAAAAGGAAAACTATGCAATATTACTTATTGAAACGCTACTGTTAAAATGATGAATGGTCCTGAATGGTTTTGATCATGATTCAGATTTAAAGGTTAAAGGCAACAACAATCTATTTCGCATTATACTGTATATAACAGACTCAAACTACAAAGGGTTTTATAGGCTGCAATACATTTTCTCGGCTTGTCATTTGTGTCTTGCGATGCCACACCAGTTGAGATGAGAACCACTACTCTACCACGACTCGAAACATGAAATTCGAGTTTTTTTAGCTTCAGCCTTACCTGAATGCTGTGACTGCCAATTACGTGTTAATTTGAAGAGACACAAATAGTGCTGGAGCCTCTGTGGCCTTTAATCCCGGCTTATTTATCGGCCCTGACAACTGTCCAAGTCCTTGTTAAGTGATCCAGCAAAGTCATCTACGGAGAGCATCAACCAAACAGAAAAAAAATGCACTGTTAATTAGCAACTGCATTATTAGCATAATCACAATTTAAATGACTTTGATTAAACTCGGCAACCAATTCCACCATGAAGCACTTGCTTGTGGAAGACTAATTGAAATGGGCATAGAGCTGTCTTGAGTTTTTCTGTGCTTAAAGTCTGTTCTAAGTTTCCCACTCAGACGGTATGTTTTTCTGTTGGCTTCAGTGAAGATGGTGCTAATGAGCCCCCTGCACAGTCACTGTATAGAGTCAGACCATGGACACATCACAGCTCTCGTTTCAGCCAATTATTTACACTTGACAGAATATGACAGTTAAGCCGTAACCTGTAATCTATAGCGCTGACATAAAAAGTTAACAACCTGCCGTACTGTATATTGGGGGAGTTGTGCAGTGGCAGAGTGGTTAGTGCATCTTCCTCACAACAAGGGCATTCTGGAACACCAAGCAGGACCTCTGCCTGCTTTCTATTAAGTGCATAGTGACTGGTTGTTCACACCCAAGTGCAGGGACAAAATTCAAGCTACTCATTACATCTAATAGAACTCCATCTGTCTGTAAGTGTGGTAAACTCTTTAAATTGGGCAAGTAGTTTTTCATTTGTTTATGAGATCCTGTTTATTTGCTAATTGTCTGTTCCGTGGTGGTCATAAGCACTGATTCAGCAAACTACTTTAGCCATCCGATTTCATTCAAGCTTAGCACAAGTTATTGAGATGTGGGACCATGCTTGAAAAAACACACAGAAAAAGTGATACTGTTGACTGCGACTAGAGATTTTTTGATATTCTTTGTTGCAGCCAGTGTGGCCCCCACAAGGCCGTCCCTCCATCCGAAGAGCAGGCCCCCGGGCATGTTACAGAACGCCTCAGGGCCCAAGGTTTTAGGACCACGACCTCAAAGTGAGGTGAAGAGCTGCGCGACCCCAGACACTGTGGAAAGCAGTGCACTTTGTACCTCAAACATGGTAATCGCAAAAACATGATAAAAAATGTATAGGTATCTAAATAATTTTGCTTCAGAAACAAGAACTGTGTACCACACTGGATTTGTTGCCTTGAATTTAAGAAGGTTTTTTTGTGTGTGTGTGTGTGTTGGCCGTGTCCTCAAGGGATCCCCCTGCTGCAAATTGAACCAAAAGAGTAAAGCCAAAAATCAAAGCATTTCCAGCCAACATGAAAAACACTCAGGGAGAGACTGCTCCCGTTCACTTCGAGAGGGTACGTTTTAATTTCAAATTCAAATCTGTTTTTGTTGTCTGACGTTTTAATAAACTCAGCTGTTATTGTGCATGCGGTGCACACGGCAGCTGCAAAACTCAAAACATTTCAGTGAGGACATCCTTCATAAAAAATGCATGAGTTAATTCATTTAACTACCACGCATTGTTAAAAGCATTACAGAGGCAACGCTTTAAATGATATGTTCTCTCAAGCACATAACAGCTTTTAGGGCGAATAAAGAAGGGCCATTTGCATAACGGGATGAGGAAAATACAGCATTTTCCTTGATTAAGTGGAACATGGTGTAGCTGGTTTTAATCTGAATACTCAACAATATAAAGGGATTTTTTTTTTTTATTGTGCATTTAGATTACTTCCCAATCTGACTGAGCCATGTTTGACTATTGCTGTTTTCTGTGGTTAAAAGTGCAGTGTGTAGGAACTGCTGGCATCTTACAACAGCACCCGCCTCGAACAAGTGGAAAACAAGGATTCATGCCAAGAGTGCTCAGTCCGGAGAACCCCAAACACATCTCAAGTGGTATAGTATTTGTATTTGTATTTGTATAGAAGTACAATTCTCTACTCTCTAGTTTTAAGCAAGTTTTTCTGCCAACCCCCCGCCCCTCCCAGACGATAGGCTCGATTCTCCTCAAAAGACAGATAACCCAAAGCCGTGCACTCCTTCATGTAGCAGGCAGGGGAGCCGACAACAAGCTCTTAGCCAAATCGAAGAGACAGAGCTGGGAGCAGCAGGTGAGGTGCGCGTCATGACGATGGAGCGAGGCGGCAGGAACGTACACTTAAAAGGTTCTTATGAAATTGCAAAAAGGCAACGGAAGAAATCAAGTTTGCCCTGGTATCTCGACATTATTTTTGCTTTTGTGAATTTTGTCATTGGTTTGTGAGGATTTTAAAACATCTTTGTTTACCCCATACAGCTTTCATTTATAATTTTGTGGGAGCTGATTCAAGGCCACTTTAAGGTTTCGGTATCGCTATACATTGAAATGTGCTCATTAAGTATTAATTAAGTATTAATAAGCATTAGTAATAATTTTTCATGGCCTATTAGCATGGTAGTTGATAATAATATAATGATCAGATTATTAATATCTCTATAAGCATATTATTATTGGCCTACCTGCATGTTAATTGACAAAAGTATAATAAGCTGCTTATTAATATCTTTACAAGCATATTATTATCATGGCTTATTAATTACTAATGCTTATTAATACCTTGTTAATGCTTAACAAGCACACCGTAATATAAAGTGTCACCAAGGTTTCTTCTGCTGGAGAAAGTTATACCTTCATTTTCACACTATGTTACCAAAGTGTGCTTTCTACAAATGGTTCTACCAATTCTGCCGTTGTGCCACATTTGAAAAGCAGTTAGTTCATTAATGGTAATGGTAGCGCATTAAGTAAAAGTCAGGGGGACATCTCCAGGGCTCAAGGTTTGTCTCATGGTGGGCAATTAGAGAAAATGATTATGCTGTTCAAGTGGATGAGAGTCACTCGCCTTTTCAGGTGGAAAGTGGTTTAGATCTGTTATATGAAGCTAGAGCATTAGCCTGATTTACTAGCAACATAAATGGACAATATAGTACGATATAGTTTTTGTAATCCAAACAATAAGCTGTCTATTGAATAAAATATACTTAAACAAAACTCATATGTCAAGCTTTAAAAAATAGTGATCTTTGATCTTTATTGACAGATTCAGAGCACATACAGCAAGAAACATACAGAAAGAAAAAATTGGCAAAAGTTGTAAAAGACTAAACAGTGTTTCCAAAGAACTGACTAGTAACACATGAAATTAACGCTAGGATTCACAACCTCACAACTAAAGAGTTCTTGTGTTAGTTTAAGCAACACACACACCTCTGTACATTCAATTCCTCATAAGAGCATAACAATGTGTTGAGTCTCACAGAACAAACTGGCTCTACAAGATCTCGGTTCAAAGTGTCTATTTAAAGCATCTTTTAGCTTCTGTAATGGCCTTCCTGTTCCTGTATGGTTGTATTTTCTCTGGTATAGGTTTATCAAATTGGCAAAGTAACCTAACAAGTGGTTGTGACAAATGTGATACATTCATAACCAAAGAATGTATGATCTGTTTCAGGCGTGACATCTATTATGTCTCTAGTTTTTAGGAGATTCCAGAAAGCTGTTTTCAGTTGAATTATATTTACTATCACTTTGGTGTCTGACTTTTCTATCCACAAAAAGGTCAGACATAAAAAAAACAGTAGGTGACCCACTGTGTCTGTCCACAATGCATTGCTCATTGCAAACGTCTATTTTGGCTGCACTCTTTTTATGTCAGAAAACAAGCATTGGAGTTGTTTCAGGTTAAACTAATGTGTTGTAATCTTTTGCCCTAGATAAACATGTTTCTGGCACGGTTAAAGAGAGTCCCAAAGCCCCTCCGCGAGGTGAGAGGGAGAGCAGGGTGCCCTGTGACCTGCTGGTCTGCAGCAGCTGGGACAGTAATGAGGAGCCTGAGCCCCAGCTCATCTCGCAGCAGTCTGTGTTCACGTTCAGCTCTCAGCCACACTCGCCCAGGCAGAGGCGAGGCCCCGTCCATCCGGGACACACCACGGGATACATGAAGGACTGGGAGGGTCAGGACGCCCGGAGAGGATGGGCCAAGCCAGAGGACGATTTCATCGGCAGTGACAGTGGAGAGGTTGTTCAGTGACAATAGTGTCAACAGTTCTTGGATATAAGAATATTTAAAAAAAAACACGATTTACTGGTGTAATGTTGAAGAGTTGATATTACAAAATATATCTACAAAATATCTACAAAAATAAAAAATCAAACTTTTGTTAACCTTCCTCTATTTCCTTCAGGATGAACTGTCTTCCACTTGTTTGCAACAAAAATGCACCACTGACTCTGGTCTGGGTGCATCCAGAGGTAGTGATGAAACTTTGGATGAAATCTTTGCTCAGTCTTGGCGTCCATTAAAGGAAAGTGACATCAACAGGTCGATTTCTTCTTTTCCTATCACAAAAGCTGAACCTCCTGGACTTGCCCCGAAGCGCTGCCTGTCTCCCCCCAGCAGTCTGAGCAGACCTGAAGTCGTGAAGCTGAATGTCGTAGTAAACAGCAGTGTGTCCCTTTCAAGGAGACTCCTGCAGGAAGTCCTGGTTCACTCCAGAGGGGACAAGGTACAGGATTTAGCACTTAACACATGGCTGTCACTGAGCTGTTGTTCTCAATGCTGCACACAGTCACAGATGGAAAAAACCTTCCTCTTTCACCATTGCACCATCCCCATTATTTGTACAAATCACTCAACTGCATCCAGCGAAGGTTGTGACTGAAAACCTGTCAGAGAAATATGACAAGGTGTTGGTTCCCTTCACCACAAACCTGCTTTATTGGCTGTCATTCATTTGCCGCCACAGGTATACCTAGCCGCGGTGCACTTTGTCAAAAACTAGCGCTGTGTACCTCCAAACCTCCTCCCTGGGTTCAGCAGTACCTTGAGCTAGATGTTGATTTCACATTTTATTTGCTTGTTGTTTGACCAAAGGTTGAATGAAATGCTGCACTAAATTATGCTTTAAACCATTTGTCACTGGGAGAAGGGAGGCACTCAGATTGTTGGATAAAGTCAAATGGAAGTGCAAGATTTTTGTCCTTCTTTTTTATGTGTTGCAATTATGAAGATTAAAAGGTGTCAGGATTTAACATGTACATGACATGTTTTCCTTAGTGATTAGTGCTATCTGAGTTTGAAAGATCAGTGACATCGGAAAAGAGGGAGCTCCACTTTCAAGTACAGGCTTAAGCACTTGAATTGAACAAGGGACTAAATATAATGTTAAGATAAATTTCAAGGCACCTTAACTGCATTTCGTGTGGAGTGTTCTGCAATGGTTACAATCCTTCAAAGGTGGTCCATGGAAGAGTGATGAACCAGCAACTGGTGATGCAAGCAGGGAGCAAAGGCTGTCCTGTGCGGTCTGATCCAGACAAGCAGAGGCTTAACGCAAGCTCGACATGAATACGGCCCTCGAGTGAAAGGTGTCAGAACAGTGTATCAACGGTTGGAGTCTGGCACAGCACATTACTGATCAGGCAGCTATACCTATTTTTATGATCACAAGTATTTGGTAGGCTACATGTGGTAATAACAATTAATGTACAGTATCAATACCAATGCTCAAAACCTTTTTTCCATAATATGTTGTCTTTTTTCTCATGTAAAATATCCCTGAGGGACCTAAAAGCTTTGATAATATAGCTGTAATAGTAGTTGAAGTTGTAATAGCAGTTGTTGTAAGGTTAAGGTACTTTATGAATACATTTCACCGATCCTTCAATGTCACGGGTGGGTGCTAAACTACGAAAATTCTCTTCTTCTCTCGTCAATAGGATGCAGAGGACAAGACTGTCGAATCATACAATGGCATTGACGACGCTCTCGCATTGAATAGAGTACAGCCACATCAGGACGACGAGGAGCTGCGGATGTTGGCGAGTCTGAAGCGAGAACACGAGGCAGAGGAGAGCGCAGTGGCTCTGAGTGACTCCCAGATCCACCAGTGTCACGTCAGCCTGAGCATGAGCAGCGACGACACCTCAACATGGACACACGACACTATGGTCTGTGTATATTGACACAGCTGTTGACCTTGCTGTTGTACTATAATGGAAGCTTTAGATGGAAGCTACAATTTAGCATTTTCAGCATCCCTTGACTTAACAAAAAGACAAATTTTTTTCATAAATTATTCCTTTTTGCCCTTTACCTGCAATTCTGCTTGGTCCCACGAGTGACTAACATAATATTTAACATGTTCTCTATTATATCTTAGATGTTACATCATATGTTGAAGGTCATTGAGATCTTTGGACCATTTGCATAAGCACTTACAAAAGAACATTGTCTTACCTGGTTCTTTGTCCTTTTTTCACCATCCCCAGAGAACACCGTTATTACAGAATTTGAACTTAGGTCTATAACTCATTCTGCAGATAGAGATGTCTGTAATGTACTAAAATTTATACCGTCCAAAGAAAAGTCCAGTACTACTGGGACTCCTATTTCATTGTTCAATTTGATAGAAATAGTAAGGTTATTCTTGGCTATTTGTTTTGACCTTGACATCAGTGACTTAGTGTAGAGTTTCAGTAATATTGTGAAACAGTATTTAATAAAATGAATGAAGTCAGCAGAAATTGGCAAATAGGCAAATTGCAAAATAGGCAATCAGTGCTTTTAGTTGTTCAACTATGTGCTGTATTATTCTCATAATATTTCCCAGTGACTTGCAACATGTCATTATACCAACTGAGCAAGTTTTGGTGGCGTTAAAATGGTAGAATATAAAAATGTTCTCCTGTTAACAGCTCACAACCCTTTTGAGACATTTTGTGCAATTTGAATATTTAGTGTAATAAATTCCATCGGGCTCTGCACTAGTACCTCATCATCATCATCAGCATATATTACCTGCACAGTCCCACCAGGCCCTCTTTTAAGCTCCTGTCTTATTTTTAGACAATGATTTTGTAGAGAAGCCACTGAAGCGCACAGATAGCTAAAATTTGCTTAAGCATCGCTGGGGCTGCAGCTTTGGTGTGACTGCTTCTTCATCAAAGTCATGTAATGTAATAGCCTTTAAACAGGCACTAGACTTAAGCAGCCTCCTGAGGCTATAATATGGTCCTTAGCCTTGACAAGATGGAGAGGCTAAGCACTCGTGTTTCTTTGAGCTGAATATTACTGAAACCATTCTTATCTCATATTCCCATCCTGCACTCTTAAAGGTCGCTCATTACACACAGCTCACAGACCGCTGCTGCCAGTGTCACAAATACACCACAATGGTGGCGTATCAAAACAGATTTGGGGAGGAATGGATCATGTTCTTTAAAATGAGGTTGTGTCGGGTTGAAGCTTATCAGAAAACTGAACAAGGTTTTATCATGGCTGGGGCTGTTTACTGCAGCGTTACCCTTTCTCTCCCATGTTGTCAGACTCTGTTCTTATTAAAGACTAAAATGTCAGTAAGAATACCTTATAAATAAATTCATAAACCCATGACCTTGTTTAGTCCCCCCCTTAAAATAGGCTTTATTCTTATACTTACCCTTATGAAGCTGCATTAAAATCTAATACGCACACTGGTGAAGCATCTCTACCAAACATGTAAAGCCTCACAACTTGGCTGTAATAATGTAAGAAATTTAGTTTCTAAGGAAATAATTTAATATTTTTTCTGTTGCCTCTTGTCTGATGCAGCCTGATCATCAGGGTCACCACTATCAAAAGGAGATGACACCCCTGCTGAGCTCAAACCCAAGGTAAATGCATTCACTTTTAAACAGTGATATGAAGGAGAGAAGCTTAAAGAAGTTATTAACAATTGTATTCAATTTCTCACTCAAAGATTGCTGTTAGTAGTAGTTACATAAAGTGAAAACGTACTGCTACTTCTTTCACTGCTGCTTGTGGTCTATACCAGCTAAGATCACTATGACTATGACAACTATTAGTATATATAAAATACCATACCCAGCAAGTATAACTTCATAAAAATGCATTTTTTAAACATTTTAACCACCATTTTGTCCTGTTCAGCTTTACCCAAATCTTAAAACTTCCCAACTTGAGCTTGCAGTCTATATGCCAGTGTGACGCCTCATTTAAAAGCTAAGACCGACAAAACGTTTTCGTCTCTTTATTGTTACGCTTTTGTCACTTTTTCATCGCTTTTTTTGTTCACTTTTGTTCACTTTTCTGTTGCTCTTTTGTGGCTTTTTTGTTGCTTCTTCATAAAAAAAATGCTCACGTTTTTGATGCTCTTTTGTTGCATTTTCATTCTCGTTTTACTATTTTGACACTTTTTTCAAGAAGCTTTCATGTTTGGGAAAAGCCAAACTGGAGAAAATGTGCTCATTTCAGAGCTCAAGAGGTTAAGAAAAAATAATCTAGTAATTTTTGCGTTTCAATATTTTATCCATCAGCTGGAACCGAAGACTAAGCGATATATTTACGACACATCCATTGGCCCTGTTATCTATGCATTAGATTTATTTGTTATGGGTGGTACATAGAATCCAGCAGGAAATTCTCTAATCAGATTCAAAGCGTCGACTGAAGAATTAGGCTAAATGTCAGCTGTCAGTGCGCAGTATAGATGTGGCTTATCTGCTTTTAAGATAAGAAACAAACAGGGTGTGAGTCGTATAGCTTCTTCTCCTCTTAACTGCCATTACCACATTTTCACCCTCACATCATTTTTCTCTCATTATTCAACTTGTTACTTAACTTCAAAGGTGATTTTTGACACCCCTTTTTCTCTTAGTCTCAGGTGAATGTATAAATAGTATTAATACTATATATGTCTTAGCATAGGTATTTAAATTTTTCCCACATCTAGGGATAATTTGAAACACTGTGGAGCAGGCTACTACCACATCGGGGAAGATTATTTCGTTTTTTTAATCAAGAAACATTATTACATGGTTAGAAGCTCAAAACAGTCCCTTCTAGTTCAGATGTAAGGTTTAGCGCTACCTCTCTGCCCCCAAAATCTATCATTGATGAAGCAAGGGCTGGTTTCTTCTCAGCAGCTGCCTCTGTAGTTCATAATGCAAGGCAGCCACAAGGCACGTCGACCTTGCATCGTCTTTTCACTGGTTAAAAGCAAAACAAAGTCCAGGAAGTGGCTGAAAACATCTTAAAAATCAGAGGACAGAGTAGAGTGTCAGAGTAAATATGAATTCCAGTGCACTGGTATTGAAAGTCTGTAAGTTTAAATGTTTTACTAATTTGACAGATTGCGTTTACGTAATTGACCGCTTTAGTCAGAAATGTCATGTAGCGTAAGTATCGTAAATATCTTCTTTTTTTTTTTTTTTTTTTTTAAGTCTTTGCTGCTAATCAGAATCCCTGGGCCAATCCCTGACCAATCAGATGAACTTTCAATCAATCCTCACTTTGCAATCTTACAGACTATCACTTTAAGTCATTTATGCTTTGTGTATTGTTCCAACATGTGGACTGACACGGCCCAGAGATTTCTCATTTATGAAATATTTTTGAGGTAATGTTTTATGATGAACATAAAAGAAGAAATATTCATCCATCCATCCATCAATTTTCTTCCGCTTTATCCGGGCTTTATTTTTGATTTTGTTTATTTGGCAGGAAAGATTTTAAAAAACAAAATCGGGCCTGGCTCAGTACAAACTGATTTTCAGCAGGTTCCTGCTCTGCAGAACACACAAAACACAGCATCAACACTCGACATAAAAACACAAACAAACTGTCACACACAATAGGAGGAACACACTGGTGTGAGGCTAAAATGTCCGTCACTGGTGTTCAGCAGCTAAAATTAATCATACAGTATTCAAAATTCCTTTCATTCACCATCAAAGCTACAATATTTGATGTTAATTTCAAGATCTAGTCAGTTAGAACAATTCTATACTGATAAGCCGTTACACAAAATCTAATAAAGGCACACATTTAAGTTGCATATATTAGTGACACTCTATAAAAACAACTTCTATCTCTCAATCGTTGTGGTAAATTCCATTCATTTACGATGATAGCTACTTAACCGTGAGCATAGATTTATTTATTTTCTGAAAAACAAATCATTTTCAGTATCTGGCATCAAGTATAACTAGAAGGACATGAATACTTCCTGAGCCGGCTGTTTATTAATTGCATTCACCACACACACCGTCGCAACGTTCTAAAGAACCTATAATTTGAAACTGAGATTTTTTTTGTACGTGGTTCATGGTTAATATCGTAATGTGAGTCATCGCTGAGCCTAAACAAAAGAACTGACACAATGGTCAATTGTCTTCTATGTCAACACCTATAATTTTCTTGACACATTTGCAAAGCGGTGACAACATGTGATGTTGGTCTGTTAAAACGACTTTCAGCTAAAACATTAACATGGCAAGTTTGTAGATATTCTGTCAGAGATTTCACGAGTTGAAGAAAGTGGTTGTAAAGTAGACATGAAACAATGCTCAATGACTCCCTTTCTTGACACCATCCCAGGACCTTAATCTGAGCTCTCTCTCTCATTGGACTGTCCCGCCATGTCCCACTGAAACACTGTCCTCACACACACGTCTCCATGTCTTTGTAGTGTACACAGCCCGACCGCGCGTTACAAAAGGAGACAAAGAGGTTGCATCATGATTCGGCTGCTTGAGATTATGCACCCACCTCCTTCCTCGCACTCGTGATTTATTGATGAAAAGCAAGGTTCGCTGGTTTGAACATGCATAAATTCCCTTGTAAATTTTTGGTGCGATATTGGGGGGGAAGAAAACATGCTACATCTTGAAGGGCAGAATGATATTGATAAACATGCGATACACAGAAGCACACCCATAAATTAGAAGTTGGAAAAGGGAATATATTTCAAGAGTTCGGATCAAAGTGAAAGTCACAGTCTATTGATCTTAATTGTGAATATTGTTGCTAGCGGTTCATAAAAATGGGCAAATATTATACAATAAAGCTTCCACTATTTTAATTTGAACAAAAACGTACTTGTTCAAGAATACAATGAGAACTTGTTTACGCCCAGCTATCCACACACACAGTAACAAATAATAAGAATAGCTGTGTGTGGATGGGCTGGGCATGGATTGCTCACATTTATAATTACGCAAATAATGTTTGTGATTCATCCTGTCCATTGTAATTGTTTTGATTGGTGAAGATACTAACGGTGTAATCAGTGCTACTTCTACTCAAAATAGATATAATGTAAAATACACACAAACAGTAGACCAGGAGTCTCTAAGTAAATTTCGCCGGTGGCCCAAATATATCAGGAGTGTATTGCCGGGGTCCATAAGCAAAAATTCCAGTAAAATATGTTTTGGTTCGGAATATACTATTGAGGAAACTTTTTTTCAATAAATGAATAATACTGAGCTTGAAAGGACTGTAACCTCGGCTTACACTTGTACTGCACTTAAAAAGCCTGTGTCGTTCGCTCAACACTTGGTGGTGGTAAGCTACTATTGTAGCCACAGCCACCCATGGGCATACTGACCATTTACCACGTGATTATTATGTGTTGTTTATATCCAGATCTCGTCATATGAATTGCTGGACAAAGCTGCCCCCTAGTGGCTGGAGTGAGCATTCTGGTTATTTCTTTAAAAATTCATAACTCCGCACAGGAATGGGTTAGAGACATGCTTTTTTTTGGTACATACTCAGGAATTTGTGCACTACAAGTCAGGAGCCGGATTGAATCATCTCACCGGCCGGATTTTGCCCGCGGGCCGACTTTTGGACACCCCTGCATTAGACTAAGGCGAGCAAGAAGTGGTCGATGCTAGAATGGGAACCAATGGCCGCTGGCTGCCCTGCTTTTTGACCACAAACGTGGGGGCCGCCATTGCTCCGCCGTTGCTGCAGTACCTCCATATCGCCGCTAGGCCCCCATTGAAAAGCATTGGACTTTAGACACGTTAAAAACTACTTTAAAGCCTGGTTTCAATTGTTTCAACACTAGACTAGGCTAGATCTTCCTCCCGAGATAACGCTGGGTTAATAACAATATATGAAACCAGGCTGGTTTTCGTAATATGAATTTTTGAAATCTCGTATTTAATGAGGCTCGGACTGTTAGCATTGGAGCAGCGCGAGCTACACGTCACGCAAGGGCCGAGTCTACGGTGAAACTCTGGTAAACGGGCAGGAGTGAGCATAAGACGTCCATTATTTTCTACAGTCTATGATGGGAACACCATCCTGTCATCAGATCACCAAATACTCTCCAATCCACTTTATTTGTACAGCACATTTAAACAACAAAACGTTTCCAAAGAGCTGCACATAAGATCATGAAAACAATAAACAAATGCAATGCAAATGAGCTCCATCACAAAAAAGAAATAATAAATCAGATTGAAAATAAAACAACTGAAACAATTGAAGATAAGATAAGCCTTTATTGATCTCACAATGGAGAAATGTACTTGTAAACATCAAGAGAATATACACTAAAACCTGCATACTGTAAAGCAATAAATAGTACATAAAACCACAAATAGAAATAAAAATAGATAAAACAATGGAATAAGTGAAAACAGTGGATAAAACAATAAAACAAGATAAAGAGGACCACACAACAGTAAATGGGTCTTAAGACGAGGCTTATAACACTCCACTGTGGGGGCTGTTCAGACGATTTTACAGTTCATCTTGAACCTCGAGCTGGAACTGGCCCTCAGACCTCAGTGCACACGCCGGACTGTTGGATGAGGTCTGTGATGTACTGAGGGGCCAGTCCATTCAAAGCTTTACAAAGAAACTACAAAACAAAACAAAAAACGTTCAGGTAGACAGTGCAAAGAAGCTAAAATAGGGGCGATGTGTTCGTCTTGCTACAAAGATTGTGAATAAGTAGGAGAAGTAGGCATAAATATTCATGTCTTGCTTCAGCCTACTCCTTTTGGGCATTGTTTGTTTTTTCTTTTCTGTCTCTAGTAACTATTGATGGCTTACTTGAAAAAAACTAAACAATTACTGAATAAATACTCTCTAAAAAGTATTCCTGGTGCGAAATGTCAGAAGTTCACTGCTCTCACGACTGCTGGATGTTCGGTGCCGTCTTGTCCATTGGAACTCATCTTTGCTCATCAGGAGCAGCTGAGAGCTCGGTTCCTGTGACTTGTCTCTCGCAGCACTTCAGGATTCACAGCTGTACTTCTGAAATTAGACTTTGAACCGAGGCTCCCATTTACATATTGAAGAGCAGCTGCACAGGATTTGTCGCTGTTTTCTTTGTTTTTCTTTGAGGCGCTGCATTCACAAACAGCCTAACAGTGCTTTCTATCGTGGCTTTTTTAGGATCCTGGCAACACTGCAAGGTCTTCTGTTTTTTATTGCTTGGCCCCCTTTATTCCCCACTTATTTCTGTCTTTGTATATGATGCTTTTGGGTTTGCATACCAGATAAAATGAGGATGTCACTGAAGCGTTCAATGGATATGTTTTTAGAAAAGATCTGTCTGAGTGGGTTTGACTGCCACAATTGCACGGATGTGTCAAACCATTGCATCCATCAGTTTTTTTTTTAAGTTCTCTTTTAATGTTTTTATTTGAGACCCAAATAACTTTGAGCAGCTTTTCTTCTTTGTTCACAAAGTAGACAGATGATTGTGTCTATTATACTGTAGCAATGTGTGCAGCTTAACAGTGTTCACCGCATCAATTTACCTTGATGGCTTGTAAAAACCTAAATTCACATTTTCATTGCAGTACATAAAAGTAATGGATTTCTTTTCATCATAGTTCGACTTGGTGCTTTCATTATTATGTGCTTAAAACCCAAGAATTATTCACTCTTGTCAAATACAGCTTCAAATTGCAACTTTGTATCACTCCCCTTTTTGAGTTTTCTGACGTTCGTAGTGAAAGAGATGTCAGAAGCATGAATACCTTTGTTAAAATGAAAGGCTCTCATCTTTAGAACAGAAGATTTTCAAAGTCATTTTGAACTAAATTAATCAACGTATCTTTTATTCTGCCGGTTTTGTTCATGTTTTTCTGCCTCATTTACATGTTTTAAGTGTTTAATTTTAATATGAGCAGAAATCAGCGACAATCTCGACGTCTCAATGCGTTTTCAGACCTACTTCTTACACTCACGCCCGGAGACATAGTATTACTTCGCACTGAATCCGTTTGCCAATGCATACTTCATATCATGAAGGATATTGCTATAAGCTTTTAATTTGGGATATTGAATTCTCCCAATGCCCACAAATGGATGATTACGTTAAATTGTTCTGTTCCCACGAGTATCGGCAGCATCAAGTGGTATTGATACTGTCATACTAGAGTAGGCTGCCATCAAATAATGCACTGTATATTCGACTGTATTGAAGGGGTGGGAGGGGTGTCCAAACTTTTTTCACTGAGGGCCACATACAGAAAAATATACAAACAACTGGGCTGCACTCAGTAGAAGTATAACGTCACCTCTATTGTATTAAAGTTAGCAAATTCAATAAGTTTAGATTAGATTATTTATTTATTTGAGCAGGGACAGTGTACAATATACATTAACCTTAATTAGGGAGATTTGCATTGTACCAGGTTATAGCACTTGTTCTAATTTCCACCTGTAGTCCCTGGGCAGACTGATGTCAACAAAGTCATAAAAATACTAATACAGAATAATACATTTCCCCAAAAACAGCATTAAAATCAACACACACTTCATTCATTCCAAAGCCATTTTTTAGCCTGGTGTGAAAAAGTGTTAAAGTTTACACATGTGGTCAGCTCTGTTGGCAACATATTCCACTGTTTGATGGCCACAGTGGAGAAAGCGGAGCTGCGGAGTGCGGACTTACACTGGGGGGTCCTACACTCGCCCCGAACAGTCGACCGAGTGGCTCGAGATGAAATTTCTGAGCTCAGTGAAATAAACTTTTTTAATGGAGGAGCTGCAGTACCATTAATTATCTTGAACAGCAGACAGAGATTTGAATATATGATTATGTTTTCAAAACTTAATATACTATGTTTTTTTAAGAATATGACAGTGATGATTAACCGAGATTTTTTGTCATGAACTTTAAGAGAGCTTTTGTACAATGATTCCAGGGGCCTTAATGCTGTTTTACAGGCCTGCGACCAACTTGTCATGCAGTAGCGAAAGTGCGGGAATATCATCGCATTTAGATAAAGATTAGAAGCATCTATGGTCAAAGAGTTTCTAATATATCTAAAATTTGCTATGTTAAATTTCAACGTATTGGTTAATTTTTTTATATGTTGAATGTATGAATGACTCCTAAATATTTAATTTGGTCTACATTTGAGATTTCCTGACCTTCAATGGTGATTTTTGGTCCAATAATCAATAAAATGTTAACTATGCTTTTTAATTGAATATGCTTAAAGTGAGGAAAAATCCGCCTTCATCACAGCTTTCTTTTAGTGGATTTTCATTTATTTTATATATTATATTCAATTAAAGCAACAAAAAAATTCAAAGATTTTTTTAGAATTTGCAGCGGGCCAATTAGAAGTGGGCTGCGGGCTGCAGGTGGCCCGCGGGCCGTGGTTTGGACACCCCTGCTATAACTGAATGTGATTGCAAATGAGAAGATGTTTAATCAAAGGCCACAAAACTATACTAACAATCTTTAATGTTTACTTTTAGCTAACCTGTATGATTGTTTTTGAACCTGCACCCAGGAGCAAAACAGAAAATACATACAATATTACAAAAATGGAATATGATCGTACATCGTGGAAGGGGTTGGTCTTGGTTAAGCTGGGTAATGCTTGGGCCAGTACAACTCTATGGGAGAGAGAAAGTTTTTGCCCAAACCTGCCATACTCACCTTTTAGATTAATGTCCTTTGACCATAAATGCTTTTGTATATTTTCACTCAACTTTTAGACACAATGAGAAAATAATAATAATAATAATAATAATAATAATAATAATTAAAAGATCACCATTATTTGTGCTGACAGAGAAGATCTTGATCTTTGTGTCCAATTTTGTAGTAATACTAGTATTCCTGTCTTGTTTTTGTGAAGTAAGTAGTTTTTTGGATAGACACAAAGGCCTAGAACAGCGTTTGATTGGCTTGATTTCTTTTCTTTTTTTTAAAAAGACTGAAAAATAAACTGCAAATTCACTTTGTTTGAAAGCATCCAGGTTGCGCGGATCACATTTTTCCATCTCAGTGCATTTCTTACCGCACAATTGTTACATTCATCTTACTGTGCCTCTTCCCTCCGTCTTATTTATTTGTCATTCCGTGCTGCCGTATAAAAGAATTTGTCGCTAACCTGATGTACAAAGCAGTCCATGATCTATAGATGGAGACGCGGTACCTTTATGACAAGGAGAACAAACTCATTTAGAGAGAAAGGAAATCCTGCCCTCCTCCACACAGACAAGGTTAGGACCCCTACTATGGCCGCGGCATGGACACTCTCAGGCCTTAATAAATGATGCTTCAGGTAAAACCAAGAGGCCTTGAGGCTAAGTGTTCCTGCCCAAGTGGTTCAAGGACAATGGATGCTCAGATGGTTCCCTGAAATGTGCACTGATGGAGATGTTATTGTTAGAATATTGTATAGTGTCTTTATGATGTGCGGTGAGAGCGCGGGGATGGTGAATGTAATGGCAGATACAGTCATGACGATGGTCTTTTATGCTACTGTCTCCAGGGAGTGGATGGACGTGCTCAGCCCTCCGATTATGGCTCCCGGTCAGCGCAGAAGGTCAGAAAGCACATGGGACAATCGGGAAGATCTCGTTGAAGGTGAGTTTTGTTTTTTGTTTTTTTCATTTATCTTTGCCTCCAAGCACCATTTTATTGTGTTTTAGAGGTATAGCAGTGAAAACATTTGGCAGAGAATCTGTATAGGGACCATGAAGAATTACTGACATGGCCCACATTGCTGCTATTATTCTATTTGCCTTCTTACAATAACTAGTGTATAGATTCAAATGCACTTGTAGGTCATAGTTTAATGGTCTATCCATTCTGCCTCAAAAAAAAAACATGGATTGTCTTTGCTTTAGCATTTTCCTTCACTGGTCTGTACACTAATAGACTTCCTATAGGCCAGGTAACGACTGTTTCCTATCCTTATTTACGGGAAGTGTTAGTCATGTCGTGCTGAAATAAGTAAGTAAATATTTAAATACTTAGTGACAGAAAACATACAGATGGCAGATAATCACTTACAACATGTTCAAAAGTGTTAGCAGGATGTACTTGCCCAGAGGTGACTTTGGTGTTTAAAAATGTGCAAATGTGCAGAAGAGAATCAGCACTAGAGTCATTTGCGCAGCATTTACACATGCAGTATTCTCATTTACACATCACATTTACACGCTATTTCAAATGGTAAATGTCCACAAATAGCTTTATGCTTGTGTTTAGTCTTGAAGCCAAGGGCTAACATTAAAGGAACAGGCCACTGTTTTTCCATACTGAGATATGTTCTTACCTGAGCTTAGACGAGTTGATGCGTACCTGTCTGGTCATTACGCTCAGTTAGCCTCTCCTCTCTGGGGCCACACGGGGGTGAAGTCAGAAGCGACCAAGCTTCCACGTTTTCCTTGTCCCTATTTAAATACGGTTACGTGAGTAGTTACACGATCCAAGTCTAGTTACACAAAATTAAACATGTCAATTTTCTGAGTGGAGCACTTCGGCGCTCGCGCAGTAATGTCGAAGTGCTCCTACGGTATTATTACTAAATGCTAACATCTGTGGTCTTTTTGCGTGACTGAGTGCACGTGTAAAGACCAGAGAGGTACAACTCGTCTAAGCTAAGGTTAGAACATATCTCAGTATGTAAAAATGGTGGCCTATTCCTTTAATGTGATGCTAGCAAATAGCGCAACAATCTTAGCCCTTAATTGCGTGATGTTAATTCAGATTTTCTATTTATTTCTATTTTTCTTATTTGAAAAATAAGATTAATTTAGTATTGGTTGTAGTAGGAAATAGTTTATTGTCCCCGTGAGGAAATTAATGAACTGGGAGTAGGTAAAAATAAACAACATTCTCCACAACAAATCCAAACTTTGACAACATGTAAAAAACAGGCCTGAGCTCAAACCACGCCCATCAACGTAAATAATGTTCAAATCATTACCTACGTGCCATAAATAATTGCCCTCTCTAAACAGACCAGCTGTACAGAATCTAGAAAATCTCAATTGGCTACTTAAAGAAGAAGGATTAACAGGAAATGACAGGACATAATTGTTCACCTACACAACAGGAAGTAAGCAGAAACATTTGCATACACATTTTCAGGATTGTGTTTTAAGTTGGATGCCCTTTTGTGACCACTAGTGACTGATAAATGAACCCAGAGCAATGTGACTGGAGCATTGTGGCTATTGCTCACAGGGATATAAAGTAACTTTAAAAAGAAAACAGAGAGAAGATAAAGAACTTTTTACAGCTAGTCAGAGTGCCTCGGATCCTCTTCTCCAGATCTTTGAAAAGCACCTGCAACTACATGTTTTGTACCCCTCTATGCTGTCACCTTTCCTGTGAGTCACTGATCTCTCCTGAAAATTTATTCAAAATCATACATTTTTGAGTTGTCCTTCATGTCCAAGAGACAACACAACCAACGCAAATGAAAACATAACCTTCCTGTCTGAGTTAATGAGTCAAGTGTCATTCTTAACTACATTCTTCAAATGGAGTAGGCCGAAAAAACCCTGAGAAGCCATTTCTAATTAAGGGCCAAAACCCACAAGCGGTGTGCTCTGTGTCCTCTGTCTAACTCCATAGGTCAGAAGAGACAGGCTCATTACATGTGCTCCCCCCACACACGTCCACAGGGTTAATTGGCGAAACCTTTTTTCCGGTTTACAACATCGTTTTTAAACCTCTTTCACAACTTGTCTTATAATTAGTTTTCATTATTGTCGCCTAACTTCTGATAAGATAAAGCTGTCCTTATGGGGGCACTCCATAACCTTTTAAAGCATTAACAGCCTGTCAATTTAACAACTACATCCAGGCCTGTAAGTAATGGGGATTACAGGGGCACCTTTTTACGGCGGTATAATGTGGTAGCGAAGCATAAATAGGGCATTTTGATCTTTGAGAGAATAAATGGCTGTGGAATACTATCTTAAAATCTACTTGAAGGTCACAGAGAAAGGCGCTTATTCATATTTGGCATGTCCTAGCAAAAAAAAACAGATGTTGCTATTGTTTCATAAACGTCAAATATTTGAATATCGCTGCTTACATGTGTCTTTTGAACAATTGCTTTTGAATGTGTCTGTGATTTTTTTTTTTTTCCCTTTTTCTATTCCAGAAGCGGATAAACGTGCGATTGAAGAGAACGAAGAAGAGTATCTAAATCTGCTCTATGATCCCTGCCTGAACTGCTATTTTGATCCAAAGTCGGGGAAGTACTATGAACTTGCCTGATGCAAGCTGATAAATATCTAATGGATAAATCAGAAGATGAATGTCCCGTGGATTTTCGAGTTCGTCTATTGAGCTGTTAATGAATCTTTTTAAGTGTCACAATTGCGGAGGGAGTTGAGCTCGGTTTGTTGCCCATTCACTCAGGGCTGCTATTTTTCCTGAAGGTTTTTTATTTATTTAATTTTTTTGGACAGAGTAGTCTTGGCAAAATATTAATATGTAAACCACTGAAAGAAGTTCCTTGAGCTTTGACTTTTCTCACTGCAAACTTTTGTGACACCGCAACATCTCTATCTCTATTATACTGGCAGTGTATTGATTTTCTTTATGCCTTTTTCTGTAGGTGTGTGCGGTCAATTGCAAAGCTACATGAATAAAAATTGTTCCAGAGATGAATTGTTGCTTTAACTACTGCTGGCGCTATTAAAGACAAGAAAAAAAAAAACAAGTCTCTCTGGTTTGAATCAGGTTTGCCAAAACATCCTCACACCTCATGAGCTGTTGACAAAATAATAACTCATTTGCGAGTTCACAAAGTATCTGTGTTGGCTTTTGCAGGGAGAGAAAATATACTATCTATGCTTCATTTCAAGCGTTTGCAAATAACATGTTTTGTTTTATGCATGAAGCATTTGTTATTGAGTTTGAACGCATTTACTACTATTGCAGCTGCCACTAAAAATGCCAATTAATGCCCACACTGAGCACTGCACTCAGGCAGGAGGGTAGCCAAAAATATAGACTAAAATAACGATCAAGTCAGCTTTATTGTCAGTTCTACTTGATACAGAGACTGGTACAGATCATTTCAATTGTGTTATTGTCAAACCCTCGGTGCAAACAAAGGGCGGCCAATCTGAAAATGTACACATGGGTAGGTGGATGAGGGTCAGAGTTGAGTATCTCTCAGTGGCTTGGAGGAACCATAGTTTTTGAGAATGCCTGGGAGAAGGAAGGAAAACGGCCTGGTTGAAATGGTCCTTCAGTCAGCAGGACCTGGCCCACTCGCCATCGTCTTTTCCCTGAAGGCAGAATGTTGGAGAGACTGGTGCATGGTTTCAGCTATGATGCTGAGGCTGTACAAAATGATCATTGAGCATTGATGATCATCTCAGCTGACTATGTTGGAGGTTCCTATAACAGGTGGAGGCACCATACCACACACAGTAATAAATGCTCTTAAGTAGTTTTACCGAAATAGATTTACCTAATTCCGTTGAACCTGTTATAACGATAAATAAAGTACTTCACTTTACTCAGTAGTAACTTAGCAACAAAGGTATTCACATTTGTCATCTGATAGATCTCATCCAAATAGGCTGCTCAGGAGCTGAAACTTGTATTGGATGAAAATACTAGGCCTGCTTCAGAGCTGAACAACTGTTTCAACACAAAAGCTGAGTCTGTGTTTTAGATAATGACTGAAAAAATAGGCTATACAAATTCTGATATTTCTTATTTCTGTAACACATCATAAAACATACGCCCACATTAAAATAAATCATTCATAAGATATGCTACAATATACACTAACTGTATTTTTTCATCTGCCAACATGCAGCTTTTGTCACAGGCCAGGGATTTACTCACAGAGCAAAGAATAAGCAACGAAAGAAGTGGAAGTAAAAGATGGTATACTGTATGTTGGCTAAAAATATCCCACTCTCTGCTTAAAGAGGGGGTATTATGCTTTTTTCAATCACATAGCATCAGTCTATATCACACTACAATGATGACGAAACCTTCTATTGGTCTGTAAATGCAGTAAATTAGAATAACTGCCTTGTATAAAATTGCTCTCTCAAAATGGCTGTAGCGAATGTCTTGAAATAGGCCTCTGTCTCTTTAAGAACCTCTGACCCTTTCCGACACGCCCCCTCCACACCTGTCTGTGGCATCAGTGGGGAGGGGGTTCTGCTGAGGAGCAGTGGTTGGTTACTCGGCTGGTTGTTACGGCTCAAAATGGAGAACCCAAAAAATAGACACAAGAGCTCAAAAATGCAACTGATTTATTTAAAGCTGGACTGGAGTCTTCAGTGCGGAGCAGGTGGTGAACTAAAAAAACAAGAAACGAAGGTAAGAATCTCAGGTAAGTATTCAGAATATCTTAAAGAATATCTTAAAGAAGCCGATCAAAAATCACCATCTCACAGGAATCAGCTTGGTTGCAGATCTTACGCAGGTGCTATCCAGAAAACTCCGCCCATGCACACACACATTCGGAGGGAGGAAAACTCAGCCCCAGAGGGAGGTGTGATACTGGTGACGAAAGCTCGGAGGCAGAGGTGGAGGCGTTCCTAGGAGGACTCGGGCAAAGCTATCCCTAAAATGGCCGCCATCAGAGTTTTTACAGATTACTCAAAAATACGTGAATGTGCCAAGGCATCACTTCAGGCATGTTTTTTAATGAGGGAATGACATAATAACATGATGTAAAGCTTGAAAAAGTCGATTATGAGTCCAATTAATGATAAGATAAATACAGGTGCTTGTCATGTAATTACACTATCATGAAAAAGTTCATTTATTTCTGTAATTCAACTTAAAATATGAAACTAATATATAATATTGGCTCATTACATGCAAAGTGACATTTGTCAAGCATTCATTTGTTATAGTTTTGATGATTATGGCTTACAGTCCAATTTTATGAGATTTTTTGATTTGGGGTTTTTACAAGCTGAGCCATAATAATCAAAATGATAACAAATAAATGCATGTAATGAGTCTATCATATATTAGTTTCACAGGTTAAGTTGAATAACAGAAGTGAATGCACTTTGTCATGATATACTAACTATATGACACGCACCTGCATACTTGCCGTTATTTCGGTCGAACTTGTCTAATGACTCAGTGGGCGTGGCTTAGCGCCAGGTGTCAGAACCCCGGAAGTAAACAAACGTGGCCGAAATTGATGAGCGTCCAAAATAAACTCAGGGGGGTAAAATGAGCGCATTAGGTTTCTTTTAGTTAAAGTAACTGGCATAACTGTCTCCAGAGCCTATTTTATTCGAGACACACATTTTTCAAATACTTAGAGGGATGTCAGCCACAGAGGTAGGTCTCAGTGCAAAGTGATCTGTGTAGCTGCCGCTGGCTCAGGCTGCGAACTACGTGTTTCTTTCATGGTGGATTTGACATTGTAGGACAGTGACATCCATTTGACCTTTTATCCCGTGAAAATGTTCGCTTACGTGGCTGATAAAAACGTCTAACTTTTGAATAACTGCAAAACAGACTGTGACAAAGAGTCTCAAGAACTAGAGAGAGATCCAGAGGAAGCCCCTAAAACATTTTTTTTCTGGAAAACATTAGCACTGTGCTTCAAAATAACTAAATAATTCAATAAAAAGGTCTAAAAGGATATATCATATATAGCTCTCTCAACACTACAACTCTTAACTTTCTTTTTTTTTTCAAGAAGGGACAGTTATCAACTCATCTCTCTCCTATTGATTGTCGGTCCATGCGCCCCACAGATCTCCCTGTGCTTGTCCTCCAGGGTTAAACACCTCCGTGCTCCTGAGTGCTGCTGCTGCATATTAAGCTGTCATTTATTCTTGCATCTATTCCTTTTATCAGCTCCACTCATCATGCAGGGAGCTTTATGGGCTCTTTAACTGTACCCCACTGTTAAATCACTTTGCTCTCATTTGTCTTTGTTCAGGTGCGGCCCCGGCTCCATCCCGGCCTTATTGCCTCGGTAATCTTTGTTTGTGCTGCCGCTATGGCCGCTGCTGTATTGATCATCCGGAAATACTGCTTCCCAGTCAAGTAAGCAAGTTCAATGGTGCGCTTTAATACCTTTCATTAAAGTAAGTCATGGGGAAATAGGAGTTACCCGTGGGCTGTTAGTTCCTAAGGTGTAAAGCAGAGCCAAAAGTTGATGTAAAGTCAGAATATAGTCATATGATCAAAAGAAAAAAGAAATGTGTTAGGTCTAGGGTTGTTCATCTGTAAAAAATAAAATTAAAAATCTATCATAGTGGCCCATTGGTTAGAGCATACATTCACAGATCCAACTTTCTTTGTGTCCTTGGGCACAACACTTCATGCACTTTGCTTTGGTGCGGTGTGTGCGACGTGAAGATAGACCAAATAAGTAAAGGAGCATAAGACTTATTAGCATGTAAGTGTTTTGTTCCTTTCTCTCTTCGTTTCTCTGCAGCGACGCCACGTACAGGTACTCGTTGCTGCAGCGACAGGAGGAGCGAGGGACCACCCTGGCAGAGGAAGGCGGCGATGGTGGGACGAGCGCGCTGGGAGAGGAGTCAGATGAGGTCGGAACACTTGCGCTTTGTGCTGCTCTCTGTCATGTGTTGCACCAAATTGAAACACCCACAGCCCTCTCTCGTCTTCGTGTTTTCACAAAACCACATTTTATTGTTTAACAGGAACTTCTAAGATGAAATTTAAAGTGGATTGCACCCTGAGCCAGGCGAAGATTAACGTGAACTGTGTGCTTTTGTTTCAAGATTTGTGTTTGTCAAATCACATTCCCGCCAGTGTTATCTCTACATTTCATTAATCATGATGTTTTATGAATTAACTTTGAATATAGGTTTTATAACACTGTGTGTGATATCTTAAGTTCACCTACCCAATATCAAGTCACACATTTAATGGGCAGCTTTTAGTTTTATACAAATTATTTTTAGGGAGTAGTGTTACTTCTGCAGTCTATCAGCAAGGAGTTAGTTCTCAACTAGACTAATTGGGGAGTCTGTATTTGATAACAATATTTTGTGTAAATTAGACTCCCTTGTCACAGATCTTGGCTATGTTTTCAAATGGGCTGATGTAAACCTGTTTTTTAAGTATTACAATGTAATGCACTTTAGGCCTAAAAGTAGAAACACCTTTGAGGAACTACTTTCTTAAACTAAGTTTTGTATTTATTTCCTTACATGAAATAAACATGATGAACACATGATATTGATGGTCAGAGTTTGTAGGTTTTATTGGACAGGACAGCTCAGGGTGAAAGGTCGGGGAGGCCTCTAGCAAATTAACATATTTTCTGCATATGTATATAATGCATATACCTTTCTCAATCTTACGTAAGGATATTTTACCATTTGATTTGCTTAAAATATATATCCCGAAACCTGACCAGTGTCCAGGAACCCCCTGAAATCCCAGGTTCCTCCTGAGGGCGGCCTGCCCCCAGGTTGGAAACCACTGCACTAGATTATGGCTGCACGTTGCATGTTGCTTTTTAGGAAATTATCCATAATATCAAAATGGTACATTTCAAATTATTAATCTGGAGATAAAAAAACAAATTACCAAAAGAAAAAACAATTATTTCTTCTTAAAAATCCAAACTCTACGGATACAAAGTTCTCAAAGATGAAAAACATGTTTGAAAGGATGGCATTTTGAAGAGTGTGCCAGTTAACATTCTCTGGGCACAATCCCATTTGAAGACTTCTCGTGATGCTGTGAAGGATGCAGCAAAACACTGTTATTGTTGAAAAGGCTTGGTTTAAGTCTTTATCTGTGCTGTTTAAAACAAGATATACATATATAAATCTAACGACATGTGTCGACTTAAATAACAGAGTCTGTTATCTCTGATACAGTAAAGCACCTTTTCTGTGTTTTCATGCAGTAAAAAAAAAAACCTCACATCTTGATGACATGGATCTATATAGAGCAAAGCACTGACATTACACATGATGGATCTGCTATTAGTTGCATATGACGCTAGTGCCATGCTAGAGCTGACATTTCAGAACACATGCCTTAAAATTACATAGATTAGTACTGTAGAGCTATCTACTGTAGGACCAGTTCTCTTTGAAATGTGTGCTCGTATACATGTTAATAATAGCTATGAATACGACTAGAGCCAAACATCCACATACTGGACATCAAAGTTGGCAGGTGCCATATTTCAAAACATCACCTTTCTCGATTGGTTTTCCATGATTACGTGCCGGATAGCGACAGCTTTAATCATTTGAGACTTTTTATTGATCTTGAGATGAAGATGTGACATTACTGCATTTGTATGTTTGGGCTTTTTATAGCGGCCCATTTACATGCCTTTTAGTTTTAAAAATAGCATTGCAGCTGCCGGTAACAGTGGGTATTTCTTTAGATAACTCCCAATACAACTCAAATAGCCTATTGAATTAAATCTTTCGCTCCATTCGCTCCATGTTCATATTGAAAACAATTACTCCACTATGTTTTATCCCCCTATTTGTAGATAACGCTGTGGACTTATTGTATCAGAAAAAGCCTGGATATTTCTTTCCACTTGCTCATTCAATCCCTGGACACTCAAAATGCCTTCTGTAGTGCACAAAGTCCCTCTGGCGGTGCACGGTGGTATTACAACATGCTATCAGAAGTATTAAAGAGTACTGTAAAAACGCAATTTAGACCCATTGAGAAACCACTATACACAACAATACTGTCTTGAGAAATTAACCAAATATTCCAGTCTATTTTAGTCTGTAGATAAGACATACTAACATAAGACATAGTTATTGAATTTTATACAAACATCTACGTATGTTCCATTCTGTGTAGTACATGCCTGATAACAGACACAGACAGGCAGATCCTATATCTTCCACAGCTGTGACTTGGCACCTGCTCTACACAGTGTCCTCTGTCGTTCACAGTATGTCTCCAACATGTCAGTCAGTGTAAAGACCTGTGATCATTACACTGCTCAGTATAGGGAGAACATCATAGAGGCTGAATGGCGTGGAACAGCAGGACGAAGGCTGCTATTGAGGTGCGACTTTAACCCACGGTAATGTTAACAGTGATGCCTGAATGTTTTGTAATAGCACTCCCGTCTCCCCCTCATATTAACCTCTTAGCCCCCACCTGAACCAAGCACATTTTCTCTAGTTTGGCCTTACACAAATCTAAAAGCTTCTTCAGAAAAGTGTCCAAATAGCTACAAAAACTAGACAAAAAAAGAGGAACAAAATAGCAACAGAAACATGACTAAAACGTGACCAAAAAAAGCAACAAAAAAGCCACGAAAAACTAGACGAAAGCGAGGATGAAAACGCAACACAAAAACGTGACAAATACGAGTGGAAAACGAGCCGAAATCGAAGATGAAAACGCAACAAAAAAGCGACAAAACAAGGGCGTAATACACAATGCAAAATTGTGCTGAGGCAAAAGATCAGTTTAGATCAGTTAAGTGGTTAAAGGAACAGGCAACCATTTTTCTATACTAAGATATGTTCTTACCTGAGCTTAGACGAGTTGATGCGTACCTGTCTGGTCTTTGTGCGTGTGTTCAGTCACGCAAAACGACCAAAGATGTTGTTAGCATTTGGCCTCTCCCAATGCATTCCTATAGCTCCAAACGAGGGTGAAGTTGGAAGCTACCACGCTGTTCCACAGGCACGCACAAAGACCAGACAGGTACGCATCAACTCGTCTAAGCTCAGGTAAGAACATATCTTAGTATAGAAAAACGGTGACCTGTTCCTTTAAGGCAGGGTTTAATCAATCTGGGTTTTTGTTTTGGTCTTATTTTTCTCAAGACAAATAAGCTTGATGAATGGTCAAGAAGACAGGTCTTTTAAAGCAGTACGAAGTAACTTGTTTACCTTAAAGGTCCTATATCATGCAAAATCGACTTTTTAGAGCTTTTAGCCATGTTGTTATGCTATTTCCTTATCAAAAACACCCCCAGAGTGGTTTGCGGCTTCATTCACACAGCTCTCAGTAATCCTCCTGAATCCTGCTCTCTGAGCAGCTGCTCCGCCCTCTCCTGGTGAACGACTGACCTGTTCAGTTGTGTCGTAACAGCGGAACGGAAGTGCTCGGCGTCTGTAATGTAATGTCTTACAGCCTGATTTTAATTTGTAAAACAGCTTTTTCATTATTTCTGTCGTAAGGGAGATGCAAAAATAAAAAAAAAGGGAAAAAAATAAAAAAAGAGGATGTGCCCAAGGTGCTTCCAGGTCAGCTGAGGCCAAAACAAACGCACCCCTGAGCGTCTGAACAGATCAGTCATGTTTGCGCTGCAGCTGAAGATGGAGCTCGTTATAACTGGACACACCTGTTCTTTATTCTTACCTAACGATAATGTCACGGACGGAGAGAAAGAAGCGCGTTTGGCTACGAGGACGAGGAGTTTATTCAACCTTTTCAAGAAGAGGCCACTTGAAGTTGTTTTTTTCTCTGGGATTCAGCGACTATCACCAAAATATTGTTTTTCTGTGACTGTCTCTGATGGATGTTTGGTGAACCTTCGCCAGAACCAAAGTGGATTAATTTTTATAACCAACGCAAGTCCCATAATGTAAACAGCGATGGACCAGAGCGGTGAGTCAATCCAAAAGCGTGTTAGCTTGTGTGTTAGCATATTAGCATGTGTGTTAGCATATTAGCATGTGTGTTAGCCATTTATGAAGCTGTGTTGCAGATGTCAACTCCGTATAACTGCATCGTGAAGTAACTTCACTTATTGCTGTTTATTTATATTACGGTAAAGTATGTGCGCAGAGAGGGGGCGGAGTTAACTGAATCGAAGCATTGTGTCTTCCGGGTTTGAAAAATACCTCCAGAAAACACTTATATTTATCACAAAAATGAGTGCTCCATAGCGGTAGAGGTACAATCATTCATATAAATGCCTATACTTAACTTTGGAATTGCTAAAATAGCATGATATAGATCCTTTAATAAATCCTTTCCGTGGTCCCTCTGGGGTTAAGTATTGATTGGATGATTGGGGGGTCTTTCATCTCCCCATGGCGTCTCAGGCCAGAAAACCACACTTGCAACTCTCCCTACTCCGACCCGGAGGCCTCAATACACACTATTGGAATCACAAAGAAGAAGCTAACAGGCTAACGGGCAAAGCTAACTGTTGGCTAGCACCACTTAAACAATATTTACAGCCAAGTATGAGTGAAATAAAATTATCTCCATTGTGTAATTGGATGTACAATATCCCTCTCTCCCTTTGTCTTTTCTGTCAGCGTAGTATTTACTCTCACGGACAATTAATGAGTGAAAAACCGCATGCTACGACACCTGCAGTGGCGTTTATAACCTCTAGGGGCATGAGGTACTTAGTACTGTTTAAATAGACCCAAGCTTAAAGTGGCTTGATGCAAGCATGGCCATTTTATACTCACTACTGCCATCTCAGGTCATAAGTGTAACTGCACCTTCTATATTAAGCTTGTGCATTACGGCAATTCGGACCCAAAAAACAACAACTTTTTGAGTGACAGTGCAGTATTTTAGAGGCAGTTGTGGTGAACAGGTCTGGGCTCATTCTACACATTAGGACATTGCTGGAACATATAGGGGGAGGAAAATACATAATTTTAACATGTTTAAACTCCGTATAGTCCCTTTAAACATAATATGAACTGAAAGCTTCCATTTTTTTCATGCAAAGTCTAAACCTCTTTCCTTTTATCTCACTGTAAACTAATTTCACAAAACGAAAAGACACAAGCTACTTTTATTGTTTAAGAACCCCCCAGTGACCCATTCTTGGACACATCCCACTTGAAAAGACTACTTTTTACAAATACGTGTCACTTCCTATGGCAGGTGTGGCCAAAACCTCTGATTCCTCCCAACTGAAATGAAGAGAAAACAGTATCAATTACTATGGGCTTTGTTATATTTGACTGTGCGCGTTGGTGAAACTTGATCACCTGGTTTGTGTAAAGTGGGTGTGTGCATCCTGGTTCAGGCTCTCAAACAAGTTTTGCGTTCAAGGAACATTAATAAAACACACAAGACATCCCAGGAGAGCTTCAGATGTCAGTGCAATCTGACTAGGATACATGTACTGTATATTCATTGTTTGGTTTGAGTGGATTTGTTAATACGTGCAGAATGAGAATTGGAGGTAAGGCACTTAAGGTTTTGGTGTAAAGATAGATAGTTGACTTTTACTCAAAACACATGACAGAAAGTCAGTTTGAAATCAGTTTGATTTCAATGTGATTTGTATTAAGCTAATGAAATCAACTGTTAATGTCTCTAAACAAAACAAACTAAACAACTTTTTTTTAAAGCTACACTCAGTAAGGGTGTGTAAGGGTTTGATTTGTTTGCACATAATTGGGAAAAATAGCTTTAATTTATAAAGCATTTTTTGATGTGGAAAGAACCGGTTCCAATAATTCCCAATCGAACCTAAAAAGTGTCATCTTTGAGGTGAATTTGATACAATATAAATTGAATGTAATGTGAAGTCATATAGTAGAAGCTTACTCTTTTGTCTTGTTTATCTCACAGTGGTATTGCAGGTCATGGCTCTGGCCATTATTGTGCTGGTAACATGGGCAATCTCCAACAACTCATTTGATGTTCACAAAACTGCGAGAGATATTTTAGGTAAATTTCTTGTCTTATTTTACTCGTTCGCCCTATTCTCTTTCAAAAATCTATGTCATTTCCAGATTCAGGCATGGATTACTTTGCGTACAAGGAAGACCAAAGTAAGTCACAATAATTAGGAGTGATAGGATTTTCCCTGGCGTAGCGACAGATGAAATTTGAACTGTGTTGTTTCAGCGACTCCGGCGCCGCCGAAAAAATGCAGTGTGGAGAAAAACTGCCCCCCAGATAGCTTCGCAGTGCGCATCAAAAGTGGAGCAGCAAATGTTGTCGGGCCAACTATATGTTTCGATGGTCAAATGTGCGTGTCTGATTTAAAGTCGTTCTGGCTGATTTATAGCTATTTATAAAAAAAAAACATTCTTATTTTTCTTGAACAGTGTGATGAGCCATGTGAAGAACAACGTAGGTCCTGGATTCAACATTGTGGTGGTGAATAGTAAGCTAACAATTATTATTAGTTCTAAATCTTTTCTTCTTTATACAGGCTTTATAAACATGTTTTCTAAACCTATGCATTGGTGTTTATGTTTTAATGACTTATGATAATGGCTGTGTATTAGAAGCTAAAACTCTTAAAGAAAGTCCAAGTCCAGCTCATTGAAGTTAGTTTAAAACTGTGTAAGGAACAACAAATAAGGAAACTTTTGTTCCGTGTGTACACCTGTGTTAATTTCGTCGACTAAAATATTTAGTCTTAATTTTAGTCAAAGTGATATGTTTGCCACTAAAATTGGACTAAAACTAAATTAAAAGTTTTTCATGAGACTAAAACTATGACTAAAATGTCCAGATATTTTAGTCGACTAAAATAATACTAAATAAAAATGAAAGGGAGAGACTAAAATCATCCAAACTTCTATTGACCGTCTGAAGGAGCCTCAGATCATGTAGATTCACAGCCAAAGGATCAACTCTGAGCTTTGTTCATGTGGAGCAGCTCCATGAAGTCAAGGAACAAGATTAAATATGACTATAATGAATATTATCAATGCAAAGTCGACTAAATTCGTCTTAAATTTAGTCGACTCAATTTACTTGCAATTTTAGTCGACTAAAACTCGACTAAAATCGAATATCATTTTTGTCAAAAGACTAAGACTAAAACTAAATTCAAATATGTTGTCAAAATTAACACTGGTGTACACCTGGCCCTCAGTTGATCTTACACAGTTTTAAAGTAACTTAAAAATGTCCTTAAAACACTACTATGTGTCCAAGAGTCCGAGTCAAGTCTTTACTTACGAGTCCTGGAAAGGGGACGTGAGTTTAGTTTGTTAGTTGTTGTCTTGTACTTAAAAGCTCTATGTGGTCACCAGCTGTCTATCATGTGTCTATCATACTGACAGATTTATAATTATGGTTTATTATTTGCAATGGTAGCTAATCTTTGAGAACAACGAATTACTACTATGCATTTTTTTATTACAGGGGAAACAGGAACCGTGGATAAATCTGGATATCTCAATTCAAAGAGTGGTCGTAAGTTGGACACTGAAATGTAAAAAACATACTTTTTTTCAACCTATTCAATATAGAAATGAATAACACTTACTAATTGATGATCTGTCGGTGTATAAGCCTTTGCGTTATTATTTACTGGTCAATGTTTGGGTTAGACTTATGTCCTGCCTAAGGATATGAGTCCATAGTTGTCATGAGGCTGCAGCGTGACACAACATCATGTAACAGCTTGTAAAAGACATGTCTCTCTGCCATGCTATTCTTATGAATAACTAAATGAACCCTCAGCCTTTGATAACATGCTACTTCTCTGACAGAATCGGAAGACATTATAAACTACCTCAGAGCGATTGAACCAGGGAAGATTGTTTTGCTTGCCACGTTCGATGACGTGACACCAAAGTGAGTAGCTGCTAGTCAAAAGAAGACAACAACCATTTTCATCTCAAAACCCGCTCCTTTTATTCACTTTCTGAATATCTTTTTGGCAGGCTGACAGACGAAATAAGGGACGTTTTAGAAAGCATGGGGAGCACTTTGATCAAGACAGTAAAAAGCAAAGACAACTGGGTGTTTGCTGGGAGACCAGGAGCTGCTGAAAAAAGCCCATTTGAAAAGGTTAGTGATCGTGTTGACTGCAATTCTGTCTGTTCTTTGCGGGGTCAGTAAAAGCCATCTATTTTGATATAAAGCAGTGAGAGGAAAAATGTTCTGATGGAAAGTCCAATGCGTTTTATGTCTTCAGATGACGATAAATGATTCGAAGAAAAACATGTATGAGGACTGGCCCGAGGTGGTGGAGATCAGCGGCTGCTTCCCCAAGAACAGTTAGATGTTACACAGTGGAACGTTATGGGTTGTTACAATACAAGTGTGGTACACTGGAGCTTATTTATTTGTGGACTGTGTTTCCCAAACAGTGGTAAGGAGAGCCCTGGAGGTACGCAAGCACTTAGCTATAATTTGTAATAAAAAGAAATGAAGCTAAAACTAAAGAGTATTTCAATATTTCAAAGCAAAATTTACAACTGACTGTGGGTCGACTTGAGCTGCATAAGAGGACACAAGAATGTGTTTCTCTATATGTGAACATGTCACTCCTTATCTACCCAAGGCCTGCACTAGAACTTATAAGAATTTGACAGATGCAGTAGCAGAGAATCCCTTTCGTTCTTGCCTGACCAGCCATCTGCTCCCGCTTTATGTGTCTTCGTAAAGAATAGGAAAAGCGTGTATTTTGGCTGGCCAACAACAATTTATGATTGGAGCACATGGACCTCAAGTCAAGGCAAAAAGTAGTTAGGAACCACTGATTTACACTATGTTTTGAAGGCTGGAATGTGTTGCTTGAATCTTGTTCAGAGGTGGTGGTTGTGTTGGCTAGTACCCATTTTAGGTTAAACAGCAAAACTGGGAATCAGACTATTTTAACACCTGAGATCCCATTTAGCATTTAGTCACAGAGCTTTATCTGAAGGACCCCAGCACTATTTCACTTATTTGGAATGAATTGGGGATAAATTATTGAGGCAGTCTTTGGTTTCGAGGATACTGATTTTAGCCATAAAGTCCCATCTGTACAAACAACCAAGAATAAGAATCAAAAGACCCTCTAATATTTTATAACAGGGTATGGCCGACACTATCCAGTATCCACAGTGCAGTGATTTGATTTTAAACTCGTTATGGGCGACAGGAGCTGGTGGGGTCACAGTTAATCTTTCATATCCAGCATAGTGTGGCTTCACTTTGCGCTTGGCCCTGTCACTTTTGATCTGTCTCATGGTCTGAGCACCACCCCTCTGAGCTCCTCTTTTCTCGGGGCCCGGTCTTCCACGCGACTGCAGCCTATACCCCCGGAGCAATGCCACAGCTCACGGCATGCGTCTGCAAAGAAACTGGAACCTGGGGCCGCGAATCTATCCACAATGACAAGACAGTGCAGGGGTCATCCAGAGAATTCAAAATATACATATATTATTATTATTATTATATCGCCAAAAGTATTCAGTCACATGCTTGGACTCGTGTATAAACTAAAGTGACATCCCATAATGATGATAGTGATGTCAGTCCAACCAATTGTGAGGGCTCTAGACTGCGACCAAAATGCTGCATATGCGACTATTTTTAAAGAATAAAAAAAATAAGTGGTAGCATCTGTGCGAGCAAAAAAAAAGAAAGTCTAATAGGCTTTAAGAGGAGTGCTACAAACAATGTTATAAACAGCGTCTCCAGAGCACTTCTCTGAGAGAACACGCACACGCACACACACACTGCACAAACACACACACACACACACACACACCCAAGCTTCTACTATTATTGAAGAAGTCCGCTGGTGTTCAGGCTAAACGTTTTGTCCAGGAAAGTGCCCCGCTCTCCCTGTTTGTCCGAGGGACAGGTGAAATACAGGCAGCAACAGAGGCCACGTGTCCCGACATGAATCAGATTCCGCTCCATTTAGGCTTTAGGCTAAAACAATTCTATGACTAAAACAGGTACTTTTTGACTGTGATTAATACGGTCATAATTGGCAGTATTACATAATTTTCAAAGTGAATATCCAGCAAGTGACAGTGATATTGCAGGTCAAGGAAAATTAATAATAATGGATTGAAAACACAAAATTAAAGCAGAACAATGCAAAATATATATATATACAATCACTCTATTATTAATATGAAAAACTCAATTTTAAAAAGTTTTAGCATTATCTTAATCATTGTTAAGATCAATATTAGTGATTTTGAACATGTTTATAACTGTCCTTGTTTTAATTTATTAAAATGGTGAATTTTGTCTCGAGTCTGTGCGACCAAATGAAAAAGTTGGTAGCACCAGCGCTACTAAAATAGAAGTTCGTCTGGAGCCCAACTCTCTTGGGAAGGCTGTCCACAACATTTTGGATAAGTGTAAATTTTTTATCATTCTTCCAAAAGCTCATTTGATGGATTTCTTAAGACGAGAAGGCCTGGGCTCAGTCTCTGCTATAATTCATTCCAAAGGTGTTCTTTTGGACTGAGGTCAGGACTCTGTACAAGCGAATTAAGGTGATACTGCGTCAAACTCTCGTCCATGCTTGGTGCACTTGTGCTCACCAGAAAGAGCCATTCCAAGCATTCAGAGTTCCTTTCACTGGATCTAAGTGGCTAAGTGCAGCTCCTTTATTCCCCATCCACCAAACTTTAAACTTGGCCACAATGCAGTCAGAAGTACTGTTCTCCTGGCAACCGCCAAACCCAGACTCGACCCCATTTTTTTTATTTGACCTTTATTTAACCAGGGAAGTTCCACTGAGATTAAGAATCTCTTATTCAGGGGAGTCCAGGCCCCACAGGGGAACCAGGACTCCCCTGAAAAAGAGATTTATGCAAGGCCCACACAGAAAGGCCCAGTCCAGGTCAGATTCGGACCCAGGATTTACGACTCCAGAGAAGTCCACTTCTCTAGAAGCCCCGGGCGCTGTGCTTTACACCACTACGTCTGGCGCTTGTTGATGCATGTGTTGAATGCAGCTACCAGTTCTGTGTTATTCTCTTGTATGAATTGTGCTCTACAAATAAACTTGCCTTGCCTAAACATGATAGAATTGCTTTATGCTTTGAATTCACATTATAACACTTGCCTATCAGTAGCATCTAAACAACATATTCTTGTAGCCTCTATTCCCAGAGTTAGATACACAGTAAAAGGCAAGTTTGCTTAGTGGCAGGCCCATTGTCTTCATCAAAAGATGGTGGCCCAAACAGGCACTACTTACACAAATAGTGGGGTTGATCATCTGACGTCTTCCCTGGTTACATTTAAGGAATATCTTTTGTAGATTGTTATGTGTTTGGTCAAAGGATGAACGCAGATTGCAAGATTTTTATAGATTGAACAAAGTGGTTTTCTCACTTTTATATCCTAAAAATGTTGAAAGAATTATCATTGTATGTATAAAAGAGAGATTTTTTTCTTAGTAAGTCCTTCGGTGAAGAAAATCAATTCTTTGTTGATGCCGGAAGGCAAAGGCTTATAATGGAGTGTTTCAAATAGCCCTGACCTGGAACAGATGGGGCCACAGCAACTCAAGGCCACACTATGGCACTATTAGTTAGCAAGGTGTGCTTTATAAAGGGGCCACTATTGCATAGACAACAGTATCATTGCTTTCCAACACAGTCTTAAATTATTTAAAACCTTCCATTTAGTATAATGTTTTTGGATATAAAAATTGGCTATGTCTTTATTTTTAAAGCAATGAAAAAAATATTACAATTCAGTGTTTGGCTAACTTTAAATGTATCATGTATAATTATGATTAACAGTCATAAGCTACATCACCACACATCATTCATCAGTCTGGTTTGCAAGACAAAAGAACTTAGAGAAACAGTTTAAAACAACAGACACAATAGAAGATCAAATGTAGCCAACCACTAGCTCAAAAGGTTTGAAAGAAAAATGTGGCCAAAAGGATTCAGGGAATCACGTTGGTTATTGACTTTTGTCTTAAAGGGATATTTCAGGATTTTTGACACAGGGCCTCATTTCCTAGTTATCCAGAGTTTTGCTGATTTCTGGAGATATTTTTTTTTTGTAAGTCATGCACTTCTTATATTTGAAGAGTTTCGTGGTGCTAGGCTAGTGCCTGGCTAGCGCATTTCTATGGTATCAGCTAGCCTGCATTAAAAACAGTCTTACGCACTCCACAGAGCATCTGAGGCAAATCACGATATAATTGTCTGTGTTGATAAAATAATTTTTGGAATATAACTCACCTTGCATCACATGAATGATCGCATTTTGAGGGACTATTTTCTAGAAGCGGATGCTGCTCAAATATAAGTTGTTTTAAATGCAAAATGGTTAAAAAATATTCTGATATATATATATATATTTTCCACACCCTGTCAATTACGTTATGCCTTTGAAATAATAAATAAGGCTGAAAACAGTTCTTTTTGCCCATGCATATGAGTGAACGTTTTTTGTCTGCACTCTTGCCTTTTACTGTCATTGATTAATTTTATGCTGATGTTTTTATTGATTTTATTTGTTTTCTGTCATTTTATGCAACTGTGAAGCACTTTGAATTGCCTTGTGTATGAATTGTGCTCTACAAATAAACTTGCCTTGCCATAAATAAAAAGATTAATAAATAAATGAAGCTGTTGTTATTATGCCTTCAACCAGCAGAGGGCAATAGAGTTGTTTTTTTTCCTAATAATGAGATCGTACCAGACAGACTGAAGCCAGTACCATAGATTAAACTACAACAGGCCTCTAGGACTATAGCATCATTTGAAGTTTAGCCTAGTCAAATTCGGTGCTGTATCCTCACTTTATGTATTGTATAATCGATGGTTTCCTGAGTCTGTCCTTAGCGAGTTTCCAACTACTATTTTGATTCATGTGCGTGTCCATAGTGAGAGCAGTTTAAGATGTTTTCTGCATGTTTTTTGTTTTGTTTTGTTTTTTAACATGAGACAAAAACTGGACATACAGTGCATAGACAAGGATGTTTTAATTTCAGTTCCTGCATTTGTTTTTCCGTGGGTACAAATCATCCATCTTTTTTTCATTTTTTTTTCTTGTTCAGTATCCCATGATGCATTGCATCCATACATGTGTATCTTAAAACAGTCTTTACAAAAGGATATACAATATGTACTTATATTTATATATATAATATACATGTGTTTTTATGCATTTGGATGTGTTTGTAATGGGTAAAGTAAGCACTACAAAACCCAGCCAGGTGGCAACAAATCCTAGATAAGGTCAACAAAAGGTCGTCATTGAACAGATAGAGCCAGGATCGAAAGTCTAAACACTGGCTCCATTAGGGTGAACACAAGCCCTTCACACACTGTTTGCATATTTCCATGATTACAGTCAGATCCCAGAGAGATTTCCTTGTTCTTAGACAATAGACCTGGGTTGGGATTAGTGTTTTGTGTGGGTGTCTTTTTTAATGTGACTTAACCTACAGCAGTATAATAGGATATAAACAGTTCTAAAATGATTAGTGTGTGGTGCATTAGGACACCAGCACTTTGATTCATTTGATAATGATTTTGATGGCTCTTTTTTAAAATTAATAACTTGTTTTTTCCTACATGTCTTCCTGGTCCATTGGAAACTGGGGGAGTGCATATTGTTTACTTTAGTTTTGGTGGCACATTGGGGGATTTTCTGAGTAAATGTGTGCATCTGCAGAAAACACAGGCTGTGAATAAACATACACAAACTGTCACTTAAATAGAGACTTGACCTCCACGGCCAAAAGATACGTCCACTGTGCTGTGTTGTACTTGTCCACGACATTACTTCAGGTGTTACTCACTTCACATAATATAGTTCAAAATTACAATATTACAGAATTTCTCAATACAACAGAGTAATAATAATCATGTGTGTTATAATTGATCATCTTTATGTAAAAAAAAAAAAATATTTACCAGGTCATGCAGACATGTAGACCAAAACTTCTTCCACTAGAGGTGCACAGCACAGAGCAGGGAGAGCGCCCAGACTGAGATCCAGCCAATCAGTGCAGCGAGAGCGATGGCTGTGGGGTATTTTCAACATAACTTTGATCATAAGACACACAAAAGGTTCAGAAAGCATTCAAGCCCCTCTACTTTTATCCCTATGTTATTATGTTGAAATATGACACTGAAATATGAAGTGTATTTTCATTGGTTTTGAGGCCACACTTCTCTGATCATGAGAGGAATTTACAACGGCCCTATTTTTTTTTTTTAATTTTATGAGTATTAAAAAAAAAAAAAAAAAATGTTCAGGTTAATTCACAATTTTGTAAATGTAATATGTTGTTATCAGTCTAGTATCAAACTGCTACATAATACATAAGAGTTTAAAACAATTCTGAACCAATTTGTGGACTTTCCCCAAGTCTTTTCCAATTTTCTATGACAAAAAGGACAGATTTTTTTTTTTCCCCTGAGGATCTCAGTTTGAGCCTCTGACAACAAAACAGTCAAAAAACAAAATAAAGTCTTCTTTTGATTTTCTTGTCAGTGTCTTTTCCAACATGAGCATGCAGACACTTTGAATCAGAAACACTCGCCACCATCCCAGTCTGAGCCAGAAAATACAACCTGCAAAGCACCAAGATAGTATCACCTATCCACAGTGCTTTGAACCTAAAATATGTCTTACACAACGCAACCGTGGGGGAAGAAATGCTTAAAAATAATGATCGGTTGTAGGCTGCCAGTTGTAATAGAAAAAAAAACTGAAACTGTAGCTCAGGCTGTAGATTATCCATGTCCAAGAGGCTGGAAAATTAGATCTGGGCAATACAAAGACAAAATGAAAACAGATAACAATCGCGAGGAGAGCATGGGGCTGACAGCTGTCGACTCACTTTATAGCGTCTTTTTCATAGTTACTGGAAAGGACAGAAGAACACACGAACAAGGAAGGGTGCACTTGTATGGATAGTGGTGCAACTTGAACGTAACACAGTCAAGGCTATGCTGTATTACTCAATGTTTTTGTCCCTGAAAACTAAATACATTTTCTAAAACATATTTGACCAGTGGTGGAAGAAGTACTTATTTCAGATACAGGCGACAAAAAAAAAATGCATGTAAAGTTAAACATATTGGATGTAAATAGCCTGTGTTAAAATTGTGAAAGAGTTAAATGTGCTTCATTTGAATGAAGAACTATGCTATTCATATCAGGAGAGACAGAAGAGACTGAATGTGCCGCTGGTGTTTTCTGACTATTATTCTGATCATTATGGTAATGGTAAATGGTCTCAACTTAAGTAGCGCTTTTCCACCTACATTAGGCACTCGAGGCGCTTTACAGCAAGGAACCATTAACCCATTCACTTTCATTCATACACCAATGTACGCAGACACTGGAGGCAAGGTATGTGAGGTGTCTTCAGAATGACAGTGTGCACCTTCAGGAGGAGGGATTCGAACCGCCAACCTTCCGATCATGATACGACCCGCTCTACTAACTGTGCCACCGGCTACAAATATCCGATCCTGAACCGATACTAGTTTTGGCTCTCAACGCCTTAAAAACTCAACTTTTACCACCTAGATCTAAGTGAACATTGGCATGCTGTATGTCATCGGAAAGCTAAGATCCAAGAGAATTCAAGTGAGTTAGTTTCAACATCCGCCACTCCGACATTTTGTGTCATCGCCACACAAAATGTGGCATCAGTGTGCTAAAGCTAGCATGCTAAAGAAAACTAATCAAGACTGGGACAGAAATGAACATAGAAATACCTAAAGTAGCCCAATAAAAAAAGAAATCGGCAACTGCTGAAGCCAAGTGTTTATATTTTAGTTGAAGAAATAACTGATCTAACATATTTGCAATGATCACTTCATGTGAGTTGTTTATATTAATGTAACCTTAAGCTTGTCATACACCCAAGGATATTTAGTGTAGAAAAGTCCAGTGCCATCCATTTTTTTTTTTCCATCCATTTTCTTCCGCTTTATCCGGGGCCGGGTCGCGGGGGCAGCAGTCTCAGCAGAGATGCCCAGACTTCCCGATCCACACACACCTCCTCCAGCTGTTCTGGGGGGACCCCGAGCCGACACCAGGCCAGCTCGGAGACATAGTCCCACCACCGTGTCCTGGGCCTTCCACGAGGCCTTGTCCCACTAGGACATGCCTGGAACACCTCCCGAGGGAGGCGGCCAGGAGCCATCCGAAACAAATGCCCTAGCAACCTCAGCTGGCTCCTTTCGACGTGAAGGAGCAGCGACTCTACTCCGAGCTCCTCCCGGGTAACTGAGCTCCTCACCCGATCTCGGAGGGTGCGCCCAGCCACCCTGCGAAGGAAACTCATTTCGGCCGCTTGTATTCGCGATCTTGTCCTTGATTTGGGAAAAGTCCAGTGATCCTTGTTAAATGTTTATCCAAGAGTTTATCAATAGATATAATTGATTATTGATCCGTAATATCATGGCGATAAAATATGACTTTATTGATCTTAAAATGGAGAAAAGAGTCAATCCAATTTTTCACTCAGAGGAAGCCACTTTTAAGAAAATCCTATCAGTAAATAAAAGGTATCGGCAGACACTCAAAACCCAGTATCGGCATCGGAATCAAAAACGCTGGATCGGTGCATTTCTAGTTGGAACTGTACTTTTACTTTGGTACTTCATTACGTTCCACCACTGATGATGATGTTCTAGTCAATCCCAATTTGTGAAACATAAAAACTGGTCAAGTTAGACCCATTTTGATATGACCTTAGCTTCATGGTGAAAGCAATGGTGAATAATAATAAAGATAAATGTGGTCGTTAGGCTACAGCATCCATATAGTAACAACAGTGTCATCTGCCTGTATGGACCACGACATGCTTGAGTTTATTATGAAGACACATGCAGACAAAGCCCTGTTTAAACCCATTGTGTCCAGTGGGATCAGCGTCAGCGTGTTTAGCGCTCGTGTCGCGCCCACTGTAGCTGACGGACACTGCCTGGTGTGGATGACTACGCTGTTTGCAGACTGGACCAGACTGGGATCGGCAGCGGGGTCTGGGGGAAAGATCTGGGCTCCGTTACCATGGCGACAGCTCTCAGACCCGACTGGCCGGCCTGCAGCAGTAGGTGCAGCTCCTGAGACTGTCCCGGTCCACACTGCCCTCTGTGCTGCCACGGCGACCATCCTCATAGTGGGACACTGAGGAAGTGAAGGGAAAAAGTGATTTTGTCAACCATAACATAACTTCCAGTGTTGTCAGTAGTTTATTTGGTAAGAACCAGTGGAAGAGTTAAAATAGAATATTAACAGTAAACTACACAGCCTGATTCAACTAGCTGTTATGATCTGGGTCAGTTCGATGTTCTCTGAGAATGTGATTAGCTGAACATCCTAAATGACAAGGTTATTCCATGAATGTATTTCTTACTCCCTGATGGCACGAGCGTATTCCATGATGACAATGCTGGGAGTAATCGGGCTCACAGTGTGAAAGAGGAGCATGAGACATCATTTTTACACGTCAATTGGCCACCTCAGAGTCCACATCTTAAACCCAATTGAGAATCTTTGAGATGTGCTGGAGAGGGCTTTGTGCAGTGGTCACACTCTCCCAGCATCAATAGAGATCTTGGTGAAAAATAAATGTAACACTAGTTCTTTTGACATTTCAGAAGCTAATGGAAACAACGCCTCAGTGAAAGCACGCTGTAATTGAAGCTTAAGGCAGTTCAACCAAATATTAGACTGTGAGTCCTTTTTTTATGGTGACTTATTTTTGGGGTCAGCCAGTGTACTGTATATAGATGTAATTAGTGAGATCACCAAACCAGGAAAATAAAAGAGCCTGATGTTTAATTATCTTGTTACTGCATACAGCTTCATCTATCAAGATAAGTTTAGTATGTTCCATTTCTCTGCACATTTAAGTACATTTACATAACATAGACTAATACTCTCTGCTCAGTAGTGTGTGTTTTTCTCACAGCTCTCTTCCTCGCCGCTGCCCAGCTCCTCCTCCACCTCCTCGGGGAGCAGGTGTCCGTGGCAGGGGCTGGTGGGGGTGATCTGACTGGGTCCCTCCACACTCGTGCCCAGCTGCAGCCTCCGCATATGGCGCACAACAGCTGTGGCATTAAACGCTTGCTGTAAACCAGAACAAATGAGACAGTGAACAGGGAACCGAGCAGAGTGAGAAAATGCTCAGTCTCTCCTCATTTAGCGGTGTCAGCTTCTGGCCCGTGCACTCACCTTCCATTTACTTTTGGCAAAGTTCTTTTTGATCTGGGCGCTGACAGACTCATGGATATTCTTGTCCAGGGCTGTATCTCCACAAATCCTGTAAAACGAACCCAAAGCCAAGTATCATAAATAAAGCTTTACAAGTTTTAACTCCATAGCAGTGTTACGGCCATACTCTATCGCTTACATAATGAGAAATGCAACCAGGAATGCTTGTGTAAACTGCGTCTCTTGAGCACAGTAGCAGTCAAAATGTGTGTAAAATAATGATGCACTTACCAAGGATGCTGAAGTGCCTGCTCACACGTGTATCTCTTCGCGGGATCCTTCTCCATCATGTGGCAGATGAAGTCTTTGGCTGTGAAAAAAAAAGACAATTGGACTTTGTCTTAGTCTGCTCACAGGTCACGGCTTGTTTATTCAACAAAAGAATTCCAACCTGAATCGGAGATGTCATCCCAGTACGGAGAGTCAAACTCATATTCTGCTTTTAAAATCTGCTCAAACAATTTTGCATCATTTTCATCATAAAATGGGGGATATCCACATAACCTAAAAGAAGAAATAGGAAACATTACTGCATCTACTTAGTTCTATTAGGACAGGTAGCCCCGTACTGGTGGGCCTTGGGCTGTGCCAACAGTCAGTCGACAAAGAAACTACTATTAGAAAATGTAAGATAAATTATCTGTAACTTCCATACCACACATCTCTTGACAAATTCTTCTTCAACTGGAACTGTACTGTCCATAAACATTCACCCTATCCGTTCCCTTGACAAAACATTCTCCTCCGACTGCCGTCTTATTGTCATTCTTGGGATGCAAAGCTCAGCAGATTTAAATCTCCTCTTGTGGAGATATATTTACATGCTATGTCCGTTGACAGTTTAATTGTCTCCAGGCCTGTGTTGATTGTAACAAACTTCCATCTGCTTTATTAGACATCCAGAATATGTACACAGCCAAATGATTCACTTTATCTAGGACTATCTGAAACCTCTACAACACAGACGACCAGTCATTCTTAATATAGACATAAATTATACATTTATGTCATTTGCTTGGGAGATATTAGCGCTAAACCACATCTAGCACGGTGTAGACAGTCAGATCCTTCTTCTGTCAACATCTGCCCTCTCCCAGCCCCCTCCATATAATTTTTCTTCCGTTACGTATAGATGACCAGCCCTATACTTACAAAATATAAGAAATAACTCCTATGGACCAACAATCTACTGCTTTGCTGTATGGCTTCTGGGCGAGCACTTCGGGAGCTGAAACACAAAAGGTTTGAAGTAATATTAACCTTTATTCACTGTAATGTGATACATAGGTCACTTGAACAGTTGAGTGTACTCTTTAACACTTGTAAGAGCTTTAGTAGAGGATGAAAGGGCCTCTTTCAATACTGAATGAAATAAAGAAACAATATCACAAGTTGAGCTGAAAGACATAATAAAATGTCCAAAAAGGACGCAACAGTGCAGGCTGAAAGCTCATTTTATGGAGTTAGATTTCTTATTATACCGCTATAGGCAATCCGCTGTTATTGAAAGAAATAACCATAAAGACATATCTTTATCAGAGATCTTTGGGGCAGAGTGAGTCTACAAATGTATAATGTTTAATATTGTGGCTCAACTGGCAACAATTACACGAATGGTTGCATAATGCCACCACTTTTGAAAACAACAGTGAAAGTGTAGACAAATTGAACTGCATGTCTGATTTTGTTTCATGTGGATACGTTCAGTAATTACAAAGATATTTACTATAGACCAGGCCAAAACATCTGTATTTTGACATTTGACCAGAGAAAAGGAGCATTTCTACAACAACAGTTGCCACTTGATGCCTCTTAAGAATTCTTTCATACTTTGATATAATGACTGTATAATATACAATTATACAGTGACGATGATTTTGGGGTTTTGTTGCAACTAGGAATGTTTCGGCAACAGCTGGTCACGTAACTTCAGTGTGTATGGTCTCGAAAAGTGCTTCATTCTGTGAGTTGGTTATCAGTGGGTTATCAGTGGGTTCTCGGCTCTGAGCATTTCACTGTGCTGCCTTGAAGCAGCGAGGCATTAAACCACAGATGTTTCCTGGTCCATATTGTGAACTTAGAATGAAATAAAAAAAGATTGCACATTAATGTCTTGCCTCAGAGCCGCAGAACTGCAGGTGACTGAGTCAGCCATGCCCACTGGAGCTCCGTCAAGCACAGAACCACTTTACAAAGAAAAGGACTGTCATCTCGGCCTACGATTGATCACTATCAGGCCGCAAATAATAAAACTGCCACACGCCTGTTTGAAACTTCTCTTGCTCACATGATGTTGTTGGTGCTTCAGTCGTGTTCATGAGAAATCGCAAAAACAAAGTTTGACCACAAGAGGTCAGTGTTCAAACAGAATGAAACTGCTCTGAGACTTCGAACTTTAGATACTTTTTTTCCTGGAAAGCCTTGAAGAGTTACAAGGCTTCACTCGCCTGTCACTAGTTGTACCCAAGTGACGTACCCACATAACCAGGAGTCCCACAGGCCGTAGACATGACGCTGCCAGTCCCCTCAATCTTTGAAAGGCCAAAATCACTAATCATGATCTTGGAATCCTCATCCATACTGTAGTAAAGCAGGTTCTCCGGCTGAAGCAAATAGGGGAGAGGTTGGTGAGAAAGCGAAGGATATTTTTACACACTAATGGGATTGGAGTTGGTCAAACCACATTACCTTCAGATCTCTGTGGACAATCCCCATATCGTGGAGGTATTTGACTGCGTCCAGGATCTGCTGTATGAGCTGACTGGCATCTCTCTCTGTGTAGAAGCCCTTCTCCACAATCCGGTCAAAAAGCTCCCCTCCAGACACACTGTCGCACACAATCACTGTCACTCTCACAATAACACACTGCAGACTGTGCAATGGATTTGAACCATTCGCAATCAATGAAGCTGTCTACAATTACCTGTTCCCTGATTTGAGATTTACTCTCGTTTTTTGTTCAGTTTCAACAATTTAACTCCATTTTAGCCTTGAGTCTTGATTTAATATTTAAGTCTTGTTTTGAATCAAATTGAAGACAAAAGCAATTAAGAGCCTTTTTTTCTTTTATTGAAATACAGTTGCTTATTCTCAAGTTGTGCAGCCCTATGGTAGAGGTTTAATTCTACTTTAATATAAAATGCATACTTACAGCTGCATAACAAGATATAGATGTGATGTACTTTCAAATATGTCTTCCAGCGAAACAATGTTCGGATGCTTGATTCTGGGGTAAAACACAACATCACAAAACAGAGCATTAGCACAATGGAGCAAGTCGATGTGTAAGATGGTTGTGAAATACATTCTTTAAAGGGATATTTCAGGATTTTTGACATAGGGCCTCATTTCCTAGTTATCCAGAATGTTGTTGATTTCTGAAGATTTTTTCTTTTTTTTTTAAATTCATGCAGACCTTATATTTGAAGAGTTTAGTGGCGCTAGGCTAGCACATGTCTATATGTCTATGGTAACTAGCAGCCTGCATTAAAATCCTCTTCAAAATCATCGGGTAGTCCTCCAAACGTTGCCATATCTGATTTGTAGAAAGCTCCTTTGTGAATTCCACATGTAGTAATGCCGGCCGCAGGTAAACAAACAACTGTAGATCCGGCAACCGAGCAGATCACTCCGCCGCGGCGTAGCTTACAACCAGGAAGCTGATGCTGCTCTAATATAAGTTCTTTTAAGTGCAAAATGGTTATATATTAAAAAGTATTCAGTCAACACAGACATTTATACGGGTAGTCTGGTGTTGTAAGTGATTTGCCTCAGGTGCAATGAGCTTGAGTCACACTGTTTTTAATGCAGGCTACTAGTTACCATAGACATGCACTAGCCTAGCACCACTAAACTCTTCAAATATAAGGACTGCATGAATTAAAAAAAAAAAAAAAATCTCCAGAAATCAACAGCACTCTGGATAACTATAGGAAATGAGGCCATACGTCAGAAATCCTAAAATATCCCTTTAAGGTTTGACACTGACTGGCATTGGAAAAAGAGGGAAGGCAGGAGATTCATGGATGCAGCAAAAAAATAATAATAATAATAATTTAGGTAAGAGAGAAAAGACGAATTTCTGCAGGCGACAAGAAAAAAGGCAAAAAAGTGACCCACATTTGGACACAAGATGGCATCCTCGTCACACACTTTTTCTTATTCAGGCCTCTCCTGTCATTGCTTATTTTTAGGAATTTAATTGGGCTCAAACCTCATTTTCTGTCCCGCGTCCTAAATCGGTAAATCGAACATGCTCACTCTATTTAAGACAACAATGTGTCTCTCCAATTCATGCTAAAGGCGCTGGTTGTTCCAGATTAGCTTCCTTTCATGATGCGGCCAACCGGCAGCCAGCGGAGCATCTCTCTTGGCTCTTGAGTCGAGCGCGAGGCATGCGGGTGAGTGTGCCGTCACTGTAGCACACGACAGCTGAGCAGCCGACGTGCTACCAGCCGCTTTGACATTTCCACATAATTCTAAAGCCATTTGGTGCTGCTCCCTGTTAGCCCTGCACAACTGATCTCAATCAGAGGGAGAGCGCGATTTGAATGGCCGCAAATGGCAACAACGACATTCTGTGCAAGAGTAAGTCAGAGTGAATCAGTGAATGCTAATGCAGGCTACTGACAGCAATTCATCCCAACTGAGCAGGTTTTACACTGAAGACTCTCCTCTCCGTGCTTCTTGCTGCGGTCGTCCCCTCTCCTTGTGCGACAATTAAATGCCACCTCTCCCTGTCACTGCATATCGTATGTCCAACATACATCTCTCTAAATGATATCTGTTATCTTCTACATGAATTCCTCTCAGCAGATCATTTCCCCACTCGCCACATTTCCCTTCCTCTATTCTCTCTCTCGTTTTCATCTCCATCCATCCATTTCGGTTTCTTGTTTACTGAAATACACAAACCCAAAACAGAATTGTCATCACATAACAGGTGTAATTTCCTAAATGAAGCTCATTTTATCCGTACTCCAGCAACCCCTCTCGCTCTATCCTCTTCTTCTTATCCATTTCCTGTCTCTGTTCATCCGTTCAACAACAGAGATTTAAAACCAGAAGCAAAATCCTAACCACAGTTATGAATTTGCATAAACCTTTAAAGTAATTTCCCCGTATTTCTGTATTAGAACCGAAAAACAAAATGTTCCGAGTGCTCGCTTTACACACCTGGCAGTAAGGATGCACGATTTTTTTAACTCTAATGTTTCTGATGAGTGTTGCAATTGTGATTAGATTTGCAATTTATGTTCAGAAGCCATATTCAGTCCACAGCGCCCATTTTGGAACGCAAATCATGGACATTTGAGCTGCCGAACAGTTACAAGAACATAAGCGTAAGCTACAATATCAGCAATAACTGCTAACACTAACTAATACTATACTGAATTTCATGTGATTGTTGAGGTCTGAACTACAGACTTAGCAGGTTTTATACACGCTAAGACCTCTAGGACTCACAGGCAGGATTGTTGCATCTCCACAGAGGACATGCATGCCGACTGCAACCATTCAACATGAGACTTCCATTCGAGTCCCTGTCCCCATCCCTTTCTCTAATATTCATCCATGCATCTCTGCGTCTCTCTCCAGTTCAGTGCTGCGGGGAACTCCACTTCTCCATCTCCAGCTTCTGTGTGCTGTTGCCGTGGCGACAGGGCCACTAAAAATAGGTCTATCTTCCTTTACTCCTGACATTTCCGGTGCACAATCCCACAGTTTTAAATGACACCATGCATTTAGTCACCCCTTCCAGCTGACCCCCGCTCGTAATTTGTATGCGAGTGTATTATAGTTGTGTAGAGGTGGTCACATGACTAATCGGCTCGGACTGACAGCTCACTGAGCGCGTGCATGTGAGCGTTTCAGCCGAACTTACCTGTGCAGCACGGCGATCTCATTCTCAATGTTGTTCTCTTTGCCTTGTAAAGCCTTCTTAGGGATGCATTTAATGGCTACGAGTCTCTGGGTTCTCTTCTCCTCAGCCAGCACCACTTCAGAGAAAGCTCCCCTGAAACACGCAAAGACAAGTACATATAAGGCTATATGACCGAAAGAAATCACAATTGTTTTCCTCATTTTGATCAGTCTCTATTTTCAATTCAATTAAAGTGAAAAGGAAAGAAATATGGCTTTTACAATGGTTCATCAAAACTCATAATCTTAATGGAATAGGACACAGTTTCTACATACTGGGATATGTTCATACCTGAGCTTAGACGAGTTGATGTGTAGCTGTCTGGTCTTTGTGCGCGCACTCAGTCACGCAAATGTTGTTAGCATAAAAAGGGGCACTATATTGTGAAGCGTAATACTATCTTAGGAGCACTTTGACGTCCGCGCAGTGAGGGGAGATATTACCTATGTTATTACGCCTTACAATCCGCTTAGAAAATCGACATGTTTAATTTTGTGTGACCATACTTGGATAATGTTTCATGTAACTGAATTTAAATAGGGAAAACGTGAAACAGCTTGGTCGCTTCTGCCTTCACCCCCGTTTGGCACTATACCTATGCTGGGAGAGGCTAAATGCTAACAACATTTGCGTGACTGAGCGCACACACAAAGACCAGACAGATACGCATCAACTCGTCTAAGCTCAGGTAAGAACATATCTCAGTGTGTAAAAATGGTGGCCTATTCCTTTAAACAACAAATAAAAGCTTCCTGCTTCAGTAGCTATTAGCTAACATGAAACATTTGGTGGCAGTAATGCTCCAATAAACAGTAATAGTTTCGTGCTCCAAACCATAATGAGCTGCCATCAGATTAGCTGTGGATCTGTTGATGAAAAATTCACAAAAGCTTTAATCTCGATTTGATTAAAATGTGTTTAATTGCACAATCCTACATTAGGAACAGAACATATTTGCGGTCTGACCCTTCAAGAATTTTGATTATACTACGAATAATCTCACAGCTTTAGTTTTATAGTATATGTTCATGTCCATGCACAGATCAGGCCTGACAGACAACATAGTTTCTTTGTGCACATGGTAGTTTGCTAGTTAAGAAGCAAGTAAACGTTTTGTCATTAAATTAGAAAAGCAAAAAGAAAGCCATGTGAAAAGTCCAAAACAGCATTCTTCTGGTGCTAGCTCATTAAAAGTAGTTCAAGGAAGGAAACAATGAGGCTTTGACATCTAATGTATGCAAGTCCATAAGGATTGGCTAAATTGTCCTTGAAATGTATATTTTCCTATTCATTGTGACTTCCACGACAAAACTAAAGCAATATTTTGCAAACCATCAAAAATGTGCACTAAGGTGATGCTGATGCTCAAAAACAGAACAACTCTTTAGATTCTATACAAATATTCTGAATGACTCTGGCTCATTCACAGACGAACAAGTGCGTGGCCTCCTCTAACACGTGCCTAACCACAACCCACTCCAAAACCTCTTTTTGCATCCATCCGTGCACTGAGCTCTCTGTGGCTTAGGTGTGTGTGCGAGAAAGCTTGTGTAAAGCACAAGCACCCCTCAGATGAATAATTAAAAATGGCAACTTCAGGGCGGGCGGCTTTTGGGGCTGAGAAAAGCACCATAGACAAACGTGGAGGGGGTCTATTTTCGATACCCTCAATAATGGATACAGTAAATGTAGTGTGGCAGCTTCTAGGGGTCTGCATTATGGATCGTGGTCTGGCGGTGATGAGAGGAGAGAGAATAGCAGCATGTTTATACAAGAGCGTGGGAGGAAACTCAGGCCTCAACATACAGAGAGCTGTCTATGTGGGACTGAAACAGCGGCGTCATGCAACTGTGCAACATGCTCTGCGCTACTGTGCAAGAGGCCAGTGTTACGTCACTTATCATATGACATCATCAAAGAGGCTAATAGTTCAATGCTGAGGTAAGGAACAGGCCAGAATTCTATTATCATCTTAACCCCCACCTGAACCAATCACAATTTCTCCAGTTTGGCTTTACCACAATCTAAAAGCTTCATGGAAGAAAAGTGTCAAAGTAGTGATGAAAATGAAGAAAAACGTGTAAAAAAGCGTCAAAATAGTGGCACAAACACAACTGAAGAGCAATGAAAAAGCAACATAAAAGCCACAAAAGAGCAACAAAAAACGTGACATAAATATAATTTAAAAAGATGACAAACTGATGAACATGAGAGAAAAAAGTGTCAAGAAAGGGATTCTTGAAAAATGTGATAAAAACGCAGCGACAATGCAACAAAAAAGCCAAGATCAGTTTCGCAGGTCTTTCAAATGAGTCGTTACACTGGTTAAGAAGCTTTTAGATTTGGGTAAGGCCAAAATGGAAAAAATGTACAGTTTTAAGGCGGGGGGGAAGCGGTTAATTTCAAAATGCAGTAGATTGGTCCAAGCTGGTTAAAATCCCTGTGACAACTGTACACATGAAAAACTACCTTTTGTAGGAACTTAGAGGTTTTGAGTCAGAATGATCAGGTTCATCGTGTAGATTTCATGTTTGGGGATTCCCTTCAAAAACAGTGAAGGGCTCATATTGACTGAATCCACCAACACCAATTTGTCGAATTCAGTGATTGCAATCCAACAAGAATGGACAGAAAATAATTACTTCATTGTCAATGCAATCAGCAAAAAATACCCAACCTGAAGAAGAAAAAAGAACAAAAATATATGTACAGTATATATCTCGTAGCAACCTTACTATTCTATTGCTATATTTATTACTCTGTGTTTTACATGAAAAAACAAATAACTATAAAATAGTATACGTTTAATGAGTTAACATTTTTTATTTAATTGCCATATTGGCCATTTTTCTGGCCGAAGGCAACAACTTCCATCAAATAATATTAGACAAAATAATACAAACAAGAAGAGGAGATGTGGGACAGCTCGGTTAGCTGTCGGGTCACTCACTACAGGCAAATACATAACTCCAGTAGTTCAAATCAGGACTAAACCGGGTAAAAAGGGTCTAACTTTGTTTACTTGTTTAATACACTCTCACTCATCCTGAACATGTTTTTAGTGGAAACTGTACCAGTACCCAGAGGAAACCTCCTCAGACACGGGGAGAACATGCAAACTCCCTGAATCGAACCTTCGCCTGCGAACCATGTCTAAATGAAATGCATCACAAAAGATTCAAATCAAATATAAATGCGCTCTAATTAAAATGCATAAAGTTCAAGATTGTAGATGCCCCTCAGTACCACCTAAAGAAGTTCAAGTACCACCAATGGTATGCGCACCACAGTTTGAGAAGCAGTGTGAAAGGCTTGAACAATGGTAAACTTGTACTAAACATGTACACCTGCAAAACACTTTCAAAAGGGGTAAGTGGTTATTCCCATTCACAGCTCCAGTTTCATTTGAAACTAGACCTTAAAATATTCCAACAAGAGAATCATATTAAGGCCCCATCGCCATCGACCCGTAAAAGCATTTTAATATGCTTAAGTCTGCGGCATTTACAGCCACTTCAGGAGGGTCGGGCTGAGTCAAACTGAGCGTTATTGGCCAGTACAGATTCATTTAGTCCTTGGCTCAGTGAAGCAGCAGCAGCAGCGGCACGTGCCAAAGCACAAACAGCAAATGGTGCAGGCTACAGCAGGCCAGTTAGGACATATTACATCACATTATGTAAGATCAGAGGCCTGTCATTCAGTCAGTGTGACAGCCGACCACTTTGTAGCATGTGTCAAAAAGCAAGAAATAGCCTACAGTAGTAATTCTTGCTATGTCTTATTTGTTTTAGATACAACTCATGAACGTTGCTCTAGCAGTTAATTTAGTAGTAAGCGATTCCCATAAAAACAGCACAATAGACCTATACGTCATTGAGCCAAAGCTATAACTATAAGCACATGAACTATAAGCTCGGTAAGCCGCTATTATGATATTATGAACGAACCTCTGATTGCTTAATCTGTTAGTCATTCACGCCCGTCATTTCTTGATATTTTTGAAATTGGCAAATGTTTAGGAGTGAAAAAATGTATAGGGGCCATTTCAGTCTCTCTTTCTACTTTTTGAATTGATTTTTCCTATTTCTCTTCCTCATAATGGTAACAGGAATGAAAACATTTTATCCATTTGCCAATAGCAGGCTAATGCTAACTAGCATGAACAGAAACATACTTACACATTTAATATTATATTATGTAATTAATACACATTCAATATTGGTGAATATTTCCCCCCTCTCCAAATGTCCACAAACTGTTCATAGAGTAAAATATGGGTATAGGATGAGGAGTATTTTTGTATCTAACAGTAAAAGACTAGAAAGATTATGATCTTTTCTGACCATGATAATAAGTCAAAGATTGGGGAAAGTGAAGGAGTGAGCTACATCTGTTTGGAGAAAAAAGGATGGGTTATAATAGTGAATGACACAAAGACGATTCCTAAATAACATCAATAGAATCTTCTTGATCATTAGCGAAGGCATTTTACAGAAGGGTCCATGACTAATGGCCAAAGGATAATGGGAGGGAACGTATAATTTAACAACACAAGACACTACTCTGGCTGCTATTCACAAACATTCATTTTTGTGTGTGCCTATTAGTCATAAAAACTCATTATTGACTTAAAAGAACATGACATCAAAGACATACAGATTCAGGTCTTTGCTGTCTTGGTTACATATAGGCTGTGAACAAATAATGGGAGTCTCAAACCACAAGCAACTCGTGTGTGCCAGTATGCCTTAGACCAGACTTGGACAAAATATGGCCCCGCGAGATGATTCAGTCCGGCCCACGACTTGTAGGGCATAAATTAATAAGCATGTCAAAACAAAAAAAGTAAGTCTCTAGCCCATTCCTGTGCGGAGAAATGACCAGAATGCTCATTCCAGCCACTAGGGGGCAGCTTAAATAAAAATAAAAGGAAAGAATTCCACGTGTCCAGCAGAGGGCACTGACATAATAAAAGATCAGGATACAAACAACACATTGTAGTCAAGTGAATGAATATTGACTACAATGTAGCAGAGACTTGTGACACAGGCTTTTCTCTGAGGCTACAGTCCTGTCTGGCTCATTATTATTCATTTATTGAAAAAAAAAGTTTCCTCAATAGTATTTTCCCAATCAAAACATTTTTTTATTTTGGAGCTTTTGTTTATGGACCTGGCAATACACTTACGATATATTTTGGACCTCGGGAAATGTACTTGGTATAGTGCATCGCTTCATTTCCAACAAACTCTGTTTGAAGGAGGCACAGCGGTGCTTTCAGTGTGACGGCAGAAGTTAGCGAGGATAAAAAGTTGAATAACCTAAATTATGATGCGCACACATGTGCGTCCTTGACTTGACATGTCTAAATATTTACAGAAAACAATAGTCCTAGGTATCAACTATTCAAGATATACAAAGTTGAGCAGAATAAGTTTGAGTTATTGTTGGTTCAGCTCTCTGACTAAATTCAGGCTTCTCATGTGGCCCCTTATAAAATTGAATTGCCCACCCCTGCCTTAGACTGTCACATGCAAGATAGTATCAGAATGATTTGCATTGCCGTTGTGAGTGAACGGTGTCACAAAGCAGGAATTTCATTTGGTGCAATGTTGCAACACATGAGCCATAGAGTTGCAATAATAATAATAATAAAACTCTAGGTGTTTTATTATTTATTATCATGCAGTCAGAAATATAAATACATGTTTTTTACATATATAATAGTAAACTCCTTGAGGTTGTATTTTTGTTCAGATTTTTTTTATGTCATCCATAACAATCATTACTTTATAGGTTTTCTTGCAATTGGACAGATAAGATATAAAAAGGCTGTTTTTCCTCCCAGCAGAAGCTTTCAACAATATTCTGTTTAGATACATGGCCTCACTATAGCCACAGATGCCGTTTATAGCAGCAGCTCGATACAAACACTTCCCACAAATCCCTGCACAACCCACAACGATATTTGACCTGGATAACTTTCATCCAACAGAGCTACTCTAAATATTCTGTTACATGTTGTGAGATTTGATCCTCACTTCTACAATACGGCCTGGGAATAATTACTGTATATTCCTATTTTGTTTAATAGGGATATACTGTATCAATTGTGTCAAAGTGTAATCTCCCAGGTTAATTGCAATGAAATCGATTATTTAGTTTAACGTCCTCTTCAAACAACAAAATATGCTAACAAATGCTAATATACAGTGGGGGGAAAAAGTATTTGGCCAAAATCCAATAGAATGTCTCGGTGAAACTGACCAAATACTTTTTTTCCCCACTGTACCATGTCTGCATGTTTCGAAATTGCTCATTCAATCATCTTTTTTCTGTGATTTGTTTCCCATTTTTTGTTGTTGACATCATTCAATATTAGACTTGCATTCACCCAATATTTGTGAGTGACAGGACGACGGGGGAGAATTATCGAAAGGGGAGGAGGCGGAGGGTGATGAGGGAGGCACAGAGCAGGCTTTGCACTGTTGCTGCGAGACACTGAGATTGTAATTAACCGTGCAGTCTCCAGCGTGTCCGTGGAGACAGAGCAGGGGGCGGGTCTCGAGGGTTTGGGAAGAGTAAAGAGGAAGCTACTTTAGATTTAGGTGCGACGAGGTTGAAGTAAGATATACAAGGCTAAAAAAAAAAAAAAAAAAAATACATCAGATGCCACTGCAACATTTAAATGATTTTTACACAGTGAGTTAAATTATCTGGTAAAAGGAATAAATGGAAATTCAAACTGTTTTATGTAATTTTTGCTTCGAACAATGAACTGTCTAGCCTCATATTGAGTTCAGTTGTTGGATAGTGATCTTAGCAAAAAAAAAAGTCTTTATTTCTTTTTTGACAAAAAAATATGGATTTAATTTGTGATAAACTGAAAAGTAATCGTTCGATTTGGGGATGATTGTGTTGTGATTCACTGCTTTTCTGTGAATTGCAGCTCAATGCTCAGTCATATGAAGTACTCTCCCACTTCAACTCCTCGTATTGGTCAGCCCCAGTCACAGCCAGACTCATCTAGTCACAGTCAAGTGAACACTCAGAAGAAGCAGAAAACATTTGTACCTCACCTTCAATAGCCTGATGTGGTGGAGGTGTAAAAGAGAAACACAAAAAGACAACATACGGACATGGGCAATGCAGGACTATACAAATTGTCTGTTTTGCATGTCCTTTTTTTATTGCTGTAGGAGCCCCTGAACATAATAGGCATAGTATTAGTCCAGGTTGTTGTCAGTATTTAGTAGCCTGTTGTCAATCTCTCTGTTTGCAGTAAGTATTTGCATTTGCATAAGACGTGGAAGAAAACATTTGAAGTAAAAAAAAACAAAAGAAATAATAGTATATAACAACATAACTTTGCCTATTTGATTTTCCTGGTATTGAACTCTTATTGTTCAAATGATTGAGATTCCAGAGAAAAACTAAATCTTAACAAAGAGTCAATCATTTGAGAACATGTTGACAGTGGTTAAAATAAACAGATTGTATACATTATAAAACCCAAGATTAGCAGCTAGCTATTTGACTATTTATTCAGTTAGTTGACTATTTTGATTCAGTTGCATCAATCTTTCAGCCTTACTAAATATACAATCTTTAAAATCTGGTTATGAATGTTTCCAGCAGAGATGAGAAAACCCCATATAGGTGTGCGGGACCACATCAGTCATGAACACAGAGACCAAAACATCCATCACTTCATCGATTTCACCAGCACAGCCCAAACAGCGGCAACACATTGCCAGAGTCATACTAATCCACTTTGTGAACTGCATTCATACAAACCCTTAAAGCTGAACTACCTGATGCCTAAATGCGTTTCCAGCTCTCACAGACCCTCCGCACATCCCGACTGTTCACTTGAGTTCATTAGAAGCTCGTCTCAGCCGGAGTTCATAGCGAGACATAGTTGAGATGTGAACAAGGCCGACCGTCAATGCTAACACTGTGCTAATATTAGCATTTGTGGAAAATGTGCTGTATTTTGACAGTGCACATTGTCTGTTTTTCTGTTGCAAATTTCGTGTTTCTAATGGAGATCTATGGTGCCACATGAAGTTTACTCTACTACAAGAAAATAATCATCTCATAATCAAACATACAGTATAGGGCAAAACTGTAGAGCTAGTGAGCAAAGAGTCTAGATATGCCTAAATATTGTTGAGTGAATGTTGAAAGCATGACTGAAAAAGACATGCATGTGCTGAGAGAACTGCCTGTTATGACTGAATAGAGAGTTTAATATAGCTTAGGTCTAGTCAACCATGACCTCTCTAAAATCAGTATGTCAAGAGGAATAGTGGCAGCCATGTCATGACAAGTCTTTCATGCTGACGGGATAGTCTGAATCGTCATCAACCAGTCATCTAATGCAAGCGTTTGTTTATTTGTCCCATTTGTCGCAGCAAGCTGCTATTACTCCTTTAGTTAATGAACATCACCAAAATCATATAAAATATAAAATGGACATACATTTGATGGTACAGAAGTCACTTCACAATATAGGCCTATTGTACAAGCAAATAATGGTGACAACAGATCTTACAGAACAAAGTTCGACCAGTTCACAATCCACTGTCTATAACTGTCTATAACAACTGAATTTTAGATGAAAATTCTAATATATAAACACTGATTTACAATCATGTACTTGTACATTTGCCCCATGGTTAATTAGGGCTTCCTCCATTACCACAAAGATAATCCCTAATCTTGTTTTAAATGTAGTTTTGTTACTAGTTTGAGAAATTTGCTTTGGAAGTTGATTCCATTCATACATCGCTCTAAGTATTGTTCTTCATTTCACAGAATTAGTATTCTCACTTTTGGCAATGTTAAATTGATACACGGTTTATCTTTCTGTTTACTTAAGATATTCTTGACTTCATTAATATTTACGTATGTCGGCATAGGTTTTTATAAAAGTGAGCATTGTGTTCTATGATTTATTACACATACTAAAGATCAAGGAGGAGAAACGTCTTTCACTGAACCACTAGCGCTGGAGACCACTATAAAAGCCCCACCACTACTGACGTAGACGAAACTGTCTCTTCACGCTCAAAGACCACATTGGATAAATGTACGTAGTCTATGTATTTTTGGAAACACATCTATCACATTATGTATCTGCCTGTAGTATCACAACTTAACAATGAGCTACCGTTCTGTCATGTTTTTGTTGTTTTATTCTTAATTTGAATGACCACAGAACAAACGCTTGCCGATCCAATAAGTCAAGTTTATAAGCGTGGATTAACGCCAGCGTGTTCTGAAAAATGAAGCTGGGGTTGTGAGGATTAGCTCGATCTGAGTATAATACTTCGACATAAATCAATTAACTTGTCTCAGTGAATTCCTGGATAAAAGCTGTTTCATAATCTCCTCTCGAAGCATAAGGAGCTTTCAGTCAACACATTAAACCTGTCTGTCCAGCATCCAGACACAGGAGAGGAATGCTCCGACGTCCCGCCACATCACTTTTGCTTGTTTTTCCTGGCAACGCATTTCGGAAATCCCTCTTATGTAATCCTGAACATCACAGGTACAATTACAATCAGTCCTGCAGCAAGACACGAGGTGGAAAATCCTCTGGAGCTGAGGTTCTCAAACTGTGGTTATTCAGGGTAGTACTCAGGGTCATCTGCAATGTCAGAGTATTCCTTTCAATGTCATTTATGTTTTAGCCCAGTTTAGATATAATTAGGCCTGGTGGTGCTTTGAAAGAGAGCTGGAACTTGACATTGATGCAGCGATCGGTTTTGAGAGAGAAAATTAAATTTGACTAGAGATTTGAACCTTCAGCTTTTAAAGTACTGGGCATGCATAGCTAACGATTACAGTAATGTCGCACTAACTACATTTTCAAATTAGCACTTAGCCAAGTATGTAATTCGCATGTTAAGACTCTGAAATCTGCAAGTTACATCCAAACCCTGCTTAGCTTCTGCCTTCGACAAACAGTTCAGTTCAGTGCGTAGATTTGCATGGGAATGACTGAGCATTGGCCGAATCGTCCTCCCACGGGACTTGGCATCAGACAGTCGCTCATCTACCCACTTTCTGTTTGATCGGGACAGAAGTTGCATGAATGTGTGTGTCTGTGCCGGAGTCCCATCTCCCTCTTTCAGGGAAAAGCAGGTGTAGTTGGCGCGCGGGGGAACCGAAAACAAGACGCCTCCGTATGGTGCTCTCGTGTCCGCACAGGTGGACGTGTGCTGGGTCACTTGTACTCAGTTTGGAGAAGGGGGTGGGGGGGGGGAGCCTGGGACCATATGGACTCCCCCCCAAAGAGGAAGCTATTACAACTCAAGGGCTCAGAGCTGCATGCAGTAAGGGTTGGGCAGGAATGGCAATTTGTAGCCTATATATGGTGCACCAGTACAACAGAAGGCCTATTGAGTTATATCATCTTGTCACAGGAGCTACTTTAGCTGTTATGACTGAATGATCAAATTGAACGACATTGCAGGACATTCCAGGTTTTAGGATGTTTCCGCTCTGTCACAAGATCATCTACTGTTTTAAAATTCAAATCAGAAATAAACCAGTAATATAAATTGCCAATTTTTTGTTGTCACAATATTAGGTGACCTAGTATCCATAAATGGTAAATGGTCTCAACTTATATAGCGCTTTTCCACCTACATTAGGCACTCAAAGCGCTTTACAGCAAGGATCCACTCACCCATTCATACACCAGTGTACGCAGACACTGGGGGCAATGTGGGTGAAGTGTCTTGCCCAAGGACACAATGACAGTGTGCACTTTCAGGAGGTGGGAATCGAACCCCTGACCTTCCGATCATGAGACGACCCGCTCTACCATCTGCGCCACTGTCGCCCATATCACATGAAGCCACAATATATGGCAATACTGACTGAGATTTATGCATTTTTGCCAACCCAGTCAACAATTACATATAACGTAGAATAACAGGAGTTTAGAATAACAGGCAAACAAATGAAGGTACAAACTATTTTAATTATCAGGGTACTGCCTGATAAGTACATTTCAAATTAAAAAACGGACTTGTATCCTGTGTAAAATTATGTCTTCAAATAAATATGGAGGTTTTTCATTTTTAATCTACACCAACAATTTCCGCACTACATTTCAACTTCTATATTTTCTCCAAGGTTGCCACCATCCCATCAGTTACAGTACAGTGTATAAAAAACATTTGTGCTATGCGGTTCTTAAATGGGCTCCGAATCTTTAGGATGAAGTATGTAGAGCAGAGCATTATGATGACAAAAAAAAAAAAACTTGGATCATGATCTGACATCTGCAGCAATCTGCTATGTTGTTATTAACGTTATATCTTGATTTAGTGTTTCTTATGTCTATAACAGCTCTATGCTCAAACACAGACACTTCTCCACTTCCTATTGGTCAGTTTCGTCATGAGTCGGACTGACATGTGAATATAACCAATTACAGTAAAGTGGGAAAACAACAACGCGCAAATTATGATCAAATTGAAATGGATAGCCACATACATTTTATGCTGTCTGTCCTACATGTACTGTAGATGCCGTTCCAAGAAAATAAACTGCACTGAATACAGTTTTGGACACCATTCCAGCTGCTCCCGGGCTCTACATTAATATTATACTTTATGAGGTCTTTGTAATAATTTTGAAAGTTTCAAGCAGTGCTTATTTCAGGAACATGTTTGGTCTGATGTGATGGATTCACAAAACATTTGCCGGAACACTCTCATTAAACACCATTATATCGGATAAAATCTTGGCCGAATCCTCCAAAATATTTCCCGGATCCTTTACCCGGAAAAACCTGAAATTGGGGGATCAAACTAAGCACTGGTTTCAAGGAAGCTTACAGAGATACAGTGGAGAGACAAGAAGGGGGCGATGTGATTTGAAAAAATAAAACGCATGAATCAGCATCTCCTCAGTTCCCAAAACAGGAGGAAGCCAAAACTGAAGTGACCCCGTTGAAAATGCCAGGGAAGTCCCTCTTCAAATGGACAGTAGCCAGAATGAAAAGTGAGTGCATAAAAGCAGTGCAGGGAGTATCTTATGTCTGACCTCTTGTATCTGTAAGTGGCCATCAAGTCAAGTGTGTAATGGTGTCTTATGTTTGAAGAGTCGTCAAGAGCATATCGTTATATCATCATCTGCAGCAATCAACAACTTGAACGTGTGAATGAATAGAACCCTTTTTTCTCTTTTGACTGACACAATAGAAACATAGTCAGACTTCAGGTGACTGTTACACTGCGGTGTTGCCCGAGTTTCACTTACGTTCCCAGCACTTCTTTGAAATCATAGTTGTCTTTGATGTCTGAAGTCTTCTTTTTCCACCCATTTCCGTCCTCATCACCAAGTGGCATCCTCCAACACTGATAGGCCTCGCCACACTACAACTGCGGGGGGAAGAAGAGAGAAGCGGTGAGTACAACTGTGTCTCCCCAATCTCACACCACCAACCACCGAAATAAATCCAAACCAGGTCTTTAAGGACTAAAACAGGTCTAAGCATGGGCTGAATCAGGTCTAAACTAAACTAAACTAAACTAAACTAAACTGTGTATAAGGATGTGTTAAAGTACACAACATAAGACTTGGGAAATAAAACAATAAATAGAAAGCAAAAGCAAAGCAAAAAGTGCAGAATCGTGACCCTATCCCTGAGACAATCTGCTATTGTATATGTGTTTTCTATAGAACTGTTTTAACTTTTCAGCCTGGATATGAACATTGTCAGAGTTGAAGCCAGAAGTAGTAGTAGTAGTAGAAGTAGTAGTAGTAGTAGTAGCACCTGAAACAGCCTGTGTACCGGCAGTACCTAGTTTGAGCAACACTGTCTAAAGGCTTCTGTTTCATATAGTAAAATGTCACAGTAAAGGGATATTGACAAACGCCTCAGTGTCATCACATCGCAAAAGAGCACATAGTGAGCCTGAGTAAATTGCAAAGTCTTTTCCCTGACATTGATTAAAAATGTATGCTGCTGTGTGTACATTGATTTTTCAGTATGCATCTAAATTATATACCTAAATGGAAGGCAATGCCTAAAAACGCAGGTTTACACAGTCAAAATAAGCGCCTGGGGCTTTAAATAAAACACCATGAATTTGTTCGATCTGCTGACACATTTGAATGTTTATCAATCCTTATTATTCAGTCCTTTTCTGCATACATGTAGAAAGGATCTGTTGTTTTTATTCAACATCTTGTTAATCACTTCCCCAAACCCATTAAGCACACATAAGATGGTATACCTGCACTTTGGGACAGTCCTCCTTCACTCTAAGAGGGAACTAGATGTTTAATTACTAGAGTGTGGTGCTTTGAGGCATCTTTTCGTCAGATTAATGCATTTTGTACCTGTCAGATAAACTAAACTGAACTAAACTTGAGAAACTTGGGAACACGGGTTTGTAAAAGCGCAATGCAAATGTAAGCCATTATTGTTATGATTACACCTAAACTGCTGTGGCATTGTTTTCAACACAGCACTAGAAGCAGCAAGATGACAACTATTTTTAGAAAAAGTATCGGAAAAAGTAATGTTCGCGATCCCATCCCATCCACACCTGATGGAAAGAGAGGAGTTCCGGTGTCCAAAGAATCATCCTGGGACCACCTTCACTGCTTGGGATGTTGGCACACAAGTAAGCAGCTAGGGGACATGAAAGGAAACCCATATATTGCAAGGTGTTGCTTCCCCTGGGTGCAATCAGTAATCCTGTATAAGATGTCGTCTATCACCATTTTAAATCTTTCAAGCATTGAAGGTCCTCCTTTTGGAGTATTTTTTCTTGCCGATCTAGCACCACTGTACAATTGCCTTTGTCAGTCGGCCACACGCCAATGTTTTGATTTGTGCTTAGCGACTTCAAGGCTACCATATCTCCTTTGCTGGGTTGACTGGGGGAAACTTTTGGCAAGGGTAGCGGAGACGCCAAACCAAATATGTCCTGCCTCCTTCCCTTCGATCTTATTGCTGTGAATGGCTGATTCCATTGAAGTTATTAGTTTGGGTGATACTGCAAAAGTCGTCCCTCGAATCGAAACCCGTTCCTCTGCTTGGGTGAGGTGAGATTGCCCCCTGCAGCCATCCCCTTGACCCACGGCTGAGTGTGGTCAAGTTAGAAAACTTCTTGATCTGTCTTCGTTTACTCTTGTTGAGAGTCTCTAACATTTTGGCACAAACAGAACAAAACTTCCTCCAGGTAGTTCTAGTTGTCTGTGCCAATCTGTCTAGAAACTTTGGGTCTTCAGCAGTTAGACAACGTCTGGAACAGCATGTGCAATAGTTACATGCTGCCTGTTTTTTTTGCAATAGTGCAGGCCATAACGCGCTAAGGGCATAACATAAAATGGCTCTGCTCGATGTAAGGCTGAACATACTGAACATAATGAAGGATGACTTGTGTACGTTGAGCATGCACTGACTGTAAGCTCACAAAAGCAAACATGACAACACTTTGCTTGACATGGGGCCGGGTCATGTTCATAGAAGAAGCAAAAATAAAAAAATAAATAATACATTCAAAGTGGGGCAAACTGTGCGCAGACAGCGGAAAGGAAGACACCATGCAGTGGCAAAATCAACAGAGGCAGACACCAGCTGGGGGACCATGCTATATTTAACTGTGAAGCTTTAAACAAATGGGTACACACACTACAACACAGTGCAGATCTGCCGGGGCAATAATAGATGTCTGTGGCTGCAAGTGCACGTGAAGCTCCACCACATGCAGGAGAAGAATGAAGACCAACCAACTTCATGAAAGGCAAACGAGCTGGCATTGCAAGATTTATTTCAGTTCTGTGCGTAATGTCAGCAGATTTACGCGAGAGCACGGTGTGGAAAAAGCCACAGCCTACTGCAGTGAAAGGGCATGGCATCAAAACAGCACATTTAAATCGGGCTTAACCCAGGGGCAGCCGTAATGTCACGCACCTTACGCGGTTTTTTTTTATTATATGCACTTGAGTCACAAAAAGGGGACCTACCTAAATGGCGATGAGTGGCTGCGATGTCTTCCCTCTCAGCGATGTGCGGCTGGTGCCTGTGCGCAGGGAGGGACCACAGTCCGCGTTCAGACTTCTCCTGACGTCAAGAAGAAAAAAAAGAAAAGAAAAACGGACGTGCGCGGCGGACGTAGTGCAGCATAAAATCACCCTCTGTCCCTCTGTAAGTGTGATTCGCGTTTACCGAGCCAGCCAGACGCCGCCTATGCTGCAACTGCTACCTCCTCAGCAGCTTTTGGTCCATCTGCTCGCCTCTTGGTGATGCTTCGGCGCAAGACGTGTCTTATTATCATCCACATCACAGGCGGATTTTTTAAAAGCACAGGTAGTTTCCAGGAACAAATAGGGGCTGGATAATGATCAACACGGGAGAGAAAGGGCATAATTGCATCTACCCATGAGGTCTTTGGAATGAGCCCTCTGTGATTAACGCCACTCCCTTGATCTCGCCACAGCAACACAGGGGACCAGAACAGAACCTTAAAAAAGAGTTCAAATCCTTGAGGTAGTCCTGAATCAGTGACAGATGTTTTATTTCGATAGATAGATAGATAGATAGATAGATAGATAGATAGATAGATAGATAGATAGATAGATAGATAGATAGATAGATAGATAGATAGATAGATAGATAGATAGATAGATCGATCGATCGATCGATCGATAGATAGATAGATAGATAGATAGATAGATAGATAGATAGATAGAGAGAGAGAGAGATAGATAGATCGAGAGATAGAGAGATAGAGAGATAGAGAGATAGAGAGATAGAGAGATAGAGAGATAGAGAGATAGATAGATAGATAGAGAGATAGAGAGATAGAGAGATAGATAGAGAGATAGAGAGATAGAGAGATAGATAGAGAGAGAGAGAGAGAGAGAGAGAGCAGTGTTAATTTCGTCGACTATTTAGTCTTAATTTTAGTCAAAGTGATATTTTTGACGACTAAAATTGGACTAAAACTAAATTAAAACATTTTCATGAGACTAAAACTATGACTAAAATGTCCAGATATTTTAGTCGACTAAAATGGGACTAAATAAAAATGAAAAGGAGAGACTAAAATCTTCTATTGACAGTCTGAAAGAACCTCATATCATTTAAATTCACTGCCAAATGAACAGGTTTGTGCTTTATTCATGTGGGAGCAGCTCCCTTAAGTCGAGGACCTTGATTAAATATGATTGTAATGAATATTTTAAATGCAAAGTTGACTAAATTAGTCTTAAATTTAGTCGACTAAATTGACATGCAATTTCAGTCGACTAAAACTAGACGAAAATTGAAAAGCTTTTTTTGACTAAATCTCGACTAAAATTACATTACATTTTAGTCAAAAGACTAAGACTAAAAAAAATAAAAAAAATTAAAAAATAAAATAAAAAATAAAAAATAAAATAAAATATGTTGTCAAAATTAACACTGAGAGAGAGAGAGAGAGAGAGAGAGAGAGAGGGAGAGAGAGAGATGCTTAAACAAACAATAGAATCAATCATCAAAAAAAAGTAATAACTAACTCCTAGCCAAGCAAGAACGTCCAGCGCAGCATTATCCTCTCCCGTACACGTGCAGTACCTTTCCAGTCCACTAGAGGCCGGTACGGTACGTGGTGCCTGCGCTTCTCTCTGACTCAAACAGTGGTCCGGTTTCACTTCCGGTGGCCAGGACTTTTCGAACAATACTAGCAGCTGCTCCACGTATTTACTCAGGGAAATAAGCCTTTCTTTTTGGTAAGACACTACGATTATTATTCTCAAACTGTCCTCCCGATACACTGATAACCCTTTGACTCGTAAACCTGGATTTGCCCCGTTGGTGATTGTTGAAAGCGGGTTGAAAAGTCTCAAGGCTAACGATGCTAGCTCTGATGCTTTGTTTCATACAGTTACAGTCATACAGTGTGTGAAACGCATCACTCAACGCACTCGCACTTTGCTTGCAGATAAACAGATGAACACGCGGACTTTCGTATTGAGTTTAGGAAATATTTTTGTTTGTTAATACACTTTATTTTTGGTGCAGTTGTAGCTGGAGGCGAGCCACTATATGCTATATAGAGATGTCAGCGAAGAGGAGAAGAGCGGTCTCCCCATCCAGCAGCATCAGCGGCGGAGGGGACTTGGATGACGGCTCCTCGACTCCTGGAAGTGCCCGCAAACGGAAACGAGTGTCCAACGTCCCCCCTGTGGACACGGTAACGTTTATTTTCCATAGTGTTTATCATTGTGAGCGATGCAATAATAAGGTAATGTTGGATCTTGCGCCACAGATTGCCGTGTGCCATGAACTCTTCAATGCTGTCAGGGATTACAAGGACAGACAAGGGAGGCAACTGTCTGATAACTTCCTGAGAGTACCAAAAAGGAGGTGCGCTGAGACATTCAGCAGCAGAGCTTACATTTCTACGATATTTTAATAAGTTGATGTGTTTCGTTTTAGGAATCAGCCTGACTACTATGATGTGGTCTCTCAGCCAATTGACATGACCAAAATTCAGTACAAACTGAAGTCTGAGGATTATAGTGATGTGGTGCAGCTGACGGCAGATTTTCAACTTATGTTCAGCAATGCCAAGACGTTCTACCAGGTACAAGTGAAGAAAATTATTTGTCTGTCCGTCCTAAAAATGTTAATACATGGTCAGATTTCCTGATATATTAGAAATTGCTGCAGCATAAAAAGTGTCTTTTGCTTTCTTGTTTGTTAATGGTCTGATCATCAACATAGACTGACAGTGAGGAATACCAAGCAGCGTGCAAATTGTGGGAAGTGTATTTGCAAACCAGGAATGAGTTTGTTCAGCCTGGAGCAGAAGAGGATGATGATGAAGAAGATGGTGATGACATGGAAAATACAGGAATGTCCACAGAGGAAGAGGTGCGCATTGTAAATGATTTTATGGCGTAATTTTGTAAGACTGTTATGTGAAAGGAGTATGATGCATTTCTTTAGGCCCCAGCTGGCAGTTTGAAAGAGGTGTTGGAGCAACTCCTGGAAGCCATTGTTTCTCATTCTGACCCCTCAGGACGCCCAGTCAGTGAGCTGTTTCAAAAACTGCCTTCCAAAGTGGTATGTTTGCATGTGAACCTTTTACTGATAGTATATGCACATTTAAATTGTTTTTTACAAGTCATATTGTTATGTATATTTATGATATTTATGTTCTTAGCATTACCCTGACTACTATGCCATTATAAAGGAACCAATAGACCTCAGAACAATCACTCAAAGAATACAGGTAACGTGATTTATCCAGATGTCTATTTTAGCTCATTGTTTTAAACTTTGCACTTTTAGTAATACATTTTTTTATATAAATATATTTAGTACACATACTATAAAAGTGTCAATGCAATGGCAAAGGACATTGACCTTATGGTGAAAAATGCCAAAGCATACAACGAACCAGGATCTCAGGTTTTCAAGGTAAGCTGTCCTTTTGCCTTGTTTTTCTCCTTCATTTCATTTTATAACAATGTTATATACTTTGTTTTACAGGATGCAAACTCCATCAAAAAAGTCTTCTTGCAGCGAAAGGCAGAACTTGAACACGGAGAACCCACCAAATCAAGTATTCGCATCAGGTAGGTTTGATCGTGTTATTTAATCTGTTGAAATGTCATTAATGACCATGTTTGTTTAATAGTGCTGTACAAAATGATTACAGAAATCGTAAGTCTGGTCAGTCAGATCGCCTCTCAGGTGTCAGCACTACACTTCAGTATGGCTCAGAGAGTGAAGACGACCACGGGATGTCTGGTAACACCTGAACACTAGAAAAATCACACACATTAGCCTTTGTTCTGTTAAAGTTAATTTAGTATTTTTGTACATCAGGGTCTGCGGGCTATGACGAAGGGGAGTCTGAGGCAGAGAGTCAGTCATCTAGTATGGATGCTGTCAACCCAATCTCCCAGCTTTTTGAAGCCTTACGAACTGCCAGAAACAGCCTGGGACAACTCTTTTCAGAACCATTTCAGCAACTCCCCTCTCGCAGAGAATACCCTGACTACTATCAACAGATCAAGCAGCCCATTTCTATGAGTCAGATCAGGTATTTTTCTATCGTAAATTCATATATACATTAATATGTCACAACTGAGCAAAATAATTTTCTGTCATACATTTCAGGCAAAAGATAAAAACTGGAGATTATGATAATTTAGATCAGGTTGAAGCAGATTTGAACTTAATGTTTGAGAATGCCAAACGCTACAACATGCCAAACTCAAGCATATATAAGCGGGCTTTTAGGCTGCAGCAGATCATGCAGGTAAAGCTTGATTGTTGTGATCATACATTTTTAGAAATTTCTGGCATCATGGATGATATGGTCTAATGTTTTAGGCCAAAAAGAAAGAGCTCTTTAGACGAGATGAAGATGATGGAGACAGTATTTTGTCGTCTGATGCTGGAAGCGTGAAAAGAAAAAGGTACAGAATATTTTTTTTTTTTTACTCTGCAAACTATACATGTTAATATATATATTCCTGTTTCTCTTTTCACTCAAAGTTATAAGAAAGGCAAGAAGAGCAGAATGAAGGCCTTGTACGTTGCTGTAAGTGAAGCTAAGGAGGCTGGAACCAACCGCCGCCTCTGTGATCTGTTCATGGTAAAACCTTCCAAGAAAGACTACCCCGACTACTACAACGTCATCCTGGAGCCCATGGACCTGAAGACCATTGAAACCAACATTCGAGCCGAGCGCTACAACACAGAGGACGCCTTGATCGAGGACATGAAGCTGATGTTTCGTAATGCTAGACATTACAACGAAGAAGGATCTCAGGTGCTGAGGAAAATCTAAAACATCTGAATTAAAAAATGCATTTTTGTTTTTTATTACAACTGATTTGATTGTGATAGGTCTATAATGATGCGGATGTTTTGGAGAAGATACTCATAGACAAACGCAAGGAGCTGGGATCTCCACCTGACGAGGAGGATGTGGGATCTCCCAAACTCAAACTTAGTAAGATGTCAATGTGCTTAGTGTATTTGATCTCATCTGTAGAAGTGTTGCTCACATGTGTTTGAGTCTAACTGTGTCATTATATTTGATACTTGTTTTTGAATAGGAAAGAGCGGTACCTCTCCAAAGAAGTCCAAATACCTCACCCCTCTCCAGCAAAAGCTGAATGACCTTTATGATGCTGTGAGAAACTACACTGATCGCAGAGGGAGGCGTCTAAGCACCATCTTTCTCCGACTGCCGTCTCGCTCTGAGTTGCCTGACTACTATGCCACAATTAAGAAGCCCATTGACATGGAACGAGTCAGGAGCCACATGGCAGCTGGACGGTACCAGGATGTGGAGTCTCTGGTGGAGGACTTTGCTCTCATGTTCAATAACGCTTGTATATATAACGAGCCAGAGTCTCTGATCTATCGGGATGCTCTGGTGCTGCACCGCGTGCTGCTGGAGACCAGAAAACAGCAAGAGGGGGCCGAGGACTCAGGACCTCCCCCTGTGGGAGCACAGGTCCGAGAGCTGATCAGGAACCTGTTCGTGTCTGTCATGGGACACCAGGACGAAGAGGGCCGCTGCTACAGCGACTCTCTGGCTGAGATCCCGGCTGTAGATCCAGCTACTCCTGAAAAACCTCCGCTCAACCTGGATGTGATCAGGATGAACGTGGACCGAGGTCGGTACAGGAGACTCGATGTCTTCCAAGAACAGATGTTTGAGGTTCTGGAAAGGGCAAGAAAGATGAACAGGTACAGAGGCTTTATATGTTGGCTTTAACATTTTGGACGTATTAAAAACTTAATAAATCAATGTCTTTTTACTTTTGTAGGACTGATTCTGAGATATTTGAAGATGCTGTTGAGTTGCAGCAGTTTTTAATTAAGATCAGAGATGAATTATGCAAAAATGGAGAAATTCTGATGTCAACCGCACTAAACTACACATTGAAACACCTTCACAATGATGTGGAGCAGGAAAAAAGGGAGAAAATCCCCAAGGAGATTGAGGAGGACAAGCTGAAGAAGGCGGAGGAGGCTGAAGAGGAGCAGAAGGGTTTGTGAAGTCCTGTATATTAGATAAGTATGTTTTTATGAGTCATAACATATACTTTTCCACGCCAGGTGGTAAAAATGAAGATTCATCCAGTGACGCATGGCAGTCGGAATCTGAGTCTGAACGCGTTTACAAACAGGATTTCTGCTTTGAAAATAGCACTTACCGTGTGGGAGACTTTGTTTATGTGGAACCCTCAGAGGCGAAACTGCAGCCACACGTCGTCTGCATCGAGCGATTGTGGGAAGATGAAAAAGGTACAACAACATCTGATTTACTGCTAATAACTACCATATCAATCCGTGCGTAGTGCCTCTTCTTACCTGATGTGTTGTGTAAAGGTGAGAAGTGGCTTTTTGGAAGCTGGTTCTACCGACCCAGTGAAACATTTCATGTGGCCACACGGAAGTTTCTGGAAAAAGAGGTTTTTAAAGGCGATTACTACAACAAAGTGCCCATCAGTAAAGTCATGGGGAAGTGTGTGGTGATGTTTGTCAAAGTAAGTCTCCCTTTAATGTGTGTTAATATCAAATGCAGTTCACTCCAAGCTGACTGAAATATGTTTTAAATATCCAGGACTACTTCAAGCTCCAGCCTGAAGGCTTTCGATCAGAGGATGTGCATGTGTGTGAATCACGCTACACTGCCAGAAACAAGACATTTAAGAAGATCAAGATTTGGGCTATGCCTACAAGCTCAGTGAAGTTTACGCCACGAGATGTGCCACTTCCTGTCGTTCGGGTTGCTTCTATGTTCGCTAAACCTGACCAGGACAAGCAACTGGCAATTTCATACGCAAACAGTGGCAGCTTTGTGGACAAGGTGAGTGGATGAAGGATTTTGTATGATGTTGTATGGAGTTTACAGGGAGGATTGTTGTTTGTCATAAGGCTGACCACTGACCTCCACTCTTGGGGATCAATTATAACTGGTTTCAGGCATGTCTCAACAGGGTGCCCGTCGCCCGTGACAAAGTGAAATTACAGAAGTTGTAAACAAACATTGCTTTTCTCTCTGTTGGTTTTAGGAGAGAGAAGATGTCCCGATGGAGATGAGTGGAGGAGAACCCGGCTGTAACTATTATGAGCAGTTGCGCTTTAATAATATGTGGGTCAAGGTGGGGGACTGTGTTTACATCCAGTCACACGGTTTGTCAAAGCCCAGAGTTGCAAGGTGGGTAGACTGAATTATTTTTTTTGGGTAAGATATTTGGATAGTAAAACGGTTTGTCTCAAATGTCTGCAGGATTGAAAAGCTATGGATGCAAAACGGGACAGCGTTTTTCTTTGGTCCAATCTTCATTAATCCGGAGGAGACGCAACATGAGCCCACAAAGATGTTCTACAAGAAAGAGGTGTTTCTGAGCAATCTGGAGGAGACTCTGCCCATGACCTGTGTCATAGGTAACCATACAATATTAGTTCAATTTCAAAATCTTCCGTTCTTGAGATCTACGGACTTGATTGAGTTTTGTCCCATTCAGTCAAAGAATATCATTCATGTCGTTCGTTTGTTGTTCACACTAATTCTAACACATACAAGATGGTGTTGTTTGTGGTGATGCCGATATGCTACGACAACTAGAGCCTAATTAAAAATGAGTGACAGTGGCTTTGAATGAAATATTTACCGTGTTTTTGTTTTTGTTAAGGTTGTTATGGTTGTAATTGTAATAATGTTCTGTGCTGATTTGCAGGAAAATGCATGGTGTCTTCCTTCAAAGACTTCCTGTCCTGCAGACCCACTGAGATCCCGGAGGAGCATTTGCTGCTGTGCGAGAGCCGCTACATTGACACAGAGAAGCAAATGAAAAAGTTCAAGGGCCTCAGACGCTTCTCATATTCACCCAAAGTGGTGGAAGATGAGATTTACTATTTCAGGTATGTAGAAAATAAATTGTTACCAGACCTGAACAGTTTGCTTGGACCACATGGGTAAATTGGTGGTAGAATTGACAAAGACCTTTTTTTTTTTTGTTCATAACCATTTAGGAAGCTCATAGTTCCACAAAAGGAGGCCTCACCCTTGTTGGATAAGAAGATCGAGGAGCTGGAGCTGAAGCTGGCAGATTTGGAGGATGGCGATGAGGACATTGAGGACATGGATGATGATGATGCCTCAGAGACTCCCTCGATGCCTCAGATGCAAACGCCCATGTCCGGTGATATGGACATTGCACCATACACGCCCTCTCAGGTACTTCAACAAGCCAATGATTTAATATCTACGGTTGTAGGTCAGTTCCATTACACAATTATGTTTTTCAAGTTTATTTGTGCTGTTTGATGGACAAATTATTTAACAGAAAATAAATTCATTTACCTCTACTGCATGGACTTTGTTTCACACTAGCTATTTTGACCATTAAATAAAAATAATAAAAAGCCTGTGGCCATGATATCTCGCTGATGCATAGTATTTTAGAGATTTTGGTGCTTGATTATCCACATTATTAAACACATGCACTGATACTCTTTATACTATGTGGATTTTGTTTAAAACTCTTTATTACACTAGCACTGTTTTAAATCTTTAACTTTTTTCATCCCTCTTTAAAGTCCACTCCTAAGATCAAAGGGCTGTCAAAGAAAGAAGGCGCAAAGAGGAAGATCAACATGAGTGGATACATCTTGTTCAGTAGCGAGATGAGAGCAGTCATCAAGGCCCGGCACCCGGACTTCTCGTTCGGAGAGCTCAGTCGACTGGTGGGAACTGAGTGGAGGAACCTCGAGGCCTCCAAGAAAGCAGATTATGAAGGTGAGGTTTATAGCAATGATTCTCAACTTGTCCAATATGGAACATGAGGCAGGAACAAAAGTCAATTATTTTATTACATTGTTATTATGTGCATTATATGTGTTTTAACATTATACTTCACATGCTTTTTGCCTTTTGAAAGTAACAAAAAAACGTAAATGATGGTCATCGTGTTTATTTCAGAACGTGCAGCCAAAATAGTGGAGCAGCAGGAGCGGGAGAGGCCCCCCCAGAAGCAAGTGTCCCCTAGAGCAGGTACCCCTGTTGGGGCAATGATGGGCGTGGTGCCTTCACCCAGCACTATGGGAATGATAAACCAGTCCATGACACCATCAGGTAACCCCTCTGAGAGAGCGAGAGAGCACACGTTTGACTACAGGCAGCAGGACAGAGAGGCTGGACTAAAATGCTTCATGTCTTATTTAAATCAGCAGATTAATAAGTTCAAAGCACAGCTATTTTTTTATTCTATGCATTTTACCATTTTGCTGCAGTTTTATGTTTTAATGTTTGCTAAATGTATTTGCTTTTCCATTGAATTTGCACGTCACTGTTTGCATGTTTGCTTTTGCATTTTTAAGTAACATTTTCATGTACAGCTTATATTACATCCTATAAGCTAACATTATTGAACTCATTGTGTCACCAATCCCTTTCTCACAAACCACTTGCATTGTAGGTGATGTCATTTAAAGCATGAAAACAATTTAGATTATTTGGGATCTTTATTGTGTGTATCGCTGCCTATTCCTGGAGTGTTCAAAGTGGCTTGTGAGAAAGTGGCTGTAGTGTTTTGTGTAGTGCATGTTTTACATTTTCTAGTGAGCTGCACGTGTCACTTATGCATGAACATGTTGTCCTCTCCTCACCCTCTCTCCTAAGGCATGATGGGAGCTTACGGTCCACCTTACATGCCCATGCAGGGCCCTCATGAGGGTTTACTAAGTGTGGCCACAATGTCACCGCACCCCCCTGGGGTGCCCCACCTGACTCATCACCTTCACCAAGGCATGCCTGGATACCCTGGCATGCCATATCAGGGTAAGGGCACTGTCCCAGCCATATCTCCTCCATCACACCCAGCCGTCTCTGCTGCTGGAGGGTTTACCTGGTGTACTGGCTGTGAGCCTGATCTCTTTATTATGATAGTGCTGAAATCTCCGGTAACAAAACCCTCATCAAATGTACTCATGGTTTGCTGTAACTCTTTCAGTAACATAATTTACATTCAGAATTTCACATGTAACAAATACCCTCATTCATTTAATACTGAACATTTTGATGCTTGGTTACCTTTGTAAGTTTACTAATATTCCTGTTTTGACTGTGTTATTAAAATGTGAAAATCGGCAGGTATGGTGGGTGCTGGAATGAATGGCATGCAAGGAAGCCCAGCACAAGGGAACTTCATGCAACAGGTTTGACCCAGTATTTCCTTGAGTTCAGTTTGTGCACTGCATATAATGTCAAGTAAACCTAACAAAATCTGCTGCCATTCTTTCAGCCTGGCATGTACAGCCCTGGCCAACATGCCCCTCCACCCTATCCAGGACAGGGACAGCCTTCACACTTGCAGCCCACCCCGCCGATGTTTGTCGCCCCACCTCCAAAAACTCAAAGGGTGCTTCACTCAGAGGCCTACCTGAAATACATCGAGGGCTTGAATGCAGAGTCCACCACTGTAAGCAAATGGGACCAAACTCTCAAGGGTGAGTTTCCAAGCCAATGATAATTGTGTGGTGTATCACTTTGGATAAGTTAATTTCTCATTTCCATGTTATTACAGTACAGCGACGAGAAGGTTACTTGACCAAAGAGCAGGAGAGCAGGCTGCCTGTGCATTGGCTGAAAAGCAAAGGGGCTCACACCACAATGGCCGACGCGTTGTGGCGACTTCATGACCTCATGTTGAGAGACTCCTTGAATATTTCTCAGGCTTATAACTTATAACTTGTGTTTCCTTCAGACCACTTGTAACCAGCACACTCTATTATTATGAAGCTTTGGAGTTTTAGACAGGATTCTAGGCCATATAAGCAATATTTTATAGTCAGTTAATTTATTAGCTTGAATTATGAGCTCAACAGCTAATTGCTTTGTTTTTGTCTTTTTTCTTCTTTTTTTTTACACTGCTATGAATTGTGATGCAAAAAAAACCTGTTTTTTGGCATGTTGCAATGAAATAAATTGCTACATAATGTAACCACAACCCTGGTCTGTATACTTTTATTTAACGAACTTCTAATTCTATGAAGAATAGAAATCTATACTGTAAGTACTCGCTGTATTTGTACATGTTTTATTGTAATAGTGCACAGAGAGGATGTTATTTTGAAAAGTATTTTCCGTCTTATGTCACTTCCCGGAGGCTGGCAGTGGATAGGACCATTCTCTTTAGTGTTTGCCCTGTCGTCCCTATGTCCATCTCCTCGGAGTCTTCGTTTTGATACTAAATAAACTTCATCAGGCTCAAAAACTTATTGTCAGCCAGAGACAGCTGCTGTACATGAACCTGTCATATGGAGTAACCAAAATCTGAAAGAAAGGCACGACGAGGTGAGAAGAATTTGCCCACCGACTTGTCGAGAGTCTGGATTAGCCGCAAAGCTAACATGGTCACAGGCTGCTTTCTTGTAGTGGAAAACTTTGACGAAATTAAACATCATAAAGGTCTAGAATATAATGTTGTGTATTATTGTTGCATGATGATGATTTTGCAATCAGTTGCAATGTCCTTATTCATTCCAAACACTTGGTAGATGGCTAAAAGCTAAAAGGCTAACATCGGCTTTTCCAAAAGCAGCCTCGGCCTAATATGTCTGGGGGCAACACCCACCAAAACAAATGTAGCAGAAAAGAAATGCTCTTTGTTTAGATTGTGACACACGAAACGAGAGGAACAATTATAACTAATAAAAGTGCGTGTGTTATTTGTTTTAAAGCGAGACCGCCTGAATGTACTACAGTAGTAGTAAAGTATGTTTGTATGTGGCTCCGCACCTACTCTCTGAAAGTAGTCCATACTGTTCAATTATAATGTTTGAATACAAATATATTGGAAAGCGCAAACCTTAGAGTTATTTCTGAAAGCTTCATCCTTCACTGCAGTTTTAGCTACATTGGATACTTTACTAAAACGAGATGTATTTGTGTCCATTTTATTTTCAGGCACTACCTTGCAGTCAGACCCCATCCAATCATATACTGCATTGCTTGTGATTGACAACATTCAACAAAAATGTCTCAGATGCAGTTTCAGTGTCCTGCGAGCCCGATGCCTGCTGCTCCTGCCCCTCTGCCCCTGGGACAGCAGCAGCCTGGCTACAGCATCCCCTGTGCGTCCGGCAGCCTGCCATCAGAGAGTGCCAGCCAGCCGGGGAGGAGCTCTGCCCTGCCCGCGGGCTCAGTCACTGCCTATAACATCCCCACAGGTGGGCCTATGGTCTCCACAGTGGACAAGATGAATGTTTCCTTGTATTAATGTCATTTTATCAGGACAGTGTACAATTACATTCACGCTCATTTCTATCAGTTGTCCGTTATGTGAAAGGTCACAGTGCAGATGCATAGAAAAGTAGATTTATATTTTTTCTACTTCTTCCTTTGATGCAGAATCAAACATGGCAAACCCTAAAGAGAAGACCCCTATGTGTTTGGTGAATGAGTTAGCCCGTTTCAACAAGATCCAACCAGAGTACAAGCTTTTGAGTGAGCAAGGGCCAGCTCACTCGAAGGTAACACATGGAAGCGTCAGACATTTTGGGTTGTTATTGAAATCACTAACATCTCCTGTTTGCATGCTGTTGTTAGATATTTTCAGTCAGACTCACGTTGGGAGATCAGCACTGGGAGGCAGAAGGGACCAGCATCAAGAAAGCCCAGCACTCAGCGGCTGCAGCTGCTCTGTCTGAGACCACACTCCCCAAACCCACAGTGAGGATGCCCCGTCACCCCGGCAAGATCCCAGGTGGGCTCCTCACTCAAACTGCTTAAGGAATAAGAATTCTGTTCTGACTTTGTTTTGTTACTTATGTAACAGATTGCATGACGCAGACTATGGAGCTGAATGCTCTATGTATGAAGCTTGGTAAAAAGCCCATGTACAAATCCCTTGACCCTTACCCGGTAATGAGACCTCCAAACTATAACTACAATGTCCGCTCTCCGGGGCCTTACCAGCGCTCTATGCAGCAGTAAGCTCACTTATCCTTTTATATTTTGTTACTGTAGTTCGACAAGGTTTATGACTAATTTGTCATCTAGGTACTACTACCCTTTCCCTCCTGTGGGACCGGTCATTTACCACGTGGAGCTGTCGGTTGGAGGGCAGCAGTTTTTAGGGAAGGGTCGTACTCGTCAGTTGGCCAAACATGACGCTGCTGGAAAGGCCCTGAAGGCGCTGCAGAACGAACCCCTATTACAGCAGATGTCGGAGGTGAGAGCAGTGTGTTGCTGTTTACACTGGTTAAATGCATGCTTTCTGATACAATTTACTGGGTTTATATTGAACAGATGAATGGGGACGAGGAAGAAGAAAACCTAAACAAGTCTGAAATCAGCCAAGTGTTTGAAATTGCACTTAAGCGTAACTTACCGGTCAGCTTTGAGGTAATGAAAATGTAATAGTCAAACATTCAGCACACCCGTTTACTGATGTATACATTTATTTCTCTAGGTTTTAAAGGAAGACGGTCCTCCTCACATGAAGAGCTTTGTTGTGCATGTCACTGTTGGACAGTTTACTGGGGAGGGTGAGGGGAAAAGTAAGAAGATTGCCAAGAAGCTGGCGGCAGCAGCTGTTCTGGAAGAGCTGAAGAAACTTCCTCATATTCCCAGTGTGGAAAAGGCACTGCCACGCATTAAAAAAAAAACAAAGTCCATCATCAAGGTAATTTTGCTTCTCGTATCACTCAGGCTTACCTCTCCTTGACTCAAGCCGGTCTGACTGAGCTGTTAATGTGTTCTTTTGACAGCTGCAGACGAGTCCAGAGTATGGGCAGGGCATGAACCCCATCAGCCGCTTGGCCCAGATCCAACAGGCCAAGAAGGAGAAGGAACCAGAGTACACCATGGTGACAGAGAGGGGGCTGCCGCGGCGCAGGGAGTTTGTCATGCAGGTGAGTCAGCAGCTGCTTCACTGTGGTTATCCAACATCTGTCTCCTTGTGTTAGTGTATCTTAGTTCATGCTTTTGACCCCTGTGTGTGACTGTGACTGTGTCATAGGTGACAGTGGGGGGGCAGTCTGCGGAGGGAATGGGACCTAGTAAGAAGGTGGCAAAGAGAAATGCTGCCGAGAAAATGCTTGAACTTTTGGGATACAAAGTGCCTCAACCTCAGCCCCCAAAACCGGCGCTAAAGACTGATGAAAAGGTACTGTATAAAGTGCATGTTTTCACTAAGTTCTCAATAAGTCAAAGCTCCAAATCATTTATGTATTAAACACAGACCCCAGTGAAAAAACCTGGTGATGGGCGGAAAGTGACCTTTTTTGAGCCTGGTTCGGCAGAAGAGGCAGCTAACGGTAAGAGCTATGAGAACACATAAAATGTAAAATGAATAAACACGTACCTGTATATCTAATGAACATGTCTCTTGTATATACATATATTTATTTATTTTGCCCAGGTACGAAGGAGGACGACTTTCGGCTGTCGTACATGAGCCACCAGCAGCTGCCTGCAGGGATCCTGCCCATGGTGCCGGAGGTGGCTCAGGCGGTTGGGGTCTGTCAGGGGCCTCAGGTCAGTCGCATTCTGCCAAACCCAGGCAAGACCACAGTCACCGCGATGATCGCCAACGAGCTGCTATATGCAGGAACATCTCCTACTGCAGAGACCATACTCAAGAATAAAAATAATCTAAACCATCTACCCCATGGACCTATGACCAGACCGTCTGAACAGCTCAGCTTTCTGGCCTCAGTGCAGGGGCTGCAGGTGAGATTCATGCTGCACTGCGGGGCAGACCTTTTGCCATTCTTAGCTGTTTCACTACGAGCCCCCCTTTTAAAGCACGTACACAGTGTACCTTTACATTACTTTTGAAATAAATACATATTAATTGCTTTGTTCTTTAGCTTAATTTCATTTAAGTTGTGATTTGCTAGAAACGAGGTGTGCTTGATCAGCAGCAAATACTCCAATAGAAGTCTGTTACTGAACGATTTAAACCGGTTACGAAGTGCCTCATGTGTGTCATAATAAAGTATATCACCACAGTAGAGCCTTGCAGGTTTACATGTTTGCCTTTCTTTCTCTAGGTGGAATATAAAGACTTTCCCAAGAATAACAAAAATGAGTTTGTATCACTAATCAATTGCTCCGCTCAGCCTCCTCTTATCAGTCATGGCATTGGCAAAGATGTGGAGTCCTGTCATGATATGGTGAGTTAATTTTTGTCTTTTTGAGTAATGGTTCGGTATCGTTTTAAATGCTAACTCTAATGTCCACAGGCTGCTCTAAACATACTGAAGATGCTCTCGGAGTTGGACCAACAGATAAATGAAAGAATAGGGAATGGACCAGCATCTGGGTACGTCCTCTTTATCACCTTGTATACTAGAGCTGTAAAATATGAGCGGAAAAGAACATTCATGTCACATTTACAGACATAGAATACATAGATACTTGGTAAAATACTTGGATTAATTGTATATTTCCCCCCAGGTGTGCAAAGCAGGAAATGGAAGGTGACCTCAAACCGGCTAACTCAAACACACTGGCACACACCCTGGATGGCACTGTGTAGAGGCACAGATCTGGTTGTGTCCTAAAGCACTCGCGAAACATCCTCACTGTGTTCTTGTTACTGTTTTAGTGGTCAAAGGGCGCTTTGGGCTCTGTAAGCCTTGAACTATTACTTTTTTAGTTTTTCTAAAAAGTTCACGGTTAAACAAGATGAATAGAAAGATATAGTTTCTCCTTCTTGATGTTGTTTAATTGTACGATATTTATTTTGTGTTGCTTTGTAGAAGAAGTCGCTGCATCCTAGGCACTGAGGCGTTAACCATGTGAAAATTATTTAATGTGAACTTTCTTTGTTTTTGCCTAAAGCTAGTTTTCTTTATGGTAACATGTTTTAGGTGTTCTATCTTTCATTCCTTGTTGAGGTAGTAAAGACATCTTTAGTTGGCCTTAGTGCCTCCTCTTTGTCTAGGGTGCAGCAAGAGGACCTCTGTTGATTGTTCCCACAGTGCTTTATATCCACAACCACAAGTGAAGTGATGGACATTACCATGTAGGGCTGGGAAGACGATGTAGTAAATGTAGTTGTGCTTCAATGTTGTCTGATTTGTGTGCAGCAGGAAAGCTTCCTGTTGTACTAGGCTCCCTGGAGTTACCCCTCCTAATGTCAGCCTCCCACCCCTCTCCTCACATGGTAATAAAACGACAGTGCTCTCATGCACTAACCAAAGACACACGATTCAAGTCTTCTTTCGACATACTAATAAACACCAAATAACCTTTTTATTGTAATCTTTGTAGACCAAAAGTAAGAATCCAGAGCCAGAAACTGCGTCAGGGCATAGTATCATGGTCAGAAATAATTCCGTGCAACAAATGATGGTGGTTCAATGCTACAGAGGGAGTACTCATATTGAGGTAAAAAATGTGTGTGCCCCCTACCTATCGTGTGGATCATATGTGATGAAATAATCATGACCTTCAGTTTTCATTCGAGTCCAAAGAAAGACTTTAAACAAGTTTATTTGTGTAAACATGATACATTATGAAAACAAGTATTAAGGCCTAGTCAAGATTCAATTCATGTTAGATCTTGGTTTAGACAGCGACAAAGACCACCTTTTTCCTGTGCATGTCTTGATGAGCACTTGGCTGAGTGTCACCTGTTTTGTTTACATTTTAAAGCCCTTAAGTCACTTTTCCTCCTACATGCAATTGAAACTTGGCATCAAGGCAATTTTAAATAAATACCATTTATACAATAACTAATATTTGGTCCCCAGTAGCTTGATTACCTCAGTTATGCAACTTCAGTGACGTGGTTAGAGCTAAGCTTTGGTTTCAGAGTGTCAATGAAGGGATACATGCACTTGTCTGAGCCCATGAATCTGTATGCGACCACATTGGACTGCCATGGCAACAACCTGAAACAGAGTTATAAAACAAAATCAGTTTTCTGCTGTTTAGATACAATAGAACAAAGTCTTGGTACTCACGCTCTGAAGAGAACAGGCAGGTAGGTTATGCGCGGGATGCACACCAGTGGTTGGTCAATGAGAATGGCATTCATAGCTTGCTCTACACAATACTGCGGCTTAAGGGGTGCCAGGAACAATTCCACTTCCGCCCTAAAGAGGGCACCAAATCCCGTTAAAGTTAGTAATTACTTCACTGTGTAAAATTCTATTCCAAGTTTTGAAGTATAACAATGTGTTTCTTTGTTATTCTATCAGAGTTCTATCTCTAAGAGAAGTCCTTGATAACTAGTTATGAAACCATCAAAACTGCATTGCAAACAAACCTTATTTTGCAGCCGTCAAACATGCCTGTGTCTACAATGTAAGGGCACACCAGTGTTGTCTTCACTCCTTCCACCTCCTCTGCCAGGAGCTCATGGGCCAAGGACTCGTGGAAACCTACTGCAGCGAACTTACTTGCACAGTAATCCTGTCACAAACACATGTGCGAATAATTATTATTCACATGATAAACATGGAAAAGTGTAAACTAAATGTTGCTTTTTTTTGGAGTCCACCTCCACACAGGCAGTGCTGAAGAGGCCGAGGACACTCGCAATGGTCACAATGTGTCCATGGTCCTGGGCTTTCATTTGTGGGAGGAAGGCTTTGACCGTCTGAAACACACAATAAGGTAGAGGATGTAACAGTGTCATGTGACTTATGACATTGAAATGTAAAAGTTGTGATATTTCTAGGCAAAATGGTTGAAATGGTGTGAAGGAGATCACATTAACACTGCTCAATAGTCCCACATTGTTGGTTGGCCTTGTGGCTTGTGATTTTAACATGAATATCTGTGACTGCCTAAAAGTCCACTTTTCCAATGAAAAAGCACTTTTGGAGAACCCGAATGTTGGGAATCTCCGGTGTAGTGGATACAGGGGTAACAACATCTCTCACCCAAAAGAGGGCGAGGCAGTTGACCTTGAGTGTCCTCTCCACCAGCTCGTCAGGGCAGTCCAGCAGGCGTTTTCCTGCCACCACTCCGGCGTTGTTGACCAGGATAGACACGTCTCTGCCCAGGTCGCTCCTCACTTGGTCAGCATTTCGATACACGTCCTCTCTGCTGGTCACATCCACACTGTAGGTGTGAGCCTTGCCCCCCAGCTCTCGCACCAGCTTGGCTGTCTGCTCGTTGGCACTGCTGTTGATGTCCCACAGCACCACCTCTGCACCATGTTTGGTGAACTCCTGAGCAAACAGGCGCCCCAGGCCACCTCCTGCTCCTGTGATCAGCACTAGCTCTCCATCGATGGACTTAGTACGCGGTCTCATTACTATACGCACTGAGTTGCGCAGAATGAAGTATATCATGTCCAGAAGCATCATCTGAAGGTCCATGAGAAAAATCATTTTGATTGAAGTTTGAGTTGAAACCTTTGTTCTAACGTGAGGTGCAGACAGCCAAGCTGGTGTTCTCCTGATCCACGTCCCTCTGGGGTTTATTTAAACTCTCCAGGATTACAGGCATAACACGCGCTCAAAATAAAGCCACTTTTGTCATAAGCTTTGAATGCATGCATTCTACATGTGCTGTAAAACAGCGAGGATTGTATTACAGTCAAATACATTCTTTGGGTTCAATCAGATATTTCCCAACTTGTTCCTGAGTGCAAGTGTACACATATGCAATCACTGTTATATCCCTGAAACTGAATGTGTTTAAGTGACGGTGTCATTTTTAATAATTATTGACAGCATACTCTTTACACTGATGAGGAAAGAGCTATCAATATTTTATCATATCAATCAGCGAGACTCTTCTGGAGCTCACTATGTATGTATTGTAAAGCAATAGTTTGATCCTGATTAAAACATATATTTGGACTACATAATGCCCGTAATGTTGTGACGCAGATCACGATTGACCAACGCTAAGTCTGTCAGAGTTATGAACATAATCAGATTATTCTGCTGTAAATGTGAGCTTTGTTATTCATAGAACATGATGGAGGTGTGTTGAAGTCACGTTTCAGCTGAACACTGTTGCTCCTTGTTTCTTCAGTACATACATTTGAATTTACAGCAGTGCATATCCCACAGCTATAGCCTAATGCATGTAAAGATTACCTTTAGGGAAGTAGTGGTAGTAATAGCAGTAATAGTAGCTGTTTTATTCATGTTTTCAATTGCGGGAAATTATATTTGATCACATCAGTTTTTGAAGGCTCAGGTTCAGCAATACACAAGCTGTAAATACCTGATCAAAGTGACTTAACTAATGCTGGGCAAGTGACGCTGGTTTGCCAGTGTGCAATGTAGGTGCAATGAACCTATAATAGCAAACCCAATCAATTCTCATCCACGTTGTGATTAAATCCTTAAAAATCTTTCTGCCTCCTCTCCCTGTAGTCACCCCTTCACTCTCAGGGCTGTGATTTCTGTCAGAGGCCCCACACTGCCCTGTGTTGTTCTTTTGCATGACTAAGCTCATGGCCCGGTCGTAGTCGTTATAATCTGGTCTTTTCACATGTTGAGGCACAGACGGCTTTGGATATGATTCAAAGAAGCCAAAACAAGGCTCTGTTTACTATGTGGAAAAAAACATTTAAACACTATCATTGACCAACCACTATATAATGCCTTTACCAACATTTACTTACTTTACCACTATATCATTTTTGATTCAGTGGTAATAATGTGTATCATTAATTTGTGCGACCTCACTTACACGAATGATAGATAATTGTTTGAAAGATGGCTAGTAATTTCGAAACACCATCGACCCATATTTAACATTTTACAGAGAAACAGGATTAAAGCCTCAAACCCAGCACCATGTATATAGTGAACTGTCCCTTTAAGAGAGATGCCCCACAAAGTCCTCCCAGTCTCATCTCTGCCCTGCTGCAGATGAAGTTTTGACTTGTCCATTGCATATGGCCTTTCATTTTTAGAGACATAAGAAATTCAGCCAAACAATTTAATCCTGTTGTGTCTGTGTGATTGTGAAGATGAATTTGTGTAGCGGTCATGGCGTTTTCATTATATTGGGACTTATTTGCCTGTCTTTTGTAGACTTTTCCCGGTGTGCCTGTCGGGAAGCTGGATTATGCTGTAGTGGTAGGGACCCTGCTTGCGTGACCAAAGGCTGGAGGTCGGACCGAACTTTTGGGACGTGCTTCTGTGACCAGGCCTGTGTTTCGACCCAGGACTGCTGTGACGACTACCAGACGGCATGCCCAGGTGGGTTTCCCCACAATACTATACTTACTTAAGAAGAATTCATCATGCCATGGTTTTATGAAGAGGGGGCTTCACACTTAGTTGGACATTAATTAAAGAAGGCTGATTTTAAGCTTGGCCAGAAGTGGAACAGTATTATACATGTGTTCAGAGGGGTTTATCACCACTGGCCTGTCTAGGGACTGCTCCTGCCCAATGGTCCACAGCGCTGTTTTATTAAGCTGCCAATGCATAAGAATTTAAATAAGCCTTATTATTGACAGAGCAGTTGCTTGGTCATGGTCATCCTATTTCTTTGTCGTCTTAGGTCCTATTTCCATGTCTTTAGTATTCAGGAGAATCATGGTGAGGGGCTGTTTAGTTGCCTCAGAGCCTGGACATTGTGCAATCATCAACAGAAGAATTTATTCACAAGTTTATGAAGACATTTTCCAGAAAAAAACTGAGACATTCACAACAGCATGGAATCCCTTATATTAAATATCTGGCTAACTCTTCTTTTGCAGCAATAACTGCTTTCCTGTAGTTGCAGATTAGACGCTCACAACGATCAGGATGAATCTTATTCCTCTTTACAAAACTGCTGCAGTTCAGCGAGATTTCTGGTCGTTACTTGCGCACTTACTTTTTCCACGCTGTATTGTGAATGTTTACATGCTATGGCCAATAAATATATTATGAAATGTGTTTGGGTGGTATGGTGAATGACTAGTGATCGAGGAGGCGCTCTGCATCAGTTTCTGCATCTGAGGAGAGAATACATGATGGCACAAGTGTTGTATATGTTTTATCTCATAGCTGTGTCCTGTGAGGTGAGCGAGTGGAGCCAGTGGTCTGGCTGTTCTGAGCCCTGCCGAGCCGGCGTGCGCAGGAGGAGCAGGACCATCCTGAGAGAGAGGCAGAACGCAGCAGACCCCTGCCCCCCTCTGGAGGAGCAGGCGGGGTGTGCTCAGTATTGGACTGAACAGGGCCCCTGCCGCAATTCACTGGGTCAGTCTGTCCAACATAAACGTTCTATTTTTTTATTTATTTTTTGCTCTTTTAATGTAGCTTATGGTGGCAAAATCCTGATGGAATCAATGTTATGTTAACGTCAAAACATTTTCAGAACTGCCAGCTTGTCTAGTGAAAAATCTGTAATTCACCGATGCTGCTTTGACAGTGTGGTGACATAACGAGTAAGAAATAAATTGCTGTCATTGAACAGTAGTATATATAATACAGTACCTTTGAATTACTGTCCTTTTTGTCTAACAGTCCCTGCTCTCATCACCAGCAGTGGCTATGGTAACGCCCGGAAGAAACGAGACATTCCTGACAGTGAAGTGACTGGGTAAAAACGCTGTACATGCCACACACCATTAGTGCTCTCAATAATGTTTCTGTTATTATCGGCTTGAAGCTTTGATTTCAATATGGAAACAGCAGTGAATAAACGTTGTTCAAATGTGGCCCTTTGCACGACATTAACATTGCATTGATGAAACAATGCAATGTTTCATCAATGCAATTTTTTTCAATTGTGTGCAGTGGTTTAATTGCACACTTTTGCGTGATTACATTATTTTTTATGTTGTATATTATCTGTTTGGCGCAAGAGCACAAAGGCTTGCTGCCGAGCTAAGTGACACTGGGCGTGTCCACTCTCAGGGCACTATGTAAACTCTACACAGGCATGACAATTGTTTTCGACGTAACTTGTGTGAATCCTACAGTGACACTGGTCTGTGTACTATATGTAGGTACTGTGTGCGTTTTCAGCTAACCACCTTGACGGCAGAGTGTGCTCAGAGCAGAGGGGCCCACACTCACTGGATGCAGTATTTGAGGGAGGGGCATCAGGTCTGTGTGGAGTGCCAGCCCCCGGCTCTGGCCCAGGGACAGGCCCACTGCGCAGGAGATGGAGAGAGCTTCTATAGCAATGACTATTGGTAAACTCATACTGCAAAATACAGAACAACCACTAATGTTATACGCTGATTGTTGCCAATTCAAGCTTAGAACTTGTTACTACCCAGTTGAGACAAAACAGAAGGCAGCAGTTGAGGAATTCACTTGCAGGGGCCGGTTAGTTACATTTAGACAGCTCTTTTTGTCATGTACATGTCAACATAAGTCAAAAGTGGTCCAATCTTAAAATACAGCCTTCTCATCAATTAACTTTATTCAGTTTTATTAGTTCTTCTATTTCACACATGTCATGTTGTGTGAATTATAATATTTTTTTGACCTGAATTTGCTTTATTTAATCTCATTTCCAAACCTTCAGAAAACTGTTCGCTTCCAGACAAATCCTAAAACAGTTCAAATTTGGTGACAGAGTGCTTCTTCTCTGTGCCACTAGATGTCGGCAGAGCCTACCTCTTTTCCAGTGCTGTGACCTGTGCTCCTTGTTGCAGGCGGCCCTCTCTTCAGTGGCAGGCCGTGGGTAACCCACGCTGCAGAGGCCTGTGGAGGCGCGTGGAGCGCCTGGACACTTGCACCTGCCCCACAGCTCACAGCTTCCTCTTCATCTGATGCATCCTCTGCAGTCTCATATGTCCCAGCTTTCTGTGTTGAAGGTAGGTAGGATTATATAATATGTTGCGTTCATATGATATCACAGCATTATTAAAAGCGTGGAGGGCAAGAAAATATAACCTTTAACATAAAAATGCTGATTTCATAAAAAATAAAAAAAATAAAAACAGGTTTATGGTTATTTTCTCTGTAATTGGCCTATCCACACAAACAAAAATGGGCACAGAGATTAAGATTATTATGACAACAATTTGTTTTTACATGGTCAGATTTCCAAGGCTACCGCTGTTTTTTGCCTCCCTCCATCAACATCATAGAGTTTTAACACTAATATTAATGAATCTCACATGTGAACTGTCCACAAATAGCTGCTTATGCGTGTTGAGAGTATATAATAATGTATACTAGAAAATGTGTTACAACAATCCACCTATGTTTGACACCCTACCCACCCAAAGCATGTGCCACATTGAAGATTTAGGCGTCATGTGCATTAGGCATTGCAGCTCTCTATGAGAATAAAAGTCCACCAAACAAGATCAAAAACTACAGTGATTTAATTTATTTCCTTTTTTGAGTCATTCAAGGGATCTGTTGCTTTTACTAAGAAATAAAAATATTTTGGGACAATAAGACACTTTTTTTTTTTAAAAACATGACAAGTACTGGCTTTTTGTGCGTGAAACTTCACCAGTCACAACGCCAAAGTCACAACATGCACTGAACAGTAACATTTATACAGAAACGACAGCATAGAAAGTCTAACAAGTAAAAAGGTTTTTCTTCTTCTTTTTTTTTTCTTTTATAAAACAGACAGCCTCGGGACCTACAAACAACATTGTACAAGAGCTGGCTAAAAGACTTTAAACATCACACCCCCCTGTTACACTTTACAAAGGTGATGGCTTAAGCAAGATTGGGGTCAATTCATCTAAGTGAAAAAACATAGGTAATGAAGTAGTAAGTCGGTGTCTTGTGTGAAATGTATCTTGTGCTGTTATTTGCATCTGCAAGTGTAAGAGATTAATGTATCCTCATGAATGGACCCCAACCCTGTGATACAGTGGTCCTATCTGCAATTGTGATATTTGAAAACAACAGTGTCTCTCAAAAGGGTTATGGGTAAAACCAACAATAAAAATAGCAGCTAACATTAAATTAATCTAGATGCATTTTACTGTACAGTTTGTGCACTTCAATCCTCAAACAATAGTCCTTCGTAAAGCGTATAAAGTGATTCCTTTGTCATAATTTCTCCGTGGGGATTGAAAATAGGAACATTTTGGGTAATGTTATGATCTCACAGTATCACAGTCATAACATGCATGAAATATCAATGTGTTGTGTTTTATAACGGCAGTATGTATCTAAGTATGGACACGCATTCTCACTCCTGTGTGCTGCCAATTCACAGACTATTGATTGTCTTTCATAGCTGAGATAGTAGTTTAACATGGTCCCTGACTACATTTAAAAATGAAAGTTTTAAAGCAGATAATACAACATTTTCAGAATACGCAGAACAACCCTGTTTTCATGTGTGGGCAATGCTATGAATTAAGGACCTTTAAATAGTGGCTACATAAGCAAGATTGGATTAATTAAAAGAATCATTTTGAGGTGGCCAAAAGGTTGAGGTGGAAAGCAAACCGAATGGTGTGTGTAATATCAGTGTCTGGATAGAAAGCCACACTACATAAGCTAAAGGCTACAGACACAAAGCATCTTTTCAATCATTTTATTTCTCTACAGTTCACTGTACCACAAATTACAAACACCTGATGTGTGTGTTTTTATCTGTATGATATGACTTGTAACCGGTCTAATTTGATCAAACCTGTTATTTGTGTGCTCTTGATGTGTGCTCATTGTGTCCTCTTCTAAAAATGAGCGAGAACACATACTCAACATAATGCACAGCCTCCACTCTAATTATCAAGGACGCAATTAGCACCAATTGCTGCTATAAATAAAACAGTAAATAAGGAGGCTGTTGCTGATGTTCTCTACCTAGTAACTGGCATTAGACACAGATGACGACAGATAGTAGATCATGGCCTTCCATTTGCTAAAATATTTGGTATAATTTGAAGATACTTTAGTGGCCAATATAAATCACAAACTGATCAGCTCGTTCCCAAAGCTTGTGTAGCCATGTTGTTGAGTCTAAAATCATGAACATTTTATGGCTATTATAACATGATTTAAATACAGACAGTAGGTGAAATGTGGGCATTAAATTACTCAAAGGTGAAACTTGTGCTTTTGGCTTCATTGTTCCATAATTATCTCCACAAGTGCATGCTAAATATCTGGCTGAAAACAATAAAGGAAAAGGTTGCAAAATGTGCCTCATTTATATTGTATAGCTGCTAGATTCAGAGTCATCCTTTTGAGAACGCTTAAGCTACAGAAAACACAAATTCTGCTTACATCAGCATTATTCCCTTAGTGAATGCATGGTCAATACAGCATCCTTTATATAGATGGAAGTCCTCCATGAAAATGGTGAAATGCAGGATTCCCATTGCATGCAGTCATTGGAAACAGTTCATTGTTCTCCATTAAGCAGCAGATCCCCTCGCTCTAGTGCCCTAGCCACACATGTACTGTACCTGCACACATACACGTCAGCTTCTCACAGTCATTGCTATTCCATTCACACTCTGCCTCCTCTCTCTCTATGGGCCGAGCAATATGAAATGGTTCAACTGTGCAATTAAAACAGGAAATGAAATCTGGTAGGGGGATCAGAATCTTAAAAGCAGTGCTTAAAAATACATTGCTGTGTTTGCAAAATGTCAGACTATTTAGTAGTAGTGTAGTTAAATAGAGGTAAAGTAATTGAATATAGATCGTTTTTTGTCATTGCAGTATGTTATGTAAGATGTTAGACAACAAACAGTAAATGGTGCCAAAAAGAGCTTAAAAACGTGTCAAACGTGCTATCGAGATGCTTGAGTATCATGAAGAAAACAATATGTTTTGACATGGGCCATCCTCGGGTCACTCTTGTGAGGAAGCATATGTCTTATGCAATCAAGCCTCCCCAAGCCCAATTATCCAACCATTGCAGAGCTTTAGTGAATGGGCAGCTGTAGTCACCATGGAAACTAAGTGTGTTTTTTTCCTCAAGCGTTTTTTTTGCCCTTTCCTCTATAGCTACATGTGTGTTTGGAGAGGAATTGTGCCATTGCATTTGTTCATTTAGGAATGTGCAGTAGAGAGGCTTAACGTGAAACTACTTTATAATCATCTGTGTTTTCTTTGGCCGAGTTGGTGTTTCAAAGAGGTCAATGCATGTTGGAGATGACAAGCCTGGTCAGCTAAATGTATAATTCTTCCTTACAGTGGAAGCTAGTTCTCGACCATTTAAAGAGCACATAAGAGAAGCAGCAATTTAATGAAGAAAAGTTGGGAAGAAAAGTTATTCTTATCAAAAGTTTCAAGTTAATGGCATAGATAGAAGGTTCCATAGAATTCGAACTCACTCATTTCTCATTAGTATAACGTGGTTTACCTCTGTCTATGCCACTTCCTGTCAGTGTACAATAAAGAAGTGAAACAATAAACTTCACAAAAAATGTAAAGCTAATGAAAACTGGGTGAATTTTATTTATTATTTATTTATTTTTAGCAGAATTTGAAGTATAATTGTGTTTATGTTATGTATGTATGTATGTATGTATGTATGTATGTATGTATGTATGTATGTATGTTTTGTTGGCATGTATTGGGTTGTTTGTTTGCTCGAGAGCTAGATCAATAACAAATCAATTAATTTGGTTCGAGATGTTTAGGGTAGGGAGGAGGCCCAAGGGAAGACCCCTCCAGGACACACTGGAGAGGACTGAATCTTTCTCCTAGCCTGGGAACACCTCGGGATGGCCCCAGAAGAGCTGGAGGTGTGCATGGATAGGGAAGTCTGGGCATCTCTGCTCAGATTGCTGCCTCCACAATACAACCCTGGATCGAAAGGGAAGATGGAAGATGATGGATGGATGAAGGTTTGTTTCATCTGAGCGCATCTAAGTTGCATAATATTTTTTTCCAACATAAAACCCTTTCAGCTGACCAGGTAAGTTACTTGCAGAAATACACCTCAAAATGTAGTATAAAAATATTAGATAAATTCATAATTCATAAGTTGTGAAGGACTATGTTCTTATGGTGTTGTATGCATGCATCATTCATGTGCCCTTTATGCAACAAAGAAACTGCTGAAGCAAGATAAAAAATGCTTTTGCTGTTTTAAAGTACACTGTGGTGATATTCACGAGTGGAGATAAATATGAAATTCTTGAAACACAAAAAGATGGCAAAATACTGTTAAGAATTGGTTCCCATTGGTGACAGGCTGGAGACATTGATAACAACAGTCATTGCTCCAGGACATCAAACTTTATACACTGTACTGCTTAGACCCAATGTTTAAACTTCCAAATCATGGTTTATATATAGAACTCTCTCTTATCTACTTCATATAAAAATAAATCAGCTAAGACAATCCCAAGCGTGTGTAACACTGCTTCCATTCACCCTACCATGCACACCTGAAGACATGCACTCTCACTATTATGTCAATGACTAAGGCCAGGTTTGGGAAAGGTGGGCACAAGTTAGTAGCTTATAGGCTTGTAGGTCCTCTCCTGTATCTCCAGACTACAAAATAGGACTTGGGACAGAGTGCAGCTGGGATTAATTCATTTCATTGCTGAGACAGAGACTCCACATTAAGCACTAAAATTTTAAAGCAGTGATAATAATTTCCATTGCAATCACTGAACAGATCCGTCGGCTACCAAGGAGTGCTCTGAAGTATTCCAAAGAGTAAACGTAGTAGGAATGAACTGAAGACGGGGCAGTGACGTTCTCAAATTGAAAAATGTTCCCAGAGTATCCACCACACGCCCCTGTTCACTCCCAGTGGTGCGTTCAGGTAATGCAGGCAATGTTATCAGCCACTCGCATATAACATGTTTTTCTTGGTCACCATTGTCCCTCAAAGATGTTTGTCTATAGTATTTTGCCGCCCCCTGTCCCCTTTTCGCCCACGTCCCAATTCGGGTCCCACATGGTTCTCGTGAAGGCCCAGTGGGAATAAACAGTTTTGCCCCAGCATTTTCTGTGCTGTCTCAAAATGGTTAGTCCCCCTCTGGTAGTTCCTGCTAAGGTTACACTTGGGACTAGATCCGGAAAGCAGTCTCTCTGACGGGCTTGTGTCCGAGACGTCCCTGTGATGTTCGTCTTCATCTGTATCCGCGTCGATGTACTTACTGATGGACGAGTCGTGGAATGTGAAAACCGTTGGTCCAAGGGAGGAGCATTCTGGTGTTTTCGGTGGGGTCCTGCTGCTAGCCGTGGTGTAGATAGAAACCTCCGGGCTCAACAAAGAGTCTGACAGAGCTGACGAATCCGAAAGAGGCGACGGTCCTGACTCCCCATCGCTACGGCAACCCCCTTTAGAAGCAAGGCCTTTGGACGAGTTTACGGAAAAGAACAGTTTCTTCGCTGTCTCCGAACACGTTGGTTTTGTGACTGAAAGTGGGGTGAGAATGGTCTCCATTGTGTGCTTCAGAATCGCAGCGTTGCTAGCCTGACTGGGTAGTGTTATGGCGGGACTGTGCGAGAAGAAGTTGGTCTCCTGAGTGTTTAAATCTATCGTCGGACCATGTGAGAAACGTGGATTTTCCTGAAAGTCTGTAGCGCAACTAATGTAGCTGTCAATGCTGGACAAGCTTTTCATGTCCCCGACTCCTCCTAGGACAACTGCTCCATGATTCTGAATCGGATCAAGCTCTATCTCGTCCCTGTGCTTGCCCATCCTGGACCCTCTGTCTTTAGCATTCAGATTGGGTTGTGACTGTGTTTTGGCCATCTGGTTGTACATCTCCTCCAGCTTCTGCACATTGATTCTTTGCGGACTTCTGGTCTTGCTCGGAGAACCTGTTTCTTGTGCGTTGAAGGACCGATTTGAGCTTGTCTCCGATGCCTGCCTCTTTGGTGTCCACTTCCATCTACTCGGAGAGAGGTGATTGTCATGTGGTCTTTCGCCTTTCTCCACCACAACATCCATCAACTCTGCGCTACGAGCAAACGCCTCCTTCAGGTTCATGGACACAATGCTACCGTTGCGTTTAGCCCTCTCCAAAGCCTCCCTTCGTTTAAGTGCTTTTTCTTGCCTTTTCTGCTCCTTGTAAAACTCAGAGAAGTTATTTACAATGATAGGAATTGGTAGGGCGATGACCAGCACTCCAGCTATGCAACATAAACCTCCAACTATCTTCCCAAGTAGTGTTTTAGGATAGATGTCTCCATAACCTACAGTTGTCATAGTTATAGTTGCCCACCAGAACGAAGCGGGAATGCTTTTGAACTTTGTATCTTCTTCGTCTTTCTCTGCAAAAAACACCAAACTTGAGAAAATCATGATGCCCATTGCAAGAAAAAGAATAAGTAGGCCAAGCTCATTGTAGCTTCTTCTGAGAGTAAATCCCAAAGACTGGAGGCCAGTGGAGTGACGAGCCAACTTGAGGATACGCAAGATTCGCATGATCCTGAAAATCTGCACCACGCGACGGACATTTTGAAACTGCAGTACACTTTTGTTGGACTCTGTCAGGAATATGGTGACGTAGTAGGGGAGGATAGCTAGCAGGTCGATGACGTTTAATGGACCCTTGAAGAACTTCCACTTGTTGGGGGAAGAGAGGAAACGAAGAAGGTACTCCATAGTGAACCAGGCGATGCACACAGCCTCGATGTGGGCCAGCTGAGGGTTGTCTGTGGACTGGCCATACTCGTCTGTGTCCTGCAGCTCCGGGAGGGTGTTCAGGGATAGAGCGATGGTCGAGAGCACAATGAACAAGATGGAGATGATGGCCAGAATCTGTGGACAGAGAAGGGAACATATTTTAATTATGGATACAAATACTATGCTTACGTTTTACACTATTGGACATTAGGCGTTTTCGCATCAAACAGTTCTTGAGGACAGTCCCTCTTTAATCACCTCAATGACGTCAACGTCATGCGTGCCTATGTAAACGCTAACCTGCCAATACTGTTAGAAAAACAAACTTTGTAGCATATGTCTAAAGGCATTCATATCGCTCTTTCCACCGTGGAAAATTCATAATTAAATGCAGTGTGCAATGAGTGGCCTTTGGGAGTTTACAGAAAAACAAGGATTCACAGATTATATCACTAGGAGCTCCACACATCCACGATTAAAGAAGGTGAGTCTAACTAGCTTAAATTTAGTGGCTGGGTTGTGTGTTTTCATTGAATATTTAAAGATAAATGCCAAATGCAGTAATGAATATATATTTGCCTGATATACATGTCTTGCTACGTAACCACGTCACCAAAGAGTTCCTCGTCTGACTAGAAAGAAAGAACTACCTCCAGGGTAGGAGCTGAAAAAGTTCCTCCAAAAATGTCCCAGTTCTCCCCTGTCAGGAAACCAATCAACAGGGGGCCAGTACTAATAAAAACCACAAAGAACTGCAAAAAGTTCCTGTGGCGGGTAAACACCTGTGTTGCTTTTCAACGCAGCAAAATGGGTAGTTTTTCAACAATAAAGTGTAATTATTTGCTACGTGGCCAAAAAAAGAAAAGTCACACCAATCAAGAAAACATGCAACCAAATTAGCCACACTCTGGAGTTCATGTCAGTAGTCCATTCTGACACAACTCTGATTATACCATATGGGTGTGATACAAGCATTTCTTACGCATATCAACTGTTTCACTGATTGCTAACAAATTACCCTCCTCTATGTCAATCCATATAAGAATTTATATGGGTTGATGGGAATATTGCAAAAATCTTGGGATAAAATGTGCCATATGTTTTCTAGCCTTGGTAATCCTTTCCCAGAGAACCAAAACAGCTTAGAAGGTGTCTTTAAAGATAAAAAACAAAACAAATATAGTTTGTATGTTCAGTGGGTTCAAACATGAATACTTGCTTGTGGTTTGGAGCACATAGATAGATAATCTGGAATAGACCTTAATTATAATTGTATAGACTTTCCTTACCTTAAGTTTTTAAAATGTAGTTAAAAGTCTAAACCAACTTTAAATAAATGTGCAGCAGTTTGTGATTTGCATCTAATGGATTGGATTGAGTTTGAGACTTATTTATTCATGACCCACTTTAAAAGCTTACCCACATGGCTGGACGCCCTTGAGTGGAAAATAAAGAGGCCTTGCAGAATATACATGAGGCTCGGGGGTATATGGCCTTAGCATCAAAATCAGAATTTAAATGGTAAATTTGATGTAAGTAAAGTTATCTGCACATGACTGACAAATAAAGAGACTGTTTTATGTCATTCATGCGTGTGCCTTAGAATCAGTCGCTTCCAGTTTGGACACATTACAGCCTTTTCAAGATGGAAGTAAAACCCCCCAAATCAAACCATCATTCAGTTACTATAGTACACTAGCTTATTGCTGAGATTCCTGTTTAATCATGTTGTAACTGCTGAGGTAGGACTTGAGGATATAGACTGTCTTAAAAACTAGACAGTAAGGGCAAACTTTCCACTTCTCAACAACCAAACAAACTGATGAAGTGTTTCCATGCAGACTTGAACACTATAGCCCATACAGCAGTTCTCATGTTACTGTTAAATATCACAAATTTCAGAATGTGACGGGAAAAAGCAAATGAAACAAATGAAACAAATGAAACCAGTTTGCAATACAATCCTTGAATTTTCAAGCATATATTACGAAAGACACATGCAGGAATTGATATGCATTTCAGTAAAAGGTTGGTGCCCAGAGGCTGCCAATATCCTTTGCAAATCCTGTTATACAGATATAGAATGGCACCTCCTACTGGAATATGACATTATGAGGGGTGTTAGAAGATTAGAATAATCAGTTTGTCTCCAGCTGAGTTTGGAGCGTTTCTCATTGACCCAACGCCCTCCAGGTTAGCCAAGATAATTGCCTTGATAAACAACAAAAAATAGTCTTTGGTGAACATGTGATAACCTGAACGGATGAAGCGCTATGACATTTTTCTATTAGGGCAGCAAGAGTTCAATGAATAGATTATTTTCTTTTGTTAATGGGTGATGCTATTGTGTCCTTCAGCTGAACCCACCTTTCCTCTTTTATCTGTATACTGTATTAAATTGTTTGTGAGTGCAGAATAGCTCATATATAATAAATACATTCTATTCTAAATGAGATCGACTTACAGTAATTACAGGTAAAAATGTCAATAGAACCAATGCTTCAGCTCAAATCCAGAGTTCAGATGATTCAAAGAGCAGCGAACCTGTGCTCGAGGCAGGCTTCCACTTTAAATCATCTGGAGCCATTTACGGCAAAGTGGTCACAAATAGGCCAACAGCGACAGTGCCCTGACAAAGGCCTAATAATTCATTCACCAGATTTAAAGTGATAGGGCCCAGATTAAGAGGTTCCACTTTATCTGCAGCCAATCGGAGCGGAGGAGGCTGTTGCTATAGCGTTGTGGCAGACCCGGTATCTGTATATTTCAGGCCTGAGCTGCTCCTCGTCCCCAAAGGGAAACCATTCCAGTCAAACTCGTAATGTGGAGAGATGTTGTGCCCAGGAGAGACTGGGCCGGGGAGGCAAGGAATGGAAAAGCAACACAGAGAAAACAAACACAACTCTTTTTAAGCATCATTATTTTGAAGGCTAAGGTAAGAAAATTAACTGTGCTTGTCATTTGTTTGTGGTATGTTGCATATTCAAACCAACAAATCAGATTTCAATAGACCAAATGAACGCGGGAATTCAAGTCAAAATCTGCATGAACTGAACATCTGTCCCTCTATTCGGCCACAGTAACTGCATGCAGCCTGATGCAACCCATGCGTCCAAGTATAATGAGTAAAGCCCAGTGGTACAGATTGTTCATTATTATTAGAAATGTCTTTGGTGTTGCTCTTTTGAAGCTCCCAGAATGATCTAAAAGGAATATTTATAGAGTAAGCAAACAAGGATGTTCAGCATTTGAATACTGGCTACACCCAAAAACTTGTCTTGCTCTATTTTTGCCTCAAGATCAAACTAAGAAAAAAAAAAAAGGCAGTGACTTTGAGCGAATATGTCTTGGTGGCCTATTATAAGAGGATGGTGCCAGGGGACGGAGATATCGGGAGGAGAGAGGAGGCGTTGACTAAAGGGTTAGAGGGAGCACGGCAGACTGACAGGAAATCCCATGGCGAGCTGGAACAAAGCCCTGCTCTGTCGCGATTATGGCAAACTGTCATGTCCCTCCACAGACACTGTAGTTGGCACAGACAGCCATCATCTCTAAGACAAGGTGACACTGAGGCTTAATAGACTGAGGAGCATGCTGCAACATGCGACTGTCCTTTGACTTTTAGGAGACTTAATATAATGGATTTCACTAATGTCACATCCCCCCTGAGGCCCTGGCAGCATGGTAAGTATACTGTAATAGTGTAGTTGGTGAAGTATTTTGTTTTTTCCAATTCTTTTTCATCAAAAGCCCACGTGACTATAAATTTGAGATGTAATGTGTCTACTATATCACGATTCAGTGTTTTTTCCACTTTATTGTAGCTCATGTAGATACATTCTATTTTTCCACTATTAGTCAACCTCCATCATGAGTGACAGGTGGGTTTAACCAATCACAGTGAAGTCAGAACTCCCAGAAAGAGCAGCCGGTTCTAATTATCTCTTAAAAATAGATACTGTATTGTGGTTAAGACCGATAGTGCTTTAGCAGATCTTCACACTAGGTGTCCTTCCTCAATCAATTGTGACTGGAATTAGCAATCGGGTTTATTCAGGCATACTTTGAGTAAAACTAAACTATCCAGGAGAAACATTTGTTTTTTAAAGGCTTAACGGCACTTTTAAGTACATTACAATTTACAAGAAAGCACACTTGGGTTTCATAAACAGTAAACCACAATGCATTCACTCTGTATAATAGTTGCTGTGGAAGTGCTAGCTGTTGTAGAGGAAAGGATGTTGCTCCTTGTAAGTGAAGGCTTTGGTCCAGTAGCTGTGAATAATTCTGTTTGTGCTGCCAAACCCATACATCAGCACTTTCCCCAGAGCACAGAAAACCTTGAACTTTGCTCATTGTGAACAGTGCACTGCACAAAGTTGTAAAGAAAGAAGGAAAGATGGTTTTGGTGCCCTGGAGGGTGAGTGTGGTAACACGCAGGGGTGTACAGTGAAAACCAGATTAGTTTACATACACGCCATAAAAAGACACATTTGCATTTTTTTTTGCATAAAACCAGAATAGACATTTCCTTTTTTAGGGCAATTAGAATGTTCTAAATTATTTCTATTTGCTAAATGCCAGGAGAATGAGAGATCTTTTTTTTTTCTTTCAATAAAGTCAGACGTTTACATACACTAAGATTACAATACCTTTAATCCATTTGGGAAAGCCCAGATGATGATGTCATGACCTTGGAAGCACAAGTCTGGTTCATCTTTGGGTGCAATTTCAAGACACTTGAAGGTTCCACGTTCACTGGTTCAAACAAGTATTCGCAAGTATAAAAAAAACGGAAATGTCCAGTCATCATAAAGATCAGAAAGAAGGCGGGTTCTGTGTCTCAGAGACGAACGTGCTGTGTCTGAAATGTGATTATCAACCCAGGAGCAAATGCAAAAGACCTGGTGAAGATGCTGAGACTGGTAAGAGTTTGTCATTATCCAAAATACTGTACGGACATGGGCTGAGAGGGGAGTATATACATAAACACAAACACATAAAGACTGGAGACATATCCTGAGATCTGAAAAAAAAAATGTTTTGGAGGGGAAAGGGGAATCTTCAAGCCTGAGAACACCATCCCAACTGTGAAATACGGGGGTGGCAGCATCATGCTGTGGGGTTGTTTTGCTGCAGGAGGGACTGGTGCACTTCACAAAATAGATGACATCATGAAGAAAGATCTCTATGTGGAAATATTGGAGCAGCATCTTAAGACATCAGCCAGGAAGTTAAAGCTTGGGCGCAGATGAGTCTTCCAAATGGACAATTCCCAAAGCAAACTGCCAAACTGGTTACAGCATGTCTTGAGGATATCAAAGTCAATATATAGATATTTGAAGTGGTCAGTCAAGTCCTGATCTCAATCCAGTTGAAAATGTATGGGCAGAGCTGAAAAGGCAAGTTTCACAAGGTGGCCTGCAGTGGCTCAGTTACACCAGTTCTGTTTGGTGGAATGGACCAAAATTCCTGCCAACTATTGTGAGAAGCTTGTGGAAGGAAATCCAAAATATTTGACCCAGGTTGTACAGTTTAAAGGCAATGCTGCCAAATATTAATAAAATGTATGATCTCTCATTCTTCTGTTTTTTAACAAATCAATTCTAATTGACCTAAACAAGTGCATATGTGTCTTTTTATATATAAACATCTGGTTCCCACTGTAGAACGTAATGAAATCGCAATATTGATGTGTGCATGAGTGTAGTACTGAGTAATTTCTGCTGCTACTATCTGCGACAGAACTACACCTCTCTCTGCTCTGCTACTCCTATCACTATGCCACCAAGGTTAACATTACAATGTACTGCTAAAGGATATATACTGTATTTTTATATATATATATGTATTCTTCAAAATATGTTGATGAAAATTAGTATAATAATCCAGTAACACTTTGAATAGTATAGCTAGTAGTTACACCTTTCCATAATTGAATGTACTTCCTGCTCTACCCAGGCTGACCTACCCCAGAGGTTAGTATCTCACAGAGTATTACTGCGGTGCCCGTCCCGAGTGGCCGCAGAGGAACTCCCTGCTCCTCAGGTGGCACCTCTCTCATTTGTAGCAACAGGAGATACACTGACTGGGGTAGTGCCCTGTTAGGGGAAGAGAATCCCTGCACGGCTGGCACACAAAATGATCTGCCACAATTCAGATCCCCTCCAACCAAATCCAAAGGAAAAAGGGAATGGAGTAAAGTGATTAGTGAAGCAGAGAAATCGGTTTGACCTTTTGTATGACGGTACAGCCTAAAAGCGACGACATCCACAAGTATACCTTAATCTTAACCGTTGTCCGGAAACTTATTCATAACATTTTTCACAGCACTCGATATCTGTTTGGTCTACACACTTCTAATAGAAAATATAATACTGGTTACCGGCGATATAGACATACTAAACACTTAATATGAATAAGTCAATGGGCTTAGTGAGACAGCAAGGAGACTGGGTCAAAAGAACATCTCCAGCACTGAATCTCTATTATTATTATTATTATTATTATTATTTCTAACCCCACAATACTCGCCACCTCTCGTCCAGATGTTTTCGGTGCAAACTTGTGTTTTGCGTTCCTCTCCGCCCCTTTGTGCTGCAGCTGAGGCCATGGAGACCAAGACCAGCTCTCCTCCCCAGCTCTGGCTGCCAGAACCGTCGCCATGACAACCCCTGGAAGCTCAACAGGAGGCGACGACGTGGACCTTGCCTTCGAACAGCGGTCTGACAGTCTCCCCGCTCTCCTCCCATCCCCAATTTGTCCTGTGCCTGCCCATTCCAAGTGCCCCTCAAGTCTCAGTAGGGTTTTTTGATTTGGGTCAGATTGCAGTGCGGCTTTATATAGCCATTTATATAGCACGTTGTTTTTTAAACCTGCAAGAGCTAAGAGAGACCTAAATCCAGTCACAAACGTTATACTGTTTTACTTACTTAATCACATTTAAGGGATCAATCCAGCTAACGGAGACTGACGTTGTTGTTTCTTACATCTACTTTTTTTCTGTTAAGTTTAATATGTGCTTCATTGCTCCTTCTAATTCATTTTGGGCACTCATCCTTTCCACTTTCTCATATGATTTTAGGCTCAAAATCTGAATGAAAATGACTCAAATGAATACAATAAAGTCACCATGAACCAGTCTTTTCATCGTATCAGCTGATCCCAATCTTTCTGTCAACTGTACAGCATTGTGTTGCATTGTAATTCTGACACGGATTGGTTTTCAGCCCTGATTCTGAATGTGTGTACGGCTCGGCCTCTCGCTCGCCCTGGCTGCTTTGAGAGAGAGAGAGAGAGAGAGAGAGAGAGAGAGAGAGAGAGAGAGAGAGAGAGAGAGAGAGAGAGAGAGAGAAGGAGTTTCCATGGAGACAGAAGGAGGCTGAGGCTCCCACTTTTCCCCCGGCGTCGAGGAGAAACACACTCTGGCACTGGTTTAGCTGTGGACTCCGACACCAACACTTCCAACTTTGAACAGCACAGACGGATCGGAGCTCACAATACTGACGGAAATAAAAGGGTTTAAAAATGTTTTCGGGCCCCATCTGTCTGATCTTTATAAATCACAAAATTAGGCGGTCTAAGAAGGTCAGATAATCAAATTAGATACACAACATACATTCAGAAATATTTTGTTTTGATTCTTGAAGTATATTGTAAACAAACTAACAAACTTCTTTAAATCAAAACTAATGTTTTCAGACATAGCTGGACTTTTAGACTTCACAAGAGGTTTTACTTCTAGGTTTCGCGTCAGTTTAAAGTTTATTGTGTTCAATCCATGGCACTTTTTCTTTGCTCAGGTTTTTTTTTGCACACAATAAAACGATGTGTTCATGCCATGCAAACCACGTATGCACCTGAAGTAAGGGTTTGCTGTTTCTTAAAATGCAACGCACTAGCATAAATATTTCAGATCGGACATTCCGAACCTACAAAGGACCTTCTGTCTGTACCTCGGCCTGCTCTCAAGACCCCCCAAGTGCCGCGTGTGGAGTAAAGCACTAATACGAGGAGGAAATCTGTGTCGAGGACCATCCATCTCCTCAATGAATCCCACCTCATCTCCTCCGCCGTTCAATTATTCATACATTTCAGATGAAGAAGAGAATCCAGACTCAGCATCTATATTTAAACCAGAGCTGTGCGGCGAGGGCTGTATAAATAGAAACAGTATAGGCGCTGGTCTGGCACACGCCACGGGAGCGACAGTGTTCACAACACCGGAGGACCCACAGCTCTGGCCAGCCTACAGAGGGGGACGTCGAGAACATTTAGTCGCCACTGACAGCACTGGCTTTGTTCAAGTTTTGGACGAGAGAAAAAGCAAACGGCTGCTCCACTCAGATGTATGGTGCCCTAAGGATAGTCTTACCAGAAGAGGTAAATTAGATAAATCCAGTGTTTACAGTGTGCTATTATTATTGTATTAATATTGACATTTATTTACCACTTTTTGACTCTATTTTTACTGAGATGATGGGAGAAATGTGAAATTAAAGAGAGATAGGAAGGCCTTATGTAATGTAGGAGGTAAAATTAGGTCTCTCGAGGTGAGCCAGCAAACACCAGTAAAAATCTAATGGAGGATAGTTTTGTTACTGTAAGTACATGGGACCCGGAGACACGAACTCAAGACATTCTGCTCGTCTCAACATTAGAGTCAAATCAAACACAGCCAAGTACAAAAAGAGCATCACTGCTTTATCTCAGCATTGCTATTCTTTCACTGGCAAATGTAATTCACGTTGTGTTTGAAAACTATCACCGAACAAAATACTACATTAGTGCTACCCCAGCGCATCATATACTGCTGTAGTTCTGCAGAAGTTTATTTTTACTGAAATGCGAGAGCGTCATACGACTCTGGGCAGACCTCAGCTCGGAGGGAGAAATGTAAACACGAGCGAAGCATTGATTTGAAACACAAAGACACACACACGCACGCTCACACACACACACACACGCACACACACACACGCACACACACTGACACGCACCACCAGCGGTGAATCAAAGGCAGCTGCAAGTTTCTGCGTCGCACCAATGAAATGACAGTTGCCATGGAGACAGCGACACTGAACTTTTAAAACATTTTGGTGACGACAAAGGAGTCAGATAGACGCAGACAAGTCCCACAAAGATAAGGCAGGAAGCGCAGTGTTGTTACGGCTCTATTTAGGAGCCAAAGAAACGTGACAAGTTTTGCACTCAAGGAAAAGTCTGTGGTTTTGAATAAAATACTGAAAACAAGTTCGACACAAATACAATGACTACCAGATAACACTACGACTGCTACCTCTTTCTTCATTTTTCATCTGCAAATACCCTCAAAAAACAGAATCTACAGTTTACATAAAAGTGAACAGCAAAATATTCTTGAGCAACAGGTTGTAATCCCAAACTCATGCTCTCAGATGATATTCTGCTTTCAACACTTGCCACATTGTGCGGATTTGTGTGAGCCTGGATCAGTGGCTATTCTGTGTGAGTGCCGCTAATCCATGCGTGAGGGCGGGATTAATACGAAAATGACTGTAGGGTTAGTAGTTAGCAATTAAATATAGGTAGGATGTATCAGACAGTTAAACACACACATCCTGATGCTAGCAATGTAACCGTTTCGACCCAAAATACTCTGGATTGATGCGACAAGTCCAAGCTGGACCATTTTGCTGAATCCTCCGATATGAGCTCTCTGACTGGACCTGCACTGATTTAAGCCTCATAGTGTTAATATTGATATCTCAGTTACACGGCTCACAAACCATATGAGACCGCACTCAACGTAGCTCATAGAAAGGAATGTGAAACAGTTAGCACACAGTCACTACCTGTCATCAAGGCGTGGCAGGCTAAAAAATAGAATTTAAAGACTGAGATTAACTTGGTACAGGATGATACAGGATCAGATCAATGAAACCAGCGCCATTTTGGAAGCATACATGTGTCTTGCCTATGCCTGGTTTCCAAGTATAGCATTCCAAGCTTTTTAAATGCAATATTTTTGAAGGAAAAAAAGGAACTGGCCACCGTTTATCCATACGGTGATATGTTCTTACCTGAGCTTAGACAAGTTGATACGTACCTGTCTGGTCTTTGTGGCAGAGGCCAAATGCTAACAACATCTTTGGTCGTTTTGCATGACTGAGGGCACGCGTAAAAAGACCAGACAGGTACGCATCAACTCATCTAAGCTCAGGTAGGAACATATCTCGGTATGGAAAAACGGTGACCTGTTCCTTAGAAAACTTCAACCGAAACAAATCTGACCAATCTGATTTAACTGTTAATATCTACGACCTACTAAAAGGTGGCGTACACGATCTATCCCCTGGCAGATGCTGTCCTGTTGCCAGTGGGTATACACATGATCCTCGCTTATATAGCCCATGTCAAAGCCTTTCCCCTATTTCTGGTTCTCTGACTCATTCTGCTCTACTAGTAAAGATCTGGATCATATCGAATAGTTTAAAAATGTAAACAAAAGAAGAATACAAAAAGTGAATGTTGTTGTGAATGTGCAGTTTGGCCTGCACTGGTTCATAATAAGCTACAATTCTTTGAGGTTTGGATCACAGTCGTGGCAGATGTGATGAAATAATAATTTTTAAGCTACATCACATTGGGGAACACTGTGCACATTTATGCATATTTCATGTCTTCTTTTAGGAACCACAGACGATGGGAAGGCCCTGCTTTACACACTAGCTACAATATTTTAACATCCATCCTCCTCATCGAACAAAGATGATCACAGAGCAAACATCACCAAGCGGGAGGAGCAGGTTTTGAATATTTTCAGGCTTGCTGGGATTGGTCAAAATGAGCTCTGGGCAAATACATGGGGAGCTGGTATAATGGCTCCCTTCAGCATAAAGGAAACCGGAGTCTGATTGTCAGAAAGAAAGAACATAATAGACTCCCAGCTTCATTGTCAGAGGATGAGGGTGTGCGCTCCCATGCCATTTTAAATAAATATCACAAGAAAAAAAAGGCAAGTTGTTGGTCCACATTAAAGTATAGTCGACAACAACATTACACAGCAGTGCTTACAAGCTGCATTAGATCGCACGTTTTCACAAGTCATGCGCCAGGAGCAAGAAGAAATTGGTCAACCACAGTGTAATTCGGATAGTAACAAATTTGCACAACCCGGACACTATTATAAATAGCACAAACATAGTGATAGACACAGTTTGAGCTGGCGTTTCCCAGCCACTGCCATGAATACTTAACAGCCCTGGAATTCACCTCACAATCGCAAACCTGAGGTGACACTACCCCCCAACTATCCTCTCCATAATTTAACATGTGCCTGGTAAAATGGTCCAAAACACGACTCAAGCACTGCCAAGCTCCACTCTGCACATTAACATTGCAATGAAAGTTCTAGCTCGGGATGCAAAAGCGGCACTGAAAGTTCAAATTAAATTCATCCATATGCTGTGATTTTGTTTTACCGTCAAAAAAAAAACCTCTAATAGCGTATATTGTAGAAAAAGACGTTCTTATGTAACTGTTCCCCTGCTCAGCATTAACTTGGGGCATATTCGCAGTTTCACACACACATAAGAGTCGCCAGCCTAAGCCGTGGTCATCATTTTCCATCAGGACCAACAATCAGCTCATAATGAACGGGTGTCTCCTGACCTCAGGCAAAATGATACACTGCGCAAAGAGAGGAAGTCAGCAACCTAATTTACTCTATTATGAAATGTACTAGGCCAGGTTTAAAAGACAGCATGCTCCTACAACAGGACAGCATCATGATGTACGGCAGTTGTTGTGGCTAGAGAACTTTTAACCTCAAACTCAAAACCTAACTAAGTGACAGACAAATACAAAAAAGCACCAAAAATATGATGAAAATGTGATGACAATGAGAGGAAAAATCTTAAATCAGCTTTGTAGGTCCTAGCTTTCAAATAAGGCATTACTCTGGCCTATAGGCTGTAAACTCCAGTTAAAGAGACTAGATGCAAGATGGTCATTTTTGTACTCACCACTGCCACCTCAGGTCGCGTGCGTAACTGCAGTCTCTATATTAAGCTCGCGCATGACGGCACTTCGGACCCGATGTAACACCTTTTTGAGTGACAGTGCAGGATTTTAGAGGCAGTTGTGGTGAACAGGTCTGGGCTCATTCACATGTAGGGGGAGGAAACTGCTTAGTTTTAACATTTTTAAACTCTGTATAGTCCCTTTACGCCAGGGGTGTCCAAACTTTTTTTCCTGTGGGGCCGCATACTGAAGCGTACACAGGGTGAAGGGCCATAGATCGGTAGTTAGTGCCGCAAAACCTTTGACTAGCAGAGGTTTAAATTGCGCCCCACACCTTTATTTCTGCTCAAAACCTTCATGCCAGCTCTGTCTCACAGTAAAAGGTTAGTTGTTAGATTAGAATTGTGTGGAATTATTACATTTCAAATAAAAAGGAGTATCTCTGATGATGTGTCCCGATACAGCAAAAAGGCAGAGGGCCACCAAAAATTGGTCTGAGGGCCGCATTTGGCCCCTGGGCCGCACTTTGGACACCCCTGCTTTACGCTGAAAAAACAACAAAGTTTGGTTTTGGTTTTATTTTCTCATGACAATACAGCAATTTTGTCCTTGGGCAAGGCACTTTTGTGAGTTCATATGAGTGTAATGATTACATTGTTCCTTGTTCCTTGTCCAGTGGAAGGCTATAAAATGGTAAGTAAAACACTACAACATACAACAACATACTTTCAGGCAAAATCCAAACAAAGTTTTTCTCTCCATATAAACTTCTCTGCAAAGCTGCCGTTAGCAAAAGCATCTGCTCTTTCCAATGATTTTCCACATACTTTTGTAGTTTATGCCGCCGGATCTTTGAACGTTGAAGCTCCTCCAGACGTCCTGCAGCAGTGTTATGGCCCAGACCAGAGCAGAGGCCTGAGGAGCCACACAGCTGCTGTGACAGGCGTGGGGAGCTGGCGGCAGACAACACACATTTGATCACTCCAGGCGCTGCATATGATCCAGCTCTTTACCAGTGGGTCCCAACCAGCGGGTTCAGGAACAAAACGTGGGTTGTAGGAATTATAAGCTGCACCAAATGAAAAACTGACATTCATGTTTCTTTCATGGAGATCCTGGTCCTGAAGCTATGAACCACCGCTGTGTAAAATATACAGCTGAAAGTTACAAAATCCCATACATTCACTTTGAAGTCACATATTGCGTATAATCCAAGCTCTGTCTGTGAAATAGAGCGCGCAAAGGCAAAGTGTGCTGCTAGCAAATTATCCATGGTACCACACGGGTCTTTCATCTCCCTCTGGTGTCTCTGTCCAGAAAACCACACTTGCAACTTTCCTGCACCGACCCAGAGATCCAATACACACTAATGGAATCACGAAGAAGAAGCAAACAGGCTAACGGGCAAAGCTAGCTGTGGGCTAGCGCCACTTTAGCAGTATTTAGGGCCAAGTTTGAGTGAATGAGTGAAAGTGATCTCCATTGTGTAATTGGATGTATAAATATCCCTCTATTTACGCTCATGGACAATTAATGAGTAAAAAAACGCAACATGCTACAACACCTGCAGTGGCACTTGTGGCCTCTAGGGGGATGAGTTACTTAGTTCTGCTTTCTGTATCGGGCCTAAAGACCCAATGACAGCCATGCTTCAGAAATCCACCTTGCATACTATATGTGAATTACCAATTTCTCCACCAGAGGGGGCCTCCAATCTCTTCACTCCTTTGGTTTGCTTTTTACAGCAGCTTAGAGGCTTCTCAAATAACACTTGTGGAACCGAGCCCAGACAGTAAGCAAAATTATATATTTGATCACAAAGAACGAGAATGAATGCAATACTTGTTACCTAAATGTTTGCAGATTGTATTCAAAACATGCATACCTTTTATAACTGAATACAGATGAGTCAGTCGTGAAATTTGACTCATCATTTGACTCATAAAATGTACTACTTTCTGCTAGCCTATACAAACTACTTTCCCTCTTTGCACCATGGTGTAAAGCTACAATCTATATCCAAACCTATTAAGGGATCATCAAGGTAAATCTTAGTTTGAAAACATTTTTGAACAGGCTGAGGCTTGCCCAGGCTTCTTCCTCTCACATCTCTTCTGTCAAACACACAATACAGCAATATCCCACTTTTCGTCGTTTAAGAACAGGAACATGGCCAAGGTGGATTTCTGTGGTGTCTTCTGTGCGATGTGAGAGCAGTGTAATTGGGATTAGTTGGCTGCCATCTCACACACAAAACGCTAAGGCAGATTTGAGATTTTTGGTTCTGTTTTTTTGGAGCATTTAAATGATTATGTGTACGCTCCAGTTTGGTCCTTTAAACGTCTCACAAAATGTTCACCTCTCTTAAGTGGAATGTTTTAGACATCAAAAGAGGGTTTAGTTTGACAGATGCAGTTCTACACCGTGTCCCAGTTTCAAATGAGTTCTGTGTGTAATTGGTGCAGCGCTGTAGTCCGGAGATTTGGATTTTGCGCCTACTTTTTCAGCCTCACAGAAATCAGTATCCAACAATCGATAGAGAACTGACACTAATAGAACGACAATTTGAACGTGTGCTCAGGCTTGCTGTGTTTAAGGTTGCGTTCAAGTTCCTATTCCACGATTTCTCACAGTATTTAAACTGCTGTGCAAAAAAATGTCTATCCTTTCCCGCAGAAAACTGGGATTGGATCATCATGGAGAGTCGAGCTTCTTATTTAAAGCTTGCACAAATTCACTGTGCATTTTGAAGTAGGGGGTTTTGTGGTCCAACAGTCCTGAAACAACCCATTCCCATTACTTTCTTATGCATGAGCCTGCGACCACTGAGGGCTGATTAAAAACTACACTTCATGCTGTTTCAAAGTGAGTCACAACATCATTTCTACTTGTGTAGCTTTTAATTGAGTCATAAAGTTGAGCTGCCAATTCAAAACCTCAAATTTAAGTGTCTGACAATGTGTTACAATTCAATATTTTGTCTGCTATGCTCCACAATCTGGGATGGAAAACTCACCAATCAGCTGGAAGCAAATATGTTTCTAAATTAGAACATGGAAAACATGACTTTTCTTCATTAAAAACTATGTAATACTAAACCATGTAAAACTGACCGTATCCCATCAAACAAGTAATAATTTATTAAAACAGAATGAAGTAACTCATGCCCCTAGAGCAGGGGTCTCCAACAGGCGGCCAGCGGGCCAATTACGACATGATTTTATTCTGGCCCACTTGCAGAGCACAAAATCCTGAGTATGTAAAACAAATGTGCTAATGATTTTTTAAAGAAATAACCAGAAAGCTCACTCCAGCCACTAGGGGCAGCTTAAATAAAATAAGGAAAACAATTCCACACGTGTCCTGCAAAGGGCACTGACATAATGAGAGATCAGGATATAAACAACACATTATAAATACATGGTAAATGGACAGTCTACCCCAGGGCGACTGTGGCTACAATAGTATTGAAAATTAAAAAAAAAAAATCCTAAATAGTACTATCCCAATTAAAACATATTTTACTGGAGCTTTGGTTTATAGACCCCGGCAAGTACACTCCTGATATATTTTGGCCCCCAAGGGAAATTTACTTGGAGACCCCTGCCCTAGAGGCCATAAGCGCCACTGCAGGTGTTGTAGCATGTTGCGTTTTTTTGGTACTCATTAATTGTCTGTGAGAGTAAATACCACGCTGAGAAAAGACAAAGGGAGAGAGTACATTGTGCCACAACTCAAATACACAACGGAGATCATTTTTTTCCACTCAAACTTGGCTGCTAAAGTGGCGCACACAGTTAGTTTTGCCCGTTAGCCTGTTGCTTCTTCTTCGTGATTCCATTAGTGTGTATTGGGGCCTCCGGGTCGGAGCAGGGAACATTGCAAAGACCCCCCAGTCATCCCATTAACACTTGTATTACCCCCAGAGGAACTATGGAAAGGATATATTAAGGTAAACAAGTTACTTAGTACTGCTTTAAAACATGAAAACCTCTCATGTGCACATGTGCACTTTAATGTTGACAACACAACCATCGAATACTATTTGAGGCCATCATACTTCCATCATACCATTAAGTTGTTTAATTGCAACACCTCATCAAATAGATATTTAAATAAAAGAAAGCATCACTCACATATTGAACTGCCCACATTAGTTTGGGCATTGCTGTAAAGTTGTGCGACCCAGGCTTTCCTTGTAACATCAGCGGCCATTGCCTGCAGCCATACACAGCACAATCTTATTTCCTGGTGACTCCAATCTGATTTTAGTGAGGGATCGACCGTGTTGTGGCTCCCGAGGACAGCAAACAGCACATGGAGGAGCTTTAGATTGGGCCCGGAGTCTCCCCGAGAATAATTAATGTGACATTTCTGTGACATTTAGGCGGAGGTTTAGAGAAGAGGGCTGGAGAGGGGAGGCTGAGATAAGAGCGACAGGAAGCAGGGACAGGAAGTGGACAAATCTGGCATTTTCCCCTTTTGTAATTTGAATGTTTTGTTTTTTTTAAGCATACAATAAGTTTTCAATGCACTTTTGTGTTTTGTTATAATAGAGGAATTCTGCTTTTACCAATCATACAAAGTTATCATGCTGATTCTAAACTCGGGATGCGTCTTAATGGTAGTTGATACTTAATGGGCCTTACTGAACTGAATTTAGAAAAGTACTCATTCAGAACGCAGCAGAAAGAGTGCAAAGAATGAAAAGTACATTTTCTAAAGCTCCCTACAAACCATTAGAACCTCACAATGTTAGCTTTATGAAAAATAAGTCTCTATGGAGAGTATCCATGGATTCAGAAAAGTGTCCCACTCGGTTAGTGGTAGGCAAGTTTGCTTAGTGGAGGGCTGATATTTCCCCCCCTATTTTCAATTCAAAGGTCTCGTCATGGTGACCAAAATTCAGGGAACACTTTCCACAATGCCAGTGTTGTACTTTATATATGGAAATTGGGAGGTCTGGGGGGTCTTCCCCATGGAACATTTCAAAGGAACTGACAATATTATAGTATCTTTGGAGCACATTAACAGGTGTCAGAAGATATTTGCTCTAGGGCCAGATTTCTCGGCCTGACGTTGCCTACTTCTGCTCTGAGTACAAAATGTATCGGTCTTTACTTTCAGTTATACATCTTTATCAATGTCAAAAAGATGCTCAGTTTTCTTCTATATTCCAGTTAATTCTGATTGATTCCAAAACACTTTGCTGAATTTCACAGTTGTTAAAGCTCGGTATGACTGAAGTTGTGTTTACCTTAGCCTATAAAATCAGAAAGAAAGGACACGATTACATACAACAATAAGAGATTACCACCAAAAAATGATCATGCTTCACACCAACAGACACTATACATGGCAACTCTAAAACAGGAATTGAGCTGCTGCTGCTGCTGCTGCTGCTGCTGCTGGGATCGGCCTCCGCGTCAGGGATGATAAAATTGTATTTCGGTTGCCAGGTGACCGTTTGTTTTGTGCACGTCGTTCCCATTCACCATCTGTTAATGCACTGTTACACTCAAATCTGTCTGAGCGGGTTAGAGACAAACATCTTACCAATCCTTTTTCAAAGATTTTCTGAGATGCACATGTACTGTACTAGTTTTTAGTTCTTTAATCTTATCCTCTTCAGATTGTGGCTACTTATGTAATATCCACTGGAAAATAGATGAGCACAGAACAGAATTGTGCATTTGGGTAGACCGATGATACAACAACAGACTGTTGGTCTAATACATTTCTAGGCTATACACATAAGTCAGTTGCCAATATTGATTTTGTGTCTATTCCATTCTCTTTCATGCTTGCCGAAAGTAACTTTGCAGGTCGGTCCGTCCTGCTGCTGTCTGACTGTACAATGAACACTGTGTGTAAGTCCATTCATATGCACAAGTGCGATATATGACAGTTATTGCTTCTGATATACTGCACATATCCATATTCTTACCATTTGTTCAGCAGTGATGTTTTGCTCTTTTCTCATATAACATAAATGGTTTCATGATAAGTATGATAAATAGATTTTCACACTGTATATAAAGTAAACTGAATTAACCAAAATACGCAGATTCCCGAGCAGGTCTGTAGTTCCATCTTTGCTTTTATGAAGTGGATGCAACCAGAAAATGTATTAATAAAATGTGATTCCATTGTATTAATCTGCAATCACAACAGTGCAAATAAATGACTAAGTGGCCACATTGTTTCCCGCCTTAAAGCCTTGAAGATGAAGTATCTAACAGTAGAAACACCTGTTTTTAACCTGCACGAGTCCGGCTGACTGTACTGAAAACAACGTAAACGACATCATTATTCGAAGTGTCGAGTCTCTACAGTTGACTGAATCGCTTCCAAACGGTTCTCATAGCTTGACAAATGGGCGATATTAAGATGTGATAATGGTGATAATGGAGCCAGCACACAGCGCTGTACGGTCCATCTGCAGCAGTGGTCATCTCCATTCTTTAGGCGACAGCATTTCTTTTCTTTCTTTTTATTGCACTAACACAATCACCATTAGATTTCGCATCTCTTTGATTTGGATTAAAAAAAAAGACGTTTCACTGACAGACTGGAAGCACTGACACTTCTCACACATCCTCAAAAACACAAAAAAAAAAAAAAACAGCTGCTTATAGTTTTATTTCCTCTACAATGATTTTCTACAAGACAAAAGCCGCACTCTTCAAAAACACATTGCCAGCATTGGGGGGGGGGGAAAAACAAAACAGTCCGCTGCTTTGATCCGTCTAATTCTAGCATCAAAGGTTTCTAACGACATGTTCAGAGTCTGTGTGCTCAGGCGGGCTGCGGCGGTGGGTGTGGCGCTCTGATTGGACAAGTGACAGCCCTGTTATGACAGATTAAGGGTGATAAAAGTAACGCCAAAACAGCACATGCAGATTAGATATGACAGTGATACAGAAAACAGTGAGCCAGCTGCACATGGGCTCTGTCCGAAAAAGGTGTGAGAAGGACGGCAGGTTCTATGATTACCATGAGAATACAGTCGAACATTGTCTCCTTTGTGTAGGGACACTGTTATAGAAATCTGGACCATTGGCTGTCGGTTCCTCTCATCATGTCACGAATGCTTTATGGAAATTTGACCATTACATACAGTGACCTACAGTATATTCAGTGAGCATTGCTTTATTTGTGTCTTCTAGATAACTTTCTCGTCCATGGCATCTTATGTATCTTCTGTAACTGTGCATTTCGTCTACTCAAGTAAATGTACTTGAGGATGGAGTAACTGAATATTACCCACGTCTATCTGGGGGGGTCTGTGCACCAATAGTACAATATTTGGAGAATGCAAGTGCCACCTAGTTATATGTCTGCTTTGATCTGTTTGCATTATTATATAGACTTAATACTTATTTATTTAATCGCATAATAATAGTGTCAGAATGGCTCCCAGTGTAAATGTACATCGGTAACATCTCTCATTATCATCCTAATTCTAATTTGTAAAAAAAAGAAAAAAGAAAGAAAGAAAAGAAAGAAAAATGTATGTCTCCACACTATGAGTCTGAACACAAAAACATTGCAACATTATTTATCCAGAGACACTTTTCAACAGTCTAATTATCATGAAATCATCCTATGCCTCTTCATCTGTTTCTAAGCTATTCTACAATTTATCATTGTATTTGTTTAATTTACAACAGATACAAAAAGCGCTGAGAAAAAGCAGGGATTCCCAGCCCAACATGGCTCCTAACAACCCTAAATCACTCCCAACAAGCTATTTATGTCCACCAGGATATAATTCAATATCCAGCTTCCTGCAGATGATCTCAAATCCAATTGGCCCTGGACCGCGCCGAGGGGCGCACCACCACAAGGAACGCTGTGTTACAAAGGGAAGTCACATGCACGGTTTAATGAAGGGTCGTTCAATTGTTTGAAATTATGAGTAGTGACGCTCGCATCAGTGTGAGCATGAAGGCAAGGAAAAATAAGACATCTGAAAATCACTACCGTCTAAAAATAATTTCCTGTCATCTTAAAATGCATCAGTGGCTCCTTTCACAACACTCTTGTCAGTTTCTGACATAGTAATAACACAGTGAGTGCTTGCTTCCTTTCTTTGCATGAAATTGGATGGAGAGCCAGCACCATAACACATCTTTTTTTTAAGGTAGACTAGTCATAATTAGATGTTACTGTCAATTAAAATGAATGGTACAGTGGTACAGTGACAACTACTGAAAAAGGAAATGAGTAGAATAAGTATTATTTTGCCAGTTAAAGAAATTATATGCAGATTTTGCCCATAATCCCATTACTCCACAGAAGGGCTTCAATACATCCACTAACACTCAAAATGTAATTGTTCAGTACATGACATTTGTGCTCTGTAATGGAATACTATTGATTTTTACAATGACTGCACAAGATAAAGTTTATCATTATTATAGATAATCTGTCTGTACGTGTCAATACAATTTGACTGGAATTGAAGACAAAAACAAAGATTAAATCCAATTCCTAAAGGTATACAAAAATGTCATCATTCATCAGTGCTAATGCCGGACAGAGACAAGTCCCTAAATCTCATCTTAGCTCTTCCTCTAGGGCTCCTCCTCTCTTCATCCTTGTATCAATACTGACTGTCCATCTTTGTCACTCCAACACAAACTCATTTTAAAGCAGAACTAAGTAACCCCTAGAGGCCAAAGGACCACTGCAGGTGTCATAGCATGTTGCGTTTTTTTACTTGTTAATTGTCCGTGAGAGTAAATACTACGCTGACAGAAAAGACAAAGGGAGAGAGGGATATTGTACATCAAATTACACAAGGGAGATATATTTTTAACTCAAACCTGGCTGTAAACCATTGACTGTAAAAAAAATGGACGTCTTGTGCTCACTCCTCCCCGTTTACTATAATGACAGACTCCCACTCCCCAGCTCTGACGAAGCCTGTTCCTAAAAAGGTTTCATATATTGTGATTATTCCAGCGTTATCGCAGGAGGAATATCTAGCCTAGTCTAGTGTTGAAAAAATTGAAACCAGGCGTTAAAGTTGTTTTTAAGGTGTCTAAACTCCAATGCTTTTCAATGGGGGCCTAGTGGCGATATGGAGGTACTACAGCAATGGCAGCCCCCAGTGTCGTGGTCATAAAGCAGAGCAGCCAGCGGCCATTGCTTTAAACATTGTTTAAGTGGCGCTAGCCCACAGTTAGCTTAGCCTGTTAGCTCCTTCTTCATGATTCCATTAGTGTGTATTGCGCCTCTGACCCGGTGCAGGGAAAGCTGCAAGGCTGGTTTTCTGGCCAGAGACACCAAGACCCCCCAATTATCCCATTTTGTATTACTCCCAGACGGCCTACAAAAAGGATGTATTAAGGAAAAGAAGTTGCTTAGTTCTGCTTTAACATGTTTAGCTTTTATTCAGCATGATGTAAATGTTAGGGCAGCACAATTCTATAAAACCGCCTTTAGCCACATCACATTTGTTGTCACCTCCACACCGTCTGCAGGGCCTTACCTTGGCTGCCACAGACGAGCTCGGCTTCTCCAGCAGATCCCACAGCTTCTTCCGCTTTTCGGCGCAGCATGTGTTGTCGAACTCCTCCCCCTCTCTGTCTTTCATGTTGTCCGCCTCCCTCTTCAGCTCCTCGTTCATCTGCTCCTTCTTCTGGTGGTACCTGGCCTGGCAGCACGACTCCAGGTAGATCTCATCAATGCCCCAGTAGTCCAGCTCCTGACTGAAGGAGAGCGCGCACATCTCCTCCATCATGTGGAGCTTCCCCGTCCTGTAGAAGTTGAGTATAGACGTGAACGCTCCGGGGTGGCGGTCAAAGAAATACTCATTCTCCTCCAAGTTGTAGTCGTCGCACACCTCCATCAGGGCCTCGTGGGTGTTGCAGTCGCGCAGCTTGCCCAGTCTGGTGCGAGGCAGGCGGTCCAGGGTCCTCCAGAGCACCTCGTGAGGCAGGCCCCCCACGTTGAGCCGCACCCGCCGGAAGCAAGACTTGCTGCGGAGGATGTCGACGGGCTCGGGGGGCAGCGAGGCGGTGGAGCGAGAGCCGGGCTTGTTCAGCTCAGCCATGGTCTTCTCCATGTACACTCTCTTCTGTGGCAGCAGGAACATTGGGTCAGGCTTCAGGGCAGGGCCTCACATCTGTCAAAGGAGAATCTGAACCAGAGAATGGAGAGGAATCAGTAAGAATATAGGTGGGGTGTCTATAGGTCATGGCTTGGATTTTAATCAACTTTACACTCGCAAAGAAACAAATGACGCTTCTATGAATTCATTTGACTATGTGTGTACAGCTTTAAAGCGGCGAAAGTTCTCAGACATTCAGGTGGATGGTTAAAGCTTATGGAGTGAAACCAATGCCAAACCACCATCCAGGGAGAGAATGCCACGCCCAGTTCTAAGTGCGGGTGTGGATGTTGGCAAAAATGGGTTTGGTTTTGACCGAGATTTGCTCGTGTTGTTCTATAATTGAACCTCAGCGCTGCGACTTCTGCATGCAACGTGTCTAATTGCTCTAATACCACAAACTGCCTATTCATTCCTTTTTGTGTGATTATACTAGGGCATTTTGAGGGAGAAATTGAAGGGAGAAAACACAAACTCATTAAAAGACTACACTACTGGTTGGTTCGTTGAAGTGGAGAACAGCAGGAGAGAACAGAGATAACACACAGTAACAAATGAAGCAGAGACGCCTTTGGGTCTCAGCCACTTACTGTGCGTTATGCCAGAAATCATCCAGTCATAGCCTCGAACTAACTTGTGTCATCACCCGCTTCAGTAACTTTCCTAAACATAATGATCATTGAAACAACTTTTTCATGTAGCACTTTTCAAATGACAGTCTACACTCACAGCTGTCTCTTTGTCGTGCACTGAGACTTCCTAACTGTAGTGTGTCTGTGGATATGAAAGGATGTAGGTCCAATCGAGAGTTTATTTATATAGCCTACATATTTTACATTGTCATCGTGAATAATTAACCATATTGTCAACACCCCAATGTAGCAGTGAATCACCATAAAAACAAATGGAACAAAACCAAAATCTTTAAATAAGTTAATTTCTAGACAGACGTTATGGTTAGGCAGCACACACAAACAAAAGAGGTAGTTTTCATGTTAGTTTTCGTTGAGGCTTTCCAGATGACGACAGTTGTGTTGGCTGGGGAGGAGGGAGCTGTCCACTGACATGGTCCTGAAAACACCAGGAGAGACTGTAAACGCTCAAAGACCTCCATCTTCAGACCACCAGCCGCCTTTTCCACGCTGCGTGATGTGACGTGGTGTTCCCTGTTATCATCATTATTTATTTACTTGTACCTCCGCAATATGATCAACACATTGGGCCGACAGATGTGCAACGATCCCCGCAATGTAAACTTTACCAGATTGCGCCGTGTGACGCTGAAATGATGGCTACTCTTTTATGGATAGTGCGCATCAAAAGGTCTAAACAGAGAAACGTTCACATGGAGGCGCCTCCACCCTTTTGTTCAAGTCAAGGCTTCGATAAATAATAGCCACCTCCGCTGCACGCGCTGCTGTTGCGTAGCTACTGGGAAAACTGTCATAAACCGTCTGAATCAGGACAAAACAGCTGTGATGTGACAGCCAAAAGCCCCGAATTCAGAATCATAATCACCTGCGTTTAACAGATCCATACTGGTGCAGTTCTATTGGATTCACACCGTCAGTCTGTCACCAATAATCAATACATTTTCCCTGATTAAAGAAGGAGCCAGAGCCTACCGTGATGACTTGTTGGTTTTCGGTGGTGGATTGAAGCAGCACACACCCCGCCGCTTTAAACACATTGTTTCTGCTGGACAACACAACACAGATGTGTATTTTTCCCCCCAAAAGAAGCTGCCGTAACTGGTTCACTTTGGCCAGGGTCTAACCCAATCCATTTCCACTTCCTCAGTTTCCGACATGGCAGACAAGCAGCGGGACAGGTCCTGACGACGATGCCGCATTTAGCAATGTCTCATCCCAGCGTTTCCTCCGCGGGCTGGTCCTGGATCAACAAGTCTGCCCGGAGCTCCTGCGGACACGTTGCCAGCGGTTCCCGTCAGCTGTGCCTGTGCTGGGAGCAGCTCTCATCCACGGCGTTAACTCTTTCTGCGCTGCGTCATGACGCTGAACGTGTCGCCCGGGAGACACAGTGGTTAAGAAATGGGTGCAGCTGCATAATGCACGTTCAGCCTGCACTACAATCATATTGTAAGTTCTCTACAGCGTGGTCATTTGATCTCACAGAGATCACTTGGACCGAAATCAATGATGTTATATCAGTGTTTCTGTAGCCACGGTTTGGAAAGACATCCTGTAGTAGGCCACGGTCAGCTGCTGTTATTTGGACACTGGATATGTCAGTCAAATCAAGTAGATAAATTATTAAATTATAAATATTTAATAATGCTTTGAGTCATTCAAAATGTAGCGTCTGCCACATTTGTCCAAAACAAAACTCTTTATATTGAGGCCGAACCAGTATTTTTTGCACTTTATTCAGTTTAATTGGTCAAACAGACACTATAAATATAAATATTAACATACAGTTTTACCACACATTTTATGTCAAAAACACACAACAGAAAACACTTCACTGCTTCATTGTTGGGCAGTGCTATGTGGCCTTCAGTTTATAACGCACACGCAGATCTCCGCTGGGCTGCAGCATCCCAAAGCCGTACCGACTGGGGTCCACTGGAGGCAGCCTGGCCCCAGTCTCACACAGCTCTACATCCAGACGTGTCAGAACCAGGAACGCAAATCTGACACACACAAAAACAAAAACTTCAACGTGAGAGTTACTCAATGGTTAGAGGATCCACACACCTATGCAAAGCTACAGTATATATTATGGACATTTCTCCTGAGAGTAAGCAAAAAAATAAAACAAAACGACAAATGCTTTGATCGTGACTTCAGTCTATTCACAGTTACATCAGTGAGAGATACAGATCTGAGCTGCGTGGATTATTGCACTCACTGTTTGATGGTGAAGATGGCGAACTCTTTGCCGACACACATCTTCCCTCCTGCTCCCCACGGCATGGTGTAGTGCTTCAGCTTCCTCCGATCTTTGACAAATGTTGTTTTCTCCGTCATATCAGCATTTAGAAAACGGTCGTACTTGAACATCTGGGAAACAATGATGCAAAGTTATATGTTGAGGGGTCTTAGGATTGGTCTAAACATAGAAAGGCATATGAATCTACGCACAAACACAAGCTAAGTGAAAACCGGAGGCACTTTATGGTCTCTCTCTTGCCTCAAACACTCTGTATGTCACAACTTATTTGTCCCATTTGTGAGGAATAAATACAGTTAGCATGACCTGTATCTAAAAATGGAACCGAAATCCAAAAGGTGACCAGGAGCCACACCGAAATTCTGTCCTGCGGAGCTTTAATGGCCTTTCCTGAAAGTGTAGCATAAATATTGAAATAAAACACACCATTTAATAAAACTTGCATGTGCATTAATTATTAACTTTTGCGCAGTACTGTGTGTTTGTATGTTTCTCTTAAGTACACTGCGGCCCCCAATGCAAACATGATGCACCTTGGAAAATGAGTAGATGAGGCAACTGATATCTCCAGTCAACTGTGTTTGTTCATTTGAAGCAGGGAGCCCCAGTGGACGCTCACTGTGGCAGATATGAGTTACACTGCTTGTTAATCCTGTCAGTTGATGTGTGCTGATAATAAGGCCTACAAAACATTCCCGATTTGAGGCTTCTTGAGGAGGACTAATCTGTGAACGTGATCTTTCGGGTAAACAATCTGGGTAATGGTTTGGGGGAGCGTCTACTACTCAAACACGCAACAAGTCGGGGGGGGAGGCACCGTATTCAGTTCCTCATATCAGTGTATCCATGCTGCAGTGACTAGGGCTGGGTACCGTTTTTTTTTACTTTAACGATGACTGGTTTTCGATACCTATACCTGAATGAATGATACTTCCTTCGATACCTATGCTAAATTATTTGTCATATACTGTAGAACCATAAAACAGATGGATAATGTGAATTTATTCCTTCCATTTCATTTCTTTTGCATTTTTGCAGGTGAAACAACCAAAAATTATCCCCCCATTAAATATACTGTATTTTTCCCAATTTTTTCCCTAAATTTTCCCCACTTTTTACACTTTTCTCCCAATTTCCCTGCATGTTTTTCCCAAATTTTCAAAGTAAAAAAAAAAAAATTCCCCATTTTCCCCCAATTCCCCCCCATTTTTTTCCCAAATGCACCCTAATTTTTCCACTTGTTTTTCAAAAATGTTTCCATGTTTTGTTTTTTGTTTTTCTATACCAGACTGGTATCGTTTAACAGTACCCAACCCTAGCCGTGACAGCGCCAGCCCAAAAACGCGACGAGTGAAAAGGTGCATAATTCAAATAAAAAAAACACCGTTCTGAACCACTGGATGCTTTGTTACCTGTGGTTCTGGGTGTATGTCTGGATTTGTCTGGGGGCTGAGGAATGGAAAGATAATTATTTTATCCCCTTTTCGGAGGAAGTATTCCCGCCCGTCGGACGAGTGCACGCTCTTGTTCTGGACCACATCTCTGTTGATCATCACAGCCGCCGTGAGCCTCAGGGTTTCGCTCAGGACACTGTCTAAAGAAGGAGAAGGGCACAAAGTCAGCGCGGGTTAATCCCACAGCGTCCTCGTGGGAAATACAAACATGTACAAACAGCTGAGCCACAATCACAGGACGAGGAACGCAATCCCGTTTGAGAAAAGCTAAGACGTGACAAGTGTTTATTGCATTTATGTCAATACTCTAGCGTAGATCGCTGACATAATGAAGTAGTATGATGAGTTTTCTTTGATTTTGCTTTCATACGGAAATAAGGCGTTGTAAGGTAAAAAAATGGCCCAATGACTTTATTAACTATTCTCTCACCACACTTCTATTACCATGTTGTTATAAAACGCATACCAAACACAGGTGTGGGGTGTGCTCCCGGTGACTGGACGTCCTGCGGCGTTAGACCTCTGAGCTCGGATTGGATGGCCCCCATGGCCTCGGGGTGAGTGAGCAGGAAGCCGAGGAGCCAAAAGGCAGCAGGTCCAGCATTGCACTGGAAAGAAGAACTGCTGTTTTACAGGCATTCTACACTCCCTGGGGAGATACAACATATACAAGAAGGAAATCACAAAAGGCGTATTCACTGCCCTGGTCCCAAGCCTGAATCAATGAGGGCTGCATTAGAAAGCTCGTGGTGGAAAAACACAAGCCAATTCAACAGACATGGCACGAAAGGATTTACTTTGACTGCTGACCACTAATGGGAAACAAGTGAACTGAACAGATGGAAATGGCTTTATTCAAAAGTTTTATCCAAACCATGTCAAAAACAAATACTTGACGGCCCTCCAGAGGATATTACACTGGTGTAGACAATTATTGCACAAGGTTACCACACACCGAGTACCTCACGTTGACAAAACTGTTCCACAAATTCACCACAGAGTATAATGAACCTTTTTAGTCCTTATTTGATCCCAGTTTTCTCTCCTGTCAGGGCTGGAGACGCTGAGTGAATCAGTGCTGTCAGACCAGAGACACCTGAGCCGCCTGTCTGCCTGTAATTGCTGTGGGTTCAGGGAGCTGTTCTTTTAAACTCAACGCATTCGGGGTCAGGTCTCCGCTGACAGCCGGGCAAGCGCTACAAAAGTACTTACATTGTCAGAAATAATGTTTGCTCTTTGCACTAAGCTGCAAAACATTTCTACAATGACATAGAAATGTGCACAAACTATTTAAAAATGTAAAGACACAGTGGTTTAGACTCCGAAGGCAATCTGGATCTAATTGTATGCCCTGTATCATAAAACTGAATTAAAGAAACAGATTAAAGTCGTTTTTGTTGCTGCAATAAAGACAAAATAATGTATAAATGACTGGTTATGAATAATTATTAACAATGAAAAGTCACTATTTTCTCATCTTGAAGCAAATTCCTTTTTAGAGCAATAACCATATTGAAATAGTACAATAGGCTATTATAATAATTTATTAATACTGAGAAAGATGAAACGTATTGATGAATTTGTTGTCTTTGTTTGATTAAAAATGATTGATTGCAAAGAGCAGAATGCTCAGGGCTCACTGTGCGTCTGTAGGAGACAGTATTTGTTTTAGTGCAGAAACAGCTCAGCTCTATCCACTGAGTCTGGCACACTACACTATCCATGGCCTAATCCCTCTATTCTCTGCAGTGGTGCTCTACTTTTCTCTGTAAAATGGAAGTGTATGCTCCATTATTGCATCATAAAGTACAAACATGTACAGGAGGAAGAGCTTATAGTGGTATTTACAGGTGACCTCAAACCTTCTCATTGTTGGGTAGAGAAAATGGAAAATAATCTCAGCAAAAGCTGCTGTAATTAGAGTGGGTTCAGGAAGTATTAAAATCCCTCTATTCACAGTATGTTATCATGTTGATCTGAAAATGGGTAGACAGAAGGAAGCAAAGCTGCCAAACACTCACGATAAACACATGGGCAACGTGTCTTACCCAAGGACACAACAACAGCAGGGATGCAAACTGCCAACCTTCAGGTTATAAGACGACTCACCCTGATATCTGAGCTCTCAGCTCTATAAGCCTCGGAGTGAGCGTAAGGTTGTAGAGGCGTTACTGTATCTTGAAAATGAATGCACTTTACCACAGGCATAAAGTTTTGTGAATGTTCAAAAACAAATCTAAGTGAAAGCGGTAAATGGACTCATGGTAAACAGACTCAACTTATATAACGCTTTTCTCCTTTATCAGGCCCAAAGGGCTTTACAGTCAGGAACCATTCACACTCTCATTCACACACCAATGTACGCAGACACTGGAGGCAAGTAGGGTGAAGTGTCTTGCCCAAGGACACAACGACAATGTGCATTTGCGGGAGCTGGGAATAGAACCCACGACCTTCTGATCACGAGACGACCCGCTCTACCACCTCTACCACCTGCACCACAGTGGCCCAGTACAAAGGGTCTGCATGTCGGAAATGTCTGAAACCTACAGTAGCTTTCTGCACAGCTACATGATGGCTCCATCTCCTGGCTGAAAGAAGCAACTGCACACTCTATACCAGCGGCTCTCAAATGAGATGCTGTCAGGACCCACCATAATTCTAGGCTTCCAAACAGAATGGATTTCTTATCCATCATGTAAAATACTATATTATCCCCCCAAAAAATATGTAGAATAAATAAATAATAAAAACAGAAATTATGTTTCTACACTTTGATTGAAGATAAACACTGAAAGAAATGATCTCTGGAAAAGGCTCGCGACCAGTTGAAAACCACTGCTCATACACTAGTGAGTGTAGTTTGCATTGCTGCTTCAGTAGGTACCAGTTATTATTATTTATTTTTTTGCCTTTTAATGGACACTTTATCATTGAACACAACTGTGTTTTGCATGAAATGCAGTTTGCTTAATCAATTTTATTCCACTACTGATATGATGCCAAGCATAGGCCCTTTAATGACTTAATGGACTAGATACCGAACAAAATAGGTTCAGCGTATCGTCCGCCTCCACGCAAAATGGCTTAAATCATTTTAAAACATTTTATTTCATTCTACTCTCCAAACACAACAGTATGTTTCGGTACTGTTTACGTATTACAATAAAATAAACCTCATCTGTCAAAGTCAATTCTGTGGTTTTACTGTCCCCAATAATACTTAGATAGAAGGCTAACGAATGTGGATTTTATGTCTGGATATGTCTTTCAAAAGCATAGAATTCCCCTTGTAGTTACACAAACCCAAATCGTATAGATTGCTGTAAATGCAACCAATTTCCCGGGCCTGCACCAGACCGTAGGAAGAAAAAAGCTCCAAAAGAGTTATAAGTAGGAGAGTTGGTTGACCGCAGCTCGTCTTGCTACATAATTCACTTCTCAGTCTTGCACAATTTAAGAGAAATGACCAAGGTTACATAACCCCATATACAGTAAACTGATGTCACGCCAGAACTGAAACTAATACGCAATGGGAATTAGAAGTCACTGGCAAAACTCACATACAAGTCGAGACAGGCAAGAATCTCAACACGGCCACCTCGTCTTTGTTACTGCACTGAGTGGAATTTAAGAGTTCAACCTGGGTGTGGTGAGCTCCAGTATGTTTTGGCAAGACGCTCTTATTTGTTAGTGGTTTGTGGGTGAGAAACCGGAAAGATAGAGAGATGATCGACCCACCTGTGTGGTCCAGAGCTGCAGCAGTAATGCCCTCTTTTGCATCTCCCCATCCACTCCCTCTTTTTGTAAGAAACTGATATACTCCTGCTGCCAGGATTCAGACTCGCAATGAAGACATGTGGGAGACAGCAGTTCCCATAGTTTCTCTCGGGCTGAGGTGAACAATTTCTTCTCATCTGTTGGGAATAAAAAAACAATGTATAATATGTATAATATCAGTGTTCGAAAAAGGTAATAAGGTTGATTACTGACTAAAAACAGCCAAAGGTATATGGCCCATAAATAACAATGGTAGTACTTGTCCACTATCTCTACATAATTTCTACTTTTTACACTCACTAAAACATTTCTAAAGAGCTGTAAGTCTACGCTGTTCTGTCATACAGCTCAACAAGCAGACACGGCATCAGAATAAGCAACTTGGCATGAACAGCTGCATCTCACCACGCTTGAGAGACTTGCGAGCCAGTTTGGTGAGACGATCATCAAACTTGCGGAACTCCTTGTAAACGGCGGAAGCGTTGCCTTCATTGCCAAATAATGTCAGATACCCGGCTCTGAACAGAGAGGCACACAGATGGCGATCACTTTCGATGGAACTTCACATTGCATTGTCAGCAATCCACACACAAATGTAGTTTACCTGAAGAGCAAGCTGTAACAGAGGTTAAAGAGGCCGTCTTGCCTCCAGTCCTTGCTGTAGTTGAAATCATTCCGCAGCAGATTGTTCATGTGGGATGTCATCTTAGTGCACAGCTGGGTCAGGCTTTTAGCGTGAAACTGTCTGGGTGAAAAAAAACACAACGTCATCAAAACACTTTTGAAATGAACAGTGGCGCGCGTGTGTGTGTGTGTGTGTTCTTGTGCTTACGACATTGTGAGGACCAGTCTTTTTAACCAACAAAGTAAGGACATTTTGGAAAAGTGAGGACATAGAATTGGGTTAAGACTTGAGTTGGGGTTAGGATTAAGGCTAGGGTTAGGGGCTTAGGGTTTGGATAATAGATTATGTCTATGAATTTCCTCACTAAGATAAAAGCACAAGATTGCGTGTGTGTGATCTTGCAGGGACTAACAGAGTGAGGACCTCCACGAGTTTTAGACCATTTAGACCAATTTTTCAAAGTAAGGACATTTTTGAAAAGTGAGGACATAGAATTGGGTTAAGACTTGAGTTAGGGTTAGGATTAAGGCTAGGGTTAGGGGCTTAGGGTTTGGATAATAGATTATGTCTATGAATGTCCTCACTAAGATAAAAGTACAAGATAGCGTGTGTGTGTGTGAACTTGTAGGGACTACAGAGTGAGGACCTCCACGAGTTTTAGACCATTTAGACCAATTTTTCAAAGTGAGGACATTTTGGCCTGCCCTCACTTTGCGAAAGGACTGTCTTGGGCTGTTTTAGGGTCAGGATGTGGTTTTAGGTTTAGAATTGGGTTTAGGTTGGGGTTAGGGCTAGGATTAGTATTAGGGTTACGGTGTGTGCGTGAGTGTGCGTGTGTGTGTGAGAGAGGCTCAGTTGATCTCATCTGTTTATCTAAGGATTCAAGGAAGATGCTTGTTCCAGACTAGCCTTTAGAATTGAATTACAACCTTCTGTCCCATGAGGGAAGGAATGTAATAGAGCACGATGATTTACGATGCAAATTATTGTCATTCTCCCAACACTGCCTTCTTTAATAACCTTAGAGCCTCCATTCAAATTTGATGTAAAGCTAGTAACAGTCCTCATGCAACTCAAACACACACTATTATACCTCTTGTTTTGCATAGATCACAATGAGGTCTTGTCAGTTTCATCATCATATCGTATTCAAATCAAAGAAACCTGTAGATGGAGATATTTGACAGATGTGTCAAACATTTCCACCCACGCACAATAGTCTTGTACTGCTTAGTCTTAGATGTGTAAGACTATTCAAACTAAGTGTGTGAGGAGGAAGAAATCAGGAGCTTTTCTTGATCTCAAAATAAGATGAATAGACAGTATAGAGGCAAATTAAAGGCTCGTTTAATAAACAAGAACTCCAAGAGCGCTTGAATCTCTTATTGACAACTGTAAATTTTCATGAATGTTGTCATATTTTAAATGGTTTGCACCCTCGATTTCAGTTGCATCATAATGTATTTTAATTGCGAGAATCCCAACTGTATTTGGATCGTTTTCTGACGCACCCACAGTCAGTTTGTCCTAGAGCTGGTGCTGGTTACTTCACAAGTTGGTGCACAACACAGTTCCGATGATAAGAGCGTTTAAGAACATTCCCACAAGTCACTTTTGGCATCGATCCAATCGTTGGGAATAACAGATATTAAGTGTGTCATTTTGAGGTGCAGGTAATTACTGTTGCATCCAACTCCTCTCGTCACTGTCCTTGACGCCATTTAGCTGCAAGCCAAACGTCCGCTCCAACAGTTTGCTGCGGCTCTGTCCCACCTCGAAGGAAACCGCGTCGTCCAGGACGGTGTCAAACAAATGAGGATCCAACAGCACTGTTAAGTACATACCAGCGACGCGCACCTACGGAGACAGTTTATTATTTACAGGATGATAGTTTTCTTCTATTGTGCTGTGCAAGTTGGAGTATTTCTTTTAAGATTTTTTCTTCTGAAGAGTGTGAAAAAAAAACAAATCACCGGTGCTGAGTTGTTTAGCCTATTTCATATTTAAATGAACAATAATCTACGTAAGAAGGAGCCTGGAAAGAAAAGAAAAAAAGATCTCTGGGCCAGACATCTCTTTGATAAAATGAAATACACTGCCAAGTCAACACCTGTATTTAACTGTTATGATGGCGCAGGTGGTCAGGTCTGGGTTGAGCAACACTATGTACTCAAAGAAATGAGATCAGCGGACGACCTGGACATCCTCAATGATCAGGTTTTTCCATCAGTGGATTTCTTCCTCCCTGATGGCAAGGGCGTATTTCAAGATGGGATTCCCTGGGATTTAAATTGTGACAGAGTGGATCAGGGAGCATGAGACATCATTTTTCACACATAGATTGGCCAACACAGAGTCCAGATCTTAACCCCATTTTTAGGATATAAAACAAGAACTTAGTGAAAAATGAATGCAACACTGGATCTTTTGCAGAAGCTTGTTGAAACAATGCCACAGTGAATGTGATCTGCAAAATGAGAACAAGTGACTTTTTTGTGGATAGTTTTTTAGGTCAGGTAGTGTACTTACAGGTGCTCATCATATAATTAGAATATCATGAAACTGTGCATTTACTTCTGTAATTCAACTTAAAATGTGAAACTAATATATGATATAGACTCATTACATGCACAGTCACATATGTCAAGCCTTTGTTTGTTATTATTTTGATGATTATGGCTTACATTTTTTAAATATTCAAATTTTCTGAGATTTTTAATTTGGGAAAATGATAACAAATAAAGGCTATACATGTGTCACTTTGCATGTAATGAGTCTATCATATATTAGTTTCACAGTTTTAGTTGAATAATATTAAGTAAATGCACTCTTTCATGATATTCTAACGATATAATGACCACCTGTATGTAGCAAAATGATCTCTATTGGAATATCCCCAAACAAATTATCCTGCTTGCAAGAGTTTTGACTGTTGATAAAGGAATTTAACCCTTTTAACTCAAATCCTGTGTCAAAATGTATACTACGATATTAGTAGCAAATCAACACTTTCTCTCAGACATCCCAGCTTTATGCTGCTAAAGGCTCTTTTGACGCTTACTTACTGTGAAGATGTCTCCATGCTTCTCTTTCATACGAGTCAAAAACTTTGCAGAATCTTTTCCAAACTCCAGGGCATGTCCCAGCCAAGGTATGAGACCTTTGTCCAGGGGTGGCTCATTATGCCGCCTGTCAAGCAAAACATTTTTTTCACAAATGCAGAAAGGATTCGTTGGTACTTGAATAATCCAATGCAAACAGTATCAAAGTTTGTCCCATAACCTGGATTCATGTTGTGTTAACAATAATAGAACAATGGAAATGCACATAGAGGAATTAGTCTGTACCTTGTGCGATTGGAGAAAAGGAGAACAAGAAAACACAATCCACTGATAATTGCAAATATAGTCCATACCATAGTTCCTGTGCACAACACTTTCTGTTCAGTACAGAGCTGCATAAACTGTGGCAACTTGCTTTTAAAGAGCTGCTTCACCATGTTAGGAGGCGGGGAAAGGTGTGGCTAAAAACACACTCAACTAGAGCATTGCACAACAGGAGAAGCGTCACCACAGTAGACACTGTAATAAGTAGTTTTCTCGAAAGGCATTTAAATGAACAATTTGTCATCTGAAGAGTCTCTGACATCCAGTATGCTATGTCATAATGTCAGTTGACTGACTTGTCAGTGAAATATTTCAGACATTTTCAAGGGAGTGTCATCCACTGAGACAAACTCATGGCGTGGGCAGATAAAGTAATCATCAGAAACCATGACACACTGACAAAACTAAATACTGACGACGCCAAATGAAGAAAACAGAAACCACAACCCCTGAACAGAACATGAATCACGAATAAAGGCTATATTTATCTGATCACAAACAAATGAGTATAAATGTTGAACTCATATTGAAACTAATATTGTCAACAAACAACAAACAAACTACGAGCTGATGATGAATAAAACCGTGGCACATCACCTGAGAATAAACATATTTTTAAATAGATAAATGGATATATGAATTTCAGTAGAAATAGACCAACTGCACAGATTTTGGTCATACAAGTGCACAGAAAATATAAGGAGTCGCCAAAATACAGTCATTCAGGTCTTGCAGATGCTCCCTCTCATATGCAAAATTGGAATACAAGTGAGTGAGTGAGTGAGTGAGTGAGTGAGTGAGTGAGTGAGTGAGTGAGTGAGTGAGTGAGTGAGTGAGCTCAAGGTGCTGGTATATTAAATGCACATACATAAATACAAATTAAATTCAAATACATAAAAAACTAAATATGTTTTGTACAAAATACACAACATCAAATGTGCAGCCACTACCAAATTCAGTAAAGTCAGGGGACATTTACCATTGTCGGTGTCTGTTCACTTCAGCATACACTAGAGGGCGCACGTTCTCCATACGCTCCAACCACACACGATTCGCTTAGTTATCACAAACATTAGAGGGACTATTTTATTGCCAGAAAAAAACTTATGAAAGAGCGAGCGACAGCTTTTCAGCTTTACGGTTTAGGACTCTTGACCCTAATTGATGAACAGAAAATACGCTCGGATTCATGTATATATTTCTATGATTCATCCCCATGAAAGCATCTGTCACCGAATGTGTTCATTCATAAATAACCCGTCGGAGAAATCGCTTGTAACTTTAGTTCCGACCATAGATCTAAATAACAGCTTTCCTCGCCCATTGGTTCCGACTGAGAACAGAACAATACAGTGTGCAAATTCAGACTCCACATGCGACACACTTTGAAGAACACTAAATATACAGAATAGTATACATTACTATGTGCAAAGTTGAAACGTCATAATCTATATATATATATATATATATATATATATATATATATATATATATATATATATTTATGTACATTTAGGTAGGCTACATTTATCCAAGCCGTGAAAAGTTGTAAAATTTGGATTTAGTCTATTACTATATCCTGCTTTGAAAAGGACAGCATGAATCCAGAATGGAAAAAGCAATGAAGAGATATTTTCGTGCGCAGAACTCTTGATCAGACCAACCAATCAATCAATGGAATGAATTGATTCTGCAAACAAGAAGCGCATGAGCCTCAAAATCATCAGCCGCGCAATCTTCTCTTAGTGACAGCTCGTTTCTAACCGCGTTATCACTGACTGAGAAGACTTCCTGCACGTTTGAGCAAATGGCTCAAGGTTTACTTTGCTCAACTCTCTTTACTACTACAACCATCCCTGAGAAGGAGCGCACTAGTACGCAGGCAGGCAGGGAGGGGGGGGGGGGGTTGGGGCGGAGTCTGGCGCTGACTTTCACATCCATTGAGCCTTTTTTTTCTGCCGCAGCATTGAACTTGCAGCGACAGACAGAGAAAAACACTGGAGGAGTGGACTGTCGCGCACACAAGGCGCCTTGACAATCGCTGCCTGCCCATTGCCTTTCGCTGCTGAGTCGTCTCTCGGGCCACACGAAACCCCGCGCGCCCTGCGGTCTGTAGAGAAGTGGTCTGGTCTGGTCAGGAGGATGACAAAGATCAGCATGCACTTTTGAGATCGACGTCGCATCGATCACACACATACAGCGGAGGAGCCGACGCAGGAGGAGCCGCTCGTGGTGTGCCTTTCGCGTCCGAAGTTAAGTGGGAGATGAGACAATTGTGACCGAGGCGCACAGACAACGGCGTTGCATTGTGTTTGGGAAAGACGTCCATTGCTGCAGGACCGCACGCACTCTCCCCTCAAAATGTCATCAGCGAAAGTCAAGAAGGACAAAGAAATAATAGCCGAATATGAGACCCAAGTCAAAGGTTGGTAAACGTGCAGGCCTGGACGTATTCTGCAGTATGTTAATTGTCCCATTATTGCGTAACTTTACCACAAGATTGGCTGGGCTCTGCTCCACAATACTACAGGGTGGGAACGCGTGTGTTGTTACCCCACTCACGTAATGCGTTGATTAGTTAAACCTGCATCCGAGTCAAGGATCTAGTTTTCCTTTCAATGCTGCTTGGATTTTTTTTTTTTTTCTTTGGGAGATGGAGGACAGGATGAAACTTGTTTGATTCTGTGTCTCCGGGCTGAGTATACGCACAGCGCCAACATGCCTGGCCCTATGCTGCATGTACATTCATTGTGCCAATTTAACTTCATGGGTTTGTATTATTGAGCTATATCCTCCCCATCCTAAAAAAAACAAAAGAAAAACATGTTACAGCTCACCTTGGCTTGGGTCTCCCAAGCTAGAGGTCATGCACTTAAATACCCTGCCAGTTTTGCCTTTACTCTATAACCCTTTCTATAGCAGTAAACATATATCGTGTGCAGTTCATGGGTAACTGCTACTATCAAATACCTTGCAAAGGCATTTCCTGTCTTTTTTTTTTTTAATTTTCTGGCACTTGTGGATGAACCAAGGTAGAATGAAAGGGGGGGATTCTTGAGAAGGTCACTGCAAACAGTTGAGAAATGTCATAAATAATGCATGTTGTCTGTATAAATTATAAACCATGAAAGGATTTTACTGTCTGCTGCTAAAAAAAAAAATGTGACCGGATGGAGCACCCACAGCGCGGGGGACGAGGAGGAGAGAGATGGTTGGCGTTTCTGGGGTGGAAGTGGTCATGTCTTCTGGGTCAGTTAAGGTTTACTGGAGATGCCGTTATCCACACTCCGGCGGCTCGCTTCCTGGGCTGAGCTTTTCATCCATTAGAATGAATGAGAAGAAGAAGAAAAAAAAGACAATGTGTGTTTGAAATGGAATGACCCAGAGGCGGCACAGTTCAGACAATGCATTTTTTTCTTAGCATGTCATTATTGGAGTACATGCATGTCTACTTCTTTACCTCTCAGATGTGGTTGCTGCAGTGAATCGGCGGTCTCCTTTTTGCATTTCTTAACCTCACGTGTCAGTCATTCATACCACTTACTGTCACTGAATAGTCCCATTCCAGGTGTAGCACGGCCACACCGAGAAGGTTCCTGGTTTGATTTTTGGATTGTGTGAGTTTTTTTTTTACTTGAATGACAGCTCAAACCAAGACTTAGAAGTATTACCCTTTTAGTTTGACCATTTTGGCATTTTTCTATCCTCCACGCTGTTTTCTGCTGCGGCGTGGCGGTGTGAGAACCAGCGCAGTGCTTGTTTTTTTTGCCTTAGTTTCAGGAAAAGCTCTTAAGCTGACATCTTAAGCTCATTTACAAACGGCGCCTGGGTCACTCTGGAAACTTTGGGGACCTGACACTGACACTAGTCTCCAATAGTGCTGAGGCTGCAGACCTGTTGGCTGGCGCGCTCCGCAGCACCTGCCAATATCGATGCTTTAAGTGTAGCATTCCTGCAGATGGAGTGCAGGCTATAGGTGGGGGAGGACACTTTTTTTTGAGGAAAATCTCCAGCAGACGCAGATACGGTTCAATAAGCTGAGAAGTGAGAAGTTGTTGAACGGTGATAGTGAAAGTGCTGACTTGTTCTGACATTAAACAGGCCTGGGCTTGTATCGTGATCAATGTGGCATACTAAACCTGACAAGGCATAAACTGGTGACATGATATACCGCGTGTTTTCGTACACAAGGCAACTCGAGGCACACCAAAGCATCCAGCTAAACCTGAAGCATTACAAACAGATGAACTGCTGTAACGTCATGAGTATTGACTGACTCAGTACCATGCTATTTCAGAAGCAACGATGACAACGTAAATGTGATGCAATCTCGGTTTGACATAGGGATTATTTTCCTATTTATTTACTATAGTTCGTGTGACCTGTCATTCAAATCTTGTCAGTGTGTCTGTCAATAGTTCTCGGTGAAATGTGTTCAGACGCTCACGTAAACAAAACCATTTCTGGGCCCGGGTGTCACCGCTGCACAGTGTTTAGTGCATTCCGCCAGCCGCCCGAGGACACGCCCTCTCCGAGTGTCACAGAAGAAGAATGCTTTTGACTGATAATGTCTTCAAATGTCAGGGCAGCACTACAGCACCTCATCTGTCCCCATTGTTGCTGGTGCCTGTGACATACCTTTTGTTGATGCAGGCCTACACAATATCCTCTGTTACGGATCATACGTAGCTTGAGACCAGTGACTATAATTGATCTCATGTGTTAGTTCCCTCAAGTCAGGGAATTGACTATTTACTTCAAAAGGCTGTAGAATACAACCATTAAAATTGTCCTTTCATTTTCTATATTACATTTCTTAATTGTATTGATTGATTTTAAATAGAAGCAATGCAATGTCAAAGGGGGGTGGCTAGCTTCACTTAAATAACAAAGAGATGGGCATTTGACAAGAAGAAGAAAGTGTGAGATGAGTGTAAATGGTGAGTGAAATAAATGAACCCATTGGAGATGTAAATGCCTGTTCTGGGCATTATGCAAAGAGAAGCATTCAGTGACAACAGGCTTGAGTTGAATTTATGTCAACGTGTCAGTCTGGGTTAGTGCACATGTGACCATCCACGCATGGCTGACTGCAGACGCTGGAGACAAGGACTGACCAAAGCAAAGTGAGGCCATAGTGACCACAGGGGATAGTTTGTCTGTGTGCGATGCGTAAATACTAAAGTGGAGTTAAATGACAGCATAAGAAGCAGGGCACAAGTCTTAGTTTATAGTTTTGAAGATGCATCTCAACAACAATTTATCATACTGTAATGTGGAAGCATCATCGCAGGTGTAGGAGCATACAGCAAACCATTCAAGTTGGTGGCTAAGCTTATGGTGTGTGTTCATTCCACGTGCAGGAAACCCACTCCACTCAGACCTGGGAAGAACATGCTCTCAGAAAGGCCCCATACAATCTCCAATAAAGTTCCTATTTCTAATGCAACAAATGAGACCAGCCTCCATTTTAGATTGTTAGGAGAACAAGACAGAAAGTTATGTCTCGGCTTGTTGTTTTGGATGAGTTTCAGGGTGTGTTCAGAGGTGGAACCATAAGAACTCCAACTATCTTCAGGCAAAACCCTGTTTGCCTATTCTTGATTGTTAAATGTTCAATCCACCCACAGAGGTTAAGCCTGGTCCCCACACATTTTGCAAGTGAGATCATTTGATTTGTAGAGACCCCAGATGTTAAAACCCGAAGCCTCTTTAGATCTAGCCTAAGTTACCGGCGACACAGCAATTTGTATAAATCTTTTCAACAATGGAGTGAGAAACAAACTGGCGTGACCAATAGGACATTCTCTTTGGTTAATTGTTAAGCAACCTCTTTGAACCTTGTGTGCAGGAAACTTATTGCAGCACTCATTTTAGCTCGACCTCAGCTGTTGTGTAATCAATAAAAAGGTCGTTTTGAGAGTCCCTTGTATCTAACTGTGGTCTGTGCAGGTTTCGTGGTGATTATGCCTTACTTTGTGAAGGTTTGAATCATTCATTGAGCGCTGCACGGCGGCCCCTCGTAACAGTTTAGGACCTAAAAATAACCGCCCCAGCAGAGAGCGATTGCAATTTCAAACCGCTATTTTCATTTGACGTCTCACTATTGAAATTATGCACAACTGCTTACGAGAACTCATATTCATGTACAACAATGTGGTAACATGTTCTGACAATGGGATGCAACTAAAGGAGTTATTATTTGTTAAAGGGATATTTCAGGATTTTTGACATAGGCCTCAGTTCCTAGTTGTCCAGAGTGTTGCTGATTCCTGTATATTTATATATATTTTTAAATCAGTGCAGTCCTCATATTTGCAGAGTTTAGTGGTGCTAGGCTAGTGCTAGGCTAGCGCATGTCTATGGTAACTAGTAGCCTGCATTATAAACAGTCTGACCCAAGCACAGTGCACCTGAGGCAAATCACTTATAACACGAGACTACTCATATAAATGTCTGTGTTGACTGAATCATTTTTGAAATATATCCATTTTGCATTTAAAATAACTTCTATTTGAGCTGCATCATAGCCGTAACAGCCTCTTTAACAAGAGGCTATTATCAACTTTGGGCAATGCTCTCACTTACAGGCTCGTATGTAGTTTACTTGTTCGTTTTGACGGCAACAGTAAGAAAAAAAAAACTCTATTGAGACTGATTTTGTACGGTAGGGTTACATTGGTTAAATGTATGTTCTTAGAGGAAGGCAAGTCCGCAAACAACAACGAAAAACATATCACTAATAACCCTGTACATTAGATGAGTTAAAATCTACAGGATCCTTGAATTAGCGTAGCAGTTCTTATTTCAGTATGCTCTCAAATGCAAACGGGCCTTTGCACAATTGGCTTTAGATATTTTTTGCCCAAATTGTTCATCCCTAATATTGACTCAGTATTCAACAGGCTTTTCATCCTTTTAACATCTTTTCAAGTTGTGTGTTCTTGTTGTTTACCAAGTATTTAGCTGCAGAGAAAGTTGCCCTGGTGTGTTGACTGGCTCTGCTCAACAGACCGACTGCTGTGAGTGTCAGAGCACAGGCCTCCAGAGAGGAGTATCCAAGCAGCGGGACAAACTATGGGGACCACAAGGGTGCTCTTCCAAAACACAGTCAACACATATTGACTCTGCTGTTTACTTTCAATTATTCTCATTCACAATATTGGAGGTTACACTTGAAGCATTTTGTATAGTCTTGACAAAATGCAAGGATTTAATCCTCTAAGCCCATAATGTCCCTTGCTGCACAAATAACTTCTGCATTATAGAATTGAGCTGCACTCATTTCACATTATGTCCCAAAGTCTAGGTTGCGTTTTCAAATCCTTTATCTTTGCAGAAATGGCATTTAGCACAAAACAATAGGTCTGTTCTCTCACGGGGCCGTCTTCTCCATTGATACAGGCCTCTCTCGGCACAGCAATAATAACATGCATGGCTGAAACAGTATGTCATAATGGAGCTTCAGAGAGGGCTTTGTACTTCCTACCATGTGACATCAAGACCAGACGTCAGCTGTGCATATACTATCTTTTTTTTCATTTTCTCATCTTTATAAAACAATCTATCAATTATTCACGGCAAACTCCATTCACATTCACACGTCCTTTTAAGCCCCCCCCTCTAAACCACATTAGTTGTGAAGTTTCTTGTTGAGCTTACTGTGATATGAGTTTCAAGTGTCATTTTTCACTCTTTTAATATGAACATTAAAAATTACATGTTTAGTTTTCTTTAAAGATGTCTTGGACACCCACATGCCTGTTATTTATATTCCCTAAGTCTTATTATTCATAAAACAAATTCTCATGACATATTCATCTAAATTTAGGAAGCTACGACATGTGTTGACTTCTCACAACAGAGGATATTTGAACAACGGGATATTTGAACAGAATTAAGCTTTCCTTTTATTTGAGAGTAACTTTCAGATGAAGAGTCTTAGAGTCAGCACAATGCATTTTGAAGAGCTGACCTATTTTCAATTTTCCATGCTGTCTGCTGCAATCATCAGACATGCATCTCTAGCGCACGTGAGCCTCCCCAGCATTAAGACCCCCCCACGACCCCTTCACTGCTCACACAGCAGACTAAATACACTCTGACATTCACTTTTATCTAATTACTCTGACTTTGTTTCCTTTATTAGTGCTCGCATGTTTGTATGCATGACGTGCTATGCTTTTGTGCAACTTGCAGCTTCAAGACCCGATGCAATGTCTGGCATGCAGACAAATGAGTGTATTCATACTTCACAAGTAGCTTGTAAAATGTAAACATTGTGCCAATGGCCCAGCAGGGGTCCGGGGAAGTTTTGTTTGCCTTCAGTTGTTTTGCAAAAATAAATGAGGCTGAATATTTGCCTGAATAGAATTACCATAGGGTATAACAAAGCTAGTTAAAGTCTTGTTAGAAGTCCAATATTTTGTCTTTTTTGCCTGTTGAAATTCATAATAAGAAGTACAGCTATCGAAATAAGCCTGGAGATGTTTTATGTTTGGGATTTGGAACACAGAGAACATGCACGACTTAAGTGATCAGCCTATCAGAGGATTACAAACTTGCATGAATATAAATGAAATACTGCTCTATGTTTTCAATTCTGATGACAGTAGTGTTAACTGGCTCTCCTTGCTCCTCAGAGATCCGTAACCAGTTGGTGGAGCAGTTCCGTTGTCTGGAGCAGCAGAGCGAGTCACGGCTGCAGCTGCTGCAGGACCTACAGGACTTTTTCAGACGGAAGGCCGAGCTGCAGCTGGAGTACTCTCGAGGACTGGACAAACTTGCTGAGAGATACTCCTCTAAGATACGCACCTCAAGGGAGCACCAGCACTTCAAGTCAGTACTCCTCAAACTATTTCTATTGCTATTTATTGCTGATAGAGATCAAGGAATTGACATTAAGCAATCAGCACACATCAAGATACATTGAAGAAGAAGTGCCCAGAGAGCCTGGGGGTTAAAGCTGCTGCACATCACACTGGGCATTTCCCGCTCTTTCCACTCTTCACCCCTTTCATCTTGCACTGTCCTGTCAAATAAAGTCTGCAGGACATAAATGTAGTGCCGACTATTTCAATCCTTTACTGGGTCTTTCAAAGGATAAAGTACCTCAAAACACTTTCCATAATTTTTAAGCCAATCTCATGCTCACATACATTATCATCTTAAATCTTGATCTACTGCCTGTTATGTCTAAATGAGGGGTCTGATTAAATGTTTCCAGTGTCACACAATGACACATTAGTAATGGCTAAACAGTGCTCCAGTTGGAGTCAGACTGACAAATAGACACTAAACACAGAGATGCAGCCAGGCTAAGACTGTGTCCTGAGGGGCTTGTGTTTCCCCAACTAGGTCACTATACCACCCCCCCTTTTACTTTTAATGTGTCTGTCATGTCTGCTGTCCAACAGCTACACGTAAGGCCACTGTCTCAAAAGTCTTATTCTCTCTCTGAAAATACTTCAGACTGGAGTAAACAAAGCATTTGATCCAGATAGACTCAGATTATTGTGGTAGCGTGAGGGAGATGCATGTACAAGGCGCAACCCCCTCAGCAATCCGAGGTATTACTGCTTGGATGCTCTGACCAGCCTTCAGCTTGATTTGACTTTTAGATCATGCACTTCTGCACTGCAGATCTCCATACAGTTGACTGGGAGGGTCAGATCTAGAGCTGAACAAAGTAATGTTGATTTATTGTTTTCGGTATAGTATATATTGTCTGTTTTCCCTCTGTCGCATTGCCTGATCAGGACTGGGCTCAAATAACAGGACCAATGTCTTCACTGTATTGAACATATTGTGTTGAAATGGCTGTGTGCTCCAGCCACTTGGACACTGATAAGTGAGGCATTATTAGCTAGAGGGTAGACCCAAGAAAGCCGGCCACATTTTCTGTCTTCACTGTGGTGTCCTAGATTCATCCGCGTCGGTTTAAATGCTCATCACTGAATCTGTCAGTCAGGTCCGTCTCATGACCTCCCTATAATGAACCAGACCCAGTCAATAATAACTTCACACAGACTACTCACATCCTTAAGAGTGATGTGAAATGTGCTACATAAAAAGGAAGCTCGTACCTCAATGGAAACTTTGATTGGTGTGGTTAAAGCCTGGCTGCACTGGCAGGATGTGACATTTTATGCATGCATTTTAAGATAACTGTACATCCTAATGTACAATGGCAGAAGATACAAGGTCCCACTAGCAAATAAAACCACATTCAAAAATCATTCATCCCATCTGCAAAAATAACCATGAACAAGCAGCATCAACATAAAGCAGCCTATATTTGTATGTATTTGCATTGTTTTTTTTTGTTTTTTTTTCTTTAAATGATTGAATGCCTTTTAAACCATGTCAAAGATGAATTTCTGCCTCTATTGGGACAGACATCTCTTATCTCTTATGTTATCTTATCTAATAATAAAGCTAAATAAACATAGGCATAAGAAGTAATGCATGTCTTTTTAATACGTGTCTCAATTTTTGTATTCTTATGTTTTTAGATGTTTCTTAAAGTTCTTATTACAGCTGCTCCACGCTGCTTCAAACCACAACAAAGTACCTCCAGGTTGCAGTTTTGCCTGGTCTGAGTAATTTCATCTTCACCGCCCTTTGACCCACTTATCAGACATGTCTAAAAACATGAGTGTCGTCTTTCATTATAACTCAGGAAGTGTTATTTTACCCAATCTGTTTGTTTCCTTGCAAAGCTTTTTTGTATGAGGTTGCCACAACCCCATACACACGGTAGATAGTTGAATATTAGCTGATTCCCTGTTTTGATTTCTGCAACACGCACAGTAGATTACTGAGCAAAAGTGTGGCCTTTCCTTGTAAGCTTCACCTCAACAGCTTTGAAAACTTGATCAAAACTAGACGACACATTTTCGTCAAGGAAAAACTACACCGTGCCCACACAAGGTCAGAACAGAGCGTACTATTGTGCCAGGTCCTAAACCTGGGAAACTTGAAGAGCTTAAATTTCAAACGGGACTAGAGTAAATCCTTTGCCAAATCATGTTTTTGTTTTATTGAAAGGATCCTCATTAGCGCAGCCAAACAGTCGCTATTTCTGGGGTCCAAATGAAATAAACAAATGACTGAACAAAGAAACAAAAGTAAAACAAATAATTAAATCTTCGAAAAATAAAAATAAAGATATTTTGTTGTAGTCAAAATAATTGAAATATAATATAGCTTATAATATAGCTTTATGAAGATGATTGGATCTTGATACAGTTTAGTTAATTAAGTTGTATTTTTTCTGATGATGAAGAACTATTTATCACAGTAAAGTTTTCAAGAGCTCAATTCCCCAGGCCCAGCGCTCCGCAGATGCAATTAGCAAAGCCGTTCAAGTCTTGATCCAAGCATTAGCAGTGTGTAATTAATGGTCTTTTGAGTGAATAATAACAGGCTCGCTTTGCTCTCCAGCAGAAAAGACCAGCACCTCGTCTCCACAGTGAACTGCTGGTACTTGGTTTTGGAGCAGACGCGGAGGGAGAGCCGGGACCACGCCACTCTCAGCGACATCTACAACAACAACGTGATTGTTCGTCTCGCTCACATCGGAGAGGATGTCATCAGACTCTTCAAAAAGGTCAGGGCTGTGCATGAGCGGGACAATTAGTAACTCGTATGAACTGAAGAGCCACAACGGGCACAGTGGAAAACGTGACCAGGCTAAAAGCAGACGGAGGGAAAACGCGTAATATCAAAATCATGACCTCAAACGTTTTCAACATCCAAGTCATCAAGTGAAGAAGTACAAAACCTTAATGTTAAAATCTTTGTCATAAACTTAAACAAAATGTTGTCATGGTCATGGGTCTTAGGAGCTACCTTGTTCCCTTCCCATGTAGCTCCCCAATACGCTTTCTGCCATTCTCCATAAGCCTGATGACGGATGATTACAGCTGAGTAGTGGGCATCTCGTATGTCCCATTCATTGATTAAAAAAAATGCTGCTGGTTTAAAGCAGAACTAAGTAACTCATGCCCCTAGAGGCCATGAGCCCCACTGCAGGTGACGTAGCACGTTGCGTTTTTTTTTACACATTAATTATCTGTGAGAGTAAATATTATGCTGACAGAAGGGGAGCGAGGGATATTGTACATCCAATTACACAATGGAGATAGTTTTTTTCACTCAAACGTGGCTGTAAATAATGCTAAAGTGGTGCTAGCCCGCAGTTAGCTTATTAGTGTGTATTGCGCCTCCGACCCGGTGCAGGGGGTAACACTTGTATTGCCCCCAGAGGGACTACGAAGAGGATTTATGACTGTAAACAAGTTACTTTGTTCTTCTTTAATCAAACGAGTGGATTATGACTACTATAAATCAATCTGCAAAGCTATTATACAGTACCCGCATTCAGGCGCCTATCATTTTGCATGGACCTGCTTCAGTGACAATTACATTTAAATTGATCTCCACCTCAATTTTTCTACAGTTCACTCACTTGACTCACGTCCACTCACTGCTACATCCAGTGTGACAAAAGCCTTGTTATTTACGGTTGTATTTTCACTTCTGCTGAAAGGCCACAAGCCCCACATAGCGCTCATGATTTAAAGCGCCGATGAAGTCTTTGCCTTTGGGATGTTAGATCACAATCATTTGACAGTAGTAGGACTTTCCAATGATTTATGCCCTAGAGAAGCACTGGAAGGGTCTGCCCTGATGAGAGCAGTGAGTGAGTGGGAGCACAAAGAGGACGACTACAAACCAGGGCTGGACATTAACGCTCATACAGCGTTCAAACACTGGTAGATTTCCATTTAGGCAAAAAAACGTATACATTTTACATATCCATGGGTCCAAAATAATGAAATATGAAGAACAGAGGTTATATTTTGATCGAGGTTTTCTTTTTATCTTTTTTTCTGTGTCATCAATTATCAATTATCATGATCATATTGACAAATGTATAGGAAAACATCATGTGAAAATATACGTTCACAGTACTCAACACAACTCTGGTCAGTAAAAACAATATCAGCTAATAATTATTTCAAAAGGACTAACCAATTTGACTACAGGGTAATGTAAAAGCCTTGCTATCGACCTAAAGTCTGCTTATGGGCAGAAGTGACAGTGATACAGTAAAGTAGTTGTGCTGTCACATTCACACCACTGCAGAGCTAATGCTTTACAGATGTGGAGGAGGAATGAGCCAGTCCTGGAGACTGTCAAAGTCAGAATGTGCTTATTGTGCTAAACGTGGAATTCCTGTCACACACACCACAGAATGCTTGGTTGCTGTTTTGACAAGTGGTCCCTTGGATATGACAAAAAGCAGAATTGATTGGGTTAAACGTGGCTGTGTGCTGTCTCCATAGGATTTTTGAGAGCCACACTTCACCAGGCCCTAAGCCTCGTCCCGGGACATGTCCGATTCATCATAGGCTCTTAGCTCAAGTAACAGAGCCGGAGCATGGACACGAGCTCCAAATGTGCCGCAGTTACCGCTCCTGTCTGTGCTATTTTTGTCCAGGACTGTGAGCACTTTGGGCATTGTATTAGGTCTCCTCTGGTGCAGGCCATGATAACATTTACTGAGCACTAACAGGACTCGCTTTCACAACTGTCATCTAGCTTTCATGTTTTAGGTCTTCAAAGTTTTGTTTTTGTTAATTGGTAAGGAAATGTTCTTTACTCATTAGACTTATTACATGGATAGATAGTGTGACTATTGCAAAAATAGTATGATCAAATCTAACTCTAAAAATGTATTTATTACCCAAATCTGCCATGAGTTTATTGTCACACCAATTGTATTGTATGAGTACAGCATACGTTGCATATTCATTTTAATTTGCTATAACAATCTGGTCACAAGACACTAGGATTTCCTTGGAAATGTAATAATAGAAAACTCTTTGTTTTCAGAGCAAAGACATCGGAGTCCAGATGCACGAAGAACTAGTCAAAGTCACCAATGAACTCTACACTGTGAGTTAACCTGTATCAATGTCCTTTCTGTTTTCTACATCTTTGTATTTTATCCTTCCCCTGTTTAAATCGGTTCAGCCCTGCGGCTGTAACCTCTGCCACAGTCGCTGCCCTGACTGTGTGCTCTGGAGAAAGGCCTTATCAGCTCTGCACTCACGAACAGGTCTCTTCTTTCTTGTTCCCGGGGTCATGGAAGGAGAAAATTAGCATTCTTCCTCCCACTGTGCCTTTCCACATGAGTTGAAGGATAGCGCGCTCTTGCCGCGCTCAGGGCAGTGTCAGCAGTCTGTGTGCTGTAGGTGCGCTCTGCTCTCAGTAAACATGAGCGGCTGTGATGTCCGCGGCTAATGTAGCATGTAACCAGCCCCATCAGTGTGTGTTAATGGGGGAGCATGTCACAAGGTGCATTTGTGAAGGAGATTTAATGGGCAGACGCTGTGCATTTACGCACTGCAAGTGTTTTATAATAAAGGTATGGTTGTGCTGGAGCCGTCCTGGTTCACAAAAGACTTGTCTTGTTGGCGTTTCAATGTCCACTACTAATAATGTCCCCTACTATTAATGTAAGAATGTGGATAAAAAGAAACTTTGATTATCTAGACATTTCTTGGGCTGAGAATCGCAGGATACACAGGATGATGTTGATTGCAGTTGTTGATAAAAGGTGGGATTTGCCCTGCTTTAGGTCTGTGGCTCAAATTCAAATCAAAAATTCAAATCATCTTGTATTTAATTATTTGTCAGGAATGATTGTAAAGTAACATGCCGTAGGTTTGCCTTGTGTTGTTTCTATTTTGCTTTTAAGAGACCGAACGCACAGTGAATCACAATTAGAGGTTTTCATATGATACTTGCATGGCCGAGGCCAGTCCAGAGTTATCCATCCGTGTAACATTATACTGCACTTTACTGTTCTCCCACTATTGATTTTTCCTCACTCCGCCTCATGCATTATTTATCATCTTCAGCTCTCACACAAGCTGCGAAGAAATAGCAGCAGACTGTTAAAATCCACTCTATATAAGATTATGTAACGTTTGAATTAATGTAATCATTCCCCTATGTCGTTTTAAGTTAGTTTGACCGTTGAAGTAGTCTGTCGAAAAAGTCAATACATTTTTGTGGAATTTAAAAATAAAAACGCAATAATATATGCCTTAAGTGGAAGGCCGCTCATGGGTAAGGTACCTAATTCAAAGATTATTCTGTTGTTGTTTCATTCATTTATAAAAGGTAAGGTTAGGAGTAAGTGTAGTTTTAGTAGCAGTAGCATGTCTTTTTCTTTTTGCTGTGATTATTAAATAGAAAGGTAGACTTTTTCAATTGTATTTCTTGTCTAACTAACAATTACCAACCAACATTTACTTGGTATAAAAGCAGTTTCATTCTGGTGCTGAGTTTGTGTATAAATCACAATGCAGCACAACCCTATTGTCTATTTTTGCTCATAATCTTTCCTCTCATTGATCTCGCTGTCCTTTTCTTTACATCAGTGTCTCACGCTGTTGCTAGGAGACAAGAAGTTAAAGGAAGACGATTTTTGGCCGGTGGATTTTGTTTCGACTTTATATATTGGATTGCGATGCTATCAATTAGACAATTATGCTGGGGAATCAAGGCTGTCAATCAATGAACTTCGATGTTATTGGAATGGAATCTTATTTGCATAGCGTTTTCCACACAACACATGCTGTTCCCACAGGTCCCTAAAGCACTTCTGTTATACATGCGCAGGTGTGCTCTCTCGGATTGCACAAAGAACTGCATGCAAGGGTTCACCAAGTTATTCTGCCAAGATACAAGTGTGTGCAAGTGTGAATTTCTAGTCCCGACTTGGATACTAACCTGTTAAACCTCCACACAGGTGATGAAGACCTACCACATGTATCACACGGAGAGTCTGAGCGCAGAGAACAAGCTCAAGGAGGCGGAGAAACAGGAGGAGAAGCACATCAGCAAATGCAACGACACTGGTCTGCTGCGCTATGGACACGACGACCGGCCGCAGAGACGCAGCTCTGTCAAGAAGATGGAGAAGATGAAGGAGAAGGTGAGGAGCGCTCGGAGAGTTGGAGACGCTTAATGCACTAAAGGCTTTTCCTTTTCGCAGTATGTGCCATAATGCCGTATGGGTTCGATTGCAAAATGTAATTGCGTAAATGTGTTGACGCATTCTTTCAGCACATTACGATCCACTTTACGTCTTCCACTGATGGCACTCTGTCTTATCTTCCTCCCCAGAGACAAGCCAAGTACTCGGAGAACAAGCTAAAATGCACAAAAGCTCGCAACGACTATCTGCTCAACCTCACAGCGACCAACGCCCTGGTGGCCAAATACTACATTCACGATGTGTCAGACATGATAGATGTAAGTGACATAGTCTATTATTAAAAAAGACTGATTGAAACTATAGCAACACGTATAAGTCGTGAGACGCCGAGGGTAGAAAAGGTTAAGTAAAGGCAGTAGCATTTAGAGAATAACTAAGTAGCTTGTATTACCCCCAGAGGGACTACGAAAAGGATTTATTAAGGTACTACAAGTGTTGATAGGGTTGGGGGGACTTTCATCTCCCCCTGGTGTCTCTGGCCCAGAAAACCACAATTGCAACTTTCCTGCCTCCAGGTAGTAGGCCCCAATACACACGAATGGAATCATGAAGAAGAAGCTAACAGGCTAACGGGCAAAGCTAACTGTGGGCTAACGCCACTTAAGCAGTATTTACAGCTAAGTTTGATTGTGTCTCTATTGTGTAATTGGATGTACAATATCTCTCTCTCCCTTTGTCTTTTCTGTCAGCATAGAATTTAGTCTCACGTACAATCAATGAGTAAAAAAATGCATCATGCTACGACACCTGCAGTGGCGCTTACGGCCTCGAGTTACTTAGTACTGCTTTAAAGCTAGACAACAGGCAGAGATAACTCAATTTAAGGCCACTACTTTGTCAAACTAGTTCTGAGCCAAACCTCTTTTCACAGCAACATGCACTACTATTGTGAGTTATGTCATGCATAGCAACAGCATGAGTGCATTGTTGTTGTTTGCTCTGACACTCGGTCAAAACTTTCAGAGTTCTGCTTAGATTGACAATGATGCACGTGCCTACGCTGTATGGAGGATGATAGATTTGTTTGTACCGGGGGCCTGGCTATCGGTGGTCATAAAGGGACGAACGTGGAGAGGCTGAGGGGGTCGATTGCTGAATCTTTGAGGAGAGAAACTGCATTTATTGAAATGGCTTTAGAGGTGGATGGTTCAGCACCAGTTTAGCAGTTGTAGTAGTAGTAGTAGTAGTTTATTTGGTCATTTGATTCCTTTCCTCCTTTATTTATTCCTCAGTTCAAGCAATGTACAGAAAAAACAACTTTATTGTACTCTATATAGTGAACTATCAAAGAGATTTTTTCCTATAAGTTAATGTTTTTTTCCCTCTGCAGTGTTGTGAATTAGGTTATCATCACAGCTTGGCTCGCACCTTGAGAACCTACCTATCTGCTGAGTACAGCTTAGAGACCTCCAGGCACGAAGGATTGGATCAATTGGAAGGAGCAGTGGACGCCATGGACATCAGGGGAGACAAGCTCAAGTTTATGGACATGCACAGCCAAATATTTTGCCCTCCTGCGCGGTTCGACTATCAGCCTCACATGGGAGATGAGGTGAGAGTGATGGAAAGAAAACTTTAAGATTTAAACTTTTTTAGCAGTAGTTAAGACATGAATATGATTTTAGTACCAGGCTGCTACATAATAGAATAAAAAGTATAGCATCATTAATAATCTGCGCACATGGGGGATGATTGTTATTCAAGGTGCTCTTGTCCTTCGCTGGCAGGTGTGTCAGGTGAGCGCACAGCAGCCAGTCCAAACTGAACTGCTGATGCGCTACCACCAGCTGCAGTCCCGCCTCGCCACGCTAAAGATAGAAAACGAAGAGGTAAGAAAAACATATGTGTGTATATGCCTAGACAACAACACAAACAGATGGGTGCACACTGGAAATAAATGTCCAAATATAAATGTGTTGACAGTGTATGCTTCATTCTTATACTAGGATATAGTTGATTTAGTTTGCATAATGTTCTCAAACATTAGGCGAGGTTTAGATAAATGGCATGTACAAAAAATTACATTTTATCAAAGATTGACCGTCAGTAAAGTGACTCTTCTTTGCATCTTCCAAAATGGCACAGACCGTTATATTGTAAAAACCTCAGTCATGTTATCATTTCATCAAATTTTTCTGCCAGGAAATTGCAGTCTGTCAAAACGTACACGGTGCGGAGCAAGAAGACAAATTGCAGATCCTTATCAGTTGATGTTGGATAGTCTTAGAGGTTTCATTATTGCTTTGACAAAGAGATTACCCTGTATAGAAACATCCATCTATAATTTTCCATAGGGGATGTACATTGCAATTATATAAAAAGAAAGAAAGCAACCATAGCAACCATCACTACACTTAACTAAAGGTTTGCTGCTTGAGATTGGCAGTTTACACCCTGGGCCCTGATCCCTCCAACATGTAACAGTAACCATGACGCCCTATGGGCTTGTCACTGCACATCTGTATTCATGTAGTGTTGTCGCTGGCTGCACAGACCCCTCAGCTCAGAGCCCAGGGGCCACTCAGGACCCTCTGACAGAGATTCTTCAAACGTGACCAGGGTGTGAGTGAAGGTCAGGCCTGGCTCTATGAATATGGAGATACGTACACAACACAGAGAGGGCACAGTGGAGAGATCCAACGTGGAGGTCCTCTGACTGTGCTTACCTTAATTTTCATGTTCCTCGTATCCAACGTGGCTCCATCAGCTTCCATATGTTATGGTTCTAAGGAAATCATAATGATGGCTGCGATTATATAGGTCGTTTAATGTCCAAAGTGATCTGAATCTTGATTATAAAACATAATACGCAGATAAATGCACTCGTAGCTTCGTGCCTGCCACATTGAAGTTGCTTAATTTTCCTTGTCACCACTTTTCAAACTAATTGCGCCGCTGTTAACGCCGCCTGTCTGTGCTGTGAAAATGCTCTATTGTGGTAGCATCTCCGTGTGATCATATGGCTTGTTTACACCCCACAGACATGTCCTCTTAATTTGCAGCATGTTTAAATGCTGTTTATAAATGCTGTCTTTGTGACTTGTGTGCGTCAGGTGAGGAAGACGCTGGATGCCACGCTGCAGACGCTTCAGGACATGCTCACTGTGGAAGACTTTGATGTTTCTGACGCCTTTCAGCACAGCCAGTCCACAGAGTCAGTCAAATCTGCATCCTCGGATTCCTACATGAGCAAAGCTAACATCGTCAAGAGACGCTCTAATCAACATGAGACTGAGGGCTTCTACTTTACTGTGAGTTTAAAGATATGCAGTGGTGGGAAACGCTATTACAACAATTAAGGCATTAGAGCAGTGGTTCTCAACCTGGGGGTCGGGACCCCAAGGGGGTCGCTAGACAAATTTAGGGGGTCGCCAGATCATGTAGATAAAATATTCATACTTTTTTAGCATATAATATTATATTTTATTGTCGCTTGTGTGTGCTATTTTACCAGAGTGCCATTATATGTTCGGTATTTGATTTGTTTTATGTTAGCCATTTGTTTTTTTCTTTGTTTTTTAAGAATTATGTAGGCTAATGATCCGATTCCTCACGGTGTGACCCGAGCGGGGGTCTCGAACCCCTTTAACTGTTATAATGGGGGTCGCGGCTCCAAAAGGTTGAGAACCACTGCATTAGAGGATGTATGAGAATATTTGCCAATGTTGAAGTGATACAATATTTACTGTTATCTTGTATGTTCTTGTGATTATTAAATGGAAATCAAAATGTCAGAAAGATTATAAGTTAGCTTTAAAGGTACAATCCTCATTTTTTCTTTCGTATTAGAGTGAAATGTGACGTACCATCTTGCAGTATATAGAGCTCTGTGAAATAAGAAACCACTGCACATTGTCTTGCTGTGAAGCGTGATTGGTCATCCCAAACCTGGAAATTGCACTGATGTGCTGTTAGCTGGCTAGTCATTATTGACATTACCCTGAGGGTAAAGCAGCGCTTCATATTTCATTTCTAATTGTGGAAATATATTAAGAGAAAGTGTAAAAATTGGAAGATCTGCCTGTTTTGTTGAAACTATTTTGATTACCAATGTAAATAAATACCAAGTGTAAATATCTGGAAACAACATTTTGCTTCTGATTTGCAGAAATACAAGGAGTACTTGAATGGCAGCAACCTAATCATCAAACTGCAGGCCAAGCATGACCTTTTGAAGCAGACTCTCGGGGAAGGTGAGCGTTACATAATACAAAGATGTGGAGGTCTGAGTCAAGTTCAGTGCTAGAGGTTAAAGTGATTACATTGGAAGCTCAAGCACTGGGGGGTCCAAGACATCTTCATTAGAGCCAGTAAATCCATGTAAACTCTACGGCATCAAATCTCAAGCTGTGGTGATACTCGGATACACTGTCATTTCACTTTAGAGATCTATTCCTGTTGTTGTCATTCTACAGCTCGTCAGGCTGAAATTATGATTACGGAGATCACCATGGCTGCATATTTCAGAACACACAAGGGGTCATTTATCAAGGCAGGTGCTAAATAGCAGGTGCAAGCTGGAAAATAAAATATGCAATTTTACCATTTGATGTTGCCTGTATTACAGCAGGACAACCCCAAATCTCAGATGTAAATAAGACAATGCTGCATAAGTAACAAATGCACAAATGTTGTTTTTAATAGTTCTAGTAGTAATAGTTTAATAGTTTTAGTAGCTGGTTAAGCCATGATTACCCATGATTACTGCTCAAGCGTCAAAAGTAAATTAGTAAAATTATTATTTGAAATCTATGCATTTACTATCATCTGAAGCCAAACAGCTCCTAATCCCTTTTTAAATAGTCATATTATTTATAGAGCATGTAAATAAGTGCACAGTCCATGTCATCATGCTGCCTATGTCCTCTGCTGCTTCTTAACTCCACTCAGAGTGCTGGCTTTTATCTGCGGATTACGTTTATTTGACGTAAAGTAAGCCCTTGCTACAAGCTACTTCACACATGACGTGATTTTCAAACAGGCATTTATGAGTCAGTGATCAAAGTGGGGCTCTCATTGCTCAACTTAACAGCAGCCAGAGAGACCCGGGCAGATCAGGAAATATCCACATTGTACTGAACTTACGCCCCATTGCCCCTGGAGACACTTCCCTTCGGGGATCTTAAATCGTCAGTGGCTATAATCAGTGATGTGTTGCTTGCAGAAATGTGGATTTTGATTAACTGTTTGGAATTTAGATGTGCCAAACAATAACAATTGTAACATACCCAGGAGCTTTATAACAACTGAGAGAAGACAAATCCATTGCAAGTTACATGCATGTCGGTAGAGGTCTCATCTTTTTATACATAATATAGAAATGTTATTGTGATGTTTGACCAATGGTGATTTTAAAGTATATAGTTCTCAAATTAGAGTTCATTATAATGTGTTTTTTACTATTGTTATGACTAATTTTACTCTATGGATATTCATTGCTAGTTTCATTACATTATCTTTGTACTATAAATTGGCTGTAAAGTAGCTACCCCAAGAAGTTGCATGTCCCTTCCTATCCTGATCATTGGGCATAAATTCCCCCTGACCTCCCCGGTTGCCCCTGGATACACTTCCCTCTGGGTCCGTTTCCCGGGCGACCACTGAATGACCGCTGCCTGGCTGCGAGTCAAACCCGCCATGCTGCTCGCCCCATTCACTCGCCTGAATAGGGGCCCGTTTTCTCATAACGCCCTTTCTGCCTCCATCTGCCAGCCCTCCACAGCTCTCAGCCGACAATCAACTCTTGTCAGAGAGCGGTTACTAATGCAGATCCTTTTTTCTTTTTTTTCTTACAGGGGAAAGGGCCGACTATGGAACCACAAGGTAAGACGCACAAGAACCAACATATCTGTGATGTACAGTATGCAAAACAGTTACTTCTGAAAAAAGCTAAGAATACATTTTTTACATAAAAGCATTTCTCATTTTAGTCCATTGATCTGTATTTGTGACCTTTGACCTGACGGTAAATAGTTAATGGTGATATAATTGTTTGCACCACTTAACCTCCCTGGCCTTTCAAAGAAGGCACTTTACTTCAATCAGCCATTCATTCACTATCAAAAGCCTTGAGTCACTGATGCATAGAAGGTGGAAGCAAAGAGGGTTAAGTGTCTTGCCCAAAGGCTAGTTGACGCATACCAAGGGTTTGACGTTAACTTTTCTGCACACTTGTCATTGTGGCTAGTTAATTTCTCAAAAGACTAGTCAGATTTGCGATAGACTAATCATTTTACAGGTAATTGGGACCATGGCCAATTCTGAAACACACTAAGTCAGACTATGAACCAAAACACTTGACTTTCAGGAGGGAAAATACTAAAGTTGAATGACAGTGTTTGAACACTTTCACGCAATCTTCATCGATATATATATATATATACGTGATGACCATATACCAACAGTCCAACTCACCCGTCTCCCCCCAGGCCCCCCACTCTCCCCCCTAAACCGCAGAGAATGAGGAAGTATAGACCACGCTCCGTTTTTTGCCGTAAGCTGTTTAACGGCAACATGGCGGCCTTCATCAAGGTACCAGCTCCTCTGTGCCTTCTGTCTCTGCGTGATCTCAGCTGCTTATGTGTCCTTAAAGGATCTTTCTCTGCCTTTGACCAAAAGACTGGCTCAAATGTGCACTGACCCCTTCCTGCTGCTTCCACTGTTTGTCCTATCGGGGGGAGGTGATGTTTTGGTGATGGTATGTTCCGTGCCTCTAGGTCTCAACAGTCCCACCCACCTCAAAACTGCTTTTCGAGGTCAAATTCTCATTCCAAATTTCAGGTTTCAAGGTGGGCAGGACTGTTGAACTCCAGTCCTATTTTGTCATAACTCATGACTCCGATATAGTTGTAAGATATTTCCATGCATTCAGGGGACACAAACTTTAGTGGCACCTCTTTTGTCATTTTTCGGTGTTGCATTGGCTCTGTCTCTTGTCTGTGAAGTCGATCTCTCTCACTAACCTGGTCTTGTTGTTGTTTCCTCTTGTCTTACTGCTGTGTGTGTCCAGGGGGAGGAGAAATCTCCGTGCCAGGAGTCAGGTATCTGTCTTTTAGTGGGCTTGGATTCTTTAGTACTATAACCTATGCTTACCCCTCTGCCACCATTCCTAGCGATTGTGTGTGTTTGCTAATAATATTTACAGCTTTTTCCTCATCTTCCACTGTCTGTCTTGATTAATTTGAAAGTGTTTTGGAATTGAATATGCTTTTAAAGGGCTTTGCTTCTATAATTATCAATGTTGTTTGTTACTCTAGGACTCTGGACAGCCTATACCAGTGGTTGTTGAGAGCTGTGTTCGGTACATCAATCTGTATGGTAGGTAACGGTTTGCTTTCTAGTTTGGTGCATCAACCATTGGTACTCATGTGTGTTGAATAATATGCAGTCTAATATGTAGCTAGCTTTTGTGTCCAAACCCACTATTTAAAGAAGAGCAACTTGATTACCTTGTAGATCCTTTTCGTAGTCCTTCTGGGGGTAGCACCATAGACCATAATACAAGTGTTGATGGGATGATTGGGGGGGTCGAATACACACTAATAGAAGCTAACAGGCTAAAGTTTGAGTGAAAATCTCTATTGTGTAATTGTGTTGTGGCACAATATACAATATCCCTCTCTCCCTTTGTCTTTTCTGTCAGTGTGGTATTTACTCTCACGGACAATTAATGAGTAAAAAAAAGCAACATGCTACGACACCTGCAGTAGCGCTTATGGCCTCTAGGGACATGAGTTACTTAGTTCCACTTTAAACTGCCTGCTTTTATTGCACTTTAAAGCAGTACTAAGTAACTTGTTTACCTTACTAAATCCTTTTCCCAGTCCTTCTTGGGGGTAATACAAGTGTTAATGGGATGATTGGGGGGTCTTTCATCTCCCCCTGGTGTCCCTGACCAAAAAACCACACTTGCAGCTTTCCTGCCTCCGGGTCGGAGGTGCAATACACACTAATTTTTTTTGTTTTTGTTTTTGTTTTTTTTCTTAAGAGGGAAATACAGGAAGTAAAGTCGTACATAGAATAGATCAAGACAGAATAAGGGATGACATATAGATTTAGACATTTACTGTGTTGTTATGTGGTATTTGCAGAATGCATTATGGGCTTTGATGGCTTTTTGATTAGCCACAGTTTTTATTGTTCTGAGATACTGATTGAGTTCGTTTATGAAATGAAGTCCATTTGGCTTTGTTTGTGCCCACTTAGTTTTATGAATATGATATTTGGCCAGGTGTATAATAGTTTGAACCAGAAGGGAAAGGGAATATTTGGATTATCGAAATAAAACATGATGTCACTCTCCCGGAGGCTGATCACATGGCCAGTTTTGTTCTGGATCAGTTGTTGTACGGTTTCTTCTTCAGCCTGAACAATACACACTAATGGAATTACAAAGAAGAAGCTAACAGGCTAACGGGCAAAGCTTAACACTTAAACAGTGTTTACAGCCAAGTTTGAGCAACAAGAAATATCTCCATTGTGTCATTTGGTTATGGCACAATGTACAATATCCCTCTCTCCCTTTGTCTTTTCTGTCAGCGTAGTATTTACTCTCACGGACAATTAATGAGTAAAAAAACACAACATGCTACGACACCTGCAGTGGTGCTTATGGCCTCTAGGGGCATGAGTTACTTAGTTCTGCTTTAAGTAGTCATGTTGGTTTGCTTTTTAGTAGTAGTAGTAGTAGTATAGTTTATTTGAGCAGTTAACATTTTCTCTTTCTCCAAAGTTTCACAATCATACAGTTAGGGAGTCGACTGAAGCAAAACGCCCCTTGTTTCATGATGTTACAGTTATACATTACTTTTACATTTACATCACATATAGAATACTCAGGAAGGATTGTTTGATTATCAGTTTCAAAACACAACTATGTATATGTTTGTGAGTTAGCTTAATTGTTAAATTTTTTACTTACTATCAAATCCAGTTCTCTTAAATATTGTGCATAAGTGGGCATTATCTCCTCTCTGATTAAAGCACTTAGCAGTAGCGTAACAAGCCTCTTTGAATCTGTGTTAATTATTGTAAAGATGTAAACAGGAATAATGAGCACATGGGGGGCATTTTTCACATGAACCATCATTACTAACGATGTGTATGTCACACTGAACATGTGCCTTTAATTATCTGAGACACCTCTCACCAGGGGGCGCTCTTAATCTTATAGACTCTGCTTCATTTATTTTTTACTATCTCGCACAGCTGTATAAGCACATAGAGAGCACTAGTCGACAACTCTGAATATTGTGCTGTAGTTAAAACCAAAGGGACTTCATTTAAGTACCCATTTAACATAAACATATAGCATCCCTCTGCAATTGTAGTTTTGTTTTATGAGTTTCAAACTAGCTTTTTTTCCATTTCCACAGGTCTACAACAACAAGGTATATTCAGAGTTCCTGGGTCCCAAATTGAAGTCAACGATATTAAAAACGCCTTTGAAAGAGGTGAGATGTCTCTGCAGCACTGTCTAGTTATATGCAGTAGTATTACCTTCTTTTGCATCCTTCCTACGTAGAAGTTAAATATTTGTATTGTCTATTGCAGCATGAACATTTATTATAATTTCAAAAGTAGTAATACAAATTAAATATATTTCCTAAAGTTCTGTTGAATTACCTCAACTTAAGTTCTTTAGGGTAGACGGGTTTACTGTTTGTAGGATCGTTCAAGAATCTTCCCCTGCCAGATTTGTCCATTAAAAGCAGCGTTTGTGTCAGCGAATGATTCATGAGAGTTCATCTTCACTATGTGCAGGAGAGGACCCGCTCATGGACGATCAGGCGGACCACGACATCAACTCTGTCGCCGGCGTGCTCAAGCTTTACTTCAGGGGTCTGGAGAATCCTCTTTTCCCCAAAGAGCGCTTCCTCGACCTCATCTACACCACCAGTGAGTCACTTAGAAGATAAACACGCTTTGTTTTACATCTGGCCTCCCTTTTGTTCATATTATTATTTGTCTTAATTTAGAGCTGGAATCTGGCGCAGAAAGAGCACGTCACCTCCAGCAGATTATTGGAACCCTTCAAAGACCTGTCATTATTGTCATTCGATATCTCTTTGCCTTTCTAAACCAGTAAGTAATACTTTATATTTCTTCACATTAGGGCACTGGTATTGTCTATGCCTTAACCTCTTAACCCCCACCTGAACAGAGCACATTTTCTCCAGTTTGGCTTTACCCAAAATCTAAAAGTTTAATAAAAAGAAAGCATCAAAATGGCGACGAAAAGGAGGAGGAAAACACACACAAAAAATATGACAAAAAAGAGGCAAAAGAGCGACAAAAACATGACAAAAACACAACAAAAAGTGATGAAAGCGTGACAATAAAGAGGCGAAACATGACAAAAACCCTACAACAGGGGTCACCAACCTTATTTCAGCTGAGGGCTACTTTAAGAGCAGTAAGTTGTTCGAGGGCTACCAGTTAAAAGCAAATCCTAAAGACTTAAACATACACTGTTCACTTATAGGATATTGAGCCCATATTATATTAAAATAGCTTTATTTTAAACTCATACTGAGTCACAAGAACCGAAATAACTGTAATTTTAAGAATTAGATTCAAGAAAATGAAGTGTTTTATACTTCAGAAAAAGTCCCAAGGGCTACTGGACATGCCCCAAAGGGCCCCTGGGTGCCCGCGGGCACCACGTTGGTGACCCCTGCCCTACAACAATGTGACAAAAAAGTTTGACACTTTTGTAGGTTGTTTTGTAGGTAGTTGAGAAGCTTTTAGATTTGGGTAAAGCCGAACTGGAGAAGATGCATTTGGTTAAGGCGAGGCATGTACGACTTTATATATCATGAATTACTGTTATGTGTTGTCAGTTGAGGCACTAATGAGATATAATTTTCAAATAGACAGAATGAACACACTGTGTCTATATTTAATTTTTTCTCGTAATTTTTTTCTGTGATTTTGTGAAAAAATCCAACAAAATGTCCTGTCGTTTATTATAGCCGTGTAAAGAGATGTCCACTGTCCCACACCTAAGCTTGATCTTCCCTATACTCCACTGAGAGCACCACTCCAATAATTTGACTTTAAACCGCGTTGTAAAAGGCTAGAGTTGTGGTAGACCTCACACACTGCTCTTGATGATGGAGGGGGAGCTGTGTCTATGCCATATCTTTATTCATATGGACTATATATGGACGTAGGTTGGAGCCAGGAGCGTGTCCTATTTGAACTGGTTGGCAAAGGGACTCTTTTTGACTGTAAAATATATATATGTCTTCCAAAGTTATATCAACTTTATATTGGAGCCTACAACCAGCTATAAACCTCACCACACGTTACTGCTTCATCACCCTCTTCTTCAACTTGCTAATTGTTGCCCTTGTGTTGCAGTCTGTCGCAGTACAGTGATGAGAACATGATGGACCCCTATAATCTGGCGATCTGCTTTGGTCCCACTCTGATGCCCATGCCAGATGAGCAGGACCCTGTCTCTTGCCAGGCTCATGTCAACGAAGTCATCAAAACTTTTATCATCCACCACGAGGCGATTTTCCCAACCCAGAGAGAGCTGGACGGGCCTATGTATGAGAAATGCATGGCTGGAGGGGAAGAGTACTGGTGAGGAAAGACACTCTATACATGGACAGTGTAAAAAAAAAAAAGTGTCATGAATTGTGTTTTTGCTACGGTCAGTGTCATGGGCTTGACTGAGTGATCAAGGCCAAAATGCACATCTGCTGAGGGCTAAGTTAAATTCATGGATAGAGGTCGACCAGTATGGGTTATTGGAAGGCCGATGCCAATTTTTGGGGATTTGACCAGCCAAAGCCGATGCGCACCGCCGTTTTTTAAAAATATTTCTTGTCTATAGTCCTGTGTATGATGCTTCTAAACTGTAAAATGTGACTGTGTTGATCTGTGATAGCAGAGGCTTCTTTACTAGAGGCAGGGGCTGATTTATCCAGGACAGTCATGTTCAGTAGGTACTTCAGAGGGAGGTGTTTGAAAGACAAAAATCAGCAGATTCCTAAACAAAAAGCTCAAAGTTTCTATCTCTTATGGCTCCGAAATTATAAGCAAAAGGCAACGTAAAATAAATAAAATATGATCCGAGCATCCAGGGTGTACAAACTTGTGACCGATATTCACCACGATGTTTCACAGCTCCCCTGAAGCCTAGGAAGTTGTGGTGGGGCTCATTTTAAGGTTCTGGCTGAGCTCTTTCCAATGCAAACGCTTTATCAACCTTTTATCAGCATTATATCGGCCAATAACTCATATTATAAATTTACCATATATTAGCCTGACCTCTACTCCCGGAGTGTGCGACAATAGGCTCCCCGTAACATCACACACCTCACGGTGCGTCCACATTATTAACATTTGGTTACAATAATTGTTATTCTATCTTTTCCCCTTTTAATATTCCCCAATCTTTTTGAAAAGTGAAATGAGTATTAACTTCTCAGTTTCTCCTGTTTACAGTGAAAGTCCCCACAGTGACGCGGGTGCTCTTGATGAAGTAGATAATGGTACTGGCCCTAACACAAGTGATGAGGGTAAGTCTCACTTTTGAGATCAAATAAACGTGTGTTTTCCAATTAATTTCTTTAATTGGCTTTTATATTGTTTGACAGAGTTGGAGCAGATTGAGGCCATAGCAAAATTTGACTATGTGGGCCGCAGTCCCAGAGAGCTGTCCTTCAAGAAGGGTGCATCTCTGTTACTGTATGTTCGAGCGTCTAACGACTGGTGGGAGGGGCGACACAACGGAGTGGACGGACTCATCCCACATCAGTACATTGTGGTGCAGGACATGTGAGTAATCTATGTCTACAGTGGTCGAATAGTAACACCTGGCTAGTGGTTACAGTAAAAATGGCATAAAGGCCGGCACACAGTTAAACATTGAAATGGTAAAAAAAAAAAAAAAAATCATAAATAGGCTTATATACTATAGAATTAATGTTTTTATTTAATAGAGTTTTGTTGGGATTGTTATAAACAGACTTTATTTTAGAGCTCAAACATATTTTATTTTGTACATGGAATGTTGGCTTGCTTTCCACACAATCTTTGCTTCTTAACTACTTACTACACAGACTGATGAAACATTTATGAGTTTTCTTAACTCATAAATGTTTCCACAAGAGCGGATGGCTCTTGTGGACAGACATAATAAATGTAATAACTGAATGCCTCAGGGACGATGCCTTCTCAGACGGGCTCCACAGGACAGACAGTGAGGCAAGCAGCGGGACTCACCATGAGGACAGAGCAGTATCCCGAGAGCACCAGGCTGAGCACACACCCGAGCGCCGCTTTGGACCGGCGCAGGGCAGGTACACTTTGCTACAACTTCATATTGTATTGTTGATTTTCTTTACGGCAAATGGTGGTTTTGCACAGTGGGATAAACCAATACTGATGTCAGAAAGGGCGTCAACACAATCTGTACAATAGTTAGTGTTTTAAAAGGGAATTGTCCACTGTGATAAGAGGTTTTACTTATATTCCTGGAGGGTGAGAGTGCGTTCAGATGGTGCTGCAGTTCCACGCCACAGGAACGGAGCAGATGGCCACAGTCCTCCTCGAGCAGAGCCTCCGAGAGTTCTGCCACGACCCTGCAGCCCCCAGAAAATGGCAGTGACCAGAGGTCCCATCGACAGCCCTGAGAAGCGGCGACTTACTACGTTTGGAAGCGCGGGCCACGTCAACCATCCCGATAGAAAGGCCTTCTGTGACAGCCACTCTCAACGTGCCTCCCCCAGCACCACGCGCCACGCCAGTCTGGGAGACCACAAGGCCCTGGAGGCTGAGGCTCTCGCTGAAGTGAGTCCTTTTCAGCTTAAACTCATTTTCATATTTCATTGAACTCAAAGTAAAATGTTGTATTTCTTATTATATTTACAAGGACATAGAGAAGACCATGAACACAGCTCTTCTTGAGCTGAGAGAGCTGGAGCGTCAGAATGTAGCGAAGCATGCTCCTGATGTAGTTCTGGACACTCTGGAGCCTCTAAAGCATCCCGGTGGTCAGGATGTCCCGGGCAGCCCTCTTCACACCATCGTGATTCGAGACCCCGATGCTGTACAGAGGCGCAGCAGCAGCAGCTCCTCCTCTGAAACCATGACCACCTTTAAACCCTCTCTGTCCAGCCGCCGACCCAGCGCCCCCCTCAGGCCTCCCCCGGTACGACCTGTGAGGCCAGCTCCTGTCCTGGGACAGGGACCAGGCCCACACCGCTCCAGCAGCTCCAGCTCCTCTGGTTTAGGCAGTCCTGGCATCACACCAACTGAGAGAAGCTTCCCCAAAGCACCTTCCCCTTCACCCTCCAACTCCTCTTCCTCTTCAGACAAACAGGGCAACATATAGGTGCCAGAGGGCACTGAACTGCAGAGTGATTGTATTTCTCTTACATTTATGAAATATGCTTGGTCTGTATTATGAATATGAGACTACCTTAATATTGCTGCTGCTGGTCTCTGCCTCCTGCCAGGGCAGTGACATATACGGAGTACATGAAATAGCATTTTTAAAGAGGCTTTCACAATCAAAATACTGCTATGCTGAATACAGTAGTGATGCTGGACTCAAGGGGCTACACTGGAAAGCTAAAGATGAAATGACACATGTTTTGAGCTGTGTACATATGACAATGCTTTGCGGTTGACTTGAGTCTTGATTAATTGTGTACGAAATAAAGTCTATTCAGTTATAGAAAACCACCACAATCCACAGGGTTTAATACAGTGTCTTTAAATGACAGTAGTTTTATCTGAGAGAACTATATCAGCAGGCATTTTCACACAGTACTCTATTCATTCTTTTCTTCCACTCCTTTATTTCTGAGCTTAAATGCAGTAGCACACTGACAAATACTAATGCCTCTGAAACTAGTGACCACATCTTACACAAATATAATTCATAGTCTAGCACCAGTATTGATTTTATGGTACGCTATTAAAGTTTTTTTTAAATTTATGTTACAAATTACAGATGACAAAACAAATTGTGCGCCGTAAAATGAACAATTAGATTCAAGAGAACAGACTTGCCACTTTGACATGTCATTGACATCTATATTGCCACAACCTCTCTTCTATGAAGCACAAATGGGACAAGCGTTTGGCCCGCCCCTGATTCTCCTGTCAGTGTGATTATTGAGCACTGAGGCCAGACTAACTGGCCATCAGCCGGAGACATACACAATCAATAATCATTTGAGCCTTAAGCTTTCTCAGTCCTCCCCACACTGTCCCAAGGAGAAACCACTGTTGGAAGAAAACAAAACATTCATTTTATAATCTATTATTTATTAATTTTACAAAAAAATCAGAGTGTTGCATTTGTAAAACAAGTTACCTTATAGAAGACAATGAAATTATTGTGGACTATATATACATTCCATCTATAACTAATGTAAGAATAAAAAGTCTCGTGTGAACATTACCTCAAAAAAAAAAAAAAAAGCAAACAAGTACAAATCAAGAGACTAATGCACTTATACACTACAGGGAATCGGCTGCATTGTGACTCCTGTATTTTAGAAACAAATATAGCACATTCATAACAAGTGTTTACTGTCAGTGCTGTGTGTTGTCTTGAGGATTAAAATATATCTTGTGTAATAAAGTTGTAGGTATCTGAATAAATATATGCATTTAAGATGTAAAAGAAAATATCATTGTATGATAGTATGGGATAAATATCTTCTCTTTTTGTAACTCTTATCCTTGCACAAACATTAGCTGAAAAATAAATTCTTGAAATATCCTATTGTGTATTTTTTTCCCCCCCCAGATAATTTCCTCAAATAAATACAGACTTAAGAGTGTAGAATACTTCAATTGTACTTGTATAACAGGGAGGAAAATATGACTAAATATACATCTATGGGTGTAAAATGCAACAGCTCCATCTGCTGGCAAAAGTACTACAATACAGTAAAGGCCTTTGTAAAGTCTGACATGAACGACATACTGGGTTTAAGGTATGCTTGATCCAGGAAATTATTTGTACAGCTAAATAACACCAGTTATAGTTCTTATGCAGATCCTTATTACTGCTTATTGTGACCTTTGGCCTTTTTCGAGTGACTCTAAAAACCCTTTAGTACCATTTGAGGCCTGTGGGTGGAGTCATTCTCTTGGCAAATCTTTCATCATTTAAAACAAAGCAAAAGCAACAATCTAGCAACATCTTCAACACTGTAAATGTTTTTTTTGTTTTGTTATTTGGTCTGATTTCAGTTTGCATTAGGCCTAAGGTCATCTTTCTCATATTGTACTTTATTTTTAACATTTATTTATGAGCTGGTTAACTTTCAAAATGTTGCAATATGCCCTGAAACAGCTCTCGGCCTATGAATTGATTATCTCTAAACTCATGCATCCCTGACATAGATAAAAGAAGTGAAAAGTAAGACGTTTGAGCACCATATTTTCCATCTTGTTTTTTGATCATCCTAAATGCTCGTGTCTGTTTTTTTTCTTCCATGGATCCAGCTGTAATGCTGTTAGGTGCGTGTTCATTGAGATTAAAGTGAGAAAGTAATCACGTTAGAGCCTCGCCTCCAGCCCTCATCAGTGCCATGAGTGGCCGGGACCACCCAGCGACGCGCGTCTTTTACCGGCTTGGCTTCTTCCCGGGTTCAAAAAGCCTTTTCATTAATGCACTGACACGATTAACTGGGCCACCAGAGTCGGATCTGAGGCCAAACTGCGAGCTCGGCTATTATCCAAATCAATGCCACAGTTGTGTGAATATGCGTAACAGGTGGTGCACCGATATGCTGAGTGTGGCCCTCCTGCGGTCCGTCCTGTCAATGGATCTGCAGCGATCGTATCTACACATTCAAGAACATGAGCAGACCCAGAGCGCCGCTTAAAGCCACACATTTATTTATTTATTTCAGAAGGACAGTACACATTAATGAACATTTCTGTAAATGGGTCAGTTTGCAATTATAAAACATATAGATAATTCAAATAAAAGTTGAGGCTATATTCTTACATAACACAGCATTTGTTCATACAATTCATACATTAATAACATCTGTTCGTTCTGTGACTTGCACAACAGATTAGAAACAGTGGACATAATGAGGATAAATATAGTTATTATTTATAAAGCAACACCTGTGCAGGGGATTCTGACCCGGCTCAGCCAGAGGGTCTAAGGAGTTCATTGTTGATTTGTTTGTTTGTTGACGTGGGGCATTCTCTTATAGTGAGAGGGATGCTGTTCCAGATGTTACAGCCCCTTGACTGAAAGGACAGTCTGGCCAGAGGTGGTCCGTCTGTAGGGCACTTCTCTAACCGTAGACCAAGTGGCTCTGCCAGAAGAGGATTTCAGTTTTCTGAATTACCTTAATGGCGGTGGTGCAAGTCCGTTGAGTATTTTGTAAACCATACAAGCAAATTTAAGGTATCTTAAGTTTTCAAAGTTCAGGAGATTGTACATCTCAAGAATGAAATTGTTATGCTTTTTTTATATAATGATTTTATGTAAGTGGTTTCATTTGTAAGAGACAAGTTTGTAAAACAATATTCTATGTGTGAGAAGTGAACACCATAGCATGCAAAAATGAAGTGTCATTGATGAGTGAATGTATGAATACTGTTTTTGAAATGTTCTTGATGTGATTTTTGAACGTGAGAGTAGTCAAGAACTACTCCAAGGTATTTGAACACTTGTACCAGTTCAAGCTCCACTTCTCTGAGAAATACATGTGCCTTTGCAGTTTTTTGTTTTGTTTGGAAAACAAGAATACAACGAAGGAGACAGGATTTCGAGAGCCAGTTTTGTACTTGGGCCATTTCAGATGTAAGAATTTTGCCCACTTCCTGTATGTTTTTGCTGGAGTGTATTTTACAGCATCGTCTGCATACATCTATATCTGGGTGTTTCTGCATGCTTCTGGAAGATTGTTTATGCAAAAAAGAACCGGTCCTAGAATGGAGCCCTGTGGTACTCCCACTGTGCACTCTCGATATTGACACAACACACTGCATTCTATTGTCAAGATATGATTTCATCCAGTTGATTCTTTCTCTGAACAATGTAAATGGTGTCAAAAGCCTTCTTTACGTCCAGAAATACAGCACCTACACAACCGTTCTTGTCTAAAAAGCTTTGAGGGCTGGACTAACCACCGCGCACGCCACGATCTATATCTTGGTCCCAAAATGTATACCTGGTCAGACCAGTCAGAAGACACTATGTACCAGCGTACCATTGGGCTGGTATGCTGTTACATGGTGTCTTAAAGAGGTATGTATGTAACAGCGTAGTGTCTTTAAGAGAGAAGAGCTCTTGCAGTTTGAGCCTTGCTGGAGAAGGCAAGACACTCCACCATCCTTGCATGTTGTCATTTTGTTGAGTAATTGTGTGTTTGGTGGTGGTCGGAGAGGCAGTTAATAGAATTATAGAATTGTAGCCATTGCATCGCCTTTCGATCACAGTGTTCTCTGTGATGCTCCAGGATTAACAGTTTGTAGGTTTTCAGTGTTGACAGACCCTCTTACCAGAAAACCTACAAAACATCTGATCCTGGAGCATCACAGAGAACACCATGATCGAAAGTAAAGTAAAAATCGTTTGGCCCCATACAGAGGAGAGGCAACATGTTCAGTGTTTTTGTGTGCCTGATGCGCGTAAAGACCAGACAGTTACACATCAACTCGTCTAAACTAAGGTAATAACATATCTCGGTTATCTGGGTGCTTGCAGAGGCTCACTCTCAGTTAATACTTTTTTGACTGGACAAGGAATTATTATTATATATTAATTATTTTTATTCTCTTTAGAGCTAAATAAGGTGCCAACTCCTGTGGCTCCAAAGATGATGATTTATTGATGATGATTTATTTTAGTTTTTATTACAAAAGTTACAATTTTACTTGACAATGCTACTGTTTGTGTTATTTTTGGGGAGGCTCAGCCTGCTTCTAAACGGACAAATTGCCTTGCAATCAAGCAAAAGTAGCATTCGTCGTTGTAAAATGTGTTGCCACCCCAGAAATTATCCCTGACCCTGCTTGCCACCCCGTCATTTTTTTTCTAGATCCGCCCCTGATAAACCCCTAAATGTAATCTTATGTCTTCATAGGTTAGTCAACACATTTTAAACAGGCTGTGTTCACGCCAAGATCTTAAACGAACATCTGCACCTTGGCATGATCCTATAGCCTATTGCAAATGTGTTTAAGCAGATCTTCCACAGTCATCTAATGCTTCATACTGCTGTGGACCGTTTATTGTGCAAATACCGTGCAGTCATCTCACTGTCTTAAATGTTCTTAAGCCGGAGTTTCTTTTTGATCTTTACTCTTCACAACATCAGACTTGACAAATTGTTACATTTAGTGGACTGCCCCTGTAGTGTGCATCATTGGGTCTCTGTAGAGCAGAAGTGATTAGAGGCAGCTGTTGACAGACTGGACATGTAGGTCTCTCCCTGTATCTTCACCATCGCAATTCATCTCACTGTAAGCACTGTCATCCTCAAGCCTGGTCCTATGCTTTGATGGTATAAACTCTGGACATGTGAGTAGCTGCAGCACTGGAAGAAGTAGGCGTTACTGCAGTTGGGAGCACAAATTTCACTGTATCTGGAAAAAAAGGGAAAGAAAAGAAATGTACAGAAAATACTAACCCATATGTTGCCATAACTGCACACTGCTCGTTCAAATAAAATAGCCTTGTCTTGAAGCAGCTCTTGTTATCTTGGACTCCCCGCAGTCACCCGCCTCACCAACACAGCACACTCACTTTCATGTTGTCCGCCCAAACTCAGGTCAACTCTCACATAAAACTGCTACTCCAGCTGTCATCTGTTGTCTATTGGCTTGTATGATTTGATTTTGGCTCATATTTTTGTAAGTGGGAAAGTCAAGGCTGCTTATTCATCATGTCATCAAACAAACAGTGGAGACACATGGGTTAAGTAAAAGCATTGATGCAACATGAAACCAGATGAAACAAGTAAGACAGACCGAAGGATCCATCTTGGAATATGTTAGAAAAAAGTGCATCCGCTGCACATGTTAATCCCGTAGGATGAAGATTGTTTATGGTGAATGTGTGCTTTTATGTCGGAAAAAAGGGGTGAGGAATTTCCACAAACATAAAACAAAGACCTCTATCTTCAGGGTTTTCTAGGACTATGGAAACTGTACTGGGACTTCCTGGTTGAATAAAGATAGGAAGGAAGGAAGGAAGGAAGGAAGGAAGGAAAGAAGGAAGGAAGGAAAGAAGGAAAGAAGGAAGGAAAGAAGGAAAAAAGGAAGGAAAAAAAGGAAAGAAGGAAGGAAAGAAGGAAAGAGAGAAGGAAGGAAAGAAGGAAGGAAAGAAGGAAAAAAGGAAGGAAAAAAGGAAAGAAGGAAGGAAAAAAGGAAGGAAAAAAGGAAAGAAGGAAAGAAGGAAAGAAGGAAAGAAGGAAAAAAGGAAAAAAGGAAAGAAGGAAAGAAGGAAAGAAGGAAAGAAGGAAAGAAGGAAAGAAGGAAAGAAGGAAAGAAGGAAAGAAGGAAGGAAAGAAGGAAGGAAAGAAGGAAAGAAGGAAAGAAAGAAGGAAAGAAGGAAAGAAAAAAGGAAAGAAGGAAAGAAAAAAGGAAAGAAGGAAAGAAGGAAAGAAGGAAGGAAAGAAGGAAAGAAGGAAGGAAAGAAGGAAAGAAGGAAGGAAAGAAGGAAAGAAGGAAAGAAAGAAGGAAAGAAGGAAAGAAAGAAGGAAAGAAGGAAAGAAGGAAAAAAGGAAAAAAGGAAAAAAGGAAAAAAGGAAAAAAGGAAAAAAGGAAAAAAGGAAAAAAGGAAAAAAGGAAAAAAGGAAAAAAGGAAAAAAGGAAAAAAGGAAAAAAGGAAAAAAGGAAAGAAGGAAAGAAGGAAAGAAGGAAAGAAGGAAAGAAGGAAAGAAGGAAAGAAGGAAAGAAGGAAAGAAGGAAAGAAGGAAAGAAGGAAAGAAAGAAGGAAAGAAGGAAAGAAGGAAGGAAAGAAGGAAAGAAGGAAGGAAAGAAGGAAAGAAGGAAAGAAGGAAAGAAAGAAGGAAAGAAGGAAAGAAGGAAAGAAGGAAGGAAAGAAGGAAAGAAGGAAGGAAAGAAGGAAAGAAGGAAGGAAAGAAGGAAAGAAGGAAAGAAAGAAGGAAAGAAGGAAAGAAAGAAGGAAAGAAGGAAAGAAGGAAGGAAAGAAGGAAAGAAGGAAGGAAAGAAGGAAAGAAGGAAGGAAAGAAGGAAAGAAGGAAGGAAAGAAGGAAAGAAGGAAAGAAGGAAAGAAAGAAGGAAAGAAGGAAAGAAAGAAGGAAAGAAGGAAAGAAAGAAGGAAAGAAGGAAAGAAGGAAAGAAGGAAAGAAAGAAGGAAAGAAGGAAAGAAGGAAAGAAGGAAAGAAGGAAAGAAGGAAAGAAGGAAAGAAGGAAAGAAGGAAAGAAGGAAAGAAGGAAAGAAGGAAAGAAGGAAAGAAGGAAGGAAAGAAGGAAGGAAAGAAGGAAGGAAAGAAGGAAAGAAAGAAGGAAAGAAGGAAGGAAAGAAGGAAAGAAAGAAAGAAAGAAAGAAGGAAGGAAAGAAGGAAAGAAGGAAAGAAGGAAAGAAGGAAGGAAAGAAGGAAGGAAAGAAGGAAAGAAGGAAGGAAAGAAGGAAGGAAAGAAGGAAAGAAAGAAGGAAAGAAGGAAGGAAAGAAGGAAGGAAAGAAGGAAAGAAGGAAAGAAGGAAGGAAAGAAGGAAAGAAGGAAAGAAAGAAGGAAAGAAGGAAAGAAGGAAAGAAAGAAGGAAAGAAGGAAGGAAGGAAGGAAAGAAGGAAAGAAGGAAAGAAAGAAGGAAAGAAGGAAAGAAGGAAGGAAAGAAGGAAAGAAGGAAAGAAGGAAAGAAAGAAGGAAGGAAAGAAGGAAAGAAAGAAGGAAGGAAAGAAGGAAAGAAGGAAAGAAGGAAGGAAAGAAGGAAGGAAAGAAGGAAAGAAGGAAAGAAGGAAGGAAAGAAGGAAGGAAAGAAGGAAAGAAGGAAAGAAGGAAGGAAAGAAGGAAAGAAGGAAAGAAGGAAGGAAAGAAGGAAAGAAGGAAGGAAAGAAGGAAAGAAGGAAGGAAAGAAGGAAGGAAGGAAGAAGGAAAGAAGGAAAGAAAGAAAGAAGGAAAGAAGGAAGGAAGGAAGGAAAGAAGGAAAGAAGGAAAGAAAGAAAGAAGGAAAGAAGGAAGGAAAGAAGGAAAGAAGGAAGGAAAGAAGGAAGAAGGAAAGAAGGAAAGAAGGAAAGAAGGAAGGAAAGAAGGAAAGAAGGAAGGAAGAAGGAAAGAAGGAAGAAGGAAGGAAAGAAGGAAAGAAGGAAGGAAAGAAGGAAAGAAGGAAGGAAAGAAGGAAAGAAGGAAGGAAAGAAGGAAAGAAGGAAGGAAAGAAGGAAGGAAAGAAGGAAAGAAGGAAGGAAAGAAGGAAGGAAAGAAGGAAGGAAAGAAGGAAAGAAGGAAAGAAGGAAGGAAAGAAGGAAAGAAGGAAGAAAGAAGGAAAGAAGGAAAGAAGGAAAGAAAGAAGGAAAGAAGGAAGGAAGGAAGGAAAGAAGGAAAGAAGGAAAGAAAGAAGGAAAGAAGGAAAGAAGGAAGGGAAAGAAGGAAAGAAGGAAAGAAGGAAAGAAAGAAGGAAGGAAAGAAGGAAAGAAAGAAGGAAGGAAAGAAGGAAAGAAGGAAAGAAGGAAGGAAAGAAGGAAGGAAAGAAGGAAAGAAGGAAAGAAGGAAGGAAAGAAGGAAGGAAAGAAGGAAAGAAGGAAAGAAGGAAGGAAAGAAGGAAAGAAGGAAAGAAGGAAGGAAAGAAGGAAAGAAGGAAGAAAGAAGGAAAGAAGGAAGGAAAGAAGGAAGGAAGGAAAGAAGGAAAGAAGGAAAGAAAGAAAGAAGGAAAGAAGGAAGGAAGGAAGGAAAGAAGGAAAGAAGGAAAGAAAGAAAGAAGGAAAGAAGGAAGGAAAGAAGGAAGAGGAAGAAGAAGGAAAGAAGGAAAGAAGGAAAGAAGGAAAGAAGGAAGGAAGAAGGAAGAAGGAAGAAAGAAGAAGGAAAGAAGGAAAGAAGGAAGAAGAAGGAAGAAGGAAGGAGAAGAAGGAAAGAAGGAAGGAAAGAAGGAAAGAAGGAAGGAAAGAAGGAAGGAAAGAAGGAAAGAAGGAAGGAAAGAAGGAAAGAAGGAAGGAAAGAAGGAAAGAAGGAAAGAAGGAAAGAAGGAAAGAAGGAAAGAAGGAAAGAAAGAAGGAAAGAAGGAAAGAAAGAAGGAAAGAAGGAAAGAAAGAAGGAAAGAAGGAAAGAAAGAAGGAAAGAAGGAAAGAAAGAAGGAAAGAAAGAAGGAAAGAAGGAAAGAAAGAAGGAAAGAAGGAAAGAAAGAAGGAAAGAAGGAAAGAAGGAAAGAAGGAAGAAGGAAAGAAGGAAAGAAGGAAAGAAGGAAAGAAGGAAAGAAGGAAAGAAGAAAGAAGGAAAGAAGGAAAGAAGGAAAGAAGGAAAGAAGGAAAGAAGGAAAGAAGGAAAGAAGGAAAGAAAGAAGGAAAGAAAGAAGGAAGGAAAGAAGGAAAGAAGGAAGGAAAGAAGGAAAGAAGGAAGGAAAGAAGGAAGGAAAGAAGGAAAGAAGGAAGGAAAGAAGGAAGGAAAGAAGGAAGGAAAGAAGGAAGGAAAGAAGGAAAGAAGGAAAGAAGGAAGGAAGGAAAGAAAGAAGGAAAGAAGGAAAGAAGGAAGGAAAGAAGGAAGGAAAGAAGGAAAGAAAGAAGGAAGGAAAGAAGGAAAGAAGGAAAGAAGGAAGGAAAGAAGGAAAGAAGGAAAGAAGGAAAGAAAGAAGGAAAGAAGGAAGGAAAGAAGGAAAGAAGGAAAGAAGGAAAGAAAGAAGGAAAGAAGGAAAGAAGGAAAGAAGGAAAGAAGGAAAGAAGGAAGGAAAGAAGGAAAGAAGGAAAGAAGGAAAGAAGGAAGGAAAGAAGGAAAGAAGGAAGGAAAGAAGGAAAGAAGGAAGGAAAGAAGGAAAGAAGGAAGGAAAGAAGGAAAGAAGGAAGGAAAGAAGGAAGGAAAGAAGGAAAGAAGGAAAGAAGGAAGGAAAGAAGGAAGGAAAGAAGGAAAGAAGGAAGGAAAGAAGGAAGGAAAGAAGGAAAGAAGGAAGGAAAGAAGGAAGGAAAGAAGGAAAGAAGGAAGGAAAGAAGGAAGGAAAGAAGGAAAGAAGGAAAGAAGGAAAGAAGGAAAGAAGGAAAGAAGGAAAGAAGGAAAGAAGGAAAGAAGGAAAGAAGGAAAGAAGGAAAGAAGGAAAGAAGGAAAGAAGGAAAGAAGGAAAGAAAGAAGGAAAGAAGGAAAGAAGGAAAGAAGGAAAGAAGGAAAGAAGGAAAGAAGGAAAGAAGGAAAGAAAGAAGGAAAGAAGGAAAGAAGGAAAGAAGGAAAGAAGGAAAGAAGGAAAGAAGGAAAGAAGGAAAGAAGGAAAGAAGGAAAGAAGGAAAGAAAGAAGGAAGGAAAGAAAGAAGGAAGGAAAGAAAGAAGGAAGGAAAGAAGGAAGGAAGGAAAGAAGGAAGGAAGGAAAGAAAGAAGGAAGGAAAGAAGGAAGGAAGGAAAGAAAGAAGGAAAGAAGGAAAGAAGGAAAGAAAGAAGGAAAGAAGGAAAGAAGGAAAGAAGGAAAGAAGGAAAGAAGGAAAGAAAGAAGGAAGGAAAGAAAGAAGGAAGGAAAGAAAGAAGGAAGGAAAGAAGGAAAGAAAGAAGGAAGGAAAGAAAGAAGGAAGGAAAGAAAGAAGGAAGGAAAGAAGGAAGGAAGGAAAGAAGGAAGGAAGGAAAGAAAGAAGGAAGGAAAGAAAGAAGGAAAGAAGGAAAGAAGGAAAGAAGGAAAGAAGGAAAGAAGGAAAGAAGGAAAGAAGGAAAGAAGGAAAGAAGGAAAGAAGGAAAGAAGGAAAGAAGGAAAGAAAGAAAGAAGGAAAGAAGGAAAGAAAGAAAGAAGGAAAGAAAGAAAGAAGGAAAGAAAGAAAGAAGGAAAGAAAGAAAGAAGGAAAGAAAGAAAGAAGGAAAGAAAGAAAGAAGGAAAGAAGGAAAGAAAGAAAGAAGGAAAGAAAGAAAGAAAGAAAGAAGGAAAGAAAGAAAGAAGGAAAGAAGGAAGGAAAGAAGGAAGGAAAGAAGGAAAGAAAGAAGGAAAGAAGGAAGGAAAGAAAGAAGGAAGGAAGGAAAGAAGGAAAGAAGGAAGGAAAGAAAGAAGGAAGGAAGGAAAGAAGGAAAGAAAGAAGGAAGGAAAGAAAGAAGGAAGGAAAGAAAGAAGGAAGGAAAGAAAGAAGGAAGGAAAGAAGGAAGGAAGGAAAGAAAGAAGGAAGGAAAGAAAGAAGGAAAGAAGGAAAGAAGGAAAGAAGGAAAGAAGGAAAGAAGGAAAGAAGGAAAGAAGGAAAGAAGGAAAGAAGGAAAGAAGGAAAGAAGGAAAGAAAGAAAGAAGGAAAGAAAGAAAGAAGGAAAGAAAGAAAGAAGGAAAGAAAGAAAGAAGGAAAGAAAGAAAGAAGGAAAGAAAGAAAGAAGGAAAGAAAGAAAGAAAGAAAGAAGGAAAGAAAGAAGGAAAGAAAGAAGGAAAGAAAGAAGGAAAGAAAGAAAGAAAGAAAGAAAGAAAGAAAGAAAGAAAGAAAGAAAGAAAGAAAGAAAGAAAGAAAGAAAGAAAGAAAGAAGCAATTACAAACCTATTACAATATGCTTCCTCATGACTGGGCATCCTTTGTGCTGCTTTAACCTCTTAACTCCTACCTGAACCAAGCATGTTTTCTCCAGTTTGGCATTACGCAAATAAAAGCTTCTTGAAAAAAAGAGTCAAAATGGCGACGAAAACAAGGATGAAAACGAAACAAAAGAGTGACAAAAACAATATGAAAAGTGATGAAAAATTGACAAAAACATGGCAAAAAAGCGATGAAAAAGTGACAAAAATGTTACTAAAATGTGACACAGGAGCAATGAAAAGAACACATCAAAGAGGTGGCAACAACGCAAAGGAACAGATCCATTTAGATGAGCTTTGTAGGTCTTAGCTTTCAATTGAGGCGTTGCTCGGGCCTAATAGAGTGAGCTTTTAGATTTGGGTAAAGCTGTTAATGGTTAAGGTGGGGGTGAAGAGGTTAAATTGTTCAAGTCTTATCTCGACAACTGGGATTTGTGGAAATTAAAAACTGTGTCTTCAAATGGCCTTGACTTTAAAGGTTCTCCGTAAGGGTCGATTTTGGGACCTCTTTTGTTCAATCTGTGCATGCTTCCGTTTAGGCAGCAGCTCAATACTTTCTTCTTTTTTTTTTCCATTTATTTCTTTGCTTTCTGTATTCACCCAGGAACGTAGCTGGCCCTGAAAAACAGAATTTCAATGTTTGTTTTTTTTTCCAAATGCAATATTGCCATATCTATCTGGTCAAGGGAATGAGAGAGGTCAGTTTTACTCAACTGATGATGTGTTGTAATAAATGAAAAAAAAAATGGATTGAAATTTGTTTAACTGATAATAAAAGACAGCACAAGGCCAGCTCCACAGGATTTACGTAGGGAACAGCCTTGCATGATGAGACCGCATGAGAAAGAGAAGACCAGACGATAACATCTCATTCAAACACTCAATGTGACAGTTGTTGGCAGTATAGCTTGTCCCTGAGTTGTGAGTGAAAACTGTGACATTACTACAGAGATGAAATGCTTGAAGGTAATAGGGCCTTGGCAAGAGAGAGTGAGAGAGGCAAACAACTCAACTTTCTGTTTCTAATCATATAGATATGCCCCCTCCGCAGTTCCACATATCTGCCTCTGAATCACTGTCAGGAGAGTTCACACACTGAGAGCTGGACCTTGCAAAAGACGTGAGGTGATGAAAGCAGATGTGGTTTTAAGTAGCAGATGACTGAAGAGTAGTGGTGAGGTGCCAAAATATTTGACCTGTTTTTTGTTTTTTTTTCCATAACGAGGATACATTTAGTTAAGTTCATCAAAAGTATTCAATGCAAAGGATTGGAGACTGCTTTCCGGCTCTCTTAAAGCATTTGAAATACTCAAGGCTTTTATTTTTCCAAGAAAGAAAATAGTATAGTTGCTGCAAATAATGGTTTGGTACAGCATGTGGTTAAATGTCAAATTAACTTGTAGTGAAGGTCAAATAATGGTACAAAAGTTACAGTCAACTTCAGAAATCTAGACTGAGGATAGGCTTAGGTGGTTGATGGTTTTGCTGTAGCGGTATGAAGAGTAGGTCATTCTGTAATGGCAGTGTAATAGGTTTGAAATGGAGCAGAGCGCATTTGTACTAAGCTAGACTTGTCTTGCATGCTCCATTGTAAGAAAAGTTTTCAAAAGTAGTCGTCAATTCAGTGGGGAGGAAACTTTATCCACCCGGAAAACAGGTGAAATGTTATCACCTCAAAAATAACCTTGTCTGGATGACTTCTTTTGAAACAACTAAACAAAACAAAAAAACATTGTTCAGGTGGAAACTTTGAATGCAGTCTTTTATTCGGATCAAAATAACAACCTTCGTAATATTCACTCTATTCATCGCTAAAGTCCCATAACTTTTGACCTGCCCCAGAGAATTGGTTGTTTTTTTTTCTCTTTATAGTTGAGTGAAAGTTGGAAGTCAAATATGTTTCAGATGGTAAAGTAAGACTTCTTTTTTTTTTTATAAGAGCTACCACGAAGCGTAGTCTTTCTCAAGCTGGATTTATAATATGTTTTCTCTCTATGTTGTTATGACATAGTGTGAAAAGGAAAGTTCACTGGTGCATGACTCTGCTCCATATGTTGGATTTAAGATCACTTTGGGATTTAAATGCACTGGGTTTGACAAGTCCAGGAGCAACCTAGATTTAGATGAGATCTTAAATGGAAACACTAATATTGCTGAAGTATGTTAGTGTAGACTGGAGCGAAGTCTATAGTGACCAGTGCATCAGCGAGGATCCCGATTTCATGGAGATCTATGCCTCAATATGATACAGATGGAAGTTTCCCACATGAATACAGTTGTGTCCAGTGCCGAACGGTGGGGGGTGTTTGTTTGCATAACATGTGAATATCCTGTCTGTAATGCATTACTTTGTTGTACTTTACTGCTGTAATGAACTGCAGCCATCATCATCATCATACTTCATACACATGTACAGTATTTCAAGCATTCGTGTTAAGCATTCTGCTATTAGCTCTTAGTGCACCATGGTCTATGACACACCAGACCATACCAGAATGGACCGAACCAGTGATACTTCTTCACGCAGTACTTTAGACTTTAGAGATAAAAACTGAGTATATTTTCTCGAATTAGGCATTACCAAAATCTAAAAGCTTCTTGAACAAAGTAGTGACAGAAATGTTCAAAAAAAGACAAAATCGCAAGAATAATGTCACAAAAACACGGCAACAACTAAACCAAAAAAGTCACGATCACTTTTGTTGGTCTTAGCTTTCAGAGGAGTCTCTGGCCTAGAGGCTGGAAGCGCCAGTCGAGGAGCTTTTAGATTTGGGTAAACCTGGAGAAAATGCACTCAGTTAAGGCAGGGAGTACTATGAGGTTAAGTTAAGTGTTTTTTATCCATTTCGGCCTTTAAACCCGGTTTGGTCCTGATTTAATCTGAGTACTTGGAAGGTCAAATATTTTATGAGGTGGTAGAATGTTCTATCAAATTCACTGACAATGGCTCACACAAGTTGATTTACCTAGAAAATAAGGTTGAGGTATTAAGGTTAAGGTATACTTTATTGTCCCCGTAGGGAGACTTGTCCTTTGTTTCAGTGCTACTGGTGCGACCCGACTCTAATGGAATATTAGTGGCCCGTTTAAATTATTAACTTTGAGCCACGTCTTTGCGATGAATTTTCAGTTGCAAAGTCACATAAACTTGGCGGTATTTCAGTGTGGAACATACTCAGCTACTCTATCACTGAGGTCTGAGATCGAAGGTCGTTTGGTGAAAAATGTGTTTTCACAAGATGGTAATGTGCCCCATCAGACAGACAGGGTTACACAGAGGAGCTGTCTTGCTGGAGGCCAATGAAAAATGTACTAGAAAATCATTAAGATAACAAAAGCACTACATAATTCATGATCTGGAGCCATTTTGTATTCCAGTAAAAGTTGGTCACTAAGCTCAGTTTCGGTCCATCTAAATGTGTGTTGAATCTGATCTAGGAGGTAATAATTGTACTATAACAGACATTTTATGACGCCCTGTGAGGCTGAAAAGATGTCTCTGTTTATGTATTTGCAATCTTTTAATTGCACTAATCGGGACAAGGATCAGCAGGATCAAGTCATCTCTGCTAAATAGGCCCAACTCTCTTTGACACTGGATGAGTTATTATGAGGGTAGATGGTTTCAGATTACAGTTAAGTAACCAAACAGCCCTAATCCATGCAAGCAATTTGTTCTCACAAAGATCTAAATATTTATGTCTAGCCTTTGGGGATGTATGGATGGATGCATGAAACCACAAACTACAGTTAATGAGGATTTCATAGAGACTTTATTTTTGTTGGAAACTCAGATTAGAGCAAACAACTGTTAAAGACATTGTGTTTAGCAACTCTTTGTGATTTCTCTCTAATTCCAACTTCTAGGAACATAACAAATACAAAATGCAGAGGGAACTCAGTAGCAGAACCGATCAATAAAGGTTTAACTAAAGGTACTGGTAGGTAATGGGCTGGGGCCAGTGGAGAAGGTACTGGTAGGTAATGGGCTGGGGCCAGTGGAGCATTTACTGGTAGGTAATGGGCTGGGGCCAGTGGAGAAGGTACTGGTAGGTAATGGGCTGGGGCCAGTGGAGCAGGTACTGGTAGGTAATGGGCTGGGGCCAGTGGAGCAGGTACTGGAAGGTAATGGGCTGGGGCCAGTGGAGCAGGTACTGGTAAGTAATGGGCTGGGGCCAGTGGAGAAGGTACTGGTAGGTAATGGGCTGGGAATTTTTTTTTTTTTTTTTTTTGTCATGGTGATGTGTAAACAAGCAGCAACCTCTCTCTCTTGGTACAGCTTTTTTGCTTTTTTGCTTTTTGCCTTTTTCTGTGAACTGCATTTGTGGTTTCTCTGCTCCAATTTGCTGGATGCTTTGGTCTTTGCCGTATTTTTGTGGAGGTTCGATGGATTCTTTTACTGCAGAGAGTCCATAATGGTCCTGAAGAAAGCAGCTTCTTAAAAGTAAACAAACAGCTAGCTTAGACATTTGAGAGCCACAAATTTCTTCTTCTGAAACACTAAAGAGACAAGGAGAGCCCCCCCACACCTGCAGCACAGTGGAGGCGTCACAAGAGGCGCTACAGGAAACAAAAAAGTGACAAACAAGGAGGTGTTCGGGCAAGACTCACAGCTAAGCCACACATGCCTTCTGCCCCATATTGTTCTGGCTAATGGACGTTCACTGGAGAACAAAAACTGCAAAGCTATTCCCGGAAGATGGTGAAAGACTGTTGTGGGGCGGAGGGAGCTGCGCTGGAGGAAGAGGAAAGAGGAGGTGGAGCTGACCAGTGCAGGACACCACGCTCAGAAACAGGGACAAACCCAGGAAGAGCTGCACCGTTTCAGAGGATTAGAGGAGACTGAAGGCAGCCAGCCAGGTTTCATCCAGTGGCTACGGTTTCCCCCGACCTCCAAAAGCATGCTGGCCAGGTTGGCCCACAGTGGCGGCGCGCTCAGTCGCAGCGGCTCAGGACTAACAGCAGAACACAACTTTGTTTCTTACTTACTTATACGTAGTGGCATCTCTTGTACAATCATTTATGAGAAAAGGAGCGCATCACCGGCCAGAAATGTTTGGGTTGGATTCTGCAAATTATGGCCATGATCTCGAGACATTTCACAAACCACGCCCTAAAGAATGTGTCAGTGAGTGGTGGTGATAATAGTAGCAGTGAATCAATTAAAATTCCACCAAACCTCAATGTAAATATTGTCCAAATCAGTGTTCAGACATTTGAAACTGTTGAATTGCTGTGCTATCGAGTTCAAATGCTGCAGATATATCCAAACTGGCTTGCGGTGGTAATGATCCACAGACCTGCTCAGTGCTCGAACATGTTTGCTCAAATCCAAAATGGCAGAAAGCTTTGTTTTCAGCACAAACCACCGACCAGGCTGTTGAGTTCTGAGGGATCACAAACAAACACAACAATTATCTGTCTGATGTGAGTAACAGAATGTCTGTTTTTCTTACATAAATAGTTATTATGTACATGTAACAACTCTAAAGAATGTATACCTGGTATTTTAAAAAAAAGTTCTACATGGATGGTTGTGCAGGAGCAACCTTTACTGTTTGCAAGTTAGTCTGAGCTGAACATGTCAAAGTTCATGGACTGTGGGTGTTGAACTTGAAACTTGCAGTTTTGTTGGGCAGCCTCCAGGTTTGACATGAATAGGAGACATTGGCAAAATACAACTAGTTAGCCCCCTAACTGTATTTTTCAATGTTGAATTGAAACTAAAAGTTTTTCACCGAAACTATTGAAAATCAAAGTTTAGACATCAATTCAATCATTCTGATAGTTATCATAGATCCATACTATGAATCCAATGTCTTATTGCCATTTTCAAGCCGACAGATAAACAGTGAACGTTTTGGAAGGAAGGTTGCAAACCTAAAATGACTGCACAATAGGAGTTGGTGGTTTGGTGAGGAATGTGTGAAATAAAAGACACAGCAGTTAATTAAAATGATTTAAAATTAGATTTGGTTGTTTACACATTTTTGAGTGGTGTGTAAGTGGTTTCTCTGAATATGAGGTTACAACAGGGAACAGTGTCGTGCATTTAATCATTTCTGGCTCAACTTGTCCAGACTTTGAAAATATTTTTCTTCACCTTGGCATAATAAGCAATATTTCAAGCAATTTGTCTGTGGATGTTTTTCTTGGACATAACAATTAAGAAGCCCATTATGTTGTGGTTATAGGAAGTATGCCAACCAGCAGCAGCAGCAGCAGCAGCGATAAGGCTGGAAGAAAACACCTATTATATAAAGATAGCTCGGTTTGAAAAACAGGCTCAACGGTATCTATTTATGTATCTATACTGAAACAATATCTGGAAATCCAGGGACTCTTGTGAAAACAGAATAGAATGATTTGTAAATTAATCTGCAAGCTTTCCCCACTGTATTTAGAAAGAAATAGCGGTCTAGGATCTGTAGAAAAAATTCAACAGTCATTGGTTTATATCATTGTCTCTTAATGTGGTTCCAGTTCACAGATTAAATGCAGAATGCCAAAAGTAAAGGCGTGTTTACTGTCAGATTTATAAACACAGTACAGAGAGCCGGCCAACATGGTTTGGTTTCCTTAAAATTTCACATTTTGGTAGAAAGGTTTTGAGATGAGAAAGCAGGTACAAGTGTTCATGTTCAAAGTGAAAGGTTAATATCCTCAGTCTCCACTTGTTGCTGCTGCGGCTTCTATAAGCACTGAAACAGGCTCATTTCCTGTGCGTAATGCGTGATCCGCTGATAACTTACAGCCAGAAAATTAAAACAAGTCTCATCGGAGAAGAATTAAATTAGACCATGATGCTCTTGGACAAGAGTTCTGTGAAAGTTTTTGTTCCTCTGCCAGACTTTTCCAATCAGAAAGGATAAATTTAGACAGACCCAATTCTTAGCCTGTGACATGATAATACACTGTATTGTTCTGTTATATTTTCATTGAAAACAGAGGTTAGACACTTGCTAACATAAAACAAGGTGCTACAAGATGAGACCTCATGTGTTTGATTTATTTGATAAATAATTGAATTCCAAAACTCAAGCACTACTGCAACTTTTGAACAAATGAATGTAGATCTTTAGGAATAATTTTGGTTTGTGTTTCAGGTGTTTTGACATCTGCCGTGTAAAATCATATTTCTCAAACTATTTGCAATTCTACACATTACTATTATGTTAATCCTGGGTCTCTTACCTTCAGACGTAATGGTTTATCTGCTAGATTTAAACCAAACTGTGCAAAAAAATATTAAACTCACATGTAGCCATGTATGTTGTCTTGATTAGTTTGATCTTGATCATCGAGCTTCACAATGCAGAACACAATTGTAATGGCCGTATTACAGTTAGTGGGTGTGGAACTACCTGTATGACCCACAAACTCCCAGTAATCCAATCTACCAAACAACGCCACCCTGGGTTATAGTGCCAGGGACACTTTCAAAGAGGACTCGCAAGTTCGTGACTGAGTGGACCAGGAGACGTAATTGAAAAGCCACAATATTTATTTAAATCAGTCAGTGTGAAATACAGTTGGATAGATTCTATTTAAAAACACTATAGGCCTCATTCACACATAAAACCAAACATTTGTACCATAGACCACGTTTCCCAAAGCAGCAGCCCCCCCCAAATGTTCCAAGTCTGTGCTATATGTCCTACCGGAGAGTCGCGCCGGTCCACGCGGTGTCGACTGGCTTGGCACGGCGCGCCAGCTGCGCACACAGATGCAGCCAACCTGGGACCAGGGCAGTGTCCGCGCTAGTCTCTAGCAGTCTTTACACCGTATCGTTCGGATTGGGGATGGAGGGGCGAAGGGGCGAAGGGGATCTGGAGCCAGGTGAGACGGGAGAGGGAGGAAAAGGGATTGGGCGAGGAACAAAAACTAATGACAGGAGAAGGGACCAAGGGGGAAGGAGCCAATGTAGAAGGGACCAACGGAGAAGGAGAGGCCCGCTCGGATTCCAATCCTAAGAAAGGTACATTTTTAGACACAATTTATCCTATATGGCTGTAGAAAGCCTGCGCAGCAGGGAAGAGCACACGTAGCCTACTTACCCAAAAAGCGCTTCGGCGCTGCACGTATTTGAACGGAGAACGCCAAACGGATGGCGGAAACTGAGTGCCACGCTAAATAAGGGGACGCTAATTAGTGAACTGGAATAACAGATTAAATTTAATATTAACAAAGTTCTTACCGGAGTGTGGCACGAGCGAGGCGCGGCACGAGCCTGGTGCAACACAGTCGTGCGTAAAAGCACTCGCCTGACGCTGCGCACTACAACCAGCGCCAGATTAGGATACAGTTTTAACAAATTACGATATTGTGCACGGAGACGGCTTACCGGGGCTTGGTTAACGGAGATGCGTGCAGCACGAGCCGCAAAGTTGTTCCAAAGTGACTGAGCCAAGCTGTAGAAGCGAACACACACGCTGTGCGTCAAAGGAAGCTGGAGAGAGGAGGTTTGTTTTAGTACGACGGAATGAACGAAAGATTATTTGACACGCAAGGTACTCACTGTAGAACGAGAACGCTTTCGGATGAATTGCTGATTTTAAGACCGAATGGATCGGCAATGTTTGTTTGGCAAGGCTCCAGTCCGGCTCGTGCTGCTGCCAGCTCCCAGGCAGCGGGTGACGTCAGAGGCGAGAGAGAGCTAGCGCAGGTGAGGTACCCACCTCTTAAAGGCTCAGTCGGCACGCCATAGGCCGCCCGCAGTTAAAGGGGCCTACTACCACACTCTACCCCCCCATTTTCATCGTCGCCCCGACGATGGGGCAACAGGTTGTTCCAACGACCTCACAGTGGCACCTGCCGTGTTTGACACAGTCTTCTAAGCGTCCAATGTTGACCGTGGCATGTTGTGTGGATTAGGGTGGCAGCCAGCAGTGGAGCGCGTCGACCGCCGCACCTCCAGGGTTTCAGCATTGACGGGTGAAGACGGTTCAGATCTTCTAGGGGAAGTACAGACAATTTCCCCCGCCGTATCGGGGACGGGAGGCAAAGCAGGTTGTTCAATAGGTTGGCTTTGAAGTAAAGGAGGGGGATGACCAGAAACAACCCACAGCTCTGCATCACAAGACTCATCTGATAAGCGGCGAGAGGGCCCGGGTTGGCCATCGCCTTGATTGACTACATGTCTTTCTGCGCCAACAAACACCTTCAATAAGGACCGATGGACGGTTTTGACCTTCCCATGGTCATGAGCAGGGGCAATGGTGTACACAGCTCCACCATTGTGAGCTTTCAAGACAACATGGGGAGTGGAAGACCACAAGTCTTGTGTCTTACAGCGGCCTCTAACGCCAGTATTACGCAGCAAGACCATTTCCCCTATGTCCAGAGAGTTCTCGCGGATGTTCTCGTCATGTCGAGCCTTCCTACGCCCTGCAGCAGATCTCAAACGTTCCTTGGCTCCTTCAAAAGCAAGCTGCAAGCGAGTTTGATGCTCCAGGATCCAATCATGATGGTCTCCCCCAACAGGGTCGTCCACCTGACCAAGCAAGAAGTCGACTGGAAGCCGGGGCTCCTGGCCGAACATCAAGAAGAAAGGGGATTCTCCAGTAGAGTTGTGGGGTGTTGTGTTATATGCATACAGGACCTGTGGCAAGCAAGAGCACCAATCACGCTTACGAGAAGGTGGCAAAGTGCGAAGCAGGTTGTGTAAGGTGCGATTAAATCGCTCACACTGCCCGTTCCCACTAGGATGGTATGGAGTAGTACGCGATTTTGAGATGTTATAAAGGTGACACAGCTGTTGCACTAGCACATTCTCGAAACTCCGCCCCTGGTCGGAATGAATTCTTGCAGGAACCCCGAACTTTGAGAACCACTCGGTCACTAAAATCTGCGCAACCGTCAAAGCTCGCTGATCTCGAGTTGGGAACGCCTGTGTGTACTTGCTGAACACATCCGTAATGACCAACACGTTCTCGAATCCTCTGGATGATGGCTCGAGCAATGTAAAATCCAAGGCCAAGATTTCGTTGGGCCTCGAGGCCAAGAGGTGGCCCATAGGGGCTCGAACTGGAGGCCTGGAATCCTTGGCTATCTGACAACGGGTACACTGTTGGCACCACTGACTCACGGCCTTCGACATTCCAGGCCAGTAACACCGTGCACGTAGAAGGGCCAGGGTTCTCTCCACCCCTTGATGGCCATGTGCATCATGTATTTGGGTCAACACTTCCTCAATCATGACTGCAGGTAACAACAACTGAAGCACAGCTTCGCCACCATCAGGGCGAAGGATTTTACGGTACAACAATGAGTCTCTTTCAACAAGCCGATCCCACTGACGAAGCAACACCATCGCGGGTGGTGACAAGCGCCTTCTCTCCTCAGGATTTGGTTCCTGCTGCTGCCTCCAAAAGACTGCTACTTCCTGAATAACAGGATCCGAGTCCTGAAGGGCACCGATATCGGCCAACGAGTGACCTGGCAAAGCGGACACCACAGCCTGGGTTACTTCAACTGATGGTAGGGGCGGAACTCGCCGCAAGGAGAGAGGAACCACAGTGCCTGGAACCAGACCTGCCATATCCGCTGAGCCAGACTCCTGTTGGCGGGACAGAGCATCTGCGTTGCGGTTACTTCGACCCGATCGGTATCGCAGCTCAAAATCGAAAGCAGCGAGCTGTGCCGCCCAACGGCACCAAGTTTAGCAGTTAAAAGATGACTCAAAGGATTGTTGTCGGTGTATACAATGCAGCTATGTCCCAACAAGTATTCGCGAAATTTTTCGGTCATTGCCCACTTAAGGCCCAAGAGCTCAAGTTTCATCGAACTGTAGTTTGTCATATTCCGTTCTGCTCCTCGTAGACCCCGACTAGCGTAGGCTATAGGCCTCACCTTGCCTCCTTGTTCCTGCGAAAGTACTGCACCTAGGCCGCAGTGGCTCGCGTCCACCTCAAGGATGAAAGGCAAGGTAAAGTCGGCGTAAGCCAGCACCGGTGCACTGCTGAGTCGCTCCTTCAAGCCATCGAAGCCTGCTTGACATTCCTGGTCCCATGTCTCCATGCTAAACCTAACAGACCTCCTCTTGGACTTCCCTGACAACTCTGCCACCTTCCGATGTAGCGGTGCCGCCAGCTTGGCGAACCCATCCACGAAACGACGATAGTAACTCGCAAAGCCAATAAATGATCGTAATTCGGACACCGTGGTGGGCACTGGCCACTCAGCGACCGCCTTAACCTTCCCTGGATCGGTAGCGACTCCTTTGTCGGAAATGACATGTCCCAAATAGTTAACTTCCCGCTGAAAGAAACTACATTTCCCAAGCTTCACTTTTAGACCCTCTGTGTGTAATCGACTCAGGACCCCGTCAAGCCTCTCTAACTGCTGATCTAAGTTGGAAGAGAAGACAATGATATCATCTAAGTAGAGGAGCAATGACTGACCCTGCTGGCTACCGAAAATCCTTTGCATCAGCCTTTGAAAGGTACTCGGCGCATTGCAAAGGCCGAAAGGCATCCGGTTCCATTCAAATAGGCCAAAAGGCGTACAGAAAGCTGTCTTTGGACGGTCTCTCTCCACAACAGGCACCTGATTGTAACCGCTCGCTAGATCTAGAGTAGAGAACCAGCAAGCGCCGGTAAGGGAGTCAAGAGATTCCTCTATACGCGGAAGCGGGAACGCGTCTTTCCTAGTTTTGGAGTTCAGCTGACGATAATCCACGCAGAGGCGTAAAGTGCCGTCTTTCTTGCGCACGAGCACGATCGGGGAGGCGTAAGGGCTTGAACTTTCGCGGATGACTTGCGCCTCGAGCAGTTGGTTTATGTGTTCTTTCACGACCTCGTACTCTGATGGTGGTATGCGGCGGTGTCTTTGTCTAATCGGAACGTCGTCAAGCAACGGAATCTCATGAGAAATCAAATTTGTACAGCCAAGGTCCTGGTTGTTGGCAGAGAAGACAGAGACGTGTTTTCGCAGGAGGGAACGAGCAGCTTCATGTTGTCCAAGGGGCAAGTAGGACAGGTCAATGGACTCAATCTGGTCAAGGATCGGAGAAGCAACACCATGGCCAGCAACTTCAGCGGCAATGGTGGACACCTCAGCGACACCAGAGGGCAAGCTAACAACCCGGACACTGTCCAGCGTGCCAAGAGCAGTGCGGGGATACAAGAGCACATCTGCAACACCCACATTCACTACAGGGATATAAGCAGTGCCATGATCAACGCGGACCAAAGCTGGCGATGCCAGAAGGCCCGCCGGTAAACCAGACTCAGGTGGTTCGAAAAACACAGTTCCACTGGAAAATTGTTCTGAACATGTGGCAGCAATCAACTTTATGGCTCCACCCGGGATACAACAGGCTCTCTTCCCTCTAACCCGGACACGACCCGGTTTAGTAGGCGTGGTGTGAGCACTAGCAACATGACACTTCTGCATAGCTTCTACAAGGACAGTAGGGAGCGAACTGGGCGACTCTCCAAACAATGCAGATCCATACTGGCCGAAGAGCTCGAGATAACATTTCCGGATAATGTTCATCCCCAGCACACCGGGTACCTGAGGGGGAGTCCGCCCAGGAGGGTCCCTAACTACCAAGACGCCACACTGGGGCATCGACTTCCCGCTAAGATTGACATCAAGCTCGAGGTAGCCAATATATGGGATGGCCAAACCATTGGCGGCTTTCAATTCCAACCAATGGCAGGCTTTCAGACGCTCCGCACCCCAAGGTTCAAAGTTCTTCCTAAAGAAACTCTCGGTAATCGTTGATACCATCGACCCGGTGTCCACAAGGCATGGCACGGTGGCGCCTCCCATACCTATGTCCATGTGTGGGCATGAGGAAATCAACTTGGGAGCGTCTTCAAGCCCCCCCCAAGGATTATGTGAGCCAGTAGATGCCCCACCCGAGCTGTGGCTCGACAGCACGGTGGGCGCTAGTTTTCCGAATGCTGATGCTGTTGAGAGCGACCACGCCCAGAAGAATGCGAACGAAACGGAACCCTGGGTCCATCACACTCCCTGGCAATGTGACCTGGTTGCTGACAGCGCAGGCAGATGATTGGACCAGAGCGGGGTGAACGGCCGCGCTGGTGATGCTGCGGGGCCTGTAAGCGCGAAATACTCTCCGTCAGCTTGTCCAGCTGTGCCTGCTGCTGTTTCAAGAGCTCTTTCATTTCGCTGACTTCAGTGGATGGCGGGGGATGGCCCGACTGCTGGCAACCACCCTGTACCGCAAACTGGAGCCCTAAGGCTGAGGGGACAGAATGGCTTCGGCCCCTTACAACCGCAGGCAACCCCTCGCGCTCCCACCGTATAGCCTCGCCTCTGACGTCAAGGAGCGTGGCCTGCGGAAACTGACGCACATATTGTTTAAGGTCGCGCCGAAGAGCGCCATCTAGGACCTGTTCAACGAATTGATCTCGCAAAAGGATTTCTAAATTTGCAATATTATTGGGAGCGCGCTGTTTAACTTTTTCCATAAGAGACATAAGCGCAAGTGAGTACTCCAGCAAACTCTCCCCTTCCTGCTGTCGGCGCGAGAAAAATGCTTCTTGCAATGCTACGTATGATTCCACGCAGCCATATAGGTCCTGCAAAATGGCAGTAATTTTGGTTGGGTCGCTCCGTTCTTCAGCAGAGCGATATTTTATTTCCTCGCGAGCCTCTCCTTCTAAATGGTCAAACAGAAAAAATGCTTCGTCTGCGGAAGACAAATGCCGAGCTCTAATACATGCCTGGGCCTCTTCTAACCACTCACCAAGGCCAATGCCCGTTCTGCCTCGAAACATGGGGCACTTGCGGTCACGTGGAATAAAAACTAACCTCTCAGCACCAGAGTCCCTACGCGCTGATGGTACAGGTGGTGCAGTAGACTGACTGGATGGCCCAGCAGTAGCACCTTGACGCAGGGTTTCATTGTCGGTTTGTAACTGTTTCACTAATTCTTCTAGCTCACGCAGTCGCTCTTCCATATTTTACATAAGGGGCACAGACTTGGACCACAAATGGGGACAACTTTCTACTGCTTTCACAATACCCCAACACAATTTACTTAAGACAGGAGGTAAATATCAAGCACAATTTTCACATTAATGGCAATGAGCTATTCAATCCGGATCTAAAGCAGCTGTAATAGTAATAGTTTGAGGTACAAACACAGGTTAAACAGCACTGCAAAAACAAATCATGCAAGGGTCAAAACATGCACAAAATAGTAAATATTGCAACTCAATAAACATGCAAACATAACAAAATGCCCTTTAACTCATACACATTAAGCACCTTTACTTCGCTAGAATAACAGCAATCACCAGAGTGCTAAATTGTACTGTACTCTTTACTCCAGTCTAAAGTTAGTGTTTTTTTTTTTTCTTTGTATTGTTTTTTTTTTTTTTTCCAATTAGGTCTCGGTCCAACTCAATCGTATCCTGCCAAGACAGCGCCAAAACTGTAATGGCCGTATTACAGTTAGTGGGTGTGGAACTACCTGTATGACCCACAAACTCCCAGTAATCCAATCTACCAAACAACGCCACCCTGGGTTATAGTGCCAGGGACACTTTCAAAGAGGACTCGCAAGTTCGTGACTGAGTGGACCAGGAGACGTAATTGAAAAGCCACAATATTTATTTAAATCAGTCAGTGTGAAATACAGTTGGATAGATTCTATTTAAAAACACTATAGGCCTCATTCACACATAAAACCAAACATTTGTACCATAGACCACGTTTCCCAAAGCAGCAGCCCCCCCCAAATGTTCCAAGTCTGTGCTATATGTCCTACCGGAGAGTCGCGCCGGTCCACGCGGTGTCGACTGGCTTGGCACGGCGCGCCAGCTGCGCACACAGATGCAGCCAACCTGGGACCAGGGCAGTGTCCGCGCTAGTCTCTAGCAGTCTTTACACCGTATCGTTCGGATTGGGGATGGAGGGGCGAAGGGGCGAAGGGGATCTGGAGCCAGGTGAGACGGGAGAGGGAGGAAAAGGGATTGGGCGAGGAACAAAAACTAATGACAGGAGAAGGGACCAAGGGGGAAGGAGCCAATGTAGAAGGGACCAACGGAGAAGGAGAGGCCCGCTCGGATTCCAATCCTAAGAAAGGTACATTTTTAGACACAATTTATCCTATATGGCTGTAGAAAGCCTGCGCAGCAGGGAAGAGCACACGTAGCCTACTTACCCAAAAAGCGCTTCGGCGCTGCACGTATTTGAACGGAGAACGCCAAACGGATGGCGGAAACTGAGTGCCACGCTAAATAAGGGGACGCTAATTAGTGAACTGGAATAACAGATTAAATTTAATATTAACAAAGTTCTTACCGGAGTGTGGCACGAGCGAGGCGCGGCACGAGCCTGGTGCAACACAGTCGTGCGTAAAAGCACTCGCCTGACGCTGCGCACTACAACCAGCGCCAGATTAGGATACAGTTTTAACAAATTACGATATTGTGCACGGAGACGGCTTACCGGGGCTTGGTTAACGGAGATGCGTGCAGCACGAGCCGCAAAGTTGTTCCAAAGTGACTGAGCCAAGCTGTAGAAGCGAACACACACGCTGTGCGTCAAAGGAAGCTGGAGAGAGGAGGTTTGTTTTAGTACGACGGAATGAACGAAAGATTATTTGACACGCAAGGTACTCACTGTAGAACGAGAACGCTTTCGGATGAATTGCTGATTTTAAGACCGAATGGATCGGCAATGTTTGTTTGGCAAGGCTCCAGTCCGGCTCGTGCTGCTGCCAGCTCCCAGGCAGCGGGTGACGTCAGAGGCGAGAGAGAGCTAGCGCAGGTGAGGTACCCACCTCTTAAAGGCTCAGTCGGCACGCCATAGGCCGCCCGCAGTTAAAGGGGCCTACTACCACACAATCACTACAAATACACAAACATAATTGCAACATTTCACTGCAACATAATTGCAGTGGAATGTTACTGAATGTTACTGGCAGGATTTGATCAAAATAGCAACAAAGGTTTCTCGAAAATGACTTTGAAAACTGTGTCCTTACATGGACAAATAGCTTTTTACAAATATGACTAACCCAATGTCCTGACATTCAGAAAACATAATTTCAACACATTTGTATTAAGAATCTGGCAAATTTTATTTAACCATTTGGACAACAAGTGGGCAACCAAAAAGCATTCATATTGGCATACCTTATCTAAACATTTACCATAAATGCTTGAACGTTATAGTTGACAGAAACATGACCATATAAGGCAGCTTACTGCCAACCAGCACAAACTCTGATCAAACATTTGGAAATAAGATGCTTCTTTAAATTTTGTCACGGTTCGAAAGCTTCAATCTTACCCGGACTCTCAAGGGTTTCGACAAGAATTCTAAACCTGTCAGTCATCTTGGTTTCATTTCACGCTGCCTGATTGGTAAACACGAACAGTGTATAGAGAGGCTTCATGTAACTCCATGTGACAAATCAGGACTCGGTCAAATAACACAAACTATTGATACAAATGTGGAAACGTGTTGCTGGTGGTTCTGGGAAATTTACACTGGCATGAAACAAAGGGCCCGTGTTGTGTTTGATTTACAAGCCTTTGATGCTATACCTTGAAGAAGAAATTGGTATTTTTTTTTGTCTATTCGTTACAGTTGATGCATGAAAGTGCAAATTTGCAATAAAACCTTCTCAGCTACAAGAATATTAGTAACTATAGCAACATGCAGTTAGGGGTTTATATGGTGCATATGAGATTCAATAAAGCCTTTTTATGATCTGTTGATGCCAGTGCAGCCATCTCTAAAATAGTTATTTAAACAACTGTAAAAAAAGAAAAAGAAAAAAAAAGCTCACACTGTTGAGTCATCCATGCCATCTACGCTGCCTGACCAAAAAAAGTCACAACGCTTATGTGTATCACTTCAGACACAATATGTGCCCAAAGAAGGAGATCAGCTGACTGAACATCCTGAATGACCAGGTTATTCATTCAATGGATTTTTTTTTTTCTGGTCAAGCAATGTATGAGCTGTTGCATTAGGATCTCATTCCATTTATATGATACAATTCACCTGAATACCGTAACGTTTTCTTGTGGTGAGTCAAATGCATGGCACGGAATGCAATCTGATTTAATTTTACAGAGAGATTTATCACATCATGGACTTACAGTATATTTACAGTCCAACGCCGCCCCAGGCCAGCTCTGTGCAGGAGGAATCTTCATGTCGCATTTGAGAACGCTCGCAGATTTGGACTGGGAGCTCACAGTCAGGCTCCTTGTCATCTGGTCCAAATAAATGTGTGAAATATGGAAACTCCACTCAGCAGTGAGACCCTTGGGTACGGCATTAACTCATAATATTGTGCACGACATGACTGTTTCTGTACTGTCTGTCTAATGCTCTATTGCTAAGGATTTGACTTTGTCCTATAGAGAATCTATTCCTCTGACTCTGTGGCACCTGTGGGAAATTGTTTAAAATGTACTGAATAATCTATGTAGAAATGAAAGTAATTTGCTATCTTTTACCTTTAGATCTGAAAAAAGTGTCACGGTTTGTGGAGGAAATCATCTCTGATAATAAAATCCTTCGTCATCCCCTGCAGCTCATATTCGGACATTTGCGCAAAAGGCTCAGGTCCAGCAGTCACACATTTCCTCACATGTAGCGCATGAGCGCGCCCCAGGCTAGAGTCCTATAGACACCATGCATCTGCACACTTGGCCTTTGTCCAGCTCTGTACACTCAGATTGACTCCACATGCACAATCCCTCCTGAACCCTCTGGGCTTAACTGTTACACCAGGAGTACTGCTTCTTCTTCAGCCACAAAGTTCCTTCAGGGAAAGCAAATAAATTACAGACTAGCTCTCTCACCTCATGAGAAGAAGGCCCAATAGGTTTGATTCCACTATTTTGGTATTTCCCCAACGAAAACATCCACATTATCCTCATGTAGTCGTTACCAAGATCCTGGTTCAAGATCTGGAGATGAATCCCTTAGTGCTGCACAACCTGACAGGTCATGGCCTGAGGCAGTGGGAGAATGCAGGGGACACGTTTGCCGACGGGGAAAATAAATTGTACAAATGCTAATGCTTTACAAATAACTTCTGGTTATTCTCTCTGCACTATAAATACAGAAGTGATATCTGGATGGATGGTTACCAGTGTGCATTAGATGTTACCGTTATCCAGATAAGCTTATTCACAGCAGCCACAGAGGTGAGAGATACTTTTGAGTTATAGACAGTGGTTAGTTTTCTTTGGCAGTGTTCACACCAGCCCTGCCTCAGTCACAAAGATGGCTGAGCTTTTGCAGAGATTGTTGACCCTTGCTCCTCACACATGCTTCAGGTTAGGCGCATGGAGTGACTGCTGGTTTAGACCTGAGCCATCCAAGGGGCAGCTGAAGCAACACACTCCTCTGTTATTCCCAAGATGGACCCCTGCGGGATACCTCTGGGTTTACATCACCGCACTGTCACAACATGCCACGGCCCATTCAAAACTATCGTATCCACCGATAAAAGCAGTGATGGGGTCGGATCGTGTGGTCAGGGGTGTAACATAGGGCCCATTCACTATCCTGCTCCATGTCAAATCCAAACTGAAAGGCCATGGTAATGAGTTCATCTGTTTCGGCTCAGGATGTGTTCTCAAAACGAAACTAAATATTTGTAGATGTGCTCCGTGTTTTGAGGAGTATCAGTTCTGCCGTGATAACGGGATTTACCACAGACGTTTGTGGTTACGCTCTTCAGGACCAGCTTTACATTTTTGTTTTTTGTACAGGACAATCCTTTTCGGGAGGCAGTTCGAGTGTTGAGCGTTCATTTAGTAAGTTTTACCAGTGATTTATTGATCTTTTCTGTTTTTTTTTTTTTTTTTTTACCACTTTAAAGCAGTACTAAGTAACTTGTTTACCTTAATACATCCTTGTCGTAGTCCCTCTGGGGGTAGTACAAGTGTTTATGGGATAATTGGAGGGTTTCATCTCCTCCAGATGTCTCTGGCCAGAAAACCACAATTGCAACTTTGCTGCCACCGAGTCGGTGCCACCAACACACACTAATGCAATCACAAAGAAGGAGCAAACAGGCTAACGGGCAAAGCTAACTGCGGTCTAGCACCACTTAAACAATATTTACAACCAAATTTGAATTTAAAAAATCCTCTCCATTGTGTAACTGGATGTACAATATCCCTCTCTCCCTTTGTCTTTTCTGTCAGCGGAGTATTTACTCTCACGGACAATTAATGAGTAAAGAAACGCAACATGCTACGACACCTGCAGTGGCGCTTATGGCCTCTAGGGGCATGAGTTACTTAGTTCTGCTTTAAGGGCTATTGAGCTAGAAAGGCACTAAAGTTTGATGGGATGTTGACAAAGTGGAAGAGGGAGGAAGGACACTATACTTTTGTAAAGTCACTAAGCCGGGACATGCATAGTCTTCCTTGTTTAGAACTGAATCTGTTACACCAACAAACTGGTCTGTCATTTGGAGCCGAGGTCACAGTAACTGAGTGCCCAGCCCCCTTTAAAAGATGCTTGTTTGTTTCAATGATTGACACTTTTTTTGTTCAGCAAAATTGACACTTTTTTGTTCAGCAAAATTTGATACAATTAAAAGGGGAAAAACTCTCAAACACTCAATTAGACCTGGCTAACTACAAATTTAACCCTATGTAATTGAATTGTGTTAAAGATGCATTATGCAACTTTTTATAGGAGAAAACAAAACAAAAAGATAGGTGATATCTGTGCGTGTTGTAGTGACCCAGTGGCTGTAGAATGGTCAGCATGTCGCCTTTACTTTCCATCACAGTGGACGCTCCAGGATCAATTGTTTGGAAGGTTTTCCCTGCGGTGGACCCTCTCACCTGAAAACCTACAAAACAGTTGATTCTGGGGCGTTGTAGTAACCATCGTGATCGAAAGTAAAGGTGCCGTGCTGACCACTCATACAGCCCCTTGTTCACCACCAAGTCACACATACATCAACTTTTTTTTCCAAATAAAAAGTTCCATAATGCACCTTTAACTTGTGTGTGCCTATACACACGCCTGCAATCATAATTACATTGGAAATTGTACATCCATGCTGCATATATTAATTTATGTATCTGTATACTTATGCAGCATCATATTGTATAAATATATTCGAGATCAACATTTCTCCACCTTTAAACCGATGATCTATGTGTCATGTTGACTTAAACTGTTTTGTTTGGTTTTCTTTCTTCTTTGTGTGTGTTGTCCCCCTATGTACCATTAATAAAAAATAAAGGGGCAAAAACTATTTGGTGAGGGTCAGTCGCTGTCTGCAGTCTTTCTGTTTTGGCAGTTGTTTGCAGCAGGTTGGCTTTCACTTTGACAAACCATGTAAAGGCATAAATCTATTAAATCTATTAATACTTTTGGCATATGTAAAACATTGCACTAGCATATACTCAAAACATTCAACATACGTATGTGTCAGACTTTTTTTTGTTAAATGTATTTCCAACCCGTAATACATTTCAGTCATAATGATGAGATGAGAGGCTTATCTACCCCTATAAAATGCAAAGAAAATGCATGCTGCTCATGTTAACAATGTGTCAGGCGTGCCAGACCTCAGAGGAGTCCATCTGCTACAGAAAGACTGACTTAGACCCCTGCTGTGTAAACATATGGACATATGGACAAATAAGGACAAAGCAACAGGTACACATTGTTCAGATGACATTAAATCTCACGTCTGATTTGTTTTATCTAGGTTTTGAGGTGACACTCCCTTCTATGATTGAACTCTGTTTTAAATATAAGGACATCATCATTATTACTTGTTGTATTACTTGCTTTGTCCTGTTCTGATGACACTGTCAGCGCCCTGTGTCTGATAATGCATTTTCATTTGTAGGAGGCAGATCACAAAGATAAGAGAATTGCTTTGTGTTTGATGAAGATAATCTCCTCCGGTTATTTCGACTGTCATTGGTTTAATAAAGAGGACACAAAGGAAGCAGTGTCCAGGCTCAAAGATTGCGTCATAGAACTGATTTTCCTGCAACACCAATGTCCTTTGAAAACTTTCTGACGGTTTGAGCACCGAATCGCAATTTGCATAAAATGTGCAAGTAAAACTATGAATCGTGGATGCAACAGTGATGCAACAGGTCTATCCATCCGTGTAGAAAAATGCTACAAAAATGTTGTTCCCTTATGTAGGATTTTATTGATTGACTGCGGAATTCTTCCGCAGTCAATTATTGGTTTTCATGTTCTTTATTGATTGACTGCGGAATTCTTCCGCAGTCAATTATTGGTTTTCATGTTCTTTATTATTATTCCTCTTCCATCTTTTTCCCGATTTTCTAGAGCTTTCAGCACCTTCATGCTTTGTGCAATTTATGCAAGTTATGCATCAAAACGTTCCGCATGTTGAGGAGAAGGGTGCTATTACTTTTGGGACTTCTGCAACTTACGGTTTTTCCGCAATCGGCCAAAATGTCGGAGATTTTTCCCATTGACTTATAATGGGGCTGCCGCAAATCCATGCTTTTCTGCACTTTTTTCTGCATTTTATGCAATTTCTGCACTTTGTGCATGTTCAGCTTCTGCAACTTGTGGGTTTGGAGAAAAAATTGGCCTTCTGGTGATTTCCAGTTTTTTTATACGAGAGTTTGAATTTTTTGCATTAGTGTGTATGAGGGAATCCAGCCAATGGGGAGACTCCAGGACTTTCAGCCATTTGTGCAGCTTCTGCCAATCAAGCACTGAGGCCATTTCAACAGTTTGACCAGTTTATGGAATATAAAAGTTTATGCAATATTAACAATTTATGCAAATTAACCACTTTATGCATTTTAAACCGTTTATGCAACTTAAGAGTTTATGCCATTTAGGATTTATGAATTTTAAAGAGTTTATGCAATTTACACAATTTATGCATATTGACCCATTCATGCATTTTACCACTTTATGCAGTTTATACAGTTAATGCAACATGACATTTTATGCATTTTACCAGTTTATGCAAATTAAGCAATTTATGCAATTTGAACAGTTTATGCAATTTCTGCATTCGCTTCCCGCAATTCCGCAGTCAATCGCAATGGCGCAGCCATTGCATTTCTAGTTTGATATGAAGTTTATTTAAGGATGCATGTTCCTCCTGCCCTCAGGATGAAGAAAATGTAATGTATAAGTGTTTTTTGGAGCTGATGAATCCCTTCCTCTTTTTGAATGGAGGGAGCATAATGATGTGAGGTTAGGGCCCCAAAGCACAACATACATGGCCTACTGACCCCTAAATCTTCTCCTATAATCAGAGATCATCATGATTTACTGCAAGTCCTGATGTTTTGCATGTCTTAATGGAGTATAACCTGTGGTTAAAAGATATGCACAGATAATGTATACAATATGTGCTGCCACTTAAGTAAAGTTCTCTCCCTGGAAACATATGAAATGAAAAGCATGCACTTGATGCATGCACAGACCATTGTTACCGTTCGTGCCTGGTCCCACTCACCATTGGATCTAAACAATGTACTGAAAACATAAGAGTGGAAAATTATGAAAACAAGTTACAAAACAAACATAGCTAATACCATTGTACTCATATCACAGTCACTCCACAAAGTAATGGATACGGCTTTCGTACTCGGAGTTTGTACTTTTGACCGTGTCAGCCTCGTTCTAGCGGTTTATTGGAATACACGTACTGTATATTTATGCAAGACTAACAAATGGAGGCCCCTGCTTCACATAGAAATTTCTAGAGACATGAAAGTCCTATTATGTATTGCTTTAAACATGGTACAGGGCTGTGCCCGACACAAGAGCCAACAACAATGTCATGGGGTCAAACTAAACAGTTGACTTCTTCCTGTTTGGTCCTGATGACGACCAAAAGGCAATCTCACTCATTATATATTTTTTTCTTTTCTTTTTTTTTTTTAGGCCAACGGAGACACAGAGATTAAATAGAGTACATATTCATGTTATGGAAGGGCACAGTATGGCCAGGCAAAAACGTTACAAAGGCTTGTTTAGTGTTGTTAGTGTTGTTAAGTGTTGTTAGTTTACAAAAACAATTGCTTTCCCACTGTAATAATACGCAATGTATCTGCTTGGATGCAAACATCACATTCATATGTTTGGGCTCACTTAGTTACTTTCACCATTTATACAAATTCGTGATCACCTTTGATTACTTGTGATGTGTTTTTGAAGGCACAGCACTGCACAGCATCAGATGTAATTCAATTGAAGATAACATTGTTTTCCACATTTTTTGGGGGGGAAAGCAAAAGTCTGAGTTCAAAGTGGGATTTCTGTCAGATCAGATGGAACGTTGTTCATTTTAAATTAAACACCAGTCCACTTTAAAGGCCATAATGTGAAAGTATTTAGAATTGGAGAGCGCAGGAGAGGAAAGGGTTACTCTCTGGCGCTCGAAGACAATCAGAGATGAAACTGGGCGCAGACAGAACTGGGCTGAGTGGCGCATGGGTTTAACACTTAGTAGCTTAGGTTAGAGCCTGGGAAAGCTGGATTTTAAATGTGTACCAGCCTTCTAAGTAAGTGTTTGTGGCGCATCTCAGTTTGGCTCAACATCAGTGAAGCATGTTGTTGTTTGTGATGTGATCTCTGACGGGTGGTGCTTTTTACGCACGATGGAAGCGCTTTTATGCGAGCCGAATGGCAACGTCTCGTGGGCAAACTTGAGCCACAGAAACGACTCTCACTCGGGAAACACTACGGCGAACCCCCTGAAGCGCAACGAAGACGTGGCCAAAGTCGAAGTCGCCGTGCTGGTGCTGGTTTTGCTCCTGGCCCTCACCGGGAACGTGCGCGTCTTGTGGGCGATACGCATGTCCAAGAGTAGCCAAACTCGGATGTACTACTTCATCAAGCACTTGAGCATCGCGGACCTGGTCGTCGCCGTGTTCCAAGTCCTGCCGCAGCTCATCTGGGACATCACCTTCCGCTTCTACGGTCCGGATTTGCTGTGCAGGCTCGTCAAGTACCTCCAGGTGGTGGGCATGTTCGCGTCCACGTACATGCTCGTGCTGATGTCCGTGGACAGGTGCCTGGCCATCTGCAAGCCGCTCCGCTCCGTGCGCAAAAGGAAGGACCGGCTGTGCGTCGCGGCGTCCTGGATGCTGAGCCTGGTTTTCAGCGCTCCACAGATGTACATCTTCTCTCTGCGCGACGTGGGGAACGGCGTGCACGACTGCTGGGGAGACTTCGTGCACCCGTGGGGCGCCAAAGCCTACATCACCTGGATGACGCTCAGCATATACATTCTGCCCGTGACCGTTCTGATGCTCTGCTACGGTCTCATCTGTTTTAAAATATGGCAAAACTTTAATCTGAAAACGGGAAGAGCGCGCTTTTTGACGCGCGCCCCGAGACCCGAGAAGTCCTCCGCGCGTCACCTGTCCCGGGTGAGCAGCGTCAAGCTCATATCTAAAGCGAAGATACGCACAGTTAAAATGACATTTGTGGTTGTGCTCGCGTACATAGTGTGTTGGACACCCTTTTTCTCGGTGCAGATGTGGTCGGCCTGGGATCCGGCAGCTCCGAGAGAAGGTAAAGTACGCTACTTTCAATTTGGCGTTGTTTCTTAACGGAAACATTCTTGGAACAAAATAACAAAAAAACATTGGAAACAAAAGTGAAAAAATGGGGAAACCTTTCAGTTTTTAGAGCTGGTTCACTATAGGTTCACTTGTAGAAAACACTGGTTCAGTTCAGACAAAAAAGTAAAAATAATAATAATATTGAACACTTAAAGGTGCATTAAGCAACTTTTTATGCGGGGGAAAAAAAGTTTATAGTTGTATAGTGCGTATTTGACCTTGTGGTGACCCAGCGACTGTGTGAGTGGTCAGCAGAGCGCCTTTACTTTCCATCATGGTTGCCTCTAGGATGCTCAATTGTTTTGTCGGTTTTCTGGTGAGAGTCTGCAGTGAAAACCTTCCAAATAATTGATCCTAGAGCGTCCCAGAGACCACTGTGATGGAAAGTAAAGGCACCATGCTGACCACTCACACAGCCTGCTGGTCACTACAAGGTCACATCAACATCAACTTCATTTTTCTACATAAAAAGTTGTATATGGCACCTTTAAGTGGTCCATATTCATTATTTATTTTTCCTTTTTTTTTTGTCTGAACTGAACGAGTGTTTTCTATGTAAAGTGAACCTATGGTGAACCAGTGGCCTGCAGCATCATCACCTCATCCAGATCAACTGATAGCCTGTGGCAAATTAATTGTTGTCTTCATGTTTTAGTCCTGAATCAATGGCGCTACATGATTCTCAAGACCTCTCAGCCACTTTGTAGGAAAACCGAGCCAAATGATATGAAAATAACATTATCAGCAAACCTGCCCTTCCCAAAAAGTGCAATAATTTGTTGAGTCATACAGTATATGTCAAATCTTATGTCAGCTTCTGCAGTGTGAATCAAACAGGTCAGCGTTTTCAAAGAGGATAATATGCAGTTTATCTTCTCTGGCTGTTGTTGAGTCTAAACATCCTTCTCTTTCCACGTCGAGCAGAGAGCAATAGAAATATTCAATACAACAGGATGAATTCCCCTCCTGGACAGGCTTTTGTAATTAAAGATATCAATCAACTTCTGTCTTCAACCTCTGTCAGCGCACATCTGTTTTACGTGGCATTAACGTCATTAAAGTGCTTGATGTGTCTACATGAAATTAATAAATAGGATGAGGATGATTATGCCCATACAGTGAGAGCACAATTACCGCACAAAGAAAAATTACTTCCTTATAATAAAATTACAAACATGAAACATGCCTTGATTTAGAAATGAGTTATTATTAGATTTCCCTGTGAGACTGAGGTGAATATTGTGTGATGAAACTTCTTACATCACATAGACTTTAAAGACTGTACACCTTGCCATAAAGCACATGTAAAGGCCCTTCATCCGCTCGGACCAAAGGCAGAGATTATAGTAGACATGACCCTAGTCTTTGATGGATAATCCTCCTGAACTTTCATTGTAAACATAATTTACGCCTGCAGCTCTCACTTATCTGTAAAGCCTATATGTTAAGTTAGTGTTTGTTCTGTCATATATTGTGGTGGCCTTCTGGTGGTTTTCTATTTTAAATCAAAAGTCAACTAATCAACTTGAATAAACTTAAATTCAAGACTTGCGTATTCATTAATTCATTAATTATTGCCAATTTCAATTAAATCATGGTCTACTGGTCTGAAGGAACTTGCCACTAACTGCTTCCATGTGTCCATGTCCTCAGAAATGGCCTTCATCATCTCCATGTTGCTGGCCAGTCTGAACAGCTGCTGCAACCCCTGGATCTACATGTTTTTCGCGGGGCACCTCTTCCACCAGAGGGCGCACTGCCTCTTCTGCTGCTGTGGTCGCTACCTGGCCGTATCCACGTGCAGCTGTGGCCGCAAGTGCCCTTCTTCTTCCACGTGCACCAACAAGGCCGCGAGCATCCAGCGGAGCCTGACGCGCACCTCCAGCTCTGGGGTTCAGACTCAGTGACGACAGAGAAGATTTCTGACTTTTGGACAGAGAGAAGCGCCGTTTAAAGGCTCTCACTGAAAGAAGACGTAACATTTCAAAGTCAACCGTTTCTTGAACAATTGGCGTTTGGAGACTTGCAACATCTGTAAAGCTGTTTCGATGCCTTTTCACTCACATTCTTGTTGTGTAAAAACAAATGCAAAGTCACTGGAGTAGCCTACTTCACAACCACGATTTCACATCATACTCTGCTTGTACAGTTCGTTGGGCCTGTGGACTGACATGGTAAATTGTAAATGGTCTCAACTTATATAGCGCTTTTCCACCTACATTAGGCAGCGCCTTACAGCAAGGATCCACTCACCCATTCATACTCTCATTCATACACCAATGTACACAGACACTGGGGGCAATGTGGGTGAAGTGTCTTGCCCAAGGACACAACGACAATGTGCACTTTCAGGAGGTGGGACATGTCATTTCGGTTGTCAGAAAAACATGGTACAGTGTACAGCAATCCAGTGCAGGGGTTCCCCCTACTGTCGTTTTGATTAAATTACACCATCTGACACATACTGTTAATAATATGTAAAATGATAGCTTATGTGAAATGTATAATGTAATATAAATATTATGGACAATAATAAATGTGGCCTATATGATTATCAGCTTTATTGTGAGTGTAAACCAGACTCAAATGCATTATTTAGTAACAAACACAAAATCTTGTTGGACACATAGCCTATATATTTCAATTGTCATGACACCATCTGTCATTATCTGCCATTCATTCTTATTACTGCATTAGAGCACACATAACAGTATTAATAAAGCTATAAACAGCTGCAAACATGTCATAATACATATGTTTTGGTCTGTCGCAGAAACGTCCCTGAATGAAATCCTCACACCTCTTTGTGTAATGCCACTTTGACTCTGCTGAATATCTTCCCCAGAGCCTCGAAAAGCGGGTCGAAAAACGTGTGCACGACCAGCGAGTACATCTGGCCCAGACACTGGAACTCTATGGTGCAGCTCTTGGTGCAGGGGACCACTGCCCAGATGTGACAGAAGGACAAGAGGGCAAACAGGACGCCCCACAGCAGAGACAGGGGCACGCCTAGGAGCGCGGTGAGCACACGGTAGCACCAGTATTTAGACACTGTGAAAGTGGTGTAGCTGGCTTTCCACACGCCGTCCAAACTGTGAGTGCCATAGGGCTCCGCAATCACATCCTCAAACTCCACCTGCAGACACAAAAAACGGGGGACAGTAAATTGTCGATGGTCATTTTATCTTTAGCTATGTCTTGTCTATCTCTATTTTGATTCCAATTTTGACCATTTTATACACGTGACAGGACTTACAGTAATTGCATACAAAACATCAAATGAAAGAACACTTGCAATACCTTTCCCACTGTGCACAACCCACACGACATCACTCACTGTAAAATAGCATGATCTGTCTCTGTGTACATTATAGCATGTTGTGTTGCTATTATGTTTGTTATTTCTGTGAGGTTCTTAAATAGAATACTCAAAGAAACTCAAATTGCAGACCCATACCTTGACTACATCCTTGTTGATTTGCGCAGGGTCTCTGTTGATGAGGTCAATCTCTTTAGTCCGACTGTCCCTCCTGAACTTCTGGTCCTCATTGTGGTTCAATTCAATATCCATGTTTGGGGTATTTCCTGATAATTCTTCTAAAATGGTCCACGAACAGGAAGATTCCAGCTCTCCTAAGCCACTGTTAAAGCGATTCAGAGGCACCAGCTGCCTGTCCCATCCCCTACACTTACACGCCCTTTGGTCATTCTTTGGTACATGGGTGGCAAGTATTTCCTAAAGTAGGGAGCGGGCTCGTGTTGCATTTTGCACCGCTCAATGAAAGCGCAAGCTCCACAATAAATATAGTCATGGTCCTATTTGTGGAGGCATTCAAATCCAGCCTCTACATACTGGATTGGGAGAGGTCACTCATATATGGGTGAAATATGGATGTGATAAATATGGGTTGTTTGGATTGTTCGCAACTTATAATTTCAATGTTTTGTTTTATTTTGTTTGCTTTGTTTTTTACTCTTACAAGAATGTGTGTGTGAAAACATTTTAAGAACCACAGTTTATTGGTGTGGTATAATGATAATAGAAGACATGTATTTAAAAAAGAATGACAAAGAAAAAGGTCAAACCAATCACAAATAGATTAAAATATATGCAGCCTAAATCTGAATTTGGCCTACGGTTGATTTAATGATGACAACCTTAAAGCAGAACTAAGTAACTTGTTTACCTTAATAAATCCTTCCCGTAGTCCCTCTGGGGTTAATACAAGTGTTGATGGGATGATTGGGGGGGTCTTTCATCTCCCCCTGATGTCTCTTACCCTGCACTGACCCGGAAGCGCAATACACACTAATGGAATCACGAAGAAACAGGCTAAAGGGCAAAGCTAACTGCAGGCTAGCGCCACTTAAACAATATTTACAGCTAAGTTTGAGTGAAAAAAATGATCTCCATCGTGTAATTGGATGAACAATATCGCTCTCTCGCTTTGTCTTTTCTGTCAGCGTAGTGTTTGCTCTCACTGACAATTAATGAGTAACAAAAATGCAACATGCTACGACACCTGCAGTGGCGCTTATGGCCTCTAGGGGCATGAGTTACTTAGTTCTGCTTTAACTGCAATCTACCAAAAGCATTTTTTTTTTTTTTTTTTTACATTGTCCAGATTCTAAAAAAAACAAAACAAAAAATGCAAGGCGAGTCCCACTGAAGTGTCACTCTTTGGCCAGGTGAACCCTGAAGCCTCCACAGCACCGTCCCGCGCTGGTGAAGAACGGCTGAACGATCACCTCCATCACGATACTCCACAAGCTCTGCAGCCAACGGGTGCCAATCAGGACACACTGGATGCACGGGCTCACCATCCTGACACAGAGCAACAACCGGACTTGTTATCAATGGATAGGTATGTTTCAATACACAAGTAAATCCATTTGTGGCAGTCCTATGCAGCAAACAAATTATTATGCTTTTTTTTTTAATACAGCCTAATGATCATCTCTATTGTTAGACTTGAGATTCATAAGAAACATTTCAAAACTCAATAATACGACACAAATAAGATAGTGATCAAAGACTTACTTATACAGGCAGACTGGCACTGACATTAGGATCACAATGTACTGAAATGTATTGAAATGTATCACACTTATTTACGGCGAGACAGATGAATAGGGGAAAATATAATCACATTATGAAAAATCAATTTAAAAATCTCCCTGGTGACATAAATATGGGGAAAATGCATTGCTGCGAGTCTTGTTTCGTTAAATGTTTTCATTAATTAAGCCTTTTATGTCACAAGCGAAGTCTGAACTATGCATAGAGGCTGGTTTAAATGTATGAGTTTGTTTTGTTGACATACAGTATTAGACACTAATGTATCTTGGATTCAAAAAGCATAAGCCACTTTGTGGGGCTGTATAAAGAGGTGTATCAACTGGATTTTTATGATGGGAAATGTAACCAATCAATGTAACCATCATCCGCAATCGTGATAAACATTGTAAAAAAAGACCCTCAAATAGGAAAGGTAATGTAGCAATTTGGTAACGGAATAAAAACAACTTTATCAAAAACACAAAATGATTTATCCCGAATAAAACTGAGAACTTATTATCCATGACATGTTCTGAACAATGAGGTTCAATTGTCATGTACCTAGAAAGCCAAACAAGAAGGACACAAAGTCACTAAGATTATTATAACTTTTAAAGTTTCATTGATTATGATTGAGTTGGGGACCTAGTTTATGGTCCATGTTCCTGATTTTTTTAATCCACATGAAGCAAAAAACAAAATCTTATCATGTCTTATTAGTATCTCATGATTACTATAATTTTGCCACAATGATATCAAAATGTGCTGTGGTTGTAGTGTTCAGTCACAGGGGTGGATTAATGTGCAAGGACTTGAAGGTATGACAATGAAAATGGAAAGTTTGTTGCCGTAAATTCACATTACAACTGAAAACAATCCGATAAATGTACTTCTATCATTATTGTAGTAGTAGGGCCTATGTTCCTCACCAGATATGGAGGCAGCTCAGGAGGGCGAAGAGCACCCCTGTGATGACAGACAGGGGGATGGCCAACAGCACTGACACTATTCTGTAGATCCACACTCGGGACACTTCGAACAGGGCGTGGCTCCAGATCCACACACGGTCCCCACTGCGCACGGACACCGGCTCCGCGATCACGTCCTCAAATGTCACCTACAGCGCAACACGCATTGTGTGGTTATGCTCAGATGGGAGACATTTATGCTACAAAACAATCATTACGCTTGCCTCAATTACATTTACATTTACAGAGCAATAAGGACATGCTAATGACATGAAATAACCAGATGTAATAAGAGATGAGGCCTTTTGTAGCCCTTTGTCTATATTATGATCCACAATGGAATGTCCTAGTAATTTACAGATGTATTTAAACAGGGTAAGGGTTGGGATTCATATTACCATGAACAGAAAGGCAGTGCCATGGAACCATCATGCAAAGTTTGATCATTGTTTTGAACTTCAAAAACTAAAGCAATATCACTCACAGTCAGTATTTTGATTATTCCTTTTGAACAGTGCCATTACATTCCGTCTATGTCCAACCCAAAGCCTTGATAAATGGAACAAAAAGCTGTGTGTGTGGAAGGGCATTTACGCAAATCCCAAATATGACGTGATGCCATCTGTAAAACTACCTGGAGACAGTCATTGATGGCTCTCGGATCTCTGGCACTGATCAATGGCTTGGTGTCACTGATTTCCACCAACGCCGACGTGTGAATGTTCTCTTCGTCTTCAACAACAGGGGGCGCCTTCCTCCACAAAACCTCGGGATCTTCTCCGTTCTCAGACTCCTCCAAATCCGAGTCCAAGTCGATCTCCACTTCCTCCGAATCCTCCCCTTTCCTCACGTTCTCCATGGCCACACGTGAAGAAGGGGAAACGACCCGACCGGCGCTGCAGTATTTCTCACACACAGGTCAAAGTCTGTAGTTGTAGCTGGCTCCGGAGCAGTGTGTGTGTGTGTGTGTGTGTGTGTGTGTGTGTGTGAAGCCCCGGTTATATTGGGAGCGTTACAGCACCCCGGTTGGTATTTGCAGATGGGCTGTCAAGTGAAGATCATTTTCCGGAGCCGAGCGGTGGGAGGAGGGATTGCCAACGTGGGGGGATAAAAATAAGTGGGCACGGAGATGGCCCTGAGAACGGGGATGCACACACTGTTGTCTGGGAAGGACTTCAGTTTTTCATTCAAATACAGTCCTGTTCAAGACACAATACAGTGACACTATAGAAAATGCAACCTTTGTAGGATGCACTGTAAAAGGCACTGCAAGTTCCACTATATGTGAAAATGCCAGAAACAACAAAGTTCAGTCTCTGAGCTTTAGCTACTCAAGGTCTGCACTAGCACTATGCTCTAGCACTTGATTGGGGACGGATGCTGTTATTGTAGAAGTTGGAGGAGGATCTTTAAGTCAGTTCAAACTTTTTGATGTAAGGGCCACAATGGGATTTGAATTTGCCAGGGGGGCAGGGCTGATATCGTGGTTTGGGGCGTTTGTGGCCATACCGCCTTTGCTATGCCCAATCCCGTCAGACCTTGGAAGCTAAGCAGGGAAGGGCCTGGTCGGTACTTGGATGGGAGACCGTTTGGTAACACCAGGAAGCCTGGCGAATGTAGTGAGTGAGTGAGTGGTTGGTGGTGGTCGGAGGGGCCGATGGCGCAGACTGGCTGCCTCGCTTCCGTCAGTCTACCCCAGGGCAGCTGTGGCTACAATAGTAGCTTACCACCACCAAGTATGGAGTGAATGAATAGTGCAATGTGAAGCGTCTTTGAGTGTCCAGAAAAGCGCTATATAAAACCGATGCATTATTATTATTATTTGAAAGACTGTCATAGACTAAATTACCCAAAAATACTGGCAACATGACTTTACTTTATGTCAGTGTCATCATATTAGTGCATCACCACTGATACTATAGCCAGTGCATATGGTGAAGGGTCTTGTGTGCGCTTTTGGCCCCTGGATTAACTTTGTCCACCTCTATGTTTATTTACACACTAGTTTAAGTCACAGAATCTGCCAATCCCAAGAGTCGGGTTCGTTCTGATTTCTGATTGGATGATTATTTTGCGAGCCAAAGCAAACATTGTACATAATCTTTTGTCCTCTCTTATGCCTTACGGTCTAGGTATATGCATCTATATCTAAATACTATCATGTAGAGAAGATGGAAGCAGCATCAACAACATACACAAGTCCAAACTCCACTTCTGACACTAGATGGTGCCATATTATGCGGTTGAATCACACTATTCTAATTCTTTTCTAGCAATTCAGAATCTGTTTTTATGGTTTAATTGGCCAGTAGTAAAATCTATAATAGCAATGATAATGGTTTAACACCCTGTGGAGCGGGACACACATCCTCTCTGTCCTTTCCCTATCACTGCACTCACAAAACACATTTTGTTCTTTCAGTCTGTGGACCTACTCACTGAAACGCTGCTATTACTGGGATCTGTTGTGTTGACGTGTTTATAATGCCTAGTCTTGATGGCAAGTACTGTATGTTACATATACATATAATTATAGTCTAATTTATTGATTACAAGAAAGTAATAATAAAAAAGTAGCATCCTATTTCTTTGTAAATTGTAATCAGAAATAGTATAGTGGCATCTTTAAATCACTCATTGGACTCAAACGCGACATTATTTGATAGCATTCAGAAGTGTTTTGTACATGGCTTATTAATTTGAAGCACCACTTCTGTCTGTATGGCTAGAAGGCAAGATGGTACAATTAGGTCTCAACACATATCAGTAAAAAAATAGAATTTAGCTTAGATGTCATTTCATTATGGATTAGCTCATCCTGGTGAGCAAATACTGCAACACTCTCAACACTCTGCGTTGAGAGTGTTGCCTCAGGTAACAGAGGAACGCTAATGGACTCTCACACCTGAACATATGGGCCTTGTTTGTGTCCACCTGCTGCTGTAAAGAATGTGAGGTCATGGAGACGGTGAGCACGGTGTCATACTTCCATATTGTCTCCCACTTGATTCAGGGCTGGCCCCAAAGTCATCAGTGAGAGAACAGATGTCCACACTTCCATCCACGCACACAGACACCAGGGCCACGTCGTCTGGCTACTCTCAACGTAGAGGAGCAGCGTCTTTACTGCGAGCTGAAACCACCAATGAAGGAGCATGCAGAGGAAACTCTTTTCAACTCCTTGTGTCCATACCAAATTCTATTTATATTTTTATTGATTACACAATTAAATTAAAGGGAAAGGATATATCCCAAATCTCATGACCATAGGTGAGAAGAACAAGATCACGAATACAAGCGGCCGAAATGAGTTTCCTTCGCAGGGTGGCTGGGTGCACCCTTCGAGATCGGGTGAGGAGCTCAGTTACCCGGGAGGAGCTCGGAGTAGAGTGTCTGCTCCTTCACGTCGAAAGGAGCCAGCTGAGGTGGCTCGGGCATCTGTTCCGGATGCCTCCTGGTCGTCTCCCGCGGGAGGTGTTCCAGGCATGTCCTAGTGGGACAAGGCCTCGTGGAAGGCCCAGGACACGCTGGTGGGACTATGCCTCCGAGCTGGCCTGGTGTCGCCTAGGGGTCCCCCCAGAACAACTGGAGGTGTGTGTGTGGATCGGGAAGTCTGGGCATCTCTGCTGAGACTGCTGTCCCCGCGACCCGGCCCCGGATAAAGCGGAAGAAAATGGATGGATGGATGGATGGATGGATGGATGGATGGATGGATGGATGGATGGATGGATGGATGGAAAGGTTATATCCACCATTTTCAAGGTTGCCCTAGTTGCCGGTTAAAATTATGCATTAAACAGTGCATTCTGGTACGCCCATGACCTTTCTGGCACCATTCCGAATATGCTTTGGTAACTGAGCACAGTTGTATGGGGCACAATTTTACTCCCACATCTGCCTCCAACAATGTGTCAATGAGTGCAGACATATTCCACTTTCATTTGTAACAATTGGGTGTTTTCCCTGAACCAGTGGCTTATAAGGGGCATGTTCCATCCTCAGCACCTGCCAGTCCAGCTGTGTACAGAACAGGAGGTCAGATCATGGCAGGACAGAATTCATTAATATAACTAATGCTGTTACCATCCATGGCACAAAGGTCTGTGTAGCTACTGCATGTTAAATCATGTCATCCACTTCGCTCTCTGAGGTTTGGTTCCAGGAAAAAGATCGTGTTGTTCTCTACACACACAATGTCGGGTGTAGAGAACATGTCTCCTTTGATTTGCCTGGAGTGGTCATCTCATTATCGCTGTGCCTTAAACAGCACAGGCCCTCACAAATTGCCAGCAGAAAGGTACACTTACCATGAGCCACTGAAAAACAAAGCACACTTCACTAGGCGTTGTAGACACATATTGTCATTTCCTGAAGAGACGGACGTTGTTTGATGTGGTATCAATGTGGACATACAAAAGGTGTGATTGTCTTGGAGAATAAAGAAGACGCTTCACCTTAATTAGTAATGACAGTGCTCGAAATACATTAAAGACACACTTCGCCTCGACATTGGCTGATGGAAGCAGCTGAGTCTTTTAACTCAGCGGCACAGAGGTTAGCGCTCGTGCTTCATGTTCTCCCCGTGTCTACGTAGGTTCACCCCGGTTTCCCCTCCACTAAAAACATGTACAATAGGCCAGGATGAATCTGAGCGTGCATGTGTGGGACAACGGATGCAAATTGGCCCATGGCTACAATCCGGTGTGAGGTCTTCATTAAAGGAACAGGCCACCGTTTTTCCATACTGAGATATGTTCTTACCTGAGCTTAGACAAATTGATGCATACCTGTCTGGTCTTTGTGCGTGCGCTCAGTCACGCAAAACAACCAAAGAAGTTGTTTGAATTTGACCTCTCCCAATGTATTCCTATAGCTCCAAACGGGAGTGAAGCTGGAAGCTACCACGCTCTTCCATGGGCACGCACAAAGACCAGACAGGTACGTATCAACTCGTCTAAGCTCAGGCAAGAACATATCTCAGTATGGAAAAACAGTGGCCTATTCCTTTAACATGCACTGTCCCTATAAACCAATAAATACATAAAAAATAAAAACAGGCTAATGCCATTATTCACTTTAATGGCTGATGTTATAATTACAATATTTATCAATCAATTTAAAAACTCTTCAATTAAAAATACACTATTGTGGTGCATTAAATGTGTTGTTCAGATGAGACATTTGATTGTTCAAATATTACTTTATGCAAAGTGATGTTGAGTCCATGTGCAAGACTTCCTCAACTTCCAACTTACAATATATACCAAGTCACATATCAGTCTTCTTGCATATTCTTTTTATTTTTGTAATGGCAGACCCTAACCCTAACTTTGTTTTTCTGAACTGTAATGTGCAAGCCCATAAAAACCAACGGACGCATGTGAGGAAAATGGCCATAAATGTACAAAATGTACAGATAAACCCATGATGGTAATCTTCTGTACACATATTTAACAGGTATTAGAGCAGCCCTTTGAGATGTTATGAAATGGTATTTTCTCCTTATATAACTGTGTACACACTGAGCTCAGTCACTCACTGTAAATAAACAGACCGCACAGGCGCACAATATGGCACAATGAGGAAAAAAGCTGTGTATGTGTATCTCAAAGGGTGTTTTGCACACAGGGGGGCAGGTGCGTAGCAAATTAGAAACTTAACTTGGCAAGATAAAGAAAGCTGTCTCACACCATTTTGTCACTCTTTAAACTTTTCATGGGAGCTTTCTGTATTTTGAGAGTAGTATGCATTTTATACATGCAAACATAAAAAATGGGTTATTTGGTGAAAATATTATTGGATTGTATAGTAAAAAACATATATATATTGTGTTTTAATACCAGGAAAATAACGTAATACTGCAGAAACAATAGGATTTACATAAAAACTGAATTTTACTTAAAGGCACTGCGTAACATTTTGGACTCTACTGCGGCATCAACACAAAACAATGACCAGCTCAACACAGAAAATGCTGTTACTGCAGTGTGTGTAGTCAAAGGATGGATTTGGATGAGAACCTAACCTGCTAAAATCTCAAATTCTGCTCAAAACATCTCCATGGAGACGAGCAGTCATGTCTTAGGAGAGGTGAAAGCACACGATTATTTGTACATTTGAGGTATTTTTCAATGATGAAAATATCTGTCATATGAATGCTTGTATTTCAATATTATTTATTGGGTAATATTTTATGCGGTGTGGCTTTAATGTACAAAAATGAAACATTATCGTTCAAATTCTTGTGAAAAAAAGGATTTTCTTTTTTTTTTTTTTCTTTCAAAAAGTCATATTAACAGCAAATAATAATTTAAAATTGTAGGGAGTCATAAAACAGTGTTCTACAAGGTAAGAAGTGTTTTGGGTAACAATAGTTTCTCACTATGTTGCTAGAAACACACTGTGCGAGTTTAAATGTGACGATAATGTTTGTAAGTATATGGTAATTGGAGAGGCTACTGGCACAGACCGTCAGCCCCAGGGCAGCTGTGACTACAATAATATCTTGAGAAAAGAGTAACACACACCAAAAGTTGTATCAGATGATCAGATGTCGAGGAAAATCTTCAAAAATCAAAAAGCAGCATTGCACACTCAAGTAGCCGAAGTCTAAAGGTATATCTATTAATTGAAGATAACGGTTTGGCACAGCCTTCTTCAGATCATTCTTGCTTTTTTCTTTTTTGAGCACCGTAGTTAAAAAAAATAAAAAATAAAGGTAAGGGGAATTAATGACTTATGCTATTTATAGTTACTTCATGTGTAAAAAAAAGTGCTATATACTGTATAAACAATGCATTGTTAAAAAAGACCCTAATTGCCCTAAGTGAACTCCTCAGGTATCTGTCCTGGTATCCTGAAGCCACTCTGTCCCGTCTGATCCAGAGTGCTTCTTGGGCTGGATGTGGTGAAGCTCGCTCTGGTGTCTACAGTGAAGCTCGTCCGGTGCAGAAACTGAAGGAAGTTCTCGTGACCTGACCCCTCGGGACTCACAATCAAATCTATGGGATGTCCTGAGTAACACCTCCTCAACTTGCACAGCTCCTCCCTAATCTGTCTGTTCAAAAGCCCATAAAAAAACGGATTCATGGCAAACGATGAATAGGCCAACCAGGTGACGGCTTCAATCAAGTCATCAGGAATTTGTGACGTTGTATTGACACTAATATGGAAGTGAAATGCAAAATAAGGCAGCCAGCACATGAGAAATTGCCCCACAATAAGTACAAGAGTCAGTGCAGCTTTGGCCCCTCCAAAAGGCCTGTCCCGGACACTTCTCAGCGGAGCAGTGCGTGTTGTAATTATGGTTGTCTGGCTGTTGATAGAGTCTGATCTATGCTTGCTTTGTGTCCAAGAGGGCAGCGGCCCATGTTGACGTGCGGCGACTCTTGCCACTTTATAGACGTTGCAATAGACGATGAAAATCACCAGCGCCGGGACAAGGAAACAGAAGACGCAGAAGACGGCAGAGAAGACTTGTCTGTGATGACTGTGGCTCCACTGTCGAGCGCAGTGGCCGGGGCGGAAGTCGTTGTTTTTATGCCCATTGGAGGAGGGCCACCCAAAAGCGGTCGACAGGCCCAGACCCAGGGAGGCGAGCCACACAATCACCATGACAACAGAGGTGAGGCGGAGGGTCATCTTCACTTCGTAGCGCATGGGGTGCACGATGTAGTAATACCGCTCCACGCTGATGACCATGATGGTGAAGATGGAGGCGGCGATGAGGGTCACGTTGAGAAAAATGTATACCTGCAAGACAAAAGGCACAATTTCTATCATTCTGAAGTACATTTCGATGAACTATCCTTTTTCGAGGCCTGTAGTTTACTGTATGTTTGCTGAATATTACCACAGTGAAGCATTTGCTTGTCTATGGGTTGTTGAGTTGACAATGTTTATATTCACATTTTAAGACCATGACGCTACCACATACCTAGATAATGTGTTTATAGCAAAAAAATAAAAATAAAAAAACGCCAAGATCCTTTGCTTGGGTTTCAGAAACTCATGAGCTGAGCAGCTATAGGCAAGCAAAAGCTTTTCCACTTTTGAAAAGGAGATGGGCTCAACATATAGGTAAACCCCATGCGGTAAACGTTTAATGTGCTTTTCATAATGTCCATGGATTACCTGACACTCCAAAGCGGTGAAGAGCACCCCGGCAAAGTACGGAGAACTGACCAGGATCCCCAGAGGCATAAGCAGCACAGCACAGAGCAAGTCCACGGCACAGAGGTGACTCACGAACGCAAACTTCCTGAGGTGAGGAGCTTTGACTACCGCCACCAGGACGGCGGTGTTGGCCACCAGAGCCAGCACATTCAGGATCACCATGAAAAATATCCCAATGGGGTTCTTGAAGTCGGCCTGGCCCGTGGGAGAGGTGCCGAGTTGCCTGCTGGGCAGTGACGGCAGGGGCACCCACACCACGATGCTGCCGTTGTATTCACGACTCACAAATGAACTGTTCTCCTCCATCCTTCATGGCACTAGTTTGGACAAGTGTGCTCCTGGTGTCCCCATCGGGCTAGAAGCTGGATCTGCTGGTGCAAAGACATTTATCTGTTAAAAATAGAAGATATATTGAGACTTATATTTTTCAGCGGTATTTTAGGACCACTTGTATTCATTTAACGGCGAACCTTACATGAACAGTTTTAAATACTTCATACTTGTGTTTTTCTGCAGACTGCTGTTGTGTGCCCTTATTCAGTCTATCCCAAGGCAGATGAACTTAAAACCAAGGAGCGTGGTGCAACAAATAATAATAATAACAACAATAATAATAATGAATGTCAGTAAAGAAATAACACATAAGCTGTCTCTTCTCTTCCTCAAAGCGCTCTGTCCCTTTTGCGATGACAGATAATGAGCGGTCTTGTATTGGGCCAGCTGCGTGGATAAGGCTTCAGTGATTAGTATGTGTTCAGTGTCACTGCTCAGTGCAATGAGAAAACCCCTTATCCAAGATGCACAGGCCCTCTGTGTGATCAAATGTATGACAGTGTTTAAATAACCAAATATTTATATATAATTGTTTATGGCACAAAATATATTTCACTTGTTTGAGGCAGTCGGGAATATGTTTTTATCCATGATTTTGAGGCAACTGCAGGCTCAATTCATGAGACAAAATTAGAAAACTACTTTGTTAAACTGCACTCAAGAAATTGTGTGGGAAATCGAATCGCACATACAATAGAATTACAATTTTGTGCTGCATACAAAATGAAAATAATGGCTACAGGAGAGATAGGTTTCCGTTGGTGTCCTCAATCCATGTGCTCACTCACTGCCAATGAGTAACTGATGGAGAGCTTTAATCTCCAGCTGGAACACCAGTGGCATGTTTGACTTAACCTCAGAGGAGGCTGCTGCTACATGTACGTTTATATTATGTAAGAATGTCCCATAAACACTGGTGCATTAGAACAAGAATTAATGACATGCAAACAATTATACAACAAAAACACACACAAAGAGAAAGTAAGGCTTCTATTAATTGCAAATGTATAGGCTATGTATAAGTTGAATGGAAAATAATTTAGGCTTGTAATGAGGGTGGCACATAAATGATACAAAATCAACTATATTCACTCTCCTTAAAAATATATATATTTTTACCTTAACAATCTCCTTGGAAGTTGTTGCAAATCCTGACTTTTTTCTAGAAGCCCAACAGTATTGACACCAAAAGTTCAAATTTTAAGAACGCAGGACCACATGAAATAATATAAATAACAATCCCAAAAAAAGAATAATTACTTGCATGGACGATGTCTCCAGTTTTCTGATATCTGATGTGATGAGCCATCGTCCAGAGCGCAGTGTCCGCGGGGAAATCAGAGGGAGGGTGACCAGGGGGTTTGAAGGGGTGGGGCTAACTGTGCTGATCCCTTAGACATGGCCATACTTCCTTCCTCTTCAGCTTTGAGAAAATTCAGAGCTTTTTGGATACTGAGATTGAGACAGTTCAAGGTGAAGACAAACAAAAAATAGGCATTCTGTTTACATGTCACTTCCTTGGATTTTTTCTTTAAGGCGCAAAATGTTCATAGACAGCAGTGAGAGTAGAGAGGCTCAGTGCTGACATCTGTTGGATAAACTAGTCTGCACAAAAAGCTCAATATTTACCTTTATAAACACAATTAAAAAGACTTGATTTTACTTTTATTGAATCATATTTAACAAAATACATTGCACAGTGAGAGGTGTTGTTTAACAAAGATAATTATTGTAGCATTGCACTGAAACGTTCGAAATACGCATCTAGGATCACAGTATCACATTGTAATGCACAATTTCTCATCAGGATACATTGAGCATCCTTTTTTTATTTTCAGTTGGCTATTACACTCTAAGGCCTCTATATGACTATTGCTATGTACTGTATAGTTACCAAGACAAAAGTCACAAACCTGACAATTACGAGCTTGAAGAAGTAAACCGTATTAAGAACACTTAGTTGAACTACATTTCAAGGTGCTGTTGGACAGCTTTGTTTGTTTGGTCACAGGTTAATGCACACAGTGGACGAGACAGGTGCCAAATACTTATGAATATGTTATAGAGGTCGAGCAAATACAATAAATAAAGTGTACAGTTGCGTTACATGTGCTGAACAGTATCATAGAACAGTTGTACATACGTGAACAAAGGCAAAAGTCTTCATATGAATGAGAAGTTACTGCTGAGAGTCACCTCTGTTGTCTGCTGTGTCAGGAGACAAAAGTGGAAAATAGGCCGACTCAATCTTATGTTCAGATTTGGTCAATATCTCTGGACAATAGACAGGAGCCACTTTATGATCAGACTTGCACAGCCCGTGCCTTTTCTTAAACAGTTTGTCCTCATTGTTTAACTTGGTCCTGATGGCAGTTTTAATAAGACCGTGGTCGACACCAAACTTTCTTGAAATGTGTTCTGAAAAGAGAACAACAAACAGTGAATAGATTACAATAGGGCTGCAACTAACGACTATTTTGTAATCGATTATTTTTACGATTAATCGATTAATTGCATGGCTGTGAATGGTGCAGGAAAATTTTATTTTTTCAATTTTTTTAATCACATAGCTTAAGTGGCGCTGTTTGAGGATGTGTTGATGGAGTAAACTAAAGGGAAATGTTTTTTGAAGGCTCTATTCATGAAATTTACAATGTACAAAACACTACAGGCCCTAAATATAAAATCAAAGAATAATCGATTAGTCGTCAATGAATCGATGAATCGTTTCAGCCCTAGATTACAATAAGCCACCGCGCAGCAGATGCATCAAATATCAAATAAATCCAAAGGTATGTGACCTACCGATGATATTTCTCAGGATGTCTGGTGGTAGTTGTGGTTTTTGGGAGTCGTCTGCTCCGCTTAGGGTGCCCCGGCGTCCCTGTAGGGAGTGTGTGGCCAAAGTGTCTCTGTCGAAAAGCATCATGAGCAGCGCACCTGTGTACTTCTTATAGTCCTCGATCTCCGCTATTCGCTCGTAGAGGTTCCTGGGGACTCGGATGTTCTCTGCCAGGTAGAGGTAATTCTCATCATCCTGAAGGGAAAAACATCATGTTTTAGTCTTTGGGGAAGCACCTGCCTTGAGTATCTAATGCGCAAATTCCTTTTCTCAGTCTTTGGGGATTAACATAGGATTTAACATCTGGATTACTTTATATGTGGAACATATTTCTGTTGATTTCTTCATTCTAAATGAATGATAACAAAATCTACAATTGCACTCACCAACGAAGAGAGAGAACGAAAAATGGCCCTTTGAAGAGCTTGTCATGCTCGTAAAGCGCAATACAAATGTAAGCCATCATCAGCATTATTATTACATATTATATTAATACTTTAATCCAAAGGTGAATGAAAAAAACATTAATTTCTGTATGAGATTTTTCCTTCTGACCCAAGAAACTTCAACCATAAACCAGGCCAAGACAGCAGCATCTATATGTCTATGGCACTTTTGAATGTTGTTACAAATACGTTGTGTTAACACATAAAGCACATTCATTGCTTGGGTCCTCACCTCCGGTACATTAAGCATTGCTGGCATTGTATGAACGGGGGGCACATTTTGCACTTCTGGTATGTTGTGAACAGCTCTCATGTCGTTGTCTGGCTCTGAGATAAAAGACATTGACTCGTCCTGGGCGCCGGCCTGAGTCACCGGTGGCTCGTTTGTTTGAAGAACGTGATCCAAAGTCACTCTGAGCTCGTGGGCTGTGTGCCGCATCTGCATCATTAGGGTGTTCATCTCTTGAAAAATACAATTATACAACATTTTAGTGAAACAGTGAAAGAGTGGGTGAAGTTTTTTAGGCCTATCCCACATATCTCATTGAGTTTGTATTGTGTACAAATGTGCCAGCTAATGTTGAGATATTGTTTGTGCTTATGTGTGAGCACGAATGGTTTAGTAAAAGTACCTTTAAGCTCCCGCAGCTCCCTCTCCGCCAGAATCCGACACCTGCGCTCGTACTTTAACTGAGCTTGCAGTGTCTCTATCTTCATGAGGAGGCTGATGGTGTCTGTTCTGAGGCCAGTGCTGGTTAAGTTTTCTTCATCAAAAACATGTTCATTCTGCTGTAAACAAAAAAACAAAAAAAACAAATAGTTTGCTTTAACACTGGGGTTTGTAACAGTTACACATGGGCTAGATTTTATTTTCTCACCTCATTATTCATGTATGGGGAGTAGGCACCCTCCTCTGTCAGTCTGTACCGGCTCTCCACTGGATCACAGCCATACTCTTGGCCGTCTGTGCCGATCTTAATCATCTTCATTGGGGGAGTAGTTGAAGGGGCCCCCGCCTCTCTCTTGGGTGGCATTGGCTCTAAGAGAGACATGTCTGGTCACATGTATCTAAGCAAAGACTGACACATTTGAAGAATAAAAATGTTCACATCTTTTTAACTCGTCAAAGCAAAGGTAGAAGTTAGTTTCCACGTAGCATCCCCACCCCCGTCTGCCCAACCCCTCCTACTCGTCTCCACAAAGCCCCTGCCGCCTCTGAGGTACCATCCTGCAGTCTCCCAAGCACCATCCTCTGTGGATGAGATGAAATCACGTGTATTCCTGTGTGTTAAACCTCTGAGAAGGACCTCACCTGCCCGTCTGTCTCGACCTGCTGAATACACGGCTGCGCCAGTCTCTGAGGACAAAGACTGCGCAGTAAATGGAAATACTGCGTAGTAGAGGAAGTAGTACTACTACTGCAGTACTACAGTGGATGGGTCCCGTTTAATAAAAGCTACTTTGTCAAACCTGCGCTGTGGCATTGTGTACAAATATGCTGGAAATGCTGTTTCTGTATTTACCAACAGACACACAGTATGTTCAGCTTCTCATGATGATGAGCATTGAATTTTAAAATGTTTACAATTGTGTGCGGAACAGAGTTGCCCAAAATGCCTTCCCCGAGGGAAGTATTTTGCCACAGTACAATTTCCTGCTAACCCAAAAATAATAATCTCGCCAATAGGATTACAGGATTCATGCAAAAGGCGGGACTATTGGACACTGGGCCAATGAGCGTCCAGACAAATCCCTTCTTACTTCCTAGTTCGGTTGGCGTGTACCTGTACACATGTGGGTACAGTGTTGATGGTGAGAGAAAACTATCTTAATATATTTAAAGTTCCAATTTGCTTTTATTTGATGCAAACCTAGATTCGCCATGGCGTCGTCTTTCTTTATAAAGACGAAAGAAAACCCCAAGTTGGCCAAAAAGGGAAAACATACAGTAGTATCCAAACGAAAGGTATGTGAACTATTAGCCGTGACTGTTAGCATATCCAAGATACCTTCTGGATCTGTGCTCTAATCTATTCCCACAAACCATTTTCTGTGCAGAATGAGGGAGACACTGGAAGTAAAGCTAAAGCTAAGAAACCCAATAAATTCAACGAGGAAATCTCTAGCGACTCTGAAAATGAGAGGTCAGTGTTTGCATTATGACTGCCCAATGTTACGATATTGTCTGAATGATGTATTTGTTGCAGTGCGGCGGTGCCTAAGAGAAAAGCAGCTGTTCAGGACTTTGAATACGACGAAACTCCACAAGAAAAAAAGCTTAGATTAGCTAAAAAGTACCTTGAACAACTGAAAGATGAAGGTGTGTAAGTCATCATTTTAAAATGCTGTACCTTGTACTAGTATTGGTGTGTCATTCCAGAGGAGAAGAAAGCTGAGGATGAGTCGTTTGAGACAGATTTGATAGCTGGAAGGCTTCAAGAAGAAGTTGTAAGTATTGTCTCGAAATGTATATTCCATACGTTTTTATAATCCAAACATAAACTCATTGTGCTTTTTGTGATTGACTGCAGCTCGAACAAAAAGGAAAACTGCAGCGACTTATTGCTAAGGATGTATGCATATTACCTTACACATACACGCATTATAAGTTGTCTCAATCATTGAATGCGCTGACATATTTTCTCTGTCATAGTTGTTGCCACCAGATGCTTCAGAAATCCGTGTTTTACGAGGGCACAAACTTCCCGTCACCTGTCTAGTAATTTCTACTGATGAAAAGTATATTTTCTCTGCGTCTAAAGACTGCTCAATTATTAAATGTAAGTTTGTTATAAATTGTAACGGCCATTGTCATGACTTTGTAAATGATTTTGATTTAGGCATGTCAATGAAAAATCCATGTTAGTGGAAATGTAATTTTCAACCCTTGACTTCTATGTGTAAAGTTTGTCAATTCATTTTGTGTGGATTACTTTTCAGGGGATGTTCAAAGTGGAAAGAGGCTATGTACAATCAAGGGTGTAAGAAAAGGGGATCGGCATGTGGGACACGCTGCCTGCATCATGTGCATGACCATATCGTCGGATGGGAAGTACTTGGTGAGGGCCTTTTTCTGGCCAGACTCATCTGCAATTTTCAGGAATGTATTTTGACCTGTGTGTCTTTGCAGGCAACAGGAGATATGAACAATCTAATTATGATTTGGGAGGCTGACGCATGTAAACATCTGTACAAATTTACCGGCCATAAAGGTCCAGTGTCTGTAAGTCAACCTTTTAGTCATGTCATACAGAAATTATAGAGAAAATATGGCCGTGTTTCCTTCCAGTTTCTTGAATTAGGAATAACAATATTCCCTTGAAAGGAATTGCGTGTGTGTCCTGTTTCTTTGTTTTCTTTCTTACACTTTTTGGTGCTATGTTATCGCTGTGCTCAAAAGCGAAGTGATGGCAACTTTGGCTCTGTACTGTCTGTACTGTCTGTCTTAACTTTGTTGGTCCTTTACCAGGGGATTTCGTTCAGAAGGGGAACACACGACTTGTACAGTGCATCACACGATCGATCTGTGAAAGTCTGGAATGTGGATGAAAATGCCTATGTGGAAACGCTGTGAGTCAGCTGGGAAATTACACGCTTTTTTTGTGTGTGAAATGTGTGCCATTTCTAAATCCAGTTTTGCTTTAGATTTGGACATCAGGACACCATTACAGGACTGGACAGCTTGAGTCGTGAGCGGTGTGTGACTGCCGGGGGTCGAGATGGCACTGTCCGAGTGTGGAAGATCGCAGAGGAGTCACAGCTAGTGTTTCATGGTCACAAGTGAGTGCCAGCTTCTGTCTGCTGTTGGTCTAAATATAGACATTGCACAAGTATGATGGAAAAGTAAAAAAAAAAGTGTATGTATGTGTATAACTTATTAACTTTTGATGATGACTTTCTGAAGTAAACTGAAGACCACACATGCGTATAGACTTTGATGCATCACAGAATTTTAATCTAGTTCAATGACACTTAAGTACCACATTTACATTAGCTTTATTTCACATTTATCGTGAGGATGAAAGCTACCAGAGGGCTTTACTACAAAGCTGGTTGAACTGAATTTGGATTTGTTCCTCTAACCCGGGTTGACAAACCTAGACATGGAGGTTCTGGATTAGTGGTACTACAAAGTGCGTTATCAGTTGGTTAAGTTAACCCTGGATTGCTCTGAACATTTTTGAGGCGTTCATGTGAAACGGGAGGAATCCACGCCAAGCGGCTAATCACAGAAGAGTCAGACACTGAATATCAAGTCCATCACTAAGTCCAAATGTATTATACCTGAACCGAGTCTGACCCTAGCGGCACATAAGGAGAATTTTCACATTTGTTAACAGTCTTTATTACAACTTAAATGCAACACACGTGTTATTATGTGGACGAGATATAAGCCTTTTTCATGTAGTCGTATATAAAATCTGCGTCAGCCACATGTGTTGTAAAAGTTACCATGTCGCTACTTCATAAAATCCATGCGTGATTTGGTGAAAAGGAATTCTCTTGCCGCTGCTCAAGATGTTTCCTCCTCTTCCCTCTCCGCTCCTCACTCCCCTCTGTACGTCGCAGAGTTTGCGTGACAAAGCGGAGGATTCTCGCCTCGGATTGGTCAAAGAGCTGTCGTCTTATCTAAACTAAACCTGGCTACCTTGGAGATCTGCCCTGCTAGAAAGTAATCCAGCTTTGTAGTACGGCAAAACCAGGGTTAACGCTAAACATACCCCACTAACTCTCTAATCCAGCTTCGTAGTACTGTTTACCCTTCTGGTCTCTTCTGCTTACAGAAAGATAGGTTCGGCTGGACAGTAAAATTACAGCCATTCCTCTGAGCAGTTTTCCTTGCTAAATGACATTCATTGCTTTGATACTTCTCTGTTTATGACACAATCCTTTCACCCTTATTTTTTCAGTGGTTCAATTGATTGTGTCCAGCTCATAAATGAGGAGCACATGATCACGGGAGCTGACGATGGGTAGGTTACAATAAGTACTTCACATTAGTGATGGACAAAATGACACAGGCTTCGAAGCATGTTTTTGAGCAAAATTAGCCAGAAGAACGTTTGTGTTTCAAGAATCAGGAATTCGTCTGACCGAGACCTCAGTTCTTGGACATTATGAATTTATGGGTTTAAGTCAGTCTTAAACTTTAAAAGGATATTCTCTTAACCTCATTGATTCATGGGGCTTCATTTTGTCCATCACTACTTCATATTTCAATTTAGCATTTTTGAGTTAATAGTATCAGAATATTTCCATACCTAAGTAGATATATTTGACTGGTCATTAACCTTGAGAATATAATACATTGCCGGCACGGTGGCACAGCAGTTGGCACTCGTGCTTCACAGCAAGAAGGACCTGGGTTCAATAACCGGACAGGGTTTTTCTGTGTGGTTTGTATGTTCTCCCAGTGTCTGCGCAGGTTTCCTCCAGGTTTCGCCTACCACTAAAAACCTGTACAAGGTGTGTTAGTGTGAGTGGGAGATGACGGATGGAAATTAGCCCAAGCTACAATCCGGTGTGCCGTGTATACATGCATGCGTAAATTTGTCCATATTTGTATTAGAAATGCCTTCTAAAAATGATATGTGCTGAACTTAATAACTTAAATAAATGCAACAAAAAAGAATCATATTTTAAGAACACCGTTAAAGTACCAGATTGTTAAGGGTAGTAGAATCGATAAATCCTTAACGATACCCGTCCCTACACTGCTTATTCAATCATCACGTTTCCATATTTGTTTCTACTTTTGTCCTGGTCAACTGCAGCTCCGTGTGCCTCTGGAGCGTGAACAAGAAGAAGCCGGTCGCCACGGTGAAGCAGGCCCACGGTTGTCATGGTGACCTGGGTCTGGAGCGCCCCCTTTGGATAACATCTGTGGCTGCGCTGCACAACTCTGACACCGTCGCCTCAGGTGCCTGCAGCTGTGAGAGCGCGTTCTAATAAACCCGGTTCACACGTCGCTGCCAGTGAGATAACTCGTGTCTTTGCTGCAGGTTCTCACAACTCGGAGGTGCAAGTCTGGAAATGTGGGCAAAGCTACAGAGGCATGGAGCCACTTTTCGCTGTGCCAGTGGTAAGTGTCTAAAGTTAAATCTTGTAGTGACAGAAGATGTATGCCTATAGATATTGTCACATAATTTCAACTAGGCATATATCCGAAATGCAGAGGATATCAGCTACTCTTACTGTGCACTGGAAACTCCTGCAGCAGAATGAAGTGCGGACATATAACATAGGGATTTGTTTGTCTATTTATCTAGCCTTTATTTGTGCTTTTATTTCTTCATAACAAAAAAGGCATTGCTAAAAATATATAAAGACAAGAAAATACTAAGTTAAAATGAGTTAATATAAATAAACCCTAACTAAAAGTGAAGTTCACACACAGCTGTTTACCAAGCCTTATAACTTTTAGAGGAAAATCTGAAAAAGGGCCTAGAAATTACTTCTGTGATGTTAGGCCTGGTATCCGTGTAAGATGTTGGGTACATATTTAAGGAATATGCCACTTGTGCAGCCAATATTATGTTTAGTGCTTTTGTTTTATCCATAATTTGACATAATTTTTTGTTGACTACAAATGGTCAGATATGAGAATACATCTGTGTGTTTTTTTTCTCTTGTCTTTCTCAGCCTGGTTTCGTGAATAGTCTGAAGTTCTCTTCCTCGGGTCAGTTCCTGGTGGCAGGAGTGGGGCAGGAGCACAGGTATCTCTTCCACTGCGTTTCCATAGTAACAGCCCACATATAAAACCAGTTATCCCACATTCATGCTGCATTGTGCTTGGTCTCCACTCGATGGCAGTGTTAATCTATGAATCACCTTGAAAGCAGTTTGTAAAGTTGTTCAGAAATACATTTTAGTGTGTGAAGAAATTTGCTATCACACACTTTTTTAAGGTGAGGGTTGAGTACATGGATAATTATTTCTGACCTAACAATTGCAACAATAACATTTTTTTAAATCTTCACATATTGTGTGTTAAATATGCTGTGAATTGCAGGTTGGGAAGATGGTGGAGACTAAAAGAAGCAAAGAATGGGATCTATATAATTCCACTGAAGAGGAAACAGCCCAATGCAGAGGATGCAATTGAGACTGAGCCGTGATGCATTTTATGTTGTTTTTTTTTTTTTTGGAGGAAAAAGAAATATTGACATGTTTTTTGTAATATTACTCTTATAAAATATGCAGCACATAATATGCAGTGATGTGTTGATTTCAGGTATTGGCCTAAACTATAGTGAATACAGAGATGCCAACCTACTTCTGAAATGGAAAAAAACATCAGAGATTAACACAATAGCAAAAATGCGCATTGGCAGCTGTGGATGAACCACATTTCTGCTGCTTGTAAAAATTTAATAAAGCCCAAGATATTGTAAGTTCTCCAATTTCCACCCATTTTCGATATTACCATTTGAAATTCCATGCAGATTATCTCTCCAGTTGAGAAGCTGGTTAACAACTTGAAGCAGTTCGTACATATCTGAAGTAGCACCTTTTTAAAGCGCTCAATAGCAGTCCTACAAACTGCCACAGGAAATCGCAAAAGGAATTGAGGCTTTTAGTGCATGTTGGAATACACTAAAGCTACAGTTACCCATCACATGCTGCAAGAATTGGACGTCAACTGTGGTTAATATTTTAATATTAAAACATATTATATACATAACTTACAGAAAAGAACAGTTGAACAACACCCTGTAGTATAGTTTTGCTAGTTATTTACTAGTCACCAGTACATTTAGTTACTATGACAGAATTCATTCATAGCATTTATTTTTACTGATGTCAACACATTTTGGATATAGTCACGTCACTGTATTAAGACACGATCAAGAACCTCATTTTACAACACTATTGCTTCACAACCATCCATTAAAAATAACACGACTTCTGAGGACAAGGCACGGTGCATTTTACATCTATCTGTAAACCAAAAGCACAGCATATTAAATCTATACAAATAGGCTCCATATTGGATACATACAGCTTGCAGTGGGAACATTTTTACAGTTCTTCAAGCTCCGGTCATGATCTCTCTGTGGCGTAGGGGATACTTTGTGCGTTTATTCTGTTGGAAGTTGTTTGGATTTTTCTTTTCTTTCTTTACAATGATGAAGTTGTAGAGTCCACCACCTCTCGACCATTGCACACCGCTGGCACATAGTTGGACGCAGAGCCTGAGGAGAAATAAACACACTCATGTTATACAAATAAGGATGCAACATGGAATCATTAAAGTGTGTACAGTTGGAAGGGCATCTAGGCCAAAATCAGGGGAAAGTATGAGTGGAATTTAAAAGGGGCATAAGAGCTGAGGCAGCTTTCAGGGGTCAATTATTTGTTCAGTTCAATGTAATGCACAAAACAGGACAAAATAGAAATTTACACATGTTTTCAAGCCAACATCTGTGCTGGGATGTTTTCAGACTGTCTCATAAGCAGAATGATTGACTGTAGCACACTGGACCATTCTTGTCTTTTATCTACTTATTTGGTCGGGACAGTGAATGTTAATGAACACACATGAGGCTCATACATGTAAACATGGCACATCAGATTGTAGCCATGTTGTAGCCAAATCAATCAATCAATCAATCAATCAATCAACCAATCATCATTCATTCATTCATTCATTCATTCATTCCATAGTTAAAGGCAGGAAGTGCTCAGTTACAATTACTCAAGTACAAGTACCAAAGCAACAACACTGGAAAGAAAAAGGACCTCTCTGCTGATGATAAGCATGAAATAGTTGAATGCCTTGGTCTAGGTATGAAAACGTTTAATCATCGTACTGTTAAGAGATTTTTGGCTGATTCAGAGCACACAGATAAAGGCACAATGAGGACGGTTTCTGCCAGACAAGTACATCAGATTAAGGGAACAGGAGCTACAAAGCAGCAAACAGGTATTTGAAGCTGCTGGTGCCTCTGAAGTCTCCTGAACATCAAGGAGAAGGACCCTCCAGAGGCTTGCAGTTGTGCATAAACCTTCTATCTAGACTCAATTTCAAAGAGTCTTGTTCACTGATGAGGCCGTGTAACCCTGGATGGTCAGATGGATGGAGTAGTGGATGGTTGGTGAATGGCCACCATGTCCAACAAGGCTATGACGTCAGCAAGGAGGGGGCGGAGTCATGTTTTGGGCCAGAGTCATGGGGAGAGAGCTGGTCGGCCCTGAAGGTGTGAAAATGACCTCTGAAAAATATGTGGAGTTTCTGACTGACCGCTTTCTTCCATGGTACAAAAAGAGGAGCCGTGCTTTCCCCAAACAAGATCATCTTCATGCAGAATGCACCATGTCTGTAAAGAATACCTCTGCATCATTGGCTGCTATGGGCATAAAAGGGGATAAACTCATGATGTGGACCCCATCCTCCCCTGACCTCAACCCTATTAAGAACCTTTGGACCCTCAAGCAAAACATCTATGAGGGTGGGAGGCAGTTTTCATTCAAGCAGCAGCTCTGGGAGGCTATTATGACATCCTGCAAAGAAATCCAAGCAGAACATTTTCAAAAACTCACAAGTTTAATGGATACAAGAATTTTGAAGCAGCTATCCAATAATAGTCCTATGTTAAAATGTAACTTGACCTGTTTAGCTTTTGATTTCAGTAAATATGACCTCCTAATGCAGCAAATTCATCATCATTTTCAGTTCTTTTTGGGGGGGTTTATTATTCAAATGACCCTCTCTTAAAGTCTTAAGTAAATTTTGTTGACAATTTAGAAAATCTGAGAAAAATATCATTTGCATAATGATTTGGAATGCAGTGTATTCTAATTAAAATTGCAATTCCTTAAGTAGATTCATCATGTGGTGCCATATTTCTGTAATTTGAACACACTCTCACTCAACCTGGCCTATCGTACATGTTTTTAGTGGTAGGGGAAACCGGAGACACTGGGAAAACTTGCAAACTCCACAGAGAAAGGCCCGGCCCGTGAATTGAACCTGGAACCTTCTAGCTGTGAACTGTACTGCTAGGTGTTCTGTAGGGAGACGTTTAACTTGTCAGTGGCTCCACCTATTGTTAATTGAAAAATCTGCAGTCACCTGTTCAATGTCCTATATATTTGTGGATGTCTGATACAGTATGTTCCTGCTTACACAGACATGGTTTCAGCAAGTTCATTGTCTGTGCCTCAGACTCTTTGCATGATAGTTCCCTTTATATTGCTTTTGGGTCAAAGAACGCTACTGTAGAAAGAAAGAAAGCTCCATAATCACTGCCACAATCGCTGATGATGGTAAGAGGGTAAATATCTTCATGTAAAAAAAAAAACAGTACACATGACAAATTGAAAACCTTTTGATGGAGAATGATTGAGAGCTTACACAAACATTAACATGCTCAATTTTGCTTAAAGCTTAAACACATGAATTACCCAAACTTAACTTAAGCCTCAAGGATGGCACATGGCTGATGTGATTGTCGCTGTTACAAACAGTAAACATGTCTTTAGGAGGCTGAGAACACTGTGAGATCCTTTCCCTCTTTCTGTGGTTGCAGGCAAATCTTTTGTGTTTGTCATATCATACGTGTGAAGGCGCACAGCCTGACCTTTTGAGTAGCTGGAGCTGGGGGCAGAGGTGGAGACGGTGCCACAGAAGCGATTGGTCGTCACTCGGTGCGTGACAACGTTCTTCTGAGGCTGGAACAGGATGATGTGCAGCTTCGGAGCAAACAGGCAGCCCAGCACCACAGATCCACTGAGGCTCACCGAGATGCACATAGTCGTGGTCTGCACCTGCAGAGTCAAAGTCATGGACACTGATGAGTGCTGGCAACATACTTTTATTTCACAGATTATTAGTAAACTGACTGCCATAGAGCTGGGACACAGTGTAAAATGTACAAATGTTTTTAGTTTTTAATTGATTCTATCAAATTAATGAGAATATTCACATAATTTCAGGAATTCAAAATGAGGTGTTTTACCAATTAAGAGATCTGTGATTGAAATATTTTGGCATCAATCACATATATTTGGGCAATCAAAGGTTTTAATCTGACAAGGTGAAATTCCTGAGAAGGGCTCTGGGCAAAAATAAAACAAAATTATTTTTAGTGATGACCACCAAAGAGGTTAAGAGATTAGAGACAAACCTTTTGATTAAATATGGAGCATATTGTGTTAACAGACTTTTGTATGTCTCATATCAACATAAGTTTCTGCTTTGATGTTTATTTTATAGTGGGAAGATAATGTGCTTTTGCTCACGTTGGTTAAAACTGGACTGACTCGGAAAATACCTACCACCAGCCATTCAAATTCATACACTAGTGTACACAGACACAGTGGGCACGGCAGGTTGAGTGTCTTGCCCAAGTACACAACAACAGTATGCACTGGTGGAAGCGAGGAACAAACCGTTGACTTGGGCTTATGTAGTTTGTTCAAATATTTCAAGTGATTGACGTAGTGACATTTCTAGCTCGGTTGCATGAGAGAGAGCGGGAAAGTAATGTTTGCCTGTCACATACTGTTACTGTGCCCTTAATGCTACGTCGCCACTATATCCTGCAGCTCAACCTCCCATAGCTTCTTGCACTTAAATATTTACATCTCATCTACATTTCCTGTTAAGTCTCTTCGTAATTTTAATGTGCCGTTATGAGCGGAAGCAGTCACTTGGAGGATCGCAGCTGGTTGTCCTGGAAAGTCGGGCCTTTGGTTAGTCATATTTCAGCAGCTAATGTGAGCTGACTGCTAGGGTCATCTTCTACTCCCCACCCCACCGGTCACCCCCGCAGTCCACCAACTTCTATTTGCAGAGCCCCAGCATGGAGCAAAATCCCGGCTAAAGGCAGCTGCACAACAACAACAACAACAGCAGCAGCAGCACAGTGGATATATGAGAAGTTGCTGGCTGTTTGAACTTTACCGCCTTTTATAAACAAACTAGTGGAAAAAACAACAGTGCTTTGTGTGGAATGCTCTTGAACACTCCTGTTTTCCTTCGCTGTAACATATGTGTATTGCCAAATCGCATTCACTTGGGAGTAGTGATTTGGAGATGGGTGGAATGTCAAAGCTCAAAGGCTGCTCCCATCACGAGTTCAGTATACTGCCACTATTAAGTAAAAGGACTTTAATATGCCATTAGGAGCATGGTTGCACTGGCTTGTTCCTTTTGGAGCAGTTTAGCAACGTAGAACCAGGAAATATCCGCAGTGTTGCCTTCACTTGCAAGATTTACATGTCAAAAACGACTCGTGAATTATAATTTGTTGTGTCGTTGGCAGTTTAATTGCCCTGTTTATGAAATACACTCGTCGTGCAAAGTTGAAGCAATGTTGTGACAGTACAACTCTTACATGATCGCGTTAAGGCGTCCTCATTTACAGCACCAGACGCATGGCAGGCGCTGTGTGTCCCAAGGCTCAATGCTCATAATTTACATGCTTTGTCAGCTGTGTGTTGCATTTGTTTTGTCCTATTTGTCTTACATTGCAAACAGTGGGTTATAGATTACTTCCCCTGGCTATACATTTTCACCGGAAAATTTAATGTAAATTTATCATTTCACTCAACAATACAGCAATACAGTGTGTGCATATTCATATCGTCTTAAATGCCGGTGTACAGGTTAATGCAGCCAAGCAGTTTGCATTGAAGTCACTTTTGATTACTTACCTCATGCTCTATGTTTTAATTGGAAAGTATGCTATTTTCATCAAATCTTAACCTACTCAGTCTTTTCAACGTGATCCTGACTAACGGCACAGGGAGAAGGAATATTTTTGATTTTTATTATCCTCATACAGGAGATAAACGTGGGCCCCCCAGACGAAAATGTGACCCCATAAAATACATCACAGGCTAATGCAGCGTTCTATTTTTCGTCAGATCTGGGAATGATGTTTTTTTCAGTTTCATGACGGAGAAAGAGAAAAAAGTAGGCTATAAACCTGGTGAAAATCAGACAAAACATGATACTTGAACATATCTTATAAATCTGAACAGTTATAGTAGAGAGCAGAGTTTGTCGTTGTCATTAGCCCGCGGTGGATGTAGCAACATTTGCTCCGGATGGGCAGTTGACAAATTAAGTATAAAATACACCTAAAATGTAAAAGAATATAGTAGTTGGATGTATTTATTAACTTCTAATGCAGCGCGGTGCAGTGAGGTTTTATCTAACTCGGAGGTCAGAGATGTTTCAAATAGCGTCGCAAGCACGCTCCGTTTGGAATTTTCAAGCAACATGACAGGTAAAAGTAAGTAAGTAAAAGTAAAAGTAGTGGCCATACTGCCTTTGCGATGCCCAATCCCGTCAGACCTTGGAAGCTAAGCAGGGAAGGGCCTGGTCGGTACTTGGATGGGAGACCGTTTGGGAACACCAGGAAGCCTAGCGAATGTAGTGAGTGAGTGAGTGGTTGGTGGTGGTCGGAGGGGCCGATGGCGCAGACTGGTTGCCTCGCTTCCGTCAGTCTACCCCAGGGCAGCTGTGGCTACAATAGTAGCTTACCACCACCGAGTATGGAGTGAATGAATAGTGCAATGTAAAGCGTCTTTGAGTGTCCAGAAAAGCGCTATATATAACCGATGCATTATTATTATTACTCAATTACATTGTTTTCTTACACGCCGTTTTCAATAATGTGCTTGATATTTTTATCATTTGCTTATAATGAACATTCACTCTGTCCAGACAGAGTTTGATGCAGACCCCTGACAATTAACCTCTGAACCCCCACTTTAACCCGGTGCATTTTCTCCAGTTCGGCTTTACCCAAATCTAAAAGCTTCTTGAAAAACAGCAACAAAAGTCTGACAAAGTGTGACAAAAAAAAAAAAAAGTTACAAAAAAAGGACTAAAATGTCACAATAAAGGGACTAAAATGTTACAAAAAAGAGACTCAAATGTTACAAAAAATGTGTAACTTTTAGATTTGGGTAAAGCCAAACTGAAGAGAATGTGCTTGGTTGAGGTGGGGGTTAAAACAAAACAGTTAAGGTGTGTGTCCCATTTAAAGTTTACATACCCTGTAGTCACTGGCTGTTACGTAGAAGATGGGCTGGAAGGCGAGCCAGATGATGCAGGTGGTGTACATCGTGAAGCCGATAAACTTAGCCTCGTTGAAGTTCTCTGGGCACTTCCTGGTCTTGAACGCGTAGACGGTGCAGAGGATGATCAGGACGCAGTTGTAGGTCAGCGACATGAGCATGCTGGTGTCCCTGCTGTTGCACTTGAGGGTCACAACATTCCTTCGCTCCGGGTTTACCTCCTTCCTCACCCCCGGCACCTCCACCAAGAGCCAAACGATTGCTACTAGTAATTGGCAGGAAATCAGGACTCCGCAAATGGCCACTTGGGATCCGGGGCTTATGAATCTTGGCCTTTGTGCTCCGTCCATTACCCCACCGAAGATTCGGGCAATACGGTTAGTTTTAGTTAACAGTGCGGAGTAACATACCGCAAAGGAGGTGCCCAGGCCTAGTCGCCGCAGAGTACAGACAGTGGTGGATGGTTTGGCAATGTAGATAAAAGTCATGCTATAGCACATTAAAACGCCAAGTAGCAGAATGTAGGACAGTTCGCGTCCACTTGCTTTGACTACGGGAGTTTCGTTGTTTTTGAAGAAGACACCTATGACATAAAGGGTGCAGAGGATGCCCAAACAGGATATGGTGACCGGCCCGATAGCCCAGGCATCCTCCCAGCGGATGTACTCCTCTGGTAAGTCATAGCAGCCAGTTAGGTTCTCCAAAGGCCATTGTCCATAGTCACAGTCTGAGCAGGTGAATTCATCTTGAAGATATTGGTATGGCTGGCAGGGTATGCAGATCCAGCAGCAGACATCTCCGGGCTGCATACTCTTGATTTCATTCTTCCTGCACGGGTCACTGCACTGGGATGTTGGAGGGACCTGTCCACGCCAGGGCAATAGAGCAGTATTTAGGGTTAGGATCTGGTCCCAGTAGCCAACCTTCTTGTAGATGAATTTGCCCTCGTCTTTGTGGTAGTGGAAAATATTGTAGCGGCTGATGCTGTCACCCATAGAGTCAAACCGGACCATGCTCTCGGTGTCTGGAGGTCTGAATGGAGCTGAAGCAGAGTCAGAAATAATAATTGAGGATTTAAACAATTGTTAATTAATGTGCAAGTGGAATAAAAAAAATTGTGAATACTATGTTTCTATGATCAAGCATTTTGTTAAACTGACCTTCAAACTTTGTCTTGAGGATGAACTCCTTGTAGAACCTCCTTCCATTTCCAGGTTTCATGGCGTCACAGACCTTGGAGGTGTTGGAGCATACGGCCTGTCTCATGTTGTGCAGAGCGTAGGCCATGGCGTACACTGCATTCACCACAAACATGATTTTGGACTCTGATTCAAACGTTCCATCTCTGAGGCTGTGCTCGCTGCAGCCCGGCTCCTGAAGGCTGCAGCTGAAGTGGTTCTCCCAGAACTCCCTGAACCAGGGGTTCCTATTGTTGGTGTAGGGATTGAGTTTGGTGAAATAGTCGGTGAACTCTCTGATCTGGTACGAGGCCAGCTCTATTGTGAAGGCCCCCTCTGCAGCTGTCTCACTGCCTCGGACCACTCTCTCCTGGGCACCCCATCCGTCACTGGCCACCCAGATGAAGGTTGCATTCATCCGGGCAGCAGCGGCTAACAGCTCTCGTGCATCTTCACTACGGGTGAACAGGACCACCACTTTAGCGTTGGACTTCTGTTGTAGAGTGCGGATCACATTCTCGTAGCCTTGTTTGTTCATGGAGCGGATCACTTTGGCCGATGTGGCGATGCAGATCTGTCCGGTGCGAGCCTCCTGGTGGAACGCATCTATCCCGGTCTCACCATAGTCCCCTTCGGATGCCACTGTGGATACATAGGTCCAGTTGAAGTAGCGCAAGATTTCCGCAATGGCCTTGGCCTGGTAAAAGTCCGGGGGCACTGTGCGGGCAAAGTAGTCGTACCGAGACTTATCGCTGAGTTTGGCACTGGTGGAGGCATAGCTGATCTGAGGGATCTGGAAGAGCCGCAGCAAGTTGGCCACCTACGCAAACACAAAGAAAAGTTTGTAGTTAAAATATGATAAGAGAGAGGAAACAACACAATGAACGTATATCATGCCACACAGAATGTTTGTCCTATTTTCTTACTTCCTTTGGAGGCCTTCTTAGTGGGTGGCCTGCTTTAAACATCCTTGTCATTTCATGGGGTAAAATTTCATGCACATAGAAAGTCAAACTTGAGTTTTCAACACTGTCACAGTCTGAAACTGTCTCAGATGAAGGATGAATAAACTTCCAGAGTGTCCCCATAGCATTCTATCTACTGAAATCCATCCACAACAGCACACAATCTGCCTGAAATACTTCCCTATTACACCCTCGACAGACACACTTTCAACATTCTTAATGCAATCATTGTTTTATTCTTAAAACACTTCTAACTCCAGCTACTTTGGAAAGTGAGGAGAAGTAACCTGTTTGAAACCTTATTTGGTTACGCAATTACGAAGTCCATCTAACCCAATAAAGGCATTTGCTTTGCAGCCTCGTCAGTGAACCAGCAGCGGCAAATTATTAAATCTTTGGCTTATTAAAACCATCTTTCTCTGCCCTGATTTCACTCTGACAAACCCATAATATGGAGCCGTAGCAATTATTTTCCCATACTACATTACAGCAGTAAAGGGAAGTTTCTCTGGAGACAGTGATTAGTGAGAACCTGAGAGTTTTAACGATCATCTCTTCTTGGCTTCACTTCACGCCCGCAGCTCACCCAAACAATACGTCCCCGTGGATCTCAATGGAATCCTACTCTTTTCGTGATGTGACAATCAGCAGTTTGTGAGGTGCAAGAACATGAACTATGACACATGATAGTGGTCTAAATGTGCATGGTGCATGGAGATCTAGGGCACTGTTTGAGAGAGGGCGGGCTTGGTGCGGGTTCTGTGCCAATCAGAGTTCCCCTTCTGTCGTCACACCAGTCGGTTACAAAAACAAGATAGGAGTAATAGTATTGTGTACATGGTCCTCATGTCTTGATGATTGAGTGTGAAATTATGTATATTATGGTATCGTACTGTTTGTACTTATGTGACATATATTTCAATCGTCATCGTACAGTATATGGTAACTGAATGTAAATGTTGATACTTTTTCAAATATGTTGATTTGAAAGGCGCTTAAAAGCTCTTCTGCCTACTCCTTTCATCATATCTGTTCTTTTGTTTTGTTGTATCATCTGCTGAATATTATGAAACTCAGCTGCTCAACTGAAAAAGATGAATGAATTACTACATAATAGTATAATTATGAGATGTAGGTGCAGGAGTACAACACCCAAGTCAGTTTTTACATAAAGAGAAAATACTTTTTATTTTGCCATGACAACGAATCAAGCCTCATATTATTAGAATGTGGGAATGGAGAGCTACTAAGAAAGGGGCAGAGAGCTGGTATTGTCTGAGCTGCAAGTTGGAAAATCCTGCTACAATGTATGTGGTATAGTTGAACTTTTTTTTTTTCAAGTCCAGTACCTGCATGATTACAGCAGACCATCCCTGAGTGCAGATTTCATTTAGCTGCAGTCGGTCACAAAAAATCCACTTGTAGATTTTTACTTTAACGTGAAAGCTGAACCGCTGCCAGTACTGGGACTTACAAAGCTTAGTCTTTTGCCACAGAATATGTTCAACCTCTTGTAGCTGAAACGCCTGAAGACCCTGAGCGCGGGAGAGGCTTCTGTGGTGAGCTCCTCAGGGCCAGTGCACAGTAAATACACCATGTTGCATGTAATGAATGTAGACAAATGCAACTAGCTCTAAGCATAAAGAATACATAGTGAACATGTAATCTATTTAAGGAAAACACCAAGACCGAGCATTATCATCACTTAAAGGTATACGTAAATAACTTTGAGCATTGTGGCATTTGTTTATAATTATATTGTAGACAGCATATTTTGCTCTCACAATTGATGTGTTTGCTGGAAAAAACACGATTTCAGTAAATTAAGTTGACAATTTTTGATGGAAAAAAAGGGGCCAGGGTTCTAATCCCGCGCTGTGTGAAGCCTTTCCAGGTATAGTTTTCATGTTCTCCATGGTGGGTTTTGTGCGAGTGCTCCAGTTTTCCTCCATCAACCAAAATCATGAGCAGTAGGTCAAATCCTCCAGTTATATGTATGTTGTCCTGATCAAACCTGGGTCCAGATCTGCAGATGGGTCCCCTGGCACTGATCTGCACTATCCTCTGCCCAGACTGATTATCTTCAAGGAAAGATGAGTCAAATGCACAAATAGGCAAAGTTCCTAACAAGGACAATAGACTGTACCTTAACTTAACAAGGGACAAATAGTTAGATGACTGGCAGTGGTCAGTGTCTATCAAAAATGGAGAATGAAGATACAGCAAGATGCAAAAGAACGCATGAGATGCATCTTGGGTAATGATCACACAGTCCCTACTGCCACAGGCAAGAGCTCCTAGGCCTATAGAAGTGTCTCTATGCCTGTATTTATGTTATTTATTTGTTTGGGAGTGTGCATATATATGAACACACACAAGATGTATATGGCTTTCTTTTAGGGACTGTTTTTTTTTTTTTTTTTTCTCAGTGTGGAATGTGTGGTTCCTGGTTTAGCCATGTTGGTTCCATCCTTTAGTGGTTAGAGGATACAGTAGTTATTTACATGAATCTCTCGTGCAGTGCAAAAACATTGTTACAGCCAACAACATATTACTACAAGACAATCATAAATAGTGTTATTTCTCCCATTTTTATTTATTGGTTTATTTGGTGCATGTTAGTAAACATACATGGGTCTCAGGCATGTAAACAAGCCACACCGGATTGTAGCCATGGGCTAATTTCCATCCGTCGTCCCCCATGTGCACTCTCAAACACACTCTCATTCATCCTGGCCTATTGTACATGTTTTTAGTGGTAGGGGAAACTGGTGCACCCGGAGGAGCAGACACGGGGAGAACAAGCAAACTCCACACAGAAAGGCCCCGTCCAGGTGGGAGTTGAACCTGGGACCTTCGAGCTGTGAAGCGAGAGCGCTAAATGCCATTAGTTGGGAGTTGCATTTCGGACATTTCTCCTGCTAAACACATTAGTATTTTTGCTCTGATGACTTGGTGCAGTTCTGAGGCTATATGTTATATAGTAATGCTGCGATTATTTTTCGAATGCAGCAGGTTACACAGTGTCTGAAGACCTCTGGAGTCAGCTGAAGCATGATAATGAGGAGGTTCCCTGTTTTATAGAGACTGACAGTGACACACACCCTTCTCAATCTCTCCCTCTCACAGCAGAAAATGTAGGTAAGTGATGCAATGCAGGGGCTTTGGTTATGGTATGCAAGAGAGACAGAAAAAGTATGAAACTGTGATTTCTAGGTGGATGGCCACTAGGTCACTTTTCTACGATTAAGATCTATTTTGGTATATTGAAGAGAAACATAAAAGAAGCAGGAATTGATCTGTCCATTACTCAGTTAGGGACAAAACATAAATGTGTTTATACGATCCCTTAACAAGCACTATGTAAGCTATTTACAACTTAGCAACACTACACTAACCTACACTAATGATGCTAGTGGAAGTGGAAGGCAGTGAACGGGTGGGCTCGCTCTCGAATCACAAACAGTGGAAACTAGAACTTAGTCATCAGTGGTGTGAAAATAAAGAGAAACTGTACTTTCACAGATTTTAAATTAACTACCGTAATAGTGTCAATGCACCTCATGAGCAAAGGAACTAAAGAAGATCCAAGTACAACAAGCTCTATAGTCCCTGGGCAAGGTGTAAAATGCCAGCAGAGGACCAGACACAACAACAAATGTAACAATGTAGCAATATAATCATTCAGAAAATGAGTAAAACAATAAAGGTTAGTGTATAGTAGGTCTCAGACAATAGTATACAGTGGCACTCAGTGTAAGCACAACTTTCACTTACATTTTTGTGCTTTGCGTTACTTTCTTAATATTGTTTTTAGCCATGGTTGGACTATGGACAATGTTTGCAAGTACTAAATGGCAGATTAATACTGTTCCATTCAAAATATAACGACTTAAGTAGCCTACATTGACGGAACGGCTCCATCGCTCTCATTATTATCCTCTTCATCCTTGTCCCTCCCATAAAGAACCTCAGCCTCTCTAGCTCTGCCCCTGACTTTTCCTTTGAACCACTTTCACCAACTTCTCCATCCGCCTACTGCATCATATCTGAATTATCTATCTAAGATCATCATATAGGATTTGGACATGACCATTTGTTTTCCACTGTGGCACATGGACCATACCAGATGAATGGCCTTTTAGCCGGCTATTGCTCATAAATCATAGAGATTATCCACCACATAACGTCTTATTTCGTTTCATTATTTATGAGTCTCATTACTAAAGGGAGGTTTCTGGTGATGTACAGTGCTGCTGCAGTGTCCCTTTGATCCGCTGTGTCTCTATTGGGAATTTCTCCAACTGAAGGCAACATGTGGAACTTTGAGATACACTCACGACTATGGTTACATAATGGCGCGTAGATAACTGCAAACAGTTAGTGTTGTTATTTTATTTTATTATTTTTTAAGTTCATAACTGTTTTACTTCCTGTTCAGCGTTTGTGTAGCCTGACTGTAGCCTTCAAAGTGTTTTTTATATTTTATATCGTGTGCATATTTTTGAACATTCAGAATAAAATCCTTTAACCCCTTCCACAATTGGTGCTGATGCTCCACTCTGCCATAACTTGTTTTACAGTCCAAACCACGTCTTTTCACAAATAACTTCTCCTCTCAGTCTTTTAATCCTGTCTCATAAAAACAGTTGCAAAAATGTTCAATGTTCAACCTTAAAGTCAGGCACTGAATCCACTAAAGAGATTTTAAATCAGATATTCTTATATGAGACGAAGGAAATTATAAACATCAAAGTGAGTTTTGCTGTAAATAAGATTCTATTCAGAGAAATGGAGATGGAGTAGGGAAGGGAGAGAGTTCAGAATCCTGACAGCCTGGTGCCTGTCCTTTAGTCACCTGGACCAGGCAAAGAAGATTGCCACAATAAGCTTCTGCGTACTCTTCCATTTCAGGTTTTATGTATATGTTTTTCCTCTCTTTACATGGGAAATGTCTAAATGTCTGAATAAATCAAATATGAAAATCTGAATCTAGAGCAGAGTCCATTGGAGCACTCCTACACTAAGAAATCATATATGTCACATGCATTCAAGTCCAAAAATATTTCCAATAAAGAATCCAATAAAGTATAGATGATCTATGGACAAATTGCTTTGTAGAAAAAAGCCTACATTAATCAATGAGAAGTAAGCAAAGTAAAAACTAGACTTTAGACCACAAGGTCACAAGGAGCATTCTGAGTTAACTTATCAAAGTCCCTGCAGTTGGTTTAGATAAATACTGTATGTATAATGCAGTTTCTTCAACATCCTTATGCCAGCATGTTTTCTATATTCCACGGTTTGGACTGTGTTTTGTTTACCATATCTTTTGGCTTTATGACGTGCACCGCAGACACATATGGCCAAAGCGGTTTGGGTCGCGGGGACTATGCCCTCTCTCCGCTGTGGGCTGTCAGAAATCCTGTGTAACATGTCAGGTAGCAGACTGCAGGGAGTGCATGCATTTTCAAGGGCAAACAGGAGACGATTAGAAACACAAGGCCAACGAGGTGAGCGTGAGAAACTCTCAAACCTGTGATACTGAGCAAGGACATGTAGGGGATTTCTCACCGTGCAGACACTTCACTGATCAGGCTTAAAGTTGTGATTAAAACAGGAAGATGCATCATTCTGGTTATTGTTTTACTCAATGTAACACCTGATTGATCAGAGCTGTTCAATACCTCACGCCATTGTAATAGATGATCTTATGTCATTCATGGCAATGCTTCTCTGTTAATAATGCACTATTATTAACAGAGAGAGTTATCTTCACATACGTATATCACCCATTCTTTGAGTATTTATATTGACTTTTATTATTTTTCTCATTCTTGTTAATGTGCATAAAACAAGTATATTACTAATTTAGCTGCATTCTCACATTCTCATTTCACTGATATATTCTATCTATTTCTTTTTTTACAATATTTTTTATGATTACTTTTATTGTGTAATTTAGCAACTGTCAACTGGTGTTAAATGTCAAGTTTAGCAGTTGAGTTTGTCAGTTTAGTTTGCTTTAGAAGTAAGACATTTTGTTACAAGCCCAAAATATGACAAAGCATTGATGACTCATGTCCTTGCCGTGTGTTTTAACATGAAAAGTCCATGTAAATTCCCAAGGATATAAGGCCTGAATACATGTACAGCAGAGATCATGTGGAGAGTTCACTGCTGTTCTTACAGAGACTTTTTTAAACAGACTGACTGGATATTGCAGAGTGCAGACAGTGTTCTGTTGACACTCGGACACATCTTTTGACCTTTCGACAAATCAACTTTGTGCACTGCATGGTATGTAGACGCTGCGTATCTCGCTCAAACATACTGTGCCTTGAAGAGATAATCATTTACATCACTTATTTAGACACATGTTTTATGGTCTATCCTTTGTCTATGAAATTATATTCACAAACCTTTTTAATATCTGGAGTTAGTTCTCCCCCACCAGATTCTTACTTTGGCTGGTGGTCTCCTGTAGTTTATTAGCACTTAAAGTTGCATTATGTAACTTTTTATGCAGAAACACAAAAAGGGTCTTTGTGCACATTTGACCTTTTTGACCCAGTGGTTGTATGTGATTAGCATGGTGGCTTCACTTTACTTCACAACGACCTCTATAACGCTCCAGGATCAATTGTTTTAAGGGTTACCGGTAGGTTTTCAAGTTGTATGTGTAACCATGGAGATTGTTTCATCAGCAAAGAACACCTACCAGAAACAAAGTAAAGGCACCATGCTAACCACCTATATACAGCCACTGGGTCACTGAAAGGTCAATACACACTAACATCAAGTATTTTTCCACATAAAAAGTTCCATAATGCAGCTTTAACGAAGAGCTGCACATAATAGATTGCTTTAGCGCTTCAATGGCATCGCTACTGTGAAAAGGGTATGGCTTTATGTACAGTAACTTTAATTGTTAGGTCCAATTTGGGATCAGTGCAGTCAATGTCCAACACCCACTAAATTATTCCTCTGGTTGTGATTTATGACATGCTTGCATATTGCATGTAACAACGTGTTCTTTGATGCCAGTGCCCACAAAAGACCACAGCATCAAGGCTAAAGCGTGCTATAGGCATGGATGACTGAAGTCTATAGGAGCGCAGGAAACAATAGTCTTAGAATTAATTGAGCGTGCAACATTATGCATATGTCCAACATCAGAGCTTTGTGATGCAGGGTAAGTGCAAATTAGTGCTGCAATTCTTTTTATATCCTAAAGGTGCGGTAAAATGTACACAGCACGCAGCCACCCACACAGGTAATCAACAATTCACCTCTCAGGCAAGTACACCAACAGAAAAAAAAAGACTTAAATGAAAGCTACATATTCATTTTCATAGTGGTTTTTGTTATTACTAAGTGCTGCTCAGTAAACGCTGAAGGAATGAGGTATAACAAACAGTGAATTAACATAACAGATTGAATAGCACTGAAGGAAAGAAACACTTCATACACTGCTAACATCATGAAACCAGCAGAAATGCAACCTCCATGTAAACAAGCATAATTTTGTAAACATAATATAATATAATATAACATAATAATAATGAAAATCCTGTTCACAGTCTGACTTCAGCATAACATAAGAACAGACAGGGGTTATGAATACTTGGTTCTTAAGTTTTTCTGGCCTTATGTGACTCATTACTGTGACCGTAGGTGTTCACCGCTCTTCTTGCATTGTTTTTCTCATGAAAAAGTCAACTCACTCCACTTTAGTATAATTTTCCTCCCACCTTCGAACAGTCTCGTCCAAGAGACCAACCTGAGAAACGAGATTCATCCATTCTTTCTTACAGTTCTGAAATATCGCTTTGAGCCTCCAGCTTTTGTAATCTACACTACAGTATGTGCAAAAAAAACAAGTTTGAGCCAAGTGTGAAAAACATGTTGGCTGAGAGCGCTTCAGGAAACGCAGGAATAGATTTTTATTATGAAATTTTAATACGGGTCTGTAATCGCCGAGGACAAAATGATTGATGCAATTAGTGCGGTTTGAGATCATGACGGTTCAAAGTATCCTTCTTTTTGACATACCACTCCACTCTTTAAAAGTAGAAATTAGAGTTATACTACAATGGTAACGTCATATAGCGCATGTTTGTTTATGTTTTGAGTTTTGCTTGTTCTTGTGACGTCGAATTAAATAACCTGGAACGTTACACAGTGAGCTTTAAAGCAGTACTAAGTAACTCATGCCCCTAGAGGCCATAAGCGCCACTGCAGGTGCCGTAGCATGTTGTGGTTTTTGACTCATTAATTGTCTGTGAGAGTAAATACTACACTGACAGAAAAGACAACAAGAGAGAGGTATATTGTACATCCAATTACACAATGGAGATCTTTTTTTTTCACTCAAACTCGGATGTAAATACTGTTCAAGTGGCGCTAGCCCGAAGTTAGCTTTGCCCGTTAGCCTGTTAGCTTCTTCTTTGTGATTCCATTAGTGTGTATTGGAGCCTCTGTCCCGTCGGCAGCAGAGTTGCAATTGTGGTTTTCTGGCCAGAGACACCGGGGGGAGATGAAAGACCCTCCAATCATCCCATCAACACTTGTTTTACCCCCAGAGGGACTACGGAAAGGATTTATTAAAGGGACTAGATGCAAGTTGGTCATTTTTATTCTCACTACTGCCACCTCAGATCTTACGCGTAGCTGCAGGTTCTATATTAAGTATATAAAGACAGTGCAGGATTTTGGAGGAACTTGTTGTGAATAGGACTGGGCTCATTCTACAAATTAATTACAATTAAATCATTTTTTAAATTCCGTGTAGTCTCTTTAACGTAAACAAGTTACTTAGTGCTGCTTTCAAGGAATCTCGGCTCACCACGTCGCACATTTTTTTTTTCAATTTCTAAATTCACCGACTTTTGTTTGTTTGAAAACTTGCCGCGTTCTTTTCACAACATTATGCAAAGTCTCTTTCACCACCATCATGTCGAGGCGGAAGAAAGAAATGATTCTCAGAAAAAGCAAAGAATTATGGCTGCCGATCAATATGCTCATAATATTATCGAGCGCGCAGGTCCTGACTTCGGCCCACCTTCCAGCCATAACAATGTTCCTCTCACTCTGAATGACATTGTGAAGTGCTAATTAACACATGCAGCAGCGTGCTACCAACGTGCTAAAACCTGCAGTTCAAAAATAACAATTCGGAGACAAGGGGATGGGAGGGGGTGTGAAGCTATATGACATCACAACACTTTTTTGAAGATTTGTCTTTTGTGCCAGCTGCGAAAACACAATAAAGACACAGGCCTCTTTGAACTCCTTCCGCCGCGATTTAATAAACTATAGTAAACCTAAAATATTAAAGCATCAATATCAGACAGGGACCAGGCGAGCTCTGGTTATTGAAGCTTGCCTCACGACTGCGCTTTCTGTGTTTGTCATGCGGTCTTACACGGGTCGAGTGGGCGCTTTTTGGGCGATATTAAATTTTAAAGATACCAGCGGTTCTGTCACTATTGGGAAAACCCTTCATATCGCAGAGTTTTGTGGGAAAATTACAGCTGGATGTGGGATTTCTTGGGCATGACTGAAGAGAGGAGCTGAGTCTCAAAGCAAATTAAGGCTTGTAATGTGTCGAGATCTGAAACCGGGGTTGTGTTTTTGTACCGCGCCTAATGGTAATTAAAGAGATGCATTGTTTCCTGTCTGTTTGTGGCTGCTCTGGATTCATAGTGTGGGCAACTCGGAGTCACTTAATGAGGAAAATATACTGTTTTAGTTTTATATATGACACAGAACAAAACAGATTTAAGCTTCATTAGAAGGGATGAGGTAAACTAAGGCCTGGGGGCCACATGCGGCCCGTTAAGCTTTATATTCCATTCCTTGAAGCATTTGACCAACAGCTTAGATCAGATCAGTTGACCAGGATGACCAACACAACTGTTCTCACTGAAATTAAAGCAGTACTAAGTAACTTGTTTACCTTAAGAAATCCTTTCCGTAGTCCCTCTGGGGGTAATACAAGGGTCTTTCACCCCCCCCTGGCGTCTCTGGCCAGAAGACAACCATTGCAACTTTCAGGCTAACGGGCAAAGCTAACTGCGGGCTAGCACCACTTAAACAGTATTTACAGCCAAGTTTGAGTGAAAAAAAATCTCCATTGTGGTCATGAGTTACTTAGTACTGCTTTAAGAACCGCAATACTTAAAGTAGAACTACCGTAAATTCTCTAATACTGGCCTGTATTCCATTAGCGGCCGGGTCTCTATCAGTGGCCGGGTTCGCGGCTGGCAGAGGCAAATTAAAGCCGGTCTCTAAAACAGGCCGGGGCTTTTATTAGAAACTATAGCGGTAGAAATATTCCCCATGTTAGAAATTTGTCCCATACTAGTGTAAATGATAACTCACGTGCAGGAAGTAAACAAACGGGAACCGGGGCCGAGGGGGAACGCTGCGGAGGAGCTGATCCGAGCGTAACTTTGACACAGATTTAGCCCCTTTTCAAACCTCCTGTGACTATATTTGGAAACAGGGCAAGAAACAAATGTTGTGTGACCCTCCAGGGTTTTAATAAAGTCACCATCACGTCTTCAAAGCACGTCCAGCTGCTCCGTGTGCAGGTCAGTCCCACGCCTCAAAATAACTCCTCCGATCAGCGCGAGCGTCTCGTCTTCTCAGTCTCATGATCGATCACAAACACAAACGCTCCGTCTAAACTCGCCTTTACTCAAGATAACAACAAATAATCCGGTCCGCGGTAAAAAACGAAACAGAAACCTGCAGTGACATTGATGTCAATGCTCCGCTAACAGCAACAAAACACTTCCTGTTGTCAACAAAATAAAAGGCGTCAATGTTTCAGCCGCTGGGAGAGGGTTTGAAATGTTAATTAATAAATGAACCTAATATTTTAGGTGCAAATGGACACAAATCTCGTTTTTCTTCATTTTCCTGGTCGTCCGTTTTGCTTTAACAGAAATAAAGGCCTGTCTCTAATTGTGGCCTGGTTCCAATAAAGACCTGGTCCTAGATGCCCTTGAGTTTTTTTAACTCATTAATTGTCCGTGAGAGTAAATACTACACTGACAGAAAAGACAAAGGGAGAGAGGAATATTGTACAACCAATTACATAATGGAGAGGAAAAATACTCTTCACCGGCTCCCCATCCCTCAGCGCGCTCAGTTCAAACTCCTCACTGCAGTGTCCCTCCACGACCTGGCCCCTTTCTGAGCTCCTGCACCACCGCACACCCACCCCTGCTCTCTGTTCAGAGTGTCAAACCCAATGTGGCCCTTGAGTCAAAATGACCTAGTTCAGACCTTTAAAGATGTTTAAAGAAACTTTTTAGTTTTTTTTATATGTGCGTAGTTGACCTTTTAGTGAACAGGTGGTTGCCCTGGTGTCCTAATTCATTCTTCAGACCGGATTCAGACCTATGTCGTCAGGTTGAGTTCAGTCCAGGTTTAGAAATGGTTTAGGATCTTTGTGTGATCCATTGTAGGTAGTACATTGTGCAACAAAATGTGAATCAAGCCCTTATGCCTTGGGAAGCAAAGTAAAGTTATTATTTATTTGCATAACTTTGGTCCCGATATAATGAATTCAGTTGCATCATTTTATTTGTATACTGTATTTGGGGAAAACAATTGGTTCCGATTTGCATTTTAAATATGTACAGCAATACCTGCAATCAGATGATACAGCACAGATGTCTTTTTTTTTTTTGTCCTTTTCTAAAATGAGAAGTTGTGTTTGAAGAAATAATAAACTGTCATTGAGCAAAAGGCTTAAACTGCCAAAAACTCGAGCTGGCAAATTAACAGTGTTTTCCTTTGAGGCTGCTGAGAAAGTGCCATCGCTACAAATCTCTCCTCCTATATCTCCCCCCTCCTCTCCTCTTCTTCTCTTATACTTCCTCTGCACTCGTTCCCTCCCTCTCTCCTCATGTGCGCACCTCTCAAATGGAGATACCCTGCAGATGGGAACCAGCACATCCTCTCATTAGTCTCCTCCGCTCTTCACAAAGTGCCCTCTCTGTTTTAAATGGCGAGTTTGTGTAAAGCACTGACCATAAGCTCCTCGTAGCTCTCACGGTCGGCTTTGTTAAAAAGAGGAGAGTGGCACTTGAAGGATGCATTCTGTCAAAGCTCTCAAACGGAGTGAGAAGTGGTCTCGTTCAAAGATACAGACGTGTTCAAATAAAGCTGTTTGTCAGTCAAACCAGACCGGAGCGTCGGAGCAAAGAGATGTCTACAGTGTAAGACCAGACGCTAAAGGCACTGAAAAGAAAAGAAAAAACGTCCGACAGAAAAGTCATCGTTTTTTTTGTTAGGTTTGATTTTTATAAGGGCAGGGAAAATACACAATAATATGTTGGTCACTTAATTTTGATCCTATTTTGGTCACATTTCTCTTCAGTCTTTGTAGTGAAAATAGTGTGTATTGAATGGCAATACCCAACATTTCTCATTATTATTCATTGGTAATACTGTTTCTGCTCATTCTTTTTTATTTGAGAAGAAAAATGTTTTCTTTTTTTGAAACATATTGTTATTTTGGGTGGTTATTTAATTGTACAAAACCAATGGCCGAGGGTCCGATGGAGCAGATTGACAACCACACTTCAATCGGTCGAGCCAAGGGCAGCTGCGGCTACAATGGGAACCAGATGTTTACATGCACTTCATAAAAATACACATTTGCATTTTTTCCCCCTGTCTCACATGAAACCAGAATTAACTATTACTTTTTTAGGTCAATTTGAGTTTTAAAAAATATTTCTATTTGTCAAATTCCAAAAGAAAGAGAGAAAGATTTTTTTTTTTACAAATTGTTTCGTTACTTTTTACAAATTCAGAAGTTTACATACACTAAGATTACTATACCTTGAAACAATTTGGGAAAGCCCAGATGACGATGTCATGTCCTTGGAAGTACAAGTCTGGTTCATCCTTGAGTGCAATTTCAAGACACTTTCAAGACACAAGACAAGGTTCCACGTTCACTGGTTCAAACAATGATGGAAATGTCCAGTCATCATACAGATCAGAAGGAAGGCGGGTTCTGTGTCACAGAGATGAACGTGCTGTGTCTGAAATGTGAATATCAACCCAAGAACAAATGATGGTGAAGATGCTTAATCTGGTAAGAGTGTGTTATTGTCCAGAGTGAAGTACTGTACCGACATGGGTTGAGAGGGAACTCTGCCAGGAAGAAGCTCTTACTCCAAAAGAAACAAATTAAAATGGATAAAGACTATTTTTTGGAGACATATTCAGTGGTTTGAAGGAAAAACTGTTTTTGGCCATAATGACCATCGTCACGCTTGAAGGAAAAAGGGGGAATCGTCCATAGTTACCGGAAAACCATCCCAACTGTGAAATACGAGGGTGGCAGCATCATGCTGTGGGTTGTTTTGCTGCAGGAGGGACTGGTGCACTTCACAAAATAGATGACATCATGAAGAAAGAACACTGTGTGGAAATATTGGAGAAACATCTTAAAGAGGGGGTATTATGCTTGTTTCAATCACATAGCACCAGTCTATAGCACACTACAATGAAGACGAAACCTTCTGTTGGTCTGTAAATGCAGTAAATTAGAAGAACTGCCTTGTATAAAATTGCTCTCTCAAAATGGCTGTATCGAATGTCTTGAAATAGGCCTCTGTCTCTTTAAGAACCTCTGACTCTTTCCGACACGCCCCCTCCACACGCTGTCTGTGGCATCAGTGGGGAGGGGGTTCTGCTGAGGAGCAGTGGTTGGTTACTCGGCTGGTGACGAAAGCTCGGAGGCGTCTCCAGGAGGTGGGGGCGTTCCTAGGAGGACTCAGGCAAACCTATCCCTAAAATGGCTGCCATCGTTTTTACAGATTACTCAAAAATACGTGAATGTGCCAAGGCAACACTTCTGGCATGTTTTTAATGAGGGAATGACATAATAACATGATGTAAAGCTTGAAAAGGTCAATTTTGCATAATACCCCCCCTTTAAGACATCAGCCAGGAAGTTAAAGCTTGGGCGCAGATGGGTCTTCCAAGACAAGGACCCAAAGCATATGGCCAATACTGGTTACACAGTGGCTTAAGGATAACAAGGTCAGTGTTTTGAAGTGGTCATCACAAAGTCCTGATCTCAATCCAGTTGAAAATATATGGGCAGAGATGAAAAGGTATGTGCACGCAAGATGGCCTACAGTGGCTCAGCTACACCAGGGCTGTATGGAACAATGGACCAAAATTATACAGTTTAAAGGCAATGCTAAAAAGTAATATAAAACCGTGTATAAAATTCTATCTCTCGTTCTTCTGGAATTTGACAAATAGAAATATTGTTTTAAATTCTTTTTTTTAAATTTTATGTAAACATCTGGTTCCCACTGTATATATACTGTAGCTTATCACCACTGAATATAGAATAAACATGATTTTTTATTTCCTCCTTAAAATACCAGCAAAACATAATTTTCCCCAACCTTTACTAAATGTGAAGCTCTGTATATGCAGTGAAATGTTTCCCACAAACATTCCCAGTTTATTGTGGGCAATCATATTTTGTGAGGGTATAGGGAATCGAATTAATTAATATCGCCTCCTGTATTGCCTCTGGCTCCTACGCGTGTGAAAGGTCAGGCCTCTTCAGAAGTGGACGTGAAGCCACTGACGAAGCTCTGCCTCAAAAGCAAATACATCGAAGTTGTGTTGCATTTGGGCTACATCTCTAAGTCTATAGGGGGCAGAAAGCATGTTGAAAAACTCAAATGTCTCGGAGTTCTCTTCCCGACACATTCTCACGTCAAGCGCGAAAACTGTCAGTCACTATTTTTGTACATGATGAGGAAAAGAGGTTAAGACAGTGTTAGAGCAGAATGTAGCTCTCTTTACCGTCAACAGAATGTAAAAACAGTTTTTATATATGTATATGTATATGTATATGTATATGTATATGTATATGTATATGTATATGTATATGTATATGTATATGTATATGTTTCAGACCTGATGTCACTAAATCAGGGTCTTTCAGTCGTCTTTTACCCTTTGCAACCTGCCCACCCACTGCAATTATTTCTGAAGAAAATAGGGTTAATCAGTCCAGGCGGGGGGTTTTTTTGGTCTGATTTCCAGGGGCTAAAAAATAATGGCTGCTGATTGAAGAGGAATGCAATTGTGCAGTAAATATAGTGAAATAATATTCAAACTGTGTACAACCAACCCAAATAGTTTCTGTTGTGTAAGGTTTTGCAATTGTGTAGATAAACAAATTTTACAGCTTAAAAATGCACTATGTAACTATTTTTGTGAAAACAAACTTAACGTATTTGACCTTTTAGTCAGTGGAGATATAGGTGCAGCTCTAGAATCAATTGTTTTTGGGTTTCTGGCAAGTTTCTGGTATGAACCCCCTAAAAATGATTGATCCTGGGTCGTCATGAAGTCCACTGTGAGGGAAAGCAAAGGTGCCAAGCTGTACCCATAATGCCACTGAGTCACTAAAAGGTCAATCATGCACAAATTAAGATTTTAAGACTTTTTCACTTCACTTTCACCTTTAATGTCAATTGTCACTAAAATAACATTTAGCATGAACATTTAACTATTGACGCTCGACTGAGGTATTACCTGAATGGACACATCACTGTACGAGCCTCCGATCACTCCAGAGATGGCCAGTGGGACCTCGCTCTGGATGGGCCGGGAGCCGTCGGGGCAGATGAACCCGGGGTCGTGCACTTTAGTCAGGGACGCCCTCACAAAGTCAAGGGCCTGCTCCAGAGCGTAGGTGTCCTTCGAGCAGGTGTCCAGAATGTGGGCCCCCAACTTCAGATTGGGCAAGACCCGGTCGTTAGAGTTAATCTCATCTAGAGCGAGCAACATGGCCTCTAGTCTCTGTATGCCCCTCTCTTCATTTATTTTACCACAGTCCTCCGTGCCTTCGCCTTTTTCGTGAACGGGGAACAGTCCGCCGATCACCAAGTCCCCTTCGAGGATGATTTCGCGTTTGGCCGCAGGGGGGAGTCTCGACATGCTTGGCAGGACGCCGGGGATGAGCAGTTCAAGCAGTAGCACCTGAAGAGGCCAATACTGGGCGTGTTTAGTGTTTTTCAGTAAAGTGATAAACATGGTCAAATTATAGGCGGCCTTGAGCACGTTGAAGGAGGCGAAAAGTTCACCAAGATGGGAGCTGCTCCGGCATGTTTGGAAAAGCCTGAGAAAACAAAAGATAAAATGAATGAAAAGGTTAATCTGGCAGAATCTAAGAGCTTAATGTGATCCAAAGATATGCTACAGACACATAATGGCATTTGTATTGATGTTAACAAAACACTTGAGATGGTTTTATCTAGCAGCTTTTTCTCACGGAGCATAGAACTGGATACAAAGTGGAACACCTATAAAATCTATTGTTGCCAGAATATTTTTTCCTATAAAACAAAGCAGATTTATTGTGTAGATCACAATCTGTAAATAAAGTTAAAATATAACAACAACAACAACAACAACAACAACAACAACAACAACAACAACAACAACAACAACAACAACAACAACAACAACAACAACAACAACAACAACAACAACAACAACAACAACAATAATAATAATAATAATAATAATAATAATAATAATAATAAATAAAAAAAAGTTACAAAGTCAAACAAACAATGCTTTTTACATTGTAGATTCCCACTGAAGACATTAACTTATGAATGTACACTAGGGTGTCCCAGGCTATACAGTGAAATTTGGAAAATTGTAATATTGCAATGCAGTCCCCCTATAAAGTTTCACTATGACTCCATGAAACTACACACCAAATTTTAGCTCATTTGGGCAACATTTAGAGGTTCCCCAAGGTCATTGAAGTTTCACCATTGTGACATATAGGTGACACTGCGGCAGGTCACAATTGTTGGCCAAAATGGCAACAAAATTGCAGATTTTTGGGCAACAAAATCTAAATAATGAATTGAGCCAGATTAAAATATATGTTTTATTTTATTGACATATTAGTAACTAAGATTTTTTCAGAGGATATTTTGGATATACTGTTGCTGTTATACTGTTTCAATGAACTAATCACAAGTGAAAAGATCTTTAAGAACTCAAATTCCGCCTGCTTTTTTTTTTGGTTCAAAGCTGAATAAATCAGGCTTGGAATTAGATATTTAAAAATCCCTCAAATCCTTCAAAATATTATTAAGTCCAAGACTGGAAAGTTTGAAGCCTGTTGTGCTCACCCGCTGACCGAGTGGGGCCTTTCTTCATAGCTTTTTTATTTTTGTATTTCTTTGTGCTTTTTTTATTGTGTTCTCGTTGCTTTTCCAGCACGTTTTTGTCGCTCTTTTGTTGCTTTGCTTCGCTGTTTTGACGCTTGTCTTTCAAGAAGCTTTAAGATGTGGGTAAAGCCAAACTAGAGAAAATGTGCTTGGTTCAGGTGGGGGTTAAGGAGTAAATAGTTATTTAGGAAAAGCTTTTTGCTAGGGTTTACTGTTTAGGCCTTCAACTAGAAAACCAGACACATTTATCCTAAACAGTAAACAAGTTTGCTCACTGTGAACAGTATAATGTGTCTAACATTAATGTTTGTTTGCAGCAACATGGCCAAAACAATTAAGCATCACCTGGAACTGGAAGTACAGATAAGGTCTGGTTGCTCGGTCATCCATGCGAAACGATAAATGGAGCTCGCCTTCCATACGGTCCAGATGTTATGAAAGACTTTCTAAAGTGTAACCGTCACGATCTTGCGGACATGTAGTTCAGCTTAAGTGGAGTTGTGAGCAGAGTAAAAGTACTGAGAGCTTTGCAAAATATTGCTGTGAACATAAACATGTTGTTACATTAGCAATAACAATAATACAAGACTGTTTTGAAAAACGCTTGCAGTGTCACCTACAGTATATGTCATAATGGTAAAACTTCAGTGACCTTGGGGGACCTCTAAATGTTGCCCAAATAATCTAAAATTTGGTGTGTAGTTTCATGGTGTCATAGTGAAACTTTTTAGGGGGGCCGCACTAGCATTTTCCCCCCCAAAAAATTTGGGGACACCCTAATGAACACATATGAATTATGTTTAAAACAACAATAAGTGAAGTAGATTCTTCAAAATAGATGCCTTTCACTTTGATTATATTATATTATATTGCTTTGCACACGCTTGACCTTTTCACAATGAGCTTCACGATGTTGTCACCATAGATGGTTTTCACTTCCCAGGACTGTTGAAAACCATTGCAGGTGACTGCTTTATAAACTTATTTCATCCTTATTTTCCCCTATAAAAGTGTTCATTCATAGTTTGAGACTATGAGAATTGTACATAATAGTGTTGAAAATAAAGAAAAACCGGTAAATAAAAAGTGTCTCTAAACTTGTGACTGGTACTGTGTTTCCCCCTATAGGTTTGAACACCTGCAGGGACACACCTCACTTTGCTTATGTTGGATATGATGAATGTGACAAGCTCTGAGCAATTATCTTTATAGTTGCCAGTTTGATTTGGGCTCTCAAACCCATTCAAGATGGCTGGACCAACTTTTTCCCCCCGCCGGACAGTTGGTACAAAGTGTAAATTCTTCATCCACGCAGTGACACAGAGATGCATTAAGATGAGGCACCAGCCCACTATCCTTCAGGTTAGTGGTTTGAGCAGGCTCACAGTTAAGCTGATTGGTTGATATTCAGTATTATGACTTCACTTATCACTTTACAACAGCAGCTGCAGAGAGAGCGAACGGAAAGGACCTCATTAGAAGTGGCTCTCTGCGAGGAAACCCATCGCTCACAAACTCTGCAAGAGACAGTGGACGTCAGCAACCAGACTCTGAAATGTGAAAACTAGGGTCTACGCGAGGAGAACCGGAGACTCCATCTCTGAATGGAACGCTAAAATTCCCTACAGCAGCAGAGGGAAGAAAGAGAAAGAAAGAGAACGTCCCGATGAATACTGAGGTGCTGAAGGTCGAATTATGGACAGTTCAAACTTGACAACGGGAATCTTCTAACGGCATCTAAACACCTGGAGGATGAAAAATCTGAGACCATCACATGCTTGGGAGCAGAAGAAGCGCCGAGAAGCTTCCAGACAGAAAAGCAGACACAGGAGGAAGAGAAGAACACAGTGCTCAAAGATGAAGTACTGTACGCAAATATTATGAAAGCTTGCAGGAGAGTATCAGAGACAAAATCCACACTCTCCAAGAATCAAACCTCGTTTTTTATAAGAGAAGAAGAGAAAGCTGCAGTAGATCGAGATAGTACAGCAAAAATACTGTATAAGGAAAAAGAATCAGTCGTTCTGTGAGGGCGTGAAACAAGTGCTCACACATTTTGCCCCCCCTCATCGCGCTAACATCCAGTCTCCCGTCTGTGTTCTGAAACATAAGATCAGGCTCGATGTGTTCTGCTCAAAACAAAGCTAAAAGACTCTCAAATCCACACATTTTATTGCAAATGATATTCAATTAGCACCCTCTGTTAGGTCCATTTCCTTCCTAACATTTGTCAGTAGAATATTATTTTAGTCCCCATGCTTTGTAAATGAATTAATGAATTAATGAAATAATCTGTAAAGCCTCCCCGGTAAGGTCTACTCCAGGGTGCTGGAGAGGAGGATCCGGCCGATAGTCGAACCTCGGATCCAGGAGAAACAATGCGGATTTCGTCCTGGTCGTGGCACACTGGACCAGCTCTATACCCTCCGTCGGGTGCTCGAGGGTTCGTGGGAGTTCGCCCAACCAGTCCACATGTGTTTTGTGGACTTGGAGAAAGCGTTCGACCGCGTCCCTCGTGGTGCCCTGTGGGGGGTGCTCCGGGAGTATGGGGTCCGGGGCCCTCTGCTAAGGGCTGTCCGTTCCCTGTATGACCGCAGCAGGAGCTTGGTTCGCATTGCCGGCAGTAAGTCAGACCAGTTCCCGGTGCGTGTTGGTCTCCGCCAGGGCTGCCCTTTGTCACCGGTTCTGTTCATTACTTTTATGGACAGAATTTCTCGGCGCAGCCAGGGGCCGGAGGGTGTCCGGTTTGGGAGCCTCAGAGTCTCATCTCTGCTGTTTGCAGATGATGTTGTTCTGTTGGCTTCAACAAACCAGGACCTTCAGCACGCACTGGGGCGGTTTGCAGCCGAGTGTGTAGCGGCCGGGATGAGGATCAGCACCTCCAAATCCGAGGCCATGGTTCTCCACCGGAAAAAGGTGGTTTCCCCTCTTCAGGTCGGTGGGGAGTCCTTACCTCAAGTGGAGGAGTTCAAGTATCTCGGGATCTTGTTCACGAGTGAGGGACGGATGGAGCGTGAGATCGACAGACGGATCGATGCGGCGTCAGCAGTGATGCGGTCGCTGTATCGGTCTGTCGTGGTGAAGAGGGAGCTGAGTCGGAGGGCAAAGCTCTCGATTTACCGATCGATCTACGTTCCCACCCTCACCTATGGTCATGAGATTTGGGTAATGACCGAAAGGACAAGATCGCAAATACAAGCGGCCGAAATGAGTTTCCTTCGCAGGAGCTCAGTTACCCGGGAGGAGCTCGGAGTAGAGTCGCTGCTCCTTCACGTCGAAAGGAGCCAGCTGAGGTGGCTCGGGCATCTGTTCCGGATGCCTCCTGGTCGCCTCCCGCGGGAGGTGTTCCAGGCATGTCTTAGTGGGACAAGGCCTCGTGGAAGGCCCAGGACACGGTGGTGGGACTATGTCTCCGAGCTGGCCTGGTGTCGCCTCGGGGTCCCCCCAGAACAGCTGGAGGAGGTGTGTGTGGACCGGGAAGTTTGGGCATCTCTGCTGAGACTGCTGCCCCCGCGACCCGGCCCCGGATAAAGCGGAAGAAAATGGATGGATGGATGAAATAATCTGAATATATGGATAAGATAAAATAGGTCACATGATACATCAGCTCTCAAGAAACACTTGAGAGGGACAGGAAAATGAGCAATCAAGTAATAGTAACCATAGAGGTACATTATCTTATATACAATGAATAAAAGCATTGGCAGTGCAAATAGGATCACAAAAACCTTGATGCGGAGCAGAGTTTAGATCCAGACATATTCCAGTAAACCAACAAGCCATCAAAGCACAACACGTCCTGTTTCCTGTGTGCTGTTGGCAAATAATTGGCTCATACATACATATTTATTTTGGCAAGCTATAATGCAAAATATCTAATGACTATGGTGAGAGTCATTAGTTTATTGTTTCTAATGGGTCTCAAGTGATGTTAAGATTTCCACATATCATCGACTGGACTGGGTTGATGGAGTGGAGGAAGTTTTGCCTCTCTTTTCAGTAGCTTCTCCAGCTGAAGAGGGGTTCCTGGGAGCTGCAGGTGTGGAGTTTGCAGGTAATATGTTCAAGCATGACCTGAAGCAAAATCATTAGAAGTGAAATTTAAAAATAGATAGAGTATTTACATATAGATTACACAGAAGTCATATTGGGAAGCCTGGAGAGACTGGCTTTGATATGACACCAGGCCTCCTCTATTAACAAACAGTGGGGAGCTTATTACAGTCTTTGTCTATTCAGCTACAGTCCATGTAATATGACTGAATGAATATTGAAGAGATATCATGATGGCAGAGCCCGCATGTGCTGTCTGTGAATGGGTCTAAACTGGACTTATATAATAGATAGTCACATTTAGATATTTATAAAAGATGTATGGCCAGGGTTGGAAGTAATAAGTAAGAATATGCATTTCTATCTAATGGAACGTGATGGATTCAAATGCATACTGCTGGAGATGAAAAAATGTGAGAGAATTGATGGCTACATTAAAATGTCCAGTTTCATCGTGAGAATAACTACACTTAACTTAATAACATGGAATAATGGAAGGATGATAAAAGAAGACATTTACACCCACTTTACAGTACACTCATTTTTTTTGCCAAATTCGTCTTTGGGAATTGGGCTATATCCTGGTTATTCAATAGTGGCTGCTACACATGTTCGAAAACATGAACAAGACAATCAAGTCAATCTGGTTTCTGACATTTAAATAACATATGGAGTGAATGAATTCTGACTCCAGTGTGGCGCTTTGAGAAACTTCGTAACACAGGCTGGTAAAGCGCAACACATGTAAGCCATTATTATTATGCGCAGGGAGTGACCCTGGATCATTGTGTTACCCAAAACTGCTTGTTCGGACTCTCAACCCTGCGCATCACCTGAGGCTCTTCCACTCGAACATCGGCTGGTGTCTGGAATAATCAGCTTTGAAAACTGAAGGACTTCATTTTGAGGACTCAGCGCTGGAACACGGACAAAGGAGATTCTAACACTGCAGACTGGAGACCACAGAAGGAGTTTGCAGAAGTCAGCGATGGTATTACGGCGGCGTCTGGGGTGAGCGACTGCGTTAATATCGGTGCTGTATAGTCAGGCTGTAACCAGTGGTTTACCGGAGTGATATTTCTACTTTATAATGTGTTGTTGCCCATGTGCTGTACTGTGAGGCAGCAAAATAGTGAAATTTAAAGCTTGGTGCTAATTGCACATCTCCACAGGTCGACACTGGACGGGGGCAGAGAAAGGCCACCTTGGAATCTTTTATGCATCAGTGCACAAGTGTGTGAAGGCCTAGGAATCGTGGCCAGGACCCGCCACTGAATTTGACCAATTTTAAGTACAAACATTTGTTTCTTATTATTAATTGCACCTAAGATACCTCTATTTACCATTACTATTATTTGTTTGCACATTATCCTGTACTTCTTTGATTGCACATTTTCCTTTGCACCACCTGAAGGTTCTTGAGAGCTGATGTAACAAATTTCTTCATTATGAGATCAATAAAGTTCTATATCTTAACATACACTGCATTAACAATTACTATGCAAATCGTATTTCAGTGACATAAAGGTAAACAAAAATACGTTTTTCAATGAAACTCATGGAAGGTATTGTATCTCAGGGCCCTTTGAATCACTCACATCAATCTCAGACGCCTGTTATAATTAATTGTCAGGTAAGCCCAGTTAAGGGAAAACTACTGTAAAAGGCGTTCCACATTATTAAGCAGACCGCAATTTTCAAGCAATATGGGAAAGAAAAAGGTGCTGATGAAAAGCGTGAAATAGTTGAATGCCTTCGACGAGTTATGAAAACCTTCAATATTTCATGAAACATCAAGAGTAATCATGGTACAGATAAAGACACAATGAGGACAGTTTCTGCCAGACAAATACATCAGATTAAGAGAACAGCTGCTACAAAGCAGCAAACAGGTATTTTAAGCTGGTGCCTCTGGAGTCTCCCGAACATCAAGGTGTAGGACCCTCCATTGGCATAAACGGTCTATCCAGCCTCCCCTAAACTGTTGATTGAATGCTCACGAGCAGAAACGGCTGCAGTGGGCCTAGAAATACGTGTAACATGGTGTGTTATCATGCATGAAAATGATTTTGGAAACCACAGCTCTTCTTTTTGTACCATGGAAGAAAGTGGTCAGTCAGAAACTCCACATGGGTTTCAGAGGTCATTTTCACACCTCCAGGGAGCCTAAAGGAGCCGACCAGCTCTCTAACTATGATACCCGGCCAAAACATGACTCCACCACCTCCTCACTGACGTCACAGCCTTGTTGGGACATGGTGGCCATTCACCAATCATCCACTACTCCATCCATCTGACCATCCAGGCTTACATGGCACTCATCAGTGAACAAGACTGTTTGAAAATTAGTCTTCATGTATTTCTGAGCTACTGCAGCCGTTTCTGCTCGTGAACATTCAATTAACAGTTTAGGGGAGGCCGGATAGACGGTTTATGCACAACTGCAGCCTCTGGAGGGTCCTACACCTGGATGTTCAGGAGACTCCAGAGGCACCAGCAGCTTCAAATACCTGTTTGCTGCTTTGTAGCAGCTGTTCTATTAATCTGATGTATTTGTCTGGCAGAAACTGTCCTCATGGTGCCTTTATCTGCACAAACCCGTGTGTGCTCTGAATCAGCCACAAACAGTACGATGATCACGCTTAATCTTTTGTGAAATATCGAAGGTTTTCATACCTAGACCAAGGCATTCAACTATTTCATGCTTTTCATCAGCAGAGAGATCCTTTTTCTTTCCCATGTTGCTTGAAAATGGTGGTCTGCTTAATGATGTGAAACGTCCTTTTTCAGTAGTTTTTCCCTTAACTGGACTTACCTGACAACGAATCATCACGGGCGTCTGAGATTGATGTCAGTGATTCAAAGAGCCCTGAGACACAACAACAGTTTAATAGATTTTTTTTTAGAACACTGAAATACAATTTGCATAATCATTGTTGTACTTGTTTTTACACATACTTCAGAATTATTACAGTTCATGTGCTAAATTGCACATGACACGATTGGCCTGTGTGGCACCTTCTGAAAAGCAGAAGAGGCATAAGCAACAACCATATTAACAATGTTTTTTGGCTCATGAAAGTCCCTAATACATCCAGATAAGGCTCGGAAGTGGTGTTTGGCTCAGTAGCATTGTTCTATTATTAGCGCAGAGGTGAGAGAGTGGTGGGGGGGTTAAGGAGTACCGTGGTCGGTCTGTGCGGCAGATGGGGGCTCTCTGGTGCTAAGACTGGGTCACCCTCCAAATTAATGGCGCAGCAAAACACACCCAATTAGACAAGACCTATGTAGGACAGAATCCACAACCCAGTAGGGCGGCCAGAGGAGTGCCTGAAAGAAGTCAACATGCAGTGTGGATCTCCTCACTTTATAATTGCTGTGTGAATATCGACAAAGCCTCCAAAAATGTTGAGATATTGATTTTTGTTTACATTGCCCACCCCTTGCTGAGTTTGTTGTGGGCAGCTACCAATAGCCAATTTATACTTTCTCATTTCCACTAGATAAAAATGTTCACCTCGCTAGGATGAAACAAACGTATTTTGAAGAAAAATAGCAAACTGGCAATGCATGGTCTGATTTTAGGGACCCACTTCTGTCTTGGGCCATTTTTGCAACCCACTTTTCACAGAAGTAAGGCTGAGTTATTTATCATTTAGAAGTGGTTCAGAACTGCAGACTTCTGGGGGCGCTTGCTGAAATGCACTCTCAACAGTGGCCAGGTTCAAAAGTTACAAATGGGAAACTGTACTAGAATTATGATTTTCAGCCAAACGACGGGAGTTAGATGGCCATAATCAAATGGAGCAGTTATTTAGACTTGAAATTACTGACCATTGAACACTTCTGTCTTTCTTTATAAACTCTAGATGTAATAACAAAAACACTTTCCTTTTGAATGTGTTTTATTGAAACATATCATTTGACTGCTCCTATTTTGGTCAGAGTTGCTAAGCCAGTCCCATGCACTGGGGTGACGTCCTTTTCACCAAAAGACAGTAACAGAATGTTCAAAAGAAATCATGATCACTTGCTATTTATCAGGGCTTGGGGCACACACAACACGATATCCACTGGCCCCTCACTGACCCTCTTTGACAGACTACAAAAAGAAAGTTAAATGTAAAATTCCAATGCGATATTTTGGAATGAATATTTTATCCTTCCTCTTAAGATTAACTCAATAAAATCCTCTCTTGCATGCACAAAATGTGAGGCACTGCCTATAGCTCTCAAGTCTCCTCTATCAGGCTTTGATCACATCATTAGAAGTATCTTAATGTAGCCACTCTCTGTCATTCTGTGCAGCCACTTTGCTCCGCGGCACAATAATCCCTCTGAAATCAAAGTTCAAAAAGAAAGGGAAATAAAGACATTGTGCTTTACTCAGTTTTGAGCCATTATTCCAATTCACAAGGAGGAACATTAGCACAGACAACATTGTCTTGGATCTCCACAATCTTCAATCCGAAAAAAAGAAAAATTAGAGCAACACAATGTATCGTGTACAGGTCTAAATCTATTCAGCCCAGATCAAAGCCAGGTTTTAAATCACCAGCTATGCAGCACCAGTGTCCCGCTGTCAATTAAGTTGGATGTTTGAAGCCCACTTCCACCATTCATGCATAATGATATTGGATCCATGGGCAAGGCACCTCACCCTCCTCCAATGTGTGTATTTGCATTTATTTAGACCTCCATTAGCTGTGACACAGTAGATGGAATATTCTTGCAAAAGACTTGGTTCTTTGATGTAAAAATGATGTAAAAACGATTGCAAATCCAAACTAAACCAGGTCCAAACTAAGGCGATAACTAAGAAGTAAATCAGAGCAGCTCAAACAGATCTACCTCAATCAAAGTCTTCACAACAGTGTTTTCAGGAAGCGTTCATATTGCCATAGGCCATTTATCAAGACAGGTGCGAAATAGCAGTTATATAGTGGGTATTATTATTATTATCATTGTTATTATTATAGTGGAGCAGCGGTTAGAGCTTGTGCCTCACACCAAAAAGGTCCCGGGTTTGATCCCCTGACGGGGCCTTTCTCTGTGGAGTTGTTCTCTCCATGTCTGCGTAGGTTTCCTCCGCGCACTCCGGTTTCCTCCGCGCACTCCGGTTTCCTCCGCGCACTCCGGTTTCCTCCGCGCACTCCGGTTTCCTCCGCGCACTCCGGTTTCCTCCGCGCACTCCGGTTTCCCTTCGCGCACTCCGGTTTCCTCCGCGCACTCCGGTTTCCTCCGCCCACTCCGGTTTCCTACGCGCACTCCGGTTTCCTACGCGCACTCCGGTTTCCTCCGCCCACTCCGGTTTTCTCCGCAAACTCCGGTTTCCGCCGCGCACTCCGGTTTCCTACGCGCACTCCGGTTTCCTACGCGCACTCCGGTTTCCTCCGCCCACTCCGGTTTCCTCCGCACACTCCGGTTTCCTCCGCACACTGCGGTTTCCTCCGCACACTCCGGTTTCCTCCGCAAACTCCGGTTTCCTACGCACACTCCGGTTTCCCTTCGCGCACTCCGGTTTCCCTCCGCGCACTCCGGTTTCCTCCGCAAACTCCGGTTTCCTACGCACACTCCGGTTTCCCTTCGCGCACTCCGGTTTCCCTCCGCGCACTCCGGTTTTCTACGCGCACTCCGGTTTCCTACACGTACTCCGGTTTCCTACACGTACTCCGGTTTCCTACGCGCACTCCGGTTTCCTCTACTACTAAAACATGTACAATAGGCCAGGATGAATGATGTGTGTGTGGTCAGAGGGACCGTTGGCGCAGATGTGTGCAGTTACATTTCGGTCAGTCTAACCCAAGGGAAACTGAAGCCACATATGTAGCTTACCACCGCCGAGTGTGGAGTGAATGCCGTCGATATATCCTGTATTTCAGAATTAGGGCCCCAAATCGCATATGTAAATGAGAGTATGCTTTGTGTGTGAAAATAAATGCTGAAATCCGCTTTTGCACGTGCTACTTGTTTAGGTAAGTGACCGTCTTAGGCTTTATAGAAAAACACGTACCTTTCCAAAGCATGAATCGTTCAAAAGCACAATTGAATGGGTCAGCAGTTGTTATATCTGAATATGTCGATGTGACATTTAAATGACATGTTTTCATATTTTCGCCAAACTCTGAAAATATCAAATTTTACTCTAATTTTCCCAGGGTAAACAGTGAAGATTTTTACCGATTAAATTAATTAAGTATCTGATAGAGGAAATTAAAAACAGACTGAAATCACTTTCAATTATTACTAACCCTTAAATTACTAAATTGCTGTATGGAGCATCCGTGCCTCACAGCTGTGAGAAGCTTGTATGTTCTCCCTGTGCCTACGTAGGTTTCCTCCAGTTACTCCAGATTCTTCACTTAATAAAAGCATTTACAAAAGGCCAGGATGAATGAGAGTGTTTAAGCATGCGAGACAATGGATGGAAATTAGCCCATGGCTATTCAATGTGGTGCGTTTACATGCATAATTCCCATGTGAAGTTGAAATCAAAGGACATGAACAGCAAAAGACTCTCCCAGAGCCACCAAGGGGGATGCACGCCGCAGTTTGGTAATCTCTGTCTTAGTCTAAACAGGCCTATAGTGTGTAATAGGATGACTCAGAGGTAAGTGGCCTCTAGTGACAGTGTGTGTTGTACAGTGCACGCAAAGGGATGTGACCGGGGGTTAAGGAAGAGCGGGAGGTTAAGGGCAGGTAGAGGTTGTCAAACAAGACTCAACATGATGAATCATTTACAGCCAAACTAATGTGTGGACCCATAGTGTCTGACTACAGCATCAACAATAGATTTATTGACCCAGACAAGTCACCAAACATTTAATCAGACTGCATGGGACGGTGCAGCGAGGGCTATGGCAAAAGACAAACTTGGAGACATCCTAATTACTTTCTCACTGCCAATGTTTACAGGTTGTCATATTGGTATTGACTGAGACAGTTGATCCGCCCATCTGCGCAGCTCAGAGGGGGCCAAGCCAAATAAATCCCATTCAGAGAAAACATCAAAAAAACAAAAACACAATCTGAAACCCAGAATACAATGTTGTCCATGTTTTTAGACTCCTTTATGCCATAAAACAATAATCTTGGTTTCCAAAAAGCACAAGTCTAGATCTGGCTTTACATCTGACTTTCATGAATAAATAAATAAAAAAATCATAAATCGTCATTTCCAACCGTTATTTGTTAATGTGTTGTTGACCTCCGTATTGCAGGAATTATATCATAATATAGAAGTCTTTCAAATGAAGTAAAAGTCAATTCTATTTATTATCTCCTCTGTTTAGTTTGAAATTGCAGAGTCTATTTCTATTGGTGGGAGAAATGAATAGTTATGGGGAATTGAGGAATACATTGAAATGTGCATTTAGGGAAGACAATGCCACTGACAGCATCATGACAACAACCTGCAACTCTTTTCCAAACACCTTCAAATGGCTCAAAGTGCCCATTGGTCGAAGATGTGCAGATAGTGACGGTAAAGTTGACATAGCTGTTATGGTCTAATTACTTTGGAGAGGCTGTCTTAAGCGCATAAAGTTTACTCTGAGAGGTGACCACACATTTCAGAATGATCTCGTTGATCTGGTGCGTGAATGTGGCACGCGCACGGGCATGGATATTGGATTTGAGCTGATTAGATGATGGGGCTTTTATTGAACAGTGCGTTAAAATGATAGGGGAATTCATCTACCTGATCGCCGCTCTCAGTCTTAATCTCCTGGCGTCCTCTCCGCCAGCTGCGCGTCTGTGCGAGGGAGACTCTTCATGTGGCGCGCCGTGTCCAGATGTTGCACACTTCGGGCATGTTTGCCAGGCTGCTGTGCTGCTGCGCGCCGTCTCTCTCGGTGATCTATCCTCGGCTCAGAAGCGCGGGCAAGTCTCGTTCAAACAAACTTCTTGCGCTCCCAGACTCACCTTTATGAGCAGACCCCTCGATGCGTAAGCGAGAAGCAACCTACAGCCGATACTCTATCGATAGACGATGACGATCAAGAGGGTGAAAGGGAAAAAAAATGCGATTAGGAGAGGTGTGTTGAATGGACGTCTTCGGATGAGCTTGAGTGGCTGTAAGTGAAGTTCAAAGAGAGCTTTAGAGAAATCTCGTTGTGGGTGATCACACGTGCGCGCTCCCTCTCTCTCTCTTTCCCTCTCTCTCTCTCTTCCCTGTCGCGTAATGAGAGGAAGAGCTGCGGCGTCGCCTCCTCACTCACCGCACGGCGTTTGTTCACAAGGTAGCGATGGGAGCGGAAAATAATGAAACCAATATAGGCGCGTGTGAGAGCGCAGAAACACTTTTTTTTTTTTTTTCCAACGCCGCGCTCATTTTTGACAATTCCTGTGGAGCTGGGTTCGTGTTTATGTCAATTTGACTCTTTGTGATGAACTCTCATTATTCCCAAATGCGTTTGGGAATAAGAGACGGGTGACTGGGCCCGCCTCATTAAAACTCAGACGCTCTCCAGTTGATATTCTCAATTGGCACGTTTGTTATGCAGAACATTTACAGGCCTGTATTGATTTGGCCCAAGCTTTATCTGAAAGTTCTTCACGTAGCCGAGAAGCTGTGTTAAGTTCGAATATTTATTTACCCACAGTGGGTGAAAGTGACTGTAAAATGTGTCTCCATGTCATCAAACAAACACAACTCAAATCGGCCAGAGTCCAGACAGGTGCATCCATAGAATCTTAGTCCCAATAGGCTTTTGCTGTTTGCAAAGACGTTGAATGAATAGTTGAAGTTGAAATAGGCCTATACCTAAACCCCAAACTACGTCTCAAATGAAAGAAAAAAATATATATACATTTTTGTTTTGTTCGTTTTTCTACCAGTATGTCTGTATTCAGCCTATGTATTTACTGTAGGCTACTGTGTTCCCTCGAGAACAGAAAAAAGTAAATGTACTCTTTAACCTTTAAAGAGACTATATGAAAGTTTGTCATTTTTATACTCAATACTGCCACCTCAGGTGTTACACGTAACTGCAGTTTCTATATTAAGCGCGTGCATGACGGCACTTCAGACCCGAAGTAACAGCTTTTTGAGTGACAGTGTATATTGACACTGACATTTATATTATATAAATATATTTTAGAGGCAGTTGTGGTGAATAGGTCTGGGCTCATTCTACACATTAGGCCATGGCTGGAACATGTAAGGGATGATGAATTTTTTTTCAAACTCTGTGCATAATCCCTTTAAAACAAATACTCAGCTCACTATAGACGGAAAAAATGAATTGTCTCCTGTAACTGCCCCATTTCTGACTTTGGTCATGAGGCACTATCCATAGAGCTGACCCTCAGGATTGTGTTGCCTAAAAAGAAATAAAATTGATCACAGGATACAAACTCAGTTGAAATGTTTTGTTATATTATTTTTACCCTATGGTTCGAATTACCTGGAGGAGGCTGGAGGAGTAAGTTAAGGCACATGTTTTGATAATAATAATAATGCGCTTTTCTGGATACTCAAAGACGCTTTACATTGCACTATTCGTTCACTCCATACTCTGTGGTGTTCCCCCCCCTTTTGGGGTGATGAGGGAAACCCATCCAGACACAGCAAGAGAACCAGGCAGACTCCACACAGAGAGGCGCCGCCCCGCACGGTCCAGGGACTGAACCCACGGACGGGTGTGGGCAAACCTTTTGACGCAAGGGCCACATTGGGATTTTGAACTTAAATAAAATAATAAAGTTAAAGGAAACAAAATAAAAAAAACAGCATCCTTAAAAAAAAAATAGCAACAGTTGTGGATTACCTTTCTTTATGTCAGTGAAAACATTGGCTTTGTTCACCCTTTTTAGCCAATGCATTGTTGAAGCTCATTCATACGGTATTTATAATTCTAAGAAACGGTGAATATTACATTTTGTCTAGTTACCCAGGTGTCTATGAAAGAAATAAGAAGCATAAAGACAACAATCCTCATATATTGGCCAAAAGCGAGAAGAACATTTTTGTACACACAGAGACAGCAAAATATATTTTTTTCTCATATTTACCAGGGGGTGTTAATATTTCTTGAAAGCATAGCAACTATTTTGCAGTATAGTTGTGCTATTAAGTCACACCTCGCATTTTGGTGCATTTCCTCCTTTGCTTAAAGATAAGATGGAACTTTATTGACCTCACATTGGAGAAATGCAATTGTACCATCAGCTCTCAAAAAAACACTCAGGGGGTGCAAAGAGTCAGGAAAATGTGCAATCAAAGAACAGGATGATGTGCAAACACGTACGAGTAAAAAGGGGTATCTTATACAATGAAGGGGGGCAAATAATATAAAAAGTCATAAAAGATTAGAACCGACTATACAATATCAAAATGTCAACGCAGTGCAAAGTTGACAGTCCTAGTGCAGGTGATTGATAAAGTGATGCCGACACAGAGGTTATTGCACGTGGTTTTGCATAGTAGTTATAGCACATGAGTTACTTTACAGCAGTGTTGTACCGTAGGTGTTAAATGAATGTGTTTAATGCCTATATTTACATACAGCACTTACTAACTCACTTTTTAATGATCCCATCTCTGTTTGCGTAGCCCTAAATTCAAACATTTTACTCCTTGTCCAAACAAAACAATAAAGGGTAGACCTAAATTACATCAGCAGCGTGGCAAACAGTCGCATAATTAGTGAGCACTCCATTGTGAATTTGTCAAATGCTCTACTCCACTCTAGCCTGTTTTTGCGCCTATAACTATGGGCCAAAAAAAACAAACCATTTCAATTAGATCTAAGTGAGTGTGCTTGCTTGTCAGGGAGGCACTTGTCTCAAAATGCCTCCAAATATACAAAGCACACTTTTTTCCTACAGCCATCTGCACAAACCGTACTTCCCTGAAAACTTTCTCCCAAACTACAGTGGCAATTAAAAGCGGCTCTGCCTTGTTGCATAATTCGTACGGCAACACAAAGGGAGCAATTTTCCCTCAGCGAATAGAATAGTGGTTTACGTTACAAGAGTTCAGGCTGCATGTGGGGGTGGCTCGCCGTTTAGATAGGAACATGCCAATTAATGTCAGGGCAAAATTATAGGGGAACCGCAACAAGCCAAGTGCTGCGGGGCCAAATGGTCAGAATTGGATCAGCCTCAATAAAAGGCTCTTCTACCTGAGAGACAAAATTAAATTTAAATTCAAGCCACACTTTATATGTGTGTAAATGTTACAGGATCACACTGCAGGACTTTGTATGTGCCCAGAATACAGCAAAGGGAAGTGGGCACATTGTCTGCTTTAATAAGGATGCTGACGCTCTCGCCAGCTCGCACGCAAAGCTGCAAATGTCTCTATCTCGCTGTTTGGAATGTGAGATTATCGAGCTCCACTGCTTCCATATAACGCAAAAGAGGTGGTGTGATTTATTATGTTTGGGGCTTTCCAAACAGGAATATATATTTTGTGGGGAACACGAGGGGTTTGTTGCACATCAGAATTATTGAATTCGGGATGAATGAATGAATGGGTTACATCAGAAAGGTTGTATGTGAAGTATAAAACATTGAATTGCTGCATAGAAGAGTGGAAGAACATATTTGGATTAGTGGTGCGACACGATTAAAAATGTTTATCGTTTGTTTCAATTATGGCCTTTGTAATTAATGAATCAATCGCAATTAATCACATTTAAGGTATATTTTTGATGCTTCTTTCTTTTCTTTTCTTTTTCTAATTCATTTGATGATCATTTCAAACACTTCAAGGACAATAGCAAAGGATGGAAACAGAAGCGTCGAAAGCAACGTGTGATTAATTTCGATTCATATTTTTAATCGCACTAAACCTCATGTAATGAATGAATCGTAATTAATCGAAAAAAGTCCCCCTGCCCTAATTTGAATCGATCATTTTTTTCATTCAAACCTTTATTTGACCAGAAGTCTCATTGAGCAAACATTTCTTTTACAAGAGATCTCTGGGCACTAATTCCTAATCGATTGATAACATGTTGCTTTCTTGAAGAAGAAGGAATAATAAGGATTTACATGGGGGCTGAGGGGGGGTTTCTCCGTGTGCTTGGTGGGTTTCCTTTGGATGCTGCGGTTTCCCCAATCCCCATCACCCCCGAAACATACAAAACCCCCAGCGAGGTCCATCCTTGGATCAAATGCAGAGGACCAGGGGCGGACTGGGACTGAAAAACAGCCCTGGACTCTGACCAGCCTGGCCCAAATTAATGTAAATGTGCCACTTACCACCCGCCTAAACCAAGAGCATTTTCTCCAGTTCGGCTTTACCCAAATCTTAAAGCTTCTCGGCTGGAGAGCAACAACGTAACGCCTCATTTGAAAGCTGTGACCTACAAAGTCATTGTAACTTTTTCTCAAGTCGCCGCTTTTTTTGTCATAGCTTTGTTGTTTCTTCATTACTTTTTGTGACTTTTTGTTGTGTTTTTGTCACTTTTTTGTCACATTTTTTCCATCACTCTTTTGTTCTGGTTCTGTCACGTTTTTGTGGCCCTTTCGCTGCTTTGTTGTCGTGTTTTTGTTGACTTTCCATCACATTTTTTGTCACTTTTTTGTCGCTTTTCCGGCACATTTTTGTTTTGTTTTCATCCTCTTTTTTGTCGCTATTTTGATGCTTTTCTTTTTAGCTTTTAGATTTGGGTAAAGCTCGGTTAAGGCGGGACCGGTGGCCCTAGAGCCAGTGGCCCCTCTGTGCTCTTCCAGAATGGACATATGGCCAGTCCTCCCCTGCAGAGGACACATTTCCTGGCTAAACCTACCCTTTAATGCAGCGGCTCCTTTCTCTCAGAGGTGGTTGGTTCGATTCTTGGGAGACCATGGAGGACGTGAATGGCCAAGCTATACCGGCTGTAGTGATATTTCTGCAAACATCATGCATATTTGTGTTGTTTTATGTTGTTTGTTTTCTCAATAGTTACTGGGTCATTGCATCGCAAGGTGGGCATTCTCCAAAGGAACGTTCATAAGAATCAATGGAGTTTATATAATGCATAAAGACGACTAAACTTCATAACAACAACCTTGGGCCAGCAGATGACTTATACCATGAGCCCCATTATTAACACCGTGTCACTGACTATAACCCACGCGCACACCCACCCGGAGTGTACGTTGAAGCTCATTTATCTCATTTAAAAGTTTTCCAGAGGGAATCTGAGCCTTATTCAAGAGTAATCAGCATTTAGATTAAAAACATAAACAAAGCTCACTGTATAGATCGTCCATGTTCTGCAGACTCAGGCGACCGGGGTAAATTAATGAGCTGTGGTTATTTAAAAAGAAGGGACTTTGTTTATCAGAGGAGAATAGTGCCAAGTGGAACCAAAGTTTGAACTCACCAAAGTTACCAAACCACAGACACAAGAAGTGGTTATTGTGGTGATCGAGATTTCTGTCTACTTTTTCCTCAAGGATTCATAAAAACAATACTTTCTTTTTCTTGTTCCCCTTCCTTGCTTTTTGTTGCTCTTTTGTTGCATTTTCATCATGTGGGGCGTAAGAGGTTAATTGTGTTTTATCTTTTGTGGATGTGAGCTGTACACTTGAGAAACACATCCATAATGGCCCTGGTATAGACGGTGTGCGAGTTGTTTGCACAGGCTCACTTTGTCTCCTCTGGCTGTGAGCTGCTCAGTGTGCTTCTTCTCCCCCTTGTTTTTTTGAGGGTCTGGATAATGCTGGCTCTGTGCACTGCGGGTCATCAGGTGGTCCTTCTGAACGGATCTTGTGAGACAGGAGCCAGCGCTGAGGCCTCAAAACACAGAGGAAAAACAGACCTAAGCTGCTCGCATTAGCTTGATTAATACAGCATTGTTTTGACATAACAATACCCTCAGTTGACGGATGGAAGACAGCGATGCCCAAACATCTATAAAAGAGAAAAGAGTGTGAAGATGCAGGGGGGGTGTATCTGAATAAATGTGTTTATTGTAGATGCGGCGTACACCTGGTCAAATGAATATTAATGGTCAGTGGTGCTGTCATGTTGGCCCCAGACAAATCGTGATGTGGCTGGGAGGAGGCGGCGCGCTGAATGCCGGAGAGCCCTAATTATTCCGCCTTTTCGTTTAAACTTTTCAACGGGGCAGAAAAATGGAGCGCCGTGATACGATCATCATCCGGCACAATAACACACATCAGCAGCGAGATGTAAAAACACGTCTTTATGAGTCAGTGTTTGCCAAATACATTCAACCATTTGGAAACGACATATCAAAGGCGATTCAAATACTGTAAAGGTGTGTGTTCAAATGACAGCACGAAAAAAATACAAAAGAGGCCAAAAGATTTCAAGTAAATATCTAGGAGAAGACAATTAATGGAGAAGTCAAGTTATTTCAGTAGTTTACACGTACTATGTTAAAGGAATAGGCCACTGTTTTTCCCATACTGAGATATGTTCGTACCAGAGCTTAGACGAGTTGATTCGTACCTGTCTGGTCTTTACGTGTGCGCTCAGCAAAGGTACAGACGTTAGGAGTTACCAAGCTGTTCCACGCTTTCCCTATGTGAGCCTTTACACGATCCAAGTCTAGTTAAACATGTCAATTTTCAAAGCGGATATAAAGGGGTACTATGTTGTAAAGTGTAATAACACCTGGAGTACTTCGACGATATTACAGCGCGGACTTCGAAGTACTCCTGGTGTTTTTACGCCTTACAATATAGTACCCCTTTTATCCGCTCAGAAAACCGACATGTTTAATTTTGTGTAACTATGCTTGGATCGGGTGATGTTTCACGTAACTGTATTAAAATAGGAAAAATGTGGAACAGCTTTGTAGCTTCTGACGTGTAGCTTTGCTGAGAGGGGCTAAATGCTAACAACATTTGCGTGACTGAGCGCACGCAAAAAGACCAGACGGGTACGCATCAACTCGGCTAAGCTCAGGTAAGAACATCTCAGTATGCAAAAACGGTGGCCTGTTCCTTTAAGCAAATCCTTTTCTTTTTCACTACGCTGTCGTCGGTTACACTTTGGAAAATCAACAAATCCACCCGTATTTGTTTTTTGAGGGAGGGTGAATCCAGAGTAGCACGAGGGCATTCAGAACGCACATTTGGCATTGTCTAGTTTCGGGATCGTACTCACAATCTTCTACCAGGTTGTGTTACATATTACGACTTACAGCGTATTAACATAAACTAAAATAATTTGACATTTCCACAATACTGTCGATTGTTGATGTATAACACATTGAGGCTCGCCAAGCTCTGAAGAAGTCAAATCAATACTTAGACAATTAAACATGAAGATATTTGCATTGAAAAGCATTTGGTTTGTTCTCACAGGCACTTGTAAAACAGACACATTTGAGGTATAAAAATCATGGCAAGGTTTGATTTGAACAACGTGTAAGAACTATGTACATGATAATTAACATAACCTGCCTGGATAAATATTGACGTTTGATATCGTTGCTTCCCTTTTTTCTCTAACACAGGCATGTCTGCAAAATACACACACACACACACTGAAAAAAAAACAGCAGCCCTTTGGCACAGCCCTTGTTTTAACACTTTTGACAAGGAAATCTACCTTTCTTTTCACAGATCATTTCTATAATTAGGATTGTTCAATACTTTGCCTCAGTCTGGCAGCCGATACTGCCACTCAGTCTGGTGTGAATAAAAGCAACAGAAAGACCACTGGGCTAATTTGCATAATACACAAAGTCAGTGTCCCAAGTCACAGCTCGATTCCACCAAAGATCTGCTTCCACTCTAAAGACTAAATGACGGCCTCATAGAAGCTGTATGCACACGAGCGTCACGTGACTTCTGAGTGGATCCTCAGGAGGCGCTGCTCTTCCTGTCCCTTTATTCCCCTATGCGTTAGTAGCGGTGTCTTAATAGCTCAAGATTACGCATGAAGACAGTGAATTACTGGATCAGTTACAGGATCATGTTAAAAACATCACGTCAGGAGCAAGGAATTCACTGGAGGAAACTTCCTGCTCATCACGGTTTTTGTCTTGAAGCTAACAGCTAACATTAAATAAAAATTAAAACAGAACCTGGATTTTGAACGAACTGCTGAAAAAAAACAATCGGCCTATCCTTAGTTTAAATACTTATAGTTTTTATAGTATAACGTTTGTGGTGCTGTTTCTGAAACTAAAAAGGTCCCACCTCAATAAACACAGACGTTTCCTGCAATCAAGTATTTACACCCAACGTAATGTTTTTAGCACGTAGCCAGTGACTTCCCATCGGTATCTCACTGTCCGTGGTGTTTTCATGAGCTATTTGTTGATTTGTGCAAGGCATCGCTAATCCTTATTGGAAAATAGCGAGAGAGGAAGAGAGTCCAGAGGTTGCACCTGGATGCGGTGGATTGCATCTGTTGGAACTTTATGGTACTTTATTCAAACGCACAGTAGTGAATGGATGAATGGGTTCAGGAACTGACCGATTTCTGGAAAACCTGTGATATCGGCAGTATCGATATGCGCCCATTGTACTGTGCTTCAACTACTTTCCCTCTACTGGACACCATTGACAGGCCTTTGAGGTATGATAATTCACATTCTCTTGTGTTCATCTTCTACTCCTCCTCCCCCACCACTCCCCACAGTTCCTGAGTGGAGACCTCCTGGCTCTTTTGGACAGATTCACCCTGACCGTGGTTCTCCTTCCTCTCGGCCTGTTGGCCATCTTGATCCCCGATCAGTTCTTTAGACCTGGATCTGCTGGCTCTGCCTGATCTGTCGCAGGAACCCCTCTCTGGACCAGAGTAGATTGAGGACCGGTTCAGGGAGGACTCTCTGCTCTCGGACAGGGCCACCCCACTGCCCAGACTGCACTCGCTGTTCGACTCTGCACCTACAAAGAGGAGAACTGTCAGTGTGAGGAGGCAAACAAAAAATATTTAGCAACCTACTACATGGAAGCATTTCAACTCCACATGTCAAGAACATAAGCAGTAGTTTTAAAGAAGGATTAGGCATTGCAAACACTTAGTACCTCCCATTCCTTCAAACATAAAAGACGGCCTAAAAAAGTTCACTGAATTGTCATTTTCCACACTTCTCTCCAAGAGTTTAAAAACATATTGGTATATAACACAACTAGAAATCTGGTGGTTGCAATGTTCTACTTTGTGTCTGGTTTCCTCTGTCAACCTAATAGGCCGTAAGGTGAACCCTGTTTTCGTGTTGTCACAAACTATACTGCCAATTATTCATATCGAAGCATTTAATGCAGGCGTAATACGATATTGGTGGCACCAATCGGGTGCTCGCTTGATGTCAACAGTCTGGCAAGATGGCGGCCTCCCAACTTTCTATTCAATCACCTTTAAGGAGGAACAAAGACTCCAAAATCAGTGTTTGTAGTGTTTGTAGTTTTGAGCCACGCCTGAAGAAAGTAGTTCTGCATTAAATGCTTCGGTTTGAATATTTGGCAGGATATTTTCTACAAACCTTTTTTTTGTTGCTTGAGATAACTCGTTTTCCTTCCCGTGGAATGAGATTTCAATTTCGACTTTCCATGGTTCACCTTACAACCTATAAAACATACAGAAGGCCTAGCTCCCTGCATGCACTCCTGAACCAAAGATCCAGGCTGAATTTGGTAAAAATTATAGTAGCTTGTATTAGTACATGAAAGTAATTCTATAAATAACTTACTCTTCGAAAAGGCTACAGAGAATGTTGAGCAAAAGCAATTTTTCTGACACCTTAGCAAATTAATTAAGGGAGTTACTAACTAGACACACGAGTAAACACTTCCCTCAGCTTTGATATTCAACTGTGCGACGCTACATTCAATCTAAAACACATTAACATGAGCTTGTGTACCCACTTTTACATGCATCATTTTTCTTTCTTTCATCCCAGTGTAACTCATTTTGCACAGAACCAATTAATAAAACCAACACAATCTCGTCCAGAAAACCTCCATATAAAATAATAAAACGTAATCTTCAAAATACGAAGACGGTGTTGACCATGCAGTCAAACAACACTGCATGCGTAACTTCTTTACTAGAAACTATTACGGTCCAAACTGCTGTAACAGGAGCTTACAGCTATTCTTTGATGTTTCAAAGAGAGGCACTTTTACATTAGCGTTTAAAATGTAATCTCCCAAATTGCCGTGGTATGTACTTCCCCATATGCATTTCTCGCTTTCCACATTTGCATCTGTGTGTAGCTTATTTGGCATTGAGTTAATTATTAAAAGAGTTTCTTTTTCTTTTTCTTTTTCCTTTTCTTTTTTTTTTTTTGCACATGGAGCTCGTGGTTAACAAAGTGTCTCTGCTTGAACATGAAAGAGAAAGGAAGTGCACAATGTTGAAAATCTCTTTGCCTGAATGATAATGAACTCAAGTTAAACTATGCCATTAACACCTCGTGACAAACACAAAAATTATCATCCGGAAATGTTGCTTATTAAAACCGTTCGGGCTAAATGCCGGGCTCCGTTAATTAGATGGAGGATCATGTCCAAAGCGCATGACTCCATGTTGTTCTGCTCGTTTGTGTGTTGGCAGTTAATATTATCAATTTGGTACCTGTTCCTTCCACGCTGTTGACCTTTTTGTTTTGAAATGCGGCACTCTGCAAATCAATATCCCCAGAGCGAAAGCCAGTGACAACTAACTCCGGCAGAAGAGATGATGCACATTCAAGGTTAAAAAAAAAAGAAAAATACATGAGAAAAGGTGTGTATTATTGCTGCACTATCACGCGGAATTGTGGCTTATAAACCAAAATCCCAAATAATGTCTGTGAATGGAACAGCAACTTGACCGGCGATTAAGTGTTGGTCTTTTTCCCGTTGTAAAGTTGAGTGTCCCCTACAGGCAGCCATGGGAACTTTCAATATTTCAAAGATTGTACGAGCAGTCGTTGAGATACTAACAAATCGATGGGACCATAATAAAAAGCAGTTTGAGCCGAGAACTGTTCAGAACAGGTTTGGTTTATGGGCTTAAAAAGTTGGCGTGTGTTCTGTTTATTGCATACAGAGCACTTTAGCAGTGGAATAAGAAACATTAAATTCCAGGTACAATGTTCAGAAAGTATATCACAATATATGAATAGAACATTGTTTGTTTCTTTGGGTAAGATGCACTGTGCTTGATGATCTGTAGACATAAGATTAATGCTTTACTTTTAGACAAAAGAATTGGTAAGGAATTCACAGAAAAAGTTGATTTTTATTTTTAGTAATATACGCAAGTGCAGCATTGAATAGCAGACTGATTGGATGATTATAATTATATGTAGCGGTTATTCTCTTAAAAAAAGATACCAACAATAGTGTGTAAACAAGCAAATGCAAATGGTTATATCTATGTTGTTTACAGCAGTGGTTCCCAACGTTTTTTGTCTTTCATACCCCTTTGGCCTTTCAGTGATCAACTGGGTACCCCCTTATCTTAAGGGTGTTACAGTTTATTTAGAAAGTAATTACTTAAAAGTGGTATTTGTAAGAAAATAAACCTAAAAATTCTCTCAAAGCAACACATTTTACTGAAAAATATAGCTTTTCCTATAAAAATTATGTTACATTTTCCCCTTTTTTTCAATCTGAAATAGTTCCAAGTACCCCCTGCTAGGTCCTCGAGTACTCCCAGGGGTCCCCGTACCCCTGGTTGGGAAACACTGGTTTACAGCACCCATTAGTTACACTTAATGCCAAGTCAAAAGATATTACTGCTGTAAACCCATAACAACAAATAAAAACATGGCTAGCAAAAAAATAAATAAAAAATGGCAGTTAGTCAATAACATAAAGCTTTGGAGACATCAAAGCCTGAAAGCTACAGAACCTGTTCTATACTCAACAATGGAGAAGAAAATCCTATTCACATCTTTTTTTTTCTAAGAAAATCGCTCCATTTTGGCAACATTCAACAATCACCACGGGGCATATGCTGTAACTCTTTATAAATGACAGCAAAATTAAACACAGGAAAACACTGCCTGTGTGTAACAGTGTCAAGATGCAGGAGACTACAAAGACGGATGTGTATTTCATCACTGTTACAGCGGCGGATCCTGTCAGGTAATCAATGTACGGCGACCACTGAAGTGAATAGATTTGATGTGGGTATTAAGCAGTGAAAACTTGCTTTGTGTAACGTGTGGTGGCAGCTGCACGCTTGTCAATGCCAAAGCTCAGAGAGACAGGGGAGATGAAGATAGCTCTGAAGAGACTGTAATTACAAAGAGCCATTTCCTGGTGCCTGATGTGGGGCCAAAGACAAAGGAAGGAAACATACATTATTTGCTTTAAAGGAAATTATGACAATTTTCCTTCTTTTTTTTTTTCATCTCAAAAGGTCAATCCACCTGGTGGTCACAACAAGGTTTTGTTTCTGTTTTTAGTCCAGACAGCTTCACTGGGTTTGAAGCTCTTCAATTGCCTCAACAAAGTACAGGTATAACTAAGAGACGCATGGCAACTTGTATTTAACTATATCTAAATATGCCAGCTGAAGACGGCTTTTGTACGGTTGGGGCTGAATAACTTGTTTTCCATAATCTCAAACTGGGTTGCTTTACTTCATCTCAATATCATGTGGACACTTCACTTTAAAGCTCAGATGCTCCAGAATTCAGTCTCTGAACTGAAGGCCTGCACCAGCGCCAATTAGGGCTTGATTGGGGACAGGTGCTGAATCTTTTGGTAGCAAGAATTTAGATTAGAGAGAAGCCGTCGGTTAGGGTGCATCAAAAAATATTTTTTTTGAATTTCTATATGGCTGGGTGCCAAAAGTGTTCCAATGTATGTTTTAACAACACATGCAAAATATTTTTCCAATACATCAAGGTTTAGGGGTGCCAACTCACATGTGTTTCTGTGGATAAAGGGGCAATGGTGCTAACCGGTCACCATAATTCTCTGAGGTAATTTATAAGGTATTTATAAGTTTGTGTTGGGTATGTGTACTCTTATTACATATCATTACCATATCTGCAGTTGTTTCTTTGTATATTGAAATTCTTTTAGTGAAATGTAGTCATATTTAGAGGTATTTCGTGCTCACTACATCTAGGTTAGCTTGCTAGCAACAGTTAGCTGGATAAGTTAAGTTACGCTAAGTTCCTTTTATTAATGTCTATAGAGCAGGGGTCACCAACCTTATTTCAGCTGAGGGCTACTTTAAGAGCATTAAGTTGTTCGAGGGCTACCAGTTAAAAACAAATCCTAAAGACTTAAACGTACACTGTTCACTTATAGGATATTGACCCCATATTATATTAAAATAGCTTTATTTTAAACTCGTACTGAGTCACAAGAACCTAAATAACTGTAATTTTAAGAATTAGATTCAAGAAAATGAAGTGTTTTACACTTTAAAAAAAGTCCCATGGGCTACTGGACATGCCCCAAAGGGCTCCTGGGTGCCCGCGGGCACCACGTTGGTGACCCCTGCTATAGAGAAATTAATTATCTTCATTTGACCCATCCTCCACTTTTAGTGGTAGGGAAAACCAGAGTACCCGAAGAAAACCTATGCGAACACGGGAACAACATGCAACCTCCACACAGTCCCTCGGTGGGAATCGAACCCGGACATAAATATGTTAGCAAAGCTATCAAGCTTATCATCAACAGTAATTTAGAGAAAATATCATATTCAGAGTATTGAAGTCTCAAATTTATTGAGTGTAGCAATGTATCTGTTCAATTCACATTAATTTATTTGTGAGTGCAGCTAGTTACTCTGATAGTGATGTTGTTGAAGGTTCTCATTGTTATGATGAATTTGACTATGTAGAGCTTAGATTTGAGGCTTATGCTGCATAAAACATCATAGTGATATTAGGTATGATAAGATACCCAATCCTATATTGTCCTTGTATCATTTTCATTCTCAGGCACTCTACAACACAACAAACGGGCGGCACGGTAGTACAGCGATTAGTGTTCGTGCTTCACAGCTAGAAGGTCTTGGGTTCGATTCCCACCCGTATGGGGCCTTTCTGTGTGGAGTTTGCATGTTCTCCCTCTCCGTGTCTGCATAGGTTTCCTCCAGTATACTCCGGTTTCCCCTACCACTAAAAAGATGTATAATAGGTGAATCCTTCAGCCAAGTGATTCTGACCATCAGCCTGGCTCCACATGGCGGCACTGCCGTTGCCCACTGCTCCTTACGGGCTGCCCCAAACAAACAAAGCCCCAGGATCCAGCTAAGATGCTGCCCTCACCAAGTGGTCCAAGCCAGACTAGCAGTCACAGCCTGGTCTTTGTTCTGGGCCCTAGCATTACCAGTGAGGATGGCATCATCACTGGCGTTAAGCTGTCAGATCTTGCGATGCACGCTTGCCAAGCGGAGGGTGTTCGTTTTGGGAACCTCAAAATCAGGACCTTCAGCGTGCTCTGGGCAGCTGAGTGTGAAGTGGCCGTGATGAGGATCAGCACCTCCAAATCCATGGCCATGAAAAAGGTGCTTCAGCAGTGATGTGGTCGCTGTATCGGACTGTTGTGGTGAAGAGGGAGCTGAGCTCTCGATTTACCGATCGATCTCGGTTCCCACGCTCACCTATGGTCATGAGATCTGGGTAATGACCGAAGGGACAAGATTGCGGATGCAGGCGGCCCAATTGAGTTTCGCAGGGTGGGAGTCATATTGGGAGGAGGCCCAGGACACGCTCGAGGGACTATGTCTCTGAGCTGGCCTGGTGTCACCTTGGGGTCCCCCCAGAAAAGCTGGAGGAGGTCTGTGTGGATCGGGGTGTCTGGGCATCTCTTCTCTGTCTTTTGACTCCACGGCCCGGCTCCGGATAAAGTGGAAGAAAATGGATGGATGGATTTTCCACTAGGGTTTGTCCTTTTAAGTGTCTCACAATTCAATGGGCGAGGAAAGCCCTTCTCTATTCTCCTCATGGAGCTGACATTGCTGTAGTACCACCCTCTGGTGACCAGGGGTGGTAAACAGGATTCTGTTTGGGACTTCAGACCTCCCTAGAACAGCTTAAAAGCCTAGCAAAGATTTATATTTTTTCTATAACTCTCTATGACCCATGAGACAACGCTGAGTGACATATTTTAAGGAACAGGCTTCAGAGAAGCATCCATGTAAGCTTCACATATGACTCGGGACCAAAACTATGAGTGGGGCTGAATGAAACACCAGCTATATCCACTTATATCTTTGGTAATGAAGTCATAATTTTAACATTGCTATGTTCAAATTATATTATAAATAAATAAGTATGCCAGTGTGGCCAGTTATGTGTGTGCAAAACGTACTTTGCCTACGCTAACGGAAAGTAAGAAAACCTATAGGACAAGGAATGTGTTTTTCCATCTATACATAGTCCAGCCACTATGACATTGACGAATACGTAGCTTCCCAGACAGACAGTCTGTCTCAACGAACCCCACCGAGAATAGCTGCTTTTACTTGGAATTTGGGCCGGCCAATCAAGTTTTAGAATCCGCCCTGTACATCCCTCATTTGCATAATAGGATATAAACCCCATGTCTATGTTTGTTCTTTGTGAAACTTGTTCCATACGTTTCTCCCAGTAAATATTCTTAATCCACGCCATTGTCTCAGATTGTTCTTTCACATCTCATGATTTCAGATGGCGCTGCGAGCAGGGTCAGCACTCTAACAGGTAAGCAACTTTACTTGTTTGTTTGCTGACCAAATTTTAAAGATGTATTTGGTGTGATTTAGGAATTCTGAATTGGATATTGACAATTGGGGACAATACCAGAGTAGCAAAATTAAGATATGGGCCCATATAAGGTATGTCTGTATGATGAATGAGGTTCCAGACAAGGTCTGAGGTATTTGATTTGCGGTAAAGCACAGTGATCCTTGGATCTCCTAGTGCGCCAAGCTTGGTTCGTTGGTAGCAGCACATCAGGTCTTTTACCTTTTAGTGCGCGAAAACTGTTGTTCGTTGGTAGCAGCACATCAGGTCTTTTACCTTTTAGTGCGCGAAAAATGTTGTTCGTTTGGTAGCAGCACATCAGGTCTTTTACCTTTTAGTGCGCGAAAACTGTTGTTCGTTTGGTAGCAGCACATCAGGTCTTTTACCTTTTAGTGCGCGAAAACTGTTGTTCGTTTGGTAGCAGCACATCAGGTCTTTTACCTTTTAGTGCGCGAAAACTGTTGTTCGTTGTGAGAAAGTACCAAATGCTGTGCCTGTGTGAATGGTTGATTTTGACACTCTGTGATTGCCTTTTCTAAACTTTTATGGGGATGACAAATTGTATATGAATTTCCTGAGTATCCAAGAGACCAAGTGGATGAGAATATTTACTGTTTAATTCGGAAACATTGGATTAGATACAGCAAAAGTTGTAAATTGACATCCTGGGGAGATAACCTAGTAAAATGGATAGTACTAAAATGTACATTCATGGCAAAGTTAGAAAAACTTAGTTACATGAGTAAAACTAATGTAATGTACTGACAAGTAAAACTAATGTAAACATGAAAATAATGCCAACTAAACCTAAAAAACTCAAAGGTCCTAAATGATCGAATAATGCTTTGTCAATGTGCAAGACAAGACAAAAGCAACAATTCAAATGCGGGACATGCAATTGATCGTGTGTTACAAAGTTTGAATAAACGGCACAACCTCTAAGAGGAAAAACTAGACAAGGTTTTCCTTCTGGCCAGCGCAAAGTCCTGGCAGAGAAGAGAAGAATATCTGGGTTTAATCAAACGAAGAAGCTCTATCCATCATGGGGATTAGCTCTGACCACTTACACAGAGCTACGCCAAGGACGAGATATAGGATACGGAAATAAATAATTTCCATATATTTATTTTATTCTATTTGTTTATTTGGATGCGATAGTCCAAGGTGATGAACATACATAGATGTAAACATGTCAAAATTGTAGCCTTGAGAAAATTACGCATGTTTCTAAACCTAAATCTAGATCGGACACTATATTAATCTCTGGAAAGAAATCTCCGAAAGGAGAAATTAGTTCTCTGCATTTGACCCATCCTCAGTGTCGCATGGGGCAACCTGTAGGAGCAGTTAGCTGCCAGCATGGGCCGGCGCTCGGGGAAACATCTTCATGGTGTGGGGCCGGGCTGGTGGTCAGAAACACAAGAACATGTTATTTATAACCTACCACTAACATACGCAGACACGGGGAGAACATGCGGGCCCCACACAGAGGGGCCCCGTCCGGGTGGGGGTCGAGCCCGGGACCTTCGAGCTGTGAGGCACGAGCACTAACCGCTGTGCCACCGTGCCCTTTAAGTGGCAAGACCTAAGGTTACTTTGAAAATTAAGCAAAGTTCAGTAGCCCAGCATTAATTTGACCTGTACTCATACAACTGAGTCCAGGCCAAGCCAGTAAACCTCTTAAAAGAAATAGAACTTTTAAGTTAAAAATAGATAAAGATATTTTTTATCGCCATGACACTCAGATGTTATGTTAATAATCCAATATTGGACTAGATATTCGCTAATGATAATAATAAAAATTATCAGAAAAAGAAATAAATAAAACGAAAAACTTTAAGGTATTTGTAATGTTATGGAAAAAAAAAAAAAAAGAAGAAGAACTGTAATAGCAGAAATAACAAATAATCAGTTTGAACTGTATGGCTAAGTAATATAGAATAAGAACTAAAGACCTTTTGATATTACCAAACATAACAATCATGTGTGCATGTCAAGTCAATAGAATGAACCTCTCCGGAATTCCATTATATGAAGCTGAACAAAGCAAATATATTTTAGAAGGCCCTCTCTAAAAGGAGAAGGAGAACAGGGCATTAGATCACTAGAAAAAATAATATTTTTATTCTGAAAATAAAGGAGAAGAATTTCCCACTGTTTATAGCAAATCATATTGACAGCGCAGCCACCACAATCAAAATTCACATAATTGATTGATTGATAAGTATTATTGATGTTATTGGTGCATCACTCCTGAAGTCTCAGTGTTGTGCAGAATCTGATATCCTTTTGATCGCTTCAATAACAAGGACGGACCGCCAGAGGAATGACACCTCACAGACTATCATATACCTCGTTTGCCAAAGGGGGGGCACGAGGCAACACTGGAAAAAAGTGCACTGCCAGTCAGCGGTTAGAGTTTGGAACTCTCGACAAGAAAGACTCATGCGATCAGGAACTTGAAAACACGAAAAAGAACTTTTCTCCATGTGGGACTGGTCATGTTGGATTATAAACTGCGTTGCTCCATGTTCAACACAAGTTTATCCTAAAGGAGAAATCAAGACAGAAACTGTATCTCAGGCTGATGGAAAAATTCCATGTTTACGACATGATGGACACACTCTGAAAATTCCAGCCTCTTGTCCACTCATCACGTTGAAGTTTGATCCCTACAAGTCCGACAAGAAATCGGGAATCTGTTCTGTACTTCCAGAGACGACAGAAGGGTGTGGCCAGTAATATTCAATATTAGCTAACAGACTGACGAAGTAGAGAAGGCAGAGTTCCTTGGTAAAAAGTGTTTGTAGCAGCTGTCATTATGTACGGGAACAGGGAAAATCCTTCATTCTCCAATCAAAAGTGCAGACTATATGAAAATTCAGAAAGAAGAGAAGCAGTTATAAAATTTGAAAAATTAATTATTCGAGTGTTCCTAAGCACTCTCCGTTGATTCTTTTGACATGTACAAGTTGTATTATCTGTCTCATACGGCAGACTTGAAGTATACACATGATTGGTTATAACAAGAGTTCATATAATTGACCCTGAAACCAGGGTGAAGCGATTTGGGTGATACACACCTGGACTTCAATGTCATTTTGATTGAAATTAATTTAAAACAATGCTCACTGATACAACGATTGTATACTGCTCTATGGAAGTTCAGCTATGAAAGCTGATAGTAAAGCCATTTACGTGTAAATGTTGATGACCAACACCAATTTATTTCAGTGTATTGTGTATCATTTAAACCCATTCAGTTTGCTGAACGTCTAACATTATCAACAATAAGTGACAATAGGCGAATCAAATGAATCTGCTAAACAGATTGTAACTCAATATGAAATAGTAATAAAACTTAATAATATTATAATCACAAAGCTTCTTGTAATGTTCACATTTAAAGTTGTCAACCTGTGTTTAAGAAAAATAATGAAAAATGATTGTCCTAAAGATAGGAGTAAAATGCTGAGTTGACAACACAGTATAAAGAGAGTTAAAAATAACCAACGTCAGTGCAGTAACCAGAGAGAATTCTGGAGCTTGTTTCAAGTGTGACACACTAACATTTGACCTTCTGTTCATCTAGGTGCCTCTCCGGTCACAGGGAGCAGAAGAGATCCGGGAAAAAGCTAGAGCTGTTAGAGCTCAGTAGACAACATTCTTATGTTCAGTTAACTTACTGCAACTAAGGAAGATAGTTTAAATACAAATTGAGAATTATAAAGATTAGTATTTTGCTCAATGAACTACCAAAAGTGGACACACCTTCCGAGAGTTCGGGATTAGTATGCAAACTCATGTATCCAGAAAACATAAGCTTTGGAAACATACACCTTAAAACATCACAATAATCAAAAACAAAATTTAAAAAGGACAAAATGACGACCCTCTTCCGAGTTTAAGTCATCAATGGATTCTAATTTAAAAATAAATATAAATAATGATAATGTTTCATGCAAGTTGTTCGATCCGCTGTTTGATATAAGAGAGCTTTCAACGAAAGGAAAAATATATAGAAAAATAATGCAATCAGATCACAGAGGACTACAACCATATATAATATGAAATTTTGAATGACTGTAAAAAACTTGTGAAAATACTAAAACGAAAAAAGAAAAAATAACAGGCACAACTATGGATTAAGTGTAACAAAAAGTAATATAATGTGTTTCATACATTATGTCTAATATAAGAATTTATTTTACTTTAAGAGTAATACGAACAATAATAGTATACTATGTTGGCCTAAATATAGGATCATAAAAATTAGAGAAAAACGTAGTGAATCAAAATTACACGTCAGGGGGGAAAACATGATTAAACAAGTTGTAATTAACTCATTGATAAATCTAATCATGATAAGAACTAGTTTCTCTCCCCATGGAAACTGTAATTATCTGTTTATTTTACAACAACTAAGTAGACTGCCTTGGCAGTGGACAATATTAATTTGTTTAAGTCATAACATTAATAACATGTACAATACATTTACTTTTGTTACTGAGTCTCTTCAACAGACTGAGAATGTGAAACCTCTAAGGCATAAAGAGCCTGTTCAACCAACCCAGAGACAGAAGGAGGATCTCCACAGACATCGATACAGGTCTTATAGGAGGAAGTACCTGATGGATGGGTAAAACAATTGAATTTCAATTCCATTTATATGTCACCAACTCTTGGTAAGAACAACTTCATCTTTTTATATTGTTTGATGTTCCGGATAAATGTGTTAAGCCATGTCTCTGTGTCTACATCTTGTGCATAACATTGAAAGTTTAACCAAAAGAAAAATACCCATAAGAACATTATTGGCATTCAACATACCATCTATGGTGTTGAGTATTACTTATCAGTTGTCAATTACTCTCAAATATATTACATTTAAATCAAGTGTCATAAATAGATGAACTTGAATCCTAATCACTGGGTAAACAATATTTGATGTACATGCACTGATACATGCACCACTTTTGACCATAGTATTGACCATGAAATGCCAGATATACCTTGTACCTTTTCCAACATACAAACTTTCAGAGGGACAACTACACTATATTACAATGCACATTCGTTAGAGGAACACCATGCACCACTCGAAACAATGTGGTGATTCCCAGTAAATCCCAAAATTAATGACATATTATAGAATAACTTCACTTCTGACTGTAACACCTCTTTTTGGTTTATTGCCAGGTGAACTTAGGTAACCCCTGGAGAGAGGGGGTGAGAGGTAAAGGAGGACAAATTTGGAGTCAGAGGGAGACACCACACGAGAGCACAATGAATGACAAAACGGCACCAGGAGGAGCCAGGAATTCAACCAAGTCGGCGCCAAATGCAACAGAATAAAATAAAGGCTTATTTTTTGACAGGAATTGATATAGCATAATGTTATATCTACATGTAAACGTATTAATGAATACGCTCTATTCTGTCTATCTCTGATGTGGCAACAGAAAAAGCACCTATAGTTGTTCTATAATCCTGATTTTAGACTTTGATAATGACGTGCCCTATCATACATGAATGTTTTTTGTTTATACTTCGCATGCTGTGTATTGTCAATAAGACAATTAGAAGGAATGCAAAAGAACTAGGGAATTGAAGAGAAAAAAGGGGGGATTGAAGTCATAATTTTAACATTGCTATGTTCAAATTATATTATAAATAAATAAGTATGCCAGTGTGGCCAGTTATGTGTGTGCAAAACGTACTTTGCCTACGCTAACGGAAAGTAAGAAAACCTATAGGACAAGGAATGTGTTTTTCCATCTATACATAGTCCAGCCACTATGACATTGACGAATACGTAGCTTCCCAGACAGACAGTCTGTCTCAACGAACCCCACCGAGAATAGCTGCTTTTACTTGGAATTTGGGCCGGCCAATCAAGTTTTAGAATCCGCCCTGTACATCCCTCATTTGCATAATAGGATATAAACCCCATGTCTATGTTTGTTCTTTGTGAAACTTGTTCCATACGTTTCTCCCAGTAAATATTCTTAATCCACGCCATTGTCTCAGATTGTTCTTTCACATCTCATGATTTCAGGTAACAATAAAGTCAATTAGATGACAAAGAAAAATGTGAAGCATCATCCATTCCAACATGGCGCCCAAAACATTTTGTTTTGGATCTAACGTGTCTGTCCGTGATTTCTATTAGGGGTTTGGACCAGAATTACACAACATATAAAACAGATTTTAGACAAACTTGATACAGGCTAGCCAACCTTGAAACACTAAAAATGTTGGTGTGGATCCAACCCACAAGGAAGGTTCACAGGCCATGCGAGGATGTCCCATTGCCCTCCATTCATTTGTCTATAAGCTGTTGTAAATGAAGAATCTAGAAAAGTCAATTCTAAGAAATTCCCAAAGTTTCCCAAAGGACAAACACACTAATGTTGCTTGAGTTACCCTATAGAACAGGTTTCTGTGTAAAATGTAACCTTATTTTACCTTTCTGGGTCAACTTTTTGGAAAATAGACTAAAAATTGCGCATTTTTCGATATTTTACAGAAGTTCACGTGCTAGTTGGCACCCCTAAATCTCAATGGATTTCCACAAAACTTTGCAAAAGTCATTTGTATATGAATAGGAACAAAATGCAATGCCAGCCAAATTGATATTTTGGAATTAAAATTTCACCATGTAAATTTGATGCACCCTACCGTCGGTGTTCATTTGCATACTGGTTTCAGCCAGTGGATCTGGCAACCCAAAGTGCCTTAGTGGTTTCTGATAAGATAATAAGCCCAAACACCTCCAAACATAAACTATTTTTACATCATGTACACATTTGTGTGTATAATTGTGGATAAATAAACAAAAGTTATTTTTTAAGAAATCTGTAAGGCACTTGACCGGTCCTCATTTAGGGTTGAAACCACAGACTGTGAAAGACATGGACGTGGCTGTTGAAGCCTCATAGGACATGGGAGCAGGCTCCGCAAGTTCCTTGCTCTATGGACTTTCCATTAAAACATTTTAGTCCCTCTTTAACCTCTCTAATAAAAATAAATAAATTCTCACGCGGGTGTTTATTATCAATTTAATCCTCATCTTAATTCTAAACACAGCTAATTGCTGGGTTGCAGGTGACATCGTCACATTTTAGAACCTGCAACCCACCAATACAGTGGGAGGAAAATGTGATTATACTGCTTGAAATTTCTCATATTTCCAAGATTCATCCTGATTGTTGTGAGCGTCTAATCTGCAACTACAGAAATTTTGAAGTTTTGATGTTGACGTGCTGTTCCATTTTTCCTTCACACATGACGTTGTGTGTTCCTCCCAAACAATTCAACTTTGGGTCCAACAGTCAATATTTTTCCAGTAGTGCTGTGGAGCATCCAAGTGCTCTTTAACAAACCAAAGTTTAATAGACGCTCACAACGATCAGGATGAATCTTAGACCATTCCTCTTTACAAAACTGCTGCAGTTCAATGAGATTCAGGTGTACTTACTTATTCCTCCTCCTCTCCTGTGAATGTTTACATGTAATGGCCAATAAAAATTTGATCAAATGTAAGTGTGTGGGTGATATTAGTTCAAGCAGACACTAGTTAATCACTCTTATGATTTTAATAAAGACCACATTTTATGACCAATTTTTGGCAGAAATGTGAGAAATTCCAACTTACTTTTTCCTCCCACTGTAATAAAAAAAAAAGTTACCACGTGGTGTTAAAGCTGTACTTGAATCAAACAGTGAACGTTTTGTTGTGAGTATAATCCCTCTATACTGTTGCCTAAATATGTTTCTAGCTCTCACAGACCCTCCGCACATCCCAAATGTTCACTTGAGTTACTTAGAAGCTCGTCTCAGCCGGAGTTCAAAGCAAGACATAGGCAATGCTAATGCTATGCTAATTTTAGCCTCTGACTTCCTGGTTTGTGCTGGAGGAAACTGCGCAATATTTTGACTTTTTTTTTCTCTATTGGCTCTCAATGCCAACTACAGAATAAGCCAATAGCACCTGTAGAGTACTTCAGAAATGCATCAATCACTTCATAATAGTACTTCTAACTCTGCTTCTAAAGCCAGCCCTCGTGTTCTCAGCCATTCCCCGACAGAGCGAGGCGTCCTCTGTGCCGAGACTTGATGTTTGATATAGTTGAGATGCTTGATAAGGGTGAGTAGCTTTTGCGGATGGACTGTTATTTGCGGCAGTGGCGGAAAAGCAGCGGACCACAGGAGCCCCCGTCCCTGTTGCCCCTGGCGACCCTGTGAAGCTGATAGGACGGTGACAGCAGCAGCAGATACCTGTCACATTATTCACACAGACAAACCCCACGCCCAGCACTACGACCGAGGACACACCAGATCTGTCATACGCGATGGAAGTAATGACTGACCCCATCATATTTCAAGATTGGATATGGCGTGGACAGACGGTTTGGAAAGGACGTTACCATATTGTTGTTGTTTTACTTAACTCTATGTAAGTGAGTAAGCAGGTAAATAACTGGTTCCTGTTGTTTCTCCATATTTTTTTCTAGCATGTTCAGCACATATGAATCAGGTATTGGTGAAAAAAACACGTTGGTTAGTTAACAGGTTGGTTAAAGTTGGCTACATTACCGAGATAGAATATTGTTATCTGAAAGTTATGAAACAAGCTCATCTTAAAGGCACCCCTGTGAAAGATTAAGATGTTAGAAATGCATTAGGGAAGCTAGAAATGAGCGTGAACCACAATTAACAATATAAAATTCACACACTCCCTTTGAAATTGTTTGCAAACAAATAAAAGCTTGTATAGCGCCTTTCATTTCTGATAAGAGCATGAAAATCATTCTCCCCTTTCTCCATTAAATGTGCTTCATGCAAAATGTATGAGCCCGTCTGCTGCAAACCAATGTCTATGCTGCCTACGGAGACACATAAAGCTTTACATGTTCATAAACTTACCAGTACAACGAACCACACCTCACTGCTCTTGTGTCATTAAAGGAAAACGACAGGTTTGATGACAGAAAATGACACCTTCAGAACCCCGGGTCTCTCACTAAGGTCAAATGGATTTCTATTGTGGCTTCGGTCGGACAGTGTATAAGACCCCAGCATCTCTCACTACCACCGCAAGCTGCCGTAGTGTTTGCGCTTTTCATTAACACCTCCTAACGTGTCGATCACAGTTTACCTTATGAGCCTCTGCTGCGGCGAGGCTCATAAGGTCCGCCTCCCGAGGGTCCCACCAGAGTCAAGCCCTGGGTGAACGGTGGATATTGCCAGCACGCTGTTTTGACACGATAGAAGCTGGCCTGAGAAAAAACAAAGAAGCCCTGCCCTGCAATTCTTCATTTTTCAATATAGGCTTGTTCAATATGTAAATCGAAATTCCTAATGGTGAATAAATGGAAGAGTCAATGTTGCAGCTTCTTGGACCTCTGAAGTTGGTCAATAATGAATAGCTAGTGTTAAGTCTCAAGAAAATGAGATAAAAACACAATGATTAGCAGGATAATAGCACAAATCCTCACTTATCTACTTGAAAGTGATTCATCTTCTTAGTGTGTAGTGTCTGGTGTTTATGACCCGTTGTATTTCCACTGAACAAACACGAGCGATGATCCTTTCAGCCGCCGCGGCTTGATACCATAAACAACAACAGTGTAATGCAGATCCCATACCTGATATATCAGAGTCACTGAGGGAGTCTTCGTGTGTGGGCAGTGGTCGGAGCTCCGGGACGTAGAAGTCTCCCTGTCGAGCCAGAGGGGCAATGTAGAGGATCTGTCCCGCTCTGTAGACCTCCATGAAGGGGTGAGCGCACAGCCTCCTTTCCTGGATGACCACAGCAAAAGACGGTGCAAGAGTTATTCACACACAAAGCAAGGGTCTGTGTGGGCTAGGCCTGTCACGATAACACATTTGAAGTTTGATATATTGAGGTAGGAAAGTATCGCGATAAACGATATGATTGACGCTAACGATGCTGGATACTGTCAACTCTCAGGCATAAAAAAGACAGTAAAACTTTGTTCTAAAAGTGCATCATCATATAAAATACCACACAAGCTGCAATAAACATGAAATATAATAACTCTATTTGCTTCAGTTAGAAATCAAAGTTTTACAAAGAAAAAAATAGGGGGGAAATGCTAATACATGTACAGATGATAAACATCGAGCCCAAAAATGAATAGTCTATCTGTTATTTATTGAACGATAAGTCGATATAGTAATTATCGTGACAGCCTTAGTGTGGGCCCGTTGACACAATACGGGAGGCAAATTATCGAGTGTCAGATTAAACCTAAAGGTGCTATAAGGAACCAGCAAGTGCAGTGTGTTAATCGACACATTTTGTACTTGCATCGTCATGCATGAGGACAGGATCAGACTGTGCACTTTTTCCATTTAAAGGAAAAAACGTGTGAGGCGAGGAGGACATTGTGGCAGCTCTAAGGGCATGTCACAACACGAGCCAATCATAAAAAAGAAAAAGAAGAAGAAAAGAAATTGGCAAACCCGAAGTGGGGAAAAAAGGAAATTTGTATGAGGTAGAATTATGGCATAGAATTAAATGTAAACATACTCTATTTTATTGATTATTATTACAAACTTTGAAAGATTACTGTAACACATAGCCATGTTTGTATCTTATTACGGGCCCCTAATCCTTTTATCAATAATTCATAAGTTTGATTTTGTTTTTGTGTTTTCCCTACAAAGCCTGTCTGTATTCACCCGTCCTACAGAGCGGCACAGATCTCGCTGACACTTCGACGCTCCTTTAGGCTCCTCAGACCTGGAAGTGTCACATGACAGAGACCACTCCAGTCTTTCTCATTAACCTTTCATACAACGCCTTTTCATATTCCACTCATGCACTGTCTAACTCTGGGCTCCCACACATGTGCATATGCTAAATGTCGAACCACTCCACAGTGCTCTCCATTCGTTTTTATTGTTGCCTATCGTCTTATATCTGATTGCCGTGATTAAGTTAGCCCAGAAGAGAGGACGAGAGGGCAGTGACATTTGAAATGTGTCTTTTATTAACAGGTAGGTGTGATTTTAGTATTTGAATATTTTGACAGTTTGGACAGAGGCAAATCTATTTTTCTCTTTGGATAATTCACCATTATTGAAGAAAATATCCCAAAAGAAAGTCCCAAACTGTTAGTGAAATTTGCTTCTTTTGTTGTTTTTAATTGGTTCTTTCAAATCGCTGAATCATTAGCAATGACAAATATTTGAAAAGATAATTCCACAAAACTAAGTAAAACAAGTCATTACCGGGATATTATCTGATTAAAGTTTTGCTATTTGTTTTTAGTTCATTCTTAGTAGTTGCTGCTGACAGTACTAATATCCACACTGTCATATGTACATTAATTATGTCCCTCTGTCACAAACTGAACTCATGTCTTAACAGTTTTATGGTTTCCACACATTTCCCCAAACAATGAGAGGACAGTGACAATGTTCATATTTTGCATCTTGTTTGCTGTGAATGAACAAAGAGATAACGCATCTTCAATTCCCATTGCAGGCGGTTCAGACTTTGACTCAGACCTTCATTGAATGTGCCAACAAAAATGAGGTAATGACATGACTAGCCGTCTGTAAAACATTTTTTTTTGCCATTTTCGAGTCTAATTGAAGATAAATGAACACCTCTGTATTCACGGCACGCGTTTTTGTTCATTTCTCACACTCCACTAAAATCTTTTAAGCCTGAGCTTTTTCAACCATAAATCATTTCTCAGACTTCTCCAAATTCACTGTGGATCTCCTCTAGCTGAAAATCTCTTCACAATATTATGAGCATAGACTGACAGATGCTTGCTGCTACGTCCCAGTGCAAGTTGGCTGCCGTTCATGTAAAAGTAAGAGAGATGTGTCGAACTAAATTGTCACTCAAATGAGGATTAGGTGACAAGGCAGGTTGGAAAAAAAAATGCACAAAAGCTTCACAAGAAACAACTTTGTCTTCAAAGTTTCACGCCATCTGTCCCAACCTAATTATGACGGGAGCGATGCTCCTCTGGCTGCTTCCTCTGTCAGCGCTATCGCCTTATAGCAGCATCAATTATTACTACATCTATCTTCTGTCAATGACAATGGGGCTGGTGCCACTATTGGAGGGAGTTGAGTCAGACGAGGGCTACCGCACGCTGCATATTGATGTAGCCGGCCGGATACATGCGGACACACGCGTTTCAATTTGATGTGGGTTGAAGGTTGCTGTATCAATAAATGATCAAATGTAAAAGAGGAATATGTTGTCACTACACTTGCACACACAGATGGGCCGGGGATTAATATTTTATGGGCAAGTCTGATTTGCTGAAAATAGCTTCCTAATATTGCCAGACTAAATTGGAGGTGCAATAAAGTTTTGTGTTGTTATTTTCCACAAGTCACACTGCAGAACTTCATGGGATGAATTGTGCTACAGCATGTCACAGCAAATAAACTGCTGCAAAGGCAAATGAAAAAACAAACATACCTAATGATAACAATGTCGTCTTTGGAATTGGATATTGAAATTAGCATTTGAAAGAGGACAAAGTGTTATTTATAGTTTTCAAGCTGTGGTTATCCAAGATTATGTTGTATTCATGGCAGTGATCATTAATCAAACTGGAGAGGTCTGAGGGTGGTACCTATACAGCTCTTTTAATAAGTCCATGAGAGTTTTCAATGCCAACATCTCAGTCAGTAACCATGGCAACACACTTTAAACCAGTGTTTCTCGGACCCTGAGATGAGAAAATATATTCCATTCCTTCCACTCCTTAATCTGTCAAAATATTGTGTTCATTTTCGCATGTTGTTTATTTAAGCATTGCATACGTCTATGAAGCTGAAATTATGATAATTATGATAAGACTAATTGAAACATTTCCTGAAAACATCACTTTAACCAAAAAACTAAAACTAAAAAATGGTTCTGCGACACATCAGTTGCTTTAAACAGTGGCCGCAGATACTAACTGGGAATGTGATATTATAGTGACAGAAATTGGAGCAGAGTAAACAGGAGATCTACCTGCCAGACGAGTGCTAATCCACACAAGCCGCCAGTTCATTCAGGATCTTGGATATTTCGGATATTAAGCTGAACACGGCTCCTCTCGGTTGACTGTGTGAGACTTGCTTTTTTTTGGCCAAACAAAAATGATCTGGACTGGGCCCATGTGACTGGCTTTAACGCGTCAGAGCAGACAGTGATATCTCAGAGGGAGATATCAAACCACACAGCCTCTGCAGTCCTGCCTTATGGAGTCATTCATTTATTTTGATTGTTTTCATGAAAATGCAGAGTTGTACACGCCACAAACACTTTCAATGTATTATTTATCCGTGATCAGAGGGGGGAGATGGAAGAATGATATTCGTATGTTTATCTGCCCCCTGAGTCAACACAAACAATATTAGATGGCTTTAGCACGGTTCCTAATTTATGGCATATGTTTAAGCATTTTTACAATGAACACAATCAAAAATCAACTTGGTGTGATGCGAGTTGTTTTTTGTAACTCTTTTTTAAATACCAACTTTTGCACTTTTTAAAATCCTTCTTTTGAGAATTCCACACTTTTACACCAATAACAGACAAACACATTTGTTTCAAAGCTGTTTGTGCTATTGGATGTTTAAAGTCATACCGCCCTCTATGATTTTCATCTTCACAAGTAACTTTTGTAAGTCCTCTGGAAGAGCTTTGTTTTTGGCTTTGAACATCACCAAGAGTGTTTGCAATTCTACAATGTCTTTTAGTTTTAATAATCCTGATCTAATGAAGAGTGGATTTGTGTGGTCTCTAAATCCTGCTTTGGGAATAATACGAATGGCTCTGTGACGGGTCCAACAGCTGACAGTTTCATCCACCAGGCTTTCAGAAGCTGAACACTCCCCTTCCCTACCTCTGGTGCACCTTGGCCCATGTATTTCATTCCATTGCTCATCTTTTTGCATCAGTGGATTGAGGGAAACAACATTTTCGATTCTTTGCATGTGCTTTACATGCAGTAGAATTGCCAATAAAGTGATGTCACAGCATTGCAACAGGAAGACGACGGAAGACAAATGAGTGGCAAGTCTACACTGTTTTTGATTTAATGCTCAGTACTAAACTTTTAGGGGTTGTTTTATGAAGACAGGTGCTGAAGAGAGAGTGCAAGCTGGGAAATAACATACAGCTATATGTGGGAACCTAATTTACCATTTGAAACTGCTTGTTTTAGTTATATGGTTTTAGAGCAAGAATGATGGTGATTTATGATTTAATATTACTACAATACTTGGCAAGACATATCACCCAAACAAAACAAAAAAAAAAAAAACTGCCTGTAACCCAACAGGAAAACGGCCAACTTGTCAGCATTGCACCACCTCCAGCCTTCAAACCTGTCCGGGGCATTGGCCACAGTAAGAGCAGAATCTGTCAAGAAAATCCAGACAATTGAAGCAAGCCGTTTCATCGTGTCTCACCTGGAAGAGCTCGTGTCACACAATTCTATCTTCATGCCAAAACCTGCACTGTCTGGGGGAAGGAGGCAAAACACTGGTCTCTGGTTGGTAATATACATCAAGTCAATGAACGGAGGGTAACGGGCCACCCATGCGGAAACTGAACATCATGGCAATATCAGGCCCACAGCTTGTAACAGTGTCTCTATCTTTCCAATAGTTCCACCCATGCAAAGTTTGCCAAAGTTGCATGCTGAAGCTAAGCATATCAAAAGGTACACACACTTAATAAAGAAAGATCAAGGAATTTAGTTTTCCTGCCATTTCAGACCCCAGAACAATGGAGAAGGTTTCATCAGGAAGGGTATCCGTGTAAACCGATTTACTGCAGAGGGGAGGCTGTGGCTGTCATGAAATGAGAGCCAAAATGAAAGTGATATCAAAATAGGACTAAGCTGGTCTCTAAATATCCATGTGCAATGTTGGAGGCTAATTAGTCCTGTGAGCTTTATTTTGCTAGGAATCGTGTACTAGTCATTGTGATGTTTATTATTTCACTGCTTTGGCTTTGCTTCTCGTTATATTTCCAACTAGAGAAAACAGATCCTTCAGATATCCTGGCACAAAAGTTAATTTGCTGTGAATAAAGTCTGCTCTCTTCAAGTTCTCCGTCTTTTGACTAATTAAAGCATTAAACTATTCAGCGGCTCAGGTAGAGGGTGAGCCCTCTTTTCTCAAATCCACGACGAAATATAAAAGATATGCAAATTGATTCAGCAAATAATATTCAATGAGTAGGATAATTCTTGCTGTGCGTACTCTCCATAAAATGATGTTATAAGGTTCAGTGTCCTCAAAGAAGTTATCAAACACGTAAAGCTGTATAAAGCCACTATTAAAATGAGAGGCAGAAACACAGGCAGAAGCAATAGAAGTTTAAGATGACTTCTCTGACAAGGACACAGGGCTGAAACAGCTGTTTACAGCGCAGTGGCCGAGCAGCGTGTACTAGGTCATCTGCCAGGCTCGAAAGGGTAAAGGATTAAATTCATTTTAACATAACAACGAATACAATGCATTTATGCTTTTAATTGAATAATAATATACAAGCAAACTTCGCAAAAATCTGTCATAATGAATGATGAATGATCTTAGTGTTCAAATGATGGAGTTAGAAGAAAAAATAATCTGATGCCACATGACACCCGTCACTGTGCCTGTCACAAGAACACAATTTCAAGTTCTACATGACACACATCACAATGAAACACAATTAACTTTGGTAAAATATGTTACAAGAATAGGCTAGAAAATAAGATTGCAGGGCCATGTCTGGTCAGAGGCTCAGGTTATAAATCATATTGAACAGATTAAATGGTTAAAAATCATAAAATATGACAATAAGGGGTACTGGTGCATTAAACACTCACATTTAAGTTTATTTGCTTCAAATAAACTGATTGGCAATTATCCTTATGTTTTTATACATGTGTGGGGTCGCTTCAAGGAAAAGAGGCTGGGAACCACTGCACTAATACACTGACCAGTCTTCAAGCAATTGAAAATGAGTGTGAAATTGTCTCACACCTTCTGTACGTGACATATCGCAGCTGTGTTGCACAAAGGTGTATTATTGAATATAATATTTGTTCGCATCAGTGTTGTTTTCGTCAAACGGGCGCTTTTGGGGAAAAGTCCTGTTCACAATGACACTTCTGCCAGTGCCTACAAAATCTGATGTTTAGTAGATTGATTTGCACCAACAAGTCAACACTGCACTGTTTCTCTGTGCGCGCCTAAAATCTGCTTTATATTCCTGTAGTAACTGATTTTCTCTTGACATCTCCAGTCCTCCATCCTAGGGACGGGCACAATTCATGGCGGCGCTCACGCAAACTTATGGAATAAGGTGAATTGTGGTATGATCTGTTTGTCAAAGAGATTATTATTATTTATCCCAATTTCCATTTTTATAATGAAACTGACAAAAATCTTTAAACACTTAATCACACTTAGAAATGACTAAAATGTGACTAAAACTTAAAGCGTTTTCGCTCAAAAGGCTAAGACTAAAACATAAAAGGGCTGCCAAAAACAACACTGGTTAGCATGGCGTCTTTACTTTCCATCTCAGTGGCCTCTATGACGCTCTAGGATCAATTGTTTTTTGAGTTTCTGGTGGATTTTCTCTGCTGATGGACCGTCTCTATGGTTACGCATCCATTGATCGATAAAGCTGTGGTAATCAAACTATTTTCTTGTCATAAACTTCAATTGGCACCACAGATCAACATTGCAAGCATAACATTTGTTGTGCGTCTCAACAATTCCTCCAGCGTGAACCAGGAAGTCAGGAAATTAGCACAGCGTGTTAGCATTGGCTGTCCACCCTGTTCATGTCTCGCTATGAACTCCAACTGAGACTCAAGTGAACAATCAGGATGTACGGAAAAAATACAAATCTACGTCTAGTTTTTGCCAGATAATATTGTTCCCACCATTAAAAAAAACAAAACTAAAAATGTCACCACTATGGCCACTTCAGAGAGTCAATCATTTATCTTTTTTTTTGTAGAAGAGACTAAATCTATCTGAACTGCTGCAGTACAGCCATTAATACAAGACAAAAGGCAATGAAATAATGAAGGACGGGGATTCGCTGAGACAAAACTGTCCGGGATAGGTTTCTGTAATTGGGCTGAGAGTGGAGGATAGAGTAGTTATTGATTTTATTTGATTTTCTCCCTTCTGCAGGTCAGGACCCTGGGGACTGCAGAGCACACCTAACGGCAGGGTCACTGTAAGGTTGGGATTTCACCAGCAGTATTCTCAGCATTACATTAAATAAACTACAAAATCTCCCGCACTGCATGACTTCAACTAACTTTGTGTCTTTAGGCCGCATTAAACTTACAAAATTCAGACTTTTTGGTTTGGGGATTTTAAAAGAAAAGTTGAAATTCATTCTTTTTTTTTTTCAGTTTTTCAATAAGTACTGGTAGGTTGAAGGTTATCTTAAAAAGTCTATTTGTCAGAGCTTGAGCAGTGGTCATCATGCTTTCGCTGGAGTGCCCAGACTCTGACGTTATTGTTTGGACAACACATGCATTTTGGGATCGTTTTTGTAATTGTGTCACTTTTAGCCTCTTAGCCTCTTACCCCCGAACGCCATTTTCTCCACTCAAATCTAATAGCTTCTCGACTGGAGAGTGAAAGTGTGACGACTCGTTTGAAAGCTAAGACCTACCAAATTGAGTGTAACTTAGAGGGACTATACAGAGTTTAAAAATGTTAAAACTAAGTCCTTTCATCCCCCTACATGCTCCAGCCATGTCTTAATGTGTAGAATGAGCTCAGACCTGTTCACCACAACTGCCTCTAAAATCCTGCACTGTCTCTCAAAAAAGGTGTTAATTCGGGTCCCAACTGCTGTCATGCATGAGCTTAATATAGAAGCTGCAGTTACACTAAGTCTTTTTTTTTTTACCGTGTTTTAGTTGCTTTCTTCTTTGCTTTTTTTCCCTTGCGTTTTTTTTAAATTGTGTTATCGTCTCTTTTCCGGCATGTTTTTGTTGCGTTTTGTTCCCTTTTTTTCCCCATTTTTTTTTCATCACTTTTCAATTGTTTTTTGTTTTAATAGCTTTTTCATTTTGACGCTTTTTTTCCAAGCAGGTCTTAGATTTGGGTAAAGCCAGACTGGAGAAAATGTGCTCGGTTCAAGTGGGGGTTAGGAGGTTAAAGCAGTTCAAAGGATTGACACTTCAGTTAATCCTGGCCATATTTTCTGCTTTCTGGCATCTTTGTTTCAATTAGAGGAAGTCCTCAAATGTGCCCACATGTTGCTCTGTGTCAAATAAGTGGAAATTGGAAAACTGGCAGTGCAACAGGAAAATTATTTGATCGCCTCGCACTCGAACAGAACATCTAGAGCCAAAGCAGTTTGAAAATTCAATTTCCAGCCTACTACATCTGTCATCATTTGTGTCATTTTCCAACAAGAATTTGAACAGATTCTGCATTTTTTTTTTTTTACCGTACTGAGAGCAGATTTGGCTTGACGGAAGTAATCAACTGAAGGAATTTCAGTGCCGTAAGGCAAGGGTGCATCATTTTGGGAAAAAAAACTGTGTAGTAATTTTTTGGACAATTATTAAAATCAGCATGGAATTGTATTTCCTGGGTAAACTTTCAAAACATATACAGGATCATTAACATTTGTGAGGAATCATTCATGAATACAGGAATCATTCATCACAGAACATGTTGGGTATACGCATTTAAGATGTTTGCAAAGGCCTTAATACGGCCTAAACGTCTCTGCAATATGCTATTAAACCTTTTTAAAATGGTCTATTGTTTATAAATCGTGTAGCCCTACATGTGTTCTGCAAAACACATCTATTTGAAGTCTCAAAAAACAGAAGGATAAGAGTCTAGTGACAGGATGTGCTTCCCCTTTCCAGGTTTTACCCGAGGCACAACATCTGCATGTAGTTCCTGGAGTGAAAACATACATGTGAAGTCCTGAATGATAAATAAATAAAGGTCTTATTCTTAGAGCTCTAAAATAAGACACATGGACTTAAGTTTCCCAAGTGACAATGACATCATTATGGAAGTCAAGAATGGGCCACGCTAGTACAGAAATAGCATTGTTTTTGTTGTAGCGTCACGTTATTGTTCATTCATAATCTTCTGTGTGTTCTTGATGGTGGAGTTTTAGTGGTGTAAATGTTTCAGACTCACAGGCTTATTGTTGTTCCTTGCACCGAAGTTAGTGCCAGCCTTACTGCCCTGCTATAGCTGCCTAACGCCTTTAGTTTTGTGTGTTACCCATCTATTACAGTTTATTACAGGTCACAGTTGTTTTAGCCTCACATACGTTAATATATATAGACTATTTTGTATCATTATCAACCTCCACACACTGCATTATGTCGCTATTCTAAAGTCTATAATTGCTGCAGCTTGTTGTTAGTGTCTAGCTATCAGTGTATATCAAGAAAAGTTGTCCCCAATCATTGAACGGCAGGTAAACAACAGAGAATAGTTTTAGTGGTGAAATTGTCAGACTGCAAAGTGCAAATGGTGACCTTTTGTGAGAGACTGGGGACAGACTGTGGTGACATTTCAAGAGATTCATGTCGGGCAAAAAACAAAAACGGGAATTTCAACACCATCCACGTACTCTCATTAGCACATGAAAACTTACAATATCACTGAATCATTTCCACAGAGGTTTTGTTTTTGCCGCATCTTTAGCTCCTCATTGCCCGAAGTTCACTGAACTACCAACAAACTATGTTACAAGAAAGAATCTGCTTTTGACGGGTCGGCAGGGATGGAGAGGACCTGCTGCCTTACGGACAGACAAGAGAAAAACATGTTTATGCTCAGAGGAAAAAGGAGTTACAAATTGGGATTTTGTTGTTGGTGATGAAATGGATGCCCAGTGCCCAACTCCAGTCCTGCCTCACTGAAGAGCGCTGTCAGTAGGAAAAGGGCAGCTCTGATTCATGTTATTGTTCTGCTTCTACATAATCTGCAAATACACACGGTGTGGATGTCTAATAATAGCTACTCTTTACTCCTCTCTGGTGACAGGAAACAAGGCTAAACAGAAAACGGCTAACAAAGAAACCACTGCATAGTCAAATATTTCTACCCATCTCGGTTGTACCGGGCTCACATTTTCCTAATCATTATACACACTTTTCTTTAGCCGGACCCGGTTCATAAAGCCCTGCACAGCTGGGTCAAAATTGTAAAAAACTATCACCTTTATATGTCAAACTTTCACACACAAAGCAACTGAAACACACTGCAGAGCAAATAAACTTTCAATCAATGTGTTTTGCATAAAAATGCAATGGCAACGTGACATGTATTATAATTCTAATTAGTGTGCAAGTGACGCTTTGTTGTATAAATACAGACATAATCAGTAGGTTTATAAATATACCCATTATCAAGACACGTATAGACAAATCTATGAAGGGTCATTTTATGCCAGATTAATTTTGCAGTTAATACAATTATGCTTAATATTATGCTCCATTTTACTTCTCGTTTTTTTATTTGAAACCTGTTCCTTTGCTAATGCGTCGAGAGTTTTCAGATTCGTGTTCCGTTTTCACATTAGTGTCGTTGGTTTATGGACTTTGATAATAGTGTGTTGTGTGTAGTCTTTTGGTGCAACAGCCGGAACAAAGACCAAGTTACTATTGCAATCTGTGTTTTAAAATAGTAGATCACTGTCTTTCAAATATGGCAAAAAACTGAAAATAATGATCTGATTGTTGTTCTCCATGAGTGACAAGTTTCAGAATTTGTGCCGAATTTGAAACCTCAATGTCAAAGATGCAAAAAATAAATCAATATAAGTACAAACCACACCCACTGAGCTGCAACTGCAAGCAATCCCAAAAAACAATTTTAAAAAGAAATATATATGTATATATATGGTGGGAGGTAAAAGTAGTAGTTGGATTTTCCCACATTTCTGCCTAAATTGGTCATAAAATGTGGTCTGATCTTCATCAAAATCATAAGAATGAATAAACAGTGTCTGCTTAAACAAATGCCACCCAAACATTTACATTGTATTCATTGAATATTTTTATTGGCCATAACATGTAAACATTCACAGGACAGGGAGGAATAAGTAAGTACACTGTACTGTCTCACTGAACTGCAGCAGTTTTGTAAAGAGGAATGGTCCAAGATTCATCCTGATCTGCAACTACAGAAAAGCAGTTATTGCTGCAAAAGAAGAGTCAGCCAGCTATTTAATACAAGGGTTAATTTACTTTTTCCATGCTGTTGTGAATTTCTCAGGTCTTTCTGCAAAATATCTTGATAAACTTGTGAATTCATTTTTCCATTGATGATGGCACGTTGTCCAGGCCCTGAGGCAACAAAACAGCCCCACACCATGATTCTCCTGCACCGTACTTAAAAGTGAGCAGAGGGTTTTGATGATGGTGTGCTGTTCCATTTGTCCTCCACACATGACGCTGTCACAAACCGTTTGCAAAGAGACCATTCCTCTTTACAAAACTGCTGCAGTTCAGTGAGATTCAGGTGGTGTACTTACCTTTTCCTCCCTCTCCTGTGAATGTTTACATGTTAAAATGTAAATGTTTGGGTGGTATTAGTTAAAGCAGACACCGTTTACTTATTCTTATGATTTTACTAAAGATCAGACTAGATTATGACCAATTTAGGCAGAAATGTGAGAAATTTCAAAGTGTACTTTTGCTACAGCCATTTTGAGAGAGCAATTTTATAGAAGGCAGTTATTCTAATTTACTGCATTTACAGACTAACAGAAGGTTTCGTCATCATTGTAGTGTGCTATAGACTGGGGCTATGTGATTGAAGCATAATACCTCCTCTTTAAGAGTGCTCCAAATCTTGCCTTAGCTGTGGGAATAACATTTCCGAATGCAAGTGTATTTGCAGATATGGTACAGCAAAATTCATTTTCTATCCCTCTCAGGGTCAGTCTGGAGGCTGAGGTTCAGACTGATGCCGTGGTTCACTGAAAATCACCTTGAGTTGTAGCTGATACGGTCTGTGTGGCTCAATATCTGCAGAAACGGGTTTAGATGAGCAGCAGTAGTAGCAACAACAGTCTTCACACTAACCAACAGTTGATGTGAATGAATACAGTTTGTGTGTTACCTCCCTCCCTTAGGTAAGTGCTGAAACAAGCTTTGTATTTTGAATAAATCAAATAACCTGAAATGCAGTTTCTTTCCTATATGCATGTTAAACCAAAAGCTTTCATTCACTCCAGAGAAATAAAAAGGAAGAGTGGACTGTACGGTTTAAATCTAATATGAGCTATTGTCTTTAGTTCCACAAGAAAGCTGAGGTGTTTTCTTCCATAGCGTCTCCCCTCTTCTTTTGCCCAAACTGATCAGAGAACAACAGAGAACATGTAATTCAAACGACAATGCCTTTGACCACTTCCACTTGTTAATGACAGTAATCTGAAGGAGATTATACACTTCAGGACTGTCTCTGACTCATGGACTTTTCACTTAGAGACTTCAAAACACTCCCACACGGTCCTGAGCCAAAGCTTTAAGGGTTTTAGGAATGCAAAGATACTAATGTGTTCTAGCAATGTTTTGTATACTGACATGAATTTGAGATTCGTTTGAAAGCCTAATGCTGTCTCTTACTTGTCCCCAATGGAGAAATCAAAAAGCTGTACTAACTTGCTATCATTTATCAACCTCATGGTAAATGGCAAAAGGTCTCAACTTATATAGCGCTTTTCCACCTAGATTAGGCACTCAAAGCACTTTACAGCAAGGAACCACTCACCCATTCACACTCCAATGTACGCAGACACTGGAGGCAAGGAGGGTGAAGTGTCTTGCCCAAGGACACAACAACAGTGCGCACCATCAGGAGGCGGGATTCAAACCCCCGACCTTCCGATCATGAGACCACGCTGCGCCAATGTGTCGCAAATTCATGCATTTGTTTCATCAAGACTGAAGAAGGGTTCAGTTAGTTCAAAATGCAGCAACAAGATTGTTAAGAGTAAAAGAACACCTCGTGTGTTTAAGTCTCTCCACTGGCTTCCTGTTGAGTCTCGCATCAAATTTAAATCCTGCTCCTCACATTTAAAGCCATAAAGATCGTTTGGCTCCGATCTATCTCCAAGACGCTACCGTGCCTTATTGGCCAACCAGAGCACTCCGCTCTCAAAACCCAGGGCTACTAGTGATTCTTCGAGTCTCTGAAATCACTGTAGGAGGTAGAGCCATTAGCTACCAAGCTCCAGTTTTATGGAATAAACGCCCAGCTCATGTTAAAGAAGCATACACCGTCTCTACATTGAAGACTAGGCTCAAATATGTACCTCTTAGAATTAGCTTACGATCAGGTCAGTTCAGTAAAGCTTTAACCCACAGCCTAAACGAGCGATCAGACAGCTGCAGTACATCCAGAACGCTGCTGTTCGAGTCCTGACAAGAACCGGGAAATACGACCATATTAGTCCAGTGCTCCGGTCTCTGCACTGAGAGAATAGAATTTATAAAAGCTCTGCTCGTGTTCTTTCATGGTTTAGGTCCAAAGTACATCTCTGACATGTTACAGCCGTATGAACCATCTCGGGCCCTGAGAACTTCAGGGAGGGGTCTCCTGGTGGTTCCCAGAGTCTATAATAAACACGGTGAGGCTGCGCCTTTTACGGTAATTAATTGATTTCATGTTGATGTTTTTATTGATTCTATTTGTTTTCTTGTATTTATGCAACTGCGAAGCACTTTGAATTGCCTTGTGTGTGAATTGTGCTCTACAAATAAACTTGCCTTGCCTTGCCTAAAACAAAGCTGCCTTAATGTCACTTCAAAAGACATTCCCAGCTCAAGACGGCACCCTTTTGTTCATGCGGTAGGGAAGTGGTAGTGGTGCAAATAGTAAAAAAGAGACTAGTAGCAGTCAGGTACGAAGGCTCAATGAAATTAGCATATGGGACTGACCTTGTGGAGATCTCCACTGTGTTCACCTCCTGCTACATGTGCAATAGGTTCCCCTCTGGGACCAGGACTCCTCTGAAGAAGAGATTCTTAATCTCAGTGGGACTTTCCTGGTTGAATAAAGACCGATCCTGCCCAGCTACCGCCTTTTCCAACTGCTGCTTTGAGGTCGGAGCTACAGTTCCCAAAAAGCCAGAACCACCGGAATAGTCAACAGCCTCTTTCTCCAGGTGATCAGACTCCTTAATGAACTCCTCATGCCTCACTCTCACATCTGCCATGTCTGTGAACTGGACTGAAGCTCGTACAAGAATTCTGAATATGTTTAGTGTTTATTGATTCTGTTCCCTAATCTGTTGCTCCTAATTGTACAGACGCTGTCATCTTTTGCGCTCTTTGTTCAGTCTGAATTGTTTCGTCGGCCTAATCCTTTCACTTTAAAAGGGACAGTTATTGCCAGAGCTTTTTCCGCAAAAGCTCACATGAATAAAAGTGTTGAAAACGTTGGCATCAATGACTGACAGCAGGTCCTTTTAGCTTTGCCCAGGCCTGACCAATGAACCACTGTTTCAAAGTCACTCAGCTGAATAAAACAGTTTAGTCCTAAGCCTATTCGTTTTATCTTTCTATTTTCTTGGCCCGCGCCGCGAAGTTCAGAGCCCAATAGCACCTCAGTTAGGTTTCGGCCTCATACTTGAATGGTTCAAAATTGCCTCTTGGATTATTGTTCAGAAAATCCCTCAAGAGGACACCGGGACAAATTCCTTTAATTTGCATGCCTATCTCGACAAAGGAGCAAAGAAACTGGTGGAATATTTTAGCCAAGAAGAGACTTGTGTGTGTGGTGATCACATAAATTCAAAGTGACTCGACCGAAATGAGTTGTATGGGTGGAGTGTTGGGGCATAAAGGCAACAACAAAAACAGTTTTTCAGCTACACAAATATATTTATGTTAGTAGTAGGGCCTTTGCCAATTCATGGGTCGCTAGAGGAACTAATAGTAAGTGGCAAGAGCTAAAAAATATCAATAAAAAAAGCAAGCATTTTTCTGCAGGAGGAGGTAATTCAGCCACAAGATGAATTTAACGAAGATCTATTCGACACATAGGTCACAATCTCTTCATCAAAAGTTACAATAGAGGCTGTGTTGGTCGCAAGTCTAAAAATACCTCCCCTTTTCTATCTGTAATCACACCTGCCCTTCATCCTGATGCAGAGCGACAGTTCGACAAAAAAAAGTTTAAAAAATCTGATCAATGATATGGAGATGTGACATTACCATCACCAGGAGAGACCCAGCTGTGACTGCATCAAAGCAGTGTCGACTTTAGACGGCTAACTCCATAGAGGGGAGCCGCCATTTTGAAGTTATGTTATGAGCGGCTTTTAAATAAAGTTTCCATGGTTAGTTTGACGGCCTGGACTTGTAAAAATGATATTAATGCACTGTTGACAAACTTTTTTTTGTCTAAAATGTATTGTATGTTAAAATCTTTTCTGAACCATAGACCTTAAAGGCACACTGCGTAACATTTTGGACTATATTGTTGCCATCAATACAAAATATGCTCTGAATGAACAGCTAGACACAGGAAATGCTTTTTCTGCAGAGGGTACTCAAAGAATGGATTTGGATGAGAACCTAACCTGCTTATATCTCAAATTCTACTGCCTTTAGTCAACATCTCCATGGAGATTTGTATTTGTATTATATTTCACATTTTTTTAATGGGTAAAATTTCACGCGGTGTGGCTTTAAGCATTACTGCGCACCTTCACATCTGGGTGTAAAACAGCATTTATCAGACCTGAGTCGACGCCTGTGGCTTGGATACAGAGTGATTGATGAGAGAGGAGCGTCAGAGACAGACTGTTTGATGTTAATAAGCAGTGAATCCATACGAAACATGACAGTCAGAGCTGGCAAATAAACACAAGCATATGGCCCCAAGTCTCATTATGTCAGTCTCGATGCTTCTGACAAAAAAACATACAAACATGCTTTCTGAGCTGTATTTACAAGAGTTTTAAAAGATATATTTTATTTACTAAGCACATATAGTACAGTATTTGATTAATGAATAGTAAACTAATAACTTCCAGCACATGTTTATAGATGTCTAAACTGCAGGGATAGCAGGTTTTAAACACGATAAAGATAAACATAAAGATATGTTGACGTTTGCAAAGGATATGGTAGGCTACTGTAGGATAACTGCAGTCTTAGCTATGTATTCACTGAAACCATTCAAAATGTCATTTAAATTTTGTGCTGCCCTAAACAAGAACAAGATGTGTAACAGAGCCTTTATATATTGAATATCTTGATTCTTATACTATTTGCAAATTGTGCATTAATACTGATATGATACCACTAACTGTGTCCATGAACAGTGGGCTCCACTGAAAACTCTCAGGGAGGTCGTTTTATCTCTCAATAGCCTTTTTCTGGTGCTCTGAGCTCATATTAACTGGACACACGGGGTCTCAAAGGAAACGATGGTATCACATCTCCGATCCAGTGATTCGCTAAATGTTCACAAACTCTGTATCTCAAAATGTAAGGGTCTGTGGGTCAAAGTAAAGACGGCATGTTGCATTGGCCAGGTGATCAGCGTCGTATACAGAGGACTTTCGCATTAAACACCAGAATGAACTTTTTCCCTATCTGCTGATAATTCAGTTTTTATCAATATCTATTAATCACAAAGCCCAAAACAAACTCAAATACTATAGACAACACATTCTCAGGATAAGGTTTGAGATTTCTGCTTCGATTCAGAGCAAGAAGTGGAAGAAATATTGCAGTGCTTTTGAGTTATGCCGGGCTGAATTTATTCCCTTCTCTGTGGCTGTGTGGCCTTTTCTGACCTTTCTGATTGGACTTGGCCGTTAGCTCAAAGTTTGCAGCCCCGTGGACATGCATCTGCGCTCTGCTATCCCTTTACCCAATCACTTCAAATTCATACAATGAATGGCAGAAAGCATCCAATAATTTTCTGATAACATGCTTCGTAAAGGAGACTTTTTTTTGTCTTTACTTGAATCGAGCCATTTTGGAGATTCAATAGAAAGTCTTGTTGCTTTGTATTCAGTTCGAGGCTTTTTTTACATTGGCCACACTTTCCATGCCCTCAAGCAAACAAATGTCCCATCATCTGCGCATCTCAAGCCCAAATATCTAAATGTCAAATTTATTATTGGCCCAATATCTTCCACTGTCTAGCCCTGTGCATAGGTCTCAACAGAAAACTCCCATGGTACCGACCTATCCGCAGATTGGACGCCGTTTAAAAATCAAGAAGCAGGAGAAAACATTGGACCAATCGATGGTTAAACAGGGCAAATATCAGGATGGGCCGTGGGGCAGTGGCTTAAAGTTTGTGGAAAAGACGTCTAATCATTCAACTTTGACGAGAGGTGCATGTTAAACTGTCATGGAGCTCCTCTGAAAAGGTCTCGCCACTCGGGATAACAGTGTGTCAGAAATACAGCGAGCATGAAAGTAAAGATCGCATCTGTATCTGAGGAAGCCGGGATTCATTGATTTTGTAACTAGCAGTGATTACAGAATTTTGCTTATCAAAACGCTCACGTCAATTAGGATTTTATTTTAAATGAATTAAGGTGAATAATCAAACAAACAAAAAAACTATTCAAAACGATTTATCATCAATCATTTTTAGTAAAGCAACCGTCTGAAAATGGTTCTGCGACCCCAGAGGTGCAAACCCTCCGGATAAGAGTCCGTCATTAAACTTGAAAAATCCATGTCTAACTTTCGCAATGGTAGCTCTCACATAAATCTTTTCCTCTACAGTTTCCAAAAGAAGGCTTTTTTTCTTAAATGAAGACGCAACTGAATTTCCCCACATTCAGCCTTAACTTTTCAACTGCGTGAGCTTGACATCACTGGGGATCCACACATCCCTCGTGCTCTGAAATCTGAGAAACTACAGCTGCGTTCAAAACCTACTCAGCCTTTATGTGCTGGGAGCAAATGCATACTAGAAACAGCTGTGAATGACAAAATCAATGTTTTTAGTTGAATGTGTAAACTCTCACGCGGTTTGAGACAGGAACACCATTCCATTTTATTTCTTTATATGCCCCTAAAGGCCATAAGTGCCACTGCAGGTGTTGTAGCCTGTTTTTTACTTATTAAAGGGATATTTCAGGATTTTTGACATAGGGCCTCATTTCCTAGTTATCCAGAGTGTTGCTGGTACCAGGAGATATTTTTTTTGGGCCCAAAATCTTCCACTGTCTAGCCCTGTGCATAGGTCTCAACAGAAAACTCCCATGGTACCGACTTAAAAAAATCAAGAGGCAGGAAAAAACATTGGACCAATCGATGGTCAAACAGGGCAAATATCAGGATGGGCCGTGGGGCAGTGGCTTAAAGTTTGTGGAAAAGATAATGGAGATAATGTTTTAATGCAAACTTGGCTGTAAATACTGTTTAAGTGGCACTAGCTTTGCCCGTTAGCCTGTTAGCTTCCTCTTCATGATTCTATTAGTGTGTATTGGTGGCTTCGACCCGAAGGCAGCAAAGTTGCAATTGCGTTTTTTTGGCCGGAGGCACCAGGGGGAGATGAAAAACCCGCCAATCATCCCATTAACACTTGTATTACCCCCAGAGGGACTACGAAAAGGATTTATTAAGGTAAACAAGTAAATTAGTACTGCTTTAATACAAACCCTACAGCTGCTGATATTCGGTACAGAATGAGTATGAAGTTAATATACGGTTAAAATGCTGCTAAAACAATTAAATGGCCACAGAATTCATTGCTACAGTTGTATTAAGAGTCTGCTTTCAACAGTGCGTTGTTCGTGTGAAGCCAGCATAACCAGCATTTTTCTACCCAAGTAAAACGCATTGTAGTTCGACCATCCCGGTGGCTAATTAGGCCCAGCTTTTTTGTGTTAATTAGCAGTTGAACAGGTGCACCTCAACTAGACCATGTAAATTAAAGACAGCAACCATCTGCAAACATTACCACTTCACATTCAACAGAAATCCCACACAAATATCGAAACTTTTGCCTAGAGGAGTTGCCCGCTGGCCACCTCAGACTGCGTGACCTCTCTGGGGCTAAGTGCCACGGGACTCGGGAGAGGAGCCAGTGCTAAAGCGGGTTCAGGCAGATGGCAGAGGCAGCAGACAGGCACATAGGCACTCGTCTCCTCCAGCTCCGAGGAGGGAAACCTGTGGAGCCAACACCTGCTTCAGAGTGCTGCATAATTAAAGTAAATCCACTATCACCGTTTATCACGGTGACTCACTTTCCCACAATCCCCTGAGCTCCGCGCGCTCAGATCACTCACCATCAAGGGCTGAAGGACTGTACTCTCTTGTCTCGCAGTTTGATTAATTGGCGTCTTGATGAAGAAAAGAAAGGATCAAAACAGCTGCATAAAATAAGGATTGAGCTGTTCGGATGTACTAAATTGAAAATGATTTTTATCTAACAGTGTAGTAGAAACAAATGAGAAGAATGTGTCTGCGAATTTAGGATTGCTTTTCAAGTAGTGATTTATAATGTTTATGATGTATTATATTGTATCTATTGCTTGTTTAGAGACCCACCGTGCTGGTTTCTGCAATGAAACACTGAACAGGACATGGTCTTTGTGTTTGATACTGAATCCGTCATTATTGTACTGTGCATGGTTGACTGCTCAGTTCCTATTCCAAAGTAAATAAGATACTTGTATTTCACATATGGGTCTGGGAGAAAACTTGGCTAAGGTGAATCTTTGCACGCCTCCGCACAGTTTTGCACAGCTATGGCAAGGGTGTATCAAACGCAAATAAACTTCTCGGATGTGAGCTTCAGACACATCAAAAACTAGCGTAGCCGATGTCCCCTATGAGCACAATGGTCCCAAACGTGGAGATGAAGGACTTTGCTACAACAGGCTCTCGGTCCAACTTGCATTATAGATTAAAGGCTTTTTTCACTTAAATATAGACTTATCTTTTTTGGTGTCCTCATGGCGATGTGTAAACAAGCCACCTCCCCCTTTCTTGGTACAGCTGCGTTTTTTTTGCCTTTTCTGCTAACTGCATTTGTGGTTTCTGTGTTCCACATTGCTTTGCTGGATGCTTTTGTATGTCTTTGCCGTGTTTTTGTGGCATTTAGATTTTTTTTTAGAGCAGAGAGTCCATAATGGTCCTGAAGAAAGCAGCTTTTTAAAAGTAAACAAACATCTAAATTAAGAGCTAAAGACATTGAGACCTACACATTTATTTTTCTGAAACACTGAAGAGGCAAGGAAACAAGAGCCCCCCACACCTGCAGCACTGCGGAGGCGTCCATAAGAGACGCTACAGGAAACAAAAAAGGGACAAAGGAGAAGGTATCCGGTCAAGACTCAAAGCTAAGCCACACATGTCTTCTATTCCTACTATTGTTCTGGCTAATGGACGTTCACTGGAGAATAAAACAGATCAATTGCTAAGCTGACACAGGGACAAACCCAGGAGGCGCTGCACCGTTTCAGATGATCAGAGGAGGACTGAAGGCAGCCAGCCAGGTTTCATCCAGCTATGGTTTCCCCGACCTTCTGGCCCGCTCAGTCGCAGTGCCTCAGAACTAATATCTGAACACAATTTCGTTGTACGGTTGTACAATGACAAATAAAGCACTTACTTACTTACGTTGTAGTATACCATTGGCTCTACAAGTAATTGTTCTTCTACCTTAAAGACTAGCAGGTTTGAGCAGGTTAGAGTAACCAGAGCTGTTGTGTAGTCATGAATTACTTTTCAAACGGTTTAGAGCCATGCAATACTGGGGACTATAGACAGGAATAAAAAACTGAAAGAAATTACATCAAAGCCACACATGATCCGATTGGCATATTTTACAAACAAACAAATAAAACTAAACTAAAAAATAACTAAAAAACAAGACTAAAGAGAAACTTGTATGCAGATTTGTACATACTGTACATACCAAGATACAAACCTGTATATTTGTTGGCAGCAAAAAAGTAGCATAATTCATAAAATGTTAAGGAACAGGCCACCATTTTTAGATATTGAGATATGTTCTTGCCTGAGCTTAGACGAGTTGATGTGTACCTGTCTGGTCTTTACGCGTGCCCTCAGTCATGCTAAACGACCAAAGATGTTGTTAGCATTTGGCCTCTCCCAGCATATTCCTATAGCTCCAAACAGGGTGAAGTTAGAAGCGACCAAGCTCTTCCACGGGCACGCACAAAGACCAGACAGGTACGTATCAACTTGTCTAAGCTCTTGTAAGAACACATCTCAGTATGGCCTGTTCCTTTAAAGGAAGTCCAGAAATGAGCCATATCAAACTTGTAGCCAATACTGTTGATTTTGTTTTTAGTAGAAGGCCTCACCTGGATGTATTGAGTTAGCTGTGGGTAGACTCTTTTGACTCCCAGAATGATGGACAGAGGGGTGCGATGGGGAAATGACGCAGTGACCACATGTGTGACTTCTGGAAAGGAGAAGACGCTGAATCCTGATGTTTTGTATTTCTGCAGGAGATCTTCTGGGGCCCGGTTTTCTCCTTCGCTCACAACACTCCCAACAGCACAGCGGCAGTCGGGCCCCGGCACCTGCACAACAAGTGAGACAAATAGGAGGATGTGTGAAAGAAAACAAAAAAAACACACAAAAAAAGGGTTACGTTTAAGTAGATACAGCAATTTTTTTTTGGCCATGATTGCAAGAAAGTCAATTATTATACTGCATCATATGGGATTTTTTTCAGTATGCACGATGAGTACCACAATAATTAAATGCCCTGATGGTGGCCCATGCTCTCTAGCTGCATCTCGGGTTTCCCCAAAACATATATGCTTTTACTTATCAACTTAACTGCAATAATAAATACTCTCATTCTAACTTCTCAATATTTGCACAGATCTGCTTTACATTCCCAATATTTCCAGTGAATTTGGCAGGTGTTGAATGGCCTACTATACGTGTTAAAGAGGAAATCCGCTCATTAATTGTGTGCCTAATTGGAGCATTTGGCAGTGTGGCCATTATTCCTGCTTCCTCCATCCTGAACAGCCCGGCGCCCATTAAAAATCGAGAATGGGAAGACACTCTTTTACAAATGAATACTTCTGGGACATCCGAGACACTCTCCCCGCTGCGCCGAGCGGAGCACCGAGCTTTCTTCATGTAATAAATGAGACGGAGCAGCCCAATTTGTTCCTTAAACCATCAATGTGCGCTTCAACGTCCGCCAGTGTGTGAATTTCTTCAAATCAATGCAAATAGTGGGCAAAATTGTAGAGAAACCCCCCCCAAAAAAACTATAGTGGACAATTTACATTTTAAAAGAATATACGTAAATGTATGCAAAAAAGGAGAGAAACCCCAAATGATCTTGTGGTTTGTTTAAGTTGCTTTGGGATACAGTTTTTACACACAAGGATATTTTCTGATATTTTTTAGATGTTTTCAGAAATTCACAGCAGGATGCCTTTGCGCGGTATAGATTTATTAATCATCACAGGGTCCACGCAGGGAGCCCAGAACAAAGCAGAAGCCCCAAAAGCAAAGCTCATGCCTCCACTATCTTTCCACCATCTTTGCAATGCTTTCCTCCGCGCTCTTCAAGGCACAAGTGTACAGCCGTTTGAAGTTCCCCAAATGGCTTACGGAGAGGAGAAAATGCCCAAATTTTACTCCGAAATAAAGTCCTGTAGTGCATTATTACGGAAAAACAGTGACGAAGGGGGTTAAACTGATTGTCTAAGCAAAAAAAGTAGACGAGGCTGCAATACCACTCAAAATAAAAATGATCCTTCTTCATTAAGATAACGTAAGAGATGACGTTCTCTTACATTGGTTGGTTTGGTATGTCAAAATATTGTTCTAAAAGATAGACATAGAAGGTTTGAGGATGGACGGACGGACAGACGGACGGATGGATGGATATCAAGAGGACAGTACCAAAAGTCGCCCTTGAAATATGTTCCAAATGTGTCCTGGATTGAGAATCTGGTGTTATTTTTGAGTCTCCTTTTCGCACTGACAGAGAGACATGAGTTTGTACAGTTGCCGTGGCAGTTTGCTCACCAATCTCGGGTTTCAATCAGGCTGTTTGCAGTTATAAGGCTCCCCGTGGTGCTTTCACGCTGAAAAATGAAAGCTGTGATCAAACATTAAACTGTATTTTTGCTCTAATCAAAAAGCACACAAAGAAATTGCTCACTTGACAACAACATGACTACTTGTCGCTTTTTTCTCCCCGCTGACTGAGGCACCTGAAAAGTTTGGTCCAAAATTGCATAGACCATATACAGCAGGCCTAATGTTCTTTTTCTAATTGATGTTGAACCATTGGATGCTGATTACAAAAAAGACTCTGCAACTTTGATGGTTAATTTTGGGAAATTTAAAAAATAAAATTGAAAATCATTTTAAAAACCACAATGTGAAAGTATTTTGTCATAGCCTTGGCTGGAAAGAAAACAAAAATATTGCCTCCCAAAGATGAAGGCTTGTCAGCACATCCCAAGAAGGGGGTAAAGTGTGACCCCGCTGCTGCGTGGGGCTGCAACAGGAGGAGGCTGGACCAAAAAAAGAGAAGCAGATCCAACCTCCAGGCCTTCCAGCGTTTATCTGAGCCAGAGCCACTGTGAGAAGAAGAGAGAAAAAACTTCAGGAGGTGGTGGGGGGGCAGTGGGGCCCAACGGGTCAGAGAATCCCCTCGCTTTGAAACCACACGCAGGCATTTGGAGAAGTGTTTTTGCTCTTTGAGAAAAACAAAGACAGACCGAGAGCGCTCCAGCCTTGTATCCATGGCAACCAACTCAGGACAGAGTCAAGTCCTCACTTGAGGTCTTTTGTTTCTGCAGAGGAGGTGGTTAGAGGTGGCAAAAAGTGGGGAAGTGGAGATATAGTAACATCCAAGAAACTGGATTTCACAAAGAGTCAAATTTGATAAGACATGCAATTTTTACGGTTGAACATTGTCATAAAGATGTCTTTTCCCATAACTTAGACACAACATAGATCCGAGATAAAACTAAGGCAAAGTGACAAAATAAAAATTGAAAAAATAAGGTTAAGGAGCACAAATTAAAGAGTACAACAGGTACAGATGCCTACAGGTACAGTGGGGAAAAAAGCATTTGGTCAGTTTCCCATAGACTTTCTATTGGATTTTGCACTGCATTGTGCATGTAAAGTGATGAAATGATCTATAGGACTAAAAAGATACATCCTAAAAGTTGCCGGCTCCTTATAAGTTTATAATAAACGATGCATGAACCAAAAGAGCTTCCCACCACCATCAGTGGCCTGTATTGAATATTGAGGCGGTGAATAGCAGCACCTCTGTCTTTCCACACGCTCTATGGGAACTCTTAACACAGGCAACTCGATTGCATTCTGAGGCTGGGACAGTAATGAGGCAAGATCATTACACCAATTACTTTAACTTAGATCACACTTGGCTGTGACCGTGCGCTGAGCTATGGCCCGTCTAATTGCGGACTGGGAAAAGAGAGGATGATGAACACAACAAAGGGGTTTTGATGTGGAGATGGGAAATGTCCAAACCTACATTTTTATCCACAGTTAGATTGTTGCGAATTGGGTCACGAGTTCAAAGCCAGGCCTTTTCGGTCCAAAAATGTGCCTGCACTTGAGAGGTCAATGGGGGGTTAGTATGACAGGGGTCTCACTAAAATTCAAGGTCAACTGTGTATCAACCATCACATTTACACAAACTTGAACATATATGTTATAAGTGTTTGTCTGTGAGCTAATGATCCAGAATTGACACAAAGACGACGACATTTGCCTTATTAGTGCATCACAACAGCAAGATAACACAGCCTTGCAGAGCTTGAGACCACCTTACCAAGCCACCAAAGCAATACTGCCATCTAGTGGACGACACGAGCCTGAACAGTGTTAATGCGCTCAAATTGAAACAATACTTTGTTAGAGTAAGCTGATAGAACTAGGTTTTTGAGTTTACCTTTTTAGGGTCGTCATAAAAAACTCCGATGAGGGACAGCTTTGGTCCAATGTTGTGGGATTCCTTGAAAACGTGAGCGCAGTTCTTGTATGGCCCTTGGATGAACTTGTAAACAATGGTGATCTTCTTTATAGGAGGAGAACCGGTTAATACCACGACTTCTGAAAGCAGTCCCGAGTAAATCAAGTATGTCGCGATTATAAAACTAATAAACACGAAGCCAAGGGCGCACAAACAGGGCCAGTCTGGCATTGTTGTAGGCTACTATTATTATTTCCTGCCTCGTTGATTTTTGAACACCGCGTGCTTTTGTTCCGATGCATTTGGCGTTAGGCAGATTGTTAGATGATTTCGGTGGTAAATTATAACACAACAAACCTTTGCAACTCTGCGAAATTAATGCATAATAATCATGGACAAGAGTAGTTAGGGTCTTTATTAAACTACTTCCTGGAATGTACCATTTTCGCCGGGCAATCGGGGGATCCTTTTTTATTTTAATTTTTACTTTTATTATTGTTGGTCAAATAATGTATGTGCTAAGTTGATTTATTCATACAAAAGATGAAGAATTAATTAATATTTAGTTTAAGGTCAAAGTAGAAAAGTATATTGCTATTGTTATTACACTCCCTTCTAAATATTGGTAGGTCCAGGTTTATCAGAAAGGGCAAGTCTGAGATAATTTGCGACTCTCGCCCATTTAAAGTAGAAGACGGTGTTAACCAAAAAGTTGTTTTTGTCTTTAGGGACATAATTCTCTCTCATTTTCAACAATGGCCGTGGCTATGAGGAGGTTTTATGATCTTTCAGCAAGATTGCTGTCTGGAGAAACCTTGGCTTTCTCAGCACTCAAGGGAAAAGTCGTCCTGATTGAAAATGTGGCGTCTCTTTGAGGAACAACAGCCAGGGATTACTCTCAGATGAACGAGCTCCACGCCCGCTATGGGCCCAGAGGACTCGTGGTTCTGGGTGTTCCCTGCAACCAGTTCGGACACCAGGTAAGGCTAAAGAAAAAAGTAGTTAGTGGGAACGTAAAAGTGTGAAGGGAAAAAAAGTGCGTAAAAGAAGATAGAAGCAAATAAACTTCATTGCATCCTCTTTAGTTAAAACATATTGGACTGAGTTAGTACCCATTTGAAAAAGGCTATGTACAAATTCATTATTAAAAGCCAAAAGTGCATGTGAAGCAATGGGTGTAATTTTGCTGTGTCATTGTGAGGTGCATTTTGTGGTTGTCTTACCACATGCATGAGTTGTTATTATTATCACTTATTTCTTATACCAATGATTATATTTGAACGATGTCGTTTTATTTAACTATATATTAATAATACAAAGAAAAATACAACATGTCATTTTTTATTTAATATAGTAATAACTTGCCAATAAAAATGCACAAACTCAACAACACCAGCCCTCACGTCCCATCCACTTTCCTTCAAAGAAGAAAAAAAACAAATAAGTAAAAATAAGAATACATTGAATACAAGATAGTAATAATAAGCCTATTAATAAGCCTAATAATAATAATAATAATAATAATAATAATAATAATAATAATAATAATAATAATAATAATAGGGATGCCATGATAGTTTTTTTTAATTAAATTACCAGGTCAAGGTCAAGGTTTATTTATATAGCACATTTAAAAACAGAGTACTGCCCCAAAGTGCTTTCCATATTCAGTGCAGAAATACAGACACACAAAAAACATATTGCTTCAACAATGTACAAAAAATAAAAACTGCAGCATAATCAAATGTCCAGCTCAACTTGGATTAAAAGCCAGTGCAAAGAGATGCGTTTTCAAAAACGACTTGAAATTGTCAACAGTGGAGGCCATTCTGATTGGCAGAGGCAGAGAGTTCCAGAGTTTAGGGCCAGCAACAGCAAAGGCTAGATCTCCTCTGTTTTTTCTTTTTTTCCCTCTTTCTTTCTTCTTTCTGTGTGTTTATTTTCCTCTCCTCAATTCTATTGGTCAGCATGAACTTAAAGGTACACTGCATAACATTTTAGATTATACACATAGATTTTATGATTAGAGATCGGCAGATCCTATTCGGCTCCATTCATTGTAATGATCCCGAGTGGTCTGTGAAATTAGCATGGCTGCTCACTCTCCTCCTACGAAGCCTGCTCCTTAAAAGGGCAAAAGGGGGGGAAGCCCCGCACTAACGGGACGGGCGGACCGGCTACGAGCCTCCACAGAGCTCTTCTGGAGCACTGAAAGGCTTCCACTGTTTAGTGCTGATGTACAAAAAACAACGTGGTTAAAAATATGACACGTAGCGATTTTTAGAAAAAACAAAACTCTTTTAAGCGGTGCTAGGGGAGGTCAAATGGCTGTTGAATTTAAAGCTAGGTTGAAATTTCAACCTGTTTAGTTCTGCTTTTGACTGGTAGTTGCACATGTGGCTCTGCCATACTATTCCCTGTCCATTCCAGGCTGGGAATTAGTCTGGTCACGGAGCAAGTGGAGCAGTTTGAACGGGCGGGCTGAACGCGCACAGATTGTCAGTGAAATAAACCAATTAGCAATTAGCAATTAGCGTGACGACAGCTGTAGTCCAATTCACAAAATATGAACTGAACATAAACTCACATGGAGAACGTGGAGGCAAAATCCTCGACTACTTTATCCATGATTAGTTTTGGCTAATGTTAATTGAACTAAGAACAAATATAAATCGCACATTTGTTTATCTTAAGTCAACCTCTCCATGGAAACCCCCAGTAAAGTTATAGGAGCGATGAGCCAGTAACAACAAAACACATTTTAGGATTTTGTAATAAAATAAATACTTGTATGTTTTTTTCTGATTATTGATAGATGACATCACAACATATGTTTAAAACAATTTCCCTCAATTAGCTACGATAGTAGCTACATTTAGACGTAAAAATATAAAAACTTAAAAAATTAAAAAATATTGGGATTTTGCAGAATTGCTAAAATGATTTACTGGTCATTACAGGAATTAAATTGCCACTCCTATTATGGCTTATCTGCAGTTGTTTTATGCATTTCCCAGACGTCATAAGAAATAATGCTGATTTAAATATTGTTGTTTTCTGTGTTTTTGTAGGAAAACTGCAAGAATGATGAAATATTGAGATCTTTGAAGTATGTCCGTCCTGGAAATGGCTTTGAGCCAAAGTTCCACATTTTTGAGAAGGTGGATGTGAATGGTAATGATGCCCATCCCTTGTTTGTCTACCTAAAAGAGAAGCTACCTTTTCCGTCCGATGACCCCATGGCTCTCATGAACGACCCCAAGTCCATCATCTGGAGTCCGGTCAGAAGAAATGATGTGTCCTGGAATTTTGAGAAGTTTCTTGTTGGTCCCGATGGTGAACCCTACAAACGCTACAGTCGCAATTTTCTCACCATCAACATTGAAGCTGACATTCAAGAGTTACTCAAAAGGATCCAATAGTAGTCCATAAATGCAGTGTGTAGCGTGAACACACTCCTTTTGTTCCACACCCAGACAGACTATCCCTCGAATGTAATATTGTCAACACACTGAATTGTTGAGTCGGTTTACTTAATGAAGAAGCTCTTTTAAACCATTTGTACAGAGAGCCTCTGATACATGTGTAAAAGACAAATTATGTCTCTGTGTTGTTAGTATTTGTATTGGGTTAGTCTAGGAGGAACTAAAGTAAATATTGTATTTAATAAATCTTTGTAACACAACACAACACATTTTTTTTGGTGTTCATCTGTGTACACAATCAACACAGGCGTGATATTGCATAACTTTAAACAATGTAATACATCAGTTGAGTTTTGTAATAATTTGGGCATGAACACATTTTGGACCTACCTCCAAATGCGCTCTGTGCTTCTCGTGCTGCTGGCTGTCAGCCGCTGCTTCCTGTTCGTCTCTGATACTTTCAACATGGCTGGTCAGGAGGACCCGGTTCAGAGAGAGATTCACCAAGACTGGGCAAATCGAGAATATATCGAGGTCATAACCAGCAGTATAAAGAAGATCGCCGACTTCCTTAATTCTTTTGGTAATAATAATACCTTTATCTAGAGAACGAAACCGGTGACATCTGAAGGTTTGCGTCGCTAGCCGTAGCTTGCTATCGCTAACAACAGTGTTGATGCTGCTCTCTTGGCCACTCCCAAGTAGCATTAGCTGCGATGCTAGCGGAATGTAACCCTGATTTAATATGCCTGTTTTGTTTTCATATGTATATATTGTTGATAACTTCACTACCGTTTGTTTTGCATTTTGCATGTTGGTGTTTGGACCTTCAGTGCAACATGTAGTTGTGTTTATGAAACGACAAGTCAATGGGAAAAATGTGCTAAGGCTAGTACTGATTTCGACCCAGCAACCATCAAAATAGTTATTTAGATCTATTCACATTTAGGGTGCTTGTCTTTGTTATACATGACTTTTTTATTTCCACAGTTTCTATACAATCATAATTAGGAGCTTGCTTATGACATTTCCGCGATTAAGTATAGTACAATGAATGTCATTGCTTATGCAGATCTATATTCATAACATTTGTTCCTCAGACATGTCCTGCCGATCTCGCTTGGCTACTCTCAACGAGAAGCTCACAGCGCTGGAAAGGAGGATTGAATATATTGAAGCAAGAGTAAGTTATTTCAATGGCTACAGCAAATATACATTATGCGAGCATAATAACGACATTTTTTGTCTTATAGGTAACAAAGGGGGAGACATTGACCTAAATGCCCAATGGAGAATATTATTGGACCATCAAGCCCCCTTCCCCATACCCCACAAGTTCAACCTCAGTCTCAACTTCAGTGTGATGAATTACCCTCCAGTTCAACCTCATTCTCTACTTCAGTGTGATGAATTCTAAATGTTTTGTTCCTGGGACTGTGTTGACCATTTTTATAATATTTTATGAGAAGTGTATGTCTTATTTTATGAAACATTTGTACAAAAAGATGGCCTTGTGTGATTTCAAACAATGTTTTTTTTTCTTCCTTTCTTTTTTCTTTTTACAAACGATCTGGCATAATGACATGGTGAATTATAATAATGCAACTCTATTAACAAATTAACTATTTGCTACTGTCGGTGTCATTGATCATCAGGAGGACTATGTTTGTGTGCCAAGGTTAACAAGTTGTTGTGTAGTCCCCACTCCTTGTACATTGAATTGGTTTATGTTGTAAGGATTTACATATGACAAAGTATACAATTATTATTTAACACTATTTTTGAGAAAACATAGCCAAAAAATTTGGCCTTTGCATACAAAGGTATGTGGTATTAACTAGATGTCTGTGTTTTTGTAGTTGCATTGTCATGACATAGACTGTATAGAAAGTAAATGCACAAATCAAAGACCAAGGACTATAGCAAGGGATCTTTCTACCACATTCACCTTTTGCATTTGCAAAACTTATTTAGTATTGAATGGATGATGTCACTTATATATTTTTGTTGTAACAATGTAATGACACAGGATATATAATCGGCTAAGTAAATGGACAAATCAAAAACCTTGGATCTCTGCTTTATCTTTGCTTAGATAATAACACATGATCTATATAAATAACTCTCACATTTACCCACAGATAGAACAAATCTTTCAAAAGTTCACAGAGCTGATAAAATGGTGGAATGAAGAGTTTCACCCAATGTATGGTTTTTCAGGCAGTTTTGCCCATAGACTGTATTTTGCCACCCATAGACAGACATCATGTGACCACCACGTTGCCACTATTATTGCGTTGATTAATCTATTCTACGCTTTAATTTAGATCATATTCTTGCTTATACACAGTGCGTTTCGGTGGCATCCAACCCCAGGACGCACTGATCATGTCGAGCTCACCCTGGTTCTCCGACCTGGCGGGGTAAAATCTGGGTGAAAGGATTTCCTGTGGCATTTTACTGCACTGTTGCATCTTGGGACAAAGAAGCAAGTCGTCGAATGTCCATTCTGAAGAAGAATTGTATTTACCAGTCGTTGCTAATTTAAAGGTACAAACATTGTAGGCATACAGTTGTGAGCTGTTGTTTTGCGTTGGGCAGCGTTTCTACATTCAAGCTGGTGTTTGTGTGCTAATGCTAGCTTAGCCTACGTCGCTCCGGACATTTTCTCTAACGCTAGTGTTCGATTCTCCGCCTCTGCGTTAGCTACAGTTTGTGACGCGGGACATTATTTTTGTTGCGTAATGAATGCTTTGCAGAAAAAAGTGCCATGAAATTAACATAATGTGACTATTTTTGGTTGTTCCTTCAGCTTCTGTATTTGGGTGAAACTGGAGAGAAATGGGAGCCGATAAAAGGTGAGAAGCCTTTGGCCATTATGCTATTGCTAATGTTGGAGGACGTGGTTTACGTTTGCAGTGTTCGTTCACATCTTCGAGCAGAATATGTCATTAATGTGTTTTGCTTTTGAGGCTACTGTCAAATGCCTATTGCATAATAGTTAACATTTTGAAATTAGAATCATAATCAGAATAATTTGTATTTAATGCGATGGTTTTGTATACGTCATTTTTATTTGTAAATGTACCAAAGGATTGGTCGGACTGAGCGCAGCGGTCGATACGGTTCGGAGCAGTCTCGAGATGATTCCGATTGGCGCGACAGACGAGACCGGGATCCGGAGAGGGATGGCCGACGCTGGGCTGACGACAGACGAAGTGATCGCTATGAAGGGGAGCGCCGGGGTGCCAGAGATAGTCCTGAGGTGATTACACCTTAGTAAAGGTGCGTGCGTGTAGATGGACAGCTCTCTTATTGCATGCGACTGCTTGTCTTTTCAGCCACGGAAACGTCGTAATAGTGATAGGTCAGAAGATGGTTATCATTCTGATGGGGACTATGCTGATCAGGACTACAGACGAGAGCCTGGAGATGACAAGAAAAGCAAAACGATCATGCTGTGGGGTCTCTCCCCTCATATCACGGAAGAAGATGTAAGTATATATTTTATTTTTAAATGTATTTTTTTTTTTTCTGATATGTTGACAACACTGAAATATTTCCATATATTTTTCCTCTAGATACGTATGGCTCTTGACCAGCTGGAGGGTCCCCAGCCTGTGGATGTCCGGTTAATGAAGAAAAAGACAGGTGAGAACCGTACAGGACCCAATGGGTGAGGACCCATCTCCCCTTTATCTGTGACCATAGGCCCAAGTTGCTTCCATTCATATCCTGTCTCGCATAGCACTTCGATTTGAACCATTATTAAAGCGCTTTCTTTACTTGGAAGATAAATTTTGTACCATTCAAAGGTAAGTACAGTTGAGGGGGAAAAAGAAGGCACTACTCAAGACACAACTCAAATGAGTCTGACCAAGTGTTAACCACACAAGGCCTGGGTTGGGAAGCAGTTTGTGGAACAGTTTGAATTTATACCCATGGACCTCTAACTAACACACCTCCCGTCTATATTTGAATGCTGTCTCTAGGTATAAGCCGTGGTTTCGCCTTCGTGGACTTTTATCACTTGCAAGATGCTACCCGATGGATGGAGACCAATCAGGTTGCTTCACAATCGCCAAGTTTAGTTATGTCCTTGGGGATCTAGAAAAACCCAAATGGCTTCCAATGCCTTAAAGTGTTATTAATCCTGTTTCTAATACAGAAATGTTCTGTATTGAAATGGACATATTTGGTGGACAATAGCCAAAGCAAGTTTAAATCATGTAAAGCTGCACATTTTAGTTCTCACTTTAAGCTTAGTGGTTTGCTTTTTATGTTGCATTATTATTATTTCTGTTCTAGTGAGATATTTATTTGTTTCACATTCCTTTTGGAAAGTCTATCCTGGGTTTACAACTTAACTAAAGCAGTCACATTGTACACTTTGCTCCAGCTCATTCTGGTGCACTCGGGTCCCAAACACCTTTTAAAAGCTCCATACATTATGCAAACATGAACAACATGTGCCTGTCTTATCACAAAGGCTGTCTGTTGGGGTTCCTGTCCCCATTCCTTCCCTTCCACTGCCTGCTCAATGAATAGTAAACCAATTTAAAGACCATTTGATTGATACCCTTTCCATTTTCACAGAATCTACTAATCATCCAAGGGAAAAATGTCGACATGCACTTCAGTAACCCCAGGAACAAGTATGAAGACTGGCTTTGTAACACTGTAAGTTACCAACCTGCATTTCTGCATCACTTGCATGTTTTAAAAAATATACATGGAAACACATGTTACATGCATACACAACCAGAACTGTTAGGCTCACAAGTTTGTAGCCGTTTCTGCTGTTCGTGCATTATATTAGCATTGGTAAAGGTTAAGTTGTGTCGAGGGTAAGTATGGTTTGCGTCTTCTGAGGCAGCACTGAGGTTTAGAAGGTGAATAATAAAAATGATTTGAACGGTTACTTGCAGTGTGGCCTGTACAATTTCCGGAGGAGGCTGAAGTGCTTCAGGTGTGGAGCAGCCAAAGCTGGTAAGTCGTCAAGGCCACTGACTGCTGCTGTTTGAGCAGCCCTGAAGAAGCAAAGTGCACCAGATACATGTAACTTAAATTTCAAAGTATTTCACTGTGCAGTAGAACTGTCCTTGTGCTAAAACAGGAAAGATAAAACATGGTATGAGAGTAATGCATCACCTGTAGATTATAAAGTGGGCTGGGATGAACACAGTAGATGCAGAATGAACTCAAGATGGACATGATTAAAGGGCGACGATTTTTGCATTGCTGTATTCTCACATTAAATGTGTATTGTCTTGACAGATGGTGAAAATAGTTCTGGTTCTGCTGAAAATCCACCACTGGGCGATTTTTATGGAGACAGTAAGGAGAACATGCTTTGTATGTGCATTTTTATATCAAGTGATCTGAAATTCTGATACAGCATCTTGTTTTCATATAGCCCTCATCTTGAGAAATATTGCTCCACTCACATCTGTTGAAGCCATAATTTCAGCTGTTGCACCTTATGCAAATCTCTCTGCAAACAACATTCGCCTCATCAAGGACAAGCAGACAGGCCAGAACCGAGGATTTGCCTTTGTGCAGCTGTCTTCACCCCTTGTACGTTTTTAACCCATGACCTGGTTTACATTATATCATTGGGCTTTATCTGACCTACTCTTCCCTCTTGCAGGAAGCTTCTCAGCTCTTGACAATATTACAGGGTTTGCAACCTCCTCTAAAACTTGATGGCAAAACACTAGGCGTTGATTATGCAAAAAGTGCGAGAAAGTGAGTGACAATTTCAGCGTGTTCGCATTATAATGCAAAGAGTTGCTGTTGATAAATCAATTAAATAATGTTTTTTTCTGCGTGTAAACTAAGAGACCTTTTGCTACCTGATGGAAATCGTGTCAGTGCCTTCTCTGTTGCCAGTACAGCAATTGCTGCAGCCCAGTGGTCGTCAAGCCAGGTAATTGAATTTGCATTGTTTCCAAATCAACCGGCAATTCAATATTGTGCATTTTTGTCATGGTGATCAATGTCTTTTAGCCACAACAAAATTCAGATGGCATGTCGGAATATAGCTACCTGCAAGAAGGCTATGTACCTCAAGTAAGTGAGAAATTGGTGTCACCATAGTAATGTTAACCTCAAAGAGCTTTGATGGAATCTTCTAAAAGTGAATATTGATCCTTTTTATTTATTGTGTAGAATTATCAAGCTTTTTACAATCAAGCTGCTGGGTCAAGTACATCTCAAGGAAATGGGATTTTAGGAGGTAATATTCCACTACGGTACTGTGAGCACTTAACCAAAAAACAAACTTATTACTGCCTAATTCACCAATTGAATTTCTTTTAGCAGCCCCGGGAGTAAATATGGCTCCTACTGCAGCTGGTGTGGTCATTTCACAAAGTGCTCAAGTGTATCAGCCTCACATAATTGCTCAACCTGCTGTTCAGGTAACCCAGGCAACTTCATTGTATTTGATGAGTTTTGGACATCACGTTCTCTTACTACATTCATTCCTGGCTGTGCCTCTTGCTCAACAGTTTGACCCAAAACATCCAGCGGGACACCTCACTGGTGTTGAAGGCATGTCTCTGCCTGTCACTGTTGTCCCAGGATCTGCAGCAGCCAATGCTATGCTGATGGGGACGTCACAGATGGCTGATCCAAATACTGGTAGGGACCGAGTCAAAACATGCAGGAGTGTAGAGTATGCTACATAGGGTGTATATCTGCTTCATTCTCTAAAATACTGAAAATGTTTTTGATACAGTTGTTCCAGATACATCCACTTATCAGTATGATGAGTCATCTGGCTACTTTTATGACCCACAAACAGGCCTTTACTACGATCCCAATACTCAAGTAAGAACTGCACATAAATGTTACAGCACTGAGGATCCACAATGTAGTTATTTGTACTTTTGCTTTCAGTATTACTACAACTCTCAGACACAGCAGTATTTATACTGGGACAATGATAAACAGACCTATGTCCCAGCTGACTCTAATGCTGAACAAAACGCAAGTGGATCTGCAGCAGCTAACAAGGAACATAAAGAAGGCAAAGACAAGAAGGAAAAACCAAAAAGCAAGACAGCTCAGCAGGTGGGTACTCTATTGTTTGACCTAAACGGCCATTTTGATTATGTTTACAAGGAATGTTTCATCGGTTACATTCAGATTGCAAAGGATATGGAACGCTGGGCCAAAAGTCTGAACAAACAGAAGGAGAATTTCAGGAGCAGTTTTCAGCCGATCAGTCAAGAAGAGAGGAAGGAGGCAGCTGCTGCTGATGCTGGCTTCATAATGTTTGAAAAGAAGGTATGCCTCCTTCAAGTAAGCTGTCACGGCTTCACCACCACACACACGTCAGGGCCCAGAACTAAAACTGATCTGCCTAGATTTTTCTTTAAGGTTTAAGGTGCACAGGACATAATTTAGGTCTATCACTTGATAAATGCCTGAAAGTATTAAAAACTGAAATTATTGTAATTTGTACTTACTTTTTTGTATGTTACGTTTAACTATTGGACAGTGATATTTTCATTTTAACACGAGACACAGTGGTAAAAACATTAATTTTCATGCAATAGTCAATATTGAACGTTTTAGCTTGTTCTCTCCATAAAGCTGCCCTCAGCCATACTCCTGGAATTGTTTCTCAGCAGTAGGAGGAGTGAACCCTGCTTTTATTTCCCGCAACTCTTGAACCCCTCATACACTTCCCAGTGTGTGCTTTATTTAAGACTACTCCCTGTAGATATTGGTTTATTAAACAAACAACATGGACACATCATGAGGATATCGGCTGAATCAGAGCAAGTCGCTCAGATGTTTCTCAGTTCACGATCTTTTGTAAACTTCTGTCATAATGCTAAACTCTGACTGTGTTAGCCGCTAACTGTTGATGCGTTTACTGCTTCAAACATTTGTGATCCCTGCACGTGTTGGTGTTGACATGGTGCGAGGGCAGGTGAGGGGTGTGTTGGTGAAAGGCGAAGGCGCGGCGGTCTTCTCTGAAATAGAGAGCCAACTTTGTTCCACAGAAGCAAAGGTGGCGTATCTAGCCATGCAGTGTGGGAGTGCAACCATTCCCGGGCTGGCAAAATGGAATAGCTGAGGGTGGCTTTAACATTATAGTTTTAAGGCCAAAGTAAAGACTCGCCCTCAAAGATGTTTGTGTCTTATTGCAGTCCAAGACAAAACGCAAAGTAATCCAAATAATTGCCCTTTCTTTTGTGGAAGATGCCAACCTCGAAACCCTGTGGGGGATCTTCACATACGTTACAACACTTTAGAGCAGGGATGGGCAATTGATTATTACAAGGGGCCGCACCAACAACTTTAACTTAATTCTGCTCAACTTTCTCCCATTGCAAAATGTTCAAAATTATATCTGGAACTCACTTGATGGTAATTGTAAATAAGATTACCTGGGTCACTGCTCCTTTTCACTCAAACTGCATTGACTTGAGAGTTGTTTTGTATATATTTTAGTATTACTTGAATAAAAAAGAAAATAATATGAAAAAGAAACGAAAGAAAGAGCCATTTGTGCCGAGCCTACTCTGGCAGGGGATGGTTATATGCCTCTGAAATACCGCTTTGCCATTTGGTGTGGAAAATGTTGGGGAAAAAACTATAAATTATAGGAAAAGAGTCGAGAGCATTACGGTAGTCGCGCCCATGAAATTCTTAGGACACATGTGACCATATTAGTTGATACTCTGGAGTCCTGCATCTATAAGAAAACATTATTTATTTCTTTTCTAGCAAGCAGGAGCCCTGGACAGACTCATGCCAGATGAAGAAGAGGCCCCTACTACTTCGGCTAGCAGCAACAAAGTCTGTTTTCGTTGTGCTGTACTTTAGTTTGAGCTCTGGGAAAAGCTGCGTGTTACATTATCATCCTGTGGTTCATGCAGGGCTTAGTGGCAGCCTACAGCGGAGACAGTGACCCTGATGAAGCAGGAGCAGATCTGGAAGCAGCAGATGGACAGGACAAACTTACCGATTGGAAAAAACTAGCCTGCTTGCTGTGTAGAAGACAGTTCCCAAACAAAGAGAGCTTAATACGACATCAACAGCTCTCCGATCTTCACAAGGTAACCACATCGCACACTTTTCCAAATATGTTTTACGTTTTGTCCATTTTACATTGTTATTGTTTGTAGAAAAACTTGGAAGTACTTCAGAGATCCAAAATGACTGAAGCTGAGCTGGAAGAATTGGAGAGGAAAGAGTCTGAGGTCTGTCTTTTGAACATTGCCTAGTTTTTATGTGAGAAACTCTGGTAATACAGTTTATCTTTTATTGCAGATGAAATACAGAGACCGGGCAGCTGAGAGAAGAGAAAAATATGGTATTCCTGAACCTCCAGCACCCAAAAAGAAGAAATTCAACCAACCACCCACGGCGGCCATGTAAATAGCTTCTGTTGCTTTTAATTTGATGTTAATATAGTTGATAAGTTAATTGTTTCTTCTTTCTTGGCAGTAACTATGAGCAGCCCACAAAGGATGGCCTCACCAGTGATAACATTGGAAACAAAATGCTGCAGGCGATGGGCTGGAAGGAAGGCAAAGGGCTGGGAAGAAACCAGCAGGGAATTACAGCACCAATCGAGGTAATATGGCAAACCCTACCATGTTAGACATGGAATTGTTATTAAAATGGACATATCATGCAGAGTCTTAAAAACATTAATTTGAGTACCCCAGCCTTAGTTTAGGCTAAAAAGGTGACTCTGAGAGACACGCATAATAATGAGTGTGCTCCTAGTATTTGTCTTTTTACAGGCACTAAACATAATGCAATAGACCTGAATGGAAGCAGATCCAACTGAAACAATATCTGCTGCTGTTTTGTGAAAATGCTGCAATTATAATGTAATGTTGTAATGTAAAATGCCTATTCAGTCTACAATTCCCACCATTACCATCTAATTTAACATTAAAAATCCAAACCTTCTTGAATGTTTATAAAAAAAGATCTAATAGACGCCAACTGGTGAAACTACTGTAATGTATAATGATACACATGAAATGTATCATTGTAAAAATATAATAATACAAAAACATCAGCTTGGTATCGGTCAGCATGAAGTGTCAAAATATCGGATCGTGAGATCCTTAGATATGATACAGCAAAATATGCTTTATTAAACCCGAAGGAAATTCAGTTGCATAAAAACAGCAAAAACGTATATAGACGGTGCAAAGAATGAATATAAGTTCTGTTCAGCTGTCATTCCTCCCACTTAGCTTCTCCCCCACAAGGATTTAATATACCGCAAGAAAGATTTCCTGAGTATCTGTGGCGCAGGAGAGCGAAAGCAGCCTGTCGCTGAAGGAGCTCCTCTGTCTCATCACCAGCTCATGTAGGGGGCGGTCGCTGTTGTCCATCAGAGAGAAGTTTCTCCATGACTGACACTGCAGAGTCCTGATCCAGTCTGTCTCTGCCTGATGTTACTTCCCCAGCACACAACACCATAAATAAGAGCACTAGCAACTTTTTATCCAAACGGAAGGTTACTTATTAAATTAGCTATAATATCGTTTTGTTTTTTTTACACAACGCACGTCGTATTGACACCTGGCTTCACTGAGAACTGGAGAAGGTAGTTCTATGTCTCAGCAGGAGACTGCGAGGATGAACGATCACGTCACAGCACTATCCAAGCACTGATTAGTTCATCACAATCACATTATCCCTTATTGCTACTTAGTCAAATAACCGCCTGTAAATCATTTTCAATCACATACTTTAACTTCCCGTCCTGGAAGCGCCACCTTAATGTGGTGGAGGGTTTGAGCACCCGAATGATCCTGGGAGCTCTGTTGTCAGGGGCTTCATGCCCCTGGTAGGGTCTCCCATGGCAAACAGGTCCTAGGTGACGGGTCAGACAAAGAGCGGTTCAGAAGCCCCTTATGAGAGACCAACAGGTCCAATTAGAACCTTGAGGCCTCTGGACCCACCACCTGTAGGAGGAGCAATAAGGAATTAAGGCAATAATGTGATTTGGGCAGCTCCAACAGCTGGACCCGGAAACGGAAAAGTGGGGATGGATGGATGGATGGATGGATACTTTAACTTTAGAAAGCTCCAGAGTTGCCTTAAGAAAAAGAAAACCGCTTTCTTCCTCTGTATGCTCTCAACGCTTATCCCATATAAGGAACACAGTGCCCTTGGCTGGACGCAGGTGTGTACTGCACTTTCAGTATTCGATAAAGGTTCTTGAGTCATTGTAGTGGAAGTGTGTCCTACACAGTACAGAAGATGACTCAAGAACTCTCCTGTATAAGAGCTGACATAGACTGTTGCGTATTCCACCTGTATTTCATTGTTACTATTTCATTCGTTTTAATTATAAATGTAAAATATTGACACATCTATAACAGCTTGTTATTAAGCCCTATGTATGCATGATATATCCACTTTAAACAAGAAATAAATGGAACAGTTTAAAAAGAAAATCTGGACAGTAAATGACAAAAGCACCAGCTAAATATGTGTTTGATTGTTAAAAATGAATATGTATTTTTGTCTTTATTTCAGGCTCAGTTAAGAACCAAAGGAACTGGTCTTGGCGTCAAGGGTTCAAACTACACGCTCTCTCCTTCAGACACGTACAAAGATGCTGTCCGCAAAGCCATGTTCGCCCGATTCACTGAACTGGAATAGCATTTGGGATTTTTGTTTGTTTTTTTGCTGCAAACTATGTTGCCCTTTTACCTTAACATTTACAACTGTGTTTAGAAACATGGGCATTGTTGTGTAATTTATAATTTATCATCTGTAAATGTTGGTTATTGATGTGTTTTGCTTTGTTGTACAGTTTATGAATCATGTTTGTACAGAAAATAAAAGATATAGAATTCCAGTTGTTGTACTCTAGTGGTTCTCAAACACAGTCCAAGATGTCCACTGGAGCTTATAAAAAAGTCATGTTTTTACTTCGAATTAACCAAAATTAAAACGCTTCAAACTTCTTTGGGCATTTAATTATTTTTGTTTCAGTTCTCTTCTGGTCAACTCCGGGTAACCTCAAATGTTTGCTTAATCTAAGTTATAGGCGATTTCATATTAGTAGATGCATTCGTGGAGGGGCTGTTGTATTCAGAATGTGAACTATTGTACTTTTTCCTCCCTGGAAGTGATTCCTGTGGCGCCATTTCTTTTGATATTTCAATCTCTTGGAAAATGTTCTGCGCCTCCTCCCTGTTCCGAAAATATGTTTAAGATGTGAGGCCTGTCTCCTGTCGACAGAGGTGGACTCTCCACTGCTTCATTCTCCAACCGTATTATCATTTCAGAAGAGACTAGGGGATCATAGTGGACGCACGCTGCGTTTGGGCTCGCGTTTGGGTGTTGCGTAATCAACACCTTTAATGATAAAACATAATACTCACCTGGTCTCAAGTTCATGTGTTTGTGGACTCATGAGTTAATTACATGGAAGGTAAATGTTCCTAGAGTTGAGGAAGAAGAGGGCCGGGATAACCATGTGTTGCACTTTTAAGGGCATCATTGATGGGGGCTTTTAATGGCTCAGATAAACTTATTGTTACTTTACTGACACCCTGTGACTGGAGACTTTCTTTGATGTACATCTTGGTTTACATCTTTCAACTGAGATACAGATTACTGATCCGTGTCTAAACCTGCACGGACTCTAGGAGGCGCTAAATAGACCTGTTGCACTGTTTCTACTATAATAATTGCTCTTCTGTACAAGGAACCATCAACCCACAGCATATCACCTATGAAAAAGCTTTTATTTTTATTATTATCATTATTATCATTATTATTTATTATTATTATTACTTTTATTGAACATGAAAACACAGGCTACAGTATGTCCCATTCCCAGTGTATCTGGATTGAAATGCTGTGTATCGGATTACCTAAACCATATTACTAAATAGTCCTACACTTAAATAGACTTGAGTAGGCCCTATTCATTCGCCTGTACGCGAATTAAGTCGAGTTGCGCAAATGTTGTATGGCCCAGTCCTTTCTGTCTCACCGCTCTCTACTTTTCACCTCGCGGCGCAGCTATATGATGACTTGGGGAGGGGTGAAGACAAAAGAGGCGGACCTGAGTGACTACGACCCCCACTGTTGAGCTTCTGGGGGGGATACAATGTCCACAACGTTTCTAAAAGCGCAAATTGAGCCGCAGAGTTTGTGAGGGAGACGGCGCGCCACGACTGTAGAGATCTTTATGCGTGTGGAACGAGAAAAGGCGAAAGAAGACTTGCCCCAGTGACTGTCACCAGTGGACTTAAAGTTGACCAGTCAGAGCGCTTAGGTAAGGCTTCACATTTATGAGTAGACTCGTTATGTTCATTGAAAGGTGGTTTTATTGGGGGGAGGTTTTGTGGAGTGGTATATGTTCGTGGTTGATTTTACGCACGAGGACGACAGTGGTATTGTGTGCTGGCAGTGAGTTTTAGAGGTAAAAAACATGACCATTGCAGTTTAAATGCATTTACCGCCGCGTGGTTGAAGGAAACGGTGATAATGCCTTTGTGTGGGGGATCGTTACTGACGGAGACACGTTTGTTAACCAGTCTCGAGCGCTACTCCAGATGTCACGACCATGTGCTTCGGGGGCTCCGAGTAACAGAACTGAAGGTTTTTGGGTCATTTGTATTTGACACATAAATAAACTATGACTCATGTGTGTGTAGGCCACTCACTATAGGCTACATTCATGAGCATTTCCAAGTGACCGCATGGCGTAAGACACGCGTAACGCTGTAATTCCGCATCTCTTCAGTTGGATAGACCACCGCACAAGCGCTTACAAGGACTCCCGATTCCTGCTCGCACGACATACTTTTTTCTCTTTGATTTTCCCAGTCCTCAAAGTGCTCGCCTCTGGTTATTGAGTTGGAGGATCAGTGCGTCGTGGTGAAGAGCTTTGGTGGAAAGACTCGCACTGCTTTGTGGAAAAGGCCGATTGAATCATAAGCAACGATTTGGTTTTGGCTATCAATATTTCATAAAGTCTACATGTTCAATATACAGCCGAGGTTCAAAGCTATTCATTTAAGTTATTTTGGATTGATATCATGGCAAATTGTATTGTGCAGCCGAAATTATGACCAAGTAACTTATTTCACAATTGTTTTGGGGTTCACTATACGTTTCATGAGCAGCACTGCCAGTCCCAAGCTCACATAGGCTAAATGTGTCGCTTTTGATCATGATAAAGTTAGATGTGATTTCACTTTGTCTCTTTTACCACTATTCTAGACTAACTGCGTGGTGTTGCTTCACATCTTTGGCATTGAGTTTATTTCATGCAGAGTTTTCTTCCTTTTTCAAAACCCCTTTATTGATCCAGGTATTGGGCTGTTAATGAGTACACAAAGTTCTAGTAAAAGCTTTGTGGATATTAAGAATTGCAACGATTTCAATCCACAATGGACGCCTCTGCCTGTCCAAATCCCACACATTACTAACACATTGGTCGAAGCCTTTTTTTTTGTCTGTGGAAAGACTGCATTGAGAGTAGTTGGGTGTTGAGTTAGTCAGTTACTGTGATGCTCCACTATTCACTATGTAAAGGGCTTATAACACTGATTTTGAGGCAGCTCAATTTAGAAGCAAATGTAATTGCAATTTAAGCTTGTTTCATTTCACTGTGTAAACATGTCCAAAAGCAAAATCACATGTGGTTCACAGTGAGAAGGTCTCGAGTTTGATTCCACGGGCCTTTCTATGTGGGCTTTGCATGTTCTGTTGGTTCCCTCCAGGTACTCCGGTTTCCCACTACCACTATGAACATGTACTATAGGTTCCCGTCTGGGGGCCAAGACTCCCCTGAAAACGAGATTCCTCCTCTCAGTGTGACTCTCCTGGTTAAATAAAGGTCAAACATGCATTTCAGAATCACATGAATTTCAGCAGAGATTTACAGGATTAAGAGGGTTTTAAACTCCGAGACCCGGAGATATCGTTGCTCACAGAGGACATTATATTTCCTATTAGTCACTTTGATTTAGTTTGTTTCTGCGGCAGGCAAGACAAAGTGGGATTTTGCTTTATTCTTCCATGTATCTATTATTGTGTGGGTGTAGGAAGGGGGTGGGGGGGGGGGGCATGCCTTTGACTTTGACCCCTTTAGTAAACAAAAGTTCTCAAGCTGGGTTCATCCTGTTGGACTAGTGAGCAAAGCGAGATAAGGCTCTGTGGAGTTTGTTGACCTCAGTGATCAGAAAGCATTGGTCCTGAACATTGGGCTGGACAGGTGTAATGTTGAGGTCATGGCTGTGATACACTTAACATACTATCTGATAGAGGCGCTCCAGTGTTAAGTGTCACATACTCAGGAAGCTATTTCAAGTACATCAATTGTCAAGGCTCCCTGTAATCTGTGGCCGTACTCTTGACCTTATCAAATGCATTTGTTTATACCAACCAAAATGTTGCTTAATTAGAACATCCCTTGAGAATGACATCACAATGATCACGATTATGGTTGTGACGCATCGCGAGCCTCAGTTCTCTAATGCCGAGGCAAAAACCTGACATTTTGAGTCAAGTCATTTTATTTGTATTTGTTTGATTTTGCTTTTAAGGACAGTTGGTGACTTTGTTCTCCGTCCTCTTATGGCCCTTTCAAGTTCAGCCCACACTGACTACAGGATTTGACACTGTATACTGAGGCTATACACATGGGATCAAGGAACCTCTTATTACATGATATGGACTTTGGCTCATTTAAACCTGCAAAAAGATTAAAGAATTACGCCAAAGGGAAAATGTCAAATCAAATTCTGCTCCTTTCGGGTATGGCGCGTTACTGACTTGAAGAAAGTCACCTTTGGGTATCATGACTGACTTGTGATGTTTCATTTACAAACACTAGATACGTCCTTGTGTATGCTGCTGGTGGAGAAAACCAGGGGACAAGGAGGCCAGTCATGTCGTATTTTTTTTTGTCTGTGGAAAGACTACAGTTTAGCAACGGTGGGAATAGTTGGGTGTTGAGTTAGTCAGTTACTATGATGCTCCACTATTCACTATGTAAAGGGCTTATAACAATGATTTTGAGGCAGCTCAATTTTGAAACAAATGTCATTACAATCTTATCTTATCTTATCTTATCTTATCTTATCTTATCTTATCTTATCTTATCTTATCTTATCTTATCTTATCTTATCTTATCTTATCTTTTCTTTTCTTTTCTTTTCTTTTCTTTTCTTTTCTTTTCTTTTCTTTTCTTTTCCTTTCCTTTCCTTTCCTTTCCTTTCCTTTCCTTTCCTTTCCTTTCCTTTCCTTTCCTTTCCTTTCCTTTCCTTTCCTTTCCTTTCCTTTCCTTTTCTTTCCTTTTCTTTTCTTTTCTTTTCTTATCTTATCTTATCTTATCTTATCTTATCTTATCTTATCTTATCTTATCTTATCTTATCTTATCTTATCTTATCTTATCTTATCTTATCTTATCTTATCTTATCTTATCTTATCTTATCTTATCTTATCTTATCTTATCTTATCTTATCTTATCTTATCTTATCTTTGCTCTGTTGTATGCAGCTAAAAGGGAAAGTGCTGTTACTAACACATTATCCTAAAATTTCATTTGTAATTGCTTGACACATAAAGGTTGAACAAATTGTTTTCCCAACATTGTAAGTGTTGCTTGTACTGTGGTTTAAAAAAAGCGACACTTGAGATTTAGGCCCAATCGCAATTCTCCCCCTTTGCACATGTTCACAAGGCCCGGTTTTTCAGAAATTAGGGCCAAAGAAAAAAAGAATGAGACAAAGCACATCTTAATGTTATAAGCCATTCAATTTTCTGAAAAGCAACTGGTATCACCATCCACTCCTCAGCCACAGGCTTTATGCTCGAATTAATCTGTCAGCAATTGAAGCTTTAATTGTTTTATTCTTCTGGCCACTATGTAACTATGATTTGATCTTTCCATCTGTTCAAATGTTTAAATTGTCACACAGGTTCTCGAGCCAAAGCCGGACACTCATGCAAATTCACCCGTTGCGTAACAGACCTGTTCACTGGCTTCAAGGAGTGTTGAGTTTCCCCTGTTGAAACGGATACAAGTATGTGCAGTGCGACCATGCAGCATCTCGACAGACGCGACATACGATGACTTCAAGCTTGCTACATCTGTGACAGTTCACTAAGACATGACAGACCGATAGGAAATATTATATAACCAATAAATACAAGATGTATGCTCGTGCCACTGGGGGTCAGCAGCCTGGTCAATGCGGGGTATTCTCATTTAGTGTTTTTAGAGCAAAGTAACCATCTTTTTATATGTAATGTAGTGTAATGCAGGGAGTGTTTCATGTTCTTGGGTGACGTGTGATGTGTTTCCTTTCAAATGTTGAATTTGTTAGTTAATACGTCATATTAACTTGAATAACTAAATTGCTTCTAAAGTGATGCCCATATCTTATTTCTGTTGTGTTCACCGTGGCTGTCCCAAGTCCAGATAATGATATAAGGATGTTTTCAAAAAGAAGTCACCTTTTCCATTTCTCTGGTTGAAACACTTCTACATACAGTAGTTAGTTTGTCCAGTGCCACTTCAGTGATACTAGGACAGTGCAGATGCAATTGCGCAGCAGAAACTGTATCTGTACTGTAAAAATAAGCCCAGATGCCCTGCCCTGTCTCCACATGTCTGACATTTGATCCGATGCTGCCAGTGGACTGTATCTGGATTAAACACATTGTAAAGTTATGGACTGTGTGGCCCACATTTTTTAATATTTTGTAAATAATTAACATTCATTAATTATGCATTTGCAACTTTTGAACCTCTTCTGGTTTATAAATGGTCTATTAAAAGTAGCTGCATTAGTAGTAGAAGTAACAATACTAATGTTATTGCTTAAGTTATGGACATAATTGATGTTGTGTTGTTGTTGTGATAATAATGACAGTGTAGTATTTCTACTGTAGTAATCCCGGTACTTATATTTGAATAGTTTTTAGGTCTGTTTATGCTGCCGACACATGACTTGTACTCTGAAGTATCAGTATGGCAGTATGAATGTGTTTTTGTTTGCCGTATAACAGTGAACTGTGGCTGAGGGTGCGATTTAGAAACAATTGAGAAGTGGAACAGTGGCCGCAGTAGCACACCAACACATCTCCATTGTGTCTGTGAGGACTGTCTGCCTCTGAACTCCAACACAAATAGCCTTTGACTTGGAGGGAGGCACCCTGTCATTGTTTTGTGTATGGAGGAGCTAAAATAAAGGTAATTTGGGATCAACAATGTTGGACAAATAGTGGATTGTGACTGTGATAAGTCAAGAACATTGTCACCTGAGAGAAGACTGAAACACAAGCACATGGAGGGTTTGCATATCTTTTACAAATTAAGACCCTAATGGAGAAGGGATCTGGTTTGCAAAGGACTTTACAACAGCCTGTGATTTTCTAATAGCAACCATTCTAATTCATCTTGACCAGGGGTCAACCTTTTTACCCAGTGAGCTACTTTTACACAACAAAACCAACAGAGAGCTACTCATGCTTCGAAGACACTCGTGTGTGTGACTATGGAGTAGATCACCCTGGAGAATTATAGTAGCCAAGATATTTCAATAAAATTAAAGACATTGACTTGAATTTTGTCCTTACTTTACCAATTGGGTTTGTGGATATTCTGTTCAAAATGTTGAGAATAAAAAGAAAATACTTCTAAAATGTGACTTCTGCTGTGCTTGCAGAAACCTAGAAAGCCTTTGGTCAGCTACCAAGAAAGAGCGGAAGTGCTACTGGAGATCCCTGAACTAGATCTTGTAGGCCATACTGTAAGACTAGATGCTTGTAATACTTGTTGGAATAATTATCATTCACAAAGTCAAATAGACTTTAGTCTGTGATGACGTTGTCTGTTTGCGTTTCTCAGTACTGACGTTCTGGAAAATGCCCAAAAATGTTACACAATCGCAATTTTATCTTTTTTTCAAAGCAATGATTTCTACACAAGGTCTTCACCTAAATGATATAAATGATGTAATAATAAATGTACATTTATTAGCCTGCTTATATTTTTTCACACTGAACTGAATGAAGGTTGTATTCCTTAGCAAAACACAGTTCAACAGAAGCAAATGATTGCACCATTTGGTAAAAATTGGTCCTCTGAGTTCTGGCTGTAATATTTGGGAAACACTGCTGTTACCGTGAGCGTACACACAGAGCTGAGAGGCCACGTTGTGGGTGGTGTACTGTGTAAATATATAAAAGTGAGTCAGTCTTAGTCACTGAACAAGTGGAAGGGTGGCACCTACACTGGCATTAAGTAGAAAAGTGTTACATTTGCTAGAATAGACTCTATAACCATAATGTAGGTCTACACGTTTCATTGAATCAAAGTGACTGGGTCCAATTAGTCACAAATACGGCAATTATTTATTTATAGTCTCAACTCCCTGTAGTTTTGACTTCTACAAATATATACAAATTCTGAAATCCTTGTGATTCATTTAGAGGTCCATCAGTCTGGATGTTAAAGGCCTTGGACATGTTAAAAAATATATTAATTTTAAACATAAATCACACAGGGACATAGCAATTTCATGGCAATTTAACTGTAATTTCTATGTCTTGTGATATGACAATAACATTTCCAAAATCATGCAGCCCTACTGTAAAAGAAAGTGGGTCGAGTAGACTGATGTGCAGTAATCAAAATCAGATAATAATGTGACACTATGCATTTTGTTTCCCTTGAACACTATGCCTTTTCCTGCATTAATATACACAAATAAAAAATGGGCATTCTTGTCTCGTCCACAGAAAACAACTTAATCATAACCCAGCCAAAGTGAATCGTCCGGAGCAGAGTGAACCCAAATGGAGCCCTCGCAGTCGGAGATGAACATTTTATCGAATGGGAAAAGTCTCGACTTTGGAGACGACAGTCATGTCCCAGTGAAGACTCAGCTGGATGAAGATCAGTGAGTTTTCGCTTTTTAAACCAAAAACAATTGTAGCTTTGGGTTGGCCTGTCTGTGCTGGGACTTAACCCGGCATGGTGCTCCAGGTCTCCTGGTCCTACAGTTATACACGTGTAGCAGCCACATCAGGTTTCACTATTGATCCACTGCTACTAATGCAACATTCTAAGTCGTTACAGTGAAACCTGATAGGTTGCTTCAGTGGTTACAGTCCAATATCCGACTGGCTTTTACTGTGTAGAATGTGTATTGAGGGTGACGTATGGCCTTTGTGGCACCAGGGGCTGGTTGCTGATTACATGCCCATTTGCAGAAAGTTGGTGGTTTGATGCCAGCTTGAGTTATTACATTTTGCTCTTACACCTCACCTGCTTTGCCCCGGGTGTCTCTGTGTGAGTGCTGAATGTGTATACAAGTTTTTTTCTAGCATGAATGGGAAAAAGATACAATGGTTGGAAATTAGCTCTAGACTAAAGTGGTTTGTTTACCTGCATGTGTCTCGCTGTCCCACATAAACTAATAATGACTTCCTTTTCCCGTTTGATCTCTTAAATGCATGTTCTTGCTTTGGGTTCTTGGTGGCTCCTGGTGGATCCTTGTGCAGGAATGGCCTGTCACCTGTAAGGTATGTTTGCTGCACATGAATGAAGAAAAGCTTTAAACAAAAATCCACCGACTGTGAAAGAAATAGTGCATCAAAATAATGTGAAAACGTTAATTGTAGTAACGATATTTATACATCTGTCCTGTAGATACGATGACCCTGAAGGAGCTTTGGAGAGTGCAGAATTTCTTCCCAGTGGTGATGGGAAGAAATCTACGCGTTTTACAGATGTATGGAACCATGTCTTGTTGTATCAATATGGTCATATTAATTGTGTTTTAATAAATGCAATTGTTTGTGTCACAGTTTGAAGGAAAAACCTCTTTTGGCATGTCTGTCTTTAACCTGGGAAATGCCATTATGGGCAGTGGCATCCTGGGACTGGCCTATGCCATGGCCAACACAGGCATACTCCTCTTTCTGTAAGTAAAGACACAGACCTTTATCTTTATTGTCACATTGGATTGAGCTTATTTCAGTAATGTGTGTGCTACAGTACATTCATGAAATCAAAAGGCAGATAAGCCATTGAACAGAAAAGAAGCTCCATGCAGTAGTCGATAGTTTTCAATCAGGAAGCACAATTAAGCAGTAATTCTATGTTTTCAGTCAATTAGATTTGTCATTACAGCTCGTGAGCAGGTTGTTAGCATTAGTCTAACCTGCTCTACACTACATAAAACTTATAAAGCTGCTGATGTTATTAACTTTAAGTGGCCATTAAAGTTCGGGTCCATAATTATCCCAAAATGTGTAAAGACTCCAGATCGCGTTCTCATTTTTTCTGTGAGCCAAAGACGTCAATTTCAGTCTTGGCTTAATTTAACTAAAGAAGCTTTCGTTTCCAATTTGTTCATGTAACTTTGACGAGATTATTCAAGTGAATCTTTGCCGAATTGCAGCAGAGTCAGTTATGTTGCATTACTTCAAAGATTTGGGGGTTTGACACCTGGTAACAAGCAGTGACCCATGATTCTCTTCTCAGGATCCTGCTCTGCCACAGTTACCACACAGACATATCCCAGAAAAGAACCAAACCCAAAATAACCCCATCATCCCCTCAACAGAACGCTGGCTGTTTTGGTCACGTAGACACTGTTTATGTAGCTGCAGCTAGTGAAAGAGCAAGACCAAGAATAGCCAAAGGCGGGAAGTGAGATCTATAATGTGACTTTTATATACGTAGTTGGCTTAGAGGGGCGAGTCTGAACATCCTTTACATTATGACAGTAAAGCTAAGGCGTATGAACTCACTATAAATAGGCGGCGTCCACCGGTTTGATGTAACTTAATCATTATCGAGGAGTTGACAAGACGTGATGGATTTTATGGGTTGTATAAATATATAGTGTCTGAACAGCTGATGCCCAAAGAGACTTGTGCACCCTTTGATACCAATGTTTTTTTTCTTGTGTATATGTATCTCTGGTGGCACCATAGTTGACACTGTTACCTCACCACTCGAAGGTCCTGTGTTCAATTCCTGCAATGTGTGGTGCCTGCTGAGGGTCCGTGTTTGCATTCTTGACGAGCGTGATCTTGTATTCAAAAACGCAGCATGGTCACGTGAGGGGCCTGCGTGTCTATTTCTTTAGCTGGATAATAAAATAATGTCTATATTTGTACATTATGTGCTTAATACAAGGTTTAAATACTCTCAGACTTTTATCATTTACTGCCAAATATAACTGAAATGTATAATCTTATTAATTACCCAAGCTTTATGTTAAAAGAGCAATTACATTTGAACTTCTTTTCAATCTGAAGTAGTTCCAATTACTCGCGTACCCCTAGTTGAGAAACACAGGTCTAAGAAATACAAAATGGCATGAATCCCATATTTATCTTATCACACTCTTGTACTATGTTAATTAAACAAAAGTAGAAAATGCATTCAGCTACAAAACTATCAATATTTGGAGGCACCTGCTGACGTCTGTTTTGTTCCATTTAGGTTTCTTCTGACTGCGGTCGCTGCCCTTTCCTCTTACTCTATTCACCTGCTGCTCAAGTCCTCTGGGGTTGTGGGTAAGCTTCTCTCTGCGCCCGATGAATAATGTAATATGGCACAATTACGCACGAATATAGACTGATGATGCCTGACCACAAATAACAACTTTACCAGGAATCAGAGCTTATGAACAGCTGGGGTACAGAGCCTTCGGCACTCCAGGAAAAATGGCTGCTGGGATTGCAATTACTCTACAGAACATCGGAGGTGAGAACATGTCACGAAATATGTTCTATACAGGGAAAAAAAAAAAAGTTGGTTAGTTATTTTCAAATTTTGACACATATTTTTTTAATGGTATTTGGTATCTTGTGTTTTCTGCCTACTATTAACAGCACGTAGTTAAGTTTAGTTTGCACCTTCTTATTTTTTCTTTGCCTGCTTCAATGTTGCAGCCATGTCCAGCTACCTGTACATTGTGAAGTCGGAGCTGCCTCTTGTGATCCAAGCTTTCCTGAAGGCTGACCCCAACTCTGAGTGAGTATTGATATTTTCCACTTGTGACTGGCATGTGACGCGAGCTCGAGCTCGTGCTGCCAGGTCAAAGGCTTTGGCACAGTCCAGGGGAAATAAAACTCAGGGTTGCACTATTCATTGATTCACTGCGGGACGGTGGGGGTGTGACAGAGCTGCAATGGGATTGGCTGACCAGAAGGAGGACATTTTTGGATATATGCGAGTTACGTATACTCTCCTTTGACATCAATCACGTCCGTGCACGTCACTATCCGTCCGGCACGGGGAGGCCTCGCAGGGGTTTAGAGGGATCCCAGCTGCCACTTTCAAATCTAAAAACAAACCCTGCACTCAAACAGAAATGGAAATACAGTCACTGCAGCCAGTGGAACGAGACGCAAATCACGACTAACACCTTTATGAACACACTTTGCAAAGAAATTACACTCACTTTTACATCATGCTTTTCTATTCTGCCATTTTGACATCATTCATCTTCTCTTTGCCCTGCTGTCATTTAGCAAGTTGTTACAATCAATATTCACCCCGTTTATATGGTTGTTTTTATATATCACAAAGATAAATGGATGTTGCTCAGTATTGCTTTATGTTTACCATTTCCCAACATCATCACAAAGAAATGGCATTTTTATTTTGAGAAGAATTGCGCTGTCTCTTTATGTAGTTCTAAATATTTTTCAATGTCGCAAGCAAAAGGATTAGCTGTGATTGTATTTGAAGTATTATGTCTGTAGTCTCATTACAGACAGCAGCAGGTGTTAGACGGCTCCCATTGAGCTTAAGGGCAGGTCAAACCAGGGCCATGGCTCAAAACCAAGACACACTGTTCTTTTACATGAGTTACTGAGTGGTGCCCTGAACACATGCAGCCTACTGGAGGGCACCGGGGATGAGCATCAGGGGAACAGACATGATGAGGGCTTGACATTAACACCGGCCAACTGACCAAATGCTGCTTTCCAGTCTGGCTGCTAATATTTTCACACTCACAACACACTTTGAACGGTTGGTTCTCTATATTTGTATATTAGGTGTATTTTAAATTCTCTTGTGCAACATTATTTAGTCCCATAGCCTAATGGAGTTCGGAAATGTGATGTCATATCGCTAAGCATCATGGGATTAGCAGCAATTATAAACTAATGGTGACTTTAAAAGTTGAAATACTGGAGTTATTGTTCACATTAAAACACTTGGACACCACAGTGAGTTAGATGTATTTACCAGCAGTAACTCTGGAGCTAGCGGAGTTGTTCCACGGCTTTTTTCTTTTGATACTGTTTTTAGCTAATGTTAGCCTATGGAAAATGTATGCTAACGGCTGCAAACATGGCGGATCTCCATGGTAACTGTATTTTCCCGAACTCTATTACCTAAGTCAGATTTTCTGAATCATTATTACCGGCACTAGCTGTACTCACCTGCACCTCCCCAAACAAACCAAACAAACTTCTTAAATCATCTTTGCAGAACCGATGGTTACTGTCACTCGGGGTTTCTGACTAAAGTCTAACTCTGAAGCAACAATTTACCAAAGATATTGAATAAAACGATAGATAGGACCTGACCATAGGAATATGTTGGAATGAATGGCAATTGTGCCTGGCCCTTCTAACCAGGGCAATATAATCAAAAGTGAAACACCACTTTTTACCTTAATACTATTTGGTCTATTTTTAGTTATTTTATGACTCTTTGATAATTGTGACTGACATTATGTCATATGACTAGGAAATAACCCTTTGCAGTTGCATAGACTTTAACTACATTTGTTGGATTTTCCTCTGTGAAACACTTAAATAATTCAGTTCTAAGGGGGTACTTGTTTAAGCGACAGTAGATCTTATGTTACTATGATGCCAAAATTAGAGAGAAAGACCCAAAATGCAAAGACTGCTTAAACAAAAGCTTCATTACAACCAGATGAAATAAGGATGAACCAGACCGGCCAAAATAATATAGGTAGTCCAAAACACAAATACAAAAACTTACACGAGGGAAGGACATGTCAAACATTATCGACATGAACAGAGACAAGAACTAGAAATCTAAACGAAACCAAGGGGCCACAATAATTCAAGTACACATCTATGATAAAATGACATTTCCATGACTTGGTTACATTATTTTAAGCCCATCCCAACATAGGCCTTGGCTCCCAGGACTTGGGACTGAGAACTTGAACTTGGAGCGGACGGACGCTCATGTGAAAGATGACCTACTGACCAGAGGCTGCAGGGTCACACAGTCAAATACATCAAATACATGGGACTTCCTCCGCTTTCAAGGGTGCATGCTCCAATGTGGCCTGGCTCAGTCCTCCATGGTTTAGAATAACAAGCTTAGCGGCTTATACGGAGGATTTTGGCCGCAAAGAGCTTCAATGCAGAGGATTTAGGAGATACTTGTCTTAAATAGCTTGTCATTGTGCTATATAAGCTACTATAGAGGCCTCTCTTTGTATGTTTTCCACCATAAAAACGAACAGTATGATGTGCTCTTATATATTTATTTTAATATACTAGCAAATCATATCATAAATTGACCGACAAAAGGTTCCTCTGCAATGTCCTTTTCTCAGACTGTTAATAATATAGTAGTAGTCAATATGTTTAGAAGCTACAGCAGATTTTTGGTCAGAACAATGGTAGTCCAATGTACATTTATAAGAACTGGTTTCGAAATGAGATGAAAGAGTAAATTGTTGTAGCTCGACGAGTGTGTCTGTTCTCTGTGCCACTGTTTGAAATACTGTATTGACTAAAGTATTGTGCATTGTGTCCACAGTCTCTGGTACCTGAATGGAAACTACCTGGTCATCCTGGTCTCTGCCAGTATCATCCTGCCTCTTGCTCTCATGAAGCAGCTTGGTGAGGAGATGCTTTCTTTGCATTATAGAACACAAACCATTTGTACACCGTATTTTCCAGGCTATAAGTCGCACTTTTTTTCATAGCTTGGCTGGGGGTGCGACTAATACTCAGGTGCGACTTATATATCAAAATATATAATGTCACATGTTTGTTGTTTTCACACTGACAGCCGCTAGAAGGCGCTCTAGGCTTGTGTACCAGTATCTGCCACTCCTGTACCACACAAGATTTAGAACAGCAATCAAGCGGCAGAAAAGAAAGTGTGGAGTGAGCCAGAAACTTGTGAAGGACTGGCGAAAAGCAAACTTTTACTGCAATGAAGAAAACAAAAAAGCAAATCGCGGGCTAAAAGCTAGCTGACCACAGCTAGTGGAACGAGTTTGCAAATGAGAGCTTGAACAACGTGCTGCCGGGAGAGGCTTGTCAACGGTGGAGTTACGCCTCCAGGCCCAGGAAGTTGCCAAGGCTGGTGCGACTTATACTCCGGGGCGACTTATTATCTGTAAGATACGGTACATTGCAAGCTACTTCTTCTTTTTTATCTGCCTTGTCCGGAGGCACTATATGGGCGTCCCCGAAGCTTGCCTACAAAACAGAACCGATTTTGACAGGGAAAATACATTACATACTACTTTAACCCAGTATCCAGCACACCGTCATTACTAGATGTTGCTTTTTGTGTAAATGTAGCTGTAAAATCATAACAAATACCTTTGAATAGAGTAAATTATTATTATTGGAAGTAAAAGTCGATAAAAGTCAAATATAAAATCCTGAAACACAATGTTTCTATATAAAAATTGCAAAAATCCAATGATAAAGCCCACATGAAGTGTTCCGTGATCTCGCCTGCTAACATTGGTGCTAAGAATATCGCAGTAATTAGTGTGTTTTTGTCTTTCCACTGCCTCAGAGACAGTGGGAGTCCAATTAGACCCGTGCTCTTGTGCTTCTCTCCTCATGTTTTGGATTGAGCAGTTCCGGAATCGTCATTAGAGCCAAAAAAAAAAAAAAAAGACCTTTACTTGGCAATAATACAGTGAGTTATGTGGCAGGCTTTTACCCAAAACATTGCACATTTCTTTTGAAAAATTAAAAGTAAATAGAAATATTAAACGTTTTTCAGCATAAAAGTGATTCTTGAAAATTCCACTCATTGCCCATGTCTGTGTATTGTCTATATAAGCCTAAATCTATGTTATTAAAGTATCGGACCTCAGCATAATAACAAAGGGATAAATTACCATCTTTCCTGAACCCACAGCAAATGTAAATGTTAAAACTCTTCGCTGAAACTTTTTTTCTTTCCTTTTATCAGGTTACCTTGGCTACACCAGTGGGTTCTCTCTCAGCTGCATGGTGTTTTTCCTCTCTGCTGTAAGTCCGAAACAGCCACATGACACGGCTCCGCTGGCATCTTATCTGGACACACGCTGTTCACAGACACTTTTCCCACCGCACTCTGCTTTCACCGCCTCTGTGTTGGGAACTCATTTAACATTATATAACCCTGGACAATAGAGCGAGATGTACCTACGCCAGATTTGGTACTGTGGAAAAGTCCTAGAAAGGCTGTACAAAGTGCATCAAATGAAAACACGTGCGAGAAGGAGCAGAGAAAGAGAAGCGGTGGCCCTGGAACAGCAGAGTACATGGATAATTAGTGCTGTCTCATAATGGTTTTCTCACACCAGGATTCACACTGAAATACCTTTTAGTTTAGGGGTAAATCATCATGTAGCAGCTTTAATGTTATGAATAAACACAGTCTAATAAAACACATAATTACTGACGAGCAAATAGTGAATATTTTCAGAAAACATATCACATATATCTCAAAACCGCAAGTCAAACTAGTCGTAGCTTGAAAGACCTTCTGTCTCTGCACGTCTTGCTGCAATTGCACTACCCCCTGATACTGACAGTTATCTGTAATATTCCATTGGTTTGTGATAGTGCATACTGAAGTAGCTCGATAGAAGAAGCACCAAACTTCAGAGCAGCAAAAGAAAAAAGTATTAGTACTATTCATTACATTCTGAGTGCCCGAGCTTAGAGACTAAGCTTGCTTGTCTTTTTGTCTTTTCAGGTCATCTATAAGAAATTTCAGATCCCTTGCCCATTCGAGGAGTTCTCCATGAATGTCACCTCCACTCACCATGCCGTAAATGTTTCAAGCCATGCCCACGAGTACACCAATGGTCTGGGTCATGCCGACGAGGACGCCCACTGCGCCCCGCGGATGCTCACCATTAACTCCCAGGTTAGAGCAGACAGAGGCTTTTATCTGGCTTTTCTTCCCTTTGTCTCGGCGGGTTTAATAATGGCATACGCTTTTACTGCGCTTTACGAGCTTGACAAGCTTCTCAAAGCGCAACATTCGAATGATTTTTCATCCTCTCCATACTCGTTGGCGTGAACCGAGTTTGGCGTTATCCAAATCTGAAAGTTTCCTGACAAAAGCAACAAAAACAAGATGAACAGCGACAAACGACCAACAAAAGAGCGACAAAAACACAAGAAAAAACAAAGTTACAATCAGTTGTGTAGGTCTCAGCTTTCTTAGCCTATAGGTTACTCTGACCTATAGGTTGTAATTTGGATAAAACTGGAGAAAATGCGCTCGGTTAAGGCGGGACCATTTATTCATTCACTCACTTACTCACTTTCCTCCGGGTGCTCTGGTTTCTCCTGTCGATCTAAAGCATGTAGCCTACTGCAAGCTACTACTGAAGCTAAGAAACAAAGAAATCCTGTTCAGCATCCTGGCTCATAATCTGGACACGGGCCCCCAGAGTCTGCACGACCCAGTGCTCCTAACAGGTTGCCCCTGTTGCATCAGAGGATGGTTTGAATTCAGAGAAAAAAATGGGAAAGATAAGGCTTAAACTGGTGATATGTGTTAGAGAGACACACATCCGGATAATATTACGCACCACAGTTTGTCACATGTGAGAAAATACATAATTAGACAGGTGGTTCAAGGACAAAACATTAAAGAAATATATTATAGCTGGATAATTATTAATATTTGGTTTACAGACTGCATACACCATCCCTATCTTGGCCTTTGCCTTTGTTTGCCACCCAGAAGTCCTGCCCATCTACACTGAGCTGCGCAAGTGAGTCAACCCTACATACCCTCGACAAGAATCAATATTCAAATGAGCCGAATCACCAGCATTTCTTTCCACTTTATACTATGTTTTCAGCCCCACAAAGAAGAAAATGCAGAAAGTGTCCAACATCTCCATCCTTGTCATGTACACAATGTACTTCCTGGCTGCTCTGTTTGGTTACCTGACCTTTTATGGTGAGACAATGGCCTCTGAAGTCAATATTTACAATAGATGATAATAGTAGCCGAATGATCAAAGCCAATGTGTCTGGGATCGGGTCGTGTCAAAGTATGGGTGGGGAACAAGAATGCGGGTCAAAGGGGTGTCGAATATTGTTTTAAACCTGACTTGAAACACAGAAATGGCTTTAATTGTACGGAATTGGTAGAAGATTTTAGTACTCACCAAAGCAACTAAAACATATCTATTGTTGCTGTAAATACATGCATTAAGATGTTGTTAATATGTAGTTTTGTGTATCAAATACTTTACTCTGTGGTAGTTTTGGTTGGGTAATTTATACTAGGTTGTAGATAAAGAAACATTAGATATAAAGACTATAGAATTCCTCAAATATTGACAAAAGTGGTAAATATCCTTGAGCACATTTAGGGGAATTTACTAGCACTAAAATAGGCTTCTAAAAACTTCAATAGCTCGCTGGTCCTCCTGGTGGTGAACGTTTGTCACTACAGCTGGAGCTGATACTGATGGTGTGAATGTTTTATGTCGCTTTAGACCAAGTGGAGCCGGAGCTGCTGCACACGTACAGCCGGATTGACCCCTATGACACCCTGATCCTGTGTGTGCGTGTGGCCGTCCTAACTGCTGTCACACTCACCGTCCCAATCGTGCTCTTCCCAGTAAGTCCAGACGTAAAATATGTGAAAACATGCTCTGAAATGCATGTGACTGTGGTCTTCTGTCAAATATCTTGAATTATTACCATGCATAAATCGCAATTTAATCTCTATGCCAGTATTCATCAGGTAAATAACTATAAGTTAGGGAGTCATTGGTGCTAAATAGCAAGTGCAAGATGGAAAATAGATTAAAAAGTAGAAGCTTAGGGTGGGCTCGAGTTACCTTGTGTGTGAAATGCGCGGTATAAATAATCTTGCCTTGCCAGGTGTGCAATACTGCAAACTGAAGGTAATTTGTTTTTGTTTTCTTCAACAAGCCGGACCAAGATGGGGCTAAAATGGAATTAAATTGGAAAATTGCAACTAATCTTTTGAATATTTATATATATATTAATTAAAAGTGAATTTGAGCTATATGGAGCCTTTATATGTGTGTGTACAAACATACGCTCGCAGAATTTTAGATTTGATACATTTTTCAAAGAAAATTTTCAAACAAATTATTTTTAAATCATAATGAAAAAAGACTACCAGAATGAGCCTGATCAAGAGTTCACGTACCCCCGCTTTTAATACTGTGTATTGCAGTCTTTAACATCAATGACAGCTTGGAGTCTTTTGTGGTAGTTGTGGATGAGGTTCTTTATTTTTTCTGATGTTGAAGCAGCCCATTCTTCTTGGCAAAAAGCCTCCAGTTCCTGTGAATTCCTGGGCTGTCTTGCATGAACTGCACGTTTGAGCTCTCCCCACAGTGGTTCAATGGTATTGAGGTCAAGAGACTGAGATGGCACCAACGGGACCCTCACTTTATTCTGCTGGAGCCACTGGCATCAGCGAAACACCTCCATATTTCACAGTATGGTACGGTGCACTTTTTTTTCCCAACAAGGCCTATGATGAAATGTGCATCATACCGACAGTGAAATATGGAGCTGGTTTGCTGATGCCACTGGCTCCGGCAGAATAAAGTAAAGTGCCTGTGGGTTGGAGCTTTAACTAACTGACCTGATCATAAGCTAATTCGGAGCGGTACGTTTTGAGCCTATAATCTTAAATGTAGAGACTGTGTCTGCTTCTTCAACGTTAGAAACCGAGGTACTGCCTTCTGTGCTCCTCTGATCCTCTGAAATGTTACAGCGCCTCCTGGGTTTTGCCCTGTTTTAGAGTGTGGTGTCCTGCACTGGTCAACTCCTCCACCTCCTCCTTCCTCTTCCTCCTGCGCAGCTCCCTCCGCTCCAAAGTAGTCTTTCACCATCTTCTCCTCATTTGTCCATTTTTTTGTTCCCTGTAGCGCCTCTTGCGACGCCTCCACAAGGCTGCAGGTGTGGGGGGCTCTTGGCGCCTCTTCAGTGTTTCAGAAGAAGTTTGTCGGTCTGAAATGTCTTTAGCTGATTGTTTACATTTAAAAAACTGCTTTCTTCAGGACCACTATGGACTCTCTGCAGTAAAAAACAAAAAAACATCACCCAAACCACACAAAAACACAGCAAAGATGTACAAAAGCATCCAGGAACACAGAAACTACAAATGCAGTTCTCAGAAAAAGGCAAAAAGCTGTACCAAGAGAGCATAACGAGAGCTGTAAATGGGAGAATGTTGCGTGAGTTAAAATGAAAGTACAAATGACTCTGCTGCTGATCCACGAGCTTCACTCAGAGCCCGCCACACCAATTGTCAACTTAATGAAGCTACATATTCAGGATCAGCATTCTAATGATTGAAGTCACATAATGAGAGGCTAAAGCTGACCATATGCTCTTCTTATGTGTGTCGTTGTAGGTGCGCAGAGCCATTCAGCATATGGCGTTTCCCACAAAGTCCTTTAACTGGATCCGTCACATCGCCATCGCTGTCGTCCTGCTCACAATCATCAACATGCTCGTCATATTCGCTCCGAACATCCTGGGCATCTTTGGAGTCATTGGTGCGTCTCATTGAATTAGACAACTTTGAAAAAGCTAAAGACGAGTAATTGTTTTGTTATTTTACGCTGTTGCAGGGAGTCATTAGTTTTATGCATTGGTTGTAAGCAATGGATGCAAAACAAAACTAAGACTCTTTCTCAAATGTTTACAAGGTCATAAGACATAGGAAAGTCAGTCACACGATGAAGGGGAAAAAAGGTTCAATGAGGATATCAAACGTAAATAATAACAGGTCTAATGTTTAAACAAAGAGTCAAACTGAATGAAAATGACCTTTCATTGTAGTAGGTCCGGCATAGGTTGTATGAGGATATACATATAGTACACAGTGTGATGTCTAGGTAACTTATTTTGCCGCCGGTGACAGGCTGGACCCTGTTTGTTGACTTGCACTGACCACTTTCATTCAGTCATTTTCTGACCCCAAACTTGACCATTGAAAACGTGACCAGTGTTTACTCGTGAACACAGTGAGGACCTAGAGTCAATATTATCGTTCCTTTTCGTCCTCAAAATGGGGCAAACCTCTAAAAGGTGAAGGGTCAAAGATTAAAGAGGAGGAAAAAAGAAGCCAGAGAAGTTTCTTTCTTTGTTGATTATTTTTGACGATCGCAGTTTACACATTACATTGCTTTGCAGAGATTTACCCTTTTATCTTGTGGAAGTTGAATATACATCATGCTTATGTATGTTGCTGTTTTAAAATGTATTTTTGTCTGTTTGGTGTATTGATTTGTCTCTTCATACGTTGTTGATTAGTGACAGCCAATTTTATTATTACTACTTTTCAGGTGCCACTTCTGCTCCTTGTTTGATCTTCATCTTCCCCGCTGTTTTCTACATCCGCATCGTACCCAAAGACAAAGAACCAATGACTTCTGTCCCAAAGATACTGGTAAAACCTCCCTTTCTTATATCACACATCGCCCTAAATGAAATACTACCAGTTATTAGATGTATCATGTTGACACTGATCTGCAGGCTCCTGTGGTCGTACGGGTCACTGGACAATAGTCAACTTATTGTTACTTGGGGTTAGGCTATGGTGCACATGTTCCAGTGCAAGACAATTTACATTTGCGTAAAAATCCTGTCCATTAAGTTTACAGGCTTTAAAGGGACTATAAGGAGTTTAAAAATGTTAAAATTAAGTATTTTCCTCCCCCTACATGTTCCAGCCATGTCCTAATTTGTAGAATGAGCTCAGACCTGTTCACCACAACTGCCTCTAAAATCCTGTACTGTCACTCAAAAAGGTGTCACTTCGGCCCGAATTGCCGTCATGCACGAGCTTAATATAGGAGGTGCAGTTACACATATGGCCTGAGGTGGCAGTAGTGAGTATAAAATGGCGAACTTGCTTCCAGCCCCTTTAAAGGGATAATATGGTTCAGAATTTTTGACAGAGGACCTCATTTCCTAGTTATCCAGTGTTGTTGATTTCTGGAGATTTTTTTTTTTTATTCATGCAGTCCTTATGTTTGAAGAGTTTACTGGTGCTAGGCTAGTGCTAGGCTAGCGCATGTCTATGGTAACTAGTAGCCTGCATTAAAAACCTCTTCAAAATCACCGGGTCGTCCTCCAAACGTTGCCATATCGGATTTGTCGAAAGCTCCTTTGCGAACTCCATGTGTAATAATGGTAAACAAACTACTGTAGATCCGGTAACCTAGCGGATCACTCCGTCGCTGCGTAGCTAACAGCCAGGAAGTTGATGCTAATCAAATATGAGTTTTTTTTAAAGGATTCAGTCAACACAGACATTTATATGGGTAGTTTGGTGTTAGAAGTGATTTGCCTCAGCTCAGGTGCACTGTGCTTGGGTCAGACTGTTTTTAATGTTAACTAGTTACCATAGACATGCACTAGCCTAGCACTAGCCTAGCACCACTAAACTCTGCAAATATAATATATCAACAACACTCTGGATAACTAGGAAAAGAGGCACTATGTCAAAAATCCTGAAATATCCCTTTAAATACAAAATATCATTTAAGCCATCAACATGAGTTTAATGTAGACATGGTAAAATCCAATTTCACAGCGAATCAGAAGTAAAAAAAAAAAACACTGCCACAATCAATAAACATAATTTTCCCCCCTCCTTTTGCTTCTCTTTTTCCTGCAGGCTGCGTGTTTCGCTGCTCTGGGCGTTTCTTTTATGGTGATGAGCTTGAGTTTCATCATCATCGACTGGACGACAGGGGCAAGCCGAGCCGCTGGCGGTCACTAGCCTGTGCTGGTCGACCACTACACTGACCACGCCTACTAGTACTACTACTACTGCTACTTCAATTACAGCAACACGCACCAGAACAAACAGATTGTTGTGAAGTGAGTACTGTGACCTCATAGGGAACACACTAAACAGTTTCTAAACAGATTGACGCGCGCAAACCCCTGTAAAACAGACGCTTTACAAACTTTATATGTCGATTTAAAAGACGCAATGAATATTCTAATTTATCAATAGGACGGGGGTAGGGAGGCTTATGTCACTGTGAGCGGATGGGCCCTTTGTTCCTTTGTGATCACTCAAGTAACTGCAGCTGGTACTGTACAAAACACATTAGAGTAGATATCGATGGATACAAAGTTATTTACCAAACCTTTTCACACAACACGCACAAATGAGGAGAGAAGAGCCTTTCAGAAGACGCTCATTTGAAATGCTTTTGGACGAGAGTGTGTCTAATGGCCTTTTGACATAGTATTCACAGAAACACGCTGGTGCCTTTTCACAATAAGACACATATTATAAGATGGGATTGTTTATTTATTTAGTATCTAGCCTACTTCTGTCTCCAAGCACAAATGAATTATATTCAACTCTGCTTTTGCTCCATGTTTTTACTCAGTCTAAATTACAGTACAGTATTTTAAACAAGAATATTGTGGAAAAGTAAGATGATTTGCTTTGGGGCGCACAGATAATACGGATTTGAACACTTTATTTGACGCCGGCGGTTGCCACTTTTACGATTGATAACTGTAATATAAATAAATAGGTCTGTGTAATATAAATACAAGTAAAATATTGACATTGTGTGCACCCATTATGCATGTCTACATAAATGAGTTTACATTCCCACAATATTATGATCCATGTGCCTGCCATTGAGACCTCACACGCCCAAATCTTTTAATTTCTTTTATGTAAAATAGTACATTTGTTGTATACTTTATTTCAAGATGCCTGTACAAGTCTATAAAAAGCATATCAAGATTTTTTTTTTTTCTGTTAACTTTAGTTGTTGTGTTGACTTGTGGGAAATGCTTGGCTGATCATATAATGATTTAGTGAAACAGGCTCCCTGGTGGGTGCCGTCGCATCGAGATCAATGCAGTAATTTGGAGTTTGTAGTATTTGATTTTTTCCTACACTGCTCTCGTCCTAATGTTACGGTGTCCACATGCTGCTTTTACATTCTGGAGTCGGCTTTGGTGAACCACGCTCAGTTCAATATGCAAAGTGATACGGATGGAGCTTTGGTCCGGTGACAGTTGTGTTGCGTTGACGTTTGTCTTGATCCTTATGTCGTATTGCTCAGATGTGCAAAGAACACTTTCTGTAAACCAAAAAATGTTTTTGAGAAGAGAGAATCTAAAATGGATGGAGCCATTTCTTTTCCAAAATATACACACAAGAAGTGGTAACAGTTTTTTATACTCGCCACCAACACACAGGCATGCAGCTTGTTCAGATGTGGGTAGTAATCAGTTACATTTACTCAAGTACTTTGAGTAACTTTGTGAAGAAATGATGCATTTGGGGGTAGAATGAACACACAGGACTTTTTACCTTCGAGTACGATTGACTTGAAGGAACAGCCTTGTTTAGTTACTCTTTCCACTGTGAGTAAGTCTGTGACAAAAAGCTTCATGTTGACATGAAAATCAAGTTTGTATTTCTTTCACCAATTATTGTAATTTTTTTTATTTGTGATCTAATAACACAATTTGGGGGAATTTTCTCATTGTTTTATGTTTTGTCATTTGGATTACGCAAAATGTAAATCACATGTGTACGTTCAAACTGTTGCTCATCACGCAAGTATTATTTTTACTTGCATCATAATATTTAAAATAGCATTACTGTTACTTGAGGAAATATTTTAGCTCCCAACCTCGGGGCTGGTTGAGTTGGGAAGGGCGTCCAAATAAGCTTTCCAAATCACAGTGGGATCAATTTGCTGTGGCAACCTCAAAAACCTAAGGGGAGAAGCCAGAAAAAAAGAGCGAGAAAACGATTTAGTCCGTGCCAAATGGCGTACAGTTGCAAAGTCATTCTAAATGACTTTGAAATTACAGCCAAATCTATGGTTTAAAGTCATCTATAAACAGACTCTTATATGATTTGTTTTTGTTGTAAATCTCTCTCAGTGGCTTGTGCTGTATCGAGCCGATATCGCATCCTTTTAGTCTCTCACTTCTCGCTAAAACGAGTCAAAGCTACGGCTGCTAGGACCTCAATGGTTTGTATTGCTCACAGCTCAGGCTTCATAAACCTTATGTGTGTGTGTGTGTGTATATATTAACAAAATCATTATTTATGTATTCTGTTCAAAGTTGTATGTTTAGTAGTATTTGATCAAATTGTGTCTATGGATAAATTATCAAGCTGGAAGTGTGTCCCTTGCTTTTATGGCGGTTGTATTAAAATGAAGTTCTTGTTTTGACATGGTGTAGTGATAGAGAGTATTCGCTGGAGGAGATCATGCCAAAATAACAACCCACTACCTGCTGCTGCTGCTGCTTCAAATGCCTCTTTGCAACAGATTTAATGCTTGCAGAGCGCCACTTATGTATGTATGTCTTTGATATGTGTGTGATGCATTTACCATTTTGCAGATTTTGAATAAGATGGGCACTGTGTGTAGATTTTGCAATAGAGTCAAATATTTTTTACAGATTTCTCATGGGCGGTAGCTGGAAAACCAAACGTAAGAGACAAATATACACGTTCATATAGTTCTATAGTTTAATGTGGGATTGGCAAAATTTAGTTTTTACTTCACATTTTACGAAGTGCCCAAACTGATTCAGAATCTTGCTTTGTATGTGGTTTTGATGAGAGCAGATGTTATATAAGAATGGCATTACGCTCAAAGTAATGTGAACATTTTAATTGCGTATGTACATGTAAACCTTTTATATTTGTAACGCGTACTCTCTGTAGCTTACTGTAAAAGTGTAAATAGCAGGGACAGATTTTAGTTTGGCAATAAATAATTGTAGATGTTTTTATGTCCCGCCTCCTGTCGTTTCTCTGCAGTTCAATGGAGCCGGCGGTGTGTGTGATTTATCTGTTCAAGGCCACAGTCTGTTGACAGAAATTCGGAAACCTGGACATGAGGTCATCGCGGCTCGCTCTCGTGTCCTTGTTTTGTCGCCGCCGATGTGAGCAGCACTGGACTTGGAAGAATTTGGTGTCCAACAAAAGCAGTTTGCATGTTGTTGACTTTGGATATGAGGCCGTACGTGAACATTCTATAAACATTTCCTTTCATTTCTCGCCCTAAATGGGTTATTTCCAAATCTGGAAGAATGGAGAGGGTCAGGTAAAGCATCCAGGGTAGGCATAGCAACAAAGCTAGAAGCAAAAGTAAGTTTTGATTGGTTGATTGATTCGTTGATTGAACAGGAAGCATCTTGAATGACCTAAAGATGCACCATATTTTTCAGTTTTATTGCACTTAACCTCTTAACTCCTGCCTTCAACGCGTTTTCCAGTTCAGCTTTACCCAAATCTTCTTGACTGGAGCTTAGCCTACAGGCCAGTGTAACATCTCATTTGAAAGCTAAGACCTCTAAATCGGATGTAATATTTTTCCTCATGTTGTTATCAGTTTTTTTCTTATATTTTTGTAGTTTTTTTTGTCACTTGTTTGGTTTTTGCAGCTTTTTCCATCCACATTTCCATCTCGTTTTTGTCGCTAATTTGGCACTTTTTTTCAAGAGGCTTTTAGATTTGGGTAAAGTCGAACAAGAGAAAACATGCTTGGTTCAGGTGGGGTTAAGAGGTTAATTAAACTACGAGGAAAACTGTGTGTTTAAATTGTTGCGCGTTACAAACAATTTCCAAACTAGTTAAAAGGAACAGGCCACCATTTTTTCCATACTGAAATATGTTCTTACCTGAGCTTAAGACGAGTTGATGCGGACCTGTCTGGTCTTTGTGCGTGCCCTCAGTCATGCAAAAACAACCAAAGATGTTGTTAGCATTTGGACTCTCCCAATGTATTCCTATGGCTCCAAACGGGGGGTGAAGTTAGAAGCGACCACGCTCCTCCACAGGCACGCACAAAGACCAGACAGGTCCGCATCAACTCGTCTAAGCTCAGGTAAGAACATATCACAGTATGGACGACCTGTGTGCGCTCAGTCACGCAAAAAGACCAAAGATGTTGTTAGCAATTGGCCTCTCCAAGCATATTCCTATAGCTCCAAACGGGGGTGAAGTTAGAAGCGACCAAGCTCTTCCACGGGCACGCACAAAGACCAGACAGGTACGTATCAACTCGTCTAAGCTCAGGTAAGAACATATCTCTGTATGTAAAAACGGTGGCCTGTTACTTTTTTTTAGCATTTTGCCTGGACTGGATGAAAAAAACAGGAGGTCAGTCCCCACTGCAAACTGTAAAGTCTGCGTACATGAGCCATATTCCACTGAAAGGCAAACTGTTCCAAAAGTAGCATGAGGAGTTTTTCTTTCCATTTCCAGTAAAACAAAACAAAACGTGTTCCCCTCCAGCGGTTGCAATAACCAAATCTCTCCACGGGATGTCGCTGTTCACCTTCTCTTCCCCCTCGGCCTAATTACGCGTCGAGGTAAGTCGTGAAGAAGTACAGCCACACATCGACAACCGCATTCCCCTAAACCGTAAACCTCGCTCTCCCGCTGTCAACATGTCCTGTGTAAAAAAAGGGTCAACAATCTACTCCCCTCTCACTGCACGCGCGCGAACAGCGACCACTGCAGTCCGCACGAGGGCACGTCGGAAGCACCACGCGGCTCCTCTCCAAAAATCACGCCTGACTTCGCTCGCTTCTAATTGGCTCCGCGCGAGGGGACGGTGTTAAAAACTCACCTGGTCCCGCACTAATTGGAGGCGATAGTGACTGCCCTTTCTTAGCATTTTTGGATGACATTTTTTTTTTCCTGCAACCAACGAGAGAAGTGGATATGTTGCGCTAATTTGAAAAAAAAAAAAAAAAAAAGGGGGAGACTGCAGCGTAAAACGGGAGCGGGCCGAAGTGTGCGCGTGCAGCAGATCTAAAGCGTTGGCATTTTTTTTGACGGAGCGTGAGTGGATGCAAGGCGCGCGCGCATAGCGGAGTCGACATGGGCCAGCAGTAGCGAGGGGAACAGGCGCCTGCTAAAACAAAAAAACAAAAAAAAACACCCCTCTTTTTTGAACATCGACTTAAAACGGGAAGACTTCTCCGTGAATTCGTGTGGCCAAAAAAAAAAAAAAAAAAAAAAAAAAATTGTTTATTTCTCTCCGCTGGAAAGGGGAGGAAAAAGAAAAAAAGAGGAAGCTGCTGCCTACGTGTTGTGTTCTATCCGGGCTTTTTAGTTGTGGTGGTGGTGCTGCTGCTGGTGGTGGTGGTGGCAGTGGCAGTTCGGGGGGGGAAAGAAGACCCGGTTGCTCTGAAGCGTCGTATTCGTTGCGTTTTTGCGGGAGCCATGGGCTGCACGGTGAGCGCGGAAGATAAGGCCGCCGCGGAGAGATCAAAAATGATTGACAAAAATCTCCGGGAGGACGGCGAGAAGGCGGCCAGGGAAGTCAAGCTGCTGTTATTAGGTATGTACCCCCACAGTTTTTTTTTTTTTTTTTTTTTTTTTGCATGCCAAACTCAACCTGTGCTCGTGTGTGTGTGTGTTTCATCATCGTCGCCGTGTGAAGACGTGCGAGTGCGTGACCCAAAGACAAGTTTTAGGGAGAGCCATACCGTCACGCCGATACCTTGAAGATTAGTCGGTCATTAGTAGTACTATCTTCGCATCTTGGCCCCACCTCGTGCTCTCTGATTGGTCACGTGATAGGAATATTGGTCAACATTGCTACAGTGGCTGGGCATTTGCATGGGCCAAGTCTGCTTGTGTAAAAAAAAAAAAAAAAAAAAAAAAAGCCTCTATTGCATGATAGTTGTGTTTTCTGGAATCTGAAAGACTCTGAAGCAGGAAAAGCGTGCCTGAGAATATCAAGATGGCATTTGAGAAGAAGAGGAGAAGAAGAAGAAAAACCTGCAAGTGTTGTCCAAGACTGTCCTGCCTGTCACTGCTTTGGTCACATACATATTGATTGACACGAGCTGCAAATATGAGTTGGGCCACAATGGCTTGTTTGTATCTGTAGTCCCAGGGCAGGTTGATTTTTTTTTTTTTTTTTTTTTTTTTTTTTACAGTCAGGAAGCACAATTATTTGACGTCTCCTGTGTTGTGTAATCCATCCAGTCCCCAATTTGTATAGTTTGACTTTGTATACAGAATGAGCCAGGGAGAGAGAGTGCTGTAATGCTGTAAAGTGTTTCTCAACTGATGGGACGTGCGCCAAAAGTGACTCACAATGAAGTTCGTTTGTCAATTTGGATAAACAACAATGCCTTTAAAAAAAACACGTATGCGCTTCGACACAGCTCGGAACAAAATGGTTTTTGATTCCGAATGTGGGTCACAGTGACATTCGTTGTTTTGCTTTAATTGTTGTCACCAAAACTGTAGCCAAATCAAATGAGCAGTGGTTATTCTGCTTTGATGTGACTCTAAAACCAGATAAGTTTAGCAATTCATTAAGCGGCATTAAAAATTGGGTTAGTGAAAAAATAATATCTTGGTTTTCGTAGAGCCTATAGATTGTATAAATTGAGACATTAATTTGGGATGCTTTGCCTTTAAAGTACAGCTGTCTGCTGCTTCTGAAAGTACACACTTGACTGAGGTTGCACTTGGCACATGACTGCCCGATCATTGGAATGAGTGGGAAAAAGTTCCTGTGTTTGAGGCAATGTGCAGACTGCATCCTGGTTTCCTGCATCGCCCAATTATCAGATCATCTCAACTATTGGATACAAGCTTTATATGAGTTTTTATTTTGGCCGGAAGCAAACATTGAGAATTTTCTTCTTCCAGGGAGACTTGGACAGGATGGGCAGGATTTAAAATCTAATGCTAGTACGTGTTATTTGTCTTTAGTGTCCTTGCATTCTCAACACGTCTCTTCTCATGTGCTGTATATATTTTCACTGCTGCTAAATACCGTAGTTTGTTTACATAGATAAAAAAAAAGTTACAAAAACATTCAGTGTTGACACATGGTCAACGTAATAATTGGATTTTAAGAATAAATGATAATTCAACAATTACGAGCTACAAGAAAATCTATATTAGAAAGATTCCGATATAAGACTAGTTCTAGTTTTCGGAGACTGTTAAACCTCCATTACCTGAGACCAAATTGGAGCCCGTTTCAAGGCTAAAACTGCTAAGCCACATTATTAATCAGCTAAGGCACTGGTCCGTACTGTACTGTTGGTCAGATTTCATCTTGTCAACATGCTGCTGGGCTCTTCAGTCAGAGCTCTTGCTGTTGGCTGTGTGCCCAGAAAACTTGATTCACACATAGCATTTAAACCGGGACTAAACATTAACACTCTTACACTTGTGCCGTCCTCACAAACTCAAACGCAACAGGGAGAGCAACGGCTAGGAAAACAAACTGTTTTTATTTGGGTTTTTTTGGACACTCCGAGCAAACGGTGTATTATTAAAAGGCTTCATCACTTGGGGAAACCTACTTCTTTTAAAAACAACCAGGCTTCTTCCTCATCCTATCTCTTTCTTAACCAAAACCCTTGCTAAATACTTTCTCTTTACATCCTTGTCATCCTTTTACATCTCCATTATATTCATTAATACTGTATGTCCATGCAATGTGGGCTTACTTCACATTGGTTTTGGAAAACAATTCAACAGTTGACAGAAATGTGTGAGGTGATATGTTTTTCTGCCTGATTGCAGTTTTGTTAGTGCCGGTTTGGAAATGATTGTAACCTGGTTGAGTCTTTGTCTTTGGAGTCTGTTCTGGGTACCTGATGCAGGCAACTGTTACGTCAAAATAAATGATGTGTTTATGTCTATGCCGCTCAGGAAATAAAATGAAAACCAAGATGGCCTAATCCTTTCAAATGAAAGTAACTACGTTGTCTATGTGATCCCGCCTCACTTCAGAATTGAATTGTACAGCGGTCTTTGCATAGTTCAGTAAAACTGACTGGTAAGAAGGTTGATCTATTCAAACAATCTTGACATTGCACCTTCTACTTTTCAGTGACTGCTTGATCTGAATGTAAATCTTTGTAAAGTCGTGCTGCGTGGCCTGGATAGTGTAGGAGAAGCTGGTATTCTGGCTGTCTGATAAGGAGCACGTAGTGATGGGGCTGGATACAGGGGGATCAGACCTAGGGGTGTTTCCTTCTGGGACAAGCCCTAATAGCTCGGGAGGATGCAGCTAAGTGCTGTGCTGCAGTGTGGGACACAATGTCTGCTGCTGGTGACGACCTACAGTCTGAGTGACAGGTGCTTTTGTCGCTCTCAGAGTTACTTATTCATCAAGTGATGCCAAAAGAATACAGATAATGAATGTGTTTATTTTTAGTTCCATAGAAAGGAGCTGGCATGTGCCCTTGTCTTGCTGTGATGACTTTGCCAACGTAACAATTGGCGACAATGGTTTTAAACTTTAACTTCTCAAAGTCATTGTGTCCTTGGGCAAGACATTTCATCCATGAGTGTAGCGTGTGTGAGCGAGTGGTGATGGTTCTCATGGTCAATGGCGCAGATTGGCAGCCACTCTTTTGTCAGTCATACCCAGAGCAGCCATGGCTACATGTATAGCTTACAAGTTACCACCCCTAAGTGTGGGGAGCAGTCGAATTAATAATGGTCCTCTTAAGCACTCTTGAGAAGCTTGCCAAGCCTATAAAGTGAGACGCTCAATGCAAGCATGATTTTTATAGTTATTCATAAAATACCCTAGGGCTGCATAATTGTAATCAACGCTGTTGAATTATTGCAATTATATATACTGCTATGTAGGTATGATATTCTTTGCAAAGAACAAATTATTTTGTTGCCATAGGCTCTTATGTCAGAAAATCATCATCATTTCAGTGTTTTGTGCAGCCCTACTGTAACCAGTGGCAAATGTAATAAGCACTAGGATCTGTGCCAGATTATTTCTTAGTCACTCATTGCATGTGGGGGTTTTGCATCGTGACAATGTTACATTTTTGCAACAGGCTACAATCACCATGTGTCAAATGTCAGTGACATCTGACACATGCTTTGTTTCTATGAAGATTAATAGTATGTATAACAAATCTTAAGGGGTAAGAATTCAGTTATAAATCATTGATCAGATTATGTATTTAAAATAGCCTTAAAAATGTGGTTTTAATTTTTATAGGACCGACACATATACACGAGATGAAGTACCAGTTGTTTTGGATAAGATGGCGTGAACGACAAGCAGAAATTATGATTCATTATGATTGAAATGGCTGTGTTGTCAGAGTATGTGGGCAGTGAAATGCATTTCCTATCGTGTTATCCTCCGATGACCCATTGTACAAAGCAGTGGCTCACTCAAAATCATTGCAGTGCTTTTGGCTACAATATAAGTAAATCTAAACGCTGTTCCAAGCTTGCGTGATTTACCCTACCAAATAATTGTGCAGGTTCTATCAGTTCTCTCACTGTGGGATGTCTTCATGCTGAAGAGGGGAAAAAAATCAGGAACATGATAACACTGTTGCTAATGATGCAACAGCCACACATTATGGCTTTAGTAATTGCTATTTGAATATACTGCTGCAAGCATTGATGTCTATGCGTGTTGGAGTAGCAGCTTTAGTAAATGGTCTGGGCGTGTGCCTTCAGATGCTCAGGAAGTGTAAGGAGGAAGCCGTTTCATTCACTGGGTATCAGGCCCCTAACTGCAAAACCATGTGAGCTGAAGCACACGCACCCACACACACACAATACAGGCTGATGGCATGGGGTTATAAAAAAACATATATCATTACTTATATAAATTTAATAAGCCTCCCCAGTAAGGTCTATTCCAAGGCGCTGCAGAGGAGAATCCTAGCGATAGTTGAACCTCGGATTCAGGAGGAGCAGTGAGGTTTTCGTCCGGGCACTGCACACTGGACACAGGATAACGCAGAATAAAATTGATGGATGGAAATTTACTAATATACATGAATTAAGCTTATTGGTTTCATGTGGGGCTGTAACTAATGATTCATTATCAGTAATAGTTTGTGAAAATGGGACAGAGCACATCCATAGAGTACATGATATTGCCTGCTCTCTCTTAGTAAAACCTTCTCTTACAATATTTGCTTACAAAATTAGTATTTCATTGATTGTTTCATTGCAAATAACAAAATGTGTTGTTTCAGTTCCATTCAACTCGCGTATTCCGGCATTTTTCTTAGATAGTCACGCTTCAGTGTAGTCGGGGGTAAAGCTCGTCGACTTTTGAAAGATGCTTAACACTCTGCAGACCAGGAACTTCCCACAAGAGCTGCTGTTTGGGGGAGGCTCTGACCCAGTTGTCCAGTTTTAATGATTGGTCTAAGAAATTACTCAAATCTTTAGTCTGGTTCTTTTCTACATCATCTCACACCTTCACAGTGGATAACCCTGTCCACTCTGCCACAGGAAAGTCAGTCAAATGGGCCCTGTCCAGATCATTGTTGAGCCAAAGACACAGCACTCTTTGTTGAGCTTGATATTCAAAGATAGATATACATGATGGTCTCTACAAGTAGTGCATTAGTGCGTATTTGCTGCTGGTCTGGCTCAGATCAATCTCTTGTTTTCTGTGACTCCACCTGATGGGAATCAACATTGCTACTCACACCTACACAGAAGCAATATATTTCTTATTTGCAAAGCGTAATGGTTTCTGGCCTCTCTCGAGCTTTGCCTCAATTTGTTGCCTGAGAAGTAAAGTTGTTGTCGCCGTGCTAATTAAAATTGTGTTAAAATTCCCTGTGAAACCTTCCTCTATACGTTTTTGAATCCCAATGAGCTGTGTCTGGATCTCGTCTCGAGTACTGGCTTGGGGTTTGCGATCGTAATAATAGCCTTGTACAGACGTGATTCATCTCGTGCCACAAAATGACAGCTTCGTCCACTGGCCACAAGCTGCAAGAGCATGTATTTGTGTGCCATTAGTCACGTCTCGGGCCGACGCCACCAAATCCTTTTATAAACAGGTGTATTTCTGCTGAACAAGCTCGCACTGGATTTGAAATGGTGTTCCTCAAGGTTGTGGTTTAGGCACTTGTGGCGGTACACGGGACACAAGATAATTCATTACTTAAATAACAGCACTGCTTGAGATTTGCTTATACTGCAATCTAAATTGGATTTCCACCCCTACACTCACTTCTACTGCACTCCAGTTTTTATTGATTGGATTAGTCTGAAAGAGTCGTCGATTTCGTTTTCCAATTCATTCAACATTTATTTTGCGTGATTTCTTTCGAACAGCCATTTCAGGGTTGGCGTCATTGATGTGCCAGTGTCAGCAGATACAGTATGTCCATATAAGGCTGGGCGTAGAGCGAAGATTTCCTGAATGCTGCAGAATGATGGTTTGTGACTTCCTGTACGTGTTTGTGGAAGTGAGAATGCCTTGAGTTTGTTTTGCAGAAGCACATCACATGACACATGCACAGCGTATCTTCCTCCTAATCATTTACTGCCTTTTTGGAGGTTTGTGCCATTGTGTCTCCGTCAAAGGATTACCTGGAATTTGATTTAATTCATTTGAAATAGTTTTAAAGGTCTTAGTAATTTGAAATCATAAACCAGATGTTGGTAATAGGAAGGTTGCTTTTTAGTGGGAGATCTCGAATTGTGTCATAGGTTTTCATTGTGCACATGTTGAAACTTGATTTTAAAAAAACTTCCGATTGTTTGCATCATTGAGCCTGCAGCTGTCTGATGCATAAGTCTTGCCACCAAAGTAGCATGTTGTTATCACTCTGAGGCCATGTCGCATTTATTGTAGTTTTCCAACCTTTGAAATTGCAGGGTCCAAACCTGGTAGGAACTGGATGCCTCTTGTTCCTTTTTTTTTTTTGGCTATCCAAGGTGCTGAGGTCGGGACAGTCGTCGGCTGTGGTTGGTATCATGATTTCATGGTCATATTTTGCAATGACTGAAATTATTTAGGTAATGTATTGTGCTTTTGAACAAAACAAAAATCTGCCTCTATAAATGTAGAAAACGTTTTAAAACGACCGAATTGTCAAGCCCTATTTCCAGAGGCCATAATCGCCACTGCAGGTGTGGTAGCATGTTACGTTTTTTTACTCTTTAATTGTCCATAAGAGTAAATGCTACGACGCTGACAGAAAAGACAAAGGGAGAGAGGGATAATGGAAATTGTGCCACAACTCAATGACACAATGGAGATAATTTTTTTCTACTGCTAAAGGTGCGCTAGCCCGCAGTTAGCTTTGCCCGTTAGCCTGTTAGCTTGTTCTTCGTGACTCCATTAGTGTATATTGCGCCTCTGACCCGGAAGCAGGGAAGTTGCAAGGTTTTTTTTTGCCCAGAGACACCAGGGGGAGATGAAAGACCTCTCAATCATCCCATTAACACTTGTGTGACCCCAGATTTATTAAGGTAAACAAGTTACCCACTTCTTTTCTTGAGTCCCCTAATGTAATTTTTAATTGATTCTTGGGGAAAAAAGAAAAATCCTCCTAAATTGAGTTGTTACTGTCGGTGTTATCTGTACCGATGTATCTGAAAACACACACGTACACAGTGTTTAAGTCTGTATCTGTAGTTGGCTGCAGATGATATGGCCCTGTCCCTGGCACATTTTTTACATCCTCATCCCATTTCTATTATCGGGCCCATGAATTATTCAGGCTGCTATCTTTAATCTCATTCCTATTCGCCAAAGCTTTTTAGGGGAGTTTTAACCTGAGCTCGGAGGTGGGAAGTCGCAGACAGGTTTCAGAAAAGTGCTTAAACCTTTATGTGAAGGATTTATTACTGGACTGCTTTAAGAGTTCAGTATTAATCATATTGTGCATGAGCGCTAAAATATGAATGTTTGCACTTTTGACAGTTGTGTTTCGCCTGAAAGCACTGCAGTAGCGTAGCACAAATGTGGGAAATTATCTTACTGGGAATTATCTGAGTGTTGTGATTTAGATGCAATTTAGATTTAGAATTGCAAACATTGCAATTTTCCTCACTAACCTATGCAGCAGTTTTCTGTCTGTTTTTTTAATCGGTCACCCTCTGCATGCGGTGTCCACTGCCCAGCAGATCTGTTAAACTTTCATATGTGGGTGAAAAAGTCTGGGTGAAAAATAAATACTAGCATTGCGAGATCAGGCAAAATATGTATAACCACAAGGACAAACATTTGTAAGTTTCTGTCCACTGCATTCTCTAAAAGAACAAGTAATTATAGAGTCTGCCGGATGTATTTACTGCAGACTAGAAATCTCTGGCACTTCCCTTTTATAATTGCGGTATAGGGCCAGTGTCTTAATGAGTTCTGTTTTTCACGAACACTTCAGCTAAGGCAATTGAGACACGTTCTTACCACTGTCACTGGGTAAACTACACCCACTATGATGATCACAGTAAGAAATGCTAATGGACAATGTCGTTAATATTAAAATGCAGACGGGTTCATATTGCACATCACTACTCCATGACTGACAACTGCGTTTGCTCAAAAAGACGGTGCATAGATGTGTCTAAATAAATGAGCAAGAATTGGGGCCGTTTTAACTTTTGCGGCACAAGATTACTGTCGGATTGTGTCCGGTGATAAGATCCTACCTGCTGATCCGAGCACTGGCTTAAGAATGAACTTCAGCGCTTGTTCTTGATGGGGTTTGATGAAGCAATTACCCAACTCTAATGACTTGTCCCGAGGAGTGTGCATGCTCCGTTTGAGAGACTTGACTTGGAGATAATGATCATCATGTCTAGTGCACGGCGCATCAAGAGCAGGCCACATACTCCAATATTCAAGGTGACTCTGTTGTTATTATAGTCCCCAGCACTTCAGTCTCACTGCGGGACTGTATCACGGGTAAAGGTACTACCTGGGGGGGTGTTTTCCCGAGATGTTTTTCTTAGTAATTGTCAATGCAGTTTTTTGACTGGATTGGTTAAGAACAAAACTACACCTGTTGCATTTCAATCGTAGTCACTTTAATAAAAAGCTTAGAAAATTACTCACACTTTGACCACAGTGACCAAGCTTCTAACAAATGAGTTTTGAAATAACATGACCAGAAACAGACTAGCACTTACTACTACACTTGCTAATACTTTGGACACTTTCAGTACATAATGTGTAGTTGTAGTAGAAGCAGGGGCAGCAGGAATCGGTAGGTTGCTGGTTTGAGCCCAATCTGTTCCCTTTTGCGTCCCGAGGCAAGACGGTTACAACAGTCTGCATAATAACCTCCCGACTGTTCTCCATGACAGCTCCTGAGACTCTGCCCAAGTCCGAAAAAAGTGAAGCACAAGCGTTTGAATTCTTCTTTTTTGATTTGTGTATTCCTGAAGCAGACTTTTTAAGAATACCCTGACAGAAATGACTGAGCAGATGTGACCTCAATATCCGTGCCTCTTCTGGGCATCTTTCAATTTCTCATCTTGTCTGTGATTTCGCTTATTTTGTCACTTATCCCGTCTTATCCTCATTTGATGGTGACCAAAACCACGCTGCCATTTCTGTTTATTTTAACCAAATCTATCACACAAGCTTGTCTGAGTACGAGATGTTTTGGTACACCATGTTCTCTTGGCAATTGTCTCTTCATGTTTGTCACAATAACTATACTTTTGTTCCAGAGAATTTTATGTATACGATTTTAAGTAATATGCCTCTGTGATTTACATTTCTTATAACAGCATCTATCCCCTCCCTTTGTCTGAGACTTGCAGCTTATACTAGTTGCCTTTTGGTTGGAATAGAGGCACGTGCTGTTGTGTTTTAGATGTGGCTGTCTTCTGTGATTTCAGAATTGTGCTCATTTCTTTTTAGGACTGCACAATACGTTTGCAAAATATCGTTATTGGAATATTAGGTGACGCAGTATCCAAATCACAAGAAACTAAATGACCTCCATCTGACTGAGATTTACATTTTCTGCCAACACTGCCGAAAACAAAAACTTGGCAACTTTAAAAATATGCAAAAGTTTACTCTTGATTTCATTTTGTCCCGTTATGGTCCCGATTTCGTATTGACACCGGTTGTTGAAAAATCAGCGCTTACAGTAGTTTTAATGGAAAGTGCTGTTGAAATGGTTTTGTGAAGTATTGCATTCATATATTGATATCCAAATATTCAAATCTCGCTCATTTTTTCACATTGCGCTACCCTATTTCTTTTTAATATAGCTGCTTTGATTACCGTCGTCTTTTTCAGCACTGGGGATATTTAGCTGATTTCAGCATTCATTAGTTTAGTCCCTTGAATGCCTTGTCTACTTTGTCTTCAGTTCCTGCCATTATGTAAATGATGAGGTCTTAAGTGACGATCACTCACCAGTCAATAATGCTTTCATTATCAAGTGATCTATCCATCAGGTCTAGAGTAGCCTATGAGAGGGAGTTGGCCTTATCATGGATAAATAGGTCTGTTTACTGACCATTATCTTGTCTATAAGCCCCACATAAAAAGATGGCGGACATAAGTTATCTATTCTGTCTACACCTAAAACACGAATGAAAAGGCTGAAAGATGGTTTGTATACTATTGTGTTCATTCAATTATATATTTAATTGTGAAAGTGAAATAAACCTGTGAGTTAAATTAATTTTGAAAGTGAGAAATGACTATTTCATCTTGAAGTCTCGTCCTCCTCACAAAAGAGACACAGGAAACGGAAAAAAAAAGTGTCCGAATTTTGTTTGACAAACAGACCAATAATATATCATGTTGTTCAAATCATATAATATTTTTCCAACGGTGTAACCTGAAGCTGCTGATGTGAATAGGCCAGTTGAGCTCAAGCGGCTCATAAGTGAAAGACACCGGGGCAGCAGCCAGGTTCAAGTGTCTCCAAGTGACCGATTTCTGAACAGGCATTCGCTGCAGCCCTCACTGCGCTTTTAGAGCACGCAGCATTTGGTTTTCAAGCGTCGACATTTTGCACACAACCGCCGTTTAAATTGTTCTTTTACACATTGAAAATGGATTTTCCGCAAACGCTTATTTCACTTTCAAATTAGAAAACTGAATGAACGCTTAAGTACACGGACAAGATGAATCTGATCTCAATTGCAAATAAGTTACTTGAAAATGCTTCAACACTGTTCAAAATCACAATTAGATCTGATCCGAAACAACTAAGCCTTAAAAATACCCACGATAATGCATTGCAATTCTGAAAATGTGTCAACTCCGTACTGTTCTGAGTGCTGTGGCTTTTTATTAAAGTGACAAAATGAATCCACTAATCGCTGTCTTCACATTGCTCTTTTTTTAAACCTGCTCTGTGTGACCTTGCTGCTCGGTACAACGAGCCCTTTGTGAATGGACTGTAATTGTTTTTTAGCCCACTCGAATGTTTGAACACGTCAATGTTTGTAACTCGTTTTTTTGGTCAGTGCCGTAACCATGGTAGCGCTCATCTGGACCAGCCGTTTCAGGCGGCCTTTCTTTCTTTCGATGGAGCTGCACTTAGGCATGTTTTTCCTGTAGGAAGTGCCTCATCAGGAAGTCATTAGTAAAAAACTGTTTGAACGGGCTGTGTCGCATCCTCGAGCTCAGTGTAAATGTGCTCCTGGCAATGTATTTCTATTGTAGTAGTGTGAATTCACTTTATTTACACCTTGTACACTTTTAACTTTTACTTTCTTACACTCTGTTTCATCTGCTGATCTTCACACTTTGATGCCACCAAATTTCTCCATTTTTCATTATGGACATTAGTAACCTCCTTTTCCTTAACACTTTAGCTACACATGGTGCCTCCTGTATTTGCAGATGCCTGTGAGAGTAGAGTGCATAAGCTGACGAGCTTGATATGTTCAGAAACACAGGGATGTGATGGAGGAAGTGCAGCTCTGCAAACAGCAGCTGTGGCAGTTTGGTCGGATCGTAGATGTCTGACTTTGGAGCTCAGCAGAAGATTTACCCATCTGTGAATCCAGGGTGCATAAACCAGGATTCTGTACTGCTTTGCACTACTACTGACTTGCCTCTGGGCCAAAAAAGCATGCTGCGTTATTGTAAATATGTTTTTAAATGTACTGATTATATCATATGTGTAATATAAATCACTCTAATGGCATTGTTGGTGATTCGCATCTGCATTTCAAGCTCTGTCAAGAATGCTGGGTGATAGCCCAGTCGTTAAGGCTGTAGGCTGTAACATATACACTCTTAATTTTCTAAAACAAATATGGAAAATATTAAGGCTGCAACTAACGATTATTTTTCTATCGATTAATCTACCGATTATTTTTTCGATTAATCGATTAATCTATCGATTATTTTTTCGATTAATCTATCGATTATTTTTCATGTTACCGATTATTTTTTCATTTAAAATGAAGAAAAAAACATTGATGTGTCCAAATGGCATGGCTTTTATATATTTATTTACTACTAGTCTATTTTCCCCACTTTTTAAAATAGTAAATGGCAAATGGGCCCATTCTCTCACTTCTGGCCCTGACCCACAGTTTGGGAACCGCTGATTTAAAACTAACTGAAACCTGCACCTGACGGTTATTTCTGTCTGACCACTGAGAATCAGCCTGTGAGTCGCCCAATTCGTTATAGACTGTGCACATTCAGAGAACCAGAGTTACTGTAAGTTACTGTGCTCGTGAGAACCATGTGGATTCAACTCCTCTTTGAGACAAAAAGGCCACGGACACGGCTTTACTCTCGTCTGTCATCAAACTACTGTCCTGATTCTCCGCTAGACACAACAACAAGAGAGTTTAAATGAATGTGTGGCCGATGCCCCGAGTCCGCGCAGAGAAAACTTGAGAACAGCGCCCGGGACACGGGGACGTGACCCAGCCGCGCATGAGGCGAAACGAGCACCGGGAGACAGACGGCCGAGCGGGGCACGAGCGGAGAAGTAGCCTACTCGCGTGTTGGGAGAGACGGGGAAGGCGGTCGGTCTCTCCTGCTCATTCACTTCAGCAGACTGCTCCGTTTTGGTTTTATATGCGGCAAAGTAGGCGGAGAGTGAGTGCGCGCTGTCAGAGCCTGTACCGTAACAACGCGTTGATTAATCAGTGAAACAACACCGTAGTTTGACTGAGATACGGGGCTCTTGCAGCCGCGGGTGTTTTCGTTTCACATGTTCGTTCATAGCGGTTGTGCTGTAGCCTGGCTAACGCCAGACTAAAATCGCAAGTGATGCTGCAGTTCGAAATGATTGGAGCGCACACAGCAGTCTGGCGTTAGCCAGGTTAGTTGTGCTGCTGTGATATGACATTTCCGCTCGACACAGTGTGCAAACAACAACATTATTAGGCCGTTTCTGGAAATACTCCCACACTTTTGACGACTTTTGCCGTGCTTTTCCCCCCTCGGTCGCAGCGTTTGCATTACGCGCAGCCACGCTGGAAGTGAAATGTAAACAAGCGACGCGTCGACGGACAAAAACGGCGTCGACGTATTTACCTAATCGACGACGTCGACGACGTCGACGCGTCGTTGCAGCCTTAGAAAATATTACAATTTGATTTACATTTAGACCCAAGGTGCCTTGATCCTCCATGTTTTTGCTCAAACGTGTGCTATTTATCAACCAATTAAGATACAGAAACGCTATTTCTTTATCTTTACAAAGCAATTGGCAATATATTTGTTTTGTCAAGGTCTATCTTCTTTTTCCATTTCCCTAAAAGCCGGCCTACGTCTCGTGTTGACAGCGCAGATCGATATGTCGTCTAATTAGTGTAATTAATAGGGTCTGTAGTAGCTGAATGGATATTGATCCTCTGCTGGAGCAATGGCTTGTTGTTGTGTGTTTGATATGTGAAACATGCTCTGAACTGTCAGTGTCCCTCCAGCGCATAATTTACAATATTTTCATAAAGTTGTGTAAAACATGCCCCCAACTGTTACTGGTGTGTAGCATAGCAGGATCTGTTTTGATTATGAAATGTTCATCGCATTTTACATTGTTAAAAATAAATAAATATTTGTTTATTTAGTTGGGACTGTACATTTCCGTCAGTTGTCTCACGCTCACAAATACACTCACTCATCCTGGCCTATTGTACATGTTTTCAGAGTAGGAAACCTTACGCAGACACAGAAAGACCCCGTCCTGCCGGGGATTGAACCTGGCACCTTCTAGCTGTCGAGGCTAACCGCTAATCCGCCCACACAAATTGCGTTTGTAACTCTTGCTTCTGTTTGTATGCGTGCTCTATGGAAAAGGGATATCTTATTAGACAAAGTATGTTTGTTGGTTAGCGAAAGTACTTCAGTCTTTGTTTTGTCTTTGAAGGGATTTGGCTTACGGCGTCAGTGTCACCTTCCTAAGCTCCTCTTCTCCTGGTATTTCCTATTGATCCTCACGGCACTGTCTTTTCAGCTTCGTATCAAGGCCACTCCTCTTGGATTAGATTTTCTAACTTCATTTTTTCTCTTGAATACACATATTGCACCATCACATGTTGTCCCTGGTCAGTATTGGTTTGTTTTCTATCACTTATCACAAATCACTTTTTATTTACACGCTGTTTTACTCAATAACGTGCCACATTTAGGACATAATCTGTCAGCCGTCAGTGGTCAAAAGCAGTAGCACGTTTTTAGGGCAGCAGTTTTCTCTTTAATGTCGACTTTACACGGCATAAACCTGAGGCGTGTAACTACTGTATTACATGTTGTATAGGAGCACAGCTGTAGTGTTTGGAGGGGGGAATTGGTTTAATAAAATGCTTGTGATAAAGGCATGAGGATTGAGAGGTTGAAAGAGACAGATACAGCTGACGTAAATCACGGTATAAAATATTGACTCATTTATTGCTGCCAGATTAAGACAAAAAGGCTTACTGCACGTGTGTGGAGGCTTTCTTTAGTTTATTTGCTCATTCATTGCTCTGCTCATTTCCGCCTCTGAGCCTTCTGGACCTGAAAAAAGAAAAATCCACAATAATTGGCTCTCGACTTGTACTCCCTGGCCAGAACCCCCGCCCCTGTTTTGGAGAGGGACTTCACTGCTTGGAGGCAGGACAATTCCTTCCTGTGGGGCATTGGCCGTATACAACAGGCAAAGACCACTGCGGAGTCGAATGAAACACTTGAGTTGATTTACAAAAAGGAGATATTGCTGGTGTTGAATATTTGTTACAGTACTCTATAGATGACTCTTGTGAAACTAGGCATGTGTAAATTTGATTAATTATTTGATTGTTATCTATGCTTTCTCTGTGTTTTCTTATCTCTTCACTTGCAAAAAAAAAAGATTCACATTCAGTCGGGATTAGGGCAGGGCGAAATTACCTAAAATCTATATCACGATGTAAAAAAGAAATAACAAGATAACGATATATTTGACAATGTAATTGGCGTACTCATTTCCTCGCAAATATGATCTCAAGCAGTTTACATCCTATTATTTTGTTTTATTTTGTTTTACTTTTCAAGCGCCTGTCCCCGTGTTTTACAGTGTTACAGTGTTTGTGCTGCTCTAATGGAGCTGAGCGTAACATAAACTATATCGTGTCCACAACGATTTAAAAATGATACCGCGATAATGATATGCGATACGATTTGGCCCACCCCTAGTCTGGAAGATTTTCGAATGTTATTTATTTGCATGCCATTGGTGTGCATCGACACTTGACCAGTGTCCTTGTAGTTATATATATATCAACGTTGATTCAATTCCTTACACGTTTATACGGTCAATTAGGAAGAACCCTGTGCTATCTGTTTCTCATAAGAGTTCACATTTCACAGTGGTTGGTTAAATCCTCCTTTTACTCACATTCTGTCAACTGTGTGCGAGTATCAGTGGCTTAAACAGAAAGCCCCAAAATCTACTCCAAGACATCTCTCCAGGCTGTTGGATTACCATTTGATTAATCACACATCATCTTTGTCATTGTAGTTTGAAATTATTCAAATTTCATAAAATGAGTGAAATAAGGATCTTGCCATGGATGCAGTAAAATGTAATATGTGGTTTCTTAAAAGCGGCAAAAACTTGGAGCGTTTTCTGTTATAAAGGGCTGTAAAATCCTGCACTTTTCATGTATTTTTTCATTGCTTGCTGTTATAAATGTGCTGAGCTTGCGGTACCTGTGAAAAGCTGCTTATGATGTGCCACATAATGTCTCCACTGGGCAAGCTGAGAATTGATTTTCAGTGGCTTTACGATGCTCTGTGCCCGATTTGGTTGCATATGTTGACGTTGATGTATGGTATAGCTGTGGGTCGGATGAATGACTAGAGGAGCAGTTAAACATGCTCATTGTATGCATCATCCTTCTCTGCAGAGCACCAAGAGCCTGCTGCTCCCAGAGAGGGCAATGACCTAGTTTTCTACTCCAGACGGTGCCACATCCAGCTATAATGTTCTTCCATCGATCCTACCCTTTGTGAAAATAAAATAAAACAACAAACAGACCTTTTGTGTTATTAGAACAGCTACACTAACACCTGCAACAATACTGGTTTGTGCACAGATGTGGGTAAAACCTGCATGTAGCGATCTCATGAGTATGCATGTCCCACGGTAGCGGAAAGGCTGAAGGAAATGATTCATGCACATTATCAATATGGACAAGGCTCAGGCAGAGTGGAAATAATAGCCCCCTATTAGAAGGGCAGTGTGCTACAACCTATAAACAAATCCTATATAGAAATATTGATCCTCACCTATATGTTTAGGAGTGCTCAAAGCTTGACTGTGTTTGTGCTTCATTCTGTACGTAAGTTCAATGAACAAACTGGACATAATTCCTCTAAAATCATTACCGTTAGTCAAATGTTCCACCTGCTGGTTCTGTGATGTTGAAAGTTATAATGCTGTATATTACACCATTTATAGTTCAGTACATGTCCTCCATCCTGTGTCTCTGCACCAGTCCCTGCACAGTGCATGTCTTTCACCAGAGGCTAGTCAGAGGACATGGTGTACAGTGGAACCAGATGATTACATACACTATGGGTGGCATGGTCAGTCTACCCCGGGGCAACTGTGGCTACAAAAGTACCACCACAGTGCATGAATAATACACTGTGAGTGTATAATAGTGAGTAAATGAATGACTACAGTGTAGCGTGTTGAGAAACTTGGAAATACAGGCTTGTAAAGTGCAATACAAGTGTAAGCCATTAGTATTATAATATAAAGTGTCTGACTTGAAACCAGAATAAATGCTTACTTTTTAAAGGTCAATTATAATTCTAAAATATATATACATTTCCTAAATGCCAGAAGAGTGTGAGATCTGTGGTCTGAAATGTAAATATCAACCAAAGAACCTGGTGAAGATGCTGGATGAAGAGTTTGTCATTATCCAGAGTGAATCAAGTACTGCACCGACAGGAAGAAGCTTTTACTCCAAAAGAAACATAACAAAAAAGCCAGATTGGAGTTTACAAATTCACAAATATATCCTGTGGTCTGACAAAAAAAACAATTGAATGTTTTGGCCATAATGACCGTCACCATGACCGATTGGAGGAAAAAGGGTGAACCTTGCAATCCTGAGAATCCCAACTGTGAAATACGGGGGTGGCAGCTTCATGCTGTGGGGTTGTCTTGCAGCGGGAGGGACTAGTGCACTTCACAACATAGATGACCTCATGAAGAAAGAACAATATGTGGAAATATTGGAGCAATATCGCAAGACTTCAGCCAGGAAGTTAAAGCTTGGGCACAGACGGGTTTTCCAAATGGACAATTCGCAAGGCATATGGCATACTGGTTACACAGTGTATAGCAAAGCCAATGTTTTGGAGTGGTCATCACAAAGTCCTGATCTCAATCCAGTTGAAAATGTACGGGCAGAGCTGAAAAGGCAAGTTTCACAAGGTGGCCTGCAAATGTGGTTCAGTTACACCAGTTCTGTTTGGAGGAATGGACAAAAACTCCTGCCAAACATTGTGAGAAGCTTGTGGAAGGAAATCCAAAACGTTTGACCCAAGTTGTACAGTTTAAAGGCAATGCTACCAAATATTAATGAAATGTATGTAAAGTTTTGGCTTTGTAGGAAGTAACAAACGTTTTTTTAAAATGGTATCGTTCATTCCTCTGGCATTTAGCAAATCTAAATTTATTTAGAAAATTTAGTGACGGTGCATGCGTGTCTTTTTTTATATAACGTATGTAAATATCTGGTTCTTCCCACTGTATGTGGAGTATTAGCCTTTTGTACATGTTTGTACAGAAGCACCAAGAGGAAGCCCACCCAGACATGGGGGAGAAAATGCAAACTCAGAAAGCCTGCACTCATTTGGGAAATCAAGCCCAGGACCTTCTTGATTATTTTCAAGAAAGGTCGATGCATCAGTGTATAGATTGTGTACAATGTCTGCATTCTCAGTATATAAGCAGCAACTTAACTGTTATTGTAGCTATAAACCACGCTCTATTTAGCCAATGTTCATTGTATATCTGGCCTTAGAATATCAGCAGTTGTGTACCTTTTGCTGGGCGTCATCAGTCTTGGTGGATGTTAACCATTAAGTGTTGTAAAGTGTAGTTGAATGTGAGAAGTCGTGACCCCAGTGCCGGTTGCAGAGGGCGGCAGGAGGGGCGTCACAGCTGGGACTGTGACTCATCCTCACACCCCTCTCTCCTTCACTCTGCCTCTCACACCACTCTGTTCCTCTCTCTCTGTCACAATAGGAGGCTGTTGATGCTGCTCCACACCAGGATCTGTGTAGTTTCCTTACGCAAGCAATTTCACACCACAGACTTGAGATCCACAGTGAGGTTGAAGGCAGGAAATGACATTGAAATTGTCTTCCAATTTTAGATGGGGTTTTGAGCTGGCTTTACATCGTTTGGGGAGAAATCAGTGGGAAATTACCTTAATTAGAGAACCATGCTATTAATCACGCCACATTTTGGAATGGATTACTTTCAAGCCTGACAGTTGCAGAGACAGTTTTATCAATGTTTTAATAATCCATATTAAAAACGGTCTAAAAACAGTGAAATAATCAGATGTAGTAATGATAATGGCTGACACTTAACTGTTACGTCTCAAAGCGCCACTGTTGTCATTATTTAGTCCCTCCACACTACAATAGTAATAAGCTACTGTTGTAGCCACACAGCCGCCTCTGGAGTAAACTGACAGTGAGGCAGCCAATCTGCGCCATCGCACAATCCAACCACCACCACTCGCTCATACAGGCAACCACACTCTGGCCTATTGTACTTGTCTTTAGTGGTAGTGCTGTGCAGACACGGGGGGAGCATGCAAGCTCCACTCAGAAAGGCCCCGTCCAGCACGGAGATTGAACCCGGCACCTTTCAGCTGTGAAGCACAAGCGCTATCCGCTGCACCACCGAGCTGAATGTCGGGTGTCTCAGGTGAAATCTGAATGAATATCAAAGCAAAATTCAAAAGTTGATCACTTTAAAAGTTGCTAACGAACACTTGTTGGGATCCTGGGTCCCTTTTATGTAAAGGAAGTAAGTGATTGGGATTATCTGGTTGTTCTCACTGCAGCGTCTGGAGCGTGTATGTACTTGTCCTCACCTCTCACCTGGAGCGCACTGCTATGAAATTACCAGTTTGACTTTCTTCAAACTGGTTCTGCTGTTCCTTTCTTCAAGGAACATTTTCTAATGGGACATTAGCTAGATTTGATAGACCACATAAGCTTGACCTTCTTGGATATGCACAATGCAGTATATCCCATACAACATGAGCGTACAAAAGTAGGCACAGTAACAGGTTTTAAATGTTTGTTCCAAAGAGTAAAATGTGGTTGTCTAATGAGTCAAATCACTGTTATGGCTTATGCATAAGCCACAGCGATGTGATCATATCTACAGCGTTTCTTGCGTGTTGCCATTGATTTGTGAAGCATAACAGTTTGTTAGTTTGCTTGCAGTTGCTTGTTATGCCTTAATTAGTGCAGCGTCTTGGGAGTAATTATATTAACTGGGTCATTAATGGGGCGAGAACATTCAAGAGTCTGTTATGGATTGATTAGATGGCGGCTGTAAAACATTATTTTTAGCTCATGGATATCACCCCTTGCTGAGTAATGCTTTGCTTTAAACAATTTGCAGGTTATGGAATATTGTACAGTTGTGAGGCATTTAAATACATGCTACATATCATCTTGCAAATGCCATAACTTGCCAATACCTTGCTCTCTTTTTCTCTTTTTTTTTTTATGTAATTGCATGCAAATCTATGGTCGGTCATAAATAATAGTATGGTTCTTTTTAATTGTCTGGTCAGAAGCCAAGCCTGTGGTAGTAACGGGTCATTGTTGGAGGAATAAAATGGAAACTATGTTGTTTCAATGGCGCTGGAGTGGAAAACATCCATTTGCACTTCAAGCGTAGGTTTATTTAACGGCTATATCATGAACCACACAGCATAAGCCACATTTTAATATAACAAAAAAGATCAATCAATATGTGGGGAAAAAACGCTGCCTTATGCTTTTTATTGCTTCTCATAATAACTTAACCTTCTATTTTGACCCTAATAAGCCAAAGCCTCTCCACAAGCATATTTAATAAACGCATCATCTTCTTCTATTTTCCTCCCTCTAAAGTCCTATTCTCCTGAGAAATCACTCCGTCTGACACTTACGAACTGCCGTATAAAGCTTGTTTGTCTCTGTAGGGATTAATGTTGCACTCTGCCACCGCGGCCTCACCTTTTTCCTCCGATTTCTCAGACAGTTTGAGTGTGACTTTTTTCGACCCCATGGGCTCATAATTAAAGCCTATGGATCAGAGTGCAGTGTTTTTTTTGTTCTATCTAACCTCTATTTACACGCTCTTTGATTCTTGATTCAATGTTGAAAATGTGCCAAGGATGGAAGCAGATGGTGGGCCTGTTCTTGCGGATTGGGAGTAAATCGTGTATCGTTAGAAGAAAAGAAAACAAACAAATAATACTTGATTAGTAAAGTTATGGATGTACATAACCTGGTTTGGTCAAAAAACTAGTTACCCACCAGGAAGACATGGAACAAATATGACTGTCTGTTTTGTCATAGATGTTCTCTGACTGGTGAGACCTGTTTGTGTAGGGGATCGCCTCTGTATCTGCGATGAGAGCCTAAATAGAGACGAGAGTTGAACTGAGGGGAACAGTGATATAAAATGCTATATCAAATGGATGCGCAATATAGCAACATTTTATTGTATGAGGAGGAGGATGTGACCCTGTGATGCTCTGCCAGTCTACATTTCATCTGCCCACACGCCTCCTATTGACGGGTGAATGAAAAAAATATAGAACCAGTCACCGACTCACCACAAAGTGTGAGCTCTCAGAAGTTTTAGAGGTAGCTTATTTCAGTTTTATATCCACTGTGGGAAGGTGGTCATAAATCGAAGTTGTAACTTGTGCTCGAAGAAAGTAGAAAATGGAGATGCATTATGTTTTCTCCTAATAGTAATGCGATAGATATGAGGACTGCCAGTCTCCAGGAGGCATATTGCATCTCAGTGGAATCAAAAGAATTCCTCTCTGACAAGATGTGTTTGAGGAAGTAACTTTTTTTTCCTTTTTTTTCTTGCTACTACCTAAAAAGTGTTTTCCAGTGCCAACATGAGACAGGCGAGTCATTGTAGCTACAGGTGGAAAGTAACAGATGACAGTAATTGTAGCTGCTAAAATAAACTGTTTTTACTGTGTTTTCACTGATTGATTAGGAACCATTGTGTTTACTAAATTCCTACCACATGTAAAGCACACAGAGAATATTAAAAACACCACCATGTTGTCCTTCTGTCGGTTGGATCGAGACTCCGCAGGCTTCTCCCTGACAGCAGGACCGAAAAAGCTGCTGATGTAACTGAAATGGGTAACGTATTTTACTACCGTGCTATATCTAGCCTTATGTTTGATCATCTGAGCTGGCGGGTCATATCGCGTGGCCTTTAAATATTTGAGCCCCATGGGCCACGCTTCAGAAAAATCAATATGACTCTCATTTCTTCTAGGCACACACAGCGCTGTTAGCGTCCTGCCGGGCCTCTCTGTTGTCCCATTATACAGTAGAGACGTGGTGCTGATCGGCATGTGCAGCGAAATGAACAACTACCCCGGGACAAATTAATAGGCTACAATTTGTTATCATTAATCATTTGGACTGGAAACGCAATGTGAGACGTTAAACTGTGAAGAGATGGAGGATCTGGACTTGTGTACATTAACCATAGTTGTTTTTAGTGTCTTTATTTCCATTGGTTTAATTGCCCCTTCTGTTTTGTGACATTTATGCTTGTGCCAAATTACTTCTACTTTAGCTTACGAAGGAAGAAGTGTTTTTGTTGTCAGTGAAGACGATCTCTCATTCATTTTCTCTCCATCTATGTAATTACACACATTTGTTTCATTCGGCTGATCTGCCATCAAAACACAAGGACATTCCCCCCCCCCCCAATGATCTCTTTGACCAAACTCAGTGCATCCCGTACCTTAAAGGGGCTAGATGCAAGTTAGCCATTTTATACTCACTACTGCCACCTCAGGTCATACGTGTAGCTGCACCTTCTATGTTAAGCGCGTGCATGACGGCAATTCGGACCTGAAGTGACAGCTTTTTGAGTGCAGGATTTTAGAGGCAGTTGTGGTGAACGGGTCTGGGCTCATTCTACACATTAGGACATTGTTGGAACATTTAGGGGGAGGAAATCATATCATTTTACAATTTTTAAACTCCGTATAGTCCTTTTAAGTAAGATTTCACTCATATAAAATGTGTGTTTCTGAAATGATTGCCACAGTAATAGCCACAAAACATTAAAATATTTCTCTGTAGCGTGTTGTTTCTATAGCAACCATCATCTCCATGAAGAGCCCTTGTATTCATTAATCGCCTTGTCCTAAAATACCTGTAGGATGGAGATGTGGTCCCTTTAGGCCTGAAATATTAATGGCAGAGTTTTATTCGGAGGCAGCAGAGAGGTGACCTTCATGCAGGGCGCCCACTGAGAGCATCACGCTCTTCTGTCATCGCCCACTTCTCATTTGAAATAGGACAGTTTAAAAACCTACTACAACTCGTAACAAAAGGAATGCCATTTGCCAAGAAAATCAATATCAATGTATTTATTTTATTTTTTTTCTGCATTATTCTGGTAGAAGAGGAAGTAAAAAAAAAAGGCTTTTCGATAAGTGACCAAAATAAAGCCATCCTCCTCGTCGGTAAACGGTTTCGTCCGACTGGTGAGACTTGCCAGTGCAGAGACCAACTTGACATCGAGCCCACAGACGTAACCGCTCTAAAACCAATATTCACCTGCATTTTACTGAAATGACGATCAATAACTTGTGAAAAGTCACGGACATTTCATCTGGGCATTTAATCACAACGTGGCAGTTAGATTGTCGTGTGTTTTCAATGCCCCGCCCACCGGCCCTGCAGCAGCAGCGCTTAGACAGGAGGAAGTGAGAGCAGAGGCATCTCCTGCACAGAACAATGATCTCCACACCTTGTGCTTCAGATCGCTCTTTACTTTTTTATCAGTCGGCCTCATAATCGCGGCGGACCAATGAGCTCGACAAGCCGACAGTTTTGTATGATCTAAAAAGTCAACCTTGTGGCAGATGCGAGCGGCGTTTACCACAGGTCACCGCCGCATCCTCGCAAGGTATTTTTGTCACAATATTTCAGCTCTATGTTCTCTTAAAACAACGTGAAACTCAAACTCACGCCCAGACATTCTCCAATAGTTCTTTTCTTAAGCCCCTGTTTTCAGTCACAGCCCAGTGAAGAGAATGAAATGAGGAAGACAGTTGCGTTTCATGAAACACGCTTTATCTCCGTTTCTAGATAAATAAAAAAAAACATGTAGAATTAAACGGTATTCACCTACTGAGAGAGTCTCACCTTTCAAAAGAGCCATAGCATGTGTCCATAGCTATAACATAGACTTTGCTGTGGTGCTACAAATGTGATGAAAATGGTTTGGATTGTTGGCACTCAATGTGTTAAATGGGTTTGAAACTTGCTTATTGACTGTTTTGTTTGTGTTGTGGGCTGTTAAGTGTTTTACTCCAGACACTGTTACCACTGCAGACATTTTCAGAACCGTACTTCCAGGATCAAACTCCCACCACATTGCTCCTTTCAAGACCATATGAATATTTCAAGCTTGTTAGCAGAATTGTCCACATAACAATGATGTTCCCCTACATACAGTGCAGTCTTGCAAATAGCCGAGTCGTCTATCTGTGCAGAACATCGGTGGCTTCTTGCAGTCTAGAGAGCTTTCGACACTTCTCCCACCTTCTCCCTCTCCCTCCCTCTTGCCTGTGGCGTGCGGATGTGATTGGCTCTGACAGGACGAGGACAGCACTCTGCAGAGAGATCTAGCTCTCTCGCTCTCTCTCTCTCTGCCCCGGGACAGGCTGATGGCAGGGTGGCAGAGCTGTGAGACAGCGAGGTCAAATGGTGGGACAGGTGCTGACCCCGTAGTGCTTTGGTACCCAAGCGCAATAAAGAACACGCTGGAGTTCAAGATCGTATTAAAAATCTCAACGCCTTAGAAGTTTTTTGCAGGCTTTCTTTCTGCCCTGGCACTAATGGACTTTAGTTTAATTATTAAAGATAATCACTCTATTTTTAATTTCGGCTTCGCTAGTTGTGAAGGCTACTTCGTTTCGTCCTAAAATGACCAGGAACTGTGAAGCTCATTTCCAAACAGCTACTTGGCAATTTTACTTTTCACTTCCTTTTTGAATACTATTGTGTATAAGCTGATTTAAAATGATTAGTAATATAATAAAATGATGAAAATCAAATAGTCATCCCTGTGATGATACCAATTTGGAGAGATTGCCATTTTTGTGAGTCAGTGCTTCTCATGTTAACGCTCATCATGCAGAGTGAGTGACGGGGATTAAAACAATAACTGAGAAGTTTGATCTTTCAGAAGCAGCAGATAACGATTTTTCCTACTTTAAGACAACATAAAGAATGGTTAATGCACATAAACCACGATAAAATCAAAGTCATGCTCTAGGTTTTTTGTTTATCGCTTCATATTAATAATGTCCGTTTTGTGTCGAGTAGCGTTGAATGGTTGCTTAATTGATTAGTAGCTCATTGATAACTATAAACATGCATGACTTTGTAAAGAAAATATTCTAGATTATGCTTAATCGTCTCATTTTACCGTCTAAATGAAGTGAGCATTGCTGTAATCAGAAAAGAAAATCCACATTTATTCACTCAATTGGTATGACTCATGCAGTGATTACCGACAAAGCAGTGTGCCGCATTATCTCTGACCTGTAACGGAGGTGAAATTAAACATCATGCACACAATAAACACATGTAACATGTTCGCTTTCCCAGATGATAGCATTAAAATGTATTCCTTCTTTCACAGGTGCCGGAGAGTCTGGGAAGAGCACCATTGTCAAGCAGATGAAGTAAGTTGTCATGACATTAAACCAGAACGTGGTTGTGTAAATTATATGAACAAATGGTTGATCTGTGTCTAAGCGATAACATTTTTGAAGAAGAGCTTTATTTGTATAGCACCTTTCACAGACATGGCCACAAAACGCTTTACATTGTTCAACACATTGTCCATGTTGCGCCTAAGCAATACAGTTTAGTCAGAAAGACTACAAATAAAGGACCTACAGCCAATACCTTGTGATTCTTATAGTGTTGGAGGCAAGAACCATATGAGAAGTTTTAAATCTTCAGCTGAACAGAACATGCTGGCAGACACACACAGGATCATACCGGGCTTAATTATTCACATTCCTCTGGGCAAGCCAGGCGTTCAATTCATTTTTTATGAAGATGGAAAATAGTGTTTTTTTCCCTTCTTTTGGCAAGTTTTAAACTATTGCATAGATACAGACAGACGAGCTGTGACGCAGAATCACTGCCACAACATTACTCATCATAATGCCAGCATAATCAACTAACAACTTTTGCAGTTAACTATTATGGAATGGAAGTCCATTTGTATAGCGCAATTCACATGACATGAGTCACCCAAAGTGCTTCACACAGTGCAGGGGAAGGGGATATTGTCTTCATTCACACACAGTAGTGGTAAGCTGTGAGTGCAGCTTCAGTTTCCCCTGGGGTCGACTGAAGCACGACTGCACACATCTGTGCCAGCGGCCCCTCTGACCACCCCATCCACACACACATCATTCATCCTGGCCTAGTGCACTTGTTTTAAGTGGTAGGGCAGCAGTGCCGCAGCTCCCTATACGCTGATCATCTCTGAGGGGCCAATGTGACTGAACGGCACTGTACAGTATTTGTGTCGCTGATAAAAAAACGTGCTGTATTCAATGAGAAAGAAGAGAAAGAAAAGTTGTGTGTGCCAATATGGCCGAGAGACAACGCAAGTAGGAATCTCCATGCCGTGCAAGGAGACTTCACGCATGGCCCACCCACCCAAGCATTAAAAAAATTCTGCTTATGGCACCAAAATGGCTTGCAGCGGGGAAACCAGAGTACCTGGAGGAACCCTTCGCAGACAGGGGGAGAACATGCAAACTCTACACAGAGAGGCCCAGTCCGGGATCGTACCCGGGACCTTCTTACTGTGAAGCACGAGCGCTAATCGTGCTACGGCATGGGTTTACAAATTGCCACATAAAATGAAAATTCAGTGCGTCTATAAGCGCAAGACTGGACATTTTGACCTAAATCTGACCAAACCTGACAAAAATGTTGAGTTGTGAAATAATATCCGTTTGACTGTATTATCAGCAGGCTGGTTTTGGGAGCTTGGAAGTGCCCCGTCTGCACTTCCTCCTTCGAGCCTCATGAAATCTGCATGATCGGATCTGGAGACCGGAAACACACTTGTGATTGTACATTAGCGACACTTAGCTGACTCACCGCCCGCTGCATGTAGTGATACTGCAGATGCTTTGAAAACAGTGGAGGATACGGTGGCAGAGAACAATGGGCATTTACCAGTCACTGTAGCATCAAACCGCTGCCTCCAGACATGGGGATTGTGGAGACACAGCACTTTTCACAACAAAGGCTGTTGCTGGGGATTGGTTTTCCATCGGAGAGCTTTTCCACATTGACATTTTAGTACTTTCTTTGTTTCGTACAAAGATTCAAACCTAAGCCTCAGTCAATTAGACTCTGAGTAAGTGTGTGGGCTTGTTTATATATAAATAGTGATACATATTTGATTATAAGCTTTAGAAACATTTAACACATTACAAAGATGTCAGGTCAATAAAAAATAAGTTTGTCAAGATGGCATATGGTTCCTGTATCAGTTTGGTTTATCTTTCAGTCTTGTCTTAACCTTCTTGCATAGTTCTGAACTTTGAAAATATTTAGTACCTTAAATTTGCTTGCACGGTTCATAAAATACTCAATGGACTTGCACCACCGTCATAAAAGGAATTCATAAAACTGAAATCCTCTTCTGGCAGAGCCACTCGGTCTATGGTTAGAGGAGACGGTGAAGTACCTACAGATGTACCACCTTTGGCCAGACTGTTCTTTCAGTCATGGGGTGGTAACATCTGGAACGGCATCCCTCTCACTATAAGAGTCCCATGTTTAACACATTCAGGACTTAACTAGAAAACTGGTTAAAATCAAGCCAACAATGTGCTCATTAGACCCACAGATCTCCTGTTGCATGACTGAGCCAAGTGTCGTGTCCATTAAACAGGTGTTGCTTTGTAAATAATAACTGGACATTTTTATCCTTTATGTCCTATTTGAACTGGATGAGCTGCCCGTGCACCAAAATCTGTATTCTGTTGTGCAAGTCACAGAATGAACATTCAGATGTTATTAATGTATGAATTGTATGTACAAATGCTGTGTTAATGTAAGCATGTAGCCTCAACTTTTAACATTTTCTATGTTTTATAATTGTTGTTGTCTTTAAACACCTTGCCCTGGGACAACAAAACTAGCGTTGCAATTAATACTGACACATTTACAGAAATGTTTGTTAATGTGTCCTGTCCCTGTCAAATAAATAAATAGTTGTGCAAGTAATATTTTAAAGTTGCACTATGCAACTTTTTATGTGAAAAACAGTTGATCTTTCAGTGACCCAACAGCTGTATGGGTGATTAGCTTGAAAGGTTTTTTTTTATTTTTATATAAAAAAAATTGCAAAGTGCACCTTTTTTGAGAGGTTTTCCAGAAAATGATTACACTTTGGACTCTTCATAAAGATGACTTGGAAGATGCTTCTTTCGTGTAAAAAAAAAACCAAAAAAAAAACAGTGATATGTAAACCCAGTGATATGTAAAGATGCAGAGTGAAGCAAAAATCTTAATTTGGTCGTTAAATGTATTAAACAGTCATGCGTAAGAGGCTGATGAATTGTTTATGCTCTTGGACATGTTGCACTAGTTCTTGATTTTAAAGAATAAATTATAAATGCAATCACAACTGTAATTGGTTAGTTTCCCAAAGTTATACGTCCCCAACTGATTGCCCTTTGTTTCTCACCTTAAGAGCTTAAAAACGAGGTGGTCTAGATTATAATTCAACAGCATCGTGTTTTGTCCTTGTACCTTTCCTCATAGTTCATAATTTGTATCATGTCACATACCTGAGCGTTTTTCTCATGGCCTTTCAGGATCATCCATGAAGACGGTTACTCAGAAGACGAGTGTAAGCAGTACAGAGCTGTGGTCTACAGTAACACCATCCAGTCCATCATGGCCATCGTCAGAGCAATGGGATCGCTCAAGATCGACTACAGTGACCCTGCCAGACAAGTAGGTGTCATGTTCAGTGCAGTTCCCCAACTTGAAAGGCAGACCCTTCTGAGTGGAGCTCACATGTTCTCCCTCTTTGCCGGTTTCCTCGGGGTACCATACTTACCCCATAGACCTAAACCATGCGCTGTAGGCCGAGCTCCAGCATTTGCAGATGGTCGCCTACTGCTCCGGAAGAGTTGGCGATCTGCACTGGTTCAATGATGAGTCAAGCAGAATGCTGATAGCTCATTTTCCGGTCGCAGCAGTAATAATATGTTAATAGATTTGGGCTAAATGGATCTGGGACAAAGCCTGGATTTCGGGCCTGTCCCAAGTTTCTCTGGTTACCCCTTGTCACAAGCCTGGATAACAGAATGAAAAGGAGCAGAATGGCCAAAAAAATAATGCAGTGAAGTGAAATAACAGCACAATGACTACACTGCGGTGAACTTTGAGTAAAGTCAGGGTGAATGTAGTAACCTGGAGATTTGCTGCCTTTTCTTCCCCCTTTTAGCAGGAAGTGATTATTTTGTCCAGTTGCCTGTTGTTGTAATAGCTGCAGCTCCTGGACAAAGTGAGCTCACAGTCCATTGGGGTTCTCATTCGTCTTAGTAAAGCGGAGACGGTGACACAGCGGTTGATGTAAGCTTAGTTAACCTGCTCTAACAGGGTGTTTGGAATTACTGTGTTTGCTGGAAAACGGAGCGGGAGCAGTAAAGCACGTCAGTCAATTTCCACCTTTAAAAGATAAGTAAACGTACGGTTTTCAAATGGCACTTTAAAAATGCAGGAAAACAGTTCCTGCCGTATCCTGTCATATATTTTGGCTTATTGGCCACTGGTTTTAGCCTTTGGATCGAACAATCCAACACATGTGGGCTTTCTGATTGGACATTTGGCAGTGTGTGAGCTTAAAGCAGTACTAAGTAAGTAATACATGCTTTTCGTAGATCCTCTGGGGGTAATACAAGTGTTAATGGGATGATATGGGGGGGGTCTTTCATCTCCCCCTGGTGTCTCCGGGCAGAAAACCACACTTGCAACTTTGCCTGCACCGGATCGGAGCCACCAATGCACACTAATGGAATCAGGAAGAAGAAGCTTACAGGCTAACGGGCAATGCTAACTGTGGGCTAGCGCCACTTAAACAGTTATTACAGCCAAGTTTGAGTGAAAAAAAAAATATCTCTGTTGTGTAATTGGATGTACAATATCCCTCTCTCCCTTCGTCTTTTCTGTCAGCGTAGTATTTACTCTCACGGACAATTAATGAGTAAAAAAACGCAACATGCTACGACACCTGCAGTGGCGCTTATGGCCTCTTGGGGCATGAGTTGCTTAGTTCTGCTTTAAGAACTCAAACAATTGTAAACATAGACTTCTCATACTAAATGTAATGGGTGTTTTCTCTATTGTGAATGAATCAAAATGACAGTTATCAGTAAAATAAGTATTAAATCATTATGTTTATATCTGTTATCTGGAGACACAAATGAGTCATCTTTATGAAGTACTGTATTGAAAACTTATACCCTTATTTAAATCTTCAGACAATTTTACAGCCAGTGTTCAGTCTGCATAGCTCCCAAATACTAAGGGGATCATTTACTAAGCGTTTACTCGTGTGCAAAGGAAGTAGCATGTGCAAAAGTGGATCAACAGCAGGCTCAATTATGCTTTTTTTTTTTTACTCTCGTACTGTACTACAGGCATCTCTGCAGGAGGTGAGGGACAGGAGGGTGTTAGCTAAGCTCACCTCCATCATGGACAACACCTCCCACCCACAACACGGGACTGTAGAGGAGCTGAGCAGCTCTTTCAAGAAGGAGCGCTACCGCAAGGCCATAACTTTGTATTGTCAGTTGGTGCATTTTGTTATGTGCGAGTCTGCAATCAATCATAACACTTAAACCAGTAAATTCACCTGAACCTGAATATTAACAATGTAAAATAGAAGCCAATAGAAACGGTCTTCGATGGGAGAGACCCGTTCTTTGCAAACATGTGATTGGTCAAAGCCGTCGTCTCCGAAACTGAACTTTCTCAACATAACAGTCTTTCCATTTGCGGATGAATTTTGGGATACAACCGTTTTAGATCCAGTTAACTATTAGTACTGAACGCTAAAAGACCCTTTTGTCCGATGCTCTCTTGCAGACCCCACCAGCACAAAAGACTCGCTATTCTATCTTTGATTCAAAACATGTGGAAAACGCAAAAAAATGAGCTGATTTTTTTTTTTTTAATGACCTTGAAGGAACACGTCACCTTTTTGGAGACCGAGAGACATGCAAAACAAAAGCCTCTGTGAACCCAAAACAATGCATGTACTTTCCATTTATATCCTATTGGGACATTTGATGATTTTCTTTTTTTTTGATTAAGCAAATCTGCAAAGCTATAGCCCCCAAAATATCCACTCCCTTTGATCCTCCTCTCTGTGATTAGTGCAGTGATTTGCTTATCGTGTGCTATTTGAATTAATGCAGGCTGAACTAGAAAGAAATAGAAGGGGGGGAAAGCTTACAAGTACAAACAGACACTGAAGACGGAAATAAATCATATTCATGTTATTGTGAAAACCGTGCGGAAGAAATTAATTAGCAGTAACAGGGAGAATGGAGAGAAACTGTCAACTTGCATTTTGTGGAAGTATCGCTGTGTTCTTTGTGCAGTGTAACTCGACGTGGGACCATGTTATCCTTTGATCATTCATTTGCAAACCACTGCTTACCAAATCTAATGGAAGCAATCACAAACAAACTGAAGTCGGAGCCAATTTTCTACACGTTTTTGAATGGATCTCACAACCATAAATGAGCACAGTTGTAGGGTCTGATTGAAAGCCCACTATCTGATGGTAAACCTCGCCCGACTTGGGTGAACTCGGTGTGAAATATTTGAGACGACAACACTATATTCTACTTGTTTGTTGTTCTTGGCCTGATTTTTTTTTTGTAATCCTCTTTTCTCTCTCTCAGGACGATGCCCGGCAGCTGTTCGTCCTGGCCGCCACAGCAGAGGAGAAAGACATCCTCCCTGACGACTTGGCAAACGTGATCCGCCGACTGTGGGCCGACTCTGGGATCCAGAGCTGCTTCACCCGCTCCCGAGAGTACCAACTCAACGACTCCGCTGCATAGTGAGTGTGAACCGCTCTGCAAGGGTACTTAATAATGCACGATACAGCTACTTTACTATGATGCTGGGGTGTAACAATATTAGGGCTGCAACTAACGATTATTTTTTTTATTGCCACATAAAGTTTAAGTGGCGTCGCTTGAGGACATGTTGGTGGAGTAAACCTAAAGTGAGTGTTTTTTGGAGGCTCTTAGCACTAATTGTGCTTTCTGATTGGATAAGACACAGACAGATATTTAGGAAATATAATGTACAAATGACGCGAGTAGTTTTTTATTAAAGTTTTTCATTGCTCTATTTGAGTCTGTGTTTACCAGAAAATGATGGTTATCAGCTATTTCAATAAAACAATTAGTTGTTTCAGCCCTAAACTATATTGACCATATCAACAACTTTCACTGTAGATTTGTACAATGTACTGCACATGTTGCAGTGCCTTTGCTGCGTTCCTTGTTGTCGACGCACCACTGCTACTACCCTTTGTTTTTGTGTTTTCAACAGCTGAATCTCTGGTTTACTTGATCAAATCCACACAACTTTCCTTTTATTAATGTCACCTGAGGTAAACTGCTGCAAAAGGACATGCATTACATATTTATTTATTAATAACAACTAATAATGGTAGTTATCTATTGCTTTTCTCAAATATACTATGTTTTGAGCATTTGAGCAAGATTCAAAAAGATTAAAGGTTTTTTATGTTTTATTCATTTCACAGTGAATCAAAATAGTTAATTCTCTCGTCCTTGTTGTGGAGCGAGGGGTGGGGGGTGAGAGGTGGGAGCATAGGATGGGCAGAGAAGGGAGGGAGTTCAGCTGGTGGATAAAACTGGCCTAGTAGTAGGAGATAAAAGATGTATCCTATTGTACTTGTTTGCGAATACAGATATTCTTGCTTGAGCAGTTATCACACAGGCCTCATTTAATTTCCTAATATTATGCAGCCTTAATATTGTTATCCTTCTTAGTATACAGCAGCATTCGCTTTAGCATACTCCCACCAGTGCAGACCTGACGTGATCTTTTCTTCCCAGAGCTCCCTTCCTTTTGCTAATTCTACAGCTGTCGGTGCGCTCTGTGGTGTAAATTCAGTGGTACAATGTTGACTATATGGGTGTCAATCAATATGGACCAGTCTTCTGTGTACATCTAATCGACTGGTGCCAATATAAATGGTAATTCAGCCGTGTGGGAAAACGCACAGCTGTTCTTAAACATTTGTGGTGCATTTCCTCCGTCTGCATCTCAAGCTGCTGCTTCTTCACGTTATTAAATAGAGCTCAAATCAACATAACACCCTCACCCCCCCCACCTGAAATGGAAATGCATTAAAATGAGGTTTTCAAAAATGCATCTACTTTGGGCCTCAGTTTTCTTAGTTGTTCATAGCAAATTTGAACACAGTTAAACGTAAAAATCTTATTTATCTGCTGTGAGACTTTGTGATTTGATTTATTCAATATCTAATCTACGTTTATGAAGGCGGCAGGTTGTATACAGTATTTAACAGTCACAGGGGAAAGATCTGATGGAGCAGACCGTTCATCAGCAGTCAGACTCTCACTCGTCCCGATGGATCAGAACAGAAATTACCCAATAACTCCCATTTAGTGAGACTCTTTCCATGTTTAGTGCAGTAATATTGTAGTCTAATAGAACAGTAAAGTCTGCCTTTTGAAACATGGAGCACTAAAATTATGATCTGCAAATCGTGTTAAGTGCTAAATTCAGTAAAACGTTACACTGAATGCATTATAACTGGGCAACCACTCCTTTGATCTGCAGTTGTTCTCACTTCAAGATGTCTTCAGGGTTATTATTCTTTAGAATGATCAAGCTGTCTGTAAAAAGTACCTTCTCTTGCAAAGCCGTACATGATCAACCCAGTGGGCGCCAGCTGACAGGAGGATTAACCAGTTGTACATGTTTAGTTCAATTTGTGAGCATGAAGTTTATATTGTGATTTGGCCACAGTAGGGAGCGTGTGTTGCCTTTTAAAACTTGAGCTGGATTGGTGCTGATTGGTAATGGATGACGTTATTCCCTGCTGTTTATTTGCCTTCGCTGTAACCGTCATATTGATCTCGGATGCTGTGATGTGGACTTTTGCTGTGTGGTGTCATTCTGCTCATTTGAAACCAACACAGTGAAGAGATGATGAAACCGTTTATTATGAAATGTAGTGTCTGCCTGTGAAGCCGTGGTTGGCCGGTCCCCCCTCTCTCGTGTGTGTGTGTGTGTGTGTGTGCGTGTGTGTGTGTGTGTGTGTGTGTGTGTGTGTGTAAAAGATGTCTGAAACACTCCCCCACTGACCAACAGTCTGTCCCAGAACAGGACAAGGACAGCAGAGCACATGAGGCAAGCTCGAACAAGGAAGAACAGGCTGTTGTCTCCTAGATGTTATTTAATACTGCACTCTGTTTACACTTCATTCAGTCAGGTAAACGTGTTAATATAATATTGGTTTAAGCCTCAGCAGCACAGTCTGTGGATGTTGTGCCATGATTTGAGCTTTCGTTATGAGGGATTATGAGGGCTGATGCACAATTTTTGCTTGTGTTCCTGCCAAAATATAATACATCCATGGTTCTTGATGATATTTTCTTGACACATACTCCTCCACATAAATGCCAGCTTTCACCAAAGATAATGTACCCAAAGGAAAAAAAATATATATATACTTTTGTACATGAAATGCAAGATTTCCATATTTTGTGGCTTGCATATTTTTGCTTCTTTTCCATAGTAAAAGTTTTCAAAACATAGTCATCTGAAATAAAAAAGGCTTCTTCAGCTCTGTGGTTTGACTGGTCAGCACACTGGATTAAAGCACTCCCCCTGTCGTTTACCTTTGGCCCGTTTCAACTCGTACCAAAGTATTGAACAGAACTGCAGTGGACCTCCTGTTTGTTGGGGCACTTTACCTTTAATCCTAAACAATCGAGTCCACATTAACACTTTTTGAAAACCAATGCGATAGTTCTATATTGTTATAATCAGTATCATTTGTTACGCTTCTATTATATGAAACTGTTTGTCTGTGTCTGCAGTTACCTGAATGACCTGGAGAGGATAGCCAAAGCAGATTACATCCCAACGCAGCAGGACGTCCTGAGGACCAGGGTCAAAACCACTGGCATTGTGGAGACGCACTTCACCTTCAAAGAACTGCACTTCAAGTGAGACTCCTCTTTAACAGCCGACACCACAATCACTTTACCGAAGTGCAGAAATGCAGCCTGCCGCAGCGTAGCAGAGTGATTTATAAGGAAAGATTGCATGAATGAATTGCTTGTGCAAACATGGCTAAGAGAGCGTGAAATTAAATAATGGTTTGTATACGGTATGCTACTTGAGTGGGTTTCGGCAGCACTGTAAAAGCAAAACATTACAATGCAATATTAGAATGGGATGTAGAGTACAAGTTCTTTTTTTATCTCAGCGTGATATGAAACAGACAGAATGTTGTAGGAATTACATTTCATATAAAGTATTTATGCATTATCTAAGTAAATAACTTTGTCTATGCTTTACACATACATAACTAAATTGGCATATCTGTAACTAAAATCGGCTTGTCTATCTTTATACTGTATTCACTTCAACAAAATAATTGTATTCAATAATTTAGCTTTATAAGAGCATTACTCATGTAACTCTCCATTGCTTATATGGAACAATAGGTCCTGCATACATTTTTCCCTGACCCTTTTCAAGCTCCAGCTGAGCCAGTAATGAATAAACACATTCTGTAGGTCCCTTAATAATGCCTGAGCCCTGAGCACCCTTTGACCTTGATACCAATGCACTTTTTGCAGTTTTCTGGGGGTGAGTATTTGGCTCGACCTGCCCCCTCCCGACGCATCCCTGTTTATTTATCCAGGTTTGGGAGCCGCACAAACGGCGCGCTGGCTCTTGACCCTCTGTGGTTCATTGTGACCTTTTTCCAGATTCCTGATATTTATCCTTTGACACAAGCTTGTTGTTTGTCATGAATAATGCATTACACCAAGTAGATCAATAGGACGAAAGCTCCAGTATGTTCTGTAAGGCTGAAGGCCATATTTGTTATATCAAAAGAAAATATTTTAATATTTCAAGCCTCAAGTTTGTTTTTATTTCCCTATAATCTGAATTTCACATCCTTAGTAAACACAAATGAGTCATCAGGGCTCTAGACTAACATTTTGGGTTGGCACTGGAGCACGTTATGCTGTAGGACATACTAAAAACAAAAAGATAATATTAATGGTAAAGAGCTCTAGAAGTAGCAGCACTAGTAGTTCTACAACTAGAGCTGTGTAACTACTGTAGTCCTGTGGCAACACTTTTGTAGTTTTTCTGGCAAAATCTGAGCAGCCTGCTCCTGTCCACTCCACCACTGTGAGCGCTCCCTTATGAAATCTTAATGCACATCGAGGGACAGCATGACACTCAAACTTTCTTTTGCAATTTCTGATTTGTCCTAAAAAGGCCTCCTCGCTGTCCATTTTAAGTCTTTTATCCGGCCGCCGTGCTGACCTGAATGCATTTGTGTTGGTTTTTTTGCCTGCAGGATGTTTGATGTGGGAGGCCAGCGCTCGGAGAGAAAGAAGTGGATCCACTGTTTTGAGGGAGTTACAGCCATTATCTTCTGCGTGGCTTTGAGTGCTTATGACCTCGTGCTGGCTGAGGACGAGGAGATGGTAGGTCTTGAAAATGCTGAAAAGCCATTAACCGTCATGTTGGGAAAATACATAGGGCCATTATAAATTGCAGCTCGGGGTTATCTTTGCTTTCTTAGTTCCGAAAATTTTTGTTCTCTATAGTTGTCCAGTCCCATAATTCCAAATTATTACAGATGGTAGTCGAAAAATAATGCTGTGATTCTGTTTGGAGTCAAACATTTCTTTGCCAAAATAAATGACAAAGTAAATGTAATGAATAATATAATAAAAAGTTGCTTCCATCAATATAAGCCATTCTATTTTTCTTGCTCAGTGTGTAGTTTTTATGTTTTTAGTAATATTTTCATCCTGTATGGCCAATTTGGTAAAAGATTTGTCTCAAACGTTTTACACTGCGAAATTATAAAAGCCATTTTGTCGTATTTTCAAGTATTGTTATTAATTAAACTCTTAATAATTGACTTTTTCGAAAAGTCAATGCTAAAAATACATGGGATTTTTTTGTCTGGGCCCCGAAAGTGGGTAGGATTGTGGAGCTCTATTAAAAAAGCAGGATAGATGCTTTCAATAGTTAATTATTTTTATTTATTTATTTAAAACAGTACTAAGTAACTTAATAAATCCTTTGCGTAGTCCCTCTGGGGGTAATTCAAGTGTTAATGGGATGATTGGGGGGTCTTTATCTCCCCCCCGGTGTCTCTGGCCACAAAACCACAATTTAAACTTCGCTGCCTACGGGTCAGAGCCACCGATATACACACTAATGGAATCACGAAGACGAAGCTAACTGGCAAAGCTAACTGCGGGCTAGCACCACTGCAACAATATTTACAGCCAAGTTTGAGTGAAAAAAATGATCTCCATTGTGTCATTGGATGTACAATATCCCTCTCTCCCGTTGTCTTTTCTGTCAGCGTAGTATTTACTCTCACGGACAATTAATGAGTAAAAATACGCAACATGCTACGACACCTTCAATGGCGCTTACGGCCTCTAGGGGCATGGGTTACTTGGTACTGCTTTGAATAACTCTTACTTATAACCCTTTCACTTCTTCATTCTGTTTTCTTTTCTTATGTTCTCTTGTAATATGTATTTATCTTCTATACCGGTACATATTTGGATATTTTATACCACATTGTATGGCCTTTCCTTGTTCTGTTTCTTTTAAATACATAAAAAAGCATGTAAGCTAATCCAACACAAAATTAATAAGAATTGAAACAGTAAAAGGTTGGTTTTAATCTATATCTAGACATTTATTGTGGCCTAATGATGGGGATCTCTGACTGCGAAACCAAATGGACTTTAATGATCCATCTATAGGAAATGACGTAATAAAAATGATCCTGATTCCTGACCCATTTTTCAAGCGATATAAACCATTTGCCGCTCTTGTCCAAACCTCTTCTGAATGTAAAGCTCCAGAGAACAGACCGAGACCGCCCCACTTAGTCAAATATGAAACAACACTGCCCCCTGGTGGAAAGGTGCAGGAGCCAGTCAGGCTTAACGTGATAGTGTAGCACGCGACGACATGTGTTTTAGACAAACATTGTAATAGATTAAATGCAGGACATTTGAAGGGTCTGCAACTATAGCTAACTTCTCCTGCCCTGACCAGGACTTTGTTCTCATGGATGGGGCTGCAGTCATTTAACATTATGTTCTGACACATGTAGCTTTGCAGTTGCCAAAGCTACATGTGAAACAAACCGTACTAATCTTGACATGTCTATTTATAAGCCGTGCCCCCGTCTCTTACAGAATCGTATGCATGAGAGCATGAAGCTGTTCGACTCCATCTGTAACAACAAGTGGTTCACGGAGACGTCAATCATCCTCTTCCTCAACAAGAAGGACCTTTTCGAGGAGAAGATCACCCGCAGCCCACTCACAATCTGCTTCCCCGAGTACGCAGGTGAAGAAAATGCCCATATTTGTGCTCGCTACTTTTTCATTTCATTTATTTCTTTATCAAGACAATGTGCAGTTATATTCTGCTTGTGAGCAAAGATGCTTGTACCAGCTTTTTCAAGTCCTAGGGGAGGAAAATGCCCATATTGTGCTCGCTGCTGAGGCGACACCTCCTCAAAGTGGCTAATATTGTATTCAAAGTAAAACCTCTTCATCCCCGCCTGAACCGAGCACATTTTCTCCAGTTCTCCATCACTCAAATCTAAAAACGTCTTGAAGAAAAGCGTCAAAATAGCGACAAAAGAGGGAAAGCGCAATGACAAAGTAACAAAAACACTACAAAAAACTACAAAAACATTTCAAAAGCGACAAAAACACAACAAAAACGCTTCAAAAATGTGACACAAACGTGACGACAACGCGACCAAGGCGTTAGGATCATTTTTGTAGGTTTTGTAGGCGTGGGGGGGGAGCATTTCACTGTACTTATGAAAGTGTTTGCTCATATGAAAGAATACAAGTACTAGAGTAATGATTATGGCAATTTATACTGAAGCATTTGAAATTTCAAACAGGAGCCAACAAGTTTGACGAAGCGGCCAGCTACATCCAGACCAAGTTCGAGGACCTGAACAAGAAAAAGGACACGAAGGAGATCTACACTCACTTCACCTGCGCCACCGACACCAAGAACGTGCAGTTTGTGTTCGACGCAGTCACCGACGTCATCATCAAGAACAACCTCAAAGACTGCGGCCTCTTCTAAAGGTACCGCAGGGATTACTCATGTTGTGCACCATTTGGAATGTGCCACGCTCACAGGGACTCTAACACCACCTCTTTCTTCTTTGCGTCTTGCAGGACAATACTTGGCACACGGACTGCATGAGACTGCAAGAGCCATGAGACGATTACTGCTTTTCATAATGAAAACCATAACAGACTTGACTCTGCGAGGGGGAAATTTTAGCCAATTCAACCAACACATGTTTCACACACCCCACACACTTTTGTCTTGGTATGTTATGTTTCAATATGTAATATATTTGGTCAGGGCTTGGATTTATATTGAGTGCCTGTAAATAACTATTTGACAAAGAAGCCCCTGACTGGACAAAAGCCACCGATTCACAACAGCACTCGATGTAGAAAATGTGTTTTATTTGCATATCCAACTATTGGCAGTCAAGATGATTCAATAATTGTATCCTTTTAAATCAAAGATAAAGGTAAAGAGCCTTCAGTACATGTTTCAATCGGTATATTGTTGTTTTTAACTAGATTATTGTACCTTATTTTGTTTCCCTTTTTGTCAATAAGAGTAGATTTTAGAAGCCGCTTTTTTATATCACATTAACTTATATTGACTTAATGTTGCCATTTTTCCTCGAGCTGCACATTTTTTTTTTTTTAGAGAAGAAGAAAAAAAAGCATGGAGAATGACAAAAGGGACACGCAATGAAAATGTCTTTTGTACAATGTTTACACTGAACCAATAATCGCGGTTGTACAATAGTGCATTGTTCTGCATGAGAGCTCCCTTGACCAGAATAAAACCCCTCTCTCCTCACACGATATAAAACAAAAAACATTCCTACTTTAGAAAAATAAACTTGTTATGTGTCACTTTTAATATATCAGCAAGATTTCTATTAAGTGGATCTGTCTCTAACATTTTGTTCTGTATCCAGTTTGTTTCTCTCATTTTACAAGTGTTTTAACATGTTTGTGCCTTGATATATCCGTTTACACTCGTTCTTTAGACATGCTATGTTCATATAGTGTGAATTAGGGCTATTTCTATTTTCCACTTGGGTTCACATTAGTCACGTCAGTTTGAGATGCACCGCGGCAGCAGCACAGAGAAGATACAAACGAATGGTAACAGTACAACGGTGGTCAAATTCAAGTTTGTTCATTGTAAATAAACATACAATCACATGATTGCAAGAATGGTGGCATATTTTGCTTTTTGTCGCCCTTTTCCTTCGTAGTGGCCCACATTCAATACCTTTTCTTACCTACAAACCCTTTTTCTGTTCTTTTGAAAAATACACATGTTTTAAATACATTATTGGGACTTAAAGGTTTATTTTATTTTAGGCTTTTATATAATTGAAACATAATAGTATATAAAGAAGCCTATTTAAAGAAGTGTAATGAATGCCACAGAAACGGTTGACTAAGATGTTTCATAAGAAACTTCCTATAAATAAACTTCATTTAATGGCCTAAAAAGTGGCAGACATTTGTCAAAGGTTGGCTCCCTGAAAATGACATTTTAAATAAAATGGTGATGTGCTTAAACATGTTATGTTGGATCACGGGCCTATTTAAAATGAATGGGTGCCTCTGCACAAACTTTGGCTGATTTGCAAACAGTGTTATCAGCATCTGTTGCAGAGGCGTCAGATCCATTACTAGGCTTTGTATTCATGTAGAAGTGCATTAAAGACCAAATAAAGGCCAGACTGCTCCTTTATGCAAATCCTATTGACTTTCATGAGGGCGTGAGGAGGCGCTAACGAGTTGTCAGGGCCTAACTCTCCACCAGGTGGCGGCAGGTACATGTGCCTCATGGGTCCGCCTCCTTCTCTTAGTTGTAAACAGTATATTCTTTACTATTTACCCTAATCCTAACCATAAGGATATGGTTACGGTGAGGGTTATCCTATTCCTCATCAGTAACTTTACCAACCAAGGGGTCCCACAGAAATGGAGGTTTGGGAAACACTGTTATAACAGAGTAAACTACCAACTATAGCACCATCTACATATGCTTATATCATACATTACATTGTGAAGGGCACAGGGCACAGAAAGAGTGTGAAAATGAACTCCCTCGTGCTGTTTTGTTTTGCACCTTTCTCTCTTAATGTCATTAAACATGTTCATGCAACGAAATTCTTTGCATTAAAAAGAAAAAGACCTGATGTAATAAAAGCGGAGACAGACAGATGTTTTGCTCCGGGAGGAACCTCTGTATGCGCACGAGGAGGTCTCTTGTTTCACGCGCACCTCAATGGCTGGATCTTTTTTGGAGCTGCGCGCTGATTGGCTGAGGCACAGAGCTCAGCATCGTTAAAGTCCAGTGACAGGATCGTGTGTGATTCAGAGGAGAGACACTCAAAGATGCAACTCAGAGGACAGACCACTCATAGATGCACTGAACTTTCTTGATTTGAGTCTTTGTTGAAGTCTTCCGCCGCCTAATGCCGAGGTGAGCAGATCTCTTCAGCAGCACGAAACGCTGATCCAGAAGTTCCCTCCTTTGGACATTTGGACACCAGTTTGAACATAATGGTAAGTCAGTTTTATTAGTTATATTATTAGACCTAATGATCCCCAGTTGTGTCTCGCCAAATGCCTTCAGTTTGGCATCCCACGTGTGTGAAGGCAGTCAAGTAGAAACAAGTTATTTCAAATGGCACAGAGACGCACAACAACACCCCGCTGTGGACGCGACTTTTAGGCAGATTAAGTCCTTTTCAAGCCCCCAAATGGTTCAGCGCCTGCAGCTGTGACAACATCACTGAAACTTAGAGAAACCCCTACAACCACAACTGATGAACTTTTGTCACAGCAAAAGTTCAGCGCTTTTACAAGGTTGGGTTTTATTATGTTGAATATTTTGTAATTCCTGCGCACTGGAGTCATTTCCGTTTTTATAATTCGGAGCGGCAACATCCTGTAGGGGTCCAGGGAGAGGATATGCGCTCCAGCAGCAACTCCACAAAACCAGCTTTGCTTTGTCCAAACCTATGGACAACATTGGAGTTCCCCAGTTTTTCACTGACCGCATCCTGTGTCTGCCCCGCTACTAAATCTGACTAAATAACGCTTGCTGGTGTAACTTAAGAGATCATTTAGGGTGGCTCAGCTGTTTACTGCACCTTAACAACCACTGATAAGTCCCTTGCTGGTAGCTGTAGTGCTGGTAATGTAAAACAAAGCAATGGCACCATCTGTATTGCTTGTTCAGGCCTATTGTCTATCACAACTGCCACTTTTACTCTGTATTTGCACTCTTGCGCATTTTGAGTCCTCCTTTATACTCTTTGCTTCCCTGTAGTTCTGTTTGTAAAATGCCCATAGAGGTGATGATCTAATCTTGTAAAAATCTTCTGGCCTACTTCTGCACTCAGCAGCTCCAGCCACTGTGTCAGACACGCCAAGGCATGATGAGTGTTGGAAAAAAAAGTCACTAAAGGAGTTAACCGCAGCCTGTTTTCTCTGTAATAAAACTACTGCTGAAACTTCCACTGCACAGCCAGCACCTCTGCCTTCCACTCCCTTTGTAGCACTAGCTCTCACTGCAGGAACACTAACATCACCACTAGTTTGGGGTTATTTTAAGACTTAAAAAACGTTGAAAATCTTGTAGTTGTAGCTTTTGTTTGCCTCAGCAGATCCTGAAGTCTGAAAAAATCCGACTAACGTGTGTCTCTTTCTGGTATAGCTGTGTTTAGGAGAGTCTCCGGATTGCCTGCGAGACCAGATGCAGCACGTGAAGAAGTCACTGCAGGACCGCACGCAGCTAAACCGTCCCAGGCCACTGAGCGAACCCTGTGGCCGAACCTTTGCCTTGACGAGATTTTGCAAACAGCAACAGCAACAGCAGCAGCAACAAAGCCAATCCTCCAGACTCAGGGTTTCAGAGACCAGCGAATCCGGCACGTACGACTCTGCGTGCTGCCTGGCCAGTCCGCTGGAGGAGGAGGACGAACAGGAGCATGAAAGGTTAGGCCAAGGATCTCCGAGTAGCGAAAAAAGCGTGGATTTTGACTCTGGGTTTTCCGAGGACTCGTGGCACGATGAAGGGGTTGTGCTGAGGAGGACCAGGAACGTTCGAGTTTCCGCCTCCGCTTGTCTCAGAACAAATCGTGTCTCTGCGAACGGGAGAGTCCGACCCAAGTCCACCTCGGACGCTTGTTTGGAAAAATGGACTTCGTTCAATGCGTGCAACCCCGAGGAGTCAGACTGGACTACTTCACTGTTGAGCCGCAGCCGAAACAGGCAGCCGTTAGTCTTGGGGGACAATAGTTTTGCGGACTTGATTAAGAACTGGTTGGACCTTCCGGAGAGTCCCGAACCAGCGGCACTGAAGCCAACTGTGGGACGGCGATTGGCTAAGGACATACTGGGGAACATGCGGAGGAAGTTGAATGGGATTACTAAAGGTGTGGAGATGAGGAGCAGACCAGTGGACTGTGCCAAGGCCAGGCAGACGGAGGCGTCCAAAAGGCTGTCCTGCCCGGTGGGACTACAGGCACTGAAGCCTTTCTTTCACCAGTCGCACACGGGGCTGCATGAAACGGAATCAGACTTCCACAAGTTCACCGCGCTCATGAAGACGGGCAGCAGGCAACCAATAATATGCAATGATATTATTGGATATATTTGAAATGAAGGAAACTGCATTATTTGTTCTTCAGCTAAAATAATAAAGATTTATTTATGTAAATTCATGTTTTTTTCTGATTTATGTCTTGAATGATAAATTATTCATTATAGAAGTATTAATGATTGTGAGCTATGAACATTTTACACGAACCGTGGGCGATGGGAGGGCGATACTAGAAAACAATTGGAAAATAAATGAACGTCTGCAGGTCAAAGAAAGAATTCAGACTGGATCAGAGAATCTGAAATATTGCAGCTCTTATTCTTGTCTTTAGTGTTCAGTGTCACAAGTGGCCTTAGGAATGGATAGAGATGAACCAGTGCCAAAAGGTGCATGGGAAGTATCAGTAAAGAGTCAAACTACTGTCGACTACCTCAAATAGCTATAGAGCATGAAGGCAGACGGCTAATACAGAATGAATGAAAGCACAAACACTTTATTCACTCATGGTCAGTGATGTTGTGAAGCCATTTATTGTGGGGGAATCAAATGCCATAATGACCCTGTCAAAAAAGTTTACACATCCCAGTTTCCAAAACATTGTATTGCCCCTTTTCGCATCCGTGACAGATCGGAGTCTTTTGTGGTAGTTGTGGAGAAGGTTCTGTAAATAATCTAAAGGTAAAGCAGCCCATTCTTCTTGGCGAAAAGCTTCCAGTTCCTGTAAATTCATCTTAGTCTCCTGGCTTCAATATCAATGAACCAATGTGGGGAGAGCTCAAACATGCAGTTCATGCAAGACAGCCCAGGAACTCACACTTTTTGCCAAGAAAAATGGACCGCTTTATAGGCCTGTCACGATAACAAAGGAAAGTATTTCATTGACTCTAACGATATTAGATACTGTCAACTCTCAGGCATAAAAATGACAGTAAAACTTGTTCTAAAAGTGCATAATCATATCCTAAAACACCACACAAGCTGCAGACAATATATAATGTATCTCAATTTGCTTCAGTTAGTAATCAGTTTGCTAATAATGTAATGTAATAATGTAATCTCTGTTATTTATTGAACGATAAGTTGATAAAGTAATGATCGTGACAGCCCTACCGCTTTATCATCAGAAAAAAAAGAACCTCATCCACAACTACCACAAAAGACTCCGATCTGTCACTGATGTTAAAGGGGGCAACACATAGTATTAGGGGTATTGGGGTAAACTTTTTGACAGGGTCATTTTCTATTCTATTTTGTTATGGTGATTTGAAACGAGTTCACACATTTTTTTCACAATAAACGACTTCACAGCATCACTGACCATGAGTGGAAATAAAAGTTTTTGTGTTTTCATTCATATTCTTTGAGAAATGTGTAAAAGTGTGTAAACTTATCGGCACAGCTGTACATTATAACCAATTTGTTTTATTCTTAATTCACGTACCCCTAGTTTATTAGAAAACCTCAGATACAAACAGTGCTGTGCCAGAAGAGAACATACCTGTTTTAAATCCACAAACACACAACACACATTACACATTTATTTATTATAGATTGAAAAAAACAACCTTACATCATATCTCTCAAGCGCAGACATTCGTACTCCTCAAAACACTGGCATCCAAAAACAGAGGTCATAAATACACTAGTGCAAGTGTCGAGTGCAGCAGTTGTAGAGTAAGGCAGTTTGCATTGGCAGCACATGCACAAGAGCTACGCCAGGACAGGTGAAAGTTGTGTTGATATTTCTATCTCTATATTTATACGAAGGGAGGGGCTGCATTTGCGAACAAGGATTAGGTTGAAACAGCTGTGTCCAGATCGCTACGACAAGTGGGAGGGTAAAATCACTGTACTGTACTGTGTTTTTTTACTTGACTTTGTGGATAAAGGCCAATTAAAGCTTGCATTTCGATGTGGATTCAGATCACTATCTGATTTATCTACACTGAGACCAACAGGCCCGGTTTGAACCATGAGGCCATCCTTCTGTGGACCCACCACCTGCAGGAGAAGCCATAAGGGGCTGGTGCTGTGTGATTTAGGCAGCTCCAACCCGGCAACGGACAAGTGGAATAAAATGAATGAATGAATACACTAAAGTGTAGATAAAGACCCAATGATTAGTTTTAAAATCTTATAACGACAGAGAAAGACAGAGTATTTTGTGGTTTTAAAAGCATTTGCCTCTGAACGATAGAGCCATGACACAATCATAGTATTTCGACATTATACCTTATTCTCTAATCTATATGTTGTGCATTCCTGTACCCTGATAAACCACTCTGAAAGTCTTAAAATGTCTCTTAAATTAAAGCACGACATGGCATATTGCACATATTGCACATATAGCACATGTAGCACAAATGATGGCACTGAAAAAAATACAAAAAAACCCAAAACAGATCAACTTTCGCTCCTGAAACAAAATGGCAGAATATGGCAGAAGTCGGGAATCTTGTTCGTAAACATTTGCTATGCCAAGACGGCGAGTGCAGAAAGTAAAATGGCACGCTTTAAGCTTCCGCATTTTGAGGTCTCTTCACAGCAGGAGGTACTGGATCCGGGGGACCAGCTCACAGTCTTCATCCTCAGTGAAGGACGGGAACAGCTCCAGCATTTTCTTGTGAGGAGGAATATCTGTCTTGGTCACTTTTTTTATCAGCTCAGACACACTGCGAATAAGCGAGAAACTCATTTCAACAATCGTGACAATAATGGTGGTGATCTTTGTATGTAATGACCTATAAGTTTAAAGAGAAAGCCACTTTTGAGGTAAAGTTCCAATAGAAAGAAGAAAAGAGCTCACTGCAACCACTCAAATTGTGATATTGTTATGATTGCGACTGACCTCACCGCCCAGGGGAATACTGTTTGAATTGTTCAGTTCCACCAACACTCACAAACCCACCAAACACCCACAGGGCACTGGTAACTCTGCGCGATACCCTCATTGTTAGTTTTTGCGTATGAACGGGTAACGCAGACACATCCGCTGCAGATTGGACAAACCCACAGTGCGGGCTCCAGATGCAGCGTCTTTGTTTGTTCTGTGATATCTGCACACAGCTCCTCTCTGGGGACCGCAGCAGATGAAGCCACAGGAGAGGGGAGGAAAGAGAGACGGGGGGTTTGAGGGGGGGGTGGTGGTCATGTGGACAGCTGGTCCTACATGTCAAATGCCCACTAGCACCGGCTTCCTGTACAGTCGGATAATCACAAGCTGGGGGCATGGAGAGTGAAGTAAAACTAACAGCGCTTTATACGATCAAGTCAATTACGGGCACAAGTTATTATTCCCTTTGCTTAAACAGACAAGCCAGTCTGTCCACATAAATTGCGTGCCTTGCTTCTTTACTTTTGCATGAATTCACACACAATTAGACACAACAGAAACTAGTGACATGTACCAGGACTCATCATCCAGGGATAATCATATTCATTTGCTCTCAATTTCAGACGGATACTATATCAAACATTAGTCATTTACAGTTTTTTTAATCGTATCTGAAACGTTTGACTAAAGCTTTTGCGTTTGTTTTCAAACATCGCTCTGCATTATCACCTATAAAAGCCAGATTTATTGGAGTCTTCCCTTTTTACTGGATGAAAAGAGAAGCCGCGAGGTTCATTTCTCGGTCTGACTCATTCGCTGTGAAGATTTCGCTGTACGATACCACTTCATTTCCCCTATGGCATAAGCCATGTGCCCTTTAATGTGCTGCAAGTCCCAACAGCGTCTCCTTCGACACATTAGGAGGGAAAATAACTTAAGCACTCGCTCAACCCTTTCAAATCTTTGGCTTCTCAACAAACAGAGAAACCTGAGCAGCAGCGGGCCTCAATCGTCGGCGTGTAGTGATGCATAGTGTGAGCGTGTCAACAAAGGAAACGCCCTCATCCTGCCATTAACCTACACAACAAACAAAAGGATGCTGCTCTCTGGGAGGCTGTGCATGTGCACTGCTAAAGTTGGTACATGCGGTCATTCAGAAGCCAACCTGAGCATCACTCTGTCATTATTAGGGCTGCAAGATTCATTGTAATCAAATTAAAATGGCAAATAAATGGAAAATGGTAGCAATTATCAAAGTGCAAAAGTGAGTACAGTAAGAATTAAAGGAATAGGCCACCGTTTTTACATACTGAGATATGTTCTTACCTTAGCTTTGACGAGTTCTTTAGGACTTGTCTGGTCTTCCCCCGTGCCTTCAGTCACGTAAACACAGCTCAGACGGCGTTAGCATTTAGCCTCTCCCTCTCTACACTATAGCTCCAAAACAGGTCAAAATAGAAGCTACCAAGCTCTTCCACGTTTTCCCTATTTAAATATGGTTACAAAAATAAATATAAATATGGATACAAAGTATAATTACACTAAATTAAACAATGTGGATTTTCTAAGCGGATAAAAGGGGGAACTATATTGTAAGGTGTAATAATACCAGGAGTAATTTGGCATCCGCGCAATAAAGTGAAGATTACTGCGCGGATTTCGAACTACTGGTATTATTACGCCTTACAATATAGTTCCCCCTTTTATCCGTTTAGAAAATCCACATTGTTTAATTTTGTGTAATTATACTTTGTAGTGTAACACTTCACGTAACCATATTTAAATAGGGAAAACGTGGAAGAGCTTGGTAGCTTCTATCTTGACCTGTTTTGGAGCTATAGTGGAGAGAGGGAGAGGCTAAATGCTAACGCCGTCTGCGCTGTGTTTACGTGAAGACCAGACAGGTCCTAAAGAACTCATCAAAGCTAAGGTAAGAACATATCTCAGTATGTAAAAACGCTGGCCTATTCCTTTAAGTAAGATACTATATAATCATCTGCAAATGTATCCGCATGGTTTTCTACTATGCGCAAATCCTGCTAATCCTGAAGTTAAGAAAGTTCGACAAACATGTTCTGAAAAGTGTGATTCTTATATTAGTTTACTAGTTTAGGTTTCAGTCTTTGCTCAAATGTTAATGATTTTGACCATTAAAAGAAAGATAGCAGTGTGTTCAAAATTGCAAATATAAAAACAATCATTACAGAAAATTCACAATTATCTTACCAAAGCTGTTCATCCTGAGTCAGTACTAAATTAGTCCAGTTTTCATTGGTTGACCTGTATATTATTGTCTGCACCTCAAATTAGGAGCAGAAGCATCTTGGCGACTAAGGTGTATTTAGCGTTTGTTGTTGCAAGAAACTACGTAGTCAGGTTAAAAATTCTCCGGTGCTGGTGTAAAATAAGGTGGTAGTTACCTTAGTTTGAGCCTGTCCTCCTCGCCGTTGTAAATCCTAGACGTCCCATGGAAGAGGCAGCACACCTCCAGGTTATTTTGCTCCTGTCAGTCAAATAAGAAGAAAACATCTACGTGACAAAATCGCATCGAGAAGATCGTACAAACTTTTAGACACGTGATGAGAGTTGGCCCAGCGAACGCCCCGTGACCTCAACAACGCGCAGCTCAGGAAGCGCCGCAGTGTGTCCATAAACAAACACAGGAACACTGGCCTTTGAGAAGCTCCACAAAACCTGCAGCAAATACAGCCATTCCTCTACAATCCTACAATCCGCAGAGCCCTATTCAGCGGCACAATCAAATGTTTTCAGACGCCAAACTGAATCTGAGCTACAACGAATAAAACTGAATGAAAAGGCATTGCATTGAATTTTTAAGCCCACATAAACAAATTCAGCATGGTGGTGCTAATCCACAAAATGGTGTTTACACGGACACACTTATCCCTCGAACATTGTATTTAGCGAGGCTGTGGCGATGCTAGTACATGTTGTTCTTTGTCAAATGTGTGTTGAGCAATGCTTTATAAAAAAGCTTAAGGGGAGACAGTACAGGCAAAATTCAATTTTTTCAGTTTTCAGGTTTTGGGCCAAATTGGTCTCTGAACATACAAGCTTTCACCCGGAAACCAAAAATATGCCTAATCTTCACAATAACATGTTTAAATATTGCGCTGATTCAATGTTCCCCCATAGACTTATATGGGAGAATGCAATTTCAAGGGCTTTTTTCTCAAAACACATTTTTCTGTCATTGTGGCGACACTATGTCCACGTCAGTAGGACCTAAAGACTTCAAATTTTCCAGCCTTGGACTGAACAATATTTGGAAGATTTTTTCAGTATGATTTTTTATTATCTAATCCCTAGCCTGATTTATTGAGTTTTGAATGTCAAAAAATAAGGCGAAAATGAATTTTTTACACTCTTTTCCACTAAAAAACAGCTTATTTTAAAACTAAACAAGAAATCCAAAATCCCCACTGAAAAAGTCTTGGTAACTTATTCATCAATAAAATGAAACCATACATTTGAATGTAGCTCTGTCCATTATTCAGATTTTGTCGCCGAAAAGATGGGAAATTTTGGGGCATTTTTAGGCATAAAACACCTTGTTCTTATATGAAAAGATAAAATGACAGAAAACTTGCAATGTATTTTTTTCTCACATTTATGCCAGTGATCTACAGCAAAGGTTTCAAATTGATATCTGTAAATATACATTTCGTCCCTATTCACCTGCAGTGTCTCGCCTTAAATCCATTAATTTCAGTTTCTTTTTCTATTTCTTTCAAATTGGGAACATTTTGCACCTTCAAACAGGAGTTCATATCACATTTCTGAATGATGTGCTTTTCCCACTGTGCTTGAATCAATAAATTGCCTCCTTTTGAATGTTTATTGATTACCCATGCCTTTATAATTACGTTTACTGGGCCATTTGCACAAGAGTAAAAAGCATTTGTGTGTTTAACTTATATCATTTACATGGTAGATAAGGATGTTTTTCAGGACTGGCTCTGGTCACTGTGACTAGAAGGTGTAAAGTGCCCATTTTAAAACAATGTCTATTGTGTTTCACTGGTGGGTAGGGAGTAATTATTGGCAAAGCACATCAAACTTGCACTCAGTAACTCTTGACTCTCTACAGAAAGTTTCCATCCGGAGAGAAAGAAATACCTTGACGAACTGGATCAGCTCCTCCAAGGTCATTTCCTGTCCACCCCTGCGTCTGCCTTCAACCAGGAAGTCGTCCCACAGTGTGAACTCCTCTCCTGCGACCTGCAGATAGACACAGCACACATGGAAGCATAGTTTAACATCGCTGACAGATGAAGCCCCCTCACTGTGAAGGATGTGCCCAAGATGGTGTTGAAACTGGCAGAAACTGTCAAAAGCTGCAACATGATACGGTTTGATCAGATAAGCACATCCCCAAAATGACAGAGTGAAAAGGTCCTGAATGGAGCTGATTGCAAATCACTAAGATAAGATAAGATACATATAAATGATAAGCTACTTATTTATTGAATTTTGTCCTAGTTTTCACTGATTTGAATATGTATTTATTAAATCAATGTGAAATATGCCTAAAACATAAACGATAAATGCGACACCTCCACAAATACATATGTTAACCTCCTACCCTCCGCCTTAACCGAGAGCATTTTCTCCGGTTCGGCTTTACCCAAATCAAAAGGCTTCTTGACTGGAGAGCAACACTGTAACGCCTCATTTGAAAGCTAAAATCACTGCATTTTTGTCATGTTTTTGTTGCTTTTTCGTCACTTTTTTGTCACTTTTTTTTGTTGTGTTTTCGTCTCTTGCTTTTCGTCTTTTTTTTTCTTCTTTTTTTTCATGTTGTTTTGTTTTGTTTTTGTCACTTTTTTGTTGCTTTTCCAGCACATTTTTTGTTTTTGGATGCTTTTCTTTTAAGCTTTTAGATTTGGGTACATTTCGGTTACGCCCGGGGGTAAGGGTAAGGTAAAGTGAGAGGCCAGACCGGTGGCCCTAGAGCCAGTGGCCCTTCTGTGCTCTTCCAGAATGGACATATGGCCAGTCCGCCCCTGGATGGAATAGATTTATAATTCATGGTAAAAGTATGTCACTGTTATTGTTTTTTCTTTTTTTTCTTTCTTAATTCTCTCTCCTCTCTTTCCTTCCCTGTTCCTGTCCTTTGTTATTATTCCATACCCTCTTTCCTTTTCTTGTAGTTATTTTATGTTAATATTATCATATTGTGAAATGAAAATTAATCTTTGTGATCATAATAAATGTAAATAAACAAATAAAAATGTATGCATTTATTCATATAGATATATAGAACTCCTCTCTCCCCGTTGTAAGCCCCCGCCTGTGTTCTATGCATTGTCTATTGTCTCATGTCCCCCTCATCTTTGTAGAAATGCATAAATATGATTTACACTTTCTTCTTCACTTTTGTAAATGCTGTATGCACTGTTAATGTCTACGGAGAAAAAAAAAAAAAAGTATGTCACAATAAAATGGCAAGACATAATGATGCTGGCTCTCACAATCGGAGCATTGAGGATGACGCTAGAAACTGTCGGTGACCGGTTCAAACGTAGGGCAGCGCTACATGATATGAATGAGTCCTACACAACACGTGAAAACGCAAACAAGATTTCTTTGAATAACGTCTCACAATCTAGCATACACAGTTTTCTGAAGAGAGAACCACATTGGGATCCATCAGCCTCGAGGCAGATGATCGTCACCCCTGTATCATACCCCAGCCTCACGAGACCTGGCTTTCAGACTCACCACTGCGGAGGCTTTATTCTCAAGACATCAACCTTTGACCTTCACACAAAGACACAACACAGGGGGCTGACATTCGGCAACATTAGTTATTATGCAGAAAGTGCCAATAAGAAGCAGAAGCAGGTTACAGCATGACAGCGCGCGCAGGCAAAATACAGCATTGACCACATGTGAGACTAGAACAAAGAGTCCCCTGACCATTCATTTCCAACTACTAAAAAAAATGGTAAGCTCTAAAACTCTTGAATATGAATCACAATGAGGTATTTTTGACATGGAGATAGACCAATGGCAAGGCCCTTCCTTTCTCTCAAAAACAAGAAACAACAACAAAGATCTATTTTTTTCTGTGCGAGATGTTCTTTCCGCTAAACCACCTAATTCTTATACAGTATGTGATTCAGAATTTATATAATCTATACTGCAAAATGGCACACTTTCCCATAAAACAGTTCTGGATCTAAACAATGATCTGGCTTCGCGCAAATATCAATCATTTGGTCTTTAACTGAACGTAGAGGTTTTTGAACATATCACACACAATTTAGTATTTTCTAAAGCACTGTTTGTCCAAACCCCTTTTCAAAGCACTACTTGTCTGAGCGCAAAGATAGAGACAATGCCCCGACAGGCTGACAGACTCCAGCAGAAGAGTGTCTCCACATAGCCACTCAGTTGTAAGCGCTGGAATAGAGAGGGGTAGTCTGAAGTTCCCCTTGGCTGCTGGAGCACAGATAATTGGAGCCAGGTTTAGCCAAAGCTTTTGGTATTCACATCTCGAGCCAAGATTTGATCCTCGCAGAACCCCTCCTGTCCAGACGAACCCTGTGTGTACAAGCTGCTAAACGGGTGACATAGTTTGGGAGATTCAGCATAGTCCACATAAGGGCGAGTGGAGCGTGAAGAAGGCTGCTAGGTGTGTGGGTTTTTATGCTGGTTTTGCAATTTATTTAGCTGAAGTTAACAAAATTATGTATATCATTGTGGCATTATAATCTACCTTGTCGTGAAATTGAATAAAGCAAATACACTTGCATATGAAAAAAACCCTGATGCTTTTTTAAAAATGTTATTTCCCAAACTGTAGCACAACACGGTCTTGCAGAGTCATTGTTGGACAGCTGTAGTGGTCTCATGCCAGGCCTCTATTGTGTGCAGATGCTCTTTTCATACAAAGCACTGTAGGCCTTCACTGTTGCCTCTGTGTTAGTATGAAAATAACTGACTGTCCCAGATTGTTGCCTATGTGCGTTGTGTGTGTGGTGACGTCAGATATTGAGCTCTACAGCAGTTTGGGATAGAGTAAGTGAGAACTGAAAACTGCCCGATGGAAATAATTATCAAAGCTTTTGCCATGGGAGTAAAATGCAATGTAAAGGATGATTGATGAAGTAGGTGCTTTTGTGGATTGGAGAGAAAAAACTGTCTAATAGCATAATGTAATCTTGGTATGTCAGGTAAGATTATAGTGTGCACACCGGCCCTCAGACAAAAAGGCGCCCAGAGGCTGTTGCTACATGCAGTACAATTCATTGATAAAGTAGATACAGAAAATGTTCTTACAGATGTTCATCAACAAAACATGCAAGAAACAAAAAGACAAGGTCAGTTTTTCATTCATAAAATACAATTTTCCCCAAGTGCTATATGTTTGTTGGAGCAGCTCCCTGACATGTTGCCAGTTCTAAAAACGTACACGTGTCAAGTGGGTTATTAGGGTCGTATGCTAAAATCATTAATTAACCTTGATCACTGGTGGAGTGTGAGATTGATTGAAAAAGGTGAAGCTTCCAATTTACTGGGCAATCTTCGTTCCAACCTGCACCTGTGGTCATGAGGTCTGGGTCATGACCAACAGAACAAGGGGATACAAGCGGTCAAAATGAGTTTCCTCCGCTGGGTGGCCTTAGAGACATGGACGGAGCGTTGATCTCTTGCTAGCTCCAGGGAGTGTGAGAAGATCTCTGAACAGGATCAACGCAAAGCTCCGGATTCAGACAACATACCAGGTCATGTACTGAACGGTTGCGCTGATAAACTCACTGGTCTTTGCGGACATTTTTAACACATCTCTGCAGCAGACTGTTGTTCCAACGTGCCTCAAAGCAACCACCATCATTCCGGTGCCAAAGAAGTCCCCACCCTCCTGCTTTAACGACTACCGCCCAGTAGCTCTCACTCCAATTTTTATTAAGTGCTTTGAGCGTCATGGACCACATCAAGTCTGTTCCCCCGCCCACTCTGGATCCATACCAGTTTGCTTATCGGTCCAATCGTTCAACTGAAGATGCCATCGCCACTGCGCTTCATACACCCTCACTCACCTCGAAACAAAGGACTCCTACGTTAGAATGCTGTTTTTAGACTTTAGCTCACCATTCAACACTATAATCCCACAGCAGCTAATACACAAACTGCACAAACTCCACCTGGGGATCAACACATCACTGTGCAACTGGCTGCTAGACTTTCTGACGGGGAGACCACAGGCTATACGTGTCGGCGGCAAGTCCTCCAGAACCATCACACTGGAACACGGGGGCTCCCCAAGGCTGTGTGCTGAGCCCCCTCCTGTTCACTCTGCTGACCCATGACTGCACTCCAAAGTACGGCCCAAACCTCTTCATCGAGTCTGCAGACGGCACAGTGGTGGGCCTCATCAGAAACCAGTCAAAGTACAAGAGTGAGGTGAGCATTCTGGCCATGTGGTGCACACAGAACAATCTCTCTCTAAATGTGGAGAAGACAAAAGAGATTATTGTGGACTTTCAAAGAGTGCAGGTCCAGCATGCTCCTTTAACAAGCAACGGTGCTGCAGTGGAGAGGGAGACCAGCACTAAGTTCCTGGGTGTGCACATCACAGAGAAGCTCTCCTGAACCATGCACACTACATCACGTAGAAAAGTAATCAGCGTTTCTACTTTCTCCGCAAGTTGAGAAGAGCCAGAGTCCCAGCCTCCGTTATATGCAAAATCTACAGAGGGACAATCCTGAACTCCCTCCCTTCCCTGCCCTCCCTATGCTCCCACCCCCCACTCTCCACCCCCCCGCTCCACAACAAGGACGAAAGAATAAACATCTCAATTCATTGTCAAATGAATTGCCGATAAACATATTGGAATTGATCTCTTGCTAAAGTGCAGATCCCATCAATGAAGCACTGCTTAAAATGGTAAAATAAGTCATCCAGAATAATTACCGACAACAGTCTGATATGGGTTTCTTACAGTCCACATTTCTGTCTCCAAACTGACTGGCGGCATTACGGGCTTTGGTTTACCGCAGCCACCACATCTCTGTGTCTGAAGTCTTGGGGGGGGGAAATAAGCTGTGGTCATGTACCCCACTCCACTGTGAAAAACATGTCTTTTTAAAGGTTCATATTTTTTACGCACAGACGGTGAGTTGTTGCACAGGAACAGCATCTGACATAAAGACTGGCCAAATCACTGTGTCATTTCTTTTCTTCTTGTTTTGTTACACTGGCTTAATGATTTGCAAAATACACACAACGTTTTTTGGAACTTCCCTTTAAAAACATTTGATTCAATTGAGTTTATTATAAGGGAACTGGCATTTCTGGTTCGGTCTACTTCTCTCTGAGACTATAAACTTATTTCTATTTGAACACCATGGAAACAAATCGAGTACCTTTGCGTCACAATATAACAGCGTTTGCCGTTGTGTATACGGACAACACGGCTATATAGACAGATAACCCACTTCCTGTTTGAGGCTCTTCCCTAAACACAGATGATAAAACAACACTGCACATATTTAGATATTGGGCTATTTTTACACTTAAATATCTCTTGTTCATAACACAGGATTTGAAAAACAATACAGCCTCTTGGTAATGAAGTCGCATGATTGATGGAGGCCTGAAATAGCCCTAGACACGACAAGGGAAGGCAGTGGAGTGCAGGAAGTCGGGTTACTGGTCCTGATAGGGCATAAAGGCTGATAGTGAACCGAAATGTGCGAGATGCAAAATGTCAGCTTTAAATCTTGGTACAATCGCAGCAGGAAGAAGAAGTAGAAAAACCTTCTTGCTCAACTGCCAAACTTTCTGGCGAACATCCCAACAGTGGAAACATTTTTACAGCTCCATTTGAGACTGTAAGGCTGGTCCTTCAAAGAGAACTAGCTCTTCTTTTTAAAGAGTTTTAGCCACACGCAGGGTCTATGTGGTCCGTTAGATCATGGTCTCATCACAATCTCCCTTTCCTTTTTGTAAGCCATCTGGTTAGTATATAAACCTTACTGTAGTCTGCATACTTTGATATGTCATTTAATGGGTAATATATATTCTTGAGAACAGTAGTTTTAAAGGGGGCCATTTGTGCTATTTCAATTTGAGGCTTTGCGTGGAAAATTCATTTGTGTGGTTCCATGTAGGCTGTAAGTCTTTTACCGAGCGTTTTCATCACCCAGTCCTGTAATATGTGAGGCTAGAACTAAATTGCTGTTGTCTGTGGAAAAATGAGACAGGGGTCCATGTGTTTTTCACATCTACGCACTTCTTTATCAACTTACTGTGACCATGACTGGAATATAATGCAGTACTTTTAGGCTAGTAATGCTCCTCTGCCCAACTAAACCCTTTCCTCATGGCTTTCTGATGATTGGTACAATATTGTCATGGGCTTTGTTAGTCAACAATAAATAAACACAGAAACAAGTCACCTACAGCCATGAACTGAGCATGAAATAAACAATAAATAACTGAAAACTACAATGTAATGTTTTTCTCCCTCTTAACACAAAGCAACAAAAGTTGCGCCTTCCCAAAACAACAGCTGGGAAAACTGTAACCCGTGTTTTAATTTCAGATGTAACGATGCATGCAACTCCAGTGTTGGCATTGCCAGTGATAATTAGTAATCCAGGCCCTACTTTTTGTTTTGGGCCTACATTATTATTTAAACCCTAAATTGTAATTGTAAGTAAATTAAATAATTTAGCCAGAATACGAACTTTAAAATCCTATAAGTGTGTTAGCAATGAAAGGCCCTTTATCTCCATATGGGCTGGCTGTCATAAACATGTTAGCTGTTGTTTTGTGACCTCAGCCCTGTCCTGGTGAGGATGCCCTTTGTGTGATGGGGAGTGTCATCTGCTACCTGATCACTATTGATCACCAGAGTCTTTGAGGAAAACCTACAGACAGATGGCCTGGATCTCCAACTGTTCGACTCAACACAACACACTGCAATTAGCTGAGGAGGCACGGCGGACCCGGTAAGGAGGAAGGGAAGAAACAATGGCAGGGGAATGTAATTTCACAATATTAGGACTCACAATAGCATTCATACCTTAAGGTCAATATAATAATAATAATAATGATAATAAATGTCACTTTTAGTGCTCTTTTGTCCAGAGTTTTTGAGACATGTTGCCACAGTCAAATGTAACTGTGTCTAATGTGTAAATATTTTTGGTGACTGATTGCCAGATGTTGTGTGATATGTGATTTACAAAGTATATGCAACAATGTATTTACATTTGACAATGATCAAACTGGCTAAAATATACAGTGTAACTGTAACCTCTTCATACAGTAAAGTTGTCATGGCTAGACAATAGTGTAAACAAGCCACAGGAGACACTCTCAAGTAAGTGCTGAGTTTGACACAAGGCCTAAAAGTGCTCCTGAAAGGCAGCCATTGATGTGTAAAACAGTAAACACACTGTCTGTGTGATTGTCTTTCAAATGTGGAGATAGCAGCAGCACTGAGGATGACCCGAGGCACGAGGAGGGCTGAGTCAATAAAACGCTGCACTCACAAATGGGACAAGACAAGTAGCAGCCTGCAGAACAAATGTCCAAGCTCCAGTGAAGGGGCAAGGACTTTACATTTCAATTCTGGGGTTGATAGTAGCGCCAACAGGTCATAAATTATCCTAATGGTTTATTTGTAATTTAAACTCTGCTTTGCAGCTGCGATGACAGATCTGATGATATCATAGTAATCATAGCGTTAAGATAATCTAATTTCTGTTAATCTACCGCAGGGGCCAATGTGGAGCGTGCAAGATGGTGCTAGAATTTGATTCGGTTCGTTATTGAAAAGATTGTGAAAGGTTACTAGGAGGAACACAAAAACCGTTGTGTTCCCTTCAAAAGCACAATAACTAAGAAGCAAATTAATTAATTTTAAGTCACCATAAAAATAAGTTAAAAAAAAGGGTCCAAATTCAGATCAGTTGGAAATCAAAACAAAATGGCCCAAACTCAGTAATAGTTTACATGTAGAAACTTCCAATGTTACCTAAATCTATTTTACAATATTTTTACACTGATATTATTTACAATGAGCAAGGAGAAGGGCGCACGGTATGTTTTAGAGAAATTGCTAAACATGGTTGAATATGGTGTAACCGTAACCTGATATGACAGTGCCAATATCATCTGCACTGATATCAATCTGGGTTCACTCCTGCTTAAATCGTCCGGGGAGAGGACCAACATTTGGCACAGTATTTGCTACTGATTAAATAAATTACATCTCGTTTTTACCAGTCGCAGCCAAGTCTCCAAGCAACAGATCGCAAATCCATAAAGTCTATTGGTTTTCATGTTCTTTATTATTATTCCTCTTCCATCTTTTTCCCGATTTTCTAGAGCTTTCAGCACCTTCATGCTTTGTGCAATTTATGCAAGTTATGCATCAAAATGTTCCGCATGTTGAGGAGAAGGGTGCTATTACTTTTGGGACTTCTGCAACTTACGGTTTTTCCGCAATCGGCCGAAATGTCGGAGATTTTTCCCATTGACTTATAATGGGGCTGCTGCAAATCCATGCTTTTCTGCACTTTTTTCTGCATTTTATGCAATTTCTGCACTTTGTGCAAGTTCAGCTTCTGCAACTTGTTGGTTTTGAGAAAAAATTGTCCTTCTGCAGATTTCCAGTTTTTTTATACAAGAGTTTGAAATTTTTGCATTGGTGTGTATGGGGGGAATCCAGCCAATGGGGAGACTCCAGGACTTTCAGCCATTTGTGCTTCTGCCAATCAAGCACTGAGGCCATTTCAACAGTTTGACCAGTTTATGGAATTTAAAAAGTTTATGCAACATTAATAATTTATGCAAATTAACCACTTTATGAGATTTAACCAGTTTATGCATTTTAAAGCATTTATGCAACTTAAGAGTTTATGCCATTTAAGATGTATGAATTTTAAAGAGTTTATGCAATTTACATAATTTATGCAAATTAACCCATTCATGCATTTTACCACTTTATGCAGTTTATGCAACATGACATTTTATGCATTTGACCAGTTTATGCAAATTTGATTATGCAATTTGAACAGTTTATGCAATTTCTGCATTCGCTTCCCGCATTTCCGCAGTCAATCGCAATGGCGCAGCCATTGCATTTCTAGTTCTGATTGTTATGTGTGTTTGCAAGTATGTAGGTTGCTAAGTTTGTAAGTATGTAGCGGCATGTCATTTTTTATGTCTTTATTCGTATCCATTAACCTGTTGTTGTCAGGGAGCAATACCAGATTGAATCGAATTGAATGTTTTTGTGAACTCACAAACACCGCAGGAATTCAGCTTGTAGGCAAGATTAGGTTAAAATAATTAGGTTTAATTTAGGTAATTTAGGTTTAAATAATAATAATTAAAATAAGCCGGGGGAAAAGTCGAGCTGTACGGTATGAGACTTTATGAACTTCAATATTATGCTCAGAATATTTTTGCTATTATTGATATCTTACTGAACCATTTCAACACATATTTATGTTATATTTAAACTGCATTGGCAAAAGCAGAGGAGGTCAGTAATATTGCAATATATTGGTGATTATATGCAGTCCTACAATACAGTAGTCTGTTGCCGTATCGATCAGCCTCTCACCAAAGCACTCACACATGTATGCAACAACAGCAGTGATGTAACTGTTTCAGGCAGTGGAACAGACTATTGACATGTTTTTCTATATAATGTTGTTCAATAGGTCAAGTCCATGTCAGTAGTAAATAAGGCCTGTTTTATCTAAGCCTCTCAAATGAGACAGACATTTGCAGGTAAGAGGTCATTTGGGAGGGATGCTGTACATCCGGATCCCCTTTTCTTGGTAAACATGCACTTACGTGTAAATATGCCGATTTAAACACTTCCACACATTCATCCAGAAAAAAACAAAATGACATCACTAACTCCCCACAGAGCGGATATAAACATCTGGGGTCTTGGTATGAGCACATTTGGAGGTACTGCTCTGCCCAATAATCTGTTTTATGTGTGTTTCCATCGCAGCTGGTGATAGAGTTGCGACTGCTGCAAAGCTTAATTGATTTTAATTGTCGACAGTCCATGCGTGCAGAACATATGTGTTGTAAAAGGCCGGTACATAAGTATATGGTATAAAAATGTACAGGATATGTGATAATGATCCAAATGTACTGAACACAAAAAAAAAATGCTTTAATTTTGCATTAGAGGTTGGTACAAAGATCGATTGAATTCCTTTTATTTTACAAGAATTCTTCATGTATTGAGAATTTATTACCTCTATAAATTTTTACTGAGCTAGTTTTGGCTATGAGATCACTTATTTGAACCATTCGCACATGTCTCTGGCCTGTGTCACGCCTTAACTATTCATCATAGTGCTATTGTTCCATATAAAGTCATCAGCAGCATGTTGTTGTGTACAAATAGCAATGGGGAAGGACATTGATGCACGAGGAACTAACATGTGTCGAACAAAACAACAAAAACACACAAAAAAAAACGCTTACAAAAGTCCACACAGCAGCATCAGAAGGCACGAGGCGTCTGAGTGGACCACAGATTACTTAGTACCCACTGGCTCTGTTCATGTATAAGTCTAGAGTTACAGGGTACAACAATGGCAGTCCCAAAGGAGAGCGAGGATTTGGGATCGTGTTCACCTCATTCCTTCTGCAGGACCCTGATATAACCACATGTGAAGGAACGCCAGCCCTTTGTTGTTCCTAAGCCTCAGCGACTCTTGTGGCAGATGTTTGGTTTGCAATTATATGTGTCCCTCAGCTCCCAAAACATTTACTTGTTCAGCCAATGAGTGGGGCAGATGAGATATTCAAAATTAAGCAGAGGCATTGATTATTTGGGAGATATACACCGTAGAGAACTTACCATTCTGTCAACAAATAAGTAAGTGTTATTTGTCATTGTACAACAAAAATTGTGTTCAGCTGTTAGTCCTGAGCCGCTGTGACTGAGCCGCGCCGCCACTGTGGGCCAACCTGACCAGCATGTTTTTGGAATCGGGGTAACCGTAGCCCCCGGAAGAATCCTCTATAATGGTGCAGCGTCTCCTGGGTTTGTCCCTGTTTCAGAGCGTGGTGTCCTGCACTGGTCAACTCCACCTCCTCTTTCCTCTTCCTCCTGAGCAGCTCCCTCCGCCCCACAACAGTCTTTCATCATATTCTGGGAAGAGCTTTGCAGTTAATCTGTTTTATTCTCCAGTGAACGTCTATTAGCCAGAACAACAGTAGGGATAGAAGGCATGTGTGGCTTAGCTGCGAGTCTTGCCCGGATACCTCCTCGTTTGTCCCTTTCTTGTTTCCGGTAGCTCCTCTTGTGACGCCTCCCCTGTACTGCAGGTGTGGGGGGCTCTTGGTGCCTCTTCAGTGTCTCAGAAGAAGAAATTTGTAGGTCTCAGATGTCTTTAGCTCATAAGATGGCTGTTTGTTTACAAGTAAAAAAAAATATATATCCACAAATGTCCCCAAAGGAAAGCTAAATATTATTTAATAAAACTGTTGGAGGGATTGGATTCAAACAAAGAGATCAGAGATAACGGTATCAGTGTTAACGATATCAGAGATAACTGTACATGGATTGTAGTAGACAAAAGTTCCTAAGCGCTTTGGATGACCAGACGTTTTCTCTGTCCACTCCTTGTTCCCACCGAAGCTAAAGTGCTCTCAACACAATCTGGTTTCAATACTGTGTTTCCGGAGGAGGAAGAGAATAGGCATCATTTCTGCAAACAATTAGCATGTAGCCAGTGTGATGACTGGCCTTTGAGAGGCTGCTTTAAGATCAGGAGCTTTGAGGCTAACTCTGCTAATTCGATTAAACGCTGAAAGGGAAAGGGAGAGAAGACCGGGTATATAACAGTGTCAGGGATTTGAGACTCAAGACTCAAGTCCAGGCCCAGTTCAGTGAATAGAGGAAACGTGCAGCAGCAGAAAGAGTTCCCCTCCATTGTGTGACTTACAAAGGAATGCTGAAGAACTAACCCGGTTAAAGACATTTTGATATTAAAGTGCAAATAACATCAGCGCAATAATATGAATCTGGAATGACTCCTCCTTGACTCCTTGAAATTGTTTGAATAAGGACAGATTTTTGGAGTATTTGCAAGTATGTAGTGTTAAAAATATATATGTAAAGTCATTTATATTTAATCCAATTAGAATCCATTAGAATAAAATGTTATACATGAAATTGGCTTTCATGTTATACATGGAAACATAAGCATTCATTGGACACCAAGACAATAAGTTGTTGGTGCCGGGATCGAACTATCATTCTTCCGGTTGTGACGCCTGAGTCCATGTTTCTTACTTTTTTTTTTGGAGGGATGTAATTTAAAAATGAATAAATAATAATAATTCCAAATGAAAGTAAGTCATACTAAGTGTAGCCAAATAAGATAAGATCAGAAAAATGTAGATAAACATGGCCAATAATAGAAGATCCATGTGAAATAGATATAGAGGTGAACTAGCATAAAGTTTAGGACTTTTATATTTGAATTTGGAGTCTCTTTGTTTTGGGAGTGAACAATTATTCACAAAGTCAGCAAAATAATATTGCAATGTTTTTGATTTGGGGTGAGGCGAAGGGTAAAGCAGTGTTCATATCAAGTTGAAAGTATCCTCCTGCTCCCTTGTCTTTGGGGGGAGGCCACAGCTCAGTTACAGCTGCAGCAACACTCATTAATCTCAGCGCGTTCTTCGAAAATCCTTGAGCGTCCTGTTGAACTGCACTCTCGAGGTCACACTCAGGCAGCACATGTGGAAGCAGTGGGCAAAGCTCCAAGGCCCCACAGCCCCAGCCTACAGTATATCCCCATGTGGAGGGCAGAGAGCTGGGCCAGTCTCCGGTGACCAGGGACAAGTCTACATCACACTCCCTGGATGGTTAAAGGTCTGTACTCAACAAAACTCTGCTGAAACTCCCCTACAGTCGGAGCACACCTACTGGTGTCCCGTTCCACAGAGCAGGCAGTGGTTTGTCTTAAAAAAGAAGAATAAAGAACACATATACCATGAAGGAGGAATTTGAACCAAAGTGGGTTTACTGTCCAGAAAAAAGAAAAACAAAAGTTGGTGTGGCCAAGGGAAAATACTTATGTGCAGAAGTAACATAAATGACAAATTATATCCAAGCAACAATTCGAACCATGCCCATCGCAAACAAACTGAGCCACTACAAATTTTAAACCACATAGAAATGCACTTGTTACATTCGGCATTCAATAAGATCACTCAGGGTGTGCAAAATAGACAGGAAATGTGCAAACAGTTAAATAGTAAAAAAAGAGGTATTATCGTTATCTTATCTTAAATGACGCCAGACTTCAACTGCACAGCAACACATTCACATCAAAAGTGCCTTGCTCAAGAGCAGAGCAACAGCAGCGCAACCTTGAGAACAGCTGTAGGTTATATTACAGCATTACAGAATAGTTCAGTAGTAGCTACAGTAACCAAACTCCAATGGTCCAGGAAAAAAACAGCAAAGAAATTAAATAAAAATCACTGTGTCTAAGAAGCAACAAAATATACAACACTAACTTGATGCTACTCCAGATCAAACTTCTAAAATAGACTTTATGTGGGTATTTCAGTAAATCTCACCCTGCTATTTCCATGCATCCCCCACTGCCCACAATGATCTGTCCTTGGCCTCAAATTGCAAAACATAAACACGAGAATTTATACAAAACGCTGCCGTGGTGAAAACAGACAAGGACAGCCCTGCATTTGTTGACATTGTTGAGTCCTCACTGAGGACAGCAGCGGTAGATCGCCAGGGGAACTTCCTAGGGCAGGGGTGGCCAACCCGCGGCTCTCGAGCCGCATGCGGCTCTTGGCCAATCAGAGTGCGGCTCTTTGCATGATTGGATATGTTTAATACAATGCGGCTCTTTGCAAAATAATTGGTAAATATTTCCCATAAACTGTAACAGTCTTTGACCAACAATCCAACCGTAGTCCTACAGACCCTGTTTCCATCTCTACACATGAATGAGAGTCCGTATCTCTCTCCTTTTCGAGGCGGCGTGTAAAAGGTGCCCGTGCAGCCTCAGTCAAAGCGGGATGTAGGTTGAACAACAGGCAGGCAGATCGTGGCACGAGGATTAGCTTCTGTGCTTTTCAGGTTTCTGATCAGCCTACTCTTTATTTGATGTAATTTGGCCTCATATTCACAGAAAAAGATCAAAATTACGAAATGGAAAAAAGCGGAGCTCTTCTGAAGCGTATGATGCGAAGCGCGACATCGCAACGCTGAAATACGCAAAGTCATGACTTTTCTTTCACATGTGACAGTAACTGTAACAGATGCAACTTAAAACAGACTCTCAGTCCTCCAGAGGCTCCTGGTTAAAGTTCATGAACTTTGTGCAGCCTAGAGTGCGTTCTCTGCACAGTCCAGTCAGGACCAAGCTGCAGGCACTGAGCGCACAGGCCAGGGGCGTATCAGAGGAGGGGGCTGAGTGGGCAGGGCCCCACATACAAACACACCCCAGCATTAAAAAAATAAAAAAATAATAATAATCTAATTCTGTCTCAGTCAGAGCAGAAAGCACAGAATTTCAGTTAATATACATGTATTTCAGTCTTGTTGAGAAGTAAAACCATTCAATCTAACACAATTATTTAAAAAAAAGAAAAGGCAAGGCATAAAATTATAGTTTATTGTGATTAAATAAAACGGTTACATTCTATTTAATCACAATAAACTACCGCCCCGGGATCTCGCTAATGGTTGGTGCCTTTGTGGCTCTTCACAGGATCAAGGTTGAAAATTTCGGCTCTTGGTCTCTGACTAGTTGGCCACCCCTGTCCTAGGGGGAGAAAGCGGCTTTGGAGTTGGAGTTTTACTATGGGAGGACTTCTGTTGTATAGTTTTGTTTGAAGCAGGCGGGATTTTCTATAGAAGCGGGCAACTTTGGGTGGGCCGGCTCAAACATGGTGAATTTGATCAGTGTTATGTGATATTTATGAACTAGCGGCGAACCCAGTATAGGATAACTTCAAGTGATTATTTAAGTCAGTAAGACCCCTTGATACAGCAGAGCGTACGAGATGGAAGAGATTGAATAGCCTCACATATGCAGACCAATAAAATGTAATCTGGCATTTGAGTTGACAAGTTCAGACTGATATTAAAGACTTTCCCTTTAGTGCTATTTTTATACTTTTATATCTCATCTTAAACTCTTAAAATGTTCAGCAAGCACAAACCTGTCAGTCAAATAAGAAGTCACTTATACAAACATGACACTATCGGCACATCATTATTATCTTTTTCATTATACTTTGACAGATAGTGATGCAAAAAACCTTAACAGTTCTTTTATTCCATGTGTCCACAAGTCCATTGTTTGGCATTAAACCATAGAAATCATGCAGCTGTTTGTTCCTTCAAATATGCAACTATATTAGGCAACATTTCTACATTTAGGGGAATCTCTTGTCATAGTGGCCCCTCCCAAAATATTGACTAAGTAGTTTTTTTTTCTCTCTCTACATTCCCCTGGCTCTGGTTCCTCTGTTGAATGGATGAACACTCAAAACCATTCGCTGAAAAACTCCCTCTCTCCGACTGGCCTTGCAGCTCTGGAAATTGTGGCAAAAGGATTCAACAGTTGCACATGCACACGTCCTGCAGCTGCCGTGATGCAAGACATTATGGCCACACTTAATGACTGAGTGCCTTCATTCCATTGGACTTGGGCAATGCAGTTGTGGAGGCCAGTATTTTTTACAAGCCGCAACTATGCAAGCGCTCTGATAGAAAATGCTACCAGCTGCCCCGATCCACGCAGCAGATCTTTGGGGTGTTCAGTCACTTATATGTAATGATCAATGCAAACTGTACATGCACTTTAAATGAATCAACAGAAATACAGAGCACAGAGGGAAATGCACTGCTTCTCAAAGTGTCATGAAGTTTTGGAAGTTTCTTCACAATGCAATTTCATTTCTTTACAATATTCCACCTTGAGTAATTTACCTCTCCGGGTAGACGCAGAGCCCAGAGTTTCCCGAGTGAGGCCCCCCTCTGGGTGTTGACGCTATGACAGACAGAGGTCGGTGGGGGTCACTGTTTGGGGTAACTCTGTCTGATGGGACGTGAGGGCACTTGGACAAGGGCTATGAGACACACTGCAGCTCTGGTTTCAACTTGGGTTACAACCAAAAGAGCTGCAGCTGCAGACATGAGCTGCGGCGATGATAGGGCCAGCTGGGAGTAACTGCTGAACGAGCATTACAGAGATGGGCTGGTTTAGTCCAAGTTTGGTCCTTGTTCCATCCAGGTTTAGCCCTGGCTAGCTTTGGCCTGGTTCGGTAGAAGTTTAGTTCTGATATAGTTAAAATGTTAGGGGGAAATGCTATTTAACTTTGTAACTTTTTAAGCAAGAATAAACAGAGAAGGTGTGCCATCTGAACTTAGAAATACTAGGGAAAATGAATATATAGTATCAATCTTTTTCTATGTCCACTACAGTTGTAAATTGTGATATGAGGCAGAAATAATGGCAGGTTATAAATACATGTGAACAGTGCTGATGTTTTAAAGCAGTACTTATTTACCTTAATAAATCCTTTTCGTAGTCCCTCTGGGGGTAATACAAGCGTTAATGGTATGATTAGGGGGTCTTTCATCTCCCCCCAGTGTCTCTGGCCAGAAAACCGTACTTGCAACTTTCCTGCCACTGAGGCGGAGGCCCCAATACACACTAATGGAATCATGAAGAAGAAGCTAAAAGGCTAACGGGCAAAGCTAACTACGGAGTAGCGCCACTTAAACAGTATTTACAGCCAAGTTTGAGTGAAAAACATTATCTTCATTGTGTAATTAGATGTACAATATCCCTCTCTCCCTTTGTCTTTTCTGTCAGCGTAGTATTTACTCTCACGGACAATTAATGAGTAATAAAACGAATCATGCTACGACACCTGCAGTGGCATGAGTTACATAGTACTGCTTTAAGACTGGTCTGATTGCCGCACATTAACATTATTTGAGAAACCTCTCGGGGAAACATACAGTCTATGGTGAGTTTCGGGTTTGGATGGAAAATATCAACATGGACGAATGCATTTACTGAAAAAAGAAATTGGGACTGTGTCATATTGTAAATATACTGTTTTGATCATGTTCATATATGTCATAATTTATAGCATATAGAACTTTTATATTGATGTAATAATAATATATGAATACCTTATTCAGCACCCACAAAACAGAATGACACTATCACATTTAAACCCATAAATGGGCATAACTGGTGCAAACACAGAAGCAGATGTGGGTGTATTTGCATTAGATATTTTTGAACTCTCGCCTCAACCCTATGGAGTTTCGCAGGTCTAACGTGCACACAGCAGTGACAGTGAACAGTGGCCTCTCGCTCTCACTGCCCTCATTCATGCCCTAATGCTCTCCAGCCTCACAGGAAGGATACACGGCATCAAGGGAAACCACTCGTGTATATCTTAAGTACACCATCTAAATGTATGAGTGAATACAGTAGGAGTCTGTCACTTTGCATTACGTAGCAGCTAGGGGAGCAGAAAAACTAAGGGGGTCAATTACAGTATTAAGACAGGTGCTATCGCCCCTATAGGCTGATTGTGCATTCAGTATCTTTACTCACAGTGAACGGCCTGGCTCGGCTCGGCCGTGACATGACGAAGTACATGACGGCCAGGTTGACATAGGCGGTCCTGTAGGGGGTGATGCTCTGATGTCCCTGCACCAGTTTGTACAGCTCCAGACACATGAGGCCGGACACAGCTGCTGTGGTGGTAGCTATTGCTGGGATGATCCTGCCAGCAATACGCTTACTCTGAGGAAGGAGACGGAGAAATTGAGTTCAACCCCTGCCTTAACAGTGCGCATTTTCTCCAGTTTGGCTTTACCCAAATCTAAAAGCTTCAGGACTGGAGCTTAAGATAAGATAAGATAAGAAATTCACTTGTTACAGTCGGCCTTCAAGAAGATCACTCAGAGTTAATAAAGTGCAGCTGATACAGAGATTATTGCACATGTTACTTTACAGTCTTATTGTACAGTATGACAGCAGGATGAAGGCTTTGCGGTAGCGCTCCGTCCTGCACTGAGGGTGTCTCAGTCTTCCACTGAGAGAGCTGCTCAGCTCTTCTACAGTCCCGTGCAGTGGGTGGGAGGTGTTGTCCATGATGGAGGTGAGCTTGGCTAACACCCTCCTGTCACTCACCTCCTCCACAGAGTCCAGGGGGCAGCCCATAGGCCTATAGGTCAGAAGAGCACCTCATTTGAAAGCTAAGACCTAAATAGATCGAAACTGAGCTTTTTCCTGGCATTGTTGCCCTGTTGTAGTCACTTTTTCATCATGTTTTTGCAACTTTTTAATCACTTTTTCATCAGGTTTTTGTCACTTTTTAATCACTTTTTTAATCACTTTTTAATCAAGTTTTTGTCGCTATATATATATATATATATATATATATATATTAATATTTAGCACTATTTCTTATTGCCTTTTCGTCCCATGTATGTCACTTTTCCTTTTTTACTATCACTTTTTGTCACTTTTTCATCATGTTTTTGTCGCTATATTATCACAATTTTATTATATTTTCGTCTAATTTATGTCCCTTTAATTATTTATTATCACTTTTTCAGCACTTTTTCATCACATTATTATTATCAGTTTTTGTCATTTATGTCCCTTTTTTACAGATTTTTTTTCATGGCTTTTTTTTAGGCTTTTTTCAAGAAGATTTGGGTAAAGCAAAACTGGAGAAAATGTGCTCGGTTCAGGTGGGTTTTAAGAGGTGAAGTACAGTTATGAAAAGCTAAGGGCCCTAAAAAGACCGTGTCATTATATGTGGGGGAACGTTGAACTATTTCAATAGTTACTTAACCTAACGCGTTGACATCTGTATGACTCTCATCATCATTCAGCCCTACACAAAGCCCATCCATGGTACATTAGGCGCAGATGTCGTATTGTCCCTGTGTAAACCCTCTTTAGTGGCCCTCATTTCAGTCCTACCCCCGACACCCCCCTCTTAATGACCCCTTATGTCTTGCCCTGTCCCGTGCGGTGCGTCTGTGGCTGCAGTGGCCGGGCTCAGGTGTCAGGTCCCAGGCGACAGGTGAAGTGCTGTGATTAGTTCAGCTCCAGTGACAATAGGTGAGCGTCTGTTATTGTGGCTGCGGGGCAGGTGGGCGAAGAGGAGGAGGAGCGCTGCGGGCTGGTTTTAACTCCTACAACACTGAAAATCTGCTCTTTCATCTGGAACCAGTGTTAATCTTGTCAACTAATATGAATGACTGAATAAAAAAGTAGGACTAAATCTTGATTCTTTTTTTACTTTAATATTTGCTTTCTGGAGAAAACAAGTGATAATGTGACTAACCTCGTGTCGATCCACTGCTGGGATGTCGTAGTTTTCGGCGCGCAGGTTGGAGGCAGCTGTGATGTAGTCCATGTGGAAATTACTGTCATCGTCCTAATGCAATAAAGACAAACATAATGTCAAAACGGGTGACACATCACAGCCATACAACTCAAAGGCACAAACATTCATCCTCAGGAATTCAGAATTTTATACAACAATTGGCAGAAAAACAAGAAAAAAGAACTTTTATTTACTTTTAATACAATTATGATTTAATCTGACTTTGTCTCATTCAGCCAAACTTAATACAAGCCTTTCAGGACAGTCTATTTCTTGAACAGAACATTATTCTTTGAAATGGGAGCCAAAAACGCTTTAGCATCTGACTAACATCTGACATCATACAACACTGGGCACATCAGAAGATTTGTGACTGATGTGTCTATGGTGCTGGCAAACGTCTACCACTACTACTCAAAGCCTGTGGGGGCGAGAGAGAGGATGGGGCAGCGCAGACGCTCCAAGCTTTAACCTGATCCAACTTAAACCCACCTACACACATTCCTCTGCCCACCGCACAGACACCAAGTTTGGAATGAATGAGGGATCGGTGTAGCCTCAAGATGTCACCTGATCCGGCGCAGGGTTACCTCACACAGATGCTTTAACCGGGACCTCATCTAGCTCACATCAAAGTGGTTTTCCAAAAAGGGTCTCATCGACTTCATTCAGAGTGGCCCTGTCTGACATTTCTCTCAGTGTCCATGATCTCCCCAAATAAACCACCGAGCACTCGCCCTCCAGTGCTCCAGCCCACGGCACCCAGGGGACGGGTACAAATGGTCTGCACAGGTTTCCCCTAACACCAACAACACGTACAATAGGATCCCCTCTGGTTCCAGGATGAATGACATTGTGTTTGTGAGTGTGAATGTGGGACGATGAATAATAATAAGCCCATGGATGTCCTGAATTTACTCTCTCACCGGTAGATAAAAGCATGAAGTTGTTTAATCTATCGCACAAACTATTTTAGTAAAAGCGATATATACAATTTGGTTTAAATTTAAAAAAAAAAAGTGACCTTGAAATGAAAATTGATGACCGTATGGGGGGCAAACATGTAATTGAAATAATTTGTGCCCCCTCATACTGATCACAATCAATGTTCATTTCAAGGTCACTTTTTTAAAAAACAAATCAAATAGTAAATATAGCCCATTTTCAAGCATTCGTTGTTCTTTGACGTTCTATTTGCAAGATTTTCTTCAACTGTTACTACATATAAACAGCAGCATTATTGAAATGATCTTGACTGAAATTACATTTGTACTAAAACACAGAAGCCGATTTAAAGTGGCTATTGAGCAAACAGAAATAGGAATATATCTTCACTGAAGCCTCAAAAGCAGAAGGCAGTCTTTATCCCTTGTCTTGTGAAAGTCACGGCTTTGAGTCAGTGAAGGCCTGAACCTACAGGGAGGGAGAGAAAGAAAGCCCCGCACAGGACATCCCAACAGAGGAGAGTTGGTTCCCCGCTAAGTCCCGGCCGCCGCTCTGTCTGAGGAAACACAGAGGAGCCATGAACCTGACTGACCTTCTCAAAGTCCACAGGCCACATCTTCGCGATCGAGGCTTTCAGAGACGGAGAAGACAGCTCCTGTGTCAGCTCCTCCAGTTTTTCTTTATCTGCAAGAAAATGACATCATTGTCAAGAAATTAATCAAGATAGGTTAAAGAGTGAAATAGAAATGAATTTACAAATTGTATTTCAATTTGGTGGCAAGAACTAGGAGTGGGTGATCTGGCCTTGTGTGAATTGAACCCACCGGCTTCGCCCTCGCTCTCCTCCATCTCCTCATCAGTGGCTGGGATCTTCAAGTTCTGTTGAGGGGTGAACTCGGGCACAAGGACCCCGTCCAAGAGTCCTCTGATCATTGCTCGGTCTGTGGAGCCACTAAAGCCATAGGTCTGTCCGTACAGGTTAGCAGCAGCCACAATATAATCCATATGTGTCACCTAAAACATCAATGTCAAAATAACATGGAAAAGAATTAAACACTGCACATGCAAGAAGAAAAAGCAGATTGTTATGCTTGTTGCAAACGATTTAAGCTACAAATTGTAATGAACCTCAAACTGCATTAGTGCCTGTGGTCTGGTTTCTTCATTGTGTCTGATATTACCATGTTTTCTACATTTTACATATTTCATGAAGCAGACATATAGGTCTTATTTTGTGTTTTTCAATATCCAGTATAAATATTCATTGCAATATTGCAGTTGTTTAGGCTAAAGACATGACCCTATGGTGAATGCAAAGACTTTATGTGATATGGACTGTTCCCAAGGAGTGTTTAGGGCAGATAAGTTTACGTCCTACAGTGTAAAAAGCCCACATTCACATCCATGATAACATTTTACAGATACGTTTTCATACAAGATAGATGTGATTTAAGAGTTTCTGAAGATAAGAACCCATTTGGACCCTTCATTACTCACATTGCTAGGGTCAAAAGTGAGTGGATGAGGGCATCTCTTGGTCCCAGACCAAAAAGGAAGGCCGTGGCTGGTTAGCTAAACAAAGAAAGAGAAAATCTGTTAATGATATGTACCTTAAGATTAGTATTTTTGCTTTATCTTCTGAGGTCACGGCAGAAAATCAGTTGAAACCAAATGCCAATCCTCTCTTTCCCAAAGCTCTCAAAATGCCAGTGAGAAAAAACCTAATCTTTATTGAATTGTGCCCAATCGTGTTAACGGGACATGATCAGATAGGGGCTCGGCAGGTGACTACAGACGGGGCAGGCAGACATCTTCTGTTATCAGTGCAGTGTAGTCTTCATCATCTGTGTGTGTGATAAAGGAACAAAGGGCTTTTGATGTGACCAAATGGGCCACATGCTGCTGAGGAGAGAGTCCCAGAGTGTGGCATTTGTCACTGTAGTGGACTCAGACTGCAGCCAAAAGGCAAAAGTGGACGACTCAGAGGGCAAACTGTTTTAAGCTGTGTCATTGAAATACTGTTCTTGTCAGAAAAGCTAGGAAAAATGCATCAACATATTGCTTATTTAAAAGGAATGTTCTGCCTCACACAATCATCTCTATTTATTCATGCTTAGAAATTGAGTGTTATTTTTTGTGTTATATTACAATAACAAGTTTCCATTTACAGCCAAATGCCACGTTCCTAAAAGCGGCATAATCTCAGACGTCACCATTGTATTGATATCCGCGCTGTAAAGCGTTATCACCAGTTCACCGACTTCCACATAGAACCTTTTGCGTCATGGCACTGGCCTGGTTCAGTTGAGACCGTTACTGATCACACAGTTCCTCTAACGTCTGCACTCGGGAGACACCTAGTTTCAAAACAACTGTAAATGGTGTCAGAGGTAGAAGGAACTACAGCTGAAAAACGAGAACAAAACCACAACCAACTGTCGGTGTGGGGTTTTGACATTTTAAGGTGAAACTATGAGCTAATGTAAAATATAGACATAGGGAAACAGCTAGAGGCACAAAATATTAGTAAGCAAGGTCATGAGAGAACTTAGATGTCACTCTCACTGTTTTAGCAAATACATTTATAAAAAAAAAACATACAAACTTATTGTTGGCACCATCGTCTTTAGTCATGACAAGGTAATGAGCTCATGTTTCTTATACCATTTGCAAAGCCTGAACGCTGAAGAAATCGAGGAATTCGAAAGTGGAATGGAGGTCACCGAGGGTCTGTTTGCACTGACATCGATCTGTGAACCCCCCACCCACACTACAACCCCTCTCCCCCTCTGCCCCCCTTCTCCTCCTGTCTACTCCACTGTGTCCCGTCTATCCCCCAGGTGTGACAGGAACATGTGACATCACTCTGTCTGCATGCTTCGGATGATTTCAAACCTGCGGAGATTTGTATCTAGTCCCCACGTCTCCAAGAGTCGAGTTACACAATCTCAAGCACTTCTGTCCATCCAGGTGTCAATCCCAGTCCGCAGCGACATACGCCGTTTTCGCATCAACCCCCCCAGTCCTTATTCACTCACAAGAATTAACTGGCCTAAAATTATCAGATGGATTCTTTATTTTTAATAAATATTTATGGATAACTGCTAAATCCATTGATTTACAAGTACTTGCCTAACATACCTACATCCTGCTTCCCTTACCGTGTCACCAAAGAGTTCCTGATCTGACAACAAAGTACCACCTCCAACACACAAGTCCAAAAAGTCCCTCCAAAAGCAGCTCAGTGCCTCAGTTCTACCCACTCGGAAAGCCTTTATTATGCCATACCTCATCCGAAGGGAAACAGTGCAGGAGCTGTCGGATGTCGTTGTTGAACAGTGTCTCCCATTTGAGTCGGGCCCAGCGCACACAGTCCTCCCAGTTTCTGGGGCGGTTGCCTCCAGAGGACAGGTCCATTAGGCTGCCCCAAACCTCAGAGAAGATCTGCAGCGCTTCCACATCTCCGCGACCAAGAGTTTGATTTATAAAGTTCTTGTCTCTGGAAAACATAAAGAAAGTTAGTGGTTAGCTCAGAACAATTTAAAAATGAAAGTATCATTTTGACATTGATTGAGGAGGGAAATATATTAAAGGGATAGTTCAGGATTTTTGACATAGGGACTAGTTGTCGTGTTGTTGATTTCTGGAGATGTTATTTCATTTAGATTCATGCAGTCCTTATATTTGAAGATTTTAGTGATGCTGGGCTAATGCTAAGCTAGCGCATGTCTATGGTAACTAGTAGCCTGCATTAAAAACCTCTTTAAAATCATCGGGTAGTCCTCCAAACGTTGCCATATCTGATTTGTAGAAAGCTCCTTTGTGAATTCCACGTGTAGTGATGCCGGCCACAGGTAAACAAACAAACAACTGTAGATCCGGTAAACTAGTGGATAACTCCGCCGCTGCGTAGCTTACAACCAGGAAGCTGATGCTGCTCAAATATAAGTTCTTTTAAATGCAAAATGGTTATATTTCAAAACATATTCAGTCAACACAGACATTTATATCAGTAGTCTGATGTTATAAGTGATTTGTCTCAGGTGCACTGAGCTTGGGTGGAACTGTTTTTAATGCAGGCTGCTAGTTACCATAGATGCGCTAGCTTTGCACTAGTCTAGCACCACAAATCTCTTCAAATATAAGGACTGCATGAATTAAAAATATATGTATCTCCAGAAATCACTCGGGATGATTCGGAAATGAGGTCATATGTCAAAAATCCTGAAATATCTCTTTAACAAAGTAAGAATAAACAGATATATTCTAGAGAATCCATCCCAATGCAAATGCATAATCTACACAATAAAACATCAACAGAATATTAGTGTGCTCCAATCAAAAAAAGTTTATTATTTAGTCTATGCATGATAGGCATTGAACAAAGGTTCCCTAGAATTTGAAAACCCTTTTCTTCACTGGATAGAAGATTATTAAGTGGCAACATGTTCATAATAAAGGTGTTGCATTTCAGTCATTGTTGAGTCATGGGGGAGATTCCACTGACTCTAGAAAGCTTGCTCACGATTCAAAGGAGGGCGCGTGCACTGTGTTGTGGCCAATGCTACTGTGTATTTGTAACAAAAGACTGGGATTTTGGCATTATTGCACGTGTCAGAGATAGCAGCCAAATGGAAATCTACCTTCAAAACATGCAGCGCGTCTGAACAGGAACAATGGGCCGGGTCAAGGGAAACCATAACAAATTGTTCTGGTTCTTTCCACAAATTCAACACGCGGGACTCAAAATATATATAATGTAAAGATGATCTCCTTTGTACCGTTGTGGCCTATTCAGGGTTTGAAAAAAAGCAGCTAAGCATTTAACAATTGGGAGGGATTACGTCTAAATCTCACCAAAACAAACAAAGATATAACGCCACGCGATGCCTGGATTAACAGGGCTCCGACAATCAAAGGCAGACTCAATACGGTCTGGGCCTTTACATGACTGCTTTGAGGTTAGCAAAGCGTTTTAGTGTCTTAATTTGAAACAATAAATGATAGGGATCTCAAGATTTATAGTTTCACTTATACACTTGACTGACAGTAAACTAAGCAATCTAGCTAAATACGTTGAGTGTGCCTCTTTTTATCGCCTAAATTTAACCGTACTTTCAAATTAAGGATTACATTATATTTGACTGTTAATAACAAACGATGTGATGAGGGAAAGTGCTTTGTTTTTCATTTGGTGCGTTATTGCCTGAAGCAGTCGCATGTGTTTTGTTGCGCGCTAATAAAACACAGTAATGAGGTCCCACACTTCATTGAGCTTTTGTAGTTAGCCAGGAATGTGAAAGGGAAAGTGCATTGTAAAGTTGTACAAGAGCGCGTGCAGATTAACCACAGACTGGGTAAAGATGTGCTCATTTGAATATAAGGGACTTGTATTCAAATAGGATTCTTTCTAACCTCAGATACATCATCACATTTTCGGGAGTGTGCTTGAAGAGTCCCTCAAACTGGTCTCTGGCCCACTGAAAAATGAACAAAAATGTAAAACATGAGTTGGTAAATGATCCTCAAGTGAACAATATATATAAATAGCAAACATAATGTAAATGAGTTAAGGAATTTGCATCATCTTTTGGTGTCTTTGAGAAAAACATGTGTCAAGGGTTGGGAGTTTGGTGTCTTTGTGATCTCAATTAATGTTCTTGTATTTGTTCTGTAAAAGCCCTTCTGGGAAGAGACATTGCAAATGTGCCTTGCCTATATATATTTAGTGCATCACATGATGATTGTACAAACTTGTTCCTTTTAAGTAAATATAAAATGGATGACACAGTTCAAAATACAAAGGTGTCCAAAAGTGGGCACTTAGTTCCCATTGATTATTAAAGAACTGACCCATGCTAAACTGCTCCACTGGAGCCCGTTCCTCTACCTACTTCATACAATACCTGTAGTGTGTGCTCAATGCGATGAGGGAAGTTTTTGAGGGTGCACAGTGGGAATTCCTTTTTAGAGCTGGACTTTGCTGGTCCATAAGACTCAGTCAGATGAGGCACAACAACCAGAGTGTGGCCTTTACTGCCCAGAGTACCTCCCTCCAGCATGGGCTTCTTATGCTCCACACAACGGGAATCCAGATAGGCCCCTTAAAAAGACGGGTACAAACCATTTAAATCATTTTTAATTAGGAATAAAAAGGTTAATATTTATGTTTTATTTAAATTGATTAGGTAACACTTCAATTTACACTACCCTTGTTACATTGTATCAGCCAATTTTAGTACAATGTAATGTGCTGTGTAACAATGTGCAATATCTTGTACCTAAGTCGTAGTCATACTGTGTTTTAGTGTGTGACAGGGAGGTAAAAGTAAGTGAACCCAGGGATCTCACTAAACTGCAGCAGTTTTGTAAAAAGGAATGGTCCAAGATTCATCCTGGTCATCGTGAGTGTCTAATGCAACTAGCAGTCATTACTACAATAGAAGGGTCAGCCAGCTATTTAATACAGGGATTCACTTACTTATTCACACACTGTTGTGAATTTCTCAGGTCTTTCTGCAAAATATCTTGATAAACTTGTGAATTAATTTTTCTATTGATGATGGGACGTTGTCCAGGCCCTGAGGCAACAAAACAGCCCCACACCATGATTCTCCTGCACCGAACTTCATTCACTTTGGGGATGGTTTTGATGTTGGTGTGTTGTTCCATTTTTGTTGTGTGTTCCGCTGTGTGTTCTGCCCAAACTATTCAACGTTGGGTTAATCAGTCCACAGAATATTTCGCCAACAGTGCTTTCGCAAAACAAAGTTGGATAGTTTGTGAGGAACACACAACATCATGTGTGGAGGAAAAATTGAATAGCACTGTAGCATCAAAACCCTATGCTCAATGTGAAGCATTGTGCAGAAGAATCATGATGTGGGGCTGTTTTGTTGCCTCAGGGCCTGGACAACGTGCCATCATCAAAAGAAAAATTAATTCACAAGTTTATCAAGAAATTTGCAAAAAGACCAGCCAATTCATACCAGCCTGGAATACGTAAGTGAACCCTTGTATTAAAAAGCTGTCTGACTCTTCTTTTGAAGCAATAACTGCTTTTCTGCAGATTAGACGCTCACAACGATCAGGATGAATCTTGGACCATTTCCTCTTTACAAAACTGCTGCAGTTCAGTGAGATTCCACTTATTCCTCCCTCTCCTGTGAATGTTTACATGTTATGGCCAATAAAAATATGATAAAATGTAAATGTTTGGGTGGTATTAGTTTAAGCAGACACTGTTTAATCACTCTTATGATTTTGATGAAGATCAGACCACATTTTATGACCAATTTAGGCAGAGATGTGAGAAATTCCAAAGCGTTCACATCCATTTTCCTTCCACTGTACTTTATACATTTTATTACAGTAAGACCATCCTCAACAACTGAACTTCTTAATGCCGTAAGTTCCACATCTTATGTTGTGAAGAGATCATTTCATTTTATACACCCCAGCTAAACATGGACCTTTTTCTCATTGGTCGATTGGTAATTCATACCAGCCTAAACTAAATCATGCTTTGGAATGTCTCACAATTGCTCATCTTTAATACATGTTTTTTCTCTAAAATGTCACTCTCTCACTCCCTTTCACTCCTCATCAGAATGACATTAAATAGAAAAAAAAAAAGGAATTAAACATGTCACCAGTAGAACACACATAAAATCAAACTGGCCAAAGTATCAAATGAAAGTAAATGGATAACAAACATTTGGCAAGTTGCTAATGTTGAAGTTAAGACATGCTATGCAGTGTATATATATATATATATATATATATATATATATATATATATATATATATATATATATTAGAGCAAACTTACTGGCTTCCACATTGTCCAAAGCTGCAGCAGCTCCATCTAGTCCAGTGAAGAAGTGGTAGTCATAAACCTGTTCGCTCTCAGAGGCCAGGCGGTTCTGGTGGGCTGTGATGTTCATCTGTGGATTCATGGCTTTCACTGCTTTGGCTGCAACCTCCGATTTGGGTTTCTAAAGTGAATTTAAAAAAATGAATAAAACATTTTTATAACAGAAATTAGACTTTATAATGACTGTCAGCTGGTCTAACTGTGGAAAACTGTCCAAAATTATTTATTATTGATTATTTAGTTATGTTTTCCAAATATTTCACTCAAATAACACCCAATGTGAGTTTCTACAGCTGCTTAAACAGATAGGAGCCTTTATCGGGATGGAGACACCACACTATTGAATGGATTTCACTGTTCAACTGTTTTGCCACTTAAAGTGTCACAGAGCTCAACATTGACTTCCCAACTTGTTTGCTCAATGTCTCTACTCGCTCTTCACACACTTCTTGCTTATTGCATTCAGCCTCCCCATAAGCCACATTTGGGCCCTGACCCTTCATGTGAAAGCTGTTTTATTGAGTTGAGTTATCTGCACAGTTTCTAAACAAACTTTGTACTAATTGCATGTTACGTAAGTCCTTGTTTAAGAGATCTCTTCTCTGATAGACTAAGTTTCAAACCTTCCCAGTAGTTTTACTCAGCAGATCGTGCACTGACACGGATGGACTGTGTTCGACCTGACATGAGCTATTAGGGCTGAACTTTGACCACTCCACTTATAGGGGTCAGGCAGGAGCCACTAAGAGATTTTTCCATTTTTCCCCCTGTTTGTATGTTCATGGTTCTCAAACCTTGGACCCAGTACCACTTTGTTTTGGCCAATAGGCCATTAAAACCATTATATTAGGCCCAATGTTACTGGTAATGCAAACATGGACTTGATTTAGCTTCCAGATGAAGCTATATCCTACTTCTCTAGTCTTTGGTCCGCAGCTTTAGTTATTGATCTGAATTTTTGGTCGGGAAGGGCTTGTTAAAGGAACAGGGCACTGTTTTTCCATACTGAGGTATGTTCTTACCTCCGGTCTTTGTGCGTGCGCCCAGTCATGCAAATAGACCAAAGATGTTGTTAGCATTGAGCCTCTCCTCTGAGCCAAACGGGGGTGAAGTTAGAAGCGACCAAGCTCTTCCACGTTTTCTCTATTTAAATATGGTTATGTGAAAGTTTACACAATCCAAGTGTAGTTACACAAAATTAAACATGTCGATTTTCTAAGCGGATAAAAAAAGGTACTATATTTTAAGGCGTAATAACACCTGAGGAGCAGTTTGACTTCCGCGCAGTAATATCTTCAGAATTCTTTAGGAGCGCAGACTTCAAAGTGTTCCTCAGGGATTATTACGCCTTTCAATATAGTACCCCTTTTTATCCGCTTAGAAAATCGGCATGTTTAATTTTGTGTAGCTATACTTTGATCATGTAACTGTATTTAAAAACGGGAAAACATGGAAGAGCTTGGTTGCTTCTAACTCACCCCTGTTTGGCCACAGAGAGGAGAGGAGGAGAGGCTAAATGCTAACATCTTCAGCCTTTTTGCGTGACTGAGCCCACGCGTAAAGACCAGACAGGTACGCATCAACTCGTCTAAGCTCAGGTAAGAACATATCTCAATATGGAAAAACGGTGCCCTTCTCCTTTAATGAACATGCATGGGACTCATACATGTAAACACACCACATTGGATTGTAGCCATGGGATCATTTCCTTCCATTGTCCCCCACTTTCACTCTCAAACGCACTGCCACTCTCACTCAATCTGGCCTATTGTACATGTTTTTAGTGGTAGGGGAAACCATAGCGCTCGGAGGAAACCTACACAGACACGGGGAGAACATGAAAACTCCACACAGAAATTGAACTCCAGACAGCTAGAAGGCCTGAGTAAATCCTATTCAATTTATTGTTGATTCATGGTACAGTCCTGTTTTGAACTTAAATTGTAATTTTAGTCTTAGATTTCAGTGGAGAGAAGTTATGTTAAACCTCTGGCTATGGTTCTCAGAAAATAGAACTCATATTGATCATAAACGTGCAGAAACCACTGCTGTGATTGCTATTTGTACGGTTCTCACCCTAATATCGTGAGATCTGAAGAGGAACTGCCGATTCAAGTTGGACCTCTCGATGTAGTCCATATCTGTAACGGTGACATGACCCTCTTCTCCGGCTCCCAGTCCAATCAGAGCAAAGTTTTTCAGCAGTTCACACCCAATAGCACCCGCTCCAACCTAAAACACACGGACAAGAATATGACTTGGTTTGTAAAAAAATATTTTCTCAGATATTTGTGCAGTGTTACGCTGAGTACATGGGCAGCCCGTGTCAAGCAAACAAACGCCACCACAGCAAAGATAATAGTTTAAAAAGGAAACAGGGAAAGGGTTTGGAGTTGTGAGGCAGAGGTCAGTGAGTCAGGAAATACCACCTATATTACAGGCGCTTCCTGCATGTGCCATCATCAACACCAGACCACATGAAAGAGAGACCAATACAGCAGCGGTTCCCAAGCTGGAAAACATTTGTCCTTACAGGTGTAATCTCATAAACAAAAGTAAGCCTTTAAGGGGACAAACACAAATCTAGACTCATGATGAAAAAGAGTTGATAAAACAAGAATGACAATAGGTCTAAACATGAAAAATGAGTGCTGAGTTGGGTCTAACCCTTATAGTAGACTAATACCAACATAAATGATTCCCAGTGAGTTTCAGAACTAGCATCTACACAGTCCGACAGCAGAACCACAGACATAGAGGAGCTTTTTGTTTACAAAAGCAGGCAGCGCCCCCTGCTGCACCTACCAGGAAATACTTCTGCCTCCCCAATTTCTCCTGGAAATCAGAGCCAAACACTGCAATTTGTCCGTCATATCTGGTGCCGTTCTGCAAGATAAAAATATGATCTTATTTTGCAATGAAGAGTAGTAATTAACTGTTTTATTTATTATGCTTGCCAGATACATACTAAAGCAAACAGGCTGTCTTCTACGTGGAGATCCTCTGCAGGAAGACACTCCAGCGAGTCAAAGTAGAACCACTGTTTTAAAGGGGTAAACTTTCTACTGCAAGCCTAAAAAACAAGGGGGAAAATGACAATAATACTCTGAAAAAGTACATGCTTTTCTACTGGCCTACTCAACTTAAAGTTAAAGAAGTTTTTTTTTTCCTGTTTATACTTTCAGGAGGCAAGGCGGTGCTTTCCTGTCACAATAATATTGAGTAGCCTAAAGCGATCCCTCACATTAAGATTCATCACACACAGAGGTTTGTTTTTTCCACAAATGTCTGTTTTTACCATTACTGCACTACTACTACAACTACAACACTATGCATTATACATAATTCATTCATATTACACCAAACATGCTTTACAAATTCTTATTGTCCGTAATGTTGCCCAATATAAAGATAAAGTTGAAAAACCTTGATCACTTCCTGCGCGGCCAGGCCTCCGATGAAAGCGTTGACTGGGGCCAGCTCACCTTGAGCCGTGAAGGAAAACTGTTTCACTGCAGCTTCATCCAGTCTTTCAAGTTTCCCCTCATTGTTCAAATCTTTCACAGTATCAAGAATAATGTCTGCATCTGCCTGTGGACATGAAGGAAAGATTACTGCTCGTGAGGACCAAAACAAGCACAAATAAACATGATTTAAGATGACAATAATAACTTAATGTTGTACTTTTCATAGTGTAATTACTCAGGCATGCTGACACAACAAAAATAGGGACTGGGATAATCGATATTCCATTGAAAGCAGTTATATACCACACCTTTATGTAATGCCGTAGAAAGTGTATCACCCAATAAAAGCACGTGATATAAAACTGCTGACCTGAGATTGCGGCCGTGGAAGTCGCTTTTGATTCTTCACGAACTGGTGCAGAGCTTGAAAGGCCAGGTGCAGCGTCTTGTGCCGGTCTATTTTCCCAAAGTCGTTTGTTACCAGCAGCTCCGGGTCCAGCGCGAGGGTCTTGCTCAGTGCTTTCTGAAAGGAATGCAGTTTTTTTTGCGTTTGCCGCTCGATGGGAAAACTCAACGTTCAAACAAGTGTCGGCGCTTACAAACTGGATCGTGCACGGCTGCTTCACTTCGGTCACAATGCCGCCGCGTTCGTACTTGGAGAACGTTGAGGTGTCGCCAATACTGAAGGAATAAGAGCCTGGAAACGCAAGAGAAAAAAAAACAGGCTTCTAATATTGTCACAAAAATGAAAACTGTTTGTGTAAAAGAAATCACTGCTACTGCTACTTCTCGTACGGCTATTGCGCTAATACAACCACAATGGCAGTGAGGATCAATATGACATTAGGCTTTAATTCCAATGTAATCAGAAGATAAATACCACATATAAAAGTGTTTAATTGTCTTTTCACCATTTCCCATTGCTAATATAACTCATGAAAACGGACCGCGCTCTTTTATCTCCACAGGGCCGAGGCTGTTGAGCTCAGTCATCCCCTGAACCTCGGAGAAAATCACCCTGGAGCCGTCCTGAAATCCATGTCTCTGGTCACCGCTGCAGACCACCACTCCAGGATTCCCCTAAAACACCGCAGCAGCTTTTAGTTTCACTTCAGTGTCAAAAGATTTCAGCTTTCGTTTAGGCATTGGCACATGGAATACCTAAGTGCACTTATCTGAAGCGATTTCTGTTTCAAATCGTATTTGTAAAGGCTCGACAATGTGAGTTATTGGGCTGTGATTACAAAATGACTACAAAAATCTTTCAAAATTTATACAAGAGCAGCATTGTGTCACTACTAAGGACCCACAACATTGACTGATTGAGACTGCTACCCAATCATTAGTGAACGATTGTACAATTTGATGAATACCTGCGAGACTTTTTGAATGAGTGCAGATTCAGGCGCCTCTCCATCCTGGTCCAGCACTTCAAAAGCCTCCCCAAAGTCACAAAACAACTGGCTACGAAAGGAAACAGAGAGAAATACAAGTCGGCCACGTGCTTGACATGAATCAAATCATGATTGTGTGTGTTCTCTCCTCACCCGCAGAGTCCTTTTGTGTCCGCGACAATAAATTGAATGCCTTTAGAATGACAGAAGTCCCCAAACCTCTTCTGGTCATCCAAGGAAGAATCCGTGAGCACGACCACCTGAAGAAGGATATTATATGTCATTTACAAAGCGGAGAAGCTGCTTCACTCGGTCCACTCACATACTGTCCCCCCCCCATTATGGACAGATTACAGCCCAGTTTCAGAAATAATGATTGAAGTACAACAGTTTGTCCAGTGTCATTGATGATTTACTTTAAATATAATGCACACATCTGGACTTCAAACTGCACATGTTTAAATTCAATGCACTTTCTAATGAGCCACACCCTTATCTCACATCAGCAGGAATAAATCTGAATAAGTAAATAACCTGAAATTGCACGAGGAGGTCCTGGTCAAGTGGTTCAGTGTGGGCAAACAGCTGGACATGAGGGTTCAGGGCACTCAGCTGCTGCAGCGAAGCCTGAGCACGGTTTTGACCAATATTGGACTCATTCAAGAAAAACTGAAAAAACAAAATAAATCACATTAACATTCAGGTTATTCAATGTCAATTCTCAATTCAACTTGATTATAAACACACGGTCCAAAGAGACAGAGAGACACAACAAATCCAATATAATACACTACACAATACTGCATATAATATTATTTTAATAGTGTTAAAAGTGTTGGTAGAATCCGGTTTGCTTCAGAAGAATGAAAATGAAAGAATGCAAAAGGAAACTCGCAGCCCAACTGTTATCTGATCTACACTAGAAAAGAAACCAACAGGAATGTCATATTTCTGCTTTGGCTTTTATGACTTGTGCAATGAGACAATATAACTCTTCTGATTTGAAAGCTTTAGTTTCTCTGTTTTTCATGGCGCACCTGTGAGGAGAGGTCAGTCCACTGAGTCACCCCTTCGTCCTGGACAGTCACAGATTTGACACCGGACAGGATCACATTTTTGGCGATCTCCACTCCCAGACCCCGAATCCCACAAATGAGCACACTGGCGGTGCCCATCCGGCGCATGGCTTCGTGTCCCAGGACATACCTGAAACAGTCGCAAGAAAACAAGTGTACTCGTGCCTGTGCATGTCAGATGTTATATATCAGCGTTATACTCACAGTTGCCGAGAGTAAAAATCTTCATCGATATTTGCCATTCTGACCGGTGCTTTTAGCGACATTGGCCCAGTGCCCTGAAGTGGTCTGAGCTGATGCAGAAAGCAGGTGGTCCCTCGGAGAAGTGAAGACTGCTGTGCATTTACTTTATTTCACTTTCGATTCTGAGAAAGGCAGTCCTTTCAGTGAGCGCCGCAATATAGTGACTGACCACAAGAGGGCAGCACAAGCAAATATTTACCGAGGGCTCCTTCGGGCGCTACTCAGGGTCATGGTCATGTGCACGGGCTTTATTCATGGTTAGTGCTAGATCGTCTGCTCCGGAGGGACAGTCCGCTGTGAAAACGTGAGATATCATGACACAAATGAAGGTTAGGGCCAGGGAAATGGTTCACCTCTTAACTCCCGCCTGAACCGAGAGGATCGTTTTCCTCACGTCATCAGATTTTTTTTCCAACATTTTTTTGTTGGGTGCTCATTTTTGTAACTTTTTTGTAATTTTTTTTATCACATTTTTGTAATTTTTTCGTCCATTTTTAATCAATTTTTTGTCACATTTTTGATTTTTTTGGTCAATTTTTTATCAATTTTTTGTAATTTTTTTGTCACATTTTTGTCATTTTTTCGTCCATTTTTTGTCCATTTCTTGTGACATTTTTGTGACATTTTTGCCACTTTTTCATAAATTTTTCGTCACTTTTTTGTCAATGTTTTCTCACTTTTTTGTCACATTTCCATCATTGTTTTATTGCTATTTTCACTGCTTTTTTCCAGAAGCTTTTGGACTGGGATAAAGCCAAACTGGAGAAAATGTGCTCGGTTCAGGTGGGAGTTAAGGGGTTAACTTTAAGGATTAGGGTTATTTGTATATTTAGACAAACCAACTCATAGATCTATACAAACTCACAGCCGACCGTCCCTCCGGAGCATACCATCTAGCACTAACCTTTATTCATTAAGAGTTAGTTTCAGATTTGCTTTGGTAATAATTTTTTTTTCTTTCACATATGGTTTACACCCAGGTTAGAGAAATTCGGTGTTGTTGGTTTAATATTTTATTTTATGGTGTGAAAGTTTGAGAAAGACTGTCGGAAACTATTTCATAAAACTCAACTCTCTGATGGGATGAAGCCATTTGTTGGCACATGATGAAGATGCAAATGCACAAGAGCCTAAAAACAACAAGTATTACAGCTCGTTTTAGGTTGACTGTACTTTGTCACATCTGTGCTTCAGACTAGAGCCCAAGACATATTTAGTTCATTCATTCATCCGTTCATTCATCTAGACTGCTTCGGGCCCCACCCCAAAGTGTGAGTTTGAACATTTTGACTCATTGTTGACTTTTCCCTGGAGACTGATAATATTACGCCCCAGTGCAGACGTCATGAAAGCTAAAGTCCAAGAAGTCACTGGATGGTGGAAGTTGTCAAGAATGATTCATGACTATAAAAGAAGAGGAAGTTTAGCCTATAGGAAGAGCACATGGACCTGTTGACTTTCACACACATTTCAAAATACTTCACTCAGATTGTACTGGAGTATAATGTACTTTATCGTTATCAATAATAGGATTTTTTTGGGGCAAGGGGTTATTAGGCGCTGGGCTTTTGCGGGACACCGGCTTTCTGTAGGTCCTACAGAAGACACCAGAAGCATATGGCCAACAGTGTAGGCCATATTCATGTGGTCTGAAATGCTCAAAACTACATAATGGCCAAACCGCCTGATCCCGTCAGATGTAGGAAGCTAAGCAGGGGAGGGCCTGGTGGATTGGGAGACCACCGAAGAACACCAGGAAGCCTTGATGAATACAGTGTGTAAGTGAGTTGTTGGTGGTGGTCCATCAATCTACCCCTGGGCAGCTGTGGCTACATTTGTAGCTGACCATCACCAAATATGGCGTGAGCGAATGACTGATGCACAAAATTATAAAGCGACATGGGTCATCTGGAAAAGAGCTATTTAAGACTAATGCATTTGAATTCTTTTGTCCTGCATTTTGTTCCATTCTAGGGAACAGTAGCAGTTGGTAGAGACACCAGTCCACTCATAAGATGTTTGATCCCTGCTGGTTTGTGCGTATTGTACACTTCTTGTACACTTCTCGTCCAACAGAAGCTTGGGATTGTGATGTAGATTCAGCTTGAACTTGGTGCCGGTTTAGTGGTGTTTTTCCCCCTCAGAACTGATCTGTGCTGATCAAGCTGCTCCTTTGGCCCCCAGGCTTTAGTTTCCCCACCTCTGCTGAAGGAGCTGACTGAGAAAAGTGGATATGTAAATACAAACTCTGTAAGGTTAAGAGCAAAACAAATCAGAGCTCTGTTGAAATTGTAACCATTTTCAAGCAGGTTTCAAATGACACACCATATCCTTTCCCCACAAAATCTCGTAAATGTTGCAATACTGTCTGGTAGCCACATCATAAATTACTCAACGTCGTCTTGACCTTTGAATTATAAGTAAAAGTTTAACTTTTTTTTTTTTTTAGGGAAAGAGCGCCACAAGCGCCACCACAGGATTATTGATGATGCTGAACCAGGACCAGGACATTCCTGCCATAGTTTTTGCTTCTTCATTTTAAAGCGACACACTTTTGGCAAACAGAGGCTTTTCCCCGTAATATTAAAAGATGAGAGTTTCCGACCACCGACTTACAAATCACAGATAGTTTGTTGCGGAATCGTGATTTAGCTTTTCGAGAGGAAACCACAGAGATATTTTTGGACGACGTTCAAGAATAAATGTCGCAACTTTTCCTCTTTCTTACTTCCTTGTTGCAGGCGCGGCTCGCGCAGAGGATACCAGGGTGTCAAGTGCGGTCAAGTGTCCGACTGACTACACGAGAGCACGCGCAACTTCCGGAGTCAAAATAAAACTACCGTCACATTCACAATCCTGACCCGTAAAGGACAGAAAGAAGCCTTTTGCCATGTGGGCCTGAGTTAGAGTAGCCCATGTTAAATTACTTTGCACAGTCTGCTCGAAAGTAAATAGTTGTAACAAATCCCCATTGCCCTCGTTCAATACTGTGTTTTGTGGGATCTTTGTCCATATTATCCATTTTACTAGGTTTGGAGCTATTCCATAAACAACTTGATAAACAATCAAGGAAACGAAACATTTTCCATTAAAAGTGAAGTGTAGCCGACATCCCACAATGAAATCATCATTGTGCCTTTATTATGAAAACCAATCCGCAACAATATCCGGTGAACATGTGGTCGCAAACTTGACGCTGTGCGGTGCGTGTCAGTGCGTAATCTGTGCCAGTGGGAGTCCCTCGGCGCGCTTCAGGTGAGTCTTCGGATTTTTGTCAAACGTTTGAGAATAGATTAGAATGGACGTGAAAAGACTTTTATGGCGCGTTTACTTGTCTCTTTAAAACGAAGGGAACTTTTTTTGTTGTTATTACATTGTATCAAATCTTTAATGATGATCGCACTCTTGCTTTATAGATTTATCAAACCCTTTACGCACCTTTATCACTTCATCATTTTCCCCCCTACAAATGAACACACTTGTAAGTCTAATCAGCCCGCGCGTGATCTGCGCCCACAGACCGTAGTAAACATGTGTGTTTACTTAGGGCTTCCTCATTCTCTTAGTACCTGAACATTTCCATAGTTACTCCACGGACTTCAACAGGTCCCGTCTTGCCCCCAGATTTTTATCTCACTTTCAATAACTTATTTCAATCCTAAGCTTTTAAGCCATCTGTACTCCTCACACTTGCACACACCAAAGTCTGTGGCAAAAAGCTTAATACTTCAGGTACATTTGGTGAAAGCCAGCATTCTTGTGGCAGGATGCATGCAATGGGGAGTTTGAATGTCAAGTTTGGTGCCAAGTGTAGCATTTGATAATAATAATGTAGTTGTAGGACATTTGTGGTAGATGAAGGGTCACATTTTTCATAAACATGGCCTACAGGAAAGATATTTGAATCGTCTCGCCCCAGGACTCAATAACATTACGCAACAATGAACGATTTTTTCCCCCCATGAGGATCTTTGCTGAGCCCATTTACCTGCAGGCTTTGAATTACCTTCATTTGGTCTATATCTAGTTTTAAAACAGATCCATTTTTCTCACACGTCTCTTGTGTTTTCTCCACAGTCCGTGCTGATTGTCCATAATGTTTTCAACGAAGACAGTTTCTCGTAGGTAACATTAACACACACCCTGTTGACTGGCTTGGAGATGATCGAGTGGGCCACCGTATTATGGATTACACTATGGATATTACAAAGTGCCCTGGGACAGCACCCATGTCCCCATGCCGTGCGCCCACTGGAGGATTTCAACATAAACTATCCAAACCTCTCTTACTACCAAACAGAAAAGCCCATTCAAAATATAGTTGTAGACACAGAACTAAAGCACATTTATCTTGGATCCCAAAATGTCATTGAAGGCATTGATAGTGACTTGCAGAGAATTTGGGAGGTGAAGACTGGTCCTATCGGGAGTCCGGAGTGTCAGACGTGCAACCTGTGTGACATTGAAATCGACTCAGAGGAACAAGTGGACACTGACAATGAAGTTCTGCTCATTGATGAATCTTTTCTTACGTATTTGTACGTCTGTGGGAGTACTCAACATGGGATTTGTTACATTATTGACTATGCATTTCCGCAGAATAAGCCCATGTGTCTCTTCAAAAAATCTCAAAACACTCCGTCACATTGTCCGGACTGCGTTGCCAGTCCGCTTGGGACAACACTGACTATTGTCCAACAAACTGCCACCGCTTATTTCTATGTGGCAAATACAGTCAATGAAAGAGTGACGGAAAAGTATCCAAGAAGGTCTATTTCTGTTTTGAGACCATATTCGACTGAAGATGGTTTTGAGTTAGTTATGAGTGAGACAGTGCTTCCCCAGCTAAGGCATCTGTATAAAATTGATTACATCTACAGCTTTGCCACTAAGGAGTTTGTCTACTTTCTGTCGTTGCAAAGGGAAGATCCATCAAAAAACAAGTCGCCTTTCCAAACGCACCTCGGTCGTCTGCCGATCGATGTCCATGAGGTGTCGATGTATCGAGAGATCGTGATCGGATGTCATTATGACCCGAAACGGAGAAGAAGAGAAACCACAAGGGAAGTGGTGTACAATGGACTGCAAGCTGCCTACTACGGCCAAATTGGAGAGGAGCTGGCTAAGGAGTTGGGTTTGGATAAGGAGGAAAAAGTGCTGTTTGGGGTGTTTGCACAAGTTAATGAGAGGGGACAGACCAATAGAGACTCTATGCTGTGTGTCTTCTCTCTAAAACAAGTGAATCAAGCCATAGAGAAGGGAGTGTCCACTTGCTGCTCCAGGAGCAGCGAGCAGCTGTCCAGGGGACTGTGCCACTTCCAGACATGTGAAAACTGCCCCCATGAAGTGAGTGTTCATTCACTGTTCTGAGCTTGTTGCTTTGGGTTTGAGTTGTGATACATTGACTAAAGCTAATTACAGGTCTAACACAACATTCACTTTCACATTCAGTCATTATGTGTAATTAAGGATATATTGCATTTCCCATCCATTTGCTATGGGATTACTTACCATTCAAGTATTTTAGTTGGTGTGACATTATATTCTGTTTCTTGCTAATTGGAACATTTCAATAATGAGACATTGGCAACGGTGGTACCCAGAACACAAGTGGATTAGGATAAAGAGTGATCAGGGTGTGCATGAGTGTTCACCAACCCGGGAGGGGCACGTGACTCAGAACACTCACCTGTAGTAAAGGCACCATTTAACAGTTTCAGTCCAATTCTACTTAAATCATTTTGCTGAAATTAATTCACCAGCATAGGGTTAATCGGTTAAAATCCAGTGTGTCTGCTCTATGATAAAACTGCATATACTGTAAGTTTGCCATTAACTTCAGGGTCAAATATTACAGAGGTGTGTCTCTTCCTTGAACTGCACGCACAGACTGTGTCCTTTGAGCTCTCGTGGGCTACACACACCTCCAGAAATGTGTGCTCGCAAATACCAGTAATAAATCCTACTGATAAAGCCAAGGAATTCAAACAGAGGCCAGAGATGGGCCAAAAAAGCATATCAGAGCCTGGGAGAAGAGAGAGAGGAAATGAGCTGGTGTTCAAGTTTGTATGCAGTATATGCACAGCTGAGGCCGTGTTAAAAGCCTTATGCAGTTGTTTGTAGCTTTAATGTCAACTTTGTCATATCCAAAGCGCTATACAGTCAATTTAAATGTCAATACTTTTAAATCCAGGGTAAAAAAAAAAAGAATGAATAATGCAGAGGGGAAAAAAAGTGTATATTAAAATGTACTAAAGGTTATGTTTGCATAATCTGTTATATTAACTATTTTGAGTGCAAGGATGAAACGGGCTGGGGAGTTTCAGATGGGACAGGGGCATGCTGAGGCAGGACTCCCATTACTGTGCACTGGAATGTTTACCTTAACTTTACCACGTTCTGTTTTGTTATATCAACATTTTAAATGAGATGAGTCATGTCACTATTTTCCCACACATAGTTAGACCAACACAGTTTTCAGCCTGGTTTTCAATGTTACAAATACATGCTTCAGTTTAAACCGATTTTTCTTCTCGTTTTTGTTGTCGTAGCTTAGCAGTTGTGTTCTTATCTCCAGGATATTATATTATTTGAGACATTCATGATGAAAAAAAACAACAATACAAACATTATTCATGGAGCCCACCAATCTCTAGGAAAGGTATTCACAGGTTGAGTCATGCAATTTCAAAACATACACCCACTGCATGAAATGTATTGTACAGAGAGCCTGCTGTATAGCCTCTGATGTCTGTAGAGATGAGACTTTTAAGTAAACCCATTGAAGCCGTAGTGACTGTAGTTTTATGGCCCTGTTCACAGCGTGTTGACATGACTGGAGGCCCACACTTCCGTTGTAAATGAATTACAATCCTTTTGGCTGCTTTAAAAGTAGGAACATGTTGCTTGCACATGTTACTTGTTATAATGTCTAAAAGCAGAGTTTTTATTATTCTTAATTTATTTTCCAGAACGCTGATAATACTACCTGCCATTTAATGCCTACAATGGTGGCGCAGCCGTTTTACAGACTGGATGTGTTTAACAGTGATATGCGGGACGTCCTGTTCACAGCTGTTCTCATCACCACGCACGAACAACTCACTCTGGGACACTTTGGCACATCTGACGGAAGAATTTTGCAGGTCAGAATATCATTCTATTATTGTAGAATTTTAACATGGCGTCGCGTTGGTGGTCTTGTTTTTTGTATATCTAAATGTTTTAGGATTGTGGCACGGTAGCGCAGCGGTTAGCGCTCTCGCTTCACAGCTAGAAGGTCCAGGGTTCGATTCCCACCTGGACGGGGCCTTTCTGTGTGGAGTTTGCATGTTCTCCCCGTGTCTGCGTCGGTTTCCTCCGGGTACTCCGGTTTCCCCTACCACTAAAAACATGTACAATAGGCCAGGATGAATGACGTGTGTGTGTGTGAGTGAATGTATGGTGGTGGTCAGAGGGACCGGAGGACGCAGATGTGTGCAGTCACGACAGCGCTTACCACCACCGTGTATGGAGTAAATGTACAATTGTCTCATGTAAAGCGCTTTGTGACTCTGTCTGTGAAAGGCGCTATTTAAATAAAGATGTTCCTCTAGGATGTTTTCAAGTCTTTGTGAACTAGAAATTCACAGTCTTTGCTTGACTTGATTTAGCAAAATGACAGTTTGAAATGCAAACAAAGTGCTTCATTAAAAGATTTTGTGACAGAAAACCGAGGATAGAAACAGAGGAGATATCTGAGCCAGACCAGTAGCTAATCCGCACGCCTTATTTGTAGAGCACATCATATTTTTTTGAGGACTGTGTTATTGGCTCAACAATGATCTGGACAGGGCCCATTTGACTGGCTTTCCCATGGACTGGGTCATTTCAGTGGGAGATGCCACACTCGTCACAGCTTCTTCAGTCCTGGCCCATGGAGCAGACTGCAGAGTCTCGGGTCAGAGACAGATCCAACTGACGAACATCCACCCGGCTGCTAGGAAGCTGAACTCTCCCCTTCCTCTACTGCCCCCCATTGTGTATTTGATATTGCTCCGTTACTGTTGTATTTTTGCATAAGTGAAGAAGAATTGATAATAAAGTACAGTTAGATTAATTTAACCCACATCTTTGACACTTCTAAAAAACCTTTGCTTGTTGCCTGTGTGATTAAACAGATCTTGTGATGCAGCCTGTGTTTGTGTTTCAGATTATTCTGACATTGACCAGTCCCACAGTTTACGCAAACTATTCTCTGGGAGAGACTCAGGTCTCAAGGACTGCAGCTGTGGCAGAGGACTCCCTTCTGTTTGTAGTTGGAAACAAGGTACTTTCTGAATTCTTCAAAGACATACATTTGTTACAGTCAGCGTTTGCTTTCGCTCCCATGTACAAAGCTGTCATCACTTCACAGCATTTCCCTACATTGTGTGTCATTTTGACATTGGTGGCAATTTATGAAAATGTAATATTAAATGAACCATGGCAGGATGATTAAATAATGTGCACTCTTCTCTTTACCGGTGAAAAATGTATATCTAAAACACAAATTCAACCCATAGTATTATAGTCCTATTTGATCAATAAACAAACTGTTATATTATGTCTGTTTTGTATGTGCAGTTGTTCAAGGTTCCCTCCATTGGCCCCGGCTGTGCCCACTTTGTCACTTGTTCAAAGTGTCTGATGGCTCCTGTCTTTATGAACTGTGGCTGGTGTTCAGGAGTCTGCTCACGACAACACGAGTGCAGCTCACAGTGGAGCAAAGACACATGCCCACCCATCATCACTCAGGTAGGTCCTCTTTTATGGCACTCTTAGTTACAGCGGTTTATAAAGCAAAGCTGCACAGTGATAATTGATTACTGCCTTAGATAACTCTCTTTAGGAAGAACACACCTAATTGCTGGGTTGCAGGTTCTAGAATGTGATGATGTCATTGGACCCAGCGGGGGGCAGGAGCCAGTTTTTCCTATTAATAACATTACACTTTCACGAGTCGTAGCTAAAAAGAAAATATATGAATTTAAAAAATGATCTTTAATATCAACCACTGGGTCCAAGATCTCTCTGTACAAGACCAAAAATTTCCTCAAAAACAAAATAATTTTTCCTCTATATAATAGTATAGGCCTTTAGAATGCTGTGATGTCACCTGCAACCCAGCAATACAAATACTGCCATGTAGCACACAGTAGCTCAGTTGTGCCCCGAGCTGGTCATTGGTCAGGACTTGTTGACTCTACATCTGCAGGATGAGAGAAGCTGGAGTGACTAGAGGAAACTAGAGATGCACAGATCCAGCTTTATTGCTACCGATATTGATAATGGTACTAGTAGATGTTTGAGTATTTACCAACAGATACATTTGAATAAAAAGTACATGATTAATGTAACTGCACTGTGTTCAGTTCTTAATGTAAATATTCATATTTTAGCAATGCACAAGTTAGAGTTAGTTTCTACTGTTTGCAGCACTAGTTCTAGAATGTCTTCCATATTCAAGTAAAATTGACTGAATCAAAAATGAATCAAATCATTCTGGCAAAGCCCTATGTCGTACCTTGCAAATTAAATATTACAAACCAAGGGGTTTTCTACTGATGAACTGTAATGTAATGTAGCATGAAACAATGTTCACTGGACTTTTCTTCACTAAATACCCTTGGCTACATGACAAAGTGATCTAAAATCCAAAACTGAGATTTTCAACAGTGGCCAATATTATTTAATTACTTTAAGTAATAGTTCCCTGCCCCGCTTTGATTAGTTGATGTTAGCATTAGCATGCTACAGCGATCGAAAATAAGTTTGCGCCATGTAAAACTAACTCAGCAATTGACAGCAACTTTCACTGAGATTTAGCTGGTGAAAGCTGTGTTTTTAAAACGGTGAGAGCCGAAATTGGTTCAGTATCGGATATTTGGAATTGGTGTCCAATACCATATTTTTTCCAGGATCAGCTCCAATATCCGATATCATTATCGGATCGGTGCATCACTAGATTAAGCCCATCCAAAAACAGGTAATACTTCACACAGTAAAGCCCATCAGAGTCCCAGAGTCTCTCACCTGGGACCATTTTGCTTTGAGGTTCTCGCCACTCATTCAAAAAACACGATATAAATCCAATGCACTTTGAAACACTACTGTGTGTGAGAGGCTTTTGTTTCATTTTGTTTTTTTCTTACAGTTTTACCCCAAAGTGGCCCCTGCTGGTGGGGAGACAGAACTGACACTGTGTGGATTGGACTTTCTGACCCAAACACCTCTGAGCATCACCGACCAAACACATATCATCACTGTGGGGCTCAGCCCCTGCATCGTAGTGCCTTTAAATAGCAGCAGTACACAGTGAGTAGTACATTATAAAGTCATAGACACTTTCACACGCTGTTTCTAAGGTTTTTAAAATGTCATCGAGGTTTGTAGATTATCTTTTTTTTCCTCAAAAGACTTTTTTTTAGCTAGCACTTTACCTTTACGGCACAGTAAACATGGTATCTAAAAGTGTAATAACCATAGTACTGGTAATTATTGTAATTTCTTTGATTTTAATGTTACTATGCCATCCTCTTACCATGTTATTACTGTGCTGTCAAGGGAAGTTCCCACTCATAGTCTTGCCTTTGGCCTTTAGTTTTAGCATTCCTTCTACCATACTTCCTTCCCCTATTTAGAATGAGTTAGGTTATTTAACTGGAACTTCTTAAAAAGCTTTTTGGCCATCTTTAACTGCCCTTCAAAGAGTGACTTCTCTTTGAGATGAAGTCATCTGACTGTGGTGTCTTTAAGTTCTAATCTAATTCAACTCCTAAACCACAGCCTGTTGACTTATTTTGAAATCTGTTTTGATTGGAAAATCATAAATGTTCATAGCTTTTTTAACTTTATCTCTTTACTAAAACAACTCCTGCACAGTTGTCACCACCTTGTCTTGACTCATTAGTGTCCTTTTGGTCCATAAAACAGACTGGTATGCAAGATCCACAAACACAGCCCTAAGAGTAACGTAAACATTACTCTCCATGTGCGGGAGGAGTCAGGGCCGATGCGTTACTCCATCCAAGGCCAAACTCAAACGTCGGGCTTCTCTTTTGTGGTGAGAAGAGAGTTCAGTATGAAACGATATTACATTTTCATATGTAAAATCCACATAAATGTACTTTCTGTAAACAGGTTCCAACATTAACTGAAGTCACACCAAACTATGGGCCCATGTTTGGAGGGACTCTGGTTACGCTGAGAGGCAGCCATTTGAATTGTGGAAACAAGCAAGTTATTTTTGGAGACAAGCCTTGTGACATCAAAAGGTAAATATATCATTTCATTATCATGTCAAACATTGTTTCATTTGGATTGCTGATGTACAGTAAAGGATGGTAGTTCCATCCTCATTACCGACAATGCGTACTGTGTCCTTGTGCTGTGTCCTTGTGCAAGCTCCTTTGCAACGCACTTGTGTTTAAGCATGAGTAGTTTTTAGAAACACAAATGTACAGTAATGAGTGTTGATTATTTTTAACTTCAGTGCAAAGGATGAAACTGAGTCCAAGTCTTTGATCATGTGCCAAACGGCGGCAGTGTCGGCTGTTGGAAAAGTCCCAGTGAAAGTGCTCATTGATCAGTTCAAAGTGAATTCATCCAAACAGTTTGACTACAGGATAAATCCGTCCATAACGTCCGTACTTCCTCGCTGCAGTTTCAAAAGGTAGGTTTCCTATTATCTGGAGCATTTGCATATCACTCTCAATACAAAATTCTGCTCTTCATGTTCAAAGACATCCACAGCCTTATCAGAACCCCAAGAAGACTAGGTAATGGGGGATCCAAATAAAGAAACAAATAATAATAAACCACGCCCCTCTATACCTGTCTGAACTATTTTATTATTACCACTCCTACTTGTTCTCTCCACTCAGCTGCGCCCCCACCCTGTACCCGACTGGTCACCACAGGGAGTTAACTTTCTGCCGCTTTGTCCCCCAGACCCACGACTTCTCCCTCTTGACCTCCGACACTGACGCACCTTTAAAGCCATATCTGTCTCAACAAGTTTTACTCTGTTTTAAATCTCTGGTTTTTCACTTTTGTTGTATGCCAGCCTTGAGAGGCTTGAAAGCGCCAAGCAACATAACTGTTTTAATTAGTTTTCATTTTGCCACTGATGTGTATGATTTGTCTATTAAATCTGTGTTCAATAGTGGGTCCAAACTGTGGATCACAGGCCTGAACCTGACCTCCGCTCACAAAACAGTCGTCCAGTACAAGTCGCTGAACCCTTCTCTGCAAAAACCCTTTATTCTTCGACAAGTATGTTTTTTTTTATTCAGCTTATGGGTTATTTTTAGTTGAGTATAAGCCACATGACATGAACCTATTCTGAATATTAATTACTTACTAATTTAGATAATGAAAATGGAAATCCAACACAAAAATCTAAAAGAACCAGAAATATTTGTCAGCAGAATGAACCTTCTATATGACAATGAATTTGAACTAAACTATACAATTGACTCATGGCTGTTGTAAGTGACATCAGACAGGATATATATTATTGCTCTGTGCTTATTGCAGGAGTGCAGTGGTCCAGTGAATGCCTCTCATATGGAGTGCAGCGCCCCTGTGTTTCCTGAGGATTTGGTGCAGCATAAGTCTGACTCGGGAGAGCTGTCTGTTCACATGGACAGGAAGAGTGACCTCTGGAGCGGCCGTTTCGATTATCACCCGGACGCCAAAGTCATCCCCTTTGAGACCGACGACCACGTGCTATCACTAAAACCAGGAGACACAGAGGTTTCACTACATGTACGTTCTTAACTTCACTTTCTATGACAACTAGGTACAGTTCTATGGATTGGAAAAACTAAATCTAAGAAACACTTTGTGATGAATCAAAGAATCTGTTTATAGTATGATGTGTGGCTCAGTGGTAAAATTTTAACACTTATTAACTCACCTGCATGTTATTTATCTATCTTTTATCTATCTTTTTAAGTTATGTTTCTGAAATTTTCCACAGTATTGAAATTGCTGCACAATATATTGCAAAAGAATAAAAATGTTATCGCGATATGTATGCATGTGGTTATGATGGTTATGCTTGTTTCTTCCTTGTAGCACCACAAGTTGAACACCTGTATGAAGATCATTATGACTATTGGAGGAGTGGACTGTCACGTCCAGGTTCTGTCCAATGAGCTGACCTGCAGGATTCCCAAAGGAGTTATAATTCCCACCGAGGGGCTGCCAGTCAATGTAAGATCAACAGTACACTCTAAATGCAGTTACAACTATGGGGCATCACCAATGAGGAGCATTGCAATTGCACTGTTGAAACTGTTGTAAGTGGTATCTTATGAATGAATGAAAGCACCGTCACATCCAGTTTGACCCTTTACACAGTGTATTTATCTTTTGAATCAAACTGAACATTATCCACACATGTGCATTGTCTGAAAACTATTCACACCGTCATTGCCCTGCAGGTGTTTGTGAATGGGGAGGCATTTGACGTTGGGACTGTGCTCATCAGTGAAGGAAATAACAGCACAGTGATCGCAGGTGTTGTTCTGGGAATAGTTGCTGCTTTGGCCATGGGCGCTGGCCTCGCATTAGCCGTGATGATCCATTTGAGAAAGAAAAAGAGAGGTAATGTTGAACTTAATTCTGATTTCAGTTTGAGTTACTTTTCATAACTGCCTTGTAATATATATTGCATTGCTATGATTTTAGCTAAATTTGAGAATCGCTTGTCGACAATGATTTCCCGGAGCCGAATGGGCAGCAACAATGATTTCTCCCCAACAGGTGACTACAGACGAGGTATTTCTGCTTCTTTTCACCATTTGCTAACAGGAATGACTAACCTCTCAAACGTCAAGACTTGACAGCTGAAATAATGTTCTCCCTGTGTTGCAGTGGACCTGTCCAGTCAGACGTCCGGATCCGGGATGGCATTCCAGGGTTTATTGTACGCCGCGAGCTACGATCACCTGGCCGCTCCTCTGAATCCGCGGGACAACATCTCTATGATCAGTCTGAGCTCTGAGTTGCTGGACGAAGTCAAAGACGTGCTCATTCCGGCAGAGATGCTCAGAGTGGAGACCGACCAGATCATCGGCAAAGGTGTGTGGCAATACTTCATGCTATAATTCTATGCAGCTTAAAATTAACATGAGAGCAACCATTTCTTTTGCACTGGCTTTTAGCACATGCTGAGTTCGGCATGTTCTAACTTCCTGTTATTCACCGTTTTGTGCAGCGCTTTGGGACATTTGTATCTGTGCTGTATAAATAAATGTAACATTCGCTCTACCAAGTGATACTGCTTGCTCATGAATGCTCAGGCACAGCATAAGGGCCGCTAAACTGAATAAGAGATTATTTCCTTTGTGGAGGGCTCTCAAGTGACATGTAAACTCCACACAGAAAGCTCCACACGGTCCAGGAATGAAACCATGAGTTTTGTGCTGTGAAGGGGCAAAATCATCTTCCCAATCGTCCCAGTTAGTGATTACCTGTGAGGTTCATTATTCCGAAAATTTACCATTGAGTAGAGGTGCCATTAGTCCGATATCTCTAACCCAGTTGTGTTGTGGATTATAGAGCCATTCAACCACTGTCTCTAACCTTAAGGTCAGTGGACTTTTGCCTGAACCTAATTTAATTTTTCAACCCCTACTTCAAGGGGGTTGATGCAAGTTAGTCATTTTATACTCACTACTGCCACCTTAGGTCTTATACGCAACTGCAGCTTTTATATTAAGACGTCACTTTGGACCCGAATGAACACCTTTTTGAGTGACAGTGCAGGATTTTAGAGGCAGTTGTGGTGAATAGGTCTGAGCACATTCTACATATTAGGACATGGCTGGAACATGTAGGGGGATGAAAATACTTAGGACTAATGGGTTGTCGGACTAATGGGCCGACACCCAACAGGACGCAATAGCCACAATTCAACTATGGGGCTGCTTATCAATCATTTGGCTATGCTAGGTCCTCTGAGCTGGAGTTGTAGGCGCCAGCACTTCCTGTCTGTATTGATTTCTATTAAGATTAGCTTAGACTAGAGGCCGACCTCTGGGACCGAAAATGATAGAGACTTTCCGTTGTGTGCATCGGAAAGAGCAAAGTCAGGGCTTTAAAACAAGCCCTCCCACAACTCCCTAGGCCTCAGGGGAGGTGAGAAACATTGCAATGAAAATTGGCTAGCTTCAAGTTTGTTGTCAATATGGACATGTATGTCATTTTGAAGTGCAGAATCTGGAGAATTCAATCGCTGAGTTAGTTTTAACCTCCACTATTGTATTTTTGATCACCGAGCAAAATGCTGTGGCTAGTAACAATATGCTAATGCTAACAACAACTAATATCGGTCAAAAATATCAGCATCTGCCAATTAACATCCCAAAATATCGGCATCAGCCTTAGAAAAAACGGTCGGTCGGCCTTTGGCTTAGACCCATTTGAATAATCATAATCCCTATTCACCTTATTCCGCCCCACCCACTTTTGCCTCTTTTTGCCTTGTCTCTGCACTTCTGTTGTATTGACACTTCTGGTCGAGCGCAAAGCCCGTTCATTTAAACGGAGAAGGAGGCCAAATGTTCGCTGCTCAAATCTGATGTTTAGTCGATTGATTTGTGTAAAATGTCACCAACATGTCAACACTGCACCGTTTCTCTGCGCGGCCTAAAAACGGCTTTGTTTTTGTGTAGTAACTGGTTTTATGTGGACTCCAATCCCATGTTAACTGATAGGACAAAAGGGGCGGGGTCAATTCATGGTGGCGCCCACGTGAACTTCCGGAATAAGGTGAATAGATTCTGTGATGGACAGTGAGTTCCTGGTAGATAATCACTTACTGCATGTTAATGAGTTGATGTAAGATGTAAATATTTCAGTGGAGGAGTCGTCTCTGTTTATAAATCTCAATGACTTTGTTTTGAAGCTAAAGGCTACCATTAATTTCATGCATTATACAATTTGAAATAGTGCCAAAAATACGAACTAATCTGCATGTAAACAATCGTCTTGTCCAGGGGTGCCCAAAGTGGGGCCCGCGCCGAAACAATTATGTTGGCCCGTCAGAGAGTGACCTACTTTTGCGCTGTGTGTGGTTAATACTAACTCTCTTCCATTCATTCTCAATGGTAAATATGGATGCAGTACACTTTTTGACCACCAGCGTCAAATAGGAGGCGCTATTTCACTCCTTTCGCAAAGTTAGGGAAACACAGTTGTGGTGTCTTGGTATTTATCAATCCCAGCATCAACTTTCACAGTTTTCCAACTTTTATTGCAAAGGTTGTTGTCAACAACAGTACATGTTTAAAACTAACTTATAAAAGAATTGATGCTGAACTGACACTTTCAAAATAATCTAATGTGGCTTTTTTTTTTAGTTAACGAATGAGGTTAAGTTACTGTAGGTTTCTGTAGATACAGGTATTTTGTTTTTGCACTAAATTGCTACAATTGTTGATTTTCTTTTACTAAAATTAGGCTTTTGCCATAGTTACCATTTGTTTTAATATAGCATGTTATTTGCATAGATAGAATCGAATGCAAATGTAGGCCAAATCAAATAAAGTAACTTTATAATTTGCAGTTATATGTGTTTTTGTGCTTGACATCGCCGTGTTTGGCCCGCGACTCACAGGCACTTTTGAACTTTGGCCCTCGGAGGCAAAAAGTTTGGGCACCCCTGGTCTTGTCTATCCTTACATAGGTGTTTATTTTTATAATTTTTTTGTAGCACGTTTGCCTTTAGCTTCAAAACAAACTGCCTGCCTTTTATGAACGCAGGTGTCTCCTCTGAACACGCTACATCCTACATCAAGTTTTGAACACAAGTGATCATCTACCAGGAACTCACTGTCCACCCAGTAATGTTTAGAAAATATTCCAGTGGGTCTGAGCTAATCTCCATAGGAAATGAATACAGACAGGAAGTCCAGGCACTAGCATAGCCACATCGTGCAACAAGCTAATATCACAATACCGAATCAATCTTATAGCTAATCGTTTAATTCATACATTTCTGCTTTTCTTTTGAACCCAGGACACTTTGGCACAGTCTATCATGGGTATTTGATTGACAGCAACAAGCAGGAGACACACTGCGCTGTGAAATCGCTCAACAGTATGTATCCTTGTATCTGATCTGAAGCAGTTGCAATAGTTCATATCTGTGTAATGCTGTCTGCTTATTGTTTGATTAGGAATTTCAGATCCCAGAGAAGTGGACCAGTTCCTCAGGGAGGGCATTATAATGAAAGCCTTCCATCACCCCAACATCCTGTCTCTGCTGGGCATTATGCTGCCGAAGGAAGGGCTCCCCCTGGTGGTGCTGCCGTATATGAAGCATGGAGATGTGCGTCACTTCATCCGCTCAGAGAAAAGGGTGAGGAGGAATACACTGTGTACTGAACATGGGGTCACTTTTCATATCGTTCCAAAATGAGTCTTATTCATTTTCCTTTTACAGAATCCAACGGTGAAAGATCTGATTGGGTTTGGCTTACAAGTGGCAAAAGGCATGGAGTATTTGGCCCAAAGGAAGTTTGTTCACAGAGACCTAGCTGCACGTAATTGCATGTAAGTGAGGATCACGTTACACACTTCTCTTTTAGCGTTTTACGTTTGTTTGTATTATATCTTTAATGTCCAGGCTGGATGAAACCTTCACGGTAAAAGTTGCTGATTTTGGCATGGCAAGAGACATCTATGATAAAGAGTACTACAGTATTCAGGATCACAAGAGGGTGAAGTTACCAGTGAAGTGGATGGCCATTGAAAGTCTGCAGACGCAAAAGTTTACAACCAAATCTGACGTGGTGAGTTTTGGCATGATTAACTAATGGCACTCGTTTTGAGCCGGGCTCTTTAACCCATGCCATGAGCCCCGTTGTAACAAACCTAGGAGGGAAGATGGACTCTGCTCGGAAACTTGTTTTATCACGATGCAAAACAGTGAAGTTATAATCCATGCTTTCGTCACAACTCGTTTAGACTAATGCGTTGTACACAGGTCTCAGCAAAGCCTGACTTTCAAACTAAAACCTGGCTAAAACATTCATCTTTCCATTCCATTTTTGTGTTGCAGTGGTCGTATGGCATCCTGATGTGGGAGTTGTTGACCAGAGGTGCCAGCCCATATCCAGATGTGGACCCCTATGATATCACACATTACCTGTTAAAGGGTCGAAGGCTTCCCCAGCCCCAGTTCTGCCCTGATACACTGTAAGTAATAGCGGTTTCGTTGCATATCAGTCTTCACTACTGGGGCCAGAGTGAGTTGGTATTATTTTAACAGAATGGCTGCTATCTCTTGTAATCAGTGAAGGCTACAGAGCTGTGGGACGAGGTCAATGTTTAGCAATTGAGTTGACACAGAGATAATCTAGCCGGGCACGTATGGCCGCTCCTGCCTCAAGAAGTGGAACCAGTTTTGTAGTTGTGCGTTGTTATTCACACAAAATGCACCGACAGCATTATTTTGGTATTAATCCAATGGAAGGCTCCTATTTGTTCCATTTCTTCTACATTAACCAGATAGATTCAACATGGGAAATTGACTACATAAAACAGAAATAACTGTGATGACGGCCAGGTTTGAAAGCTATATATCTTCATGAAAAAGAGACAGAAATGAATGCAATTGGAATAATTCATGTCAAAAATTCAAAAATCAGATACATTTCCACCTTTCATTTCAGATACTCCCTGATGCTGACGTGCTGGGACCCAGAGCCCGACCACAGGCCCTCCGTTCACAGCCTGGTGACGGAGGTGCAGCAGATCCTGTCCGGCCTGGAAGGGGAGCATTACATCAATCTGAAGGTCACGTACGTCAACCTGGACCAACCCAGACCCTACCCACCCTTGAGCGACTCCGCTGACGAACTGGACGATTCAGACCAGGACTCGGACAGGCACAGTCAAAACGAGGACTGAAGATTGTGAAACTACTGCTTTTTTTCGAATGGCATTTTGGCATCCTAAAAGGCAGACATCTGTGGTACAAAGGCCTTTAAACTGTCATATTCTGCTGATGCTTTGGTTTAGGGGTAATGTCTCTGTAATTACTGGGCCTGTCTTGATGAAACAAAAACTGGCACAAAGGTGGAACAATTTTCTCCAAATAGAAACCTAAACTGGCGATGTTACTCAATCTCTCTGGTATGTTTGTTGTCAGTTGAAAGTACTTAAAGCCATAGGATTAATATTGCAGGTTTATTTGATAACGATCGCCATTTGTGGATTTTCTCTTCTGGAAAGAGCAAGTGTCCCCTGTTTTTCCATCTGAGATCATGAGCCATATCACGACACTGTATAGGCCTCCAGTGTTTATGTCAGATGCTTTTCTCAAATATCTACTGTTAATCTGCGGATGTTGGAGTCTGATTAGATAGACAACATATTTGAATGGTCAGAGGATTTTTATTTTTGATATTTTTTTTTACAAAAGTGTCTTGTAAGTGATATAGAAATACTGGCTCTTGTCCCAATATCTGAGAACATGGCTTTATATTGTAGTGAACAACCATGGAGACAAGACCTTGATGTTTTGATGTGCCAAAGTCACTACAGGGCAAGAGGCTAAATATTGGTACATTTACTAGAGTATTTCTGTTTTTCTATGCACAAATGTTTTAAAGGACAAAATGAATGTATTGTGCTTTTGCTATCAGATATTGTAAATAGATATGGAATTTTATTGGGGCAACCTTTGGAAAGAGAGAGAAAAAAAGCATCCAGATTTCAATGAATGCATTGTCATAAGTTATTACACAAACATGGTGCAATAACGTTAATCTGGACTTGAGTTTTTAAAGGTAGAGTATGCAATTGTTCCCTATACATGACATGTGTCTTGTGGTAAACATCTTCAAATGAAATATTGTTTTTACTGATAATTCATAATTGCTGATTTATTCATAGTTACAAAAGTTCTTGAGTCATCGTCTGTTCTCTGCAGTTGCAGTGTAGGAGACGTTTCACCTCTCAAGCTAGGACGAGCTCAGGGACTCGGCCAACTACCTCTCCCAGTCCTCTATATATGAAGTCCGCCTGTCAGCTGAAAGCGATAGTGTCGCTGATGAAGCCTTTTGGACGAGAGGCCAAACGTCCTACGCTTCAACTCCAGAGTGCAGATGATGACTGAAGAAACTTCATCCAGGATGGACAACTCCTGTACAACTGAGAGCTTACCCAGACATTTTAAATGAGTTAAAAGTTGTTTGTGTTTACAATTTTGGCTGCTTCTCAAGCTACTAATCCAAACAGAAAGCAAAATGTTCCCAAATCCCATGGCTAAAACCTGCACGACTTCTCTTCAGTCCCAGCAAATCAGTTAATTCAGCAGTGCTAGTTCAGGCCTGTGGAAGATGAAGCTCAGTGAGTGACGCCTGATTTCTTTTCTTTTTTTCATTTATAGTAGAGCCCGTTTCTCCAACTTTGGGTCTTCGCCTGTCACTAGCAGAGAATCACTGCTAAATGACAGTCTTGGCAGGTAACTGGGGTGCTGTGGGTGTTGGCACGAGGCTAACATTTTGAAATTGTGGTTTTGTTGCACATAAAACTTGTCAGCCTTGCATTGCCAGATTACAGTGTATGGTTAAGTGCACAACAGAGACATGTACAAGAATGAACTGGCATTTAACGCATTCCCTCACTTCGCACAGTACTGACATTATTAATGTATGCCCTGATAATGGATGTGTTTTTCCCCCTTCTTCTCCTCCTTCCTTGTTTTGGATGTACATATTTTAACAAAGGGATAACTTCTTTTTTTTTTTTTTTTTTTTACTGGGGAAATTGTTCAAGGGGAGTTTGTGTCAAATGAAAAACTGCACTTAAACAACTGTTGATTTTACATAAATCAAATGCTGTGATCAACCACTAGAGGGCGCCAGTGGCAGGTTTTTTTTTTTCCAGACTGGGCTGTTGCTGCAGAGAGGCTGGGCTGCACAAACAAGTGTTACACAAACACTGTAATCATTTCAACAAACTCAGTAGTCATCTGCTGCAATAGGTGTCCATTCATGACTCCAGTGTAATGAATACCACAGACATTTTGGATTTTTACATGCACTGATTTTAGTCTTTGTATGTACATGTTATGTTTTCGATGAGGTTTAAGTTGGTTGTTGCCGTATTTTAGGATAGGCTACTGTAAGATTGTAAGGGTAATGCTAAGTGACCAATTTTTATTACAATACAATATGATACAAATCTAAACATCAAAATCATACTACATTAAAAAAGAACGATTTGTTATGCAATAAATGAATTATTTATGTTTGGTAAGTAAAGTGAAAGGTTTCTATAACAAACTAAACTGGTGTCTAGAGTGTTCAGCCTAAATCTGAGACATTTGGACTAATTAAGGAGAACAGAGGATGAATACACTGACTATGGTCTTCATCAACTTCAACAAAACCTAATTTATTTGGTTTTGTGATTTTCAGAGCTGCTTGATTTTTTGCATTTATAGGATTTAAATTTTTACAAAATAACAAACGGCATTTGCCTCTTTTAAAACTGTATGTGCAATTCCTCCTATTCGGGGAAAACCTACACACTGTTTTTTTTCCTGACCTGTGCATGAGCTATTATGGGCATAGCTTTAAATATCAATATGCTTTGTTTATAGGCTTGTCAGACCCAATTTTAGAGCAGGCCACATTCTGTACACAAAAAAGACTGTGGTACTCATTCTCAACCTTTCAGATCATATATGTACCACCGATAGGAAAAGTTGTCTTGTTGAGTCATTCCAGTCTGTAACAGGACTATGCCAGCTAAACCAGGTCTAAAGTAGGACTAAAGTATTCCTATCCCAAAGGAAGTCACACCCCTGTACCACAGCTTGAACTGCTGTATTATATTTAGCATAACAGCACGGATTCCAGCACTTATCCATGCACAGGTCACTGGAACAAGATGTGCCCCATATATTCAAGTTAATTAACAGTGAAAAACATTTAAAGTGAAGTAGAGAATTGCCGAAAAATGGTTCCACTGTGCACTTTATGAGGCATGATGTTCTGATTGAGCGATCATGAATAAATGAACAAGCTCTCTCAGTCCAAACCCTAATTTACAAGTTTTTACCATCACTGGTACACATTATACAGTAGATATTTTCAGCTCGCTGCCTCCTCTTCCTCACATTCATCATGCAGTGAGTCTGGAGTCAGGAGGGAAGTGTGCTCCAGCAAAGAAGTAGTCGAGAAGTCTGGTCTAAAATTCCTTTTGTTGTCCTGCGAGTTTATACGTGTATGAATATTTTAGGCTTTTATTATGTGCTGAAGTTCTCTGAAAGAGCAGCCTGCGATGTGAACGTACAATTCTCAAAGGACAGTTGTTGCGTGAGCCATGATGAACTGTACAATAGGAACAAATGACTTCTTATGCAGTGTTAGTTTAGAGAGTGCCAAATTGTGCACATATATTGGTCATATATTGGATTTTTACAAAAATGATTACTTGTATAGTTTGGAATGGAAAGTTAATTGAGTATGACATGTAATAATAATACTGTACAACTGAAACATAGCTATTTTTTCCCCCCTGATTTTTATTATATTTCATGTGATACTTATCATTATTATTTTTTCACTTTCACCCTGAATGTGGGATGTGAAGGTCAAAGTAACAAAATTAACTTTATTAAATTAGAATGTCAATTTTACAGCTGTAAATTAGGTTGTCCTCAGGCTACAAACGTAAGTGAATAAAGTAACCAAATGCAAAGGGATAACCCAAAATAATATCTAATATAAGGTCCAAGATGCAATTTTGAGTAATTTGCGATTAATGATGCTGCCCGAGCTGAATAACAATGTATGCATTTCTAATGAGACGGGGGGAAATCATCACTCTAGCTCGCTGCCTGGTAGGACTGTGGATGACTGTATTGCTGCAGCTCATGTGAAAATGCCTGAAGCTGTGAGCGCTGCCAGGGGCTCTGTACGGACTTGTGTGCTGCTCCTCTCTCAAACCATCATGACGTCTCCTGGTTAAAAGTTGAATAGAAGGACTCTACACTGGTCTGTTT